>NC_134313.1:106444625-107694625 GCF_964195595.1 Calonectris borealis | reverse complement strand
CTTTGAGTTGCTGGACCTCCTGAGACAGTTTCTCCACGGCAGAGACACAGGCCCGTAGGGAGGAAGAGAGACTTTCTTCATATTGCCGGAGTTGGCCAGCCAGTTCATCCACTGTTTGTTCCTCTCCGTCTCTCCAGGTCATTATTGCCAATGAGTTTGCATGTGACGCTGGTGCGCTCCGTACAAACTTCGGCCACATGGGTCGGGTGCATTTGACCTCATCTGGGTCTTTGGATAACTGCTCGTTGTTCAGGTCATCATAAATCACTTCCAGCACAGCTAATTCTCTCAGGTACGGGATACCTCTCTCCATGGTGGTCCACTTGCCTGGGTGGCATATAACATCTTCCTTTCCTTCACACCTGACAGGAGTCGCCTCCAGAGGCTGAGGACTTGTGCCCCTTGTCCAATTGCTTTGTCAATGCCCCCTTCCCTAGAATGGGATCCCAGCTGCTTGACTTCCCTACCCTCTAATTCCAGGCTACTGGCCCCGTTATCCCAGCATCGGAGCAGCCAGGTGACAATGTGCTTGCCTGGACGACGGCTGAAGTCTTTTCGCATATCTCGCAGCTCACCCAGGGATAGGGATCGGGTGGTCACCATCTCATTTACGGGTTCTGCCTCCTCCTCCTCCTGTTCTCGTGATGGCCCTGGTTCATCTTCATCCCTTACTAGACGAACTGATTTTCTTGTGCATTTTCTTTTTTGTATAGGGGCGACTGATACCGGCATGGGTTGGTTCTCTATCGCAGGGGGCGGAGCAGCTGCCGTGCCTGCCATGGGGGGTGGGGTAGCCGCTGTGCTTGCCGTGGGGGGTGGGGTAGCCACAGGGCCTATTGCTTTGTCATCAGCTGCAGAGACGTTTCCTTCCCCTTGGGGGTTCTGAGTGGTGTTAAATAGGGCTCGGTAGGCGTGGGCCAGGCCCCAGCACATTGTAGTGATTTGCGTCTCCCTAGAATGGCCAGGGTGACAGCATACTTCTTCCAAAGATTCTACTAATTTTTCAGGGTTCTTCACTTGTTCAGGGGTAAAGTTCCAGAACACTGGGGGTGCCCATCGCCCTAGGCATTTGCCCATGCTATCCCACTCGCCCTGCCACTCATAACTATCCAGCCTTGGGGCAGATCTCTGGATGACATTCTTAAATTGCTTACTAACCTTGCATAAAACCACAACAATATTCCCAAGGAGTACCAAGAGATGTATCTTAACTACCCAGGGATGTTCAAGGTACTGGCAAGTTATTTTAACAAAGGAGATGAAGGTAGCGAGGGTGCCATTCTCTATTTCCTCCATAAAAAATCTCTCGGAGGAAAAGGTATAATTGCTAATGGTCTCCATGAGGTGGTACCCGAAATGCAGAAATGGCTTCATTACGAATCCCAAATACCAAATAACCCCCAATACCAGCGTTTTAGTAACAAATCTCCCAGGCAAAACATCATTAATCACGGCAGAGCACAACAGACTACAAAACCCAACTCCAATTTTTAACAGGTACAGTAAAAACAAGAGCATGGTGCAGAACAAACGAATATGTTACCAGATATAAATTCCTTAATATGCTCTAAATAATCTGTCGTTATCTCAACCCTTCGTGCCCCATGTTGGGCGCCAAAAAAGGACTGTCGTGGTTTAACCCCAGCCAGCAAAAATAAACGCCACGCAGCCGCTCGATCACCACCCCCCCCGGTGGGATGGGGGAGAGAATTGGGAGGGCACAAGTAGGAAAGCTCCCGGGTTGAGATAAAAACAGTTTAATAATTGAAATAAAACTAAGTAGAACAGTAATAATAACAATGAGAATAACAACAATAACAGAATACACAAAGCAGGCAATGCACAACACAACCGCTCACCGACCGCCGACCGCGTGTCACGAACGGGGCCCGAGCCCCCGCACACACCTGGTTTTTATACTGAGCATGATGTCACATGGTATAGAATACCCCATTGGCCAGCTGGGTCCACCACCCCGGCTGTGCTCCCCTCTCCCGGTGCAAGCATCGCCCAGCAACAGCCAAAGCATCAATGGGCCATCAACGCTCCTTTCACACCGAACCCAAAACACAGCACACCCCCCCAAGCTACTGGGAAGAAAGTTAACCCTGTCCCAGCTGGAACCAGGACACTAACACTTGTTCCTATGCTGCTTCTGGAGGCAAAAGCAAGGCACTTAGGGATGGGCCTATGCAGAATACAAAGAAGATCTTTAGTTTCACTATCTAACGCAAACATTAGAATTGCGTATTTGATCCTCATAGGAAATATAAAAAAACCACAAACATTAGCAAAGTTGGCCATTGGTAGGTAAATGTCCTTTTCTGGTCTGTGAGGCTGAACTGCACGTAGCAGAAGCAAGGATGGATGACGAAAACTACACCTGGCGAAGGGTCTGAGGCTCCCAAAGGGGCAAAGTATTTCAAGGAAAAGGTTGCACCCAGCGCCAGCAGACCTGTATCAATCAGCAGAGCTGCTGCAGGCCGGAGGACTTCACTAACTAGTTTTTAAACTCTACTGACCTCCATTCTAGAACAAATCCAAGTCAGCCAAAGTTTCCTGCTGGGGACACTGGCTGAAACATCTCATCTAAACACCCGGGTCGCTGGCTATGGCTTCCAGCCATGTGTGGTCTTTTTATAAAGTTTTATTGGCATAAAAACTTCTAGTAATAGTGCTTTGGCCTGTCCAGTCTTTGCAAATTATTTATTAAACTATTCTAAGGGTTATACAAAATACTATTTCTCACTCCTTGTGGCTGATGACATGATGTCAAGACTCAGCTTCTACGCATGGCTGAGTAACTATGGGAGGAAGCGATCCAGCTTCATGGAGCTTCCTGGCGGATGAGTAGCTCATCAAGCAAACAACAGCAATTCTCCTCCAACTGGGAGCTCAGTACAGTACAAAGAAAACAAAGTTCAAATCCAGGAGAGGATTAGGAAAATATCCTCTAAAGACATTTCCATGGATTTAATAGAAAAGGAGAACAAGATGAGGCAGCCTTGAAGTGGATTTGTAAGGGTCTATTACAAAGATTGATAGAAGCTAAGTTATTTTAACCTAAAACATGTGTACGGCAGAGTAAATGTATAAAAATGAATCCAGCTTATGAGGCACTGTTGGACAGCTGCAACCAAGGATAGTTTTTTGGTGTGCACTGTGCAGCTGTATTTTCACTGAGCAGAGTAAATTCTCTCCTAGTGCAAATCCCCTTCTGTACTGCTGCTGTTTGGGTGAACAGGAACCCATGACTATCTATCTGACACACTCTGGTCTGCAGTGTATGAGTACAGGCAAAATCAAAGACTTCTAAGTACTTGCCTGCAACCAGGACGTTTGATAGTTTTTCGTAAGGGTATATCCAGATCACATCTTTTTCAGGTTTGGCCTTTTCAAGTTTCAGAGAGTTATGAAATGGCTTCCGCAACAGTTGTCAGCAATGATAGGAGCAAGTACCGCTAAGTAATAAGATTGTTACAGTTTCTGACAGAGTTCATATTTTTAAATAAGACTTGCAATAAGATTTGATCAGAATGAATTCTGGGACAATTCAGAGTGTGGGATTTAAGTGACATTGATCATTCTGATTATCAAATCTGGTTTTCTTCTGTGCTTGACCATGGACTTGCAGTATCTGCATAAGCGCTCTCTTCTGGAAAGTTCAGTAAGAAACGTTGTGTAGTAACTGCACTGTTTTTCTCCTTGAATTTAATCACAGATTCTACAGACATCTTCCATGAGGGAGCCATAAAAATTGTAGGGATGTGGCTCAGGCTACGTTGCTCTGCTAGAGTTTTTTAGGTGTGACAAAGCTGGAAAAGCTCCACTCATGAGTCTACATTTACACTCTGACTCCATCTTCATAGACGAAAGGAGTCGGTGACAGTAATTACAGTGTTGGGAGCTCACTGTTGAGTTACTCTCTCCCTACTTCTTTTGAGAAAAGCAACAAAAGTAAGGCAGATGTTGGATTCTTCACAGAGCATTTCTCTACTTTCCACAAGTTTGCTATACAAGGCAGAGGTGCAGAAGAAAAGTGTCTATGCTAGCCACAAGCAATTTTTTACATTGTGAACTCCACACTTAATATAAAGCAGCTCACGATATCAAAATATTTACTCTGACCCATGTAGATAGCAACGACAAACATTAGCAGGGAGCAATCCAACCTAAAAAGCCTTTGAGTAAACACCAGCTTTTCAAATTTCCCACAGATTTCTATAATTGCCATATTTAGATGCCAGCATTGTAAACTCACTAGAAGCAGTAACTGATAAAAGAAAGAAGCTGTATGCAAGCATATTCAAAGTTTCCAGTTCTGAAGTGTAAGAAGAGACAACTCTAATACATGAGAGTTCAAAGAGGTGGTTGTAAAGGCCTTCTTGCACAATTGGAGCGGGTGTTGCAGTTTCTTCATTTCGGCATCAATGTACTAAGAAGGTCTTTTATTTCTCTTCATAATCCAAATGTCTTATCATTTCTGGATGTTCTCATGGCAAAGAAATAAAGACCAAAAAACCCCCAAACAAACAAACAAAAAGCCACCAACAAACCATGCCATAAAATCCTTAAGGGACAAAGCAAAAACGCTTGTCTAGGGAACACTCATTAACAGCAGATTTGAATTCATTTCATCTAAGCCTTAGGACCCTTTAGTTTCAATCCTCTGAACAGTGTTGAAAAAAACATCATGTTTTTTCAATTTTAACTACACATAGAATATGTAAGTTCATAATTGGCCTCTAATTGCACAATAGAATACAATTTTCATCCAAACACTATGAGGCATTTCAGAATGATATCGTGCACAAATTCTGCTAGAAATTCACTTACAAGGTGTAATTTATTAAATAACTGTAAAATCCATTCCAAAATGAGCTATACTAACGTCTTTAAGGAAACAAACGTCTGTATGTCAGCATGTGCTGGCAAAGAATCAGACACAGTCCAGGCTGGAGGCTAGTGATACAGCAGGAAAGAGCGTTATCCTGCCTCACTCATGATTCTTCATATTCCCCTCTAAGAACTTCTAGGTTTGACCGTGAGCAGCTGGAAGGAAGTGCAGTGAGCTAGCAGAGGGCCCACAGTGGGGGCGTGCGGGTACAACTCCCAGGAGAGGGGCACAAAGAGCTCAGGGTCCTCCCCAGTAGGTTTTTAGACCCCATTCAGACACTCTTCATTGCCCATCAAAAACACCTCCATCATTTCCTGTGTTTTAGAAACCAAGTGGCACCATTCAGTTTAAACACAATGGCTTCAACTTTAGAATACAACAAAGCTGAATGATTTCTGCTGTTCAAAAGGACCATCTCCTCTTAGGATACTGTCGGACACAATATGCCCCGTTTTCTGTGGAACAAGAAGTGTACGTATCATTGTGCAATTACTCTGTGTAATCTTAACTAGCTGAACAGCATCTAGAAAAGTCCAATTTAAGAGAATTACAGTTTTACATTCCCAAGTAGGTCTCAGGCACTGTACAATCGTGCCATCTGCTGGGCAGAAATTTTTAGCTAGCAGCAAAAACTGAGGAACCTGAGCAATATTTTGGAAAGCATACTGCAGTCCTGGCAACTGAATTTTTACAATTTTTTTTTTTTTAATTGTGTCCGGAGGAGAAGGATCACCAGGTGGCACTGCCGCTGCTGGAAATGGAGATGAAAGGGTGACAGTGCTGGTACCTAAGGGACCCCCACTCAACCAGCCTGACCCCACTGCCAAGCCTTTCTTTATGGCTGGTTAATTCCAAAGGCCAAGAGAGGGCCCCTAAACAACAATCAGTGGCTTTAAAACACCTAAGTACAATTCCAAGTATAGTCAGGCACAAATAGTAAATAAAATGCAAAAAAATTCCCAAGAAAGGGTTCAGTTTCCACCCCAACCATCCTCTTCCTACTGCATTCTCTCAGCAATAATAAAAGCAGATGCTCCTGAGGAAATGAGCTGAAATAAACTTGGGCACAGCAGTAACTTGATGGCCATTGGGACTGTCAAGGGTTCTGAAGTTAAGATTTGGTTTTGGCTCTGTCATCACCTTGCATGGCCAGACCCCTTAAATTTTCCAGGCTTTCATTTCCCTCCATTTCAGGATATACAAAAATATAATACAGTGCACATATATATATATATATAAAAATACAACACAATTAGTCCATGCATGACAACTTTGATTCTGGAAGTCTTTGGTTAGCATTTTGGTTACATAAGGAGAACCAAACTCTGTATACAAGTTAGGCAAAATTACTTCCACTCTCCTCACAGATCTAATTAAATGCTGCCAACCTTTTCCCCACATTTAGAAATTATCACATCAGTCAGCAAGAAACCAGTGGGAGGTAACAGCACCCACTGTCTTTCCATTCTCATGAACCACAGGGCCATTCTCCCCAACACCCAGATTCTCCACTGAACAGATCAGCACTTAACTCTTGAATCTCCATTTTGCTTGCATTAAAATGCACAGCTTCTGAAACTCCAGCTCCTGTGAGTTAGTACACTGTATCATTTCTATAAGAGCAGAAGTTCTGCTCAGATAGGATAAATTCTAATGAAAAGGAAGAAGCAACTATGTAAAAATTGACAAACTGAGCTGGACTATAAGATACCCGATGTGTTGTTCTTGTCTGTGAGAATGCAGGAAAACAAATCAATCGTGTCCTCTAAGACCTCTTCTTTATAAAAAAGTTTTATGTCTATGTCCCTGAAACAGTAGCTCCTCTCTGTTCTCACCCCTTTTCTACCACTAAGCTGTCCAACTTACAACAAAAATTCTCCATTCCTCTGGATAACTTACAGCTATCACACAATAGCTGTATTGTCAGTGTCACATTGTTACGCAGTGATGAGCATGCCACTGATGGAATATCTAAAGTATAATCAGCTGCTCACTGCAGGAAGGAAGACCTTCACTCTAAGTGTAGTTTTGAATGAGACATTGGAATCCATGCCCACAGCAGAAATAAGCACCATATGCACAGCCTAGTAAGCTTAACAGGAAAACATACAGACATACATACACATATATAAATTTAATATTATGTGCATATAAGATTGCTGATGTGGCAGCAAAATAATATATTGAAGTGGATTCTCTTTGACATTCTGAAATTTATATAAAAGATATATGCACATACACATTTACATATAAATAAGACACGTTAATGTATATGCACATGCATTAAAGGTGTTCAGATGCCTTCCCATGATACATTCAAGCAAGTCATCAGTTAAGCCAACAAAATTTATCTCTGTAACTTACCACACAAATGCTTTCTGTAAGGTTACATGCATCCCTCATGGGGGAACCTCTACTTTAAATTGGCAATAAGAGATACCAATAATGGCTGTAGTGTGGCTTCAAACAGCTGGCAATTAGACAAGTACAGATAAGCACATTTGGTTATAGCAAATAAAAGCAGTCTAGTTCCTGGTTTATATATACGTCAACTTTATAGCTCCACAATAAGAGCATCACAGAGGAGATTATTGCAAAGCTACTACGGCATTTAAACTCACACCTTTGCCTAGGCCAATTTAACCCTCCGGTGGAGGAGACTCCAAGGAAGATGCAAGTGAGCTTTATAGTTTTAGAACATGGAATCATGGAACAGTCCAGGTTGGAAGGGACCCTGAAAGATCATCTGGTCCAATCTGGGAAAGGGAGCCTAGATGAGATTATCACCCTGTCCAATCCATCTTGAAACTCTACCACGTCCCTGGGAAGGTGGTTCCAGTTTACTCCCTTCCTAGACAGGAATAACGAAAAAAAAAAAAAGGGAAAAAAAATAGGCATGTGTCTATGCCAGCCAGAAGGCTATAACCTTTCTTTTGAACAAGAAAGAAAAGTAAGCTACTAATTTGATTCCAAGTCTTGAAGCCTTAAAAAACCAGAACCAACAAATGATGGCCAGCTCTTCAGAAAACTCCAAGAGGCTCAGCAGTATTGATGCTTCACTGTGAAGAAATGTGAGTTTTCAGTGGTGTAACAGCATCTGTATCATTTTCCTGTGATAAACAGAATCCAGCCCATTCTGACAGTACATAGGTGGCAAAGAACTTTACAAGATAGATTGGATGTTTCACTAGCACTTAGGGTTTTGGAGGAGTGGCATGGGGGAGAGGGTTGAGTTCTTTTTTTGTTGGTGAGTTACGCTGAAAAATAAAACAGCTTACTGGATAGTGAACACGATAGCTGTTGCATTGAAACTACAGTAACTCCTGGAAGTGTGCTACAACTCAATAACCAGCTACATGCTATATTATAGGTTCACCAGCAGATGGAAGTGAAGTTCACCTTTTGGATCATTGCTTGCAGTGCAATTCAAAGAGTCTTGAAAGGTCTTTTATGCTGTTCTGGCAAAGTGGAGGGAAAAAAAGAGATTCTTCCTATCATCACATGAAATGCTGTGAAGGAGAAAATTTTCCCTCTTCAACAAAAATGTGTACAAATATGAACTGTGAGATCATCAAAACACTTCGAGTTCTAGCCACAGTTGTTATGAGGAACCATAAGGCAATATTTAATCCTGATAAGGCAAAATCTGATCATGTTCCAGTTTCTTAGTTGCATATTTCATGCACATATGGGAATAGAATAGGATATTTCAGTTGGAAGGGACCTGCAATGACCATCTAGTCCAACTGCCTGACCACTTCAGGGCTGACCAAAAGTTAAAGCATGTTGTTAAGGCACTGTCAAAATGCCTCTTAAACACTGACAGGCATGCAGCACCAACCACCTCTCTAGGAAAGCTGTTCCAGGGTTTGACCACCCTCTCAGTAAAGAAATGCTTCCTAATGTCAAGTCCGAACGTCCCCCGACGGACAGCTTTGAGCCATTCCCACGTGTCCTTGCGCTGGATCCCAAGGAGAAGAGATCAGCACCCCCCTCTCCTCAGGAAGCCGTACAGAGCAGTGACGTTGCCCCTCAGCCTCCTTTCCTCCAAACTAGACAACCCCAAAGTCCTTAGCTGCTCCTTCACAGGACATTCCTTCCAACCCTTTTACCAGCTTTGCTGCCTTCCTCCAGACACATCTTAACATCCGTCTTAAACTGTGGCGCCCAGAACTGCACACAGTACCCCAGGTGAGGCCACACCAACGCTGAGTACAGCGAGATAATCACCTCTTTTGACCGGCTGGTTATGCTGTGTTTGATGCACCCCAGGATGCGGTTTGCCCCCTTGGCTGCCAGGGCACACTGCTGACTCCTGTTGAGCCTGCTGTCAGCCAGCATCCCCAGCCTCCTTTCTGCAGGGCTGCTCTCCAGCCACTCCTCTCCCAATTTAGTCTTGTGCCCGGCGTTACTCCACCCCAGGTGCAGAATCCGGCATTTGGACTTGTTAAATTTCATCCCATTAATCATTGCCCAATGCTCCAAACTAACTAGATCCCTCTGCAAGGCATCTTGTCCCTCAAGAGAGTCCACAGCACCTCCCAGTTTGGTATCATCAGCAAACTTGCTAAGGGTGCATTCAACTCCTGCATCCAGATCGTTGATAAATATATTGAACAGAACTGGCCCTGGAATTGAACCCTGAGGAACACCGCTGGTGACGGGTCACCAGCCAGATGTAGCCCCGTTCACTACAACCCTTTGAGCTCTGCCCTTCAGCCAGTTCTTCGCCCAGCACACCGTGAACCCACTCATCCCGGAGTCGGACAACATGTCCAGAAGGATGCTGGGAAGGACAGTATCAAAAGCCTTACTAAAATCCAAGGAACTACATCCACCACCTTCCCTTCATCCAGTAGGCAGGTGACCTCATCATAGAAGGGTATCAAATTAGTTAGACAGGACTTTCCCTTTGTGAACCCATGTTGACTGTGCCTGATGATTGCATTACTCTTCAAATGCCTTTCAATAGTACCCAGTATAATCTTCTCCAGAATAATTTTTCCAGAAACTGAGGTTAGACTAACAGGTCTGTAGTTTCCTGGGTCTTCCCTTCACACCCTTCTTGTAAATTGGAATAACACTGGCTAGCTTCCAGTCCGCAGGGACCTCCCCAGACTCCCAAAACCTTTGGTAGATGATCGAGAGGGTTCCTGCCATAACATCCGCTAGCTCCTTCAGCACTCTGGGATTAATCCCATCAGGCCCCATGGACTTGTGAACATTCAGCTGACACAGCTGGCCCCTTACAATTTCAGTGTCCACAAATGGAAAGCCATTGTTCCCACACTTGTGGTCCTTCAACTCAGCAGACCAGGCAGCCCAAGGTCTGTCAGTATTATTAAAGACTGAGGCAAAAAAAAGCATTGAATGCCTCTGCTTTTTCTTCAGCCCTATGAGTCAGGTGACCGTCTTCGTCAAGTATCGGTCCAATGTTTTCTTTAGACCTCCTCTTGCTATTAATATACTTAAAAAAGCCCTTCCTGTTATCTGACACAACACTGGCCAGTTTCAACTCCAGTTGAGCTTTGGCCTTTCGTGTCTTCTCCTGCATATGCAAACCACATCTCTATAATCTTCCTGTGAAGCCTGACCTCGCTTCCAGAATTCATATAATTTCTTTTTCCTCTTGAGCTCAATGAGGAGTTCCCTGTTCAGCCAAGCCAGTCTTGTGCCCCACTTGCTTGACTTATGAAACAGTGGAATTGCCTGCTCCTGTGCTTCTAAAAGGTGATTCTTAAAGACTGACCAGCACTCGTGGACTCCTAAGCCCTCAAAAGCAGACTCCCAGGGTACTCTGCTAAATAGCAGAATATTCTCCCTGAATAGCTTAAAATTAGCTCTCCTGAAGTCCAGGGTAGCTACTCTGCTGTCCTTTTTTCTCATTACACTAAAAATTTTAAACTCAACCATTTCATGATCCCTTTGGCCAAGACAGCCACCTACCACCACATCTCCCATGAGTCCTTCTCTATTCACAAACACCAAGTCTAGGAGGGCATCTTTCCTAGTTGGCTCACTGACTACTTGTGACAAGAAATTATCTCCTACAGACTTTAAGAATTTCCAGGAACTGCTTTTCACAGCAGTATGATATTCCCAGTTGATGTCTGGGAAGTTGAAATCTCCCATAACAACAAGAGCTACTGATCCAGAAATTTCTCCTAATCGCCTATAGAATAACTCATCAGTGTTTACATCCTGGCTGGGCGATTGGTAGTAGATACCTACTACAACATCTCCTTTGTTTTCCATCCCCCTAATCCTCACCCAGAGGCTCTCAACCACATCATCACTAACTGTAAGGGCTGTGCAATCAAACCTCTCCCTTATGTAAAGTGCAACACCTCCACCTCGCCTGCCCTGCCTATCCTCCTGAACAGCCTGTACCCTCCATCCCAGCACTCCAACCGTGGGACTCATTCCACCAAGTCTCACTAATACCAATGATATCGTAGCTCTGGGAACTAACTAACGCTTCCAGTTCATCCTATTTCTTTCTCATACTGCGTGCGTCGGTGTACAAGTATTTCAGATAAGCTGTTGAGCCTTCCATGCTCGCAGGAGCAGTGTAAATGTTTCCATTAGCATTGCCACCCTCAGGTGATGCCATGCCAACCTTTGGCTTACCTACTGCAATCCTGTTGGTATCTCCTTCCCCCATCTATTCTAGTTTAAAGCTCTCTCGATCAGTCTCGCCAGCTTACGCCCAAAGACGCATTTTCCCCATCAGGATAGGTGGATCCCGTCAGGCCCCAGCATACCTTGTCTTGAAGGCTCTTCCATGGTTTAAAAACCCAAAGTTTTGGCAGAGGCACTAGTCCTGGAGCCAGGTCTTGATATCCTGGGCTCGCCTTGTTTCTTCCAAAGTTTCTCCCCTTTACTGGGAGGATTGAGGAAAACACTACCTGTGCTCCCAAATTTTTTAGCATTCTTCGCAGGGTTCTGAAATCTCTTTTGGTTGCGACATCACTAGTACCCACGTGAAAGAGCACGTGGAAAGTGGAATGGATAGTAGTCTGAAGGTTGAACTAGGCTCTTCAGTCTTGTGGTGACGTCCCTAATTCGGCCCCAGGGAGGCAGCAAACCCCCTGAAAGGAGCATCCAGTCTGCAAATGGGTTCTTCCATTCTGCACAGGAGGGAATCACCAATGACCATAACTCGCCATTGATTCTTCTCAGCACTGGTCATAATGCAGGTTTTGTTGCGAGGGGTTGGTCTCTCTGACCTTGGCAAGCCTACTTGTGCAGGTTCCTCCTCTTTCTCATTATGCACTTCATCTACCATACCCAGGGCCTCATACCTGTTCTGTAAGGGCATCTTAGAGGGTAAGGAGGGGTTTCCCTTACTGCTCTGTGTTGTGACATTCTTCCACCCCTCCTTATCCCATGTGATGCTGCCTTCCTCCTGGCAGAAAGCAGATCCAGGACCTGCCTCCGTAGTGGCCACGCTGAGTTGGCTTGCACGCATCATGGATGGCAGAGTACAGCTCCATTGATCAATCTTCCTCTCAGACTCTCAAATACTCCTCAGTCTGCCCACCTCCTCCTGCAGCTTGGCCACCAAGCAGAGCATTTCATCAATCTGGTCACACCTCCCACAGGCTTGCTTGCAATCACTTTCCACCTCTAGGAATATCCCTTCACACATCCCACAGCTGCAAACCTGAGTGGTTGCATGCTGGAACCAGAGCTCTGTCTGTGTGGCTGCACTGGTCCTACCAAGTGCTAGAAGCTCAGGTGAAGCAGAGAACACTCCATTTTGCTGGGTGGTCACCATGCTGCCATGTGCCTGCCCGCTGGGAAATACGTGTGTGCTTGTCTGTTGCATCAGCTGGGCTGATTGTTTTCGCCTGCTTAAATCTCCTGCGCTGTTGGGGGCAGGCTCCGCCCCTTGCTGTCTAGTCCAATCAGCGGGTCTGGGGTCAGTTGCTCGGGAAACACCCCCTGTTCAGCCAAGCCTCTACTTGTCCACCTGCATCCCTCCTCCTGTGTCCCACCGCTGCTGGTGCTCCTCACGCTGCTCTGGCGTCCGTTGCAAATAGTTATTAACTGAGAAGTAGAAGAACAGAGTAACAGGCTCCCTAGGAGCTGCTCAGGCATCCTGCTCCATGGGGCTGTGCTACTGTGAGCTGCAGCACCCCACCAGCTGACAATAGGTCAGATCAGGAGGAGGCAGTAAGGCAAGAAAAATCAGCGCTTCTTCTATTGATTGATTGAAAAATCAGTGCTTTTTTTGATTGCAAATATTTGACACAAGAGCATGCAGAAAGGGAATGTCTTGTTCACGTGACCAAAAATCCCAGGCATAACTTGAAAGTCAGAGCCATCCCCCTGGACACTCTTCAGGCATGCATAGGTCCAGGGCAGAGTTTACAGAGATGTGAAGCAGCAATACAAGCCAAGTTCCATTATATAGTGGAGGTATCCTGTAAACAGCCTTATAAACAATGCTACTGACCCTCACAATGTTATCAAAGGTCTCATGGCACTTTGCCCTGTGTTCCCGTAAAAGTCAGGGAGTTGGCTAATTACACGAGAACCTGAGCTATCAGTTTTAAAAATAAGTATGTTTCTAACCCTGAAGAACTCCTGAAGATCTAAAGGCAAAAAAGCAAACAACGCAAAGCAACTTTTGGGACATCCTCCTGATTTCTTGAGGCTTCATAATTTTGCAATTCTCACGGTCAGCATTTTTTGTCAACAATGGAAGTCTTCTATATTTTCCTTAATGATCTGTTTATATCTAGATCTTCCACTGTATTTTCAAAAGTATTTTCAATTTTTTCCTATATTACTGCTATTATGTCGACCTAAATGTAAGGCAAATGCAAGACTTAAGCCACCCATACTTTTACTAGAGTAGAAATAAGAACTAACAATGTTGATGGTATTAAAAAAACCCCAGTTAAATCCCCACATATTCTCCCTTTTCACCACAGCCCACTTTCCAAAAACCCCATGCCTAGTTCTGTAGCCTCCTCTTTCCAAGGCTCAAGTTTACATGTTTTTCTACAGCATACTGTACTGCTAGCTCCCTCTCTAGGCATGTTGTTCCTTTATCTCTCAGCACAGCCAAAAGGACCTTGTGGATAGTGGCCAAGTTTCTACACCGGTTTAAGGGCAGAAAGCCCCATAAGCCCACACACTTAACACTGTTGGTTGCAGCTTGGTTTGAAAGCTCAGGTTTAAAAGTCCATGCTCAGGACTCAGGCAAGCCTTGGGCAGACCAAGCAGTACTCCCTCCCCTGGTGCTGTCTAGCCCAGGTGAAGCTTTGAGTCATTGGTGGTACCCAGAGTCTCCTGTCTCTGTACCCTTTGGCTGGGGTGGGTGCTCAGCCAGGGCATCCAATATTGATGCAGAGCCTGGTCTTGGGAGAAGCTTGGACCTCGACTGGAAGAGTGGACATATGTGGAGGGTCGCAATGCAGCAGCATTGGTCTGGGCTACAACCTTTCTAATGCCCCACTTCCTCTGATCTGACATGAATGCAGCAGGAAGCCCAAGTTCTTCATCTCTCCTTTCTCTTTTTCTTTTTTGTCATGAAACAGCCTTTATTTTAGTGTCCTCCTGCACTGGGTCAGGGAGCCCATGTGTTCCTGCGCAACACCCTTGCAGCACAGCCCTTCTTAGCCAGCTCCAACCACCAGAGAATCCTGCCAGTCCTCAGAAAGGGCAAAAATGGTAAATCCATTTTTCTGGGGCATATCCTGGAAATGTATCTGGAAATATTGGGCAAGCTGGATTTTTCAGAAAGAAAGTTTTGATAAACTATTTCTCCTATTCCTGAGCCAAGAAGCATACACACACACATTCAGTCGGACTATATGAGTGAAATTGGACAGTGTTAAAACCATGACTGCTTAAAAACTGGTTAAATCCCATCATCCTTAAGCAGCTCTGGAATCTTCCCAACATGTACAAACAGATGCAAACAGCTGCAGAGTTATGAAGTCAACCTCAGTTACTGCCATTGAACATAGGAGGAATGGGTAAACATAGGCCAAGATCCTGATTTTTCAGATGCACACCCCTACAACTTTACTACCACCTCAGAAATCACAACAACAATTCATAAATATAACATACTATTAATGTTTACAAGCCCACTACTCAAGGCATTTGCCGACAACATCTAGCATGCCTAGTTTAAAGACGTGAACTTGAGAGTGGATTTTTCCATGCAGGAATCTACAGTTTTATACATGATTAATCATCTCCCCTAAAAAAAAAAAAATTCGCCAAACAAAGTCTTGTGAGACACTTCACATTGTTTCTCTTTTACAGTGATTCCAGCCATTTCAAACTGACATGGGATTTCTATCTCTCCAGCGCTTTCTAAAAATCTTACCTATTATATCTCAGCAACATATTGCTTTAGTCTGAAAGTACATACACACTTAGATAACCTTATTGACAACGCAGTCCTTACAAAAGGCCTTTGTGTGACTATGCACACAGGAAAATGTATACACAGACCACATGTCACTCAGTGAACTGGACTGAGGTTCAGGCGTGAAAGTAAAGGTATCCCAAATCTAACAAACTTGTTGGAGGTAACAGCAAGCAAAATTCTGAGCTCTTCAACAAGTTATTCTAACAAAATGAGGCATAGGGGTCCTAAGTTATCATGAAATGTGACTAAATATTACCATTGCAGAGATACAAACTGTGTTTGCTCCACTTCTTCCAAGGAACAGATATGGGTGGTTCCAAGAAATAACCCAGAACAAATAAAATCAAATATCAAATCTGGATGTTCTCCAATTAACTAGATAATGCAAGATCAAATACATATCTGACAGGAACAAATTCATATCCACAAGTCTCAGTGCATCTATATACCATACACTGTTGGTTTGTCACTACACGATCAATATCACCTTCTGAGGAAACAGACTGACACATGTTAAGCCAGATTTCCTCATAAAAATCTTCACAGACAGTTCTAAGTGCAATTTCAAATGCAATTTCAAAGGCACTTGCTATGGAAAGAAACGAAAGCGGTCAAAAGTTGTTTGAGTGCTCCCACAAGGATACTGATTTCATCTGGCAGTTACTTTCGGGAGTGGTTGTCCTTGTCGCTTGGAGCAAAATATGCTTAGAAGTGAGAATATGGCTGTGAGTTTGCTATAGCACTCAGTTATATGAATACATTTTAACTATTTTCATATGCAGGGAGAAGTTTGTGTGCTGGGAAGCTTCCTGCTGAGGTCTGAGAGCCTCCTCTCATCACTTGCATGTCCTAGGTATAAACAGCTATCATCCACTTCAATGGGAGTTTCATACTAGCTTGTGAACAAAAAGGCTGGAAACCAGTACTTCAATATACAAATCAACATACTTCTGTTTATTTTTACAGCTGGATTATTCTACTGCAGTAAACATAAGCACGCAAATTTCCTGGACCAATTCCATTGCACATTTTGATTCCCCATCCATAATGCATTTCATCTAAGTTTGTTTTCCTGTATTTTCTTTCACACCTGCCATCTGCTTTACAAACAAATCACAGCTTGTATATAATACAGGTGTCAACAGGAGAAAGCCCAAAAGTCAGATTTAATTAGGTGGGATATGAATAGCTGTAGATTAAAAAAATATTTGAGGACAGTATGTACACAATACCAGAAAAAAGTCATTGTTATATAAAAAGCTAATTCTGCTTTTTCAAGAATTCTTGAAACAACTCTTTACCAAGATGTTAGAAGAATTTTACATGATGAAAATGTACATTAATGATTTTAAAGGCTTGGTTTTTTAAAAGGTCATGCAGGAATTTGAGGTGAATCCATTTTTTAAGACTGCTTAGATTACTGGGAGGGCACAAACAATTGGTTGCAACCTGGAACAGCTTCCATGTAACACTGCAAAACTGCGTACCTAAGAAGAAATCTTTATGGGGCAAAGCACCAGCTGTTTGTGGATCATAGAATCATAGATCATAGAATGGTTTGGGTTGGAAGGGACCTTAAAGATCATAGGCAGGGAGACCTAGTGGACTAGACTAGGTTGCTCAAAGCTCCATCCAACCTGGCCTTGAACACTTCCAGGGAGAGGACATCCACAACTTCTCTGGGCAACCTGTTCAGTGTCTCACCACCCTTATCATAAAGAATATCTTCCTTACATCTAATCAAAATCTACCCTCTTTCAGTTTAAAACCATTACCCCTCGTCCTACCACCACACTCTCTCATAAAGAGTTCCTCCCCATCTTTGCTGTAGGCCTCCTTTAAGTACTGGAAGGCTGCTATAAGGTCTCTCCGGAGCCTTCTCTTCTCTAGCCTGAACAACCACAATTCTCTCAGCCTGTCCTCATAGGGGAGGTGCTCCAGCCCCTGATCATCTTTGTGGAGTCAACATGGCTTCATCAAGGGGAAGTCATCTTTGATCAACCTGATGACCTTGTGTGATGAAATGACTGGCTTGGTAGATGAGGAGAAAGCAGTGGATATTGTCTTCCTGGACTTCAGTATGGTCTTTGACACCGTCTCCCATAACACCCTCATAGACAAGCTGTCGATGTACAGGCTAGATGAGCAAACATGGAGGTGGATTGAAAACTGGCTGAATAGCCGGGCCCTGAGAGTGCTGATCAGTGGTGCAAGGTCTAGTTGGAGGCCTGTAACTAGTGGTATACCCCAGAGGTCCATACTGGGTTCAGTCCTGTTTAACATCTTAATCAATGACCCGGATGATGGGGCAGAGTGTACCCTCAGCAAGTTGGCTGATGACACAAAACTGGGAGGAGTGGCTCATAGGCCAGAGGGGCGTGCTGGCATCCAGCATGACCTCGACAGGCTGGAGCAATAAAGTTCAGCAAGGAGAAGTGCAAAGTCCTGCACCTGGCAAGAAACAACCCCATGCACCAGTATATGCTGGGGGCCGCCCAGCTTGAAAGCAGCTTTGCAGAAAAGGACCTGGGGGGCCTGGTGGACACCAAGTTGAACATGTGCTAGCAATGTGCACTTGCAGCAGAGGAGGCTACCAGTATCCTGGGCTGCATTAGGCAAAATATTGCCAGTAGGTTGAATGAGATGATGGTGAGGTCAGTACACCTGGAGTACTGTGTCCAGTTCTGGGCTCCCCAATACAAGAGAGACATGGACATACCAGAGAGAGCCCAGTGAAAGGCCGTGAAGATGATTAGGGGACTGGAGCATCTCTCCACTGAGGAAAGGCTGAGAGAGCTGGGACTGTTCAGCCTGGAGAAGAGAAGGCTCAGGGGGATCTCATTAATGTCTATAAATATCTGAAGAGAGGGTGCAAAGAGGACGGAGCCAGGCTCTTTTCAGTGGTGCTCAGCAACTGGACCAGAGGCAATAGGCACAAACCAAAACACAGGAGGTTCCCTCTGAACATCAGGAAATACTTTTTTACTGTAAGGATGACTGAGCACTAGCACAGGTTGCCCAGGGAGACTGTGGGGTCTCCAACCCTGGAGATAGTAAAAAGCTGTCTGGACATGGTCCTGGGCAACTGGCTCTAGATGGTCCTGTTTGAACAGGGGAGTTGGACCAGATGACCTCCAGAGGTCCCTTCTAACCTCAACCACTCTGTGATTCCGCAAATATTAAAACATTAAAATTTTACAAAACACAAACATTTGTGCTTTATGCAAGACACTAAATGTCTTCAAAGGCAGGCAATAGTCCTGGTTTGATATCCCTTGCAGTGACATGTAATGCAAATCCCTTCTCAGTTATTCAGCAAGATCCTTAAATTCCCTAATAGCTCCCCTTTGCCCTCTTGGTAGTCTGCCAGACTTGCTAAGTCTCCTGCAAGCTTCCTGTTTCTGACTTATGCTTTTGAGAACTTCTTTAGCTATTTGCCCTCATAATTTCCTTTGTGCACGCTGCCTGATGTCGTTTACACTACTGTGTAAACTGTCGTTTAGCACCCCTGCACTAGGTGCCAACAGCAGAAGCAGAGGAGGGATTTACTCTCCTTATCTGGTGGGCCAAGTTTTCTTGTTCCAAGAATTTTCTAATACAAATATTTAAAAAATCACAAGACAGCAGCTTGTGCCCCTTTTAAAGAGTCTGGCTGTTCACTTCAGGGTCCCTCCAAAGAAATGATTTAACTGACAAGGAGTAAAAAAGAACAGGCCTCTGCACCCTTTCAAAGACAAAAATGTAAGGGCTCAGTGCTGACTTACTTAGTCTTGCCAAAGGAAGACTGAGGGACACAAGGGGGGTCAGATCTCTTGCTATAAATACTTCAGGGAGAAAACAGTTATTCATGCTAAGAGACAATGCTGGCGTAAGAACAACTGCATATAAACTAGCTGTGAATACATTTAGGATGAATACTGAAAGCAGATTTTCATGCACTGGAGTAAAGAGACCCCAGAGCAGTCTTCAAAGAGGAGCAATAGCAGCACACATGCGCACAATGGCATCTGAGCTCCAGAACAAGAGTTTAACAGGAGACTGGACTCTGACACATAAGATCCATTTTACTGTTGCATCCTTGTCATCTGTTCCACATTATAATTCAGTCCAATAAAAGATGAATACTTTTCACGAATAAATCTGTTGCGTGTTACACCCATGCATAAACCTCATGATGGCCTGTAGTGATGAATGACAGTCAAGCACACTGAATGAAAAATTCCTGCCAGCCTGTGCCTCATAGGAAAGACATCAGCAAGACATACCAGAGTTTATCAGTCTCAGAAATAATCCCGATAAAGCATGTATATAACTCAACCTTCAATGTGCGGCTGACGCACAGATTTTGTGCTCAGAGAGCTATTTCAGCTAGGGGTTAGATTTCTCACTCCCCTCACACCCCTCTGGAAGTTTTTCCAATGTAGTCACTGTGGAGGCACAGTTAAATGGGTATACAGACATCTCAGAAGGTGACATCATATATTCTTCCTTCTTACACTGAAATACGCAATGCAGGCAAAAGGCACTTTTATACCATTATAACTGCAAATGAACTAGGAAAATCATATGCTTTAACTAGACTTGAACCACTAACACAAACTCATGTGAAGTCAAGTCCTTGAAAGAAATCTTTACGAAACAAAACTAAACCCGTTTCAGCATGCAACCTATTCTTACTTCACCAAGGTTTTGCACATTAGCTAGTTTTGAATGCCAGAAGGTAACTTTCTTTCAGAACAGACTGCCCTGTAACATTGTGTTGTGAAATTTCACATTCATCATTTTATTATAATCTGAATAGAGGCAATATCTGAAGAGCAGAGAAAATGACTATACAAAGAATTTATAGAACATTCATTTACATACTGGAGACCTTTTGATGCTTCTTTACAGTTTCAAGAAAAAGGCAAAAATTTTCACTAGTAGGTAAATCCAAGAAGGAAACATTAAATTTTAATGATAGTGTTGGATACACGGAAACCATTTAATTAAAAACATGGCTTTTAGCATTTTTGTAGTTTAACACTGTACGATTATAGTAGCACATTTACTAAGCAGGTTAATAGGAGTCTGGCTAAATACATGTGTCAACTTGCTGCCATTAGTTATGAAACTGCATATACACATCTACCAAAAACCTTGAAAGAAAGTGCTGTATTAACTATTTAGTCTTGTATTTGCCATGAACGTAAGTTTCATGAATATCTTTCTACATACACTACACAACGGTACATACTGAACTATTTTGCTTTGTGCATTTTTTAATTCATTAAAAAGCAAAAGCATATGGCAATATACCATCCAAAGGAATGCATAATAGAAAATCCCCCTTAGAAACAGGGCAATTTCTTTTTTCCTCACTTACCAAGTAGAGCTAAACTCCCAGGAAACACCACCAGGAGTGTCAGCGTTCAATTCCTTATGCTCTTGAACTCAGCAGGCCTTGACAAAGCACAAGGAATAAAAAATAAAGCCCTGAATGGAAATGATAATACATGGGAAAAAAAAAAAGACACTATTTTCAGCCCAAAGGCCAACACTTGGTGTCTAACAAGACACACTAAAATTTAAGTATCATCTACAGAAGTGAAAAAATACAGTAAAAAATTTCTCCTCATTTCAATGCTCACAACACATCAGATTTAAATCTAATTGAGACTTAAGTCTAATTGAGATGTCAGTTAAAGAAATTCACTGGGCTCCAAGTGGCTGACTAGATTAGGCAACTGGGTTCTTGGTGCATCAAAAGAATATTAAAAGGAAACTTGTCCTCACATGTTTCAAAAGGATCAAAGCTCCTGAAAGTAAGAACTGCATTCTTTTTCGGATGGTACATAAACACCGTTTAAGTAGTATACCTCTGTGTCAGAAGAACAGAATTATTTGGCACAAATCAGTGGCACTTGCCTTTGTTGCTTCAACGGTAGCTGCTATGTTTTGGATTGCTTCACCCTTTTACACAGACTCAATGCCCACTGCTACTAATATACCACTTCCTGGTCCAAATACATTAAACTTCAAATCTTTCTTCTCTCTCCCTCTCTTCCCCATCCCTTTCCTTTTAAAAATATAAAGTTATTTATACAAAATTCATAGTTACACAAATAATTTGGTAACACTTTGGCTACGGTCACTGAATAAGGTTTCCAAGTCCTAATACTTTAAGAAATAGGAAGAGAGCTGTTAATAAAAAACAGATGATAATTTATACAGGACAAACATAGTTCAGATTGGTGGAACCTTCTTACCACATAGCCCAACCAGAGTTTCCCATTCCATTTAACCATTATTTAGTAAAAGTGGATAAAAGGATTAAATACTCCAAGTGGGTACAGTTACTAGTTAATCCAGTGCCTCATGCATTGGCATGCGGAATTCAGCATGTAATTTTATTCCTCAGGTTATTAATATAATGTTGACAGCCACACATCAAAGAAATAGAGGCAATGAAACTTTTCAGCACTGTCACACTGAAGCTGCTTTATTACCATCAGTTCTGATATGGAGGTCTAGTACTGCCTCTTTTTGGAGTGAATGGGAATTACACAGTAGACCTCAGCAGCTTACTCTCCTTGTGAAGGTTTCCACTGTAATCTACTGTATCAATTTTCTGTAAAGCTAACTAGCACTTTTTTATGCATTTAGAAAGATACAGAGATATGTACTAGTGTGATGGTTGTAGAAATCATGACATAAATGCTCTGAAGAAATGAGACAGAGTAACAAAATAAATTCCATTCCCTTTTGGGTTTCCTGACTCAAGGAATTATTAAAAAACACATTATAAACCAAAAATAGTTCCTAGAGATTAAAAAAAGCCAAGAAATCCCCAAAACTCCAATAAAAAAGGGGGCCAAAAGAATCCACAAATATAATTATGTATTAGGTAGGGAAACAAATGTTACTACCAAAACAGCACTGCAGAGACAGGAAATGGGAAGTATCTTGTCACTGTAAGACAAAAGTCAAAATATGAGACTATTAATAGTCTATAGCAAGGCACAGGCTATACACACTTTTACTTACGCAAAATAGCACTAAAGAGGCAAAGCTCAACAATGGTCTAGTTTAAGAATATCCGTATGACATATCAAGATCTGAGAACTACTATAAATAATCTGGCACAGGTAAAAATATATAAATTATAAAATTTTCTTCTTTGCTTTTCCCTCATTTTTATCCTGTAATTATTAAAATACAGAATCTTCCCTGCTTAGTTCTCTGTATAAAATAATAATACAAAAAAAACCAATTACAGAATAGATTTCCACGCAACCTTTTTTTTTTGTCCTGCCACCTCTCGCCTATTTAAAATTTTTCAAACTAAAACAGCCCAGCCTTCTTAACACTAAATACAGAGCAATCTCCCTGAATATTCCACGTTGCCGCTCCTTTCTTATCAGAAATCAACTTGCACAAACCTTCTCTTCACATACATCTTCCCCTTTCTCCATTCAGTTCCCATCACTGATCACATAAAGATGAAGGGAAGAGCAAATAGTCCTCCTCAGACCACCGTTCTCTTAAGAGCATGTTTGCAAGGCCTATAGCTACCATTGATGCAACTATGGCAAGTGTCTTTGTGGAGGTTATACAAAACATTTTCTGCACAAAAAAGTAGCACAGCCTAGTGAGTATTTCTGCTCCAATAAATGATGAGAAACAGCATGTGAAAATATATTAGAAACCCTTCAGGAGAAAAGTTTTTCATTTATGCTTCATTCAGGTATGGGCTACATGGGTTTGGGTGGCACCCAGCTTCTTTTGTTTTCTCCTTTGATATAAAAACAAAGAAATAATGCTTTGTTAAGTCAGAGGCATCTTCAAAGAAAAGGCTGAACTCTTGCAAACACAATGCAGATAGACCATCCCCTGGCTTTCCTTCTTGGGAATGACAAGGTTCAGACGTTGCTGCTGAACAGGCTTTCTCCCTCTCACAGTGCTTTCCTTCAGTGAAGAGCTCTGAGTCAAGGATGGAAAGGCATCAGATCTTCTTCTGGGATCCGATCATGACCTTTGATACAAAGTTCACAATGGCGCTGGCAGGTTGCTCTGGATCGTGCTCTGCAAATAGGTGGCATACATTGTCTGTGGCACTGCCTTGCTTCCTGGCAACGAACCCAAATACTCTGCAAGGGCAACAATCACAGTATATCAGAGAACAGACAGACAGGAATTGCCTCGTTTCATAAAGGAAAAAAGATACTGCAGAAACCAAAAGCACAAATCAGACTTCATCTGTTCTGATGAACAAAGTCCTGTGTGACTGCTAAACACAGTGGTCCAGATGCACCAGCCAAGTCAGGAGCTCCTGAGTGGCTCGGGATGGCCAGAATCAGGGAAGGAGACTGTCCCCTTCCTTCTACTCTGTCTATATTGCATCCTGTACTGTTTGCTGTCAGAGACATGCTGCTGACCCTGGGGATATATTTAATCTGATTCAGTACTGCTGTTCTCTTACCTACCTTGGGGGGTGTGTGGTGTAGTGTGTCAGGAGTTGCCTAAAGAGAGATTTTGAGGGCCAAACATCTCAGTGTTCAGAGTACTGGAAATAGGACTTAAGTTACCTATTTCTGTTCCTTTCCAGAAACCAGATGCCTGAGCTCTCTTTGTTTAGATTTCTTCTTTTGGTAAAAGGGGGACGACGACATTTGCCTTCAACAGAAAACACTTTGCAATCCACTGGTAATTATATATTTATACCACACACTAGTATTACTAGGAATGTTCTCAGCTATGTGCCAGGTGTGGGATTTTTTTTTTTTTAAAGCTATCAGTCTAAATGAGACAAGTAAGCTTGTGCTAGTGTTGCTGGACAAGTGGAACAGAAAACTGAGTAGCAAATGGCTCTGTTTTAATTTCTGAAACTTGAGTCAAATCACAGACCTGCGACCTAAATAAACCACGCTAGCTCTGGCTCCAGACATCCCACCATCAAATAATTAGGCCGTAACTTGCAGAGGTGCAGATGAAGTAACTAAAGTCTAATTACAGTGGGCAGAGAGACTTTTGTCTCTGAACAGCTGCTTTCCCTTCTACATCTCTGAAAAAGATAATTTAGAACACTAAGAAACTGATCACTGTAATGATATTCCTAAAACATTCAGTTAAAAGAGACTCAGTCAGGTGTCCACTTACTTTGCAGAAAGACCATCTTTCATCCATCTTGTTGTCCATTAAGAAAGCAGTTAAAAAAAAAAAAAAGGAATGGAGAAATAAAAATGAAACCTATGTTAGTTTTTTCTGTAGATCAACAATACAAACAACATATTAGAAATACTGCTTGTCTGCCTTACTTTCTGTCCTGTGGATCCAAAGCACAGAAAATAACAGTATTGACTGGATAATGTCGCCGAAAAAAGAGTCTAGATAGGAAAAAATAAAACAAGTTTTAGGAATAGTTAAGATGCTTAAAATTTTAAACAATAAACAGACCTGAAAAATAAATTACATTTAATCTAAATTTAATAATGACGATATAGTCTTTTTGCTATCTGAGTGACTTTGAAAGCCACCTGAACTGCTCCAACCAAGTAAATCCATATTTAGAATAGTAACGTCAGGTTTTTGAACCAAAAAAAACCTGACCCTCAAGCTAAGAAAAACAACTAGAAGTATGAAATCTATTTTTTCTAAAAACTGGCCATTTAGATACTATGTCAGGGGGAAATGCAACTTCTTGGAACTTGTGAATAATTCGATTATATTAAGTTTCAAAATATAAGCACTCCTAGGCATTATAATTTAAGGTTTCGTCCTTGATCTGCTATAAACATTTGCAGACCCCATGGAGTTAAGAAGTCTGGCACTTTTTTTTTTTTTAACCTATAATGAATTCCTGTTGTCCCTCCTTTGTTATTGTCAGTTTTAAAATCTAAAGACTTTGTGGTATCCTTAATAGCATTCAGTACAAAGTAAATATAAATTAACTTTTTATCATAGTATTTTACAGGCTATCCAAAACACTATTTCAAATACTGGAGATACACAGAGTCTGTTAAGGCCAATTCTGTTCAGTGACACTTGTGAAAGATACTGTGAAGATAAATTATTTCACTGAATAGGCTGAATATCAAATGCTTGCAAAGCCATTACTTTCCCTTTTTGTAAGAAATAACAACAATGAAAAAAACGCCATGGCAAAGTGACCTTCCATAAGTAAAAGCTGCCATATGGAAGTAATGTCCATAGCTTAAAACATTCATTCTCCTGTACTGCAGACAGCTGACACTGTCACCGTCATTCTTTAGACAATCCTATTATCCTCTGAAACCGAGACTGCAGTACATAACTAGGAAAATCAAATCAACAGCAGCCAACACATTCTGGGGACAAGGACAGATATTCTCTTCCCATCCCTCTTTTGCTTACTTTCTTTGATTATCTGTCAACGTGATTCCCTGCGCAGACACCTTGAAATGGACAACGGTTGAGATGGGAGAAGGATCTTGCATCAGTGTCAGGCTCAAGGCTTTCTGTACTGCCTGGTAGCCCGTGAGGGACTCCATCTCCACTGAATTCAGGTACCAAACATTACACGCTGTAATGAAAGAGGGGAAAGACTTTGATACCCAACAGCAAGCAGGGTATCTCCTGAACAAAACCAAAAAAACCATAAATTTTCCACCTTTGTAAAGCAAACAGGGAAGACTGGCAGCAAACTATCAAACCTTCTATGTGTGCCTCACCTTGTCTCACTGTTGCTTCATAGTTCAAGACTATAATTTTGGAGGTCATAGGCCTTTTGCTGTCCCTTTGTTTTTAATACCTTTATATTTAAGCCAATGACTCTATTAATCTATTAACCTCAGATCCTGAAATTTAAATAAATACAAGACAGCAGCAGAGAGAGAGGCAACTCATAGGTACTACTACAGCAAAGGCATTCCTGAGGGGGAAGACTGGGGATATTTTGCTTTTAAGTTCAATTACAGCAGCCAGTAAGAAAATACGCATTTTTGCAGCGTAAGTTCACACATTTCACACTTTCAAATGATATTAATCGATATTCAAAGGAAACCATTCACTTGTTTGGCAAGACAAGAACATTTTCACCCCATAAAGAATTGAGGGTTGCTGCAAAGCTCACTCCTCATTAATTCCATATTGTTTTGTATGTTTAGTGATGTTAGGGCAAACAAAGCAACTTCCACATTGAGAAAAATTACTTATGTATTTTTAGGTCTATTCTTCACCTCAGCACGCACTTATTTTTAAAAGCCCTATTCCTCTCCTAGAGATACTAGTAACTTCTGAAGTATCTCTATAAAATAGAAGCTCATTTGTTTCTAAGGCTACGGAACAGTTAATTTTTTTACCTGGTCTCATATCAAATCTGCAGCAAGCACTAGGAAAATAAGTACTAATATTATACAGCATTATATAGTAGCACTATAGTACTGTATGATACTACATAGTACTACACGGTAATGGTGCCATGTAACATTATACAGTATTAATTATTATTATATAGTATTAATAGAATTATTCACATGCTTAAATACTTTGGGACTGTGGTATAAGTCAAATTTACAAGCAGATTAAGTACATTTTTGAAACTGAAAAGCCCTCTTAGTCTTATTCTACAGCACAAGCAAGAATGATTAAACACATCCATAGCTAAACACTGGTACTAACAGACTGTGTTTTGGTAAAAACATTTGTGTAGGTATCCAGGACAGAATTTACAACTCTGGCAGCTGACACATGCAAATTACCATGCTAATATTTCATTTGTTTAGCAGTTTAGCTTGGCTTGCCAACCTATGAAAGCAAAGATTAAATTAAATTTAATAGCTTCTCTTTTCATATGGCTATTCTGTAATCTGATTAAAGCTTTCTCCTATGACTATCTACATAAAATAGCTAGACATTGGCACTTTCAAAACAACCAAGCAATCGTACAGTTAAAGACTGCATAAGCGTTAAGTTCGATTCCAGCATGATGATCAGCCCAGTAACTTCAAGCTCTGGAGTCTTGTCAGTGAAAGAAGGGATCCAGAGATTTGATTTAATTGATTTGTAAGTGTAAAATTTCCCAAGCATATTTGTGCATTGGTGTGATAGTTTCAATAACCTTTGTTTGAATCAATTACTATACAATTCATGCAGAGAGGGATTTAAGACGATGAATGGAAAGTTCAATGAGGCCTTCCTCGCTGAACAGCTTTCATGTCTATCCAAAATTGTAAATAACATTCCAAACCATAAGCTCTTCTCGTCTCACATCATTACTGTGTATGTTTGGTACAGATCTAAAGCTCTTCGTTATCCTGTGAGCCTTTCCCACCACAGGAAGCTTGCCTTGTTTCACAGTCACACTCCTCACCACTTCTGAGACCCAGATGAAGGGTTTCCCTTCCTCTTCTGCCACACATTGCATTGGTGTCAACAGACTGTGTTCAGGTTTTGTTTCTAGATGAAATATCCAAGCATTTTGTCTAGATTGCCCTCTATGTGATAGTTCAAAAACAGTCACCAAATACAGTAGATTCCTTTACTTCTGTAGCACAAAAAATAATAAATGGAACCTTTTTCAAAAGTGTTGGAAAGCGCAAAAATGTCATCTTAAAAAGGAGATTACAGGAAAGGAAAGGTACCAAAAAAGGCTGAAAGATTTCTTATTTAAGGACATCATGCATGGTCTGATGGGGTATCGAATGACAGCAATCCCACAGAAATCATACTGAAGGCTAGAACAAAAGGAAGATGTGTCTTTCATGCAATGCAGCTGCCCTGCAATGTTGCTGCTTTCGTCTTCCACAGGTGGCATTTTGTAGTCAACGTCCGTGCTACCACCAACAGCTACATAATGTGGCCATTTCGAGTAATCCCTGCTGCTTTTAGACTGGGAATGTGCTTTGTTCAGAATGCTTAGTCCCTTGACTCTACTAGTGGAAACAGATATGAAGAACTGGGACTCATTTGGGGCAGAAAATTTTGCTGCTGAACAGGAAGGTTAATAAAGCAAGGTCTGTTCTAGGGAAAAGCCACTTATCTGTAGAGTTTCTAGTCTTCAGTTGTCACTCTCTAGGAAGCAAAGGATTTGTGGTCAGCTTCTGCATTTAGATAATGACTAGAAATGTTCATTAGGTTTTTCAGACAGCTATAAAAAATGATCATTCTAGGAAAACACATCTTCATTTTTTTGCTTGTGGAGTGGGAGAGAAGGGTGGGGTAACGTAGGGTAGGGAAAAAGTGCATCTGCTTTGACTAAACTGCAGGTGCTCACACAAGCTCAGGCAGTTGGAAAAGAAACAATTTACATGTTTCGAGTCTGCACTTCAGCGTTGAACTCCACAACCTGAATGTCTCTATGACTGGAGAGGGACCTCTGAAACATGGCAAACACGGTGGGAAATGATGTATCAAGGCAAAAAACCTCTGAGAATCTCTCCTAGCTAATTTATCTATGCAGGTCCCAAACCCTTGTTTAAAAACAAAACCAACAACAACAAAACAGGGAAAAACCAAATGTACTAAGTTCCCCAAATGATCCATGATGTGACAGCCCCAATAAGGAGTTATTTGACTACTGCCGCAACTGAAGAAAGAATTATTTCTTTTTCTTTGAAAAGCATTGACTGAGCAAGGAGAAACCAACATTTCTCAAAAAACACCCCATGCCCCTTTTGCTGGGTTTTCAAGAGGGAAAGTTCTATAAAAATTCATTCTCCTCAGTTTTTTCCCTGTTGGCCACAACAACCACCACCAGCACTGGCAGACAGAAAGGCCAACACGTGCTCACTCCTGGCACACCCTCGAAAATGCTTGCCATTGCCTCAGCCACACATTCCTGCTCGATTATAGCACTCGAAGTGGTACTTCAAATTTTTAAGTCAAAGCAGATTGCTGCACAAGCAAGGAGCAACACACTATCCCTCCAGAGCTGCTCAGCTTGGCAACTGCCCCCTTCAGAAGTACCCTAAAATGGGTGAGGGCAATGAGGCAGCATTCTTATAAAGGCATGCTTGGCCACAACACTTTTGCTTGTGGCTCCAGTGGTAGGCTAAACTCAAAGGAGAGTGGCAAATCATAGAATCATAGAATCATTAAGGTTGGAAAAGATCTCTAAGATCATTGTGTCCAACCGTCAACTCAACACAAATGTAGTGTATTGTCCTGCTCTAATGCAACTAATCAGGTGGACAGATAGATCCTGGGGAGAATTCATAGCAGCCTGAAAACCAGGGACCATGGGAGGGCATGGATCCCCTAGGCATGCCCACTGTACAGGGGAATAACACAGTGGCTGCATTTCTACTAAGGACAGCCTTAAGGTTACAAAGGGGTACTCAAGAGCACCATGTCCAATAATGGTGGGTTAGGACGCCACCACTTTTTCAGACAGGCTATTTCACTAGCTGTCTGTGGGTCAGCTGTGTGCAAACAAAGCAGATGAGAAGCAGAACATGTCTCTACACAGCTGCTGCAAATACCTCTATTTGAGAGCGATACAGATGGTACCAATGCATAGCATCACATCATTTGGAGGTAATCTTGTCAGGGTTCTTCTCAATAAGCTCAGAGTAAGACGACTTAACTTGCCAGAATGGGTACTGCAGTATGCATGAGAATCCATAAAACAGCATCCAACGGGAAAGACACTGGACATTTCCTAACAACATCAAGTAAAGCACGGGGCAATGTTTTTTAATTTTTTTTTTCAGACTGATGGGACAGTAAGCATTTTCCAGTGGTATTATTGACCTCTATGCTAAGAATTTAACCCTACTGAACACTTCCCTTAGTTGCCTTTTGCAGACCTCAGACATAGTTCATGAACCTTTGCAACCACAGGTTGAAAATATCTCCTCTAAGTTCATCAGTTATGAAAGCAATGTCACCGCTTAAAATTTGCTGTGCTTGAACCAACCTATGTGTACCTCATATTCTCATGGGAGACATGACTGGAAAGCAAACACAGGGTTGTAGACCTTAGGAGTTGGTTGCAGAAAACAGAAAGAACTTGGTACGTATCCTCACAGTGCCCTTTACACTTCTACGCAGCACTCTAAATTTAACTGCTCCCTTTAAACATTCTTTAGTCCAGTCTAAGCTTCAGCTTCTCCCAGCCTGTAAGATACAAACTTTGGTGACAGTCAAATGCAAAGAAAAAGTTTAACAGACCTGCACCCTGTTTAAGAAGCTCCGCTGCTGAGTTTGCAGCAGTTTGTGGAGAAGTTTCTGCTATCTCCTCCAAGGGATCTGCAAACAGAAAACACTGTCCATGTCTTGTTTGGACTTGAATCAACAAATCACTGCACATCATCAAGTATGAGTTTAGCTTTTGTAATTGTGATCTCATCTACTGGACAATTCTTGGCCAGAAACATGAAACAATCTTGTATCTGCAACTATAATCATTCATGTGGTTTTTGTGCTGCATCAGGTTTTTTTGCCTGCAGTGCTGCAGGGGGGATGCTCAACCTTTATTTCCTGACAGTAAAAGACATAACTACATAGCATATGCTGCAGGGACACACATGATGTCACATTAAAACAATACTAATAGCTATATTCCCTCATTACAACCTCGAATTTTTTTAAATAGTGCAACTTTAATTATCTCATTTCATTTGTATAATTTACACTAATTTAGGCACAAAGACTTTGTGTTTCTACAATGAAATCAATTAACTGTATTTTGATTCAGAAGATGGTAACATAACATCTGAACTATAAAGACAGCAGTGGAATGTTTGCCTCCCAATCTTCTGTTAAAATTAGTGAGAAAACTATCCATCAGTATGTTATTTTAGTTATATAAATGCAAGTAAAAAGATCTCGCTTACTGCTGTATTTATCATGATGCATGCTGTCTTTGAATACATTCAAATGAGTAAGACAGCAGTAATACTGTGTGTGACAGTATTCACATGTTTAAAGTTATCCATATGCTTTAAACACTCTACACACTGTGTCCAGAATCATTAACCACACAAGATCATCTTAAAATGGGTGATCATATCGGATTCAAGAATGAATCCAAAATAAAATTTCACTGTGGTATCTTTATTCAGGACAAGGCAAATGTTTCAGTGCTGCACCTCTGCCAGAACAGAAGTAGCTTTCCGTTTTAGGTGAGGAGGATAAGAAGAACAAGCCCACCTACCACACTAGTTTGCCATATAAAGAGATCTCTGGTCACATCTACCATAGCATGTTTTTGTGCTAAAACGGTTTCATTAATGTATTTGCATAATTCAAATGCTATGTTTGAACACTGACATATGGCCTTTAACAAAAGTTTAAAGAGTTCAGTAGAAAACCACAAGAATGTTTAGCATTTCAATAATACATCTGGTGTTAACTTCATGTGGGAGAGAACAGACAACTGAATTATGGGGCAAGCATAGCTACATTTTGCTGTTGTCTGAGAGTGGTTTATGAAATCACCATAACCAAAATTAGAATTACAGTCCCATGATGCAACACAGGCTTTTTGATCATTTATTTAAACAATATTTGGACCTGTGCAAGTTGTTACTTCATTCCTGCCAGTGTCACACTCAGGGCACCTTCTGTTCTTTACCTACTTGCCTTCCCTAAAGTCCTTTTGCCACCCAGACCTGAATGAGTGGTTACATCTTACCATACATGGGCATAATTTCATGTCTGAGAAGTACATTTGTTTTCCTACATGCTAGATTACTGTGCAGATTTCCATGACGCATATATATTTATGACTGTAATGTCACAGCACTAGTCTGCTCACAACTACAGCTTGGATAAGAGCTGTCAGCAGTACCAAAGAACCACTTTTAAAACACAGCTTTAAAATTGCACATTCTTGCTTAGATCTTGACTTGTGACATGTTCACCTGCCTTCAGACACTCTAAAGCAGAGCTTGGCTGGGTATCTCTCTTCTGTACTTTAACAAGCATACCTCTGTCTGGGATGAGGAGCTTGCAGGGCAATGCCAATGGAGTGATGGAATGCTGATACACCAGAGCTGTCAAACTCCCTGTAGTCAAAAGAGTAACAAGACATGCATAGTTAACTCTGTGGACAACAAGAAAGCTTAACAGTTATGTTGGCTCTCAAGTATTTTATAGACCAAGGGGCCTCCCCCACTGCCCTTTAAAAAAAAATTCTCTTTTTTTAAAGAGAAGACCTTTAGAGAGAGAGAGCCAAGACCTTCTTCGGTCAACTTTAGTGTATTCATGTTTCCCAGCACTGTCCCAGTTGGATGTATTTGAACTCCTTAATCACAATCATACGCTCCCTTTCCCTGCTTAAACACACTGCTTAAATCCTAAAATAAATGGCTTTGCTTCAAATGGAGAAAGCACAAAAATGACAAAACCAGTAACATATGGAAGTCAGTAAATTCTTTTCAATGCTCTTAATTTCTGCTACATTAAATGTAGTAAAATCTTATGAAGATGGTAAGAGCACAAGGGGTCAGTGCTATGTGATGAGGCAGAGAAAGAGCGAAGAGTTCTGCCTCTTAGCCACCTAGTCTCCACTGTCTAATGCTTTGTCTACACACACCTCTATTTTGTGCTTCTAAAAGTGTAAAAGATGGTCTAGATAAAACCTCCTCCATTAAATGCGGCAGTGATGTATGTAGCATTATCTACTAAATTATTCTTCTTTTCTATTCAAAGTCAATTTTGTCATTTGGACTTGGCTTAATTAAAATAATTAAACATTAGTCATCCTTGACATTAGTATGTGAGACTATACTCAAAGGAGTGAGAGGAAGGTATAATATTCATTAGTCTGTGTGTACAAAAAGCCATCCTTTGATCCCGTTTACTAACAAACATTGAACATTATAATCATGTGCTTGAAAAAAATCACAGTTCAACCATAAACAACCTCGTTTTTACAGGACATCAAAAATTTCTTTGAAATGGAAAGATGACCCAGTTCTGCAACGGTCTTACAGAAATGCAAAGACCAATTGATACTCTTAGTCCTTCATTGTCTTATCCATACAACTGTGTGATAGTGCCTGCCCACCTACTTTGTGAAGCAGTTTTGAGGCTGTATACATTGAAAGATTAGGAGTTGCTCCAACTAAATTATTAGTAGGGCTACATATGTGCCATAAACAGGTACTTCAAGATTAAGGTAGGACTGGGCTAAAAATTCTGATTTGAAATAAGTCTCATGCCAAACACTGACAAAATTCAATCAATCTTTCCTTTACTTCAAATAGGATTTGTCATTTTACACTTGTTCATTTTATGGTAGATGACCCTTTTATGGGTGTATTGGGTGTATGTGACAAGGCTGGTAGCAGGGGGTGGGAAGGCTGCAGGGTGACCTCTGTGGGAAGAGGCTCTCCCATGCCGGACACAGCCAGATCCAGCAGACCCACTGCAGGGCACCGCAGAGCCAGGGTGGCATGCCTCCAGGAAAGCGTATCTGAGAAAGGGCAGAAAAGGCCGCACAGAGACAAGAAGGGAACAAAAAGGGTGAGACACAGCAGAGGGAAAACCACGGTCAGAGGAGAAGAAGGAGGAGAAGGAGGTGCTCCAGGCACCCAAGCTGACATCCCCCACCCTGCAGCCTGTGGAGGACCTCACATTGGAGCAGATGGACGTTTCCTGAAGGAACTGTGGCCCACGGACAGCATATGCTGGAGCAGATTTTTTTCCTGAAGGATGGCAGCTCATGGGGAAAGCCCACACCTCAGCAGGGAAAAAGTGGGAGAGGGATGGAGCAGCAGAGAGGAACTGTTTTGTAATGACCATACACTCCCTACCCCTCCTGCACTGCCTGCAGCAGGGGTGAGGAATCTGAGGGGAAGCAGTGAAGTTGAGCTTGGGAAAAGGGGGAGGAAAAGTGATATTTTAATGTTTGTCTTTGTTTCTCACTACCTGAATATCGATTTAATTGGCAAAAAATTAAATTGATTTTCCCCAAGTTAAGTCTCTCTTGCCCATGGTAGTAACTGGTTAGCAACCTCCCTGTCTTTATCTCAACCCATGAGCTTTCTCATCCTATTTTCCCCTCCTGCCCCACTGAGGAGGGCAAATGAGTGAGCAGCTAGATAGGTGTTTGGCTGTTTGCCACAACAGGTAATGCACTTTCATCATATTACATTAGGTAGGCTGACGCAGCATAACATACTTTGTGAATATCCCACTCAGCCAGCTAATATACAGTATAAATATAGCACAGGACAAAATAAGGCAAAGGTCCTGAATCAATAAGGCCCGTAACAGTCACATAGCTCAGCTGTTTGCAGCGGCATTGGTAGTGGTAGACAAGCTTGACTGCTTGAAGCTTGGTCACGTGCATCTGTGCTAGAGTGCCCTGAGATATACTTAAGGTAAATGTATACAAGGCTCCTATAACCTTAGAATGGGTTCCTACAGAAATCATCAGGACTTGAGCAAAGTATTCTCTCATTTGCATTCCATCCAAGTCTATAAAACAGCTTTGGCAAATGCAAACTGTTTCCATTTTCTGTGTCCCTGTGATGCACAGTACTTACCAAAATATGGTTCATTTGGGCATCCTTTCAAGCGCACCCCCTTGTGAGTGCATTCAATCAGAAAATGCCTTACAAGTTCATTTGACAAATCTCCAACTGTGTTGAAAAAGAAAAAGAAAGCTCATGAAGAGAAGCAATGAACTGACAACAATCTGACAAATTAGCAGGTCTTTATGAAACAGTTTTCCACATTACCACCAAATGTTTTATATACACCATGCAAAGAATACATTAGACCTGCTCTGCTGCAAGGTTACAAAAGCTGTAGTAAAAAGGCCATTTTGCAAAAAACAAACAAGCAAATAGCTCACTTGAGACAACCAGAGGAAAAGGTTTTATAATCATAAGTGACTGTCATCCAAATATACACTGGTGTCCAAAATGTCCAAGCATGGTCCCAACTACAGACAGGAACAGAAATTTGGAAAACGAATGCTTAGAAATTCTGATGCACTTGCCCATTAGAAGAATTTGTATCCAATGTGACAAGGGAGTAGAAGTATGATAAAATACTCAGATTTCTAGTGACAGTTCTGCTCGCAGAACTTCTCCAGATTAAAACAATAGAAGATTTAGCTACATAAAGGTAATGATGCCAAGTCTCTCAGTGAATTTTTAAGTTTTAAAGTGTTTGCAGTTTTACACTAAGTCTTTGCTCCTGAAAACAATCAATTACATGAAACACTCAGGTTTCACTAGATTTTTAAAGACAGTTTTTATCTCTCAGGAATCTAGGACAAATCGAAATTGTTAAGTTGGATGTAATGAGGAGACTCAAAGTCCAAGAGGCATATAAAAATTCCCTTGAAATTTAGCATTCCTTTAAACATATACATACATATGCACACATAGAATTAAGACAACTTCGTTATTTCTTGAAAGACTGGTTCACGGTATTTCACACCTGACTACAAACTGAATCTCTCTCCAAGTAGTTAAAGGGTTATTTCATAGCAACAGGACAAAGCTACCCAACCATTCAAACCTTAACAAAAGAGCCACAAACACAAATGCTCCCTTTGACTCTGATCAATCAGCCACAGTCCAGGAAACACATGAATCAAGGGTTGACTTTCAGGCTAATAGAGATGAACACATTAATCTGGACAGCAGAAACTTCTGTGCAAGCAAATATTGCAACGATCACATTTTCAAACAGCTTATTGTTTGCCATTATGCTCTCACAATATCAAAAATAAATGACTACAAGGGTATGTGGGAAGGGGAAGCCAGGAACAAGAAGCTCTGCAGAAAACTGAACAAATTTGTGCCTTCTGGGATGAAATAGTGGGAACCAAAAAAGCTAAATATCACAGAGCACGAAATGGAAGAATGCTACAGTCTCAACTAAAATTTTCTCTTACTACCACTTGCCTGTGGTACAACTAACATAAACTGGCTCTTGAAGGCTAGTGGAGTTTGAACTTTCATGTCTTCCTGGACTTCATTGATCTGATGATAAAAAAAGATTACTAAAAACACATATAGCCACTCTCCATTTGCTTCCTTGTTGTTGCTATCACCACCTCAGTGCACCCCTGTTGCTTCATTAAATAAGACATTGCAGTGGTTCTGCTGATGCAATAAAAAGAAAGATTACATGGCATATTTTTATTAGAAATTGTCTCAAGATACCAGATTAAGTGTACAGAATTTGAAAGTGTTATTGTAATAGAGGTGGACTGCTAACCTTGCCCCGGAGTAAGCATGAAATCTTAAAAAAAACCAAAACAACAAACCAACAGCCAACTAACCAATCAACCAAACCAACCAACCAACAACAGACAAAACCACACTTCCATAGCCACAACACTAAGAATCACTGCTTTCCTGTGATCTCAGTTGCTTACCTCACCGGGCAGCATGTACTAATAAACATAACAAGCTTTATAGAAGGACAACAGCAGCAATGAAAACCACTCCACTACCCCTGCAGTAGCACAAATGGAGCCAAGAACACTACAGATACTGGATGCTGAGTTTCCATACATTGATTAAGGCTTTCTGTATGTTCTTCTAATTTTACCTTTCACAACTATCAGGCACAAGTTATACATGGAGGCACTGGAGCTGGGAGAGTAGGTGTATTTCATCACTTCTTTTAAGTAACTATCATCTTTCCTTAGGGAACCTCCTCAGATTTGTATCTAATGTAGAACTGTCTCAGAACAAAACCTTGGGGTCAAAAATATTCAACCTTCCAGCCAAGCAAAAGCTTTACATGGTGGTATGTGGATCAAATACAGAGTTCTGATTGCTAGGGAGGACTCATTACTGCGATGACACTGGTTTTCTATTAGGTTGGTAAGGTACAATACATGCACAGCCACAATGAACATACATTTACAAGCCGTGGTGAAACTGTAAAGTACAACAGACATCTTATCCAGTCTTGTTTAACACCATAGCAAATGGAGCCTGTAATTCAAGCTGAACTTACTAGAAGAGGGGAGATTTCCCCAGATTATTACCCAGTAATAAGGACTTCCGACTATGTGTGGCTTGTTAAATAACAGATAGAAGACATACAGTACCTTTCTTGTTTAACTGCAGCACAGAGGGAGGTGGTGTAGCAACCTTCATTGCTAGCCCATAGGCTCCCCGGAAAGAATGACTGTCTCGAACAATGAATGACCCAGGTTCCTTGTCCTTGAGAACAGCAATGGCTGCAAGGGATTCCAGGAAAGAGAGAGAAAATCAGTTCCAAAACAATGCACACACCCAAAAAGTACAGAAGTGCAAATCTGTAATTAATAGGAGACTAAAGGAAGTAAGATCCTTTTCGCTGTCTCCATTGCTGAAGAACAGAATACAATCAGGCATATTTGGGGGATCTGAGCGGAAACATCTTGTGTAAATCTCACAGATACTTATTTCAAGAGAAGCCTGTAGTACAGATCTCTACTGATTTTTAAACTGAGAAGGACGTGCAGGTCCCACCAGGATTCCTACAACCAGTGCAAGAGCAAGTTGATTCCTGCTTACATTTTGTCAACTTGTTAGAAGCACGACAGAGAGCACAGCCCTCTGTAATTCCTAGGCTGACTAGACAGCACTGTTTTTTTTTTCCTATGCAGCTTCAATAGGCGGAGCAGATCCGTTTTCATCCACCCTGCAAAGCAGTCTCACTCCCTTACTATAGTTTTAAAACAAGGAAAGGGATGTAAGTCAATATTTGCTCTTTGACTGTCCAAGCATTGAAATATTTTACATCTATATTCTGTGATCTGTGCTGGAAGTGTGATATGAAGTCCTCCCCAGGAGGAACAATGTGCAGGGAAACTGCTCTTGCTTTGCATGAGTCTGCTGCAGACTTTGAAATCTAGTAGCCCAAAATCTTAAACTCACTTTGAAAAAAGACAAAAGGTTTATCTAATGATTGATCTTAATTTGACCTTAATAAAACCTTAGTACTTTGCTTTTTCCCCCCCCTAAACTGTTGGAAATACTTGTGTTTGTTTTCAGAATTTCTAACGATCAGCAAGCCTTCAAAGACATCCTGGAAAAAGCCCAAATTTGACCCTGGAGTCCTTAACTGTCTGTATACACAGAACATGGAAATTATGCATATGGGGCATGAAGTCATATTTTGCAAGGCCTGAGCAATGATTACATCATGAGCACACACATTTTTTTTCCATGAAAAAAAGAGTAGTAATAGAAAATCAGGAAAATGCAGACATAATTGTCTCTCCTGTTTAAGTGAGTAAAGCAAATGCATATATATTCTATTCTATTCATCTGTCAGATGGTGAAGAAAACAACTATTTTCACAATAACCTGTCATATGTTGAGAGGAGGAGGATGAATATATATATACCCCGCAATTCAGCAGTACTCATATAACACTTCTAAATCCGCAGAAGGACAGTAATCATTTGTCACAGGAAAAGCACAGGAAAAAAGAACAAGTGCTCCCCCTCCTCCGCAACAGTATCTTAAAACACTATTTAAAAGGAATTTTACTTGGTAGGGCGAAAAGAGGCATAGTAAAAAGTTGGGAAGATTTTCTTTTCATTTGTTCAGGCAGCTGGGTTTAAAGTTCCTCTATGATCTACGCCCCTCTCTGGACTCGCATCAAGTCAGGAAATTTTTTTTGCACATTTAAAGATTCAGTTCTTATTATGGGTGGAGAGCAGACAACGGGAAGTGGACTGGAGTGAAAGGACCAGTAAAACATCATCCAAAGATGAATTCATGATCTGTTTTCTATGATCTTTATTCCCCTGGGCTCATACTTACCACTACACTATAAGAGGCATCCTCACCATTTGAGAAACTATGAACTAGACATAGCAATTCATCATTTGCCAATAGCTGAAGGCTATTTTGGTTTACTGTGAACTTCCTTCCCAATGCAGAACTAATGCATCATTTTTCCTTTTTGACAACCACATTTTAAGAATCCCAGTTTAAAATCTTACCATAACTCATTAAATACAATTCAGTATAGCTGAATATTACAATATGGACACAAGGACTGTCAGACCAACTGCATTTGCAAAGCACCCAGCATGCTTTATTTATGCCTTGTTGCAGGGACAAGGTCTAAGTTTGTATGTATACATTTTCACATACATAATAATAGCTTTGTCCATCTCATTCCATAATACATCTCCATATAGATGTACTGTATCTGTATTGTACATCATAAAGATGTTGTTCCATGGGAGTGTTATTCTGTGACCTTTAAGAAATAATATATGTTACTTGCAGCTGACAATGAAATTCAGGCTACAGAACAACTGGTAGATGAGGATGTTTTTATGATGACTTCTAGCTAATGAATTATTCTCTGGTATTTAGCATCTCTCAACCTATTATCTGTACAGGGAAATACACATCGCTGAGATCATACCAAAGCAGCACGCTTGTACTCAAAAGAGAGCAGACAGTTGTTTAGTATTGCATCACGTGTATCTGTCATTTCAAAACTTTTCAGTAAAGTACATTTGCAGCAGCTACCACAAGCAGATTTAAATTACTTTGTAGTTCGTTCAGTTAGGCTAATAATTTGTCTGATTAACTGAGTAATTTTTAAGGACTACTTGAGTGCCCTCCACTCTCAAATTCAGCCTTAGGACAAAAGAAATTAAGTGAGGTTGTCTGTGGCCTTTCTAGGTTTTATATTTCTTCCTGTATTTCTTTTAGACATCAGGTATGTATCAAAAAAATGTAAGGAGAATTCACCAACTAGCCTTTCTGTGAATGGGTATGCCAGAATATATATCAGTTGATATACCTTGTTCTCTTGAAATATCTGGCTTATACCAGAACTTGGATGTGTCCTGGACAAATTTTACAGTCACATGTTTATCAGTTGTGTTTTCTGTGAAATAAAAGGGAAAAAAAGGTCAATAAATTTTTTAAATACAAAAGCTTTTTTTATTTTTCTTTCCAACTTCCAATCACCTTAATTATTAAAAAAACTCATTATTAGAACAATTTAGAGAAACTGAACTGTTTTAGAAGCAGCAAATATAATACCGTACACTAGGATTCTGAAAGCATTCTTGAAGTTTCATTTTGCAAAATCCATAAAATATTAAAAACCCTTACATTTATAAAGCTGTATTAAATACAAAGCTTCTCAATGGGGTCCAGTGAATACCCATCTACATTTTAAACTATTCTTGACACAAGTATATAAAGGTGCAGAGAGAAGCCAGCCCTTATTAAAAGAAATTTGACTCCACATTGCTCGCTTGTGGTTTGGCAGTTCAAAAGGTAGGCTGCCCTTGGCTGACATCTAGGGAAGCGCAGAAGGAATTCTGCAGCCTTGTTCTCTGAATAATGCACCCAAAGCCAGTGAACTGGCGCCACTTACTGCAAACATTCAAGTCCTCTGTGCCATTTTCATTCCATTGCTTCCCCCCCCCCCCCCTTTTAAAATCCCCTAAATGCTTTTTATAAACTTATATAAAATCTAATGTATTTTGTGTTTCTCTGATGTAGAACCTACCTGGCACTGGGGAAGTGCTTAACATTTTTGAGAAATCTGGGAGGACATTTGGGAAGGGGATGCTGATTGTGCTTCCACTGTGGGGGCTAGAGAAGCCACTTGAAGAAGGTGACACGGATGCAAAGGAACGGTCTCCTTCAGAGGACCTCTTTTTCTCTGGAAGAGGCGGTTGAGCATGTAGGTTCCCTCCATGGTGCTGCTGAACCGCACTGTTCTGGCTATTGTGTCCAGAGGCCACTGTAAAAAAGTTTTGTGTCAAAAAGCCATTGTCCTCGGCACTTGCCGCTGATGAGCTCATGGTTTTAGGACAGATGCTAGTATTAGCTATGAAAGTAGCTTGTTTCTCCTCTCGGGGGGAGCTACTGCCCCTGTTGCCCCCACTGTAGCTCAGGTAGGCCCGGGCACTGCTGCTGACAGCAGGTTCTTGCTGTGGCTCTGCTGGTGAATTCTCCAGGCTGCTCAGGGTGATGACCTGCAGTCCTGGAGTTTGGAAATGAGACAAGAGAGAGACATCTTGCACGGTGTTTGAAAATTCAGAGGGCACAAGGTAACCTCCCGGCGGCCTGCTGTTTCCCACGGAAAGCTGGAGTGTTGGGGAAGCTTTAGGGCTGCTTTCAAGCCAAGGACGTTCTGTTGCAGAAGAGCTGTCAAAAAAGCCAAAAATTGAACACAAAAATAAAACAACAGCCAAATCATTCCCTTAAAACATCACTGTACAACCCACACTGCAGCAATCATTGAAAGCAGTGAATCACCTCACCCAGGACAATACCTGAGGGTGCTCTTTGACAATATGCTGGACCTGGTGATGCAGCTGGATCAAAAGATTCCAGCCCCACCCTGATCATTCATTTCTTCAGTGTAGGTCATTGCTTTCTGCCTCATCTCACCCTCCACCTAGCCATGCTGATGGGACGTTTTCTGAGTTTGCACTGTAAACCAGGCCATCAAATTAAAACCAGGCCATCAAGTTAAAAATACTCCTCCTTCCCCCTGTTTGAGAGGGTTACTTTTAATATGAATCAATTCAGTGAGGCTGTTCACAGCATTCTTCACATTCAGTGGTCCTGGAGATCTCTACATGGTGAGCTGAAGTGCTACCTGGAAAAGAGCAGTAGGAGGCAAGGATTTCTTAAGGCAAGGCTGCCATCAAAGGCAGAGGTTTATGGAAGAAAACTGACATTGCCACAGCAATTCTTACATTCTCATTTAAAAAACAAGAAGAAAAGAAATGGGCTAAGGAGGTAGTTGTGCACCATCACACAATAAATGAGTAAGTATGATAAGAACACAGTTCATAAGACCCAACTCTTAGACCACGTCCCTTTTAATACAATTTATATTAAAAAAGGAAGGGAGGCAGGTCCAGTGGTTAATTTAGTTGATGATGGAATAATTTTGATTGATAGAATTAAATATTTCAATTAAACATTAGATTTTTCTACTGGGTAGCAATTCCACCTGCTCAAGTGAAGAATAACAAATATTCTTCTAAACAAGACAAACTATGCTTCTGATGAAACCACCTGATAAAAGTTTAAATTGTCTCCTTGCTTCTAAAAGTGAAATGCCCTTAGGTTGTAGCTGGAAAACATTACCAGCAATATCAAATGTAGAGAGAACAAACTCATTGTGAGATGCAAAGGGAAAAGAGCTGACATAAGATACTTAAAAAAATAAAGGATCTTTAATTAAAAGGGAATTGTGGAAATGGATACCAGTAGATTTGAACAGATCAAAGTAGAAGGGCCATAAAGAAATGGAAGGGAAGCAAATGCAAGAAGACATTGCAAGAAAAAAAACCCCACAGCTGTAGCTAGCTGCTAGATGAAATGAAAAATGACCAAAAAAATATTTAGAAAGAAGGGAACAAAATTTTCTAGATAAAGTTTGAAGTAGGAATGTAAACTTGAGAATGACTGCATTGCCTGATAAGCTTTTAATTCATATCCACTTATAATGAAATGTTATATTGTCTCCTCCTCAGAAAATACTAACATACTTTGTTCAGTCTTATGATTCACATTCATAACCACAAAATGAAAACATTCTTTCACAGTCCAAGTACTGATTGAAAATGAAATCCATTGGATGGGAAGATAAATAAAAGATAAATAGGTATGAACGTACTTGAAGTCCTCACTGAGAGTCTGACACACCAACCAACAGCATTCCAAATACTTACTGTGAAAAAGGAGCCGATTATCCAAGAACAAGAATAGGATAATTAGCCACAAAAGAATGTTGTTGCAGAGTGATAGAGAAGGAACGCTCACCAGCTGTAACGTAACACCTCATCTATTAAGTAAATATAGGGCACAGCTAATGACTGACCATTCATTGTCATGGTCTTCTGAACCTTCTAACAGCAACCTGGGATTCCTTGTTTGTTTCCTGTGTTTCCTGCCATTTCTCATCTTATGCTGTAAGCTCCTTGGGTCAAGGACTGTTTTGTAAATTTATACTATTCAAGCTCTGGTCCAGAGCCCTACATGTTTACTGCAATATAAATATGAAATAAAATCTCTCAGCCTGCTGAGCAGGTGAAAGGGAGTCAGCTATTCACGACCAAATCCTCTGACATTTTACTGACTAGAAATGCATGTAATGCAGTGGGAAGAGTGCTCCCTCTCTCTCATATACAACTTATTCCAATGTAAAATTTAATGAAATGCTTTTCAGTAAAGCATTAGAGAAGTTGGTTAAGCACACAGGAAAATATGTATGAGCTTGTGCTAGCACGCAATAAAGTAACTGAGCTATAAATTCCTATTTATTTTTGTATTCCTATTTATCTTCAAAGCTAATTGTGTCCCTGACATATAAATAACATCTGTGTATGTGGTAAATTCCAGCTGGTGAACATCATCATCATTAAATGTCATAACTAAACTCGAAGCCCTTGGACAAATGCTCTGCAATAAAGATGCAAGCATAACACCTTGTCTGGAAACTACAGTTATGAGAACTAAACAATCAGGTAGGAGAATCTTTTCCTACCTTTCTCCCCCTGGCATAGGACTGTTACTTGAAACAGTACAGGAAGATGCAAAACAGCGCTGAAAGGAGGGATCCGTCTGCATGTTGGCCCTCAGCAAAGCAGGGTTAGTGCCCACAGTGCTGTCAGACATCACCATAGAGTGGTTAATGGCTTCTGTATAACTTCGAGATTCTGCAGCAAAGGAAACAAAGTAAAAGGCAAGTTAAAAAACAATTCACATTTTTAGGGACCTTGTACTGAAAGAAGTGTTTATAAAACAATCTGTTTTTCTCTTAATAGGACTATAAAGAAGAGTTTTTATTTGTTTGAGCAGTAACATTTTATTTCACAACATTATGTTGATTGCTGAAAACATCCAGCAGGACAAATGGCAGCGGGAATAATGATTACAGATTACTCAAACTGTTTGATGAGTTCTCCAGGGTACGTTCTCTAGCCCTAAAGATGAGAACAGACCCATCTGTTCCAAGTTGTTTTGCATTCCACAGTCTACAGTGTTAATCAGGTATGTCTAGTCAAGAGTCCTATGTGACTACACACACCTACAGTGTGCACTTAAACACCAAAATGATAGAAAACTGGAGTATTAATTCAGCCTGCCCATTCAGCCCACTGCTGAATGGGGCAGAGGACCTGGTGGAAAATGACATTGAAAACGCTGAGGTACTCAAAATCTTCTTCACCTCAGTCTTTACCAGTAAGACAGACCTTTGGGAATCTCAAGCCCCTGAGACCACAAGAAAAATCTGGATCGAGGAAGACTTACCCTCAGTGGAGGAGGACCAAGCAAAGGAGCACTTAAACAAATTGGACATATGTAAGTCCACTGGGGCCTGACAGGTTGCCACAAGACTGCAGGGAGCTGCCTGATACCACTGCAAGGCCACACTTGATAATCTTTAAAAGGTCACAATGATTGGGAGAGATTCCTAAAGACTAGAAGGGAGCAAGCGTCACTCCTATTGATGCAGTAGATACAGTCTGTTACAGTACCTATTATTCCATACTGCTCGCTTCTAATTCTAAACAACGAAGACTTGCAGTTAGGTAACTAGCAGGTGTTGTGTTTGCAGGTGTATACCATTGTTAGACCCTAGTAAAGATTAACCTTGGAAATGAGAACCATAGACAAACGTGGTCCAGATGTGGCTCGGAGACAAACCTCAATCTTATAAGGAAAGAAAGGAACAGGTTCATGAAGAGTTCACTACCCTACCGACCACCCGAGACCACTAGAGACCCTCAAGAAGACCCCAGAGGCTTTAGTGCGCATGTGTCTAGGCTGATGTAATATTATAATTAGTTCTCAGAAATTTAATGAATATGTAAAAGAGAAACTTAAAATATGTGTGAGAAGCATGGATATAAACAGAAAGGTGATTAGACCAGGTGTGCTTAATTTGTGGCAAGTCCACCAAGCACCCAGGCCTGAATAAAACAATCTCTCTCCTGAGCGTGTGGAATTGGTTACTTGCACACTGGGCACGAATGCGCTTTTTGAACAACACTATCTTCAAGAAGGACATGAAGGATCATCTGGGGAACTGCAGGCTTGGCTAGCCTAACCTCAGTCTCTGGGAAGGTGATGGAGCAACTAACCCTGGAAACCATTTCCAAACACATGAAGGAAAAGAAGATGATTGAGAGTTGTCAGCATGGATTTATGAAAGGGAAATCACGCTTGTCCACCCTGATAGCCTTCTTTAGTGAACTGACTAGCTCAGGGGCTAAGGGAAGAGCAGAGGATGTTGCTTATCTTGACTTTAGTAAGGCTTTTATCACAGTCTCCCATAACATCCTCATAAACAACCTGACAAAGCATGGTTTAGATAAGCGGACAATGAGGTGGATTGAAAACTGGCTGAATGGCTGGGCCCAGAGGCTTGTGATCAGCTGCACCAAGTCCACTAGGAGGCAAGTCACTGGCATTATACCCCACGGGTTGATACTGGGGCCAAGACTGTTCAACACCTTCATTAACAACCTAGATGACGGGATAAAGTTCATACACCTGAATAGTTCCATTGAACCCAACGCTTGCAGGACTGGAACCTAATAAGACAATCACAGATGAAACAATATCTAATTACTGTCTCTTGAGTAGATACACTTCAAAAGATTGAGGGAGAAAAAATATACAAGAAAGTTACAGAACAATTCCAGTCCTACAAAGTTAAGATCATGTAATGCATCTTTTCCATAAGGAATTTTTTCTAATGTAAAAAGGAGGAAGGTTCTCACTATTTCTGCGAGTGCCACTGAAACAAGTCTAAATAAATCTTCTTTTCCCTTCGCTTCATGGCAGAGCCTGGCTCTGCTATTATTTGAATGAGGAGGGTGTAAGGTACTTAAAAGAAATGCCTGAGATAAGAAAATCTGCAAATCAGTGCCCTGACTGAAAACCATTTGAATTCCTCACATAGCACACATACTGTACAGAGCAAACATTTAATTGGATGAGGAAAACATTAGAAAACTGCAACACTGTCTTTTAACCATACCCATTACTTTAATTACATCACAGCAGCCATAGAAGTGAACTTTAAGGAAATACTACAGAAATGTGTGTGGTGTGGAAGAGCTAGAGAAATCTGAATCTGTATCTATCTAATACATCAGATATATTACAGTCATTCTCATACTGGTGCAAACACAGTCAGAAAAAGCTGGCTGCATAAACCCATGATTTAGGCCATATTCCTACTGAAATCAGTAGTGCTTGTTTATGCAAGTATTACAAAGCTTCACTGTCTACCCAAGAATTACAAAGATTGATGTTAAGCCTTGAGCAATGATTTCAATATATAATAAAGTAATATTACTTTGTCTTAATTATTATCTGAGAAAAAAAAGATTATTTGAAGGTGGGTTGGTCAATCTAATGTTGTATATAGAGCCTCCCCAGAAACACAATTTTCACTATGCTAAAAGCAGATGAATCTACCAAGAGCAGCATCTGTAAGACAAAATATCGTAAGTGCAACAGACATCTTATCTCTGCCCATGAACCTGCAGGTACTTCCCAACTATACTGCAGGTTGAGATGGCTCTGCCACTGTATGGGAGATGTTAATGCCTTCCCTGCAGGCATGGGAATTATGATCACAAGGTTAACTCCATATGCTTGCTTGTTTTCGTGCCTCTACATCTGTTCGCCTGATACCAGACTATATAGGGGAGTCAGTGGACTCCAGTTACCAAGAACCTCGGGGCAGGAAGGGGAATTTCCTTCTGAAATACCTTAAAATCTTCTCCCACTCTAACGTGATCTCAGCTATGCGCATGAGAGTTAATCTAAAGAGTTAATCTAAAGCATTTACACCTCTCCTTCTCCCATCAGTAACAGCACTGGCTTGAAGAAATGGACCAAGACTTGATTCTTCCCTGTTTCAGGCCTTGGACTGTTGCTATTACCTTTAGAGCACAGAACGCTGCGTCAGGGAAGGACCACTGTCATGCTCACAGATGCAGCATTTCTTTTCATACCCAATTTTCACAGGTGTAAAATACTAAACTAAGAGTGAAAAGCCACTGGCAGCCAGGCATGTAATCTGCAGAAAGAACGCAAACTCTGTACAACTCTTCCCAGGCTAGAAACAAGTATATCTGAAAGGCACTTCCCATGAAAGCAGCTTTGTTTATATTTCAATTAAAAACAAGCTTGCTGAATATTTCAGCTATGTCTTCTCTATTGTCTGATGCAGAGTCCACACTCACCGGTCGGCTGTTAACCCTTTATCTCATGGAATCATTAACTCAGTGCAATCTCATAGATTCTACAGGATTTCTGTACGCTGGTACGAACTCCCCTGGCATGTTTGCTGCAAAGCATCAGTGCTTCTTGCTGCAGGCCCCTACTAAATCTACGCCACTATATCTGTGAGAACACTGACAATGTGAAAGTGCAGCTCCCTACTTAAAGAAGTGACATGACAAAACCAAGATCATCATGTTCATGTCTCTTCATGCACCCGGGTGACACCTGCGTATATACATTTAGATCCCTGATCATCAACTTTACAGGCAGAACCTAAGAGAGGAAGGAACTGGACTCTCTGCATCATACACTACTGAAAAGTGACATTCAGGAAGAAAACGAATACTATTGTGCCCACATGCGAGGCAGAACAATATCCAGCTCACTCTTCTACTGTCCCACTTGGCAGCAAAGGGCAAATACTTGTAAAAGTTGCAAGCTTCTTTCAGTTGTAAGTAGAAACTCCCGGATGTCCTAGGACACAGCTATATAAAGTAAGACGTTATAGATTAAATTGTATTTTAATCCACTAAATCTGTTAAAACAAAAAAAGAAAAAGGAACCCCCAAAAGAAAATTCACCAAAAAGCCCCAGAGTGGCTTAACCCACACCATGGTCCAGATAAAAGATATGTAAAAACCTTCCTTTTCCTCTTTCTTGTAGCAGCTGAAGGGCAAAATCACCTCACAGCTTTGGAGACAATGGTCCAACAATGGCAGGGAAGTGAAAGGAGCAGTCATTCCACTATCATTCCTTGTATTTTAGCAGCTGCTTATACATTACCATCTTTGTAGTCCTTTTTGTGAGAAGGTGATAGCTAACCTGCACTGCATGAGCTTGAAAACTCCAGTCAAGATCCTCAGTTACCTCTTTTGGGGAAAGGGAGCTCTAAGTCACTGTTCTGCTCCCAAAACCCTGAGCTGACCACCCTCAAACCATCTCCGGCCAGCCTAAAAGCTGAATGGACACAAAAAAGCATATTGCTCTAAAGTAAGCCAAAGTAACTGAGCCGCTGCCAGCCCTAAAGAGCAGCAGAAGCTTTGTGCAATGCTTTTTAAATTTCAGAGTCTATTTCTTGATCCATCCTTTGATGGCTTCAGCAATGATGAAAAATCCAGCCTAACAAAAGACTTGCAAGAAGCCACATCAGATGTGGCTGTGAAACATTCCTTCTATCAACACTCATTCAGAAGTCCCTCCACTTCCACCTCTCATTGTTCACAGGAACAGCTGATGAGCCAATTCCTTTAGGCAGATTTCTTGGCAAACTCATCTACAAATACAGAACTGAAGGCATCTAGGAACGTAATAGAAGAGCGTTCGGTATCTTCTCTACACAGTAGTATTTTTTTGGTTTTGGATGGTTGCATTTCTCATTCTCCCCGGACTCACCTTGGACTTGTCCTACCAGACAAGCATTCTCAAGATCTTCTTCCCTTTGAAATGTCTCGGAAAAAAAAACACCAGTACTCCCCAGCATTCACCAAAAACTCCATGGCACTTTGCAGCTTGGCATCCAGCTGGCTCCAACTACCATTTGGAGTTTACATTACTGCCAATGTAAAGTCCACCACAGTGCTGAGCTGTTCATCTCTCGTTCCACCATGTAGGAACTGTAAGAGTTTCTATGACAGTCTCTGCTGATACAACTTTATTTTATCCAGGAGACCAAGAGTCAAAAGAAGGTCACTTCCCTTTTCCAATATTAAGTTTTATTACTCATTAAGCAAGTTACTCCGCCATTCACCTGAATAGGCTCAACTCAGAGCTGAGATGTTACATATACAAGGAAAGGTAGAGCAAGGATCAAAGAAAACGCTAACCTTTAGTATTAAGCATCAGAACAACCTATCTAGAAACACAGTGGATGGCTCCATGGCTTGAAGTATATCAGTAAGACAAAAAGTACCAGATGAAGATCTTAACCACGTTTTATGAAAAAGGTTTGTTTAGGTATGTTTCTTTCCAAACCTTAAAATCTACAAAAGGAAAAAAGTGGAGAAAGCTTTATCAGGGAAACAATCAATGAAAGTAAAAACACCAACAAGCAAAGTACATGAGTAACACAGTAATACAAAGTAATGATACTGACTAGGCACAATTTTAGTTCTTCTAAGACATTTTGCCAACATTTCAGACGGAAAGATTAGTTGGAAAATCACAGTTTCGAAGAAAAAATCAGAGCAAGGAAGAGAGCTTCAGTGGAAGAGAGGTACTGACGTGCAATGTCCAGTGACAGCTAATTGGACTGGATGAAGTGAAAAGGAATGCACAATTCAAACTGCACAGTGTGAGTATGCAGTAGTAGAGGCTTATGCTACTATGTAAAGCCAGAAACCCTGGAAACAGTGAATTCATGACAAAAGGATTTGGCTCCCTGGAAAAAGAGTCCCTCCAGCAGCTGACAGAGTGTTAACAACAGAATTGGCACCAGTGAAGCTAAGGAACTCCTTGGCAACCTCTACAGAGCTCACGCGGAAGGCCAGAATTAAAAACCCTGCATATGGAGAAAGGAGATAGCAAAATGGCCCACTTGAACCAGTTTACAAACTAACACCTTTCCAAGTCCCTTAGCATTGTAAGGTAAGAACCATTGTAAGGTTCTTCCCTTTCACCCTCTCTCCTGCTTTTCCAAATACTAAGGTGCCAAAATTAGTAAGAGAGACTGAGATAATGCTGAAACTCTCTCTTGCTTTCAGTCAGTCTGCAAACTATTGACTTTACTGAAACTTTGACCTTTTATACTTGCTATATTTTGCTTTCAATTTCACAAAAATACAGTGAACCAAATTATTCCCTTCCATGAAACCCATCAACTTTGGTCCCACTGTTCCTTCCTTTCCATAGAGTATGTGGAAATCAATGAAGGATGCTTTAGATCTTGTCTTTTATAATTTCAGCTGCCAGGGAAGGGAATAACTTCATTACCTCTTTTGCTATCCTTTCCAACACAAGTTGTTCCACCTCTCATTCAGGGCTAAATTCCCCCAAGCTGTTACTGCTAGCCAGCTTCCACCATTATTTCTTAAGTGTTTCAAAAAAACAGCTCTGAGAACAATTGCTAATTTACTGTATTACTCTTTCTTTTGAAGAAGAGGTAAAACACAAGTAAGCTGATTTAAGCCATACTCACTGAAAGCAACACCTCTAACAACCCCAGGCAGCAAACACCTTCCTGTTCATTGTCCTCAAAAAAGAAGTTAATTACTTTATGCTTTTCACATTTCTGATAGGATAGATTTGGAGGGTTTATATTTTAGAAAACAGGTATCTGTTAAAAAACTTTCCAAATAACAACTTGTAGACTGAGATGATGATTGTCATCGTTAGCCTACTTTTCGTTCCAGCAATCTCCCCCCAAAACCTGCAGTAACCAAATGCTGAATCAGCACCTTGTCATTTGGCCCACTGTAGTCACCAAGCCATAAAGTCTCCACTGCCACAGAGCTCTAAGGAAGCAGGAAAATCTGTAACATTTTCTACAAATGTATTTTATAAATAAACTGGATTTTATACTATAAGATTAGTCAGCTATTTTACTGACTTTGACTACAGCAACATAACCCCTGCTTTTCCCAGTATTTCTTCAAAACTCTAACTTATTTAGAAAAAATAAATAATCTTAAAATACTAACACAGTTTTTCTCTTCTTTTCATGTTTTTTGCTTTTTACTTCACCTTAGACAGCAAAAATAAAGGCATACCAACTAAGAGGATAAAGACCCTGTTTTGCTGAGAGTAACGCCCCCTTCCACAACTGAGTATTATCAATTCACAAGAAATTTGGAAATCTACCTTTTTAATTTTCTTAAGAAAATCTGAGAACTTAAAACAAGGGTTAATGTCAATACCAATGATTCTGCTTCACTGAACCACACTAATAACTAGAAAAAGGATAATATTAAGCCCATCTTTAAAAATGGCAATAACGAGTATTGAGACCTTGGTGAACTTGAGGAGTGGACCAACAGAAATCTTATTTAAGATCAACATGAAATTAAAAAAATCTGTACCTGGGGCAGAACAAGACGTTGCAACAATACAGGCTGGGATCCAACTGATAATTAGCAGCTCTGCTGAAAAGGATCAGGAGTTGCAGTGGATATCAGGCTGAAAGAGAGTCTTCATTTTCCTCTCATCCCAAAAAAGGCATACCGAGCTATAGCAGGAGCAAAATGGCCAGTGGACCAAAGGAAGCTGGTTATTACCCCTCTGTATTTGATGCTGGGAAAGCTTCACCTGGAATACTAAACTCAGTTTTAGGCCACCAGTTCAGGAACATGAGAAACTGGAAGGGATCCAGTGGAAGGCTACCAAGATGACCAGGGGCCTTGCTCACACAACCCACGATGACAGGATGATGGAGCTGGGACTGTTTAGTCTGGAGAAGAAAAGCAACTAGGTGGGGAATCTAAAAGCAGCATAAAACTACTAGAAAAGGGTCTCTTCTCTACCCAAAAGAGACAACAGAGCCAAATTATTCTCAGTACTGATAGACAAAAAGGTCTTGGGAAATTCTCACTAGAAACCAAAAAGAGCTTTGTCACTATGGGCAGTGCAACACTGGAAGAGGTTACCCAGGGTTGTGGTGGAACCTCCATCAGGAGCGGTTTTCCTGACTCAGACAAAGCAGGATCCAGTATTTGTGACGGTCCTGTTCTGAGTCATCGGTTGGACTACATACCCCCAGAGACGCTTCCCAAACATCATTTCTATCTTTCTATGGTAACACTTAATTTCATCACGCAGAAGAGCTTAACACAGTCATTTCCAAACTTTATTAGTTGTATACCCCGTCAATAAGAAATTTTTGAACACACACTCCCAATATATGTATATTTATTTAATTATGAATTGGATACATGTACTACTGAAGTTCTAATATTTTCTTCCCACACCCCAATGGATCGTCCTGTGCATCACCTCAGGTGCACACACCCCACTTTGGAGACCACTAACACACTGACACAAAAAAAGGGCATGCAGTTAAGGGATAAAAAAAGGGTTATTTAGGTTTTGGTTTTTTGTGGTGTTTTTTTTTTATTGATGGAACAGGAGCAGTTTTTCTGTTGGCCTGGAATCTGCTGGTTTTCAGGCACATCCATAAACTCTTCCTCACAATTGCCTATTGTCATGGTTTAACCCCAGCCAGCGAATAAACCCCACGCAGCTGCTTGCTCACAACCCTCCCCTCCTCCGGTGGAATGGGGGAGAGAATCGGGAGGGCACAAGTAGGAAAGCTCCCGGGTTGAGATAAGAACAGTTTAATAATTGAAATAAAACGAAGTAGAACAGTAATAATAACAATGAGAACAACAACAATAACAGAATACACAAAGCAGGCAATGCACAATGCAACTGCTCACCAACCGCCGACCGCGTGTCACAAACGGGGGGCAAGGCCCCCACACACACCTGCTTTTTATACTGAGCATGATATCACATGGCATAGAATACCCCATTGGCCAGCTGGGTCCACCACCCCGGCTGTGCTCCCCCCTCCCGGTGCAAGCATCACCCAGCAACAGCCAAAGTGTCATTGGGCCATCAACGCTCCTTTCACACCAAACCCAAAACACAGCACACCCCCCAAGCTACTGGGAAGAAAGTTAACTCTGTCCCAGCCGGAACCAGGACAATATCCACCCCTTATTCTATACCATCTACATCATGCCCAGGTCTCACATTTTCCAATACATTCCAATTAGTCATCACCACTTTTCCTGCCTTTTCATATATACACACACAGAGATATCATTCCCTTAGTCCATGGGCCATCCCTCTAAAATGTCCGTTGAGTTCATTTAGTCCATGACTTCGGGTTCCATCTGTTGTAACAGTCTTGCAGGGCAGGAGAGATGGTGTGTGGTGTTGGACTCTTGCATGCAGAGGCCAGTTCTGGGCGCTCGTCTGGTTCTATCATTGTTGCACCTTGCTCAGTTTCATCGGAGTTCATCCTACATTAATCTGGGTGATTCTTACTGTAATACTGTTAATATGGCATATGGTAACCATAAAAGTGATGACATACAGTATTATATAGTAACTAACATCATACAATTCAGTTCATTGGCTATTTTCACCCAAAATTAAATCCCCTTGAGGTACACACTAGACCCCCCCATCCTTTCGCATCACCCACCAAGTGCACCCAGGTCCTTGAGCAAAAGCAATCCCACGGATGGGTTTTCCCTTGCCAGAGGTAGGAGTAACCCAGACTGTCTTCCCCAGCGTATTTCTTATGTGCACGACAGGGACTTTATCTCCATCTACAGTACGTAAGAATCTTGATTGGGCAGGGCCAGCTCGAGTGACAGATCCCCTAGTGTTGACTAACCAGGTGGCCTTTGCTAAATGTGTGTCCCAATGCTTGAATGTCCCACCACCCGTTGCTCTCAGTGTTGTCTTTAACAGCCCGTGGCATCGTTCAATTTTTCCGGAGGCTGGTGCATGATACGGGATGTGATAGACCCACTCAATGCCATGCTCTTTGGCCCAGGTGTCTACGAGGGTGTTTCGGAAATGAGTCCCATTGTCTGACTCAATTCTTTCTGGGGTGCCATGTCGCCATAGGATTTGCTTTTCAAGGCCCAGGATGGTGTTCCAGGCGGTGCCATGGGGCACGGGATACGTTTCCAGCCATCCGGTGGTTGCTTCCACCATGGTGAGCACATAGCGCTTGCCTTGGCGGGTTTGTGGGAGCGTGATATAATCAATCTGCCAAGCCTCCCCATATTTATATTTCAACCATCGTCCCCCATACCAAAGAGGCTTTAGTCGGTTGGCTTGCTTAACTGCAGCGCTGTTTCACATTCATGGACAACCTGTGCAATAGTGTCCATGGTCAAGTCCACCCCTCGATCACGAGCCCATCTGTATGTTGCATCTCTTCCTTGGTGGCCTGAAGTGTCATGGGCCCACCGAGCTATAAATAATTCACCTTTATGTTGCCAGTCCAGATCTACCTGAGCTACTTCGATCTTAGCAGCCTGGTCCACCTGCTGGTTGTTTTGGTGTTCTTCAGTGGCCTGACTCTTGGGTACGTGAGCATCTACGTGACGTACTTTTAATGTCAGGTTCTCTACCCGGGCAGCAATATCTTGCCACGATGCGGCAGCCCAGATGGGTTTACCTCTGCGCTGTCAGTTGTTATGCTTCCACTGCTGCAACCACCCCACAGGGCATTTGCCACCATCCATGAGTCAGTATAGAGATAAAGTACTGGCCATTTTTCTCGTTCGGCAATGTCCAAGGCCAGCTGGATGGCTTTCACCTCTGCAAACTGACTCGATTTACCTTCTCCTTCAGCAGTTTCTGCGACCTGGCGTATAGGACTCCATACCGCAGCCTTCCATCTCCGATGCTTTCCCACAAGGCGACAGGACCCATCAGTGAACAAGGCATATTGCTTCTCGTTTTCTGGTAGTTTGTCATATGGTGGGGCCTCTTCAGCACGTGTCACCTCCTCCTCTGGGGATATTCCAAAATCTTTGCCTTCTGGCCAGTTCGTGATCACTTCCAATATGCCTGGGAAACTGGGGTTTCCTATTCGGGCCCGTTGTGTGATCAGCGCGACCCACTTACTCCACGTAGCATCAGTTGCATGATGTGTAGAGGGGACGCGCCCTTTGAACATCCAGCACCAGCAGTCGGGGTGCCAGGAGGAGCTGTGCTTCAGTGCCAACCACTTCCGAAGCACCTCAAACCCCTTCATATGCTGCCAATATCTCCTTCTCAGTTGGAGTGTAGTGGGCCCCGGATCCTCTGTATCCCCGACTCCAGAACCCTAAGGGTCGACCTCGAGTCTCCCCTGGTGCTTTCTGCCAGAGGCTCCAGGTAGGGCCATTCTCCCCGGCTGCGGTGTAGAGCACATTCTTTACACCTTGTCCTGCCCAGACTGGCCCAAGAGCTAATGCATGAAATATCTCCTGTTTAATTTGTTCAAAGGCTTGTTGTTGCTCAGGGCCCCATTTGAAATCGTTCTTCTTCCTGGTCACGTGATAGAGAGGGCTTACGATCTGACTGTAATTTGGAATATGCATTCTCCAAAAGCCCACAACGCCTAAGAAGGCTTGTGTTTCCTTTTTGCTAGTTGGTGGGGACATGGCTGTTATTTTGTTGATCACATCCATTGGGATCTGGCGACGACCATCTTGCCATTTTATTCCTAAAAACTGGATCTCCTGTGCAGGTCCCTTGACCTTACTTTGTTTTATGGCAAAACCCGCGTTCGGAAGGTTTTGGACTATTCTCTCCCCTTTCTCAAAAACTTCTTCTGCTGTGCTGCCCCACACAATGATGTCATCAATGTATTGCAGGTGTTCGGGAGCCTCACCCTGTTCCAGTGCGGTGTGGATCAGTCCATGGCAAATGGCAGGGCTGTGTTTCCACCCCTGGGGCAGTCGGTTCCAGGTGTACTGGACGCCCCTCCAAGTGAAAGCAAACTGTGGCCTGCACTCTGCTGCCAAAGGGATGGAGAAGAAGGCATCAGCAACGTCAATTGTGGTGTACCACTTGGCTGCCTTTGACTCCAGTTCATATTGAAGTTCTAGCATGTCCGGCACGGCAGCACTCAGTGGTGGCGTGACTTCGTTCAGGCCACGATAGTCTACTGTTAGCCTCCACTCTCCATTGGACTTTCGCACTGGCCATATGGGACTGTTAAAGGGTGAGCGAGTCTTGCTGATCACTCCTTGGCTCTCCAGTCGACGAAATCAGCTCATGGATGGGGATCAGGGACTCGGTTGGTGCGATATTGTCGCCAGTGCACTGTTATGGTAGCGATTGGTACCTGCTGTTCTTCAACCTTCAGCAACCCCACAACAGAAGGGTCCTCCAAGAGACCAAGCAAGGTGGACAGCTGTTTAATTTCCTCCGTCTCCAGGGCAGCTATACCAAAAGCCCACCAGTACCCTTTTGGGTCCTTGAAATACCCTCTCCTGAGGTAGTCTATGCCAAGGATGCACGGAGCCTCTGGGCCAGTCACAATGGGGTGCTTCTGCCACTCATTCCCCGTTAGGCTCACTTCGGCCTCCAATACAATTAACTCTTGGGATCCCCCTGTCACTCCAGAAATACAAATGGGTTCTGCCCCTTTATAGCTTGATGGCATCAGGGTACACTGTGCACCGGTGTCTATGAGAGCCTTATACTCCTGTGGGTCTGATGTGCCAGGCCATCGGATCCACACAGTCCAGTAAACCCAGTTGTCCCTTTCCTCCACCTGGCTGGAGGCAGGGCCCCTCTAGTCCTGGTCATCGTATTCGCTACCCACTTCTTTAAGTATGAATCAGAAGTCCGTTTATTAAGATCAGAAGTGGAATCAGCCCCTCTACTCTGTCTGGCGAACTGCTCACTGGAGACTGGAGCAGCAGTTTTCCTGGAAGAACCCCCTTTTGTGGTTGTTTTTCCTTGCAACTCATGTACCCATGCCTGTAGGACTGAGGTAGGTTTTCCATCCCACTTCCTCATGTCCTCTCCGTGGTCACGCAGGTAAAACCACAGGGTGCCCCGGGGTGTGTACCCACGACGTCTCCTCTCTTGAGCAGAGGGACGCTTGCTCCTAATGGCTGAGACGCTGGCCCGTGCAGGGGGGGAGCAGGACATATCCTCTTTGAGTTGCTGGACCTCCTGAGACAGTTTCTCCACAGCAGAGACACAGGCCCGTAGGGAGGAAGAGAGACTTTCTTCATATTGCCGGAGTTGGCCAGCCAATTCATCCACTGTTTGTTCCTCTCCATCTCTCCAGGTCATTACTGCCAATGAGTTTGCATGTGACGCTGGTGCGCTCCGTACAAACTTCCGCCACATGGGTCGCGTGCATTTGACTTCATCTGGGTCTTTGGATAACTGCTCGTTGTTCAGGTCATCATAAATCACCTCCAGCATGGCTAATTCCCTCAGGTGCTGGATACCTCTCTCCATGGTGGTCCACTTGCCTGGGTGGCATATAAAATCTTCCTTGAAGGGATACCTTTCCTTCACGCCTGACAGGAGTCACTTCCAGAGGCTGAGGATTTGTGCCCCTTGCCCAATCGCTTTGTCAATGACCCCTTCCCTAGAAAGGGATCCCAGCTGTTTGGCTTCCCTACCCTCTAATTCCAGGCTACTGGCCCCGTTATCCCAGCATCGGAGCAGCCAGGTGACAATGTGCTCGCCTGGACGACGGCTGAAGTCTTTTCGCATATCTCGCAGCTCACCCAGGGATAGGGATCGGGTGGTCACCATCTCATTTACGGGTTCTGCCTCCTCCTCCTCCTGTTCTCGTGATGGTCCTGGTTCATCTTCATCCCTTACTAAACGAGCTGATTTTCTTGTGCATTTTCTTTTCTGTATAGGGGCGACTGATACCGACATGGGTTGGTTCTGTGTCGCAGGGGGCGGGGTAGCTGCCGTGCCTGCCCTGGGGGGCGTGGGGACTGAGGGAGCCACTGTGCTTGCCGTGGGGGGTGGGGTAGCCGCAGGGCCTGTTGCTTTGTCATCAGCTGCAGAGACGTTTTCTTCCCCTTGGGGGTTCTGAGTGGTGTTAAACAGGGCTCGGTAGGCGTGGGCCAGGCCCCAGCACATTGTAGTAATTTGCGTCTCCCTAGAATGGCCAAGGTGACAGCATAAGTCTTCCAAATATTCTACTAATTTTTCAGGGTTCTGCACTTGTTCAGGGGTAAAGTTCCAGAACACTGGGGGTGCCCACTGTCCTAGGCATTTGCCCATGCTATCCCGCTCGCTCTGCCACTCATCACTATCCAGCCTTGGGGCAGATCTCTGGATGACATTCTTAAATTGCTTACTAACCTGAGATAAAACCAAAACAATATTTCCAAGGAGCACCAATAGATGTACCTTAACTACCCAGGGATGTTCAAGGGTCTGGCAAGTTATTTTAACAAAGGAGATGACATCATAGAGGAAGGTAGCGAGGGTGCCATTCTCTATTTCCTCCATAAAAAATCTCTCGGAGGAAAAGGTATAATTGCTAATGGTCTCCATGAGGTGGTACCCGAAATACAGAAACGGCTTCATTACGAATCCCGAATATCAAATAACCCCCAATGCCAGCGTTTTAGTAACAAACCTGCCAGGCAAAACATCATTAATCACGGCAGAGCACAGCAGACTACAAAACCCAACTCCAATCTTTAACAGGTACAGCAAAAACAGGAGCATGGTGCAGAACAAATTCATATGTTAACAGGTATAAATTCCTTAATATGTTCTAATTACTCTGTCGTTATCTCAACCCTTCGTGCCCCACGTTGGGCGCCAAAAAGGACTGTCGTGGTTTAACCCCAGCCAGTGAATAAACCCCACGCAGCCGCTCGCTCACAACCCTCCCCTCCTCCGGTGGAATGGGGGAGAGAATCGGGAGGGCACAAGTAGGAAAGCTCCCGGGTTGAGATAAGAACAGTTTAATAATTGAAATAAAACGAAGTAGAACAGTAATAATAACAATGAGAACAACAACAATAACAGAATACACAAAGCAGGCAATGCACAATGCAACTGCTCACCAACCGCCGACCGCGTGTCACAAACGGGGGGCAAGGCCCCCACACACACCTGCTTTTTATACTGAGCATGATATCACATGGCATAGAATACCCCATTGGCCAGCTGGGTCCACCACCCCGGCTGTGCTCCCCCCTCCCGGTGCAAGCATCACCCAGCAACAGCCAAAGTGTCATTGGGCCATCAACGCTCCTTTCACACCAAACCCAAAACACAGCACACCCCCCAAGCTACTGGGAAGAAAGTTAACTCTGTCCCAGCCGGAACCAGGACACCTATGTTGTTTCAGAAGGAGAACGTGTCATGAGTCAAAATCGTGTACCATCATGGAGGCACCTGCAGTTCCCCCACTTTTCAAAAACCCACCAGTAGCAAACAGATATAACAGTTTTTTTCATGCTTGTGAAGGAAAAGACAAAGTTTCTATTGCTTGGAGATTCTGCGCATGCCTGCTCGAGCGGATCAACTCTCTTTGCAAGTAACCAAATCAGCTGGGCTGAACCTGGAGAAGCTATGAAGATGGTGGCTCTAGCATCCACATACTAACCTGTCTGCACTAGAAAGGTCAGCTTCAGTCACTTCATTAAACAGTACTGAGAAGGACCTCAGTGGAATATGTATTACGTGCTTACAGAAAACACAACAATGTGGCGGCTGACAACCTGGGAAAAAAAACAGCAAATCTGTAGAGGCGGTAGAGTATTTCTCAGAGACATTTATTTGGTGGAAAAAATAACACATTCAACAGTGAGATCCCAAACTGCTAGTAATTAAAGGTAAGCTACACGGCAGTACTGAAGGCTTCTAACTTCATGCGATTATTTATTGTGCGCATTTAGAAAGTGTTCACTGTAGTTTAGGAACCTTTCAAATGTATTTAGAATAAAAAAATCCATTCTTGCCTTATGCCTAAAGAGAGCTTTAAAACATCCATGTTGCTCCTTGAGGAAATATCCCTGTCACAGCAGCCCTCCCCAGCAAGCAACGGGTGAGCAAGGCTGGCGCTTCACCACCTTCACAGGAAATTCTGGCCTGCTGGCAAGACACATGACACAAGTGGGTGCACACCGGGACGTTCCTGTGTTCCGGCAACTTCTAGCTCCCATAACTGCCCACAGAGGCTCCTGCCAATAACAAAAAAATGCAGCGTCTGAAGCTATGCCAGGGGTCAATTTCTCTCCAGGCAACCCCAGGGTCAGGGAATTAATTGCACTTACCCTCTGCCCCCGTCTACGCAGAGATAAGTGGCAAAAGAATGATTTACCAGACCCCACTTTTCCCCAGCCAGAGTCCCTGCCCTGAAGATCTTACTATCCGGCTTCTATTCTACTGAGGAAATAGCCATTCCATCGACAGACCCTTACACCATTTTACAGACACTTGGTATCATACATTCATTCAAAAATACCAAAATACAAGTAACTCAAATTTGCTGAATAGAAATTGCAATACAGCATCTTTAAAGCAGTAAAATTCTTATCATACCTTTCTGAAGGACTTTCTTATACTAATTTGTTTTATTTTCCCAAATAGTCCCAGGAAAAAAAAACCAGAAACTTCCCCAGGGACTAAAGCAATCAGTTGCACATGTCTTCTCATGTATTTTAAAAGATCTTGCAGATGCTCTGCTATTGACTTTAAGCATAGCTTTGCTGTCTTAGGAATGCAAATCAGCTGCGGAGGCATCTCCTCAAGCCATGTGGGTCACATGCAAACATAAGATGTGACATTTATTAAAACACTCTTTAGGAGAGAGCCACTGTCATTCCATAATGCATAAACAAGAGCACTACTATTCTGCCTTTAAGTACAGCACATCGTTCAGTGATGAACAAAAATAAATCCAGCAAAAAGATTAGAATATAACTATTAACATGCCCGCACTAAGTTTTCACAGCAAATTAGTTAACTGGCTTTAGAGACAGCCAATTCCATTCTTATCGTGGTTTATCTCTTAATGGAATTTCAGATATTCACACTGCTGAATACGACAATTTTCATCAAATTATAAAATTAAATTGCAATAGTTTTAGAGGGGAAAAATAACACTAGGAATCAGATGTGTACAAACTGGTACCTTCAGAATGAATAGTAATACTTTTTCAGGCAGAATGCCCTGAAAGACCAAGCACCTTTCAAGAAAAGAGAGAGTAAAATGTCTACCCTGTGCTCCAAAGTTCATTAGCTATTAAAATTGCTGGACATGTGGGAGATGCAGGTCCGGGTTGTCTGTGCTGAACTGAAAAATGCAACTCATGTCTACTGACAGATCCACTGCAAAGTCAATGCAAAGGGGGCAAGGGTGGGGGGAGCATACTGGAGCAAATACTGAGTGAACGAAGAAGGGACTGAGCTTGGGGCTGACTTTTTGGCATTCCTGGAAAGCAAGACTCATCAGTGAAATTTTCGATTTCGTGGTATGATCCTATCTACTCTTTCTAAGGCAAAAAAGAGGGAAAGAGGGAGTTTGAATTCCCCTTTTCCTGTCTCAGTCCAGTTCCCTGGTGCCAGCAGGCACCAGAGAGGTCCGAGTATGCAGCTTTTTATGTCTGAGGAGTACTTGCCTAGCAGGAGGAATGGAAGCAAACTGATGCTTGGATCTTCTACCAAAAGTCTCATTTTGGTCCTGTTCTTCTACTGTCAGAGAAATTCTGCCTAAATGTGACCCTCTTCAACCTGTTCACTTTTCTGGAGTCACTTGCCTGTAACAAACGGCTGAACCCAGCTCACTGCAGCCTGAATACCAAAAGCAAGGGCTGCTTTTTAGTTTTGAAGTAGTATACTTAAACCATTTTCATTTTAGAACCAGAAAAGGAACTGATTTTTCAGAAGTTGGTTTTAATAATCTGGAATTGAAAGAGGTAAAAACAAACTCAGTTCAGTTTATCTTTAGTGTGGTTCAGTATCATGTAATGGGACTGAGAAGTGAATCTATTAGGTGTTTTCTTGGTCTGACTCTTAAGAATTGTGATTCAGTAACTCTCCTTTTAGGGTTGCAGAACTTACACAAGCATCTGCTGCTACTGACTGAATAGAAAAATTGTTTGCATTAAAGGCCGTAAGAATCAGGCTCTTTAAAGTATTGTGGTGCATTCTGCCCATCGTACCATGCAATGTTATATTTTGATGTATTATATTTTGATGGAAAATTCAGATTTGGAGTAAGAAAATTTTACATGTACTGCCTGAATTACAAGAATTACTCTGCCAGTGCTAGTGGCACAATACACTGTTTTTCTCGTTAAGCAAGAAAGCAGGAAAACTATGTGATATCCCTCGATCAGGAAAGCCTTACGTTTAAAAAGTCAATTCATTTTTCATGCTTTTGAAAGGAAATTTAATGCTGCTATAACATTACTAGGAACTCCTCAGGGGAGGAAAAAGAATCAGCCTAACAAAGACAAAAGTTTTTATACATAGTCAGCAATTACATATGTTCCAGGCAGTCCCCATTTCTTCTACTTTGGGAAAAAACCACCACCACACACACGAAATTAGAAGTCTTCCTCAGCAGAAAAATAACTTCACAAAGCTCACGAACCCTGCCTCATGCCCTCTGTCACTCCGTTAACGATCACAGGAAAAAAGCTCACAGTGACAAAACTCCTTGTCTGCAAAGCTTTTCAATTTCCCCGTGGACCCCAAATGTTGCTACATGACGGCAGAGGCACAATGCTTCCCTCTATCTGTTTTCTTCACTTTGCCACCAGCACAGAAACACACCGCATGCCCTGTGAGCCCCCCGCCCCCCCACCCGCTCGAGCGACCCCGGCCAGCTCTGGCAGCGCACTGCCCAGGCGGCTTCTCCTGGGCTTTATTTAACCCCCGCCTTCCCCCGCTTCTCGCACCCCAGACAAACGTACACACACACACGGAGCGCAGATCGCATTTCACTACCGCTGCGCCGTGGCTAGGAACGCGGCCAGTGAAAAAGGAGCCCCACAAAACGAGTTTTTCAGACTGAAGAAGACGCACAAAAAAGAGGGAGAGCAGGGAACCGAGAACCTACCTATGGAAGCCATCATGACAGAAGCGCTCTCATGCAGCACGGGGTGTGCGAAATCTTTGTTCCCTCCTGCCGAGCCGGTCGCGCCGCATGCTGTCTGCGGCTCAGGGGAGCACAGCAGCCAGGCGAGCTGCTCCGCCACGCAGAGGCTTGGGAAAAGCCGTTTCCCACATTTGCCAACTGTAATACCATCTGCTCCCCCCCGCGCTTAAAACTTCGCAGCAAAGAGGATTCCAGTGTCTGCAGCGAAAGAAAACCAGGCTCCCGCTCTCAATACAGCCACTCAGCTGAGGACAGCCAGAGTTAACGCCATCCAGGCGGAAAATAATGCCCCGATTGTTGTTGGGCTAGCTTTGCCGCTCGCTCTTCAGCCAGACTGCCCATTCAGTGCATCCCTGCTCTGCTGACTCCACCTCGTCTGAGTTTGACTTCTCCCCCGCCCCGCGCCCGGCTCCGCGCGGCTCTCGCAGCGGCTCAGGCCGCCTCCCGCACGCCCAACGCCGCTCCCGGCGCATCCTCCGCCCGACGCAGCGCAGCGCCTCAGGAGCCGCACGGGCACCTCGGGGATGGAAAGCTCACTGCCCTTCTCTGACTCCCAGCACAGAAACCGTAGAGTTTGGTTGGGTGTTTTGTTGGGTTTTTTTTTTGTGGGGGAGAGAGGGGGGTGTTGATGGTGTTGGTGGTTTTTTAAGCAGATGCCTAGTTCTTCCACCACTTCATTTGACCTCCCAGATTTGTTTCAAAGAGATGCAGGACACAAAACTGAGAACCGACAGATAAGTGCTTTTTAATGTGGCCCAAAGCCCAGCTGCTCTAGAACGCCAAACTGGCTCAACACTGATAAATTTAGCATCCAGAGCTCTGAATAAAGTTTGACTCACTTCCCAAGATTTGTTTCACAAAACACCATGTGCAACCCTCCTGTGTTGCATTCAACAGCACCCTATCATTGTTCAGCGCAGGTTTTATTTAGAGGTCAGGAAGATGAGTGGAAACACTGCAGCGCCGCAACGGGCAGCACGTTTCCTCCTCAGATTGTTCTTCAGTGTCCCAGGGCACCAGATTTTCTGAATGGATGACTATAGGAAATTACTTGATATAGACAGAAACAAATACGACCATTTAAAGCTTTCCTGTAATGAATTACTCAATTGCTTTTAAATTTCTAACAGCAACATATTTGGAACATGTGTACTAAACCCTTTTAAAATATACAAACTGGCTTGATTATAAAAAAGTACTGGTAAACTAACTAGACTTTTGCTTTCTTCCACAGACCAAAAGGCAAACTAAATCAAACTATTCCTTTTTAAGAATATTCACTCCTACTGCTGATTTTCTTCACAGCAGCAGCTCCTATTAAACAATTTCATAATGGTTGCACCCAGGAGATCCAAATAGCAAGGATTAGTTGTGATATACACCATACTATCAGGTAAAAAATGAGGGACAATCCTTGCCACAGGGGCAGAACAGGTTATTAATGCAGCAGTCCAGAACTACCATCAGTTACTTTGATTAATTTATTATACAACTACACTTTCTCTTTGTCTTGGATGCTTCCTGGCAGAGACAAATGCATTCAAACACAGTCTTCAAACTCCTATAAACAATAATTATTAGAGAAAATTGCTCTCCATAGAAAGCATTCCTGGCTCTGCATAAAAAGCACTGTAATCACAGGAAACTTTTGGATGTCCCATTTCCTTCCTGATTTTCAAGTCTTGGAAGCTTTGCTTGTTCAGCTATTTACACTTGCTGAATTAGAAGAGAACAAAAAGATTTAACCAAGAAGATAACAGTGGTCTAAGATACCACATGAAGGCTGGGTTAAGTGAGAAAGTGTTCATTTCCAAAGTAATGTATGACTGTAATGTAAGTAGAAACCAGGTAATTAAAAACATTAATACACACGAGTTTTGTCAACATCTTATCAAATTCAGCCTTCATCAAGATATTTTTCTGCATGGGGCTTTCTAACAGAATCAGACTTGGTTATACTTAGGGGGCTGTTCATCAAAAAAACCTCTTTGACATGAACACTTTTAACGACAAACAAAGAGCGCCTGACACAAGAACTTGCCTTTTGTTTATCCTTCTGTCACAAGCTTAAACTTTCAACCAGCTGAGATGAATTCCAGGGAAGGAAAAAATATCTGAAACTCTAAAGCCAGAAGATACAAAAGGCCAGACTCAAAATTTATTGTACACAAAGGAATGGAAGTAAGAGTTAGGAAGGAAAGGAGGGTGTTGGATGTCTCGGGTGAGGAACTGGTTGGGTTTAGGTGAGGGCAGTTTGTGAGATAATGCGATCCCAAAAGGAGAAGGTCTGCTATTTGGCAAGGAGAATGGGTTTCATGGCTGTGCCAGGCACACACAGAGACAAGGATCAGGTTCTCCATCTGCTGCCAGGTAGTAGTATTTACTCACATAGCAAGGCCTGTATACAGTTCTCCTAGGTGAAGTGCACAAGATTCCCAGTTTCATCAGAACCAACCACACTGCAAGATCTATCCAAAGTAGCTTAAAACGCAGGGCTTGAGTTGTAACATGCACCTTTCTCCAACAGGAAACCCTGCAGGAGGGTGGCTATGCCGTGGCCGTCACATGCAAATTCAGCAAACTCCATGATTTGTGAAGGAATGCTGCTCCCATGATTGACAGAAATGTGGGAGTCAATCTCACGTGATAGTGCATTTCAGATTTTGTCTACTAGGTGCCTGAATATGAATGGCTTCGTGAAATAACATGCCTAACTCAGGCGTAGAAAAACACAGACTAATTTAGTTTTCTCCTCTTCTGCAAGAGGGAATAAACATGAAGAGAATGTAGGAGAGAACAGCATCTTAAAAAACATAGAGCAATGTGGCCTTTGGACTGTAAACACTTAAGTGGCACTGAATGTGTATTTCCTCTATGTCCTCACTCAACACTGGCAGGTCTGTAATTCTGAAATTACAGAACATCTTTGACTTCCAAATGCAACAGACCAGACCTTCCCAGGCACCCAAACACAGGATCATTTCAAGACTTTAATTATTTTGAAAAGCTGTGCTCACAGCTGTACTTCAGGTTTTGGAGCTTTCTTCTCCTTCAGCCTTCCTGAAACTACACGGATTACTCTGGCACATCACAGTCATCAAGTGCCACGTCATATAGTAGGAGGCCTCACCCTGGAAAGTTTGAAAAAGTTTGTTTCATGTAATCATAGCAAGGCAAGGAGTTGTTCCCATGGATTTCTGTAAATCTAAGCTTTTCAGACAAAAAGACAAGTAACATCTCAAAAATGCATGTTACCCACATGCACTGCTAACTAGCATCAACAGGTACATGTAAAAACAATCCACAACTGCCAGACTGCCTGCTCATCCAATCCTGTATTTCCGTTAAACTGCTGATAAATTTCTGCCGATGGCTTATCTCTTGCACCTCCAGAACAAGCAAAAATTAGTGGTGGATGACTTCTCAGCTTCAGATTCTTCTCTTTTTTATCTATCTGTAAGATATTACTCATTATATACTTCAATGAATACATACATAGATAGTTACTGGTCAAATGACAGATTTATGTGGGGAAATGCATGACTTTTTCCCACTAAAAGGGAAAAATAGAAACCAAACTCTCTAAAACCTAGTGCTTCAGAAACCTCTCAAGTAATCAATTTTTCACTGGTTCTTAGAGAGGAAAAAAAAAAAAGAAAAAAACAACCACCACCATCCACCAGTGTATTATCAGGGTGTATTTCAAGTTTAACTGAAGAGGCACATCTGCTTTGAGACCGTGATCAAAAGTTACAACACTGAAGGCTTGTATAAACACGTTTTTCCTTTGTAATAATTTGATTATGTAAACAACATTTTTTTGGTATTTACAACTTCAGAATTACACTGTTTATTTTATCACCTGAATTTTAGAAATGATGAGCTCTCATAGATACCAGTGAAGGTAACAAAAAACTGTGTTCAGCACCTTTGGAAATGCCATCGTCTTTTCAGCTAACAGGTGCATATGCCAAGTACACTCAGTTATCCTGGACAGCAAATATAAAAAACCCTTAAATAAATAAATAAATACCAGATAATGCTACTGCTTTCTCTCAAGAGAAAAATGCCTTTGGACGAGAGCTACAGGAAGGATGTAAGCTGCACACTGCACAATTAAACTTTCAGATGTATTGCTGCTGAATGGAATTCAAAGCCCCAGGGCACAGGCCTGGATTTGCCACGTAACACATGGGAAACACGAGCTTTGGAAGAATCACGTTCATTTGGTCACCTAAGGCTAGGTCATAAACACTGCACAAGGGAGGTTTTATGCTATTGTAGAAAGCTGACAATTCCAGACCAAAGGAATATTTTTACATGAATTTCACACATACAGACTTTAAGTAGTCTAAGAGAATTAGCCCTTTATCCTCTATCCTATTCAGACTGCCTCCTCTAAATCAGGCCACAGATTTGAATTCAAGTTTTCCTCCTGTGAGAAGCCTGCTCTACCATTATTCTAACTTGTATTAAATAGTAATGTGTATGAACTAAGCCAGAGAAAGAAATTTGGCTCAAAAGCATCATAGTTTTCAGACTTGCATAGGAAAGCCTGGTTCAAGTCCTGCTGATAACCATGCAGAAGAGGGAGACGACCTTGGACCTCTCCTGTGACATATGAATACTCTAATTGGCTATTAGATTTGCATGGAAAAAGCTCCTCCTCCTCCTAAATGTGATTTAGAAAATGTCTAAGATTTAGGTTCAGCTGGTGGAAAATGGAGAAAACAGTCACACTTGTAATTGCCACTGGCTTTAATGGCACGACTGTACAGACCTGTCAAAGCCTGAGTGATCACATATAATGTCACTGCATTGAAGTCATAATACTTACTTTGCTGGTTACAATGCTGATGCCCACAGAACTCACAGCCCTCAGCACTGGGCAGTGGGAGTAGGAGGAGGATTCCTCAGACTGTAAAGTGCCAGAGCTGCAACCATCAGTGCTAACACTCCCTTGCTTTGGTATTCTCTTCTGGCGACCTGTGGGCCTTTTCTGACCTGCTTTTCCTCTCAGAGTAACTCAACCTGAAGTTTCCAAAATGCATCAATTTCCTGAATGACGTCTGAAAACAGTTCTTTGACATGCAGGTATTTACGAGTCTCTTAGTGCATGTACTTGGTAAGCTAATTCTGGTGCTTAGCAATGATCCAAATAGACTGGTTGTATAGTATGCTCCCTGACAGAGCAAATACAGATTGGAATGAAATTTCCAGAAGAAATATTGCATACAGAGGCCATATTTTGAATATATTCAACATTCTCTATTTTGTTTTCTAATGTTTTCTTAAACTTTGTCTTCTTTTTCAAACATCCTTTATAATAAATTCATTGCCAAAATATTTGTGGCAATTGAACACAGGCAGGCAGAGTTTTCAAATTGCTAGGTTGCCACTCAGACATAGCAATAAATGGTAAGGTAGAAGAAATAAAATCTAAGCACAGCTGAAACATTTTCATTAACATTATACTTCATGGTTTCATACAGTGTTTGAGCTCGATCTATAATTTCAAGGGATGTGAGCGCAGTATGAGGTCCCTCTTACTTACACATAAGCTTTCATTAAAATGCACAGTTTATGCATACCTTAGTACTAGGCAGTTTTATCAACTCTCTGAGTGTGTCATCTCCCAATTGGGCATCAAATCAGTTTGCAGAGAATTACCACCAACAGGCACCCTTCAAAAGCACTGGATGAAAGGCATTAATAATACACTCTCTTTTGACCAGATATGAAAACATCGAAATAACAGCAATGAAAAAAGAAAGCCACAACCAATGTGTAATATCAAGCTATTTTTAAAATACTCTCACTGTTCTCCAGAACAAAAAATATTTTGCTAATCTTCGGGTAACATTGTGCTATGACCAAGTGTAGAATGAATTTATAATCTAACGCATCCCATCTTAGGAAACTAGGAGCTCTGTATCTATTCTCTACCCTCAATACAGAGGAGTTCTTGAGTGCTCAGGAAAAACAAACCTTTTCTTGACATCATTTATTCCAATTTTTGCATTAAACAGTTTTAACAAAATAAACACAATATAAACTTTACTGTCATTTATATGATTCAACCTTCTGATATTGGTGGGTAAATGTATACAAATGAAAGCTCAGCTTGGCTCCAGTAATTAAGGGAATGAATGTTCCCTTAACCTTCTTACACATTTCATTAACTTGTTCTCCATTTATCCTCAAAGAAAAAAAACAGTGTAAACAAAAATCTGAATATAATAAATGATAACAGCACAAATTCACAAAATTTTTCAGACTTTTTGAAAGCGATAAAACTCACATGGTGCAATTTCATCTTCTTATAAAGAAGTCTATCTAATCTTTCTATTATAATTTTTATTTCCTAGAGTTTATCTGGTACACAGATAAATTCAGGGATCCCAGTGACTATCCCACAGATCCATAACACCTCACCTGCAGCACTGTATTATCTTCATAGCTCTTTTATAATCTCCCAGCAAAGAATTTCATTTTCATTTACTTTATTCTTGAAGGTTTCTGGACAAATTCTTAAAACATTGTGACAGCAGTGACACAAACTGAGAATATTCAGAAAGTCCAATGACAATAGTGGACACAAACTAGCAGTGTGATTGAAATATTCGGATTGCCTTCACATTGTTTTTCTTGAAATGCTACAGACGAAGAACTATCCAGACTTAATTTTATTTACACCCCATTTAGAGTTTGTGCTTTTAACACAGTATTTGATGAAGGACTGAAAAAAAAAAAAACAACCCAAGAATCTATTCTGCTTTCTGTGCTAGTTCTTAACATACATCTCTCAGCCCCAGCTATAGCAACTCTACTCCTCCCCAGCTTCCTTCCTGCTTCTTCCCCAATACATGCATGTAGTTTTTTCCTCTCCAGGAATTTTCTCCCACTTTTCCTATTTCAAGTGCTATGTTGGTGCCAAACCTTCTAGGAATGGAGGGGAAAAAATTCAATGTACCTGTGGCCCCTCAGGGATCCTAAAGTCACTTGGGAGAAAAGAGTGTGTGTATATATATGTATATAAAAAGGAGGGGAGTGGGGTGGCGGGGGAGGCAGACAGAGAGCAAGAGCGAAAGAGCGCACTCTCATGTACCAGGTTTTCAGAGCAGGGGGTGGTGAAAGAGGGCAGGAGGTGAAAATAAATGAAAGGAAACTGACAACTCCAAAGGCTACTACAGGAATTGTGCGATTTTTCAAGACTTTTTGAAAATAAGTAAGCAATATGCGGACAATAAGGATTAACCTTAAATCCAATACTTAAATCAGAAGTTTTAATTTTTTATTGTAAATGTCTCCTTGTTGGATAAAATACTCATGTAGTTAAATAAATATAACAAAACTTCATCTATGAGCATCTTTCAGAACACACAACTGTTTTTGCAAAATGGTAAACAGAGAAAGAGAAAGGGAGAGAGCACACAAGTGAGTGCTCACCATACAATCTTGGTGCAATTTACTAACCATGATAGCAAGTACCTTATGCAAAACTTCATTTTTACAGAGAACAGGAATATGCTAAAGGTGATACTCCAAAAGCTCAGTACCTATCACTTGATAAAGATAACCACTTCTTAGAATTAATCAAGCAACACTGAATTTCCTAGCATACTGGCTTTTATTTGCTTTCTGAAACGTCACTTACTTTTCCAAGTTGTAACTGTAACTCGTAAGTGTACTTAGTACATTTATTAGTAGCTTCATCTGGCAATGCTGACAGTGCACAATAACCAGAGATTAATGCAACACAGCCTTTTATACAAGTTACGAGCTTTTTTGTGTATCATTTTGAAACGGTGGTAAGTCCTCAAATTGCCCACATATTTCTAACAGCTAATTCAAATTATGAGGGTTCATCGGTCTATCTCACGTTTATTTTGGAGTCACCAGTGAAGCATTTCATCATATAAATGCATTAGACAAAATGTACAAAGCTCAGGTCCCACCCCTGCAATTTCCCTTATATTCTTGTTTCCCCCCCCCCCCCCAAATGCAGGAAAACCATGCAGAAGCAGCACGCATTATAAATTGTTGAAAATGCCACAAGGTTCGGGGTCATTCTGTTATGCACTGTGAGTAAATTCTACACTTGTGGGCCATCTGTTGAAAAGCGTCTGTCCTAAATACTCACTAGTCTTCCTTTGGTGGCAGGCGCTTCCATTGTTGCAGTACAGCACAGCCATGTGGGGCACTCAAGGCCAGACAGTCTTTGAAGAGCTTGGGAGCACTTGCAATGCAGGCTTTGAAGACAGAATCAAAGCCTTAATATTGTGTGGCTGTCAACTGCCAAGATACGCAGTGAAGAGAGTTTCTAGTGGACTGTATTGCCAAGCGTGCAGGTGCTGTTTTCTGTGTTGCTGCTGGTTCCAGGTTTTTCTCAGTTAGTTACTCCTTTTGAAAAAAGGCAGTTGTTTCATTTTAAATTCACAGTATTATAAAAACTGAGTCAAGACCAAACAAATAGTAGACAGATTGGATTAAAGTGAGGTGCCCTAAATAAGGGATGAAGTTTACAGGGTGGGTCATCTTGAAGGAGAACCTATCAGCAGTTATTTGCTTTAATGGTATTAGCGTGGGATCAAGGAGCAGTCAGACCTGTTGCGCTACCATTGATGGAAGACTTATAACATGTAAGAGACTTTAAAGATGTCCCAAGCTAAACACCTTATTACATATGAATTCCTATAGCACAGCATTTTCTTCACAAGATCTACCATTCCTTTAACACAGTTCAACGTTTCACTTGGGGACAAAATGAGTGAGTGAGAAAGTGGAGAGCTTGTTTCTGCATTTAGGGTCCCTGCCACTTGGATACTCATTTCCCTGTGAGAAAAGTTAATTCACATTTGCTATTTTAGGCAGAAGACTCCATGTAACTTTTCAGCAATGTCTTGATTCAAATGGATAAAGCAGACAGTGCCAACCAGCCTCTGAGAGGGCTGTTAACTTTCCCTTTTTAGAGGGACAGTCTCAGTTCTTGTATTTGCTTATCAACCAGCACTTTCTCCTCATGAAATGAAAAGGCATCCAGTAAAACCAAGAAAAAAGAGCAATATGAATACTTTCATCTTGAAATCAGTATGTGATTCATTCTCCAACGCAATTTTAACAGGGCAGGATACGGCTTAAAGCTCGTTCTGTGCTTCTGTCCAGAAGGAAATCCTCGTACAAAAGTGAGGGTGGGAAGAAGAGGAGACAATGACTAGCTTCACTGGTCATCTCTTCAATGTAATGGCTGAAGCACCGAACCATCCTCTCTCTCTTTTTTTTTTTTTTTTAAAATTCTGCAGGATTATAGAGCAGCTGCACACGGAATTACGTACATGAGCACTAGATTATGCATTCTGCTAGCACTCAAAGTCAACATATTTTCCATGACCATCTGTAGCACATGAATTTGTCTCACATTCAACATAATGTTCAACCTGTAGGTCACACCAAACCCTGTCCCTTGCAGAAGTTTAGCTCACGGGGCCATAAGAACATTTTACTATGAAATATCTTTGTCTTGACATAAGCATCAGATTTAAAGAATTTTTGATTCTGTAATCAGATACAACGTTGGCTACAAACCAAAATATATTCATGTTCCAGAATATTTTATCAAACTACAGTATCCAAAACCAATGCAAGACAGAGTATACTTTAGACAATGAGCTTTCTTATGAAAATTCAGTAACAAGAATGGCATCTTTTGTCAGCTTTAACATATCAGCCAAAGAAAAACACATTTATATTGTCCCACTGCTTCTTCATCACATACTATCTTCCATGGTCTTGGCACTCCCTAGCTTTTTATATTCAAATATGTATATTGGAATTCCTTACTCCTCTACATCAATGACATGTTAGAATTTTTAATGAGCGGCAAAAATATGTACAGATTTTGTAAAGTTTTATGTAGAAACACATCACGTGGCTATAAACAAAACCAGTCCATATTTAGCTAGCTAAATGGATTAATCTCTAAATCATTTCATTCTTATCTCTAAGCCAGAGAATAAAGCTTTGGTAAGTTAATCAGCGTGCACTGGGAGAGTTACCTCCCATGAAAATCTTAGCTAAACTGAGTGGGGAAAAAAAAAGCTCAATTAAAGCTCATTACCAAACAGCTCAGTTGTAGACACTTAAAACTGTAAGTATTTTGGTTAATATCGCTCACTAAAAGCAGGCATAGACTACAAGTATTTCAAGTTATTTTCAGTTTCAATTTGGTTCTTCTGTTACAACATAATTTCCACCATTCAGATTGATACGAATTAAATGAAACCGTTAATCTATTCAGCTCACGAGATGGAATATTATTACCTTTGCTGTAAATTTGGATTACCAGACTGAAAACACTGATAATAAGCATTGCTTCTTTCTCTGCAGGCCAGAGAAGATAGAAAATTTCCATGTTTGTGTTTGAAATATATGTTAAGAACTGTATTATGATCAGTGGCGCAAAGGGAAGGAGGTCTGTGACAATAAAGACTTGAAAATACATCAAGTCATCTCCAAACTTCGTGCAATAAAAAGTTGGTATAAAGGTTAGTTTTACTGAGCTGAATGTGTCAATGAAAGTAATCCAGGGAGGAAAAAGTGTGACACAGATCATAGCACATCATACTGACTTCAGTTTACAACAGCCAAGAAGTGGCCTCTGAACATTTATGACTGTGCTTTACAGCATTCCACGTGCTCTTTCTGGAAGACCTGATTAAGTTCACGTTGGTAGAATCCATACAGGAGAACAGAGTCCTTTCCTACTTGCTCCTGAAGCCTATGGAGCCTTCATATGCACTAGTAAATGGTATATTTTATCATAACTAAGAAACATTAGCTGTTTCATTATAAAAATATTGTGGAGATGAGCACTGTATTTAGCCACCAGATAAACATGTCAAGGTCAATTGCAAGACAATGAAAAACATAACACAGATCTTGTCTATCTGCCTTGTAGTAAACATCATAAATTTCTTGTCTCTACTTGTATTTTTTATTGCTCATTAATAGCCTCAATGTTTAAAACAAACAAACAAAAAACCCACAAAACTAACAAAAGAAAACAGAACAACCCAAGAAAACCCAAACCCAAAATCACAACAACAGTAAAAAACAAAATGCACCTTTGTTTCCAGGAGTACATGATGTAGTAGGCACAGTATCTACTATTCCATACTGCTTGCTTCTGTAGTTCTACTGTTCGCTTCTGTAATTCTAAACAATGAAGACTTGTTGCTTAGAAGTTAGGTAACTAGCAGGTGTTGTGTTTGCAGGTGTGTAGAATTGTAACTAGTCTAAATTGTGTATCCTGGAAGCACTGTTAGACTCTAGTGAAGAATAACCTGAGAAACTATAAACAAACGCGGTCCAAGCATGGCTCAGGGGCAAATTGCGACCCTATAAGGTAAAGAGGAAATAAGTTCATGAAGAGTTCACCACCCTGCCGACCACCCGAGACCCTCAAGGAGACCCTAAAGGCTTTCGTACGCATGTGTTTAAGATAATGTAATATTATAATTAGTTCTCGGAAATGTAATGAATATGTAAAAGAGACATTTAAAATATGTATGAGAAGCATGGATATAAACAGAAAGGTGATTAGACCAGGTGTGCTTGATTTGTGGCAAGTCCACCGAGCACCCAGGCCTGAATAAAACAATCTCTCTCCTGAGCGTGTGGAATTGGTTACTTGCACGCCGGGCACGAATCTGCTTTTCGGACAACAGTTTTTGGCGACCCAGATGGGACTGCTGTGAAGCCTTGCCCGGATCGACTTGCCGGCTCTCGGTGGGGAGACCCTGCTCTCTGGACTCCAGCGCGCACCGAGCTTTTGATCAGGGACTCTGTGAGTATCCTCCCCGACCAGAGCAGGTGAGCGACTCAACGGTGCAACGCTAAGGTAAATGAGATATTGTTCTGGGGTATAAAATTGTGCATGCATTTGGTAAGGAATTGTGGCCACAGGTAAAGAGGTATATTCATATGCGTTTGACAGTGACGACTGGAGTATATGAAGTTGTGGTTAAGAACGTTCTTTTTAGGTAAAGGTATGGGAGCTCAACCATCAAAAGTAACACCTTGTTCCCCCTTAGGATGCATCATTAAACACTGGGGAGAATTTGGGGGTGATCCTTTGAGAAAGGATAAATTAATTGAATATTGTACTAAATGGTGGCCAATGTATAAATTAGAAGATGAGGAAAAATGGCCAGAATTAGGAACCTTGCAATATAATACTATTTTACAATTAATGTTATTTTGTAGAAGACAAAGAAAATAGGATAAGGTACCTTGTATAGATTTGGTTTTTTTTCTTTGAGAAATGATCATGAAATTTGGAAAAAATGTAAACTTTTAGATTCAGATTCTAATGTAATAATGATAATGATGGAAAATAAGGAACTAAAAGTGTATCGTTGTTCTGCTTGTAGCACAGAAAAATGATGTTTAAAACTAGGAGAAGAAGAGGAGGATACACAAATGTTAGTACCACCAAATAAAAATGAAACTTCTGAAACCAAAGCAAGAGGAAGCAAATCTTTTAGTCCGATAGCTGGCAGGACTAGAACCCAGCAAGGGTCTGTATTGTTAGCACCCCTTCGCCAGGCAGTGGGCCCAAGGGGGGAGCCAGTATTTGTGAAAGTACCATTTACAAATTCTGATTTAATGAATTGGAAAGAGTCAGCAGGATCATATAGAGAGAATCCTGAAAAGGTGTATAGATCTTTTCGAAAAATTATTGAAAATCATAATCTAGATTGGCAAGATATTCAAATTCTTTTGAACAATTTGTTAACTCCTGAAGAAAAGAAGGTAGTATAAGAAAAAGCAAATATAGAAAATGAGAGAATAAATGCAAGAGGAGGTCCTGCTCATTTTATGCCAACTCAAGACCCAAATTGTAATCCTAATAGTAATGATGAGAAATTGATGATTAAACAGTATCAACAATTAATTTTGTATGGAGTAAAGAATGGAATACCCTGCCCAAAGAATTTGGCAAAATTGACTCAAATAATTCAAGAAAAAACAGAGGACCCATCTGCCTTTTATGAACGATTATGTGAGGCAGCTAGGAAATGGACAGAATTAGATCCTGAGAGTGATTAGAATAGAGCAATATTTACTACTTTGTTTGTAGGGCAAGCTGCTCCACATATTCAAAAGAAATTGCAGAAAGTGGATGGAATTACAGGAATGACTATATCACAGTTAATTGAAATTGCTTATAAGGTGTATAATAATAGGGAAGAAGAGGAAAAGAAAAATCAGGAAAAAGAAAAAATAAAAGATAGGAAACAAAAAGCTGCTATTCTAGCAGCTGCTTTTGTAAATGCCCAAGGATCAGCAGGAGGAAGAGGTAGAAGATATGTGAGAGGTAGAGGGTATTTGAGAGGAAAAGGTAGAGGAGGTAGAGATATGTTTAAACAATATACCCCATTAGGATTTAATCAATGTGCTGTATGTAAGAAACAGGGACACTGGAAAAGTCAGTGTCCAGAGAACAAAGAAGCAGTCGTGACTCAGTCACAGCAGATACCACCTGAAGCTGACTTACTTATGATGAGAGGAAATTCTGAATGATGGGGACCGGGGGTAGAAAATGATATTTTCCCAGCTGAGCCCCTGGTTCCAGTAAAGCTGGGAAATGAAGTAGTCGATTTTTTAGTAGATACTGGAGCAAAATATTCTGTTATGAATACATGTAAAGGACCAATAAGTAAATTTAATGTATCTATTGTTGGGGTCATGGGAAAGAAAGAGGTAAGGCCTTTTTTGAAACCTTTAAAATGTAAAATTGGAGGAAAAACATTGATACATGAATTTTTATATATACCAGAATGCAGCATGCCTCTCTTAGGACGGGATTTATTGAATAAATTGGGAGCACAAATTACCTTTAAAAAAGGAAGAATCCAAGTTCATTTTCCTGAAGCTAGTGCCTGGCAAGCCCAAGTTTATTTATTACAGACAAACACAGATGAATCTGAAGAAATTCCAGAAGAGATTAAAGATGCAGTTTACCCTTTTGCTTGGGCAACAGAGAAACCAGGAAGAGTGAAAAATGTGGAACCGGTAAAAGTTGAATTGAAAACAGAAGTTCGACCGGTAAGAAAGAAACAATATCTTATTAGTATAGAAGCCAGAAAAGGTTTGGAACCAATAATAAATAATTTTCTTAAATATGGACTTTAAAGAGAATGTCAATCTGATTAAAATACTCCTATCCTTCCAGTGGAAAAAAAAAAAAAGCCACATAACCAAGGATATAGGCTGGTTTAAGATCTAAAAGCAATAAACCAGTGAGTGGTGGACATTCATTCAGTAGTCCCTAATCCATATACGCTGCTAACAACTATCAATGAATCAAATGCATATATTTCTCTGTTATAGATTTGAAAGATGCTTTCTTTTGTATACCTCTGGAAAAAACAGTCAAAAGATTTTTGCTTTTGAATGGGAAGATCCGTCAACTGGGAGGACGACTCAGCTCTGCTGGACCGTGCTGCCACAAGGGTTTAAAAATAGCCCAACCATTTTTGGAGCAGCTCTGAGGAATTGGAACAGTGGTCCGGTAAGGAAGATCAAATCACCCTCCTTCAGTATGTTGATGACATCCTATTGGGAGCAGATACTACTGAGATCTGCAAAGAAAAAACTGTTAGCCTCCTAAACTTTTTGGGAATGGCCGGGTATAGGGTGTCAGAGAAGAAAGCACAAATTGCAAAACAAACTGTAATTTATTTGGGGTTTGAGATTTCCCAAGGACAGCGAAGATTGGGAAATGGTAGAAAAGAAGCCATTTGCAGGATGGCACCCCCTCAATCCAAAAGAGAGTTGAGAGGATTTCTAGGAATGGCTGGATGGTGTCGCCTTTGGATTCCAAATTATGGTTTGATGGCAAAACCATTGTATGAGGCAACCAACGGCCCTGAAGAAAATCCTGCCTCTTTAATGCCAAGTGAAAAAGAGAGTGATCTTAACCATGCAAGTCATTGAACAGGTATATGCCAGCAGGCCAGACCTGAAAGATGTCCCTCTCCAAACTCCGGATGAAGAATTATTTACTGATGGAAGCAGCTTTGTTGTAAAAAGAGAAAGGAGGGCTGGCTATGCCGTGGTAACTTTAACTGAAGATCGAGAAATAAAAGCATTACCTCCAAATACATCCGCCCAGAAGGCAGAAATTATAACCCTGACAAAAGCCTTAAATTTGGCTAAAGGTAAAAGAGTCAACATCTATACAGATTCTAAATATGCTTTTGGAGTTGTGCATGCTCATGGAGCAATATGGAAGGAGCGAAGACTTTTGTCTGCCAGTGGTACCCTTATAAAATATGGAACAAAGATTTTAAATTTGTTGGAAGGAGTACAGAAACCTAAAGAAGTTGCGGTGATTCATTCTAAGGCTCATCAAAAAAGGGACTCAAAAGTACTACAAGGAAATCAGAAAGCAGATGAGGCTGCTAAATGTGTAGCATTAAATACTATGATTTATGTTTTAATTCCATCAAAAGAAATTCAGGTGGAATCCCCAAATTATAGTGAGAAAGAAAATAAATTAGCTATGTTATTACATTGTAAGAAGAATGATCAAGGATGGTGGATAACTTCACATGGACAATGTATAGTAACCCCTGAAATTATGAAGAAATTAATGGTCAAAACCCATGCTGAAACACATATGGGAGTAGAGGCAATGGTGGAATCAGTAAAACGATATGCGATAGGAACTAAAATGTTATTGATTGCTAAAAGTGTGAGTAATAAATGTAAGATTTTTCTTAGGAACAATCCGAAAATACAAATCCGACCCCCTCCTGGAGAGGTAAAGAGAGGCTTAACTCCCGGTGAGTATTGGCAAATAGATTTTTCAGAGTTACCGCGATGTAACCAATTCCGATATCTATTGGTATTGGTAAATACCTTCTCTGGATGGCTGGAAGCTTTCCCGTGTCAATCCAACAAGGCAAAAGAGGTTGTGAAACATTTGTTGAAAGAAATAATTCCAAGGTTTGGAGTCCCTTTAGGAATATCCTCAGATAGAGGTCCACATTTTGTAGCAGAGGTTGTTAAAAACATGAGTAAGACATTAGGGATTAAGTGGGATCTCCATACCTCTTGGAGACCTCAATCTAGTGGGCAGGTGGAAAGGATGAATCAAACATTGAAAAGTCAAATTTCTAAAATATGTCAGGAAGCTCAATTGAAGTGGATCGAAGCCTTACCACTTGCCTTGTTGAGAATTAGGGTGACCCCTAGAACTAAAGAAAAAGTGAGTCCATTTGAAATATTATATGGAAAACCTTAAAGTGTTAATTTGACAGGAAGATCTAAACAAATGCATGTAATAGGAGAAAAATGTTACAACAGAATTAAAAAAAAAATATATATATCGTAAACTGTGGATATCTACACCTAAGGGACCATTGAAGTTAACTTTAAGGCGTACTTGATGAGTTATCAGAGATGTTGTTAAATTATTTGTGATATTTAAAATATTTATTGTTAGAAAAGAAATCAAATTAATTAAGAAATTGTAGGTTTAGGAGTAGAAAATATAAAGCCTGTTGATATTAATTATGATGATCAGTAAAGCTGAATCCCAATTTCTATTGCCAAAAATAAGATAGAAATTCCAAATTTAAATTAGTTTAGATAATTGTTCTTATTTGCAATACTGATTGTCATCTTAGTTATAATTATTTGTTGTATGATTTAATGTATGTCTTTTTGTAAACCAAATGCTTATAAGTAAATGATGTGAGACTCATGATGCTCAACATCATAAGTCTCAAAGGGGGGAATTGATGTAGTAGGCACAGTATCTACTATTCCATACTGCTTGCTTCTGTAGTCCTACTGTTCGCTTCTGTAATTCTAAACAATGAAGACTTGTTGCTTAGAAGTTAGGTAACTAGCAGGTGTTGTGTTTGCAGGTGTGTAGAATTGTAACTAGTCTAAAATTGTGTATCCTGGAAGCATTGTTAGACTCTAGTGAAGAATAACCTGGGAAACTATAAACAAAACGCGGTCCAAGCATGGCTCAGGGGCAAATTGCGACCCTATAAGGTAAAGAGGAAATAAGTTCATGAAGAGTTCACTACCCTGCCGACCACCAGAGACCACCCGAGACCCTCAAGGAGGGTCTAAAAGGCTTTCGTACGCATGTGTTTAAGATAATGTAATATTATAATTAGTTCTTGGAAATTTAATGAATATGTAAAAGAGACATTTAAAATATGTATGAGAAGCATGGATATAAACAGAAAGGTGATTAGACCAGGTGTGCTTGATTTGTGGCAAGTCCACCGAGCACCCAGGCCTGAATAAAACAATCTCTCTCCTGAGCGTGTGGAATTGGTTACTTGCACGCCGGGCACGAATCCGCTTTTCAGACAACATACAGAGCTTATGATAACAGAACATCGCACTGATGTTCTCTAAGCAAATAAACCCAGATGTCTGGAAAAGTTCCATACCTATCTCTTGCTTTGGACATGTATACCTTATATAAAGAGTTAAGGGGAAGAGAGGAAGGCAGGTATAAATAAATATTATGTGAAACCTTTTCATATTGTGGAGAAAGTTTTTGCACATCATAAACTGGCAATTTTTCCCTCTCACAAATTAGTATCATTTTTATTCCCTATGCTACTAACCCTCCTGACACACAGAAAACATTTTCAGTTCAGAACCTTGACTTTTTTTTATCGAACAGTTAAGCAGTACGTTTCATTTCCCTTGCAACTCAGTGACTGGAAGAAATGACAATCCTGGAATAACAGTATGAAATTACGACAGTATAAAATTATAATCAGTAATAGAATTATGCAGTAATGAGGATATCTATTAGGTTGTGGGTTTGCCTTCTGAGAGATTTATGAAACACTCATCACTACTGAGTGATGTAACAGAATAAGCTTATGTTAGTCAATGAGGGGAATTTAGGATTACAATGTCCCTGTCAGATAAAAACAGAGTCTGTATGAGAAAAACCATGGAAATACGCCAGTGTCTGGTCTTGAAGACTTCCATGATAGCATGAGGAGAAAACATGGCCTTTTGACAATTTTTAGAAAAGATGCAGCTCATATGTGTAACACAAGCTTTGAGTACAGTACCTAGGCTAAGCTCCACGGCGGGTATGAAAAGGCAAGGCCTTACACATGCTTGAAGGCTCTGAGATTCCTCATACCAGCAGCAGTGCTATCATTCCGCCACATGCACTGCTTGAACTATGCAAGTTTACTTGGACTGTTCAGAAAAGATGCAAAAACAGGATATCATGTCTTCTCTTTGTCAGTATATGGATAAAGTATTATAGACAATCCCTCCTTGTTCCACAGATCCCTGCCTTCTGCTGCAAGACAGTGCCTGTTTGTGAATGCAGATTTTCTGCAAAGCTCTGTCTATGCTTTAGCCAGGGGTGAAGGGGCAGCTCCTCAAGACCAGCCTGAGGAGTGGAGTGGCAGGGGTGGTTAGCCAGAGTTCAGTCCTCTGGCAAAGAGCTTGCTACAGTTTTATTTGTTACTTCTATATACAAAGGGACTTCAATTAGCTGCGTGCTGTCTGAGACAAGAGAGCCTTTATAGGCTTCAAAGTGGCCTACAAATAGCGCTTCTGTTCCTTCACTGATGTGTGGGACTCTCCTGTGGGATATACAATGGGTATTGTGTTACTCAGAGAGCTGTATCTGGGTTATATCTGGAGCCTGCTTTTTTGTGGGGTCTTTATAAAACTAGCCAATTCATAGATTGCTCAAGTTTGTCTTAAGAAACAAGGTGTCTTTCAAAAGATGATTCAGAATGAACTCCGTGAGTGCTGTATTACTTGCAAGCTATGTGAAGTGAGGAAAAGGGCAATGAAACCATGGCAGCAAGTGATCACTGGAGCAGCAGCGCTGACACGAAAGGACTGCATGCCTGAACACAGACTGAGGGAGGTTAAACTTGCTCCCATCTGAGAAAGAACAAGGCTCTGGAAAGGAATCCTGCTCTTTCTAGCTGGCGCAGGCAGGCCATCTTAAAGAAATGTATGGGGAGAAAGAAGAGGTAGGGCATAGCTGATGAAAGGGAGACAGATACGTAACACCACTGGACTGACTTTCCCTAACAAAGTGGTTTCACTTGGAAAGAAAATTAAGATTTCTAGGGCTAACAGAGCACCATTTTATACAGGGTTTTGTCAGGCTTCAGTGAGACAGTGGCCTTCGCTTCAATAAATAGTTTAAGAATCAGCATTAGATGCATTCAAGATATAAGGTACACAGTTTACAACAAGAATAACTTACAAAATAACAGATAATTTTATCATTTTGTATACATAATGACTGGATGTCATTGTACTTCCTGAATACAGAATATACAAAACCATGCATTGTTCTTTTCAAATGTATACTTTTATACTTTTCTAAACCCAGAGTAGTTCTCCATTGATATGGTAAGTGCTAACTACACTGAAAGCTATTCTCTACAAGGAAGTGGGAAGGAAATATCTAGATAATTGGTAGCCAGATGTTACAACATCCTCACTACTAACTTGGAATGCAGGTAGGCAGCAAAGCTGAGATGCAGAACAAAACAATTTTTAATTCAAGGGTGATCTGAACTGAGACAAAATGGGCAATATATTAATGGCAGAAATTAAGACTCCAGAGTCCATGACTCCAAAGGCCTCAATCTCTGGAGAAGTCAGTACGTTTTCCAACTTCTACCAAAATAAAAACCATTTAAATGGTTTTTTAAAACCATTTAAAAGAAGATCAAGGCAGCAAACGAAAGCACTAACACCTGGGGCTGTAAGAATTCTTGCAAAGTGCATACTGTTAGAGTCACTTTTGTCACATCTGCATTACAGCAGTCTCTATCACAGGAACAGCTACTTCTGTTCTCTTCAGATTCTTGGCGTCATTTAACACACAAAACACAAAGCTCTTGCTCTGGCCATGAATTAGGGATTGGTAGCAAAATGAGAAGACATCTTCTTCACTTCTTGCCAAAGCCAGAAGACACAAAAGCAAGTAAATACAGTAAATTGATACTTACTATAGATGCAGGCAATAAATAATGTAGAATAGTGAAAGGAAAAGAGAAGAAAGAAAAAAAGTATTTAAAGTAAGATTCTAATACTGCCTCTGGCAATAGACGTTTCTGTGCTCTGGTGGGAAAGTCACCCAACTAACATTTCTTAGAGGTGCTCGCTAATGGTGTATTGCATGTTTTCTAGCTGACCCACCTCATACACCTTTAACCTTAGTGTCAAAGTACATTATGTTTGCGGCTAAAAGCAAAGCCATAGGGAGCCGAGCACTTAACCTGTAGCATTCAGTACACCTTGAGCACCATTTTTAAAGGGACATTCAAAGGGAGAATTACCTACTTTCTTCTAAGCTAGAGTAATTATTTTCAGTGTCTCATTAACTGAGTATCTAAACCCAGCATTTGAGACATGACAGCATTTGGAATTAAGCAGGAGAATCACCAACAAAATGGAGAAATACACTGAAAGCCACAAAATTTTGCACAGCAAGTCCGAACTCTTAGTAATAGCAATGGAAATCATTTAACAACAAAGTGTTCAGTAGATTAACTCAGTGTAAGCAACGTGTAATTGATTTACTGAAGCTGCCCTCAGGAGGATATCTACCACTAATTGTTTAAGAGCTAAGAGAGTAAAGGGCAAAGCTGCAGCAACTGAACCATAAAGAGATGTCTTAAACTGGGTAGAAGATTGCTTTATTACTAAAGATAATTTTATTCTTTGTTCATGTTACTTGCTTTTGATAACTATTAAATGAGGCAAATTAAACAGGAATGTTTTTTTCCCAAAGTTAAAAACACTGTAACTATTATTGCATCAAATTTATTGGAAACTCTACTATCAAGATTCTGCCTGAGAAGACATCATAGCCGAAGCAATAGAACTATATATACACATGAATTATCATCTGAACATTTTCTAAGGCATAGAATTTAAATGAATGTCTGTGATTTTTATTCAGGTTTTAAATAAATTATGTTGGCTTCCTTCTATGTCCAGCACTTTCTGAAGCAGTCACATTAAATACTTTTTTTTTTAAACTTATTGTTTTAAAATTATTTTGCACAGAAGTGACAGCTAACAATAGCTTTGCTGCTACTTTTAGCAGCAAAGAGTTAACACCTCAAAGAAGAATCCTTTGTTAATAAAATTCATAGCTAGACCACATTAAATCTTTAACCATGTAATCATCTATTACCAACTACTTTTCCATGCTTGCACATTTACTGTATTGTGGCAAAAAAGAACCCCAGAACATTCATTCCTTTGATTAAGGATCTCCTTGACTTGAGCATAGCTACTGCCAAGCTCTACTGTCAGCTTCACTTGCCTGGCAAGATGGTAACATGGATATCAGCCCTCTTTCCTCAGATGGAGACAAAACCTACTAAAAATCACAAGGAACTCAAGTCTCCTGACAGTACTATTTTGATATTATTGAGCATCAGCAGAGATATCGTGGAACGTTGAAACCATGCAAACACATACAGAGAACAAGAGCAGGAGAGCGTCAAACACTGAACTGCATTTCCTCTTGTGGCCATGAGGCAACTGCCTAATTGCTCCACACTTATTTTGGACACTGAACATGAACATGGGACTCCCTGTTAGCAATTAAATCTTTCTTGGATAATTCTTCATTGTTTACTTTTTTTATATGATTAAAATAGTACTGCTAAATTCTATTTCTCCAACTTGCACATGTCTAAATTCACCAGGTGTATGGTCCTATTTATAAAGGAATAACCACGTTGTGTTAGTTGCCTTCATACACAGTTCAGTTTCAAATTATTTAAGACATAGGGGTATCTTACCAGGACTGGTTCTGTACAGCTCAGACGGGCTGCTGACCTTTTGGCTGGAGGGAATCCGCGGATGGTATAGTGGAGGTGTTTTCACTAGGAGAGAAGGAAAAGTACAATTCCTCTTCAGTAAGACCTAAATGTTAATAGTGCTATTAAAATAAATAAATAAATAGAGACAGACATTTCCTTACCATATGATGTCTCTGGTGACAGGGGAAAAGCTGGTGTGGATGGGACAGCTTCATTTCCAAGTTTTGTTGGGGAGAAGATTCCCCCATCTATTTCATCTTGGTAACATGCAACAGCTATCTAGAAAGGGCACATAAAAGCAAAATTACAGTGTGAAAATTCCCACTTAACCCTACAACACAGTGGGGCATTTTTCATCAGATTACAGGAGGTTTCATATAATCTGATCCATTGTTCCAGCAGAGCGATCTTGGAACACTGAAAACATGCAAACACACAGAGAGGACTAGAGCAGGACATCCTTAAACATTAAATTGCATTTCTGAGATAACTACCGTCATTTGTTCTTATTGCCACAATGCAACTGCCCAATTGCTTCACGTTGATTTTGGACACTGAACATGGGACTCCCTATTGGCCATTCGCTTCAATAAATATTTCTTGAAAAATTCTTCATTGTTTACCTCCTTGGTCTCCCCTACAGGAATCGGTGATCCTGGATTTACAGCCTGGCCAGTAGCAGGAGACTTCATCCATCCACACCTGTTATATGATGGCTGCCCAGGGACATCATTGTCATACTGCCCAACACTTAACTTTCTGATCCTTCCCCCTGTTGCACTGTCATCTTGCATACCTGTTGCTGAAAACAAATAGGTAAACTGATTAATAAACTAATTTTTTTTTTCAATTAGAGCTATTAAAACAAACTTCATTATTGTGCCTTCAGTGATTTTGTTCAAGAACGCTCATGAAATAACTGGTTTCATAACTGCTTTACAAAACCACACAGGTGGGGGGAGAAAAAAAAAATCAGTTGTAGTTAGCCTTGCTGACACATGTTGGAATACATTTGCAGCACACCTGGTTCCAGAGAAATGAAGCAGCATGTTTCTGCTGACGCTCATTTTTGAAAGTTACCCCCAGTGCCACCGGTCGAGCCTGCCAGCAGGTGCCGCTACGGGCAGCCAAATGGGAAACCTCTCCCTCCATCCCTGACACACAGCAGCTCTCAGCAGCAAAACCATTTCTGCTTTCCAGGACTGCATTTTCCCCGAAAGAAGAGCTTCTTTTTAGCTAACACAGACCCTGGCCCTTATAGACCCAGCTCACTGTACACCTTTTGTGACACACAGGGCAGTCACAATCACAAAAATTAGGTATTAGATACACACAGGAGCTGGTAACCTTTTGGAGTCTGAGAAATGGAGCGTCAGAGTAAGCTGAGCCAGCAGAACAATCCAGGATATTCAAGGGCACAACTCTGAAAACTAAAATACTTTTTAAGCACCCATATTTTAAACACACACTTAACCCTTTGTCCCCTGACTAGAAACTTTATGTGTGGTCTTTCAGGTGGAAAGAGTATCTTCTGAAGACACTGTGAGCAAACTAGATGCATCAAACAAGATCTTTGAAGCCAGAAAAGAAAGGAGATGAAATCACAAATATCTTCCAAACCTCTTAAGTGATGCTAAAAAGTCATGAAGATTTCTACTGAAATTGAAGACACTTAGGAATGTAGATAGAGCTCATACTACTCCAGCATCTACCAACATTTTGCATCGGAATTCTTTTTTTATTTGTAATTTCTGTAAAGAAAAATGAGTGGGAATCACTGTGCAGAATCTCAGCCTTCAAAGAGACCATCTGAGACCAGGCATTCCCAGTCCTACCGCTCCTCCGCAGGAAGCAATGGGAGCCAGGAACAGTACATGAGAATTTCACTCCATTTGTAACCAAGTTATTAAGGTACAGGCAGTTTCTTTCTGAATGTGCCTCTCCTACTTAACACAGCCTCGTAGAGTACCTTATGAGAGAGAATGTCTACCTTTTGGATGGGTCAAAACAGACCTTAAAATTTAGCATAGATTTTACTTGTCACACTAATGAGAGGGCTTCACCATCAATGATACTCAATACACTCATGTCACTAGTATTCATACACTCGTGAAGCTTGTAATTTCTATGAAGTTAATATAGTCCTCAGAAAGCTGCAAACGGGTATCTCAGGGGAACTGGACATTTTCCTTAAATAGACTGGAAGTGCTTTATGTATCAAATTCCCAGCAGATATTTGATGACAAAGGGAAGAAGTTGAGCTGATATATTGCAATAAAGCTTAAAGCAAATAACTTGAATCTAAGAGATGAAAATTACATGAAGTAGTCAGCAAAAAATGACTTTTACTTAATTAGTTTCATGAATGTGCTTCAGAGCTGCCTCACTTAATGTAACAGATGTTTAGAGTTATTAATTTAAAAGACGTCTTTTACAGCATAAAGTATAAGGAGCCAAGACTTCCTAGAAGTCACATCACTTGTTTTTGTTCTTGCAGTTCAGCTTAAAGTTTTGGCAGAGCTTCATAAATATCCCAGGAGCACATATTTATTTCTTTGAAAGCATGTTGTATACTCTCATTTCTCTCTTTTCCCTTGTGAACTACAAGAATAACCTTGTTTTTCCTGAAGAACAAATAATAACATTCCAACAGATTGGCATCAGAACAGCATCAGGCATTTATCTTGTCAGATGGTTATCACTATGCCAATGCTACAGTTGACAGAAGCATGGCCAGTGGTTAAAGGTTAATCTTTGGTTTCTTCAGCTGCTTAACTTTCCTGGAGTACTATTGAGAGGTATTTATAAGTATTAGAAAGAAAACAACACTAAGCTAAAAATCTTGTCTGCAGTGACATGTCAACAACAGTGCTCTATCTTGTATATCAGCAGTTGTCCTGGCTAAACTTCAAAAACTGTTATGTTAACTCTTCATGTGTTATACATGTTTGTATTTACAGAGTACATGAGACACACCATTAAAAAGGTCCACGTTTACTTTCAGTTACACAACAACTACTAAGATGATGCTTACATGTTTCCACTTGATTCACAGGGCTTGTGGGCTAGCCTCAAAACCAGCTTTATGTGAGAGTGGGGCAAGCACAGCGTACATATTAGGACTCTCTGGGAAGAACTTTTCTTGTGAAGGTGGTAAAACAAGCTGGACCGATAGGCCTTCTGCCCATTATGAAGTCCTTATCATTTGTAAAATAGAACTAACAGTCTTGTCCAAAATCCAGCATAGTTGCTCGAACACCTTCCCTTAACTTCTACCTAGTTTGTATCACAGCCAACCGTGTACAGTACAGTCAAACTGGAAACTCTTTACAAGAGATAATTATAAAACAAAGTTCATAAGAAATATGAAAGTTTCAGCATCTTGTTGTTTACCCCTCTATAAGAGGCTCTAAATCACATTACAACTTTGTGCATGAAGAGATGCAGTCACCTTCAAAGAACTGAGTATTACTTCAGGCCACTCAACTGCCCTTCTACTCCTCTGCATTTTTTTTCTTGACAGAGGTTTTTTTGCTTTTAAACAAAAGCAATGTATTGTACAAAAGACTTACATAAACCATATAAACAAACTTATTCAAACTGGTTTGAGGGGGGGAAAGATTATGATACATTGAATCGCAACAGGATAAAAATGCTTTAGGGTATCTAGATTCACAGGTTATCCTGGTTACCACTACAAATAAGTAAAAACCATATTTAGCAGTTATTTATCCCTTGAATAATCTGCAGGCTCCATAACGTACTTCAAATTATCAATAATAATTTGCTCTCCTTTAATATTAAGGAATCAGAATAGAATAGAATATTTCAGTTGGAAGGGATCATCTAGTCCAACTGCCTGACCACTTCAGGGCTGACCAAAAGTTAAAGCATGTTGTTAAGGCACTGTCAAAATGCCTCTTAAACACTGACAGGCATGCAGCACCAACCACCTCTCTAGGAAAGCTGTTCCAGGGTTTGACCACCCTCTCAGTAAAGAAATGCTTCCTAATGTCAAGTCCGAACGTCCCCCGACGGACAGCTTTGAGCCATTCCCACGTGTCCTTGCGCTGGATCCCAAGGAGAAGAGATCAGCACCCCCCTCTCCTCAGGAAGCCGTACAGAGCAGTGAGGTTGCCCCTCAGCCTCCTTTCCTCCAAACTAGACAACCCCAAAGTCCTTAGCTGCTCCTTCACAGGACATTCCTTCCAACCCTTTTACCAGCTTTGCTGCCTTCCTCCGGACACATCTTAACATCCGTCTTAAACTGTGGCGCCCAGAACTGCACACAGTACCCCAGGTGAGGCCACACCAACGCTGAGTACAGCGAGATAATCACCTCTTTTGACCGGCTGGTTATGCTGTGTTTGATGCACCCCAGGATGCGGTTTGCCCCCTTGGCTGCCAGGGCACACTGCTGACTCCTGTTGAGCCTGCTGTCAGCCAGCATCCCCAGCCTCCTTTCTGCAGGGCTGCTCTCCAGCCACTCCTCTCCCAATTTAGTCTTGTGCCCGGCGTTACTCCACCCCAGGTGCAGAATCCGGCATTTGGACTTGTTAAATTTCATCCCATTAATCATTGCCCAATGCTCCAAACTAACTAGATCCCTCTGCAAGGCATCTTGTCCCTCAAGAGAGTCCACAGCACCTCCCAGTTTGGTATCATCAGCAAACTTGCTAAGGGTGCATTCAACTCCTGCATCCAGATCGTTGATAAATATATTGAACAGAACTGGCCCTGGAATTGAACCCTGAGGAACACCGCTGGTGACGGGTCACCAGCCAGATGTAGCCCCGTTCACTACAACCCTTTGAGCTCTGCCCTTCAGCCAGTTCTTCGCCCAGCACACCGTGAACCCACTCATCCCGGAGTCGGACAACATGTCCAGAAGGATGCTGGGAAGGACAGTATCAAAAGCCTTACTAAAATCCAAGGAACTACATCCACCACCTTCCCTTCATCCAGTAGGCAGGTGACCTCATCATAGAAGGGTATCAAATTAGTTAGACAGGACTTTCCCTTTGTGAACCCATGTTGACTGTGCCTGATGATTGCATTACTCTTCAAATGCCTTTCAATAGTACCCAGTATAATCTTCTCCAGAATAATTTTTCCAGAAACTGAGGTTAGACTAACAGGTCTGTAGTTTCCTGGGTCTTCCCTTCACACCCTTCTTGTAAATTGGAATAACACTGGCTAGCTTCCAGTCCGCAGGGACCTCCCCAGACTCCCAAAACCTTTGGTAGATGATCGAGAGGGTTCCTGCCATAACATCCGCTAGCTCCTTCAGCACTCTGGGATTAATCCCATCAGGCCCCATGGACTTGTGAACATTCAGCTGACACAGCTGGCCCCTTACAATTTCAGTGTCCACAAATGGAAAGCCATTGTTCCCACACTTGTGGTCCTCCAATTCAGGGGACCAGGCAGCCCAAGGTCTGTCAGTATTATTAAAGACTGAGGCAAAAAAAAGCATTGAATGCCTCCGCTTTTTCTTCAGCCCTATGAGTCAGGTGAGCATCTTCAAGTATCGGTCCAACAAGGGACTAGGACTATTATACGGATTTCTGTAAATAAGATTAAGGGCTTAATTTACAAGGATTCAGTTTACGTTTACAAAACTTTATGGTTTTCTGGTTAAGAAATGCATCTAAGTTGTATTTCAAAATAATCAGAATACAAATACCATTACACTAATTTGAAATTCCAAAAGGTAAAATTAACTTTCTGTTTATCCTTACAACCTAAAAGGCGTGGGGGCTAAGGAGGACGTAAAGAGGAAAAGGTGGTTGCAGGAACCTTATGGTAAGTGATAATAATCTTTTTTATGGACGTCTCTGTGGAATGAACAAACTGTTCACATTAAGGGGAAAAAAAAAGTAGGACACTCCCTTATACTCCTATTCCATCACAAACCAAGTTTTACAGTTTAGATAACTCTTCTTGATTTATAGTGGTCACTCAACTAGTCAAATATCTTTAAATTCATAGTCTCAAGAAAGCAAAGATGTATTGGGTCCCCTTTTTTCCCAAATTTCTATCTTTTTTTAACTTCTTCTTGAGCACCACTTACCATATACATTGCACAACCAGAATCACTCTTCGCAATAGAAATACCATTGATAATATAGTCAAAATAATAATAATAATACTCAAAAGATAGTATTAGTCAAAAATATTTTAAAAATATGAATTGTTCCAACAGTACCTGATTTTATGTTTCATCTAATTCATCTAAACACAGTTCACCAGTACATTAATCTCACAGGTTCATAATTTCAGGTCATCCCACCTTCAGAGGGCTAAAAGATAGTTGTAATTTCAGAAAGTCAATCTTCTAACAGGATTGAAGACACTGAGCTTCACAACATGAAATAATACTGATGTGAAAAAACACAACCTGAACTGTGCATTTCAGAAGCTGAGCCAACTCCTTTGTTTTAAAAGCAGTTACCTTAGATTCACTTACTGAAAGATAATGATCCAAACAGTCCCCCTTTCAACAAAAATTTATACATGACTTCGCAGCTAGTTTGAAAAGTCACTGGAATGCCCATTACTGCTACCAATCCTAAAACAAAAAGCCTTACTGTTTTCGACTATGAGCTCCACCAAAGCCAACTGAAGCAAATAATAACTTCAACAAGTTTTAGATCAACCCTGAAAAACAGGGTTATTTTTCTTAAGAAAATTTAAAGCCTCTGAAGTGGTCTAAGAATAAATAATCACATTGCATTACATTTCTCCAAATTGTTTAACATGATTTTTTATCATTAACTTTCCTTGTCAACTATCAACTAGAAAAATTATTCAGCATTAGAAATAACATTCATCTGACCCTTCACATAAATTGTCTTTGGAGTGGCTGACAGGCCAGAGGAGTATGCTGGCATCCAGCATGACCTCGACAGGCTGAAGAAATGGGCACACAGGAACCTCATGAAGTTCAATACGTGCAAAGTCCTGCACCTGCGGAAGAACAACCTCATGCACCAGTATATGCTGGGGACCATCCAGCTGGAAAGCAGCTTGCCAGAAAAGGAGCTGGGGGTGCTGGTGGACACCAAGTTGAACATGTGCCAGCAATGTGCGCTTGCAGCAAAGGAGGCAATCCTTGCCCTCTGCTCAGCACTGGTGAGGCCACACCTGGAGTACTGTGTCCAGTTCTGGGCTCCCCAATACAAGAGAGACATGGACACTCCGGAGAGAGCCCAGTGAAGGGCCACGAAGATGATCAAAGGACTGGAGCATCTCTCCATTGACGAAAGGCTGAGAGAGCTGGGACTGTTCAGTCTGGAGAAGAGAAGGCTCAGGGGGATCTCATCAATGTCTATAAATACCTGAAGGGAGGGTGCAAAGAGGACAGAGCCAGGCTCTTTTCCATGGTGCCCAGTGACAGGACAAGAGGCAATGGGCACAAACTGAAACACAGGAGGTTCCCTCTGAACATCAGGAAATGCTTTTTTATGGTGAGGGTGACCAAGCACTGGCACAAGCTGCCCAATGAGGTGGTGGAGTCTCCCTCCTTGGAGATATTCAAAAGCCATCTGGACATGGTCCTGGGCAACTGACTCTAGGTGGCCCTGTTTGAGTGGGTGGAGGGGAGGTTTGGATCATGGATGACCTCCAGAGGTCTCTTCCAACCTCAATCATTCCGTGACACAAAATAATCCCCATCTTTCAACAGGCCCAACATAGACTTTCCTTGGTGTCTGCAAATGCTTCCAGATATGGTTTGAGTACGTATAATTTCAGATAGCAACAGCCTCCTCAGTGCTTTTAACTTGCTTAACAAGTTGGTTCTGCTCATACACAGGTGACACAAGGGTGCATGATGTGCTTGGCAAGGGGACAAAAATGCTTTAAAATCAGACCATCCTCTGATTTAATAGCTACAGTTTGGAATTTGAGATCATACTTTCTAACATGTCTTTTAACCCTACAATAGATTTCTGTCTCCATATGTCTTGTCTTGTAATAATCAGCTGCTAGAAAAAGCTAAGTATTTTAAACTTTAAATTAAGATTAAATTCAATTAAGATTACATGCACTTCATTGTATCTGCGAGACACACTGCTTTGTCTTAATTTATGGCACTGGGATGGAGTAATCCCATGAATCTGTACAGGCTTGGTAGAATAGAAAGCAATTATGAATAGAACTCAACTGAAAAGCAGCTGAATAGAAAGCAGCTATGCCGAAGAAGACCTGGCGATCTTTGTTGTTGCCCTTGTGGCAAAAATCCAACTGCATGCTGAACTGTAATAGCAAGACAGTAGCCACCAAGTCAAGAAAAGTGATTAATCCCCTCTATTCAGTATTTGTGAGGCCACATCTGGAGCACTGTGTCCAGTTTTGGGTCCCAAAGTACAAAAAATTGGACTGAATCCAGCACAGGGTTACCAAAACACTCAGGAACTGGAGTACACAACATGAGGAGGCTGGGGAAATTGGCTTGCTCACTCTCAATAACAGAAGGTAAAATGGGCCCTCACTGCTGTCTTCAGCTGCCTACAGGAGGGATTATAGAGATGCAGCCAGACTCTTCTCAGATGTGCCAAGTGGTAACACAAGAGGCAACAGACAAGTTGCAGCAAGGAAAATTCTGACCAGATTCAAGGAAAAAGAGAGGGAGAGGGGTCAATCCCTGGAGCAGGTGTCTGGAAATGCTGTGAAATCTGCAACCTTGGAGGTTTTAAAAACTTGACTGGACACAACCATGGGCAACTTGATCTAACTGAACCTGCTCGGAGCAGGAGATTGGATTCAATGACCTCCTGAAGTTCCTTTCAACCTGAATCACACTCTGATTCTGTAAGGCACAAATTAGAATAGAATAGACTATTTGAGTTGGAAGGGACGTACAGCAATCATCGAGTCCAACTGCCTGACCACTTCAGGGCTGACCAAAAGTTAAAGCATGTTGTCAAGGGCATTGTCAAAATCCTCTTAAACACTGACAGGCATGGGGCATCAACCACCCCTCTAGGAAGCCTGCTCCAGGGTTTGACCACCTTCTCGGTAAAGAAATGTTTCCTCATGTCAAGTCCGACCTCCCCCGACGGACGCAGCTTTGAGCCATTCCCACGCATCCTGGCACTGGGTACCGGGGAGAAGAGATCAGCACCTCCCTCTCCACTTGCCCTCCTCAGGAAGCTGCAGAGAGCAGTGAGGTCGCCCCGCAGCCTCCTGCTCTCCAAACTAGTCAAACCCAGCGTCCTCAGCCGCTCCTCAGAGGACGTACCTTCCAGCCCCTTCCCCACCTTTGTGGCACTCCTCTGGATGCATTCGAGTCCCTTAACATCCTTCTTAAATGGTGGGGCCCAGAACTGCACACAGTGCCCCAGGTGAGGCCACACCAACACTAAATACAGCGGGATACTGACCTTATAAAGCAGTTTTATTTGACAGTACTGCCTTCAGTCAACTGCAGAGCACTTTAGACCATGCCAGATGATATCAAATCACCAAGAATTAACTTCAAACTGGAGCCATTAATTGTAAATTTTTCACATTTAAATGTAAGACCAAACACATTTTCATTTAGAGTATCTTTTGGAAATTAGCAAAGATCTACATCAGCTTCAATGCTTAAAGAAAACGTGTTAGATTGTTAGATTTTATTTGTAATTTTGTAACTAAATGAGCGATCAAAGCTTGTGTATAGATGACATTTTGTTTTTCTAAATCAAAAGGTGCTATCAAGCTTTAAACCTAATACTATTAACTGAAATTTCATATTGGCCTTAACAAGTTTGAAAAATTCTATAGTACTTAAAATCTGGAAAGCAAGAATTGCTGCCATCAGAAGGGAAGAAATTGATTTTTCAGTTTTTACAAGATACTAAACTTAAAAGTTCTGTGCTGAAATTATCTGACAGGTTGCAAACATGGTGAATTGTTATGGCATTGAAATATAAATGTCAGAACTTGTAAAACTAATTTTAACCACTTCAATCATCAACACCTGAGTAACAGTTAAGATCATCTTCTCTGGATAGAGCTTAAGCAATGTTAACTATTTTTTCACAGATAGCTTCTCACTTAGTTAACTTTATTTATTCCTGAGCAGGGTTTTTGGAGTATTGAATTTATTTCAACACTATCCCTTTCACAAAAAACAAAAGGTAACATCTGTGAAAATCTGACAAGCATGTACACAATTCACGTTTAAGGAAACCACATGTGGTTTGAAGAAACAAAAGGAAAACTTACTAGATATATGTTTAATCATCCAACCAACCAATACAACTTAACAGATACTGTAATTAAAAAAAATAATACCCACAACAAATAACAGACTCTGCAGACAGACAACTTGGAAATCGTTGCTGTGTACAAGCGTGTCAAACACAGAGGAGCATAGAGAGGAACAGATAAAGCAGATGCACTTCAAAATGAGCTTCTCACCATAGCTTCAACCTGTGTGAAGTTAGCATGACATAAAAGAGGCTCTACCAGTTCAACCCACAGATCAATAAAACTCAGGGTTCTCTTGAGAAAGGTACAGAGAAAACTCCCACAAGGCTGTTTTTCCAGTGCCCCTTTCACAGACCTCAGCATAGCCATGAAGGCTGAAATAAGACTCTAGGGAGAATTACGTTACCATTGCAGAAATTCCAGATGCTGCTGCCTATACAGCAGTTTAAAAAGACCTGCATAATTGACTACCTGTTACTGTGAAACATAGGGATCCAATCCAACAGGAGGCTTAACAATTCATCACGGAAAAAAAAAAGTCCATAAGTTAACTTCTAACAGAGGAGCCTTCAGGGACTGCCCCACATACTAAAAAATGTTACCACAACACTATCCAAATCAAAAATGATTTCCTTCTCTGGCACCATTTATCTTCTAGAAAGTTTAAGATTTTTGCAGAAGGCATTTAACGATCAAGCTTTCAAGACAGCTTTATGCTTAAACCGAAGCAAATCTATTTTAAGAATTTAGAATCAGCTTTACAATCGCTGTTACAAATTTAAAGGAAAAATAACATCTTCAGAGATAGCAAGACAAAACTCGAGCTAAACATTGTTGTGGTGGAAAAAGGACAAGCAAATGCATACCCAATTGAAACAAAATGATGGATTTCTGATGCAAGTGCTAACAGAGCATCTTGTTATGCTCAAATTTTCAGATTCACAGCTCTGTAAGGACACTGTTTCAGAGGGATTAATGAGAACAAAAGTCAACTCAGCTGTGTCTGTGATATTCTCAGTGTCTTAATCTTTCTAAAATGTAGCAGGAAGTGCTATTGCAGCCAGAAAAACCTCCTTATTGTTGAAAAATACCCCACGTTTAGCAATGGTTCATAAGCAAACTATTCTTTTTTCTCCTATCTACAATGGGTAGTAGACTAGGAGTCCAAACTCCTTATAACCCATTAGTCTAACAAGCAAATGAAAAGGTCTAACTCTACCCCAAATCCAAGTAGTCCATTAAACCTGTCCGGATAGGACACAGCAGCTTCGCAGGTCTGGCCACTTTACTTTCTTAGCCTTCCTACACTGTGCCAAGCATGTACAGCAAGCCTGTTGCAAAACGCAAACTGGTATCTCCAAACTCGTACACAGATGTCATAATGATGACAGGCCCACATCCTGAAAGTTACAGGATTGATAGAAATTTGTGGAATAAGTACATGACATAAATTAAATTAAAAATTACTGTGCTTCTAAATGTAACTAAAATTCCATTTTTAACTTTAGCTTCAAAATTAATTTAACTAAATTTAGTTTAGTTTAAAAAATTGAATTTAATTAAAACTCCAGTTTTAACCTAAAAACTCAGTTTTTAACTTTAGTTTAGCTAAAAACTCCATTTAAATTTACTGTTAACCACTGTAAAATTAACTCCAAGTCAGGTACCAAAATTTTCCTGTGAGATGGAAACTACAGGTTTTGTAGTGTATTGTTAGTACATGCAAATAAGGCACATGAGGATTTGGACAAGCTTTGTTCTCCTGTCACTTCACAACTTATTTCAGATGGACTGGGTTCGCTCTCCCACAGAATATCACAGAGTGAATGGGAACATCTGGAACAGTTAAATGCTTTTAAAAATTATTTAATAAAGTATGCAAAAAGGATTTCTTCCCCTCTCTTTTGTCTGCAGATACACTATAGCATGATTTATGATACTGTAATTTGGACCATCTTCAAAGATTTATTTTCGATAGAGAAAAGATCTCTGAAGATGTTCCAGACACTTGTAATCAGATGTTTAGCCACCTCATTTTTATTCATTTTGCATGTTGGACTTTTTTTTGAGGGAGGGAGGGAGAGAATATGGCTTTGTTTAATGCTCAATTCTTTACTGAGCTGATAAACTATATAAACTCCACACAAAACGTAAGGCTGTGTGAACTGTGTATCTGTGTTGTCCGCACCACATTAGGTGACTTAAGGATCTTTTTAGACAGTATTTTCAAACACAGTAACTCATGCATGAAGAAGAATTAGAAATAGCTGAAAGCAACAATGCAATTTCAACCTTATGGAAAATACAGTCCCCCTCTTCCTCATGCTGGCCAATATAGGCAGACATGCATCTCTTGGTCACTGCAATGGAAACAGGCTGCCCCCAAATGTCGAATGCATATGTTCATGTGCTTTGCCTTAGTTTGATCATGTAATTCTCCAGCTGCTTCTAACATTTTTCTAAAGATGCAAATTGTAACATTTTAAGAAAAGGTGGGGGGCGAGGATGAGACATGGGTACAGTAATTGTAGGTTTTATGAAAATGGGTACAAACCTTTCTGTTCTCTACGTTTATTAACAGATTCTCGCTTTTACAGTTTTCTAAGTAGAAGCGAAATATTGTTTTAGCTTTCCTTCTCTACCTAATAAGCATAAGCTTTGTGATAAAAGATGGCTGGTTTGAGGAAATAAGTCTTACAAATTGTCTTTAACAGTAGACTGAGGTCATGTGTTATTAGGCATGAAGGAATATACATAGAGTGAAGTAAAGGGGGAACATAAGGCCGCAGAGAAAAGCTTACGTATGCATCAAAATTTCCTCAGGCTACAAACTTTTCTATTATTTAAAATTAAGAACTACTGCAGCACTGTGTTACTAGTAAATGACAGCTTCATTTACTACCAGAAACTCCGCTCTGTGTAACTCAGCTCACGTAAAAGCAAAAAATTGGAAAATCTTAACATACAGGGCACTGATTCACCTCTGATAAGCGACGCACATAGCACTGAAGGAGAAAAGAGGTCATCAGCCACTGTTCTACATGTTTCATAAAGACACATCCCAGCAAAAAGAAATTCAAGGATCACTGCCTGCTTCTTCCTGTTCTCAAAAACACTGAACACTTAACCCAAGACATCATTTCAGACAGAACCCAGAACTCTGCTACATGGGCAGTCAGTAGTTTGTGCCATGTTAACCTATGTTAAGAGTACATGTGTATAAAAACCTCTAGGAAGAAGTGACAGGAGAGGTAGCTACCTATCTGCCAATCAGTGCAGAAATATACAAGCAAAGAGAGGTAAGAATGCACCGTAATTTACATCCCAGCTGACATACACACACATTTCATTCTTAAACTCACTTCTTCCAGCTCTGCAGGGCACTGGAAACATGCACATGCCTTCTTAAGGCATACAGTTTCTGCACGTTCATGCAGGAAACCAGATAACCCCACCATCCTCTCGTAATTCAACCCTCAAGTTAGGCACACACACAATGCACCACGACAATCCCATTCATCTCCAGCACTGTTTGCTCCTGCTCACTCAGAACACCTCACTTGTCCATTCAACCTCACTCAGAACCATTCAGCCCTGATCTGCCAACTCCCTCCGCCATAAGCCAATTCATTCTCTTGACATACTTGTTAGGTCAAGGACCGTTTAAGTCACAGGGTATAGTGCTCCCCCTAAAACCTGACTGTGTAAGACTAACCATTACTCATCAGTGAACAACTGCTGTTTTGGTTATCCTTTATTCATGGCTATTTCCTCATCCCCATGGCAGCCAACATTTGTTTGTGTTATCCATTACACCTCCTGTGCTGCAGTAGTTTCAACAGTAATTAATTGCCTTGGAGAATCTCCTGTTCTCCGAGTCTACTCCAAGGTAAGGTAAACCACATCCAGCCTGTGTTCTGTTACCACAAACTGGCAATGAACAACAACATATTATTGTTATTTTAAGGGATTATTTAGCTTACATTATAAGGTTTTCTTTTCTTTCTAGTATAAGCACATATTTGCAGCCTTTCACTGCAAGCGTGCCGAGTACTTCAGCTTTACTGCATGTGTGTGCATGTGCAGGGGAATGGAGTCAGACTAAACTGATGCTTCAGCTGTGCACTGTGGAGGGAAAGCAATGCTAAAGTCTGAAGAGGAACTTTCCATGACATGATACATTAGTTTGTCACCCCACATGCAGGAATAGACTTTTGACTTTAACCAAGCACAGTAAATTGTGTTTTTATCCGATTTTTTTCTTAAACTGTTTAACACCTGCCATTTATCCCAGTGAGTAGAGAGGATATTTCTTGTTATTTATTAATCCTTGCACAGAAGCACTAATTCTCAGTAGGAGTATGAAGACGACAGGCTTTTTAAGGGCTTGGGTTTGTACACTGAAACTCTAGAGCATTTGACAGACCTGCATACCTTAAGGCCACTTTCTCTACCTTTCCTCACATAGATATTGCGTGGTCCTCAAAAACAAGTGAACTGTCAAGCATGTTTGAAAAAGGAAGGGAACTAATAAAAAGTATTTCCTTGTTTCTCAAAATTCAGGCTTGCTGCTCCTTTTCCCACCCACAGTCAAAAGAGAGTAATTTTCTATTTTCTCATACAGCCAAGGCTTGGGAGGTGGTAGGGGCTTCGGCACCAAGACTGGAGGTAGGAAGAGGGAGAAGAGAAAGAGGGAAGAGAAGGAAGGAAGGGAAGGGGATATGTTCTGCCACTAGGAACCAGACCACACAGAATTTGCAAACATGACAGCAAGACAAGCAAGAGCTTGTTTGTCACAAATTTTAGCTACAGCATTAATGAAAGGTTTCAGTGGACTTAAGCAGAGACAGACTACTCATCCTTTTGCAAAGCTGCTAGTTCTAGTAGCATTACTTAAGCAATATAGTCAGCAAATGTTGCATATTTAATTCCACCAGTTGATTTCTGCAATCATTTCAGAGCCAGAGATAACAAGCAAGCACTGTGACTTCTGAATTTTTAAACAGAAAAGTTTCAGAAAGAATATGTTTTGAAATACTTTCCTAGCAAAGATCACATTATTTATGAAAATACTGCACAGAAATTTAATGCCAGCAGCATCACACTACATTTGAAGATAAAATTGTTGGAGGTTTTTCTCCTATTTTAAGTGGAAATCATAAAAAAATCATCATAACAAAAAGCATATAATCATAAATCATAAACCATTCACTACAGATGCCTTCTAAAAATATCTCAATGTAGGAATTCTGCTCCCTTATCACTTGAACTTACAGCAGCAAAAACTCCCAACTGATGATCTGTAACAGGTAAGAATTCGCTGAACAGTACTTTTTTCGAGCAAAAAACAAGTACCTGCAAAACTCACTTATCTTACATCAGTGTGATTCCAAATTTCTTGGACGGTTATGCGAAGAGAGTATCAGAAATAACCCCTTGATAATAATCCTGAAAGTTGTAACTCATGACCTGAGGTCCTGCTGTACCATATCAAGAACACACAAGTGCTAGGAAAAGCATTATCTTCAGAAAGTATTACCAGCTTACCATGCCAGGATGGATTCCTGTTTGTGACCTCTAATTTGTCATGGAAGCCAGGACTCCTGCCAAGCCCTTCCGCGTCTACATCAAGGCTAGTGAAGCCATTTACTTGATTTCTGTCCCTGGTAACAGTGTTAATGCGGGTCGGGATAGGTTCAAATGTAGGGTCTAACTCCAAGATCAGCCTGTTCAGTTGTTCAATGGACTGATCAATATCCAAAGTTGGAGAAGCTGGCAAGTCCCCTGCGTTCCGTCCTAGATCCAGGCCATTTGTGTCCCTCTGAGGCACTGGCCTTGACTTAAAACTCTTGGCACTGGCATGTTCTGCAGCTTCAGCAGCACCTGCCACGCTTTCTAGCCCCCTCTGCACAGCATCTCTGCTGCTGGAGCCACGTGTTGGGGTGTCCGGGACTCGGGACTGGCTCTGGACACTGCACGAATTCTCCACAGTGTTATGAATGCCAACCCTAATTTCATTCTCTGGGGCAAAGCCATATTGGTGAGCAGTGACCATCTGCTGCTGGCGTACCCAGGTCTGAGTAGAGTAGTTACTTGGGCCATAGGCTTGAGGCTGAGGTGAGACAGAAGGATTCTGTTGCAACTTCTGAGTTGACTTTGGCTCAGTGCTTCCAAATGATCTCTCATAGAGGGGATCCACACCAATTCCCAAGTCTGCAACAAAAGCACCGTGATGCTCTTCCCCAGCATTACTTCCAAAGCCATCTGAAAGAAGTGAGTTCTGACTGCTCTTGTGGCAACTAAAGTTCCCTAGGTGGGTGGAGTGCTGCCCTTCTGAGGAAGACAAAGTCCCAATGCTGTCCACGCTGTGAAGGTCATGATTAGGCATTTCATCATCCAGAATATCAGTCTCCCTGTCCTTCAGTTTGGCGTCTCCATTTACGTGAACTTGAGCTGGCACTATGTGGCGAGTCCCACTGTACTTGCTTCGGGCATCAGTCATATCCTTGGTGGTGTTGACAGAATCCTCCAGACCAAAGCCACTAAGTAGCTGGTCCAGTTCTGCCTTCTCTTGTGGGCTCAGACCCCGTTTGACTCCTGGCATAAGGCGCTCCTCAGTCTTGTCTGTCCTGATAGAAGCTGTTGAGTGTCCTGAATCACTACTGACAGACAGGGTATGATCACTGTGATCAGGACTGCCAGTCACGGGAACACCCTGAGCAACACCAGGGATGCTGCTGTCTGAAGAGCTCTTCTTTCTCACTTTCGCATACAGACTGCCATCAATGGGACCTTGGGTATGCAGCACTGTGGAGAGATAAGTAACAAGGAAAGGGAGAGAAAAGGACAAGGCATTATATAAGGGCTTTGACTGGTGTCGTACCACGCGACAGAAGTACTGCTAATACTAATGGTATTGTTTCTCCAAAACTAAATTGGCTCTACAAATACAGCATCAACCAATGGCATTATCTTCTCTCATTTTACATTTCAATTTATAGCAGTCTTCTTGATGGAAGTATAACGTGCCATTCATAGCTCAAGTTCAAATACAGTTCTCTCTTTTTATGCTATTTTGAAGACATGTTTATGGCTCCACAAACTCTTCATACTAATTTGAAGAATTACACTATCACAGTGCTAGAAATTTGAGAGGCAGCTACCATGCGTTCCATTCAGAGCAAGAATAGTAGGAACCTACCAGCAATACCTGCCTTTAACATATATCATGCAATTACCAGTTCATCCATTTCTATTTGATGGTCTAACTACACTATGAAGAATCATTTACTCCTTTTCTTGGTGGTGCAAGGAAAAAACAGACTTTCAATCAGCGCTGCAGTCCTTGGAATATATGTAAGGCCTCTTCACAAAGGCATGCACGAGGAAATGTTAGACTACGAAATTTCTACACGTGGAGGATCTGGTACACATTTCACATTTCAATTTTAATAAGCAAGGCCATAATCCCTTAAAAATCAAAGTATAACTCCTTCCTCATCAATGATGGGAAGAACTGACTTTATTTCTGATCTCTGTGATACTCACTCAACTAAAGTTTATGAATAACCATTCATAATAAATATGGGCTAGAACTTTCCTTTCTGTTTAGAACATCTTTAGAAAATACAACAATTTTGCAGGAAAATGCATCTACTAAGTCTACTAAGGCTGGATATTGAGAACAGACAAATTCTTGCTTCCAGTTACATGAGCAGAACTTAGCACACTTCACTGACATCAGTTATGCATAGAAGAACTGGCTGAGCCAAGTTTTACTTTCTTACAGGGCCAGTGAACTCATGTGGAGGGCTTCCCTGAAGTGACTATATTGCTTTTGATCCCAGAACTGTTACTAGCATCCATGAACCCTGCTGCTTCTTGCTATCTCGAGGCACACATCCTGTATTTTTTAATCTGATATACTGATTTTTCTTTCATTCTGCAGCAGCCAGCCCATCTTAATTATTTCTTTTCAATAATCAATAAATAATAAATGCAAAACATAAAACAGGAAGTCAAGAGAATCACAAGTTAGAGACTAAAATCTCAGTCTTAGAATTGTCTCCTCTATATGTTTTATCACATGTGTAATATTTTAGATATTATGCTTTATGGCTAACAAGAATCACATAAAATATATACTGAACAATAACAAATATGAAATACATACAAAATGGGTAATTAAAGTTGTTGAAAAAAATCTCTTTTTGCTTCCCAGAAAAAAAACCACAAACTTGAACAGATTTTTACATACAATCAGGAAATAAAAAAATACATTTGAGTTAAAAATACTACTGTGAGAATAATCTTTTCCATGTTATTTCAGCACTACCAACGCTGGCAATGGATAAAACCACAAAACATTGAATAGAGCGATTTCCCTCTGGAACATTTTAGAAGCTCAAGAGTTTATTTGAATCCAGCTTATTTTATCCAAACCACTTTTTCCTACCTCTGCCTGTCAGGGCTTTTGAAAGCTCTCCTTGACATTATAGATCAAGGAGAACAAATGAAGCCGTGGGAGGCACATTCTTATGATCCTTTATTGGACTTGTTTGTCAAAACTCCCCCACACACCACACAGGTTAGACCAACCTGAGGTAGAGTATAGCTACTGGGCTCTTACCAGTACTGAAAATGAACACAATTAATTCTGTTTCTTATGAAAAGCTTTAGGAGTAAATATTTCTACTGTCCACCAAGCCAGGAAAGTAAAGTGAGTGGTTCCACTTTCAAAGGATTTAATGCTCATTTACCAAAACATTTATATTAAGCAGAAGTTTCTGAAGAACTTTTCCTACCCATAGTTTGAGAATTGTTTGATAATAAGAAAATTAGACCATTACAATTTAGGAACACGCAGATTTTTGTCAAAGGTAACCAACAGCTTAGTCTACATCTGTGTTAGTTCCAGAATCAAAAGAGCCATGGAGAGCGTTTCAACATCAACTCTACCACGCATTTTCAAAATATACTTAAAATGGCATTGTGATCATGAAGCTTCCAAAGTAGGAAGCTTTTCTAGGCAATACCATTTTAGAAAAAACATTATTCAGAAATTGTACCCACGATGGCAATGAATTCATCAGTTTATAATGGCAAGAAAAGTGGTCTGGTTGGAAAAAAGCCTTCATTATGGGACATACTGCCAAGTTTCCATCAGTTAAAATGCTTACACACTGGAGGTTATACGATAGGTTTAATAGATTTTAGCTAATAATTAAAGGACAACTTTTTACTTTTTAAGGAGTAGGTACTATTACTTGTCTGATTTGAAAAACAGCACATGCAAAAGACCAAAACTCTCCTTTTCAGAACAAGTCATCTGGCTAGGGAAAAAAGAAAGCAATTCCCCTTGTTGTAGAATTTCTCTATGGGCAAACTGTTAGAATTTTGCTGAAGTTTATGATGTGTAAATCCCATGGTGAAAAGAGCTGCGATACATGAGTTAGGATGTCTGTGTATAGATATTTAAAAACAACATTTATGAAAAAAATACCATATCTAAGGAAAATACAGCCAATTGACAGTTTCTCAACCTCTCTCACGCTGTGATTTCTCATAAGCTCTCACTACTGCTAGGACAACAAAGCACATTTGGCGCTTCATGTGGAATTATTTAACACAGTTACCCAATAAATTGCAAAAACTACAAAACAAAACAAAACAAAACAAAAACCCACTAAGAGTAACTATTAGGTGATTTTTTTTTTCTTTTCTGTGTGCTTAGTTTTGAGTTTAAAAACTGGAAAAGAAAACAATACAAAACTGCTTTGTTTTGAATAGTTGAATATCCTGATACAAAATAGACTCAAGAGGTTACAGGTCTGAGCTGGAACTAAATGGTTACAGGTCTGAGCTGGAACGCAGTTAAGTAAATATAGGACTAGTACACTTGAACCATTAAGAAGTCTTCCTGTCTGACTTTTCTGTTACCCAAAACTAGGCACAGTGCTGTAAATCCTTCAAACATGCTACTCAGCCATAAATACCTCACACTAGATGAAACATTCTAGCACGCAGATTTGGTTCACCATACAGAAATGTTAAGTCAAAATCTGTCAAATTCTCAAGTACAGCCATGGAAGCAATGGAAAACCTTTGAGCATCTCCCTCCATTAGCCCTCCCTGTACCATCACACAGTGCCATCCAAGTACAGCAACAGGAGTAGAGACAAGACAACGGACAGACTGCCAGCGGACTACTGGCCCGAGGTCTTGCACATGTGTGCTCTGTAAGGTTCAGAGATAACCCTGCCCAGTACTTCTTCCACTAATACAAAATTATCAAATTTATTCTGCACGTTGCCCGGAACGCTGAGCGACCACAAACGGTTTGCGGGTCTCGTAACTGTGAACCGTACAGCTTCAGTTCTGAAGAAGAGACATGAGTTCAGCTTACCAGTGGCATCTCTACTTAAAATTATGCCATTTCATTTCGGAAAAAAACACCAGAAAATTAAATACAAACAACAAACCTACAGTCACATAAGTGGATTATAAATGTCAAGAATTGTTCATCTCCTCTCTTTATGTTTCCATTTGAAACAAAAAAAGCTTTTTTAGAAAGTTGGGGGGGTTGTTTGTTTGTTTTTTAAAACATCTGTACAGTATCTCTACACACAAATTGGGAAACGTGCAAAAATAATTCCTCATTGTATTTTTAATGGTGTTAAGAATTAACACCATTAAGTGTTAAGAATTTATTTGATATAAATATGAAAACAGCTTTCAGCAGAGGATGGTGTTTTGGTTGCTTATGCTTCTTTCCATTAGAGTTTGGATTTAATACAATAGCTTTACAATATTCAGGAGTTTGTTGGGGTTTTGTTTTGTTTTTTCAAATTCTGAACAATTTACATTTCTTAGAGACTGTTCCTTTTCATACTGCATTTACTTGTCAGTACAAAGCTTGGACTTAAACTACTTCAGGATTCTGAGATGTCTTTTAAGTAAATTTAAAAGCATCTTTTTCTGATAAATGTAGAAGTTAAATGGCTGTCTTTGAACTCTCTGACCCCATTGCTGGCTAAGGCATTTAATTAACTACTACTCAAATCCCAGTTTTAATCTGAGCTATAGTTCGTAGTGAACACTAAGAAGAGATTGTAAAAAGTTTCATGTTTCTCTGAATAGTTAGCGTTAACTGGTAAGCATCAAGGAAGGGTGTAGGAATGTTTTAGACAAGTAAATCAGATGAAAGGAAGAAAAATTTTGCTAGAGGAATTTCTCCCTCCCCTAACATGTCATGTAGATGAATGAAAATGTCTTTTTTGCAAACAGAGCTTTTCAAAAATACTTAGAAGTATAGATCTCTACTACACTGCAGAATGGCATCTGTACTCATTAGAAGCCTGATTGATAGATAATACTGGGAACAAGAAGAGTCTTTCTGGGACTTCTCACAGAGTTTGGCTCAGGATGACCCAACACAAAATTTGGTTAGAACAGAGGCAGCAAACTTAAGAGACTGAAAGCTTCATGACCAGGAGAGGAAAGCTTGCACACATGAGTCTGTACATGTTCATGAGTCTGTATATGGAAACATCTCATTTTTATGGGGAAACTCAGTTAATCTGATCTGAACACTCACCAGTAGTAACCATGTTTTTGCTACAGTATGGTCCCTGTCAAAAATAAAATCTCTGAAATTTGAGATTCTCCTAAGATGACTAGGAACCACTTTGTATAAGCAACCAACGACCGTGAGCTGTGTGGGCTTCCCTATTACTATATGTGCTAATGAATCACACAGCCCTGTCAGAATGGAACACCATGGCAGAAGGAATGATGTCTGCACACTAGCATCTCTGTGAAATATTTCGGCACTGTAAAGCTGGCAGCTAAGTTTTGTAGCATTCAGTGTCTTACCCTGTTACCTCAAGATTGCCTGTATGTGGAATACCAGTGAATTAAAAAGCCTGAACAGCCGGGGACACGAGTGCTATCTTATTCAGCATCAGTCTAACTGTGTTCATAACCAAGACAACAAGCCTAGGTATACCACTTATTAAGAAGAACTTCGCAATGAAAGACACTTAACAGCTTGAAATATTTTAATACATGCTGCATTATTATCTGATAAATGTAGGTTATCTGAATTGGAAGGAAATGCATATACATGAGAGGAGAATCAAGAACTCAACTTGACTGAATGAGCAAACAATTTCCAGGATTTCCAGTCCTGCACGAACCATTTAAAGTGAGCACCCAGCTATATAAATAAGGCATTTAAGCAGCACAAGGGAAATGTAATCAGTAAAGGCTGGGATCTAGATATCCTACTTAAGTATCAATATCTGAAAGTCTGGTCCACTGCCAAGCTTCAAAAATCCCTAAGGCAATTTCTCAGAGCAGTGGCTCCCCAAACAGAGGACCGGGTCACAAGTAGGATGGTGATCCTAACAGATGCTACTTCTGATATTTATGCTAGAACTTCAGGAGTCATATTATGTATCTGTCTACAAGTGAAGCAAGAAACAGAAATGTTTGGGACCTGCTGACTTCTGGCTGTGAACTTAAAGATGAATACAATATCGTTAGACTTCACAAGGAAACACCTGTGATTGTGGGATAAAACAGTTTACTTGTGACTAGACCATTTTACTCTAGTAGGCAGCTGCCTTTTTAGAAACCTCAAATAGTCACCAAAAAATTATCATTCTGCATTACAAACAGATGAGAAAGAATGAGTCTCACAACTAAACAAAAATCCAGCTGCTCTTGAGGAGTCTGGGTATTTAAAAGTTGCCGCTCCGGATCATGAAAACACAATGGATATTGCACATAACAAATTTAAATTATTTTCAGATTTGCACAGTTGTGGGAAAGCATTCTTAGATTAATTTTGGGGTTTTTTAATGTAATTATCCACTAGTGGTTAAAAAAAAATTCTGGTGTGTGATGCTGAACAGCACTAGGAATTTAGTTTTACCTGAGACTTGTGTAAGATTTGTCACTGCAAGTCCAGTGGAAAGAATACAACTTAGTTGAGGTAAAAAAAAAAAACAACTCTACCTAGCATTTTTTCCCTCCTAACTTGGTTTAAAAAGAATATGAAATGCTGTATGAGGCAAAAATAATAATTTTATTTTAAAATATAGCATTTCTCTGGGGGGGGAATATACAGTATCACACTCTCTTGACAGAGTCAGCATTTATAGAGCACATGTATACATCAGTGGTTTTACCCAAATGTTATACTGGGCAGCCTAAGATATGTTTCTGAACCAGAGTAACCCAGAGACTACTTAGATAGGACTTATTTTAAAAGGAAACAACCACCACAAATCTATCTCCAAAGGTTCAATGATATCATAGTGGAAAACATGCAAACAATCAAAAGAAATACAAGATTCAGATTTTTATTTATGTGTGTACATAAATAGAAAATACATATATGTTCACTATTTCATATATATAAGCTCTCTATATAAACTATATATATAAAAACTCTCTCTATATATAAAAACGATGTATATATGGTTTATTTGTTCATAAAACCAAGACAAATGAACTATTCAAATACTATAAACCTTCAAAATACAAGGTTCTCATATTCCATAACACCTTCATTTCAAATTCCAGCTTTTTCTAAATCATAATTTCTAAATCATAATCTGCACTAAGACTTTTGGATCTCACTTTATTCTGGTATTCATCCACGTTTTCCCCCAAAAAGTGATAACCAACTTAATTGCAAAAGTGAAGCTATGCATATAGGCAGGAACATTTTTGACAGAAGAAAATGAGAAAATATGCTAGCAATGCAAAATTTTATTCTGTGCCCCTTGCTAAGTAATGGTACTGCAGAGGCCTTATGCATTTGATAACTCAATGCACAACTCAATTCCCACTCTCATTTTTTCTAAGGAAGCAACACTCTAAAATGCGGGAGTAACACAGCTGTCAAAAAACAAGGGAAGTTCACAACGGTGGAGACCTAAGTAATGCTGGAATTTAGTTAACCAAACCGAAGGGGCCCACTTTCTTTCAGCCTGACCTCTCTTCCCAGGAGCTGTTCCAACTCCCCGAACTGCCCAGGCTGAAGGCTGACAAAATTCCCACACTGCATCTGAATTACACACACACACCAGTACTAGGGACTCTCTTATAAATGAAAGCCTCAGGGCAAAGGGTATGTGTGTATTTTCACTCCCATACCTAATACACAAAGAGCAACTTATATAAAAATTAGGAGCTGAAATACCAACACATACCAAATTCAGTGGCTTCCTTCCAAGCCTGTTTCCTGGCACTTCCCTCCTTGAAATCCAAATACCCAAAGGCAGGCTTGTGAGTTAAAAAGAAGTTTCAGTCTTTCAGCCTTTTGACTTGTCCCCACAGCTACCCCCTGTCCATTCACCACTTGTGAAAACACATACAAATGCAAGCCAGCTAGGTAAACACATATACCACAAATTCACCAAGAGCCGTTCTGACCCAGTCCACCTGAACAAAAAGAAGGTGGTTGCAAATACACAAACCTTTGTACACTGTGCCCTTGTTCATGTTGCAGCAGGAAACATTACAGATCTGGATTTTTTTTTTTTCAACCTCATAAATAAATATTTCTACCTTCAGGCAAACCTGGACAAGTCCAGAGCTGCATTCCTTCAAAGTTAAATCTATTTATGTGTGCTTGTCTTTTCCTTTCTCCCTCCCTAACAAACACAGGCCCTCATTCCTCACAGACTCTTCCCATATAACACCTATAAAATCCATGCAGAAATATACATGGTTTGTATTTCCAGCTCTTGAACCACAAAAAAGCTTCTTACCTCTTTACTAGGCACAATCAGGAACTTTCTGCAATGGTCAATCATTGGCTCATTTCAATCAACTAATATTCTCTAAGCAAAACCCTGCACAGAGGAAAGCCAGAGTTAGGGCAAACACCCCAGCTTAAAAAGGCAAGAAATGTCTCTGCTCCTGCTGTTTGAGCGGCAGCTGCTGTTCCTGCTCCTGGAGGTAAATGGTCTTGCTAAAGAAGCGTGAGACTTGTATCAGCCAGAAAAAGCAAATGAAAATGTAAACACGAGGGAGGAGCCTGAGGGGACAATCAGGTTCAATGAAATCTGAACTCCTGGAGCCAAGGAGGAATGGAAAAGTGTTGGCTGAAAAGGTAATTCAGTCTACAAGCTATTTCCTTACAGTGGTTCTTTTCTCAGTCCGTTTCAATATCCAAATTAAGCCAAGTGAGTTTCAGTTCCCAGATCATTTAGCCACACACTTATGATTGCTTGCTTTTGATGCCTTTTTCCAAAAACGAACAGCCTTTAGAAAATGTTGTTCTTCCACACTGAACAAGCAGGTCAGACACTCTCATCCACGTTTTCAAGAATTTGTATATTATTGGAGTTCTCAGGCAAGAAAAGTTTTCTGGAAGTCCTGCAGTAATAACGCTTATTTTTATGTAGCAGCTGCTGCTCTCAAGCTCCCAAATCCCAGCAGGCTCTGACTCCTTCTCTGTCTCTGGAATGAATCAGCTCAAACTAAGGGGAGTGAGCCTGTTAGTTCCTCCTTTAATAACAGCTGTATCTCACCACACAGCAGCCCACAAACTTTTACTCTAAACATTATTACAAATGTACGCATGCATCACCACCAGACAGCCATGCCCCTAGACAACATTCATTTTCTATTTCAGGAACTGTCAACACTTCAGTAACTTTTCAGTTGAACAGAAGATAAAAGTGGCTCGTGCATCCGCAAAATACATCTACCTGTTCAATGCTTATGAAAGAGTTAGAAGTTAAGTTCAAACCTAATTCAGAAAGTACACACTTTTCTGTTCAAGCGTTGCTGTTCTTGCAAATCAGTAAATGGCTGCACATGAAACCAGTCAAGACTCTGATAAAAGACACAAACCACACAACACAAGCTATGCCTGCAGTACTTTCCCAGAACCAGAGAACTGGCTCTCTCCTCTGGGACGATGCAGAATTGCTTGTAAGCTGGAAACTTCCAGCAACTGCCTCGAAGATATGAAAAGAAACAAAAAGGAATATTCAAAACTCTTGATACAAACAGATGAGTCTCACTTAAGATACAAATTTAGTTTTGGTCTCACTGTGTTTTTGCTCTCTGTGAGGAAGAAACACCAACTGTATTCCTTGCTTCAACTACAGGCCTCTTCTCCTCCTTCATAAGCCTGCCCTGCAGGATATTGGACCATTAGCACCCAGCATGCTTGAACACAGGCTGAGGCTCAACACTGACACCTGCACTAGCTAGATTACCAGAAGAAACCTGGATAAGGTAATAGCAGCTCTGCATAAATTAACTTATCCTATGAATAGTTTACCTACAACAGATTCATTCAGATAGATCACCATGCTGCTGAAATTTTATTGTTCTAGATAGACTTAGCGGTGCTCCACACAATCATCGCAAGAATACTTTGGGAACTCAAGAAAGCCCTGTATAACTACAGGTTAAACCAATCCATGGATATGTTTAGAAAGATGTTCTCAAACCAAATCACTTAACCAGTTTTGCTGATGCTTCCTCTGTTATCAGTTCCAGGCTTTCTGGGACACATCACCCTTGGCAGTACTGGGTACTTCTAGTCGTGCGCACATTCCCACATCTGAGGACTATCGGATTAATGGGTGTGCCAGTCTAGTCCAGTTCAGGTATGGAACATTTAAATTCTGTAAGTTAGGCTACAATATATACCTCTTCGAAGCTTTTATGCTGACTGTTGCGAGTACAAATAATACCTGGTCTGGCGCAGAGTGGCAGAGAAGGGTCACACAAATGAACTGATCACAATGAACTCATCAAAAGTTTTGGGAAAAAGATATGGATCAGCATTGTGAATCTGTATCATCTTAGACCTTTGCATTGTCTAATCGTGGTGCTTTCTACAATTTGGAGACCTAAAACTGCATTTAGTGCAACTCTCAAACTGTGATATAAAAAGTAGGTCCTGATTTGGTAAATTGGCCCAAGGCTGCAAGATCAATTCCTGGACCATAAACATTCATCTGGCAATTCCTTAATACATTTTTAGAGAATTATAATTTGAAGATAACAGAATGGACTGGAAAGAAAGAAAAAGGTATGAAGTCAGCTTCTACCATTGTTTTTCCTTCCCCTGATTATCCAAGACATCCAAGCAAATGCTGATGTTCATATATGCATTCCATTTTAAAGAACCAGTTTTCCAACATGAAATAACAGTAGCTAAGTCATCAGGAAGCTGTTTGGTTTGCTGTGCTTCTCAAGTCCCTGACTCTAACAGAAAAATAAAGGAGGCTGAAGAAAACAAGGCATGTATCACAAAAACAAAAAGTGAACAAACATTCTGAAAGGAAACCAACTGAAGGAGGTTGCTGTTAGCAAAATGTTAACAAGCAGGACCCTCAGGCTCACCTGAAGTCCTTAAACCTTGAATCTTTTGAGAAGCAAAGGAGAGGGCATCCAAGACCCCTACAGAATCTTTATGCTGTGCAAATGCTAATGTATATTTCCCAGCCATTCAAAAGGATTACATTTGTACTTTAGTGATTTTACAAATACTCTGGACTAAGAAAAAAACTGCTTCACAAAGCACAGCTTCTAGACCAGAGGCTAGCTGCTGTCCAGCCAGCATGAAACACAGGCAGAGCCAGCCAGCACAGACTCACCCTTAGAATACTACTGTAATATATTGTCCCACTTTTGCCCACCTCGGGAAAAGAAAATACTACTTGTGCCATGATCCAAAGTACAAAGAATAGACTAATACATTTATTACTGCAATATACAGATATACAGAAGCTAGGATCTACTGTGTCATTTTGATTCTACTTCTGCAAACTTTTCTCAGTCATTTAAGCATAGACTTAACTTGAAGTAGCTTGTGCTTGGATAATCAGCAAAAGAATAACAAAACGTCATGGTATAAAAACATTGCCACAAGTACAAAACACTAAGCAAAGTTTAAGGGCATTACAAAGTCATTGAACTACGTGAAACTATTTCCTTTCATTCATTCCAAAAACAAAGCCCATCTTCAGGAACACTCTATTAATTTGCAAGTATGTACTCCAAATGTTGAGGTTCAGAATTCATGATTATTCTTCCTTACAGCTGGAACAGCACACTCACCTTGAGTCATGGCTTTTCTCTTACTATACTGTTAGGCTTCCAGCAAAAATTAGTTACGGTCATTAAATGTGAAGCAGCAGAAAAACACTGACGACTCTACATGGTTGCTGAAAACTGTACGGGACCACAGTGAAAAAAGACAGGGCTTACAAGGGCTGTCTAAAAGGTCAATATAATGAATTTACTCTTTCTGTTGAGTACAGAACGTGTAATTTAACAGTATTACCATTATTAATAAAATTGCTCCACCACTCTATGGTGCTTTCAATAAACTGATCTTCAGGTGTTTCTAAACAACTCCACATATCAGAAAGGGAAGCTAAGGCACAGATACATTTAGCAGAGCTCTTTGATTTCCTAACTTACTAATTAAACTTAGACGGTTTTGCACTGGGACTCAAAAGATTTGTGGTTTATTTTCAGGTGTTAGAGCAATAGTAGAATTAATACATAGTAACCTTATATGATAGTGATTATTCTCAAAAAGAGTATTTGAAGATGATCTACACATGCTCAATACAAGCATACACTAACATAATAAAGTATGTAGTATTGGTGGAAATTTTCTAATGACTTAGAAACAAAAGTTTTTCCTACAAAGAATATTTTATGCATATTTACTAAAAGGAACACAAGGAATAGCTTGACGCCAGAAACGTAAGATGAGCTTTAGAAGTTTAGCAAGCCTTTTAAATGGGTAACAGATTAGGAAACATTCCTCAAGGTCCAGAATAAGATGGAAAAACAACATAGAACATAAAGAACCTGGAGATACAGTCTAGCCTGTACTATTTGAGCACAGCTCAGTGCCCAGGGCCGTCTCAGAAACTGCACAGATGAAGGCTTATGCCACAGTGCTTCCACGCATGCCTAGTAAGAAAAAAGATCTGCCCTTTCAGCAGGCAACATGTTTATATATTGATAAGACTCCAGGAACAGAGAGAACAATATACAAGAGCTCTAGTAATGCAACTTTTGCTTTCACAGTTAGAGAGAAGATGTCCACAGTAAGTAGTAGGCCTGGGTTCTGACAAAAAAAACCCCTTCCCTCTGCTTACTGGAAGTTGCCTCCTTCTGTTCAGCCTGGAAGAGTTTGAACTAGCTGCTCTTCCTCAGCATTCAGATACTGTCCATGTTTGAAAGCAGAATCTAGAGGAGGAATCATCAATATGCAGGCAGACCTGAAGTCTGCCCCATCTCTCAACTTCCCCTTATTGCTTAGCAGTCTGACCCAACGCTCTCTGATGTTCATGGAAATCTTTGCAAAGAACTTAAGCCTTAAACAGAAGGGATCACAGATAAACATTTAGCACTCAACAAGTGAAACTGCTGGAGCAGGGATGGAGTTTCCAGGACAGCTTTCTGGGATCGATCCATGAGTAACAAGTGTACTACCTTTAGCAAAGCTTCACTTGCAACTACCAGGTACCTCTGAAAAACTAGCAAAACACTACAGCTGACTGCACTAAAGGCTGCTCCTATTATTGGTACAGCTAAAATTCTGCTGTCAGTCACTTAAAAAAACTTATTATCTCATGGTTTGGAGGAAAATCATCAGGCCTTTCTAATCACCAGAACACGCTTGCCAATGGGGAGAGAAGCGTGGACACCGCACCACAAAATCATGAGTCTTCTTATGAAGGGAGTGGTGTAGTGGCTAGCCGAAACTCTGAAGCAGGACTAGGAGGAGAGATTCACTGAAAAGAAATCTAACCAAAAAGGGAAAGGTGCATGATGTTAAAGGACCAGGAAAATGGGCAGTAATTACACTCAAACCCGGAATAGTCACTCAGAACAATCTGATTACTCCAGGGATTTACCAGAAAAAGGACAGTTACTGCTTCATGGTGGCCTAAAAAACCCGAGAAACTCCAACCACTTTCATGCTGAAGTCTGTCTTTTGATTTTTTAGTCTTCGCAGAGATTTGCCATTTGGAGATCATCATGAATTCAGTATCATGAATCACGGGTTCATTCATGCACATGCATTCATTTAAGACACAGCATGACCTCTTACGTCATGTGCACGTGGCACCATGACTGATGATGCCCTCTTGTCCTGGTTTTGGCTGGGATAGAGTTAAATGTCTTCCTAGTGCTGTGTTTTGGATTTAGTATAAGAAGAATGTTGATAACACACTGATGTTTTCAGTTGTTGCTAAGTACCCTGCTAGTCAAGGACATTCAGCTGGGGGGGGGGGGGAGGGGGCCACAACAAAACAAGCGCTGGGAGGGAGCACAGCCAGGACAGCTAGCCCAGCTGGCCAACGGCGTATTCCATACCATGTGACATCATGCTCAGTATATGAATGGTAGGTGTGTTCCAGGAAATAGCGCTCGCTACTTAGTTATCTCTCAGCGCGGGTGGTGAGCAATTGCATTGTGCATGACTCATTTTGTATATTCTATCATTATTATTATTATTTTCCCTTTTCTGTTCTATTAAACTGTCTTTATCTCAACCCACGAGTTTTTCTCATCTTACCCTTCTGACTCTCTCCCCGTCCCACTGCGGGGGGCGGGGGGGGGTGAGGGGGGGTGGTGAGCGAGCAGCTGTGTGGTATTTGGCTGCCTGCCACGTTAAACCACGACACCTCTATTCACATTTTCATTGGTTACTGGACTGAACATTCACATAGAAAGCATGATGCATAAGGTAGTTCAGTGTATGCGTGCTTGGGTGCAAGCACAGAGAGGGGACTTAATTGCTTCTCTTTCTGGTCTTAGGAAAGTCACAGAATAAGCACCAAATCCTAATTTGTACTAAGGCATTTTGGTTTGTTTCCTCCAGTTACACTTTCAGTCTCTGATGCTGCCATGCTAATTTTACTCCTAAGGAAGTAAGGTGTAACAGGGAAAAAAAGATATCCTATACCTACACCATCATGAAGGTTATTTTTCCTTGTCTAATGAAGCTAAACAGGTGGGATGCCCTATTGCCTTCACAAGAGACAGGAAGAGGTGTTCAGGAAGTAGGTGCAGGGAAGGAACACACACCTGTGGCAGAGGTTTGCCTTTCAGGACTCTTTATTCAAGCCATTAAGCAGATTGTAAGATTGGGTGAAAAGGCTTCTCTTGTGGTATCTGTACATGGAAGGAGATATTGATTTGGACATTAGTGTTTAAATTAACAACCATAGACTGTAGTTGACATGACTAAGAAATAGGCACATGCTAAAAGGTAAATTCAAGCCTGCTCAGGAACCCAAATAAGTTGGGTGAAGTAAGACTTGCTTGAAAAAGCAGTGTTACATAACCTCGAGAGAATGGCCTTTGGGTGATACGTAGAGAATATGGGGAGGAGAAGAGAGAATGCTAGCCACAGTCACATGTGTTACCTTCCTCCGAGTTTCTACTGTCTGAATCCTCCTGTGCTGAAGAAAGAGGTCTTTTGCACAGTCTTATAAAAATAGAACTGCAAAAGGTATCTGATTTACCACAAACTACCACAAGCATCTATTAAACCACTCAAATCTCGCCCTGTGGTCTTTGGGTCTAAAAGTGCAACGAAAGCCTTTGACAAAGGGCTAGTGAATAATATCCTTGGGATAACAACATTGCCTATTACTGAGACAGGACACAAATCAATTGGAGGACATTAAAAATGCGGTTTTTTGAAAGCAAATGATTAGCTCTGCAGTAGTTTTGAAAGTATTTGACATGTGCAACCTGTGCTCCAAATAAACCTGTGCGCTGTTAAAGACATTGATACTGGGGGGTGTGGAGGCAAGTGTGCCGAAACAACCTTCACAGAATGAAAGGCAGAGAAGCTACAGGAGAATATTTAAGTAGGAGCTGACAAAGAATTAAGGGCAAAGGAATTCATAGGAAAGAGAAAGGGAAGTACAGGCAGTCTGAGGCAGGAGGCTAATGGAAAAAAAACAGGGGCCTAGGGTAAATGCCTAGGGAACCCTGCTTCTAATCTGTTCTTGTTTTCAGACATAAGACATTCAATATTTATCTTGGGTATAACTGTCCCCCTCTGGCACCTAGCATTTTGGGGATTTTCTGTTTTTAGTTTAGAAAAATTTAAACTCAGCAGAACTGACAAATGGTACCTAGCAAAATCAATGCTCCAGTGCACTAAGTAAAATGCACATAATTCCTTGCTTCAGACACTGCCTTATCGATACACTCACACATTTGGGTAAAAGGAAAAAAAAAATTTTCAGTAGAACTTGAGCTCCAAGTTCTGGAGCTCAGCTTACACTTAAGTAAACACTCAAGACTTTTAAAAAAGGTGTTCAGTATATCTTAAGAGATACTCTCTAAAAATGAGCCAAAAAAGTCACTTTGGATCAGTAAATCCTTTGAAAGTCTGGGCCCTGACTGCACTTAACTGTCAGCTCCTAACTGACCTACCCAAAATACTCTAATAATTTTTTTGGTGGTTTGTTTTTTTTTTTTTTAAACAACACCCCCCCCCGCCCCCCCCAACAACAAAAAAACCCAAAACATGAAAATAAGAGATTACAGTCCAGAGCAATCTTAGGTTATCAAGCATAATCTTGAAAACACCTGCATGAACTTATATTTAGTCCCCAACATACTGAGCTAAAAAAATATTTTAGCCACAGTACTGTTACAATCAATGCTGTATTAAAGGAGGAGAGAATTATCTATTGCTGCACAAGTAGAAATGAAACCTTGTAATCCTATATTTGCATTCAATATTACTGACATACAAAAGAAACCATTCTATATTAATTTATCTCCAAGTCATTGTCAGCCTCATGATTCAGACAACTAGTCAGTTTTAAAATACATATGTGTAAGAACATACAAAACTTCAAGAAATAGAAGACATAAGTTTCCTCAGAGAAAATCAATTAAAGGCAGACACTCCAAGGCATTTCAGATACTCTTTCAAGCTGGCAGCATTTTATCAGGTAAATTTTTCTATTTTCTATAGACGTTTCTATTTTCACTGTCAAATAGAAAGAGGGAAATTGTTGCAGGACACCTTTTGATCCCTACCTTCTAACAAATCCCTCTTTGTCTCAAAGAATACTGCATCCAGCTGGTGACTGAAAGCTGGAATTACCATTTATTCACTACCAATTTATCCTTCAGCTTCACTCACCAGAAATGGCATCAAACCTGCTGTTTTCTTTGGTAGGCGTCTGCATTCCTGTTAAGGTACCAAAGCCAAGAGTTTTGCCTCAGCCTTTGAGTTTTGCAATACTGAATGGGCCCTCTGGGAAAACAAGTGTTTAACTACATGAGAGGGCACCTCCCTATTGAATAGCTATTTACTTTGCGTTGAAGAGGAGAAAAAATTTCAATAAAAGTCAAACATCCCATCTAATCACATGACATGGGTGCATGCCAGAATGTTGGTTTTTGCCTACCTGGAGACACTTCTCAGATAGTTTCCTTTATGAAAAGAAAAAGAGCAGGAGGAAACCAGTTTATAAATATTTGGCAATTTTTGACTAACTGGTGTTGATTACAGTTGCAAAAGGCTAGAAAATTTGTAAAGCAACACTCTGGAGATACAGGAATTTGGATTCACTCAGCCCTACCCTATTTGGCTTGAATTAAAAACACCCTTTTGTTTCCAAAGTTGTTTCTTTTTTAATTATCAAACACTGTTAAGCAAGCAAACCCACTTTGCTAGGAAACAAACAGCAAGGTTCTGTTGAGAAAGGTACTTAAGTTCCTGCCTTGTAAAGACTTGCTGAAAGTCCTTCTCTTGTCATTTTAAGCAATTTCTAACATTTGCGCATGTTCTTTTCTTACCACAGATTGTAGAGCTGGCAGACAAAAGAGTGCAGAGGGATTTAGTGGTTGTTAAAATAAGTGAAATGCCTTAAACTGGAACACTGAACAAGAACCAGGTGCATTTCTGTTGCCAATCCACTGAATTCCATCAAACTAAAACAAATACTATTTTGGCCAACTATAACCTTTGATGCTTACCAGTTTTCTTTATTAAAAAATACAAAACAAAACAAAAAAATTCCATATCTCAGCTAACTGAATGCTGCACGCACAAATGGCAGTATAGCATCCCAGCCACACACATCCCACAGTCATCGTCTTAAGACAGAGTTGTTCCTTCATGGTACATTCATTCCCTCTCTAGAGTAATCTTAGAGTGCTATCAGGATACTTAGAATAAAGCTGAGATAAAGTAGTCATAGGCAGTGCAAAAGGAACAGCAGCAGTCATCTTTTCTTCTAATTATTCACCTTCTCTATCAAAACGAGTTTCTGCTCTTTGGCAAGACATTTAATTTTTATTTTAATATCTCTGATTTTATTTTCAGAACATCTCAGAGCCCAGTCTTGTACCAGGATCCGCCGGTGGGTTCCACACAAACTGATGGTTCCTATCCAAAAGGAGACTTGAATTTTCAGCAGGAGGGAAGTATTTGTTTTAACAATAGTATCTCTTACTCACTATGCCAAGTAATAATCCTGAAAATTATCATTGAGAACAAAAAAAAAAAAACCTCAACAAAAGACAAGTCAAACCTCTTCCATTTACCTCTTCCCTCTGGTCGGGGGCGGGGGGGAGCTTTTTTCAAAACTAGTAGTCATTTGGTATTTGAGAGAGAGATAAATATTAGTAAGTGTAAAGCAAATGAAAAGTTTTTCAGGGAGTGGGAAGGGATTACTTGTTTCTTTCAACTTTCTGTTCCCATAAAAAATACTTCATCCTCATTTACTCCCCCTCTCCCTGCCCCAAGTGCCATGATTACTAGTTTTTAATGACAACAATAGCTACTAAGCCTACATTAATTGAGTTCATCACTTCACTTCAAACTACTCCCGAAATATTATCATGAACAATCCCAATCCCCAAATCAGTCTAAATATAAAGGAGACGCATATGACCTTAGCAATCAAAAGGAAGACAGACAGTGAAGTGCAGCTGAAAGTATGCGAGCTACAATATCCAAGTTATAACCTGAAAAACATGATTATCAAGAGGAATTGGGACACATTTAGATCTGTTGACATAACAGAAGATACTACTCATTTGTGGCCACAGATGGTATATCTTTGTGGTCAACTTGCTATTTTGCAGCAAATGAGCAACCTTTTGTAAATCCATACACATCTATTGTATGGTAAGCAATGCTTAAGGCAAAAAAAAAAAAAAAAAAGAAAGTACCCAGCAAGATCAAAAGTAATTTTGGTTCCTTCCTGCCCACAAAACACACACAAGTCTTGATGAGTACCATGACTTTAAAACCACAAAAAAACCAATGACAGCTATCTCAGATTTCTACAGGGCAGGAGGAAGACCTGATTTCTTGTGATTCCAAATCCTACGTTTGACTGCATACTTTTAAATCAGCGTAACAGAAGTCTCTGTGCTAATGTACTGCTGGAGGAGGAGGAAATCTGATATAAACTTAGAATTAGAAACTTAATTAAATCTTCAGTCTATTATGGAGGACCATTAGTGCAATATACAAGAGACACGTCCCAAGGGATCTGAAGAGAAACAGTATTTATGAGAAGAAATTCAAATCATTTATTGCTTTCCAATTGTCAAAATTCCTATACTGTTAAGAATGAGGGATAAGGAACTAAATCCAGAAAGCAAACTGTCCAAAGCCTGGCTATATTCAACACAAATGTACACAACCTTAATACCATCAAAGGGTTCAAGATCATTTAAAAGGCAATTGCTTCTGTCTGCAATACTGTATCATGCCAACAAACCAAGATATTTTGGGTACATTTCACTTTTATCATGTCCTTTCATCTTTTGTTCTTTTGGTAACAAGGCCAAATAGGAGTAGGATTTCAAGAGAGACATACTGCTTTCTTGTTCACTTCCCATTTTCCATTTTAACACATCAGCTTGGAAATAGCCATTCCATACACATATACCTACAAAGCAAATCCTGTTCATTTCACAAAGCTCTGCTGTAGCTTTCCTGGTCACCTTGATCTGGAATTTCATAGGCACGCATTTTTGAAATGAACAAAAAGGTGTATAACTGTAATACAGGAATCATCTGTCACACTCACATCTCGTCTTATTCCTATTTAAATTCCTGTGGGAAAACAGGAAATTCTTTCACAGTAAAACCGTGAAGACCCGTTCGTACATAAGGCTAGGAGTTTAACTTAACATGGAGTAGATCTGAAACAGGCACTCTGTATGAGACTTCCCTGCATCTTAAACATACCACCGTTATGCAGACTTTCAAATGCACCACATCTTGTATCTTAATCTTTTCTGAGATACAGAAAAGATTCTCTCTCTGCCTTCAGGATTGTAGCTAAAGGCTTCAGACTCTAAGGTTTTAAACTTCGCTCACTTTCTGGATGTGAAATCAGCATCTCCTCTTGGTGGTCTCTCCCACCTGTGGTGAAAACTAGGACTCAATACATCTTTTTAATGCAAGAGCACAATATTGAACCACTGTAACAAACCATAAGAGAAGTCTGTCCTGGTGTTTATAAATCTTACACAAACTATGTTTACCTCAAGCAGCAGACTAAGCTTACCTTTGTGTTGAGCACAGATCTCATCCTTAAGAGAAAAACCTAGCTGTTCCCTGTGTATGTGCTTTAGCCCCTCCTGATCTTTTGCCCAACCTATGCAGAGATAAATGCTCTGCCTGCAATTTGATTGTTGAGCATCATAGGATAACACGCTGCCTCCTAAATGTTTGCTTGAGAAAGAAGTATCTGGATACATCTCATGTTCTTATGGTATACTCTCTAGCTTCAACTCTAGTGATTTCTCTGCAGATGCACAATAAACTTTTCAGTATCTATGCTAACACATCATATTTATATTGTATCTCAGGTAATTAAAAATATATCATGCACACAAATTACATATAAAAGCCTATTAAGTAGCACGTATGACTGAACATCACGAAAGTTATTCAAGCTAATTGTACTTGTGAATGGTCTGTGATCAAGTCTTCTACAAGACATGAGCAGCATACAGTTCTGTATCTTCCAACAGTGTGCTGCCTACACATTTATCTGTTTTCAATTTCCTGTACTAATGTAGTTACCTACAATGCAATGCATGAGGATGGGAAGGTCAAATCCATCTATCCAATCAATTTTAGCAATTAAAAAATATTTTATATTAATGTATTGCTTGCAGAGGGCTATGTATATACAAAGGAGGGGGAAAAGAATGGTGGGGGAAAAAGAAGGAAGCAAATAATACGGAAACATCCTGGGCAGAAATTGAGACGTCGTCTTCAGCCAAGATTCAGTCTCTCTGATGTTACTCCTTCTAAAAGACACTGCACAGTTTTATCCAACTACAAAACCTCTGATGACTCCCTACAGAGTGCTCTACCTGCCCCATGTATCGGTGCCAAACAACTGTTCTCTTCCTACCCTCTATTTTCTCCTAGTTTTCTGCAGATTGGAGTCTGCTGTGGATTAGGAAATACTCCTGTACAAAAGTGATGCAGTGGAAAAAAGTCAAGCTCCCAGTATGCCTCTGCCCCTAAAACTCTCACCGATGTAGTCATTAGATGGGCAATGTGAATTCAGATTACAAAAATCAATGGAAACTGAGCCTAGAGAACAGCTAATTAAGTATCCTAGCTCTACCCCTCTCTCATTTCATAATAGGAGAGTTGTAAAAGCAAGAACTTTGGCATCCGTTCAATACCTTCTCTCATGTTTTTACTCACAACAATGTCAGGCTTGCATGTGCACTGAGGTGTGCAGACACAGGTGTGACATTCTGAGTCCTTACAGGAAAACTATATCCATTAAAAGCACAACATTCACTCAAGCAAAGCACCAGGAAAGCATCCACACTGGAGTCGGAATCTGAAGGCAGTTACTGGAGGCTTTCATCTTCTGCATGCATCAGCAGATTACTGAAGAAAAATCTAAGAAATAAAAGGGCAATTTGGAAACCGGTAAATTTATGAGGGGAAATACGCAAATATGCACATCCTTCGCTGTTTGTTTATCCATAACTTTACAGCTTAGCGCAGACCTCCTGCAACACTCCAGACAACATAGTAATTACTGAAGGCACATCATTTTGTTGTTCTTAAAATTCTATATTAGGATTCCAACTAGAAGCTTTAGAACAAAAAAAATTTTTTAAGCTAATTTACAAATAATAAAGTAACTCATATCAACCAGTTGTCTCTCAGTTCAATTCAGTGCATTAACAAGAACAACTTAAACAACTACTACAGCTTGCTTTCCATTAGAGCCACTAAAGCTAAATAGGGAAGGGTAGACAGCTTTTTAACACATCAGTGAAGTGGCATTGGGTTCAAGCAAATGAGCTCTCCTTCCTCCCTTTCAAATGCTCTGGCAGAGTTGCAAACGGTTTTTTCGGTCTCGTGACCGAATTACTCACCTTCCCCATCAGGGCTCATATTTTCATAGGAATCCCAGCGTATTAGTGGGTCTGAGGTATTGTAATCAACTATCACTCCATGGTCATTCTGAAAGTGCTCACATCCTAAAAAATAAACATCTGTTTGAGACCAAAAATAGCCACATTTGTAATGATATACACACACATATGTACTTGGCCTTCTGACAGAAGTTTGCTCCCCAAACTGCAATACCATATTCTGAAATGTAAGAAGCAGCAATAGGGGAAGAAAGGTTATATAAACCAGCTAAAAAAAAAGCTTAATTTATGTTTCATTACAGAAGGTACAAACAGAGAATTTTATCTTGAGCTTCTTGATTATGATGTAGCTCTGATAACTTGTATCAGCCCCTATACACAAGCAACACCGATGATCCACCCAGCCCTATAGGCAGGCATGATAAAACAAACAGCTTTTCAGAATGAAACCACAAGTATCTATAAAGAGATGGTACTAAAGGAATGATAAAATAAGACTTTGTTACAGATTATCATTCTGATACCAGAGCAATTTATCACTAAAGATGAATAGGGAAAGCTGAAAACTGCCACTCTGTGTCCCTCCCAGCTCCCCCAAGGTGCCAACTACGCTGTTTCAACCATTCTCTAGCCTCCTGGCAGAACCTGAGATTGGGTGGCTTGCCTTCAGTGTGTTTAGCTGCACTGAAGCACGCTCTGCCAAACATACCTGGAATTTTCAGCAATAACCCACGTTTCTGTGCCCTTAACGAGGCATAAGATAATATTCAGCTTTTAAATGTATACCATGAGGAATTTAGGTGTGGTCCAGTGATTCAAAATCAAAGCACAGGCATCAAGAACTCACGACCTTGGACTTGGCTTTGACACTGATACAATCAAATTGACTTTCTGCCTTTCCTCCTCTACCTAGATTAGGGGACAAAGAAATCCTCAGTTATCAACTCTTCGGCTGTGTCTGGAGAAGCAAGTCCTACTGCAAATTGTTCTAAAGCAGCAGAGCGTTATGCGCATGCTGTGACTTTCAAAATGAGGATAGTTAAAATTAGAAGGACAAGAATGCTATGGTCCTGTACCTTTATAAGCAGGCAGAAAAAAGCCATCTGTAGAGAGTTTCTGTGTTGACATTTGTCACAAGGCAGATTTATGAAGTTTGTTACCTAAACATTTAGGTGTCTCATCTTCTTGGCAAGTGCATTCTTTCTTAAAAACTGTATCACAGTCAGTTATTTTCTAGAATACTGTGTCCAGTTCCAAGCTACACAATACAAGAAAGATGAATAAAGTGAAGCAAGTTCAGGGCAGGGTGACCAGAGTGGTCAGGACTGAAGGACTTGCCCTATGAGGAAAGGCTGAGGGATCAGGGCTTCTTCAGTCTGTAGATGAGATGGTCTTGGGGGGGACCTGACAGCAGCCCCCCAAAGACCATGGAAGAGATAGAGCCAGGTGGGAGCAAGGCGCAAGGACAACAAGGAACAGGCATAAATTGAATCTAGAGAAGTTTAGAGTCAATATAAGGAAAAAATAAATCTACTGTGAGGACAGTCGGACATTGGAACAGTCCGTCCATTGAGGTTGTGAAGTCTCCATCCTTGGAGGTTTTCAAGATTTGACTGGTCAAAACTCTGGGCAACCTGGTCCGATCTCACAGATGACCCTGCTTTCAACAGGAGCATGGACTAGAGATACCCTGCAGTTATTCTATGATTCAGTAATATTTTCAGATGTGGAAAAGTCATTTTGCAGAAATTGTAAATACATATTTCAAGGTGAACTATTATTCCTAGCCAGTTAATACCTTAGATAACAATTGAATAGAAATTTCCAATTACTTAGAACCTTACTTTCCAACAGCTTGGAGCCTGCTCAAAAACACATCTCTGATTTGCCATCTAAGGAAGGGAGGCTTGAAAAAATTTTGATCCTTTTCCAGACACATCAGCTGGCCTCTCTTCAAGCATTTACTATCCAGAAATGTTTAGACACAAGCTGGACAAATTTATTTATAAAACTGTTTTTTTTATATGGCTTTCCAGCAGACTAAGTGAGATCTTCATATTCAGCTGGACAGAATCCAACTTCTTACTGGCTGCTACTACAAGTTTCTAAGTGACTAAATTCGTGCAAAAAACAAAAGAAAAGGTAAACATGCAATTCACAGGACACTGAATGGGAATATGTATGAGACAGTTAAGAATATTTCTCAGGCAGAATCCATTTTTCGGGACACTATAAAGTGAGTAAGAACACATCCATTCACAGAATTAAACTGCAATACAAAGCATGATCTTAAGTTCTTACCGCAGGTTGTAATTATCTATGCTCTTAGACATATTACAATAGAATTCTGGAGGCATATGGGATATACCCTACAAGCCAACTTCAGAGCAGAAGCATTTCCAACAAAACTATAGCTTTATCTCTTTATGTTAAACTGAAGACAGTCCAAACTTCGCCACTGCAAACATAATCAGTTATGATAACATCCAAAAAAAGTTATGGGATAGGCCACTGCTGTCACTTATGCCCGGCCACGCTACCTATACTATGCATGTTTTACACAGAACAACATATTATACAAATGTTTTCTACCAGTCATCAGCAACTGTTCTGCTATAGTTTTAAAACAAAATCTGATCATTCCTATACTGATGTAAATGCAGAGTCTTCATTAAATTTTTCAAATGTAAACCAGTAATTATATGACATATTTTAACAGTAAAGTTGAATTTCAGATCTTCTACAAGAGAAGTGGAATAAAAGAGGAAAAAGGGTTGGTTTTTTTTTTAAATATACATTTCAACATGGTTTATTTTCAAACTCAGTGTATTTTTTCTTCTGTATACTCACCTTGAATTTTCTCTGGAGTTCCTGAAAACACTAATTCCACTTTGCCATCATCAGGGAAACGGTCATCTGAAAAAAAAAAAAAAAAAAAAAGATAGTGTTTCAGCTAGCTATCTCTCAGGAAAGCAGTTCCAAGGCACTCAGAAATCAGGATTCTCTATAGCTATTAACACATGTACCCTCATCACTCTTCCCTTCTCACTTGCAGTTTAGCGATTTCCTTGTAAAAGAGCCATATTCTTTGCCTCACACATTCTACAGAAAAGATCACTTAAGTGTCAGTTGGAGTTTTGTTTACTTCCAAGAACTGTCGAAAGCAGGAAAGATGTGCAGTTTCCAAACCTCTCTCTAAACAGACATGGCTGGCTTTGGCTTTTAAAGGAAAACACACCCCGGAGCAAACTAAAATTGTTCTCTATATTGGCTAAACTACAATACTTTACCACGAAACTTTTGTTTGATTTTAGTTTGCTAGTAACGTAGGGTGAAGGAGTTGCAATCCTGCATATAAACATAAAAATAAAACTGAAGTAATAATTTGGAAAATACAAAGACTAGCACAACACATTTTCAAATGTGTCTGAAAACTCTGCCTCCATTTTTGGATATTCTGAAGCATATTGAAAGATCTCCATACTCAAGCAGACTAGGTCACAAACACAGTATCATACTTAGTGACTGTTTTCATCATCCAAAAAAGGGATTGGCTTAGTTCATCTTATTTCCTGTAATGGTGACTAACAAAGTCACCATTTCAAACAAATGTCTGTTGTTTTTACAAACGTGAGAGGAGGCAATAAGGACTATGTAGGAGTATGTGAATTATTTTGACAAGTTAACTCACTTGAAGAGCTTTTCTTCTCATTAGGAGTTTACCTGTGTTACATGATATGAGTTAACTAACAGAAAGCAGTCTCCCTTTCCCTAAAAACAGGGATGGAAAAAAAATCAAGAATCCTTTTGAAAACAGGTCCTGAAGATGATCATCACATGCACAGGCACACACATGCACCCCCGCACACGTATGCATCCAACCAACCACAGAAGGCAAGTACCTTTGTTGGCATTGTCCAAATCCTCTTTGCCAAACACTAAGCCATGTCCTTGAATAGCTCCAGTGTGAAACTGAAGGCGAAAAACCACATCACGGGTAGCTGACCGGTATTTTTTGTGATAACACTTCAGCTAGAGAAAGAGAGAAACATGTCAGGAAGTAATTTCTTAAAAATCTGAACAAATGTGTGTATATGCATTAATTGCTAAGTAAAGCAGTCACAGCGCAATTTACTGCAGACACCTCTGATGTTGTAACAAGCAGGGTATGCGTTATTCAATCCTTTAAAATTATACAGGCCCAAGGCAAGATAGTTCTGGATGTGTAAAAATAATAATTACTATTTTCATCGCTATCAGTCACCAATCAGTAGATTATGATTCAGAATCACAATATTTGTCAGTACAATGTTGGAACACTGACTTGTATCCATACTTCTTCACGTTATCAACTTAATGTAAAACTGAATTATAGTACTCCCATTTCAAAATAACTGAAGAATATGCAGAGTTTTTAGAAGCAAGCCTGCAAGCTGATTACATCTATTTTAGGACTTTTTAAAAACCTATTCTAGTGATGATAGGATCTTGTTTTATGTCACTGTGGGAAGTTGGTAGTAGTTTTGACACCTTGGCTAGAACAACACAGAATTCTGCAAAAGTAGCATCTAGTATGAATTTCAGCAGCTAAAGATGAACACAATACACTTACTCTCTAACACCACCTTCCCTTAGACTAGACCCACGGATATTTTACCTACTAATTCTCTGAGTCAACTGTAATACAAAGCCACTCAGCATTCTTACAGAAGAGGGATACTTCTGAAAGTTGGGATTAAAACATAGTTATGAAATTCTTATCACTACAGGATTTGAAAAATCTAACATAAGCTGTTGCTCTCTACCCTTCACTATAGTGACCCCACGATGCCTTAAATTCCAGAAGTTAATCAGTGCTGACCATATACATGGCACATAGGACAACTTCTGAAATATTTCCGCACATATACCAGAGATCGTTTTTTTTTTCAGGTATTCTCTACGCAAACCACATATTCCTAACCCTTTGTAAAGGCTGGGAGATTCTTTACGCAAGTAAGCATTATTTTATCTCAAGGTGAGGATTTGGCGTTGTTTGTTTCTTTTGTTTTTTACAAGAGAATCCCCTACAGCATAGTGGTAACACCAGGTAAAACAGTATTTGCTTCTTATTTTAAACAACGCTTTACACTCACGAAAACTAACATAGTGTACAAATCCCTGCCTATTGAAGGTATCTATTTCATTTTAGTCCAACACAACTACCAGCATCATTTCACTAGAACCATGGTGTAGGTCAGTCCCTTAAACTACCAAAATATAAGGTAGGAGAAACAGTTAGACTGCTTGATTCAAGAATAAATTCTCCTCTCTCATTCTCCACCATCATAAGAGATGAAAACTGCAAGTTTGCCCAGAAGTGAAAAATGGACAGAAAGGGGATTAAGAGAGCCCCTGATGAGAGATATTAGAACTAACCTGCTCCAAAATGTATAACTGGCCTGAAAGTAACTGTGATAATTCTATTTAATTATATTATGTGAGCAAAAAGAAGCCTGAACAGACTTAAGAGCTTCTATAAGGTTATATACATTCCTCCACAATTTCACGTTAAAACATTAACTTCTTTAGCTGTTTAAACAATTACGTTATTTTTACATGTGGATCATACACGAGAGTTTCTGAAGATGCAGAAGACTAAATACCTGAACAATACATTTTATCCTCCAATTTGTCAAGAGTTTTGGCTTTGCACAGTTGCTGGATTTACTCAGAATCTACTGTCTTTTGCATAATCGTGTTTATAAAAATGCTGAATCTGAGTCAGTTCAGACAACTATATAGTTCCCTGCTTCTTTCTGCTTTCTAATTCAAAGTAACAGCCTTGAATAATTTTAACTTAGCATATCCTAAACAACTTATTTATATAGAATTGTAACGGTTTATGAAAATCTGGCCTCTCTTACATTCAGTAACAGTGTACATCTATACCCAGGATACCGAAAACATCTTTCGGTACTCAGTATACATAATAAGCTTTCAATGAAGTCGAAGCTTAACTTTGAATTGTGACTCCACTACCTTCTGATGTCATATTCAAGAATTAATGCAAGCCACTGTAATACGCTAGGAAATACCTATATGTATTTACAGATGTCACAGTGCAGCTTTTCAAGAATTGTGGCTGTGCTGTATCACCACATACTATTCACATTGTGTTAACAAGTTTTCTCTAAACCTAAGACAAGCAAGTCTTTTTTTTTTTTAAACCCATGCACTTCAGGTGGTTAAACTTTTTGGACTTGGAGGTGGAGCATCCTATAGATTTTTCTTTTTCCTGAAACCACTGATCTTTTTGCTTAGATATAGTAAAAAAATATTCAAAACTGAAGTGAAGTCTTTGTTTAGGATATACTACCATGCTGAATAAGACACTGACTTGCTCAGAAGAATTACCTCCAATAATAGCATGGGAGTAGTGAAGTTGATCTCTTTTAAAACGATGCAAGCATTACTGAAAAGCTATGTGCTCATTTTTCATTTTAAACACACATTTGAGAGGCACTGAATTTGTCTTAGTTTGATTTCTTCTGTGATCTATTCCATTTCCGTAGGCACCAACGGTCCTCCAATGAGTAACAAATCTTCCCGAATTTGAAACTGTCCCGAACCTCTAGAGTATACCAATTTATAACAGTATATTTAAAAAGCGTTACATTTTTCAGTGAAAGAAAGAAAGAATAACATACTAAACTGAATGGAGAGGGAAAGTAGGAAAGGGAGAAGGAGGAAGGATAATACAAAAGATTATTTCAAAAGAAAAAAAAAGAAGGGGAAAAAAAAAAAAGAATCTGATACCAAGGACCCTTTAAATTGAGGTCCAACATTTTTCAAAGTAGTATATAAAATAAAAAGACCATTCTGAAATCTACTAGAAATAGACTAGGAATACTTTCTGACAATACTTCCCCGCACCATTCATTCCACATGTTCTTCTGTCCTCTTAGGTTAACAGATTGAAAGGCACTGCAACTATCTATCTTTACTTTCTCTGTGCGTAACTGTGTACGACAAGCAAGAAAGAAAGCAGAGAGATTTAAAGTGATAGTGCTGCAATTCAACCATAGTTACACATTGCACACAGGGAATTACACGCACTATATTAGCGCATATAAATTGCTTTCTAAATACTGCATGTGCTTGTAGAATCAGAAGCTTTTATTTGGTGTCAGACCTTTTTGCATCCCAAAACAATTTAGAATTAGTCAGGTATTTTCTTTACAACATATAGTTTTACGATTGTGCACACTGCCTGCCAAATTACAGGACAAGGGTATTTTAATGCTGAGTTACAAATACTCCCCAAAGCAGTTTTTATAAAGAAAATAGCGATACAGACATTACTGCACTTGGTGATGCTATGAAATGGGAATGCTAAAAGCAACTGTTTCAGCTCCTAAAAACCTTCTAGTTTGAGTTTTATAGGCATTTTAATTCCTGTAAAACTCAAGGATGATGACTAAGTTAACTTAATAACCTATTTTGTAGTATGTCTGCAACCATTTGCTCAATTTATTTTTTTTTACAAGAACGCAAAACAGGTCAGAGACTGTAAACTAAATGGTACAGTACTAGATTTTCATTCCATACAATTAACTTACCATAATATCTCCCTTCAAAAGCTGGGCAGGGTCTATAGCAATGCAGATTCGGCTTTGATTTTCTGTCCCTACGCTACTTAACAGGAGAGAAAAGAAAAATAAAATTTATGGTTTAAAGAAACAAAAAACAAAACAAACAAAAACAAACACAAAAAAAGAAAAAAGACTCATGTAAATTCTGCAATTATGAGAATTAAAATCTGGACTCAAACATAAAGGAAAATGCTTACAACTTACTATATTCCAGATGTATAAACTGGTTGCATAGCCTGGTATAACTTCAGAAAAGGCCGGCAAGCTGAAAAGAAGTCAACAGAAAAGACTGCTTTGTAATTATTTTCCTTTATCTGAATATTACAACTAGGAAGCTTCATGCACATCCAGACTGAGCAAAGTGGCACACAAGTGGCACAATGTTGACTGTCAAAATATCCTTCAAAGCAAAATTAGCTTTGACAGATTCGTTTTCCCCCAAAAAAGTATTTGATTATATTTTATGAAAAAGTCACTTTTTCCTGATTTTCAGACTAGTTCTGAATTGGGGAGGAGGGGATTTTAAAGGATTCCAGTAAGGAAAGAAAGAGGGAACACTTTGCTCCTTATTATATGTCTGTCTGCCTTCCTTCCCACTTTTTCTGCAGGAAAACGAAATTATTAAGGGAAGAGGGAGAATGGCCAAAACAAAAAAAAAAGAGAAAATAACCCAAACCCCAAAATAAAATAAAAAGCATTTTCAAAATTAAACAAAATATTCGATCTACAGTTTTGTTTCAAAACTAGTAAGTCCCTTAAATGTCTTACTACAACAAACAATACCTTGTCTTTATTGAAATAGTTATTTTAGAAATAAAACCAGACTAAACAACAATGACAATGGAGCACTGCAAATTCATGCTGATGACATTTCAAAAGACAGGTGCTATTTAACTCTCAAATGACAAAATAACAGAGTTATACTCCTTTACTATGCTCTAGCACAATATCTTGGTTTAGTATTCTAATTTTAAAGCCACTTATTATAGCTGGCCACCTTAGAAGCACACCATAGCCAAATGGCTTTTCTACAGAAAATCCTATCTCAAAACAGAAAAGAGATTATATTTATGATTATGTTTATTTCCTAAACAGGGAGGAAATGACTGTGTAACCTGACCAGGTTCTCAGCTCTTTTGCAGGGACTGGGATCATAACTCTTGAGAAACTAGGCAGATATGAATAGCATTAACTCTTCATTTAACAAAGGACAAGAATTTTATTTCACCTGCTGTAATTTTTACTCTTAGGATGTTTCTCTTCTTCTGGTTCTTTTATTGGGAATATTTGGACCAATATCAAGGAGTATCAACTCTACTTTGAGATTCATGCAGGCTTTCTAAAAATCTCCAAAATGGAACAACACTTCGAGCCTACACTTGGATAGGAAAAGTTAGGTAATTTACCTCCCCCAGCATCGAAGCTTGGGATGCCATGAAGGATAACATAGTGCAGGAAAAGAGGGGTTGCATTCATTTTCACAGATCCAGATAGAAGGCCACTTAAGAACTGCACATATCTAAAAATACAAAATTTATCTGAATTAAATAAAAACAGTAATGCAACCATATCAGGAAAACACATTCTTTACACGTTAACATTTCTAGGCCATGGGTAGTGAATAGCATTGTGACATTACACATAACTCCAAAAGAATAATCTTCACAAAATAGCATGAAAAGACACTTTAATTTACCACTTTATTAAATCCATGGCTGTTGCATTGCTATTGTTGATGTCTTCAGTTATTTCACATCACTACTCTAAATAAGAAAGGAACTAGCAGGATAGTAAAGTCAATCATTTCTAGTTGCAACTAAAGGTCTCAATTGGCTTTCACAGCAGCATGACATGGGTCCCACTCCATTTACAGTGAAGCGACCTTCATTAAAACAAGAGCAAGATATGCCCTTGTCAGAAATCTTAGCATTAAGGCCAGTGCAGGCAAATAACATCATCATAATGATAGGTGATCTCATTCAGCACCAAACAGAGGAAAACTTCCATAGCAACATGAAAATCATTGTATTTCTGCTATTTAATACCTGGTTTGGTCACAAGCTCACGAGCAAGTACATGCAAGTGAACATCACTGCAGTGTGTGTTAAACAAATTCCTCCTATCTCTTTAAATAACCAAGTGAAATCAGCCTCCTTTAATTTTTCTACTCGCTTTGAGTCCCTTTTTCTTCCATGCCCATGACACGACCTTCATTTAACTTCACTCTCAAGAACGTACAGAAAAAAATCGCCTCTTTTTTGCTCTTTACGCACAGATCTCATTAACCCATCCCTTACTGTACACTCATGGTAACACCACAGCTAAAGATATCCTGCCCAACAACAAAAGCTTTACTACCCCAGAATGGGGGTTGTGGTGGTTTAAAATAGGTTTCATTTTATAGACAGCTAGCAAAGCTCACTTTATTTTGAAATGTTAAGAAAAGACAACTTTGCTTTTTGGTTTCCTTCTTCAGTCTTTCTGAAAATATTTGATACATCAAAAGCACAAATCTACAAATTGTCACACCTAAGTGACAAAAAACAGTGTGGTAAAACATTTTGTCAGTGACCTCTCAGCCTGCACATTTTCTCTCTACCACTACCTGTTTTTAATTATTCAAAAAATTTGACTGAATTTTTGAACACCTTTCTCAAGGCAGTGCATTTAAGAGGCTTATAGGCAGTTGGCTTATTTTTGAGAAGCGTGTTCAAAGATTTATCCTGAAGGTTTATGAGAAATTTTTAAATATGAAGGGTCTATATCTGCGCTTCTTATTCAGGCAAACCTTGCCCAACTGCTTATCTGAGAATAAGTATCCATTTTAAGTATTGTCAGAATGGATTCAGAATAGAAGATCTGGTCTATAGTTGCTTTTCTTGCCACTGTTACAACATCCAACTAGCAGTGGGGAAAAGTTAAGTGATATTTTCAGGACTGATGCACTTAATGGCCACAATTTATTTTTTTCTGGACAAAACTTAGTGAAGAAAAAGTTTCAAAATACAAATAATGGGTCTATTTTCAAATTTTATCATTTTGATATTCACCTAAACTACACCTGTTTATACATCAACTGGATTTTAACAAGGACATTGCTAATTAATTATCCAAGAATGGTTTCAGAGAAAAAAGCACATTAAAAAGGTGATTCAGGCCACTAACTGATCAAAATGGGTTCAAAAAAGGATTATAAAATTACCCACAAATATTAGAGTTGGTTTTCCTTTCTCTGCAATAGGATTAGTAGCCACTGCCAGGCCAGGCGAAGGCAGGAAAGGCCAGGTTCAGGAGGAGAACAGTTCTGACAAACCGTTTGGAGAACCTCTTGTGTTCTCATGGGGAGTGACACTCTAAAGTACCGTTGTGCGCACGTGTCTGGAAGATGGTAAGGGCAGCTCAAGCTCTGTACTGCTGAGCAAAGATGCTAATTCCATCAGTCAAGAGGTGAACTGAGTCTCTCTGAGACTTCCTCCCCCATCGCCCCCCAGTAGAATTAAGGAAAGGTCCTCGAAGAGGGTAGGAAAGCTACATACCACCATTTACACCTACTTCATCTCTAGCTTTAGGGCTCGATACAGATCACCTGAGTTAGTAGCTACTGAAGCTTCCTGTCAACATGCTTGTAAAAACTGCCCTGATGCACAACTCACAGAGGCTGCTGTGAGGGTCCCTGGCTCTCATGGAAATACGCCTGCTGCATAAGGCTTCTTGATGGGAAGATTAAGAACATCTATTTCCTTTTGCTCCTACCATTCACACTTCTTTACGTGGTAGGCACCACTCTCAAATCCTTATTATTAAAATGCAATACACACATATGCAGGCATAAAACTGAAAAGAAAAAAAAAGGGCCAGTAAATTTCTAGTTATGAAAAGTTCATTTCAAGTCCAATGGAATGCTGTGTTACTATTTTTCAAGTGAAAAAGAGCCGGCCAGGTCACCAAATGGGTTCAAGAAGTAACAGAAAATTTTTTCTTATTTAGACATTAACAGAACCAAATGCCTTTTGCTCGTTGTTACTACTTATTTTTCTAGTTTAATTACTAGCAAAGCCTTATCCTTTAACAACTTCTAAAAAACCTGCTGTATAGACGCTGATTAAAACCAAAAACAAACAGTAATTACTAAATCAAATCCAGTTGATATTTAATGTTTCTAGAAGAAGATTCACCTATATCACAATTATTTGTCTGATGGATATCAATCTTTTGGTACTGAATCTTCATTACCTCTCGTCAAAATGAGGTAAATAGCGAACCCCAGAACTATTCACTTTCCAAACTGCTTACTTTGAGTCCTAACTCAACCTTATTCATGCAGACAGACTGAAAAGGTAAGACATTCAGATAGACAGAATGAATAATGCATGCTTTGACAAACATTTACTAGCATGAACATGGGGCAGATGCATAATCTGCAGCTCCTCCAAACAAGTGGTAATAAGATCTTTATTGCACACTAATCAACACACATTCCATACACATCATTTATGCCACATAAAAATGAGTTTATTATTATCTTGGAGCAATCATGAAATAGATTGTGACATCTCTTTTTGTTAAAAAACAATGCAGTAAGAACACATATAGATAACGGTGTGGTACAAAAAGTCTTATCTATCTTGGGCTACGTGCAGGAACCGAAGGAGAGATCTCATCAATCAAGGAATATTAATATAAGATAAAGGGCTGAGAGTTCAGGAATCACTGGAGGATCTTGTAGAAATAGCCTTCACATAGCAGGAGAGGGAGTAAGGGATGAGGGCAGAAGATAACAATGACATTTCTTATTGGTATGAATTAGAAACAAATTAAATACCTTCTTTGGGATGGCTGCATTAAAGCTGAAACTTTATCATCAAAGAATTTCTTCATAGCAAATCTGTCCAGAGCCTGATCAGCACTGTCAAAACAGAGACACAGATACCACGTTATTCCAGTTTGGAGTTAAATTGGAAATTCAGCATGTTACTGCTTGAAATATACTAAAATATTTGGAAGGAAAAAGAAGGAAAGGAAGGAAAAAGAAAAGAAAGAAACACCTAACTAGCAACTCTGGCACTTACAGGTCAGACAAGAATGTTTTTTCCACTGACACCTTCTCATTCCACACCTTAAGGCAGTTTCCTTCCTGAGGCAAAGCACCTACTCCCTTATTCAATTAACTGGATTGCATATTTCCAACATGAATATGTCAAAGTCATAATGCAATAAACTTTAGCAAAGCCAAGCAGCTCAGGCTGCAAAAGAAGGATATTTGCCGTAATTTCCTGAGTGTGCCACTAGGGAGTTCTCTCTGCAAAATACAAATTTATTCTTTTTAAAAAAGAAGCAGCAACATTATGGAGATGAAAACCACTGCCTAGCTCTGACTGTAGTACAGTACATGAGGTGCAAAGGATGCCGGGCTAGAGGATCATTTAAGCAGTCAAATGATTCATTCAGTCTTTGTTTCCTGTGCCCTGAGCCACCAAGGGGGACAATGTTTAAAATAAAAGTGTCAATCTTTGAAAAAGAAATGTTTTGCATCAGACAACCACAAACTTTTCAAACACACGATTAAGGAGCAACATATTCAGAAAAATACATTTTCTTCCATTCTCTATCCAGAATGGCTCTGATGTGGGTCCTCTGCATCTGTGCAGAAGGCGGCAAGAGAGTATAGAAAAAAGAGACAGAAGTGCCAAAAATCAGTAAGAATGCTGTTAATCACATATGCCAAGTAACATGCTATGCTGATTCTGTTGTATCTATACCAGGTAAAGCCAATATGTCTCTTAACAGATGTAGTTGACAGTGTTAATTAACATCAGGTCATAAAAAAAAAGCAGAAGTTTAAAAATAATTAGACTCTGGAACCTCAAATTTTAAATTCCACATCTAGTTCAACCTAAACGAGTTCCAGGGAAAAAACCAGTGCAAAGTATACATATGCATATCAGGCTAAAAATGGAATTTATACCTTTTCCAAAAATTAATCAGAAGTTCCCGATTGTCTTGATCAGATTGTGCTGGATCAGGCTGTGAAGTCATGTCTTTTCTTCATGGATGTTAAAGATTACATAGTGTGTGCTTAGAATATCCTTGACCCAAAAACTGTCGTCTTCACCCAATCCATCATGCATCTTCATACATCTTCACCCACACTACCACCCAGAATTTAGGCAACCCACTCCTAACTGGCCAAAGACTGCTAGTACTTTACTTGTTAAAACAGAGCTTACCAACTATTACAAAGAGCTCTGTCTGCCCTCATTAAATTCGACGGCACATTATTCCTTCCTAAATGACAAAATCAGATATTCATAACATATTACCAAAAGGGGTTTGCATCATAACGCTTTTTCACTAAGCCTAGATTTTTTGGCATGTCCATGCAGACAATTAGGAACTTTATTTAGTGTGAACATCCTCAAAGTCTTCCGAGTACCCTTTCTGACACAGCAGCTGGCACCCTCAACAGCAGCACCTGCAGTAATTTCTGCTTCTGTGAAGTTGCTGTGTACCTCACAGCTGATAATGCTTGATAATGCTAGGGATATACAAATCCTAGCTGGGAAAATTCCCCAACCTCATTCTTACACAGAAAAGTTGAGTTTTGGATAGAAACTGACAGATATCCAGAAATTTCAAGGAGGGCTTCCAAACTCACTCCTCCCCTGCAACTTCACTGGAGGAATCCTGAATTTGTTTGGGGTAAAAGATGACACTTTTCATTGCTGGGCTTTACAATCACATCCAGATGTTGTTCTGTTATGGCATTAGTAAAATATATTTATAGCCAGGTACCACCTTAAAGGATAATACAATATTGCAACACTGAGATCACAGCACAGCACTGTACTATCCTCACTAGACAGATTTTGTCACTCACAATGCTTCTCAACAAAATATTATAAAATCGTTGCAATTGCTGTCCCAATTGCTACTTGAAGATATATGTATTTATTTTTTCAGCATATATTGGTGTGTATAATGCATTAATTTCTTAGTCTACAATTACCTGTCGACCAGGCTTACCAGAGTGAACACAGATTATTTTCTGAGATGCTGGTTTTACTGAAATCCATGAGTAATTTGCTACCAGCCTATAGTGATTCAGGACTTCATCCACCACAGTATTGGATCAAATCTATTTCTGACAGACTGGTGTGAATTCAGAACCAAATTTGATTTAACCATGGCCTTTACAGTGTATTTTTATTTTAATGCATTTATACAAGTATATATAAAAGAGACCAAGAGGAAACAATTTGATTAAAAACCAAACAAAAACCTAAAACAAAACAGATTTCATCCTTTTGAGGCCATTTATCAAATTTTATCTTTATTCACATAAATTGTCAATTGACATTTCATAATTTCAGCACTCTAAAAGACACAATTAAAACCAAGTAATCAGACACCTGTTGTTTGCACTGACTGCAAGATAAAGTCTAGATTATTTCTTAAACTGCATTCTGCACTTTGATCAGTGTCTAGGAATTCCCTATTCAAATATTGATTCCAGACTCTAATAATTGTTTTCCTTAAGTACTTCAGGAATAGTTTCTCATTGATTCAAAAGAGGCAACTTGATGGATGTGGCAAATAGATGGGTTTAATAGAATAAAGATGGTATCATTATATAAAAATGGTTTATTGCACATTTCTTCATCCATCTCGAAAGACTCTTTAGAGAATTTTCCCACAGAATCATGGAATATCTCAGATTAGAAAGGACCCTGTCACCTAGTCCAACTTCCTGCTGAAAGCAGGACCACAAGAAAACTCTGTCATGGAAGTAGGCTGTTTTAAGACATGCTCCAAGACTCTCTGAGAAGAAAACCTGACAAACCTTAACCGACAACAGTAAGCTGACAAACGGTACTACAATTAAAAGGCATTTTTTTCTGATGTTTCCTTAATTGTAGAAAACACACAATATGCATTATTCACAACTTACCTTGCAGAAACATTGGTGAAGTGCATATATGATGATATGACTACGCCTATCCTTCCTTTTCCTCCCTGTATAAGGAAAAAGGGAATGGTAACTTATTCAATTTATTACATTATTGGGCATTATTTTATTTAAGACCCATACTAAACAAAACTTTAAGACAGGAGACTCAGAGAGTCCTTTTGCTCATGCATCTCCTGTGTTGTTGGAAAGGTGGTAATGATAGGCACTAGCTTGTCTGTCTATGCAGGCTGGCTGACAAGTGACATAAAAAACACTAAGTAGGATTTCCATGTGCGTGCCTGTCAAGTCTTAGTGACTGAGAGGAAATTATTAAAAAAAAAATATATTCTGGACCAGTAGTAGAAACATTGTATCAACTAGTCTAATTTTATATTACTTTTTCCAGAGATCATTCAAGACAAGTCTAGACAATGTTGCAATTTCTGGCATGAAATGCTATAAAATACCTATTTTGGAAAGCATATGAGTTTCCAACAGGTTTGGGCATTTTTACTTCCCCAGCACTGAGATTTATAATAACCACTACTTATTTTTCTATGGATAATTTAAAAAATGTTCCAAAATCTTATTAAATAATTTACATGACATAAATTCAGTACAATTTACCAAGTGGTAATTCTCACAGATTTCAAAACAATTTCAGTCTCTCAGCTGATTCAAGTAGCTGTATCTATCTTCGTGGTTGGAAACTCTAAAGTCATTACCAAAAGGCATTAATCAACAATATGCATTACCAATTTGTATATAAAATACCTAGGAATATTTTGCCCACTTTTCTTTTGTCCCATGTATGGGCCATTCTCCTGGCTGCAGCCCTGCAACTAGTAAGAATTCAGTAGTGTTTTATACAATCATGGCATTCTGCCTGCAAGCAATTCAGGACTGGGCACTATACAACCTGAAGAGAAGTTTTGGTCCTATGATCGCCCTCATTCTGTTTAGAGTAACATCTGCCAGTGATAGAGAGACATATTTGCCTCAAGTGCCACCAGCACAGCTACCAACTCAGTTCTGAATTCATTTTATCTGTATTTAATTAAGGCTTCTCTTTATTTCTCTTCATTGTGAGCAAGCAAGGAGAAGTAGTAACACTGCACGATGGTAGCTTTGCTGTAAGGCACTGCAATGATGCTGGCAGTTAGAACCTGTCAGAAGTACCCAGGAGGTACTTAATGTCCTCATTTCCTACACCTATACGACAGTATAAAGGGATGAGCTGTGATATGTTGCCTATCCTTATCCCGCAACAAAATCCACGAATGTCACAGAACATGAAGAGCTTCTAAAGCATTTGCTATTGAGCTGGGAAACCCTCAAGCTTCTAAATATGCTTACAGAAGTAGCACTGACCTTTGAAGGAAGCGAACTAACATCATTGTATGTTATAGCAGAGCAGAGGCTAGAACCTTAGTTATCATAAAAAGCAATACAAAACAAGCATGCAAGGTCAGTGGATTTAAGCTGAAGATTTGGCACACTGTTTCCAACATCCAGAACAGATCAAACTTTTTATTTTTTAAAATGAGTATGAATAAAGGACAAGGCTTTTGAAAATGAATACAAACTGATAGCCAATGTGTATACACAAAGCTCACTTACCCTGCAATGGATCACCACCACATGTTGAGGATCATTGTTCAGCCATGACTCCATAGCCTTGCAGATGGTGCACACCTTATCAAGAGGCGGAGCATGGAGATCAGGCCACCCCACATCCATAATCTACAATTAAACAAGTAACATTCACAAGAGGCACCTTGACTCTAATACTACACATTAAAATCTGGCTTCAAATAATTGTGATGGTGAAGAGTCTCCACATTTTTTTCAATCCCGGATAATCATGTCATTCGAATGCCATGATGTAAATAAAATATGCTTACATGTCTCTTAAGGGGAAGAAGGGGAATTGTTTGTTTTCTTTTAGATACTACTACTTTTATAAAAACAATCAAACAAAAAACTCCCCCCAAAACCCACCAACCACTCACAAGTGACAATATTTCTGAAGATCTTAATTTCTTAAAGAATCTTCAATTAGAAGTTCAAGTACTTTCTAACAGTAAAATATTTAGAACGTCAAAATTAGAACAAAGAATGTTAACTGGCCTGGTCCAGTATTTTGTGGTTGTTTTTATTTAATTTGCAATTTACTTCCTTCAGATTTGACATTTCAAAATTTTTTTCATATTTTTTATTCGATTTTAGTCATATAATACTGTTTACTCAACCTATTATTATTATATGCATATTTAACCCTAACAAAACCAGTAACCATGAACAACTTAAATCCTTCATGATCAATAAAGCATTCAAAAGGTCAAAATTATGAGTTCTTTTAAAATTTTCCTCAGGTAGTGTATATACCTGTAAATCTACTGCTATATATACATCTGTGCTACTCTGGCCTTACAATAGCTGCTGAAGAGTACCCGCATATCATTTTTTACATGAAACAAATACAACAATTGCTGAGGTGGAACAACAGACAGACATCAATAGCTCCCTTTCTTACTAATTATTATTGTGCAGAGAAGCAACTATGAAAAGATAGTACAAAATGGAAGTCTGTATCTGAACCGAGTTCAGTAGCTTCAGCTATCAGACTGTACATTACAGTATATAACTTCTAGTATCCTCTGACTGCACAAAGAAAGTATACTTGGCGTAAAAGTTGTATCACTCAATAGGAATTTTTCAGTAGTCACAACAGGCTCCAGGTCCTGCGTGCAAAGTCTAAGAAAACAACAGGAACAGCTATGTAAAGCACAGACCTAACAGACACAAAACAGAACTTGGGGAAAAAATAAAAAGGGATGCGTGTGGGGGTTTTTATCATCTTCCAAAAGTTGTTCTCTTACTCTGTGTATCAACGCTTGCATAGCTTCAGGGCTTATCACGCCATTTAAGTTGTATTTAACACTAGAAAGAGAGGTATGTTGTGGAAGAAAACCAATACCTTTGGGTTAAGCTTGGCAAGGTCGTATCTCTTCTCAGAGAGGTTTAACACCTGTTCAGAAAGAAAAAAAAAATCAACCACCAAGACTTCATAATTTATGTAGTAAATAACTGTATTTGAAACACATGATAATTACAAGAAACTACAGTGGTAAGGCTTCAGGTTTGCCTACTGTTTTACTAACTAAATTAACATTTAAAGTCAGATAGCACTAGCAAATGTATTTTAGGTATTCAGTTGTTATACAATGAAACTGAAGATGAAACTAAATGCACGTTTTGAAAAAGGACAATTAAAATTCTGCTACATTTTATTTATTTCACGTGGCTTTATTTTAGTCAGCGGTATACTGAGAGACCTGGGCACCATACAAAATAACTGCACAGCATAAGAATTAACAAAGAAAAGTCTAGGAGGGTGGTACAGTCTTAAATATTTGAATTTGAGTGCCTGGCTAGAAAATATTGGTCTGTCAAAAATTCACAGGGAAGATACGGCATAGCTATTTAACTATAGCTTAGCCTGGGAGATCTTCCAACTCTTCTGTTAACCCATTAGACAGTAAGTTATCATACACTTAGTGCTTAATAAGGATCTTAAGAGATAGACTGCTAAATGAACATTAAAAAAAAAAAGTAAAGCAGTGTATACAAGTATATCTGATTCTTTCATTAGGAAGTTCTTTAAATCAATCAATAGCAAAAAGCTGAAATATCAATACTCAACAACTGAAACAATGCTACTGAGGCAGATTCTCTTTTATAGTGTGGCTATTTCACATCACAATGAGTTAAGTATAGATGACATTAATAATCATTTAAAAAGTCTCATTACACTGCCAGAATGGGATAAACAGACCATAAATATGAGAAACAGTAAATATGAGAGATAAGTCCATTATACAGTTTACTACTACCCAATTTAAGAACCCTTTTCTAAAGTATATCATCCCATTTGGCATTAACCAGCACTCTCATCAGCAGTCTCAGCAAAGAAGCCAAGAACTGAACAGGCTAAAGAAAATGCATCATTTCGCTTCTAGAAGCTGCTGCCTGCTGCTCACTGATGTGGTACTTAAATGAATGTGCAACCCCATCATGGACACGGTGGAAGCAGGAAGACATTATACCACCTTTAGGAAAAAGTACTCTTTTTGAACATGAAATTCATCCAGAGAAAGAAGAAACCCCCAAATTAACAAGATACCCAAGAAAACAGCTTCTATTCTACGCTGCATAGGGTTCTGGAATCACACATGATATTGACCATAAAGGGTATATACCACTTCTATTGACCTCAAACCCCAAAAGAAAGCATAAAACATCTTTACATGATCAGGAACATGGTCTTTATCCCAATATATTGTTTGCATTTTAAACAGATTACTGCTGAAGAGCTTGACGGCAATCAAAAATTCATATGTGCACTACCCATATTATTTTGGATCAGGAAGATGAATCAACATTTACAATTAAGGCCATAGTTATCTTCCCAGAAATACCAACTGTAATTTAACAGGAATGAAACAAGAAGTGTCTTATGCAAATGACTCACAAAAATCTCTGTAATTTTCTATCAGTCTTAATATCTGCAAAACAATTTAGAGGACAGTTGTATTTCTCAGTACGGAATTCTTAAAATTACTATTAAAGCTATATTAAGAATCAATTACCTAAAATTTTCCACAGGAAAAAAAGTGCTATTTGGTGAGAACCTTTTTTTATTCATTTTTCTTGTTGTATTTTTATGTAAGATCAGTTTAAAATTCCTGTGTGTCAGGATATGGCCCTGTTCATGATGGGTATTTGTCGCTGCCGGATCAAATGCCAAACTCAAAGATGCTGTTGTACCCCAGTCCCTGTCAAGCTATAGAGTAGAGATCAAACTGAGATACTCCAGGAGTCCTATCAGCGCAGAATAGAGACCAGAAGGTACAGGAATATTTCACATATGACAACAAAACAAGAGGTCACAGAAGTCTTTGAAGAGAAACATATGCTATAAATAGATGTCAGTGGAAGATTAACTGCATCCTTTTTAGCCCCTTTTTGGCATATCCTAGGTCTACTTACTTATATTTTGGTACAAAAAAGAGGAGCATTAGCCTTTAGTTCTGTGAAACTTAAATGGTTTTGCCCCAAATTTTATTCTAAAGAATAAAAATTAAGTAAGATAAAACAAGTGGGGAAAAAAAACCCTTCCTCCTTATACACAGCAGAGAGGAAACATCCCCCTCCCCCTTCCCATATGGTTTAATCCTGAACTGGGAAGTAACTTGTATTATTAAGATAGTATTAATTCCCTCACTCTGCTGAATGCTCAGCAACACCATAGAACAAAAATAAGGAGACCTTTTAGCGGGAGAAGAGACCTTTACGAAGGTACTAAAGGGTCTTAGATTTGGTTTGCTCTTTAATCAGATGACCAGAAACACAAAATCTCATGCCAAAGAACAGAAACAAATAGCACGTAGCTGGCAATTTTGGAAAGCAAAAGATGTACTGTGATCATACAACACAAAGTACTGACTGGGGAACAATTCACCATCCTACAGCCCATTCCATTACGGAGAAGAGATTGGGAGAGCAGGCAGGCAAAACTCTTCTACCAGGTGGGACCAAAGTTGCTTGCTGAAAACAGTGGTAGCCTTGTGTTGAGTAAAGAGCAGGGCAAAGAGATAGGTGGTAAAAACATGACATAAGCTAAAATTAACAAATAGTTCCAACTCGTAAAGCAACAGCAACACACAAGCATTACCATATCATTTACATATGCAAGACCAAGAAAATGCACAGCAGTTATATTAGTCTAACCTAGTAACAAATATGTATATGCTAAGACTGCACTGAAATCTTTTTATAAATTGTAGCAGTGGGTTTGGGGTTTGTTTCACTTTTAAAAAAGAACTGACCATGAATTTAGACATTAGTATTTACTGTTAGATTCCTAATGCCTTTGACATAAACGAGTTACTGTTCATCAGCTGCTCTGTATGCCCCCATGTAGATACCTCTCTAACTAGTGAGCTAATTTAGAATAGTTTACTCCTCAAAAAACTTGATTACCTTTCAGTTACTGTGGATACAAAAATGTAACTGGAGCACACTAATACAGCGGCAGACAGAAATAAGGTAACTTGCTCATTTATCACTGCTCTAAATCAACATCAAGAGAACTGCTATAACAACTGTAAGTAATAAATACTGCAATAAAAACTGTTAGAGACACTGAAAAAAACCATACATATTTATCTATTTTAAACACCAAAACATCCAGTCTTAGGAAATGAGCATAAAATCAGACAAGTATAAAAACAAGCTTATAATGGATTTTTTTTTTTGTTAAAAGCTCAATATCTGAACAATTGAGAATTACTCTCCTACAAGTGCAATGCACGGCAAATGTTTTCATCAAAATAGCATGAAAAATACATTATTGAAGTTGACCAAAACAGTAACATAATGGTGATTTATTTTTGTAAACTGAGTTTTTCAGTTGACACAGCCATTGTGTCATTTAAACTGTTTTTTGCTTTCTGACAGATGTTTGCACTGTGTGTATTTTGAAAGTACTGGTGTAAAGCAGCATTCACTTGGAATCAAGCCTTTGAATCTTGCAATAACATATGCATTCCTTTGTAACCAAGAGACAATTTTATTAGGGAATAAAAACATACTTCATTCTATACTTTAAATCTCCTTACTGCGAAAGGTTTGGGTTTTCAAATAAAGATTTGTTGCAGAAAGAATCTGTCAATGAAAATACGCTGCATGAAAGCAAACATATGAATGCACTACTGTTTCTTGGCCACTTTAAAAATTATTTTTTAACAAATGTATTATGGAATATTTTATCTCTCATTTCTTTCTTTTCTCTGTCTAAGCCAGAGATTCTTAATCCATGATTAATATAAAACAATAATAATTTAAGGACGAAAGGGAACAGCCTCAACTGCACCAGGGGAGGGTTAGACTGGGTATTAGGAAAAATTTCTTCACCAAACAGGTTATCAAGCATTGGAACAGGCTGCCCAGTGAAGCAGTTGAGTCACCATCCCTGGAGGTATTTAAAAGACATGTAGATGTGGCACTTAGGGACATGGTTTAGTGGTGGACTTGGCAGTGTTAGGTTAACGGTTGGACTCGATGATCTTAACGGTCTTTTCCAACCTAAATGATTCTATGATTGAAAAAGTCTTTTGCTAATTTTGACATAAAAGCTTGCTTGTCATAACAGCCAATTTCTGAAGGCTATCAGCATTTAAAGAACATGCTTTTACAACTCTACATTAATTTTGACATATCACTGGATTCTTTTGGAGTAACATCATCTTGAATTTTTCAACATAATGTGACTTCCCTTTTGCTGATCAAGGTCACACACATAAAACAGAATAAATTGATGAAAGTACTACACAGATACTACAAAAATTCAGTTTTGAAGCTTTTCTCTGTTGGAGAAAAGTCACGTTTCTCCTAGGAACCAAAGCCTTCCGAGAAGCTTTTTTTTAGGACAACAAAGCAGAGAAAAATTTACTGTAAGCTATGGACAGGCTTCCATCTCTCCACAAAGGACTCCGGTCTTAAGACTGTCAAAGTATAATCCTCTACTGTTAGAGCAAATGAGATACTTATGATTTTTTGTTCATACTCTTCGTAACAGACTCCAACAGGCAACAATGCACTCACCCAATTCTTTGGGTGTATCATTCCCCTATCATTCCTGTAACAACTATAGTGGCAAGTGTTTAACATATATAAAAATCTGGAGGCAGAACAGCTAGATAAGAAATGACAAATGCTTATTTGTAGTATATGTTCTGCTAGCTGAGACCCTGACCCAATGAAAGGTAAAACTGTTCTCATCAACTTCAGCAGAACTGCTCACTTGCATACCTTTTATTTGGGGGGTTGGGGTTTTTTTGGGGGGGGACCGGGAGGGGGGTTGCTGCTATACACATGCCTCTTCAGCAGACTGAAGAGGACTTTGAAACATGAGAAACAAAAGATAGTTTAAAAATGAGCTCTCTGGATCTACAACCTGGCTGCGGTTTGCCAGGTTATCTTGCAAATTTGCAGAAACATATTTGGAGCAGACAGCCTCAAACTTTCTTTTGACCAAGCCAGCAGATTTCCAAAGTACTCATTAGAATATAAATAAATAAATAGAACAAATCTAAAACAAAACCAAAAAACCCCACAGATCCAAACTTTGCTTGAGAAACCGACTGCAATCCCACTTAGAGGGAGGGCACTCTAAACAATATCAGATTTTTGTAATAGAAACAGGTATTTAGTGAGATTTAAGTGGACTGAGACTACAAGCTTATTTTACAAATACCACAACACCGCTGTCGCATGGGCAAGGCCACTGAGAACAGGTGAATTGGAACCAGTAAAGCTTTACATAGAGGTCACCTTCAAACTATTACTATCTTGTGTCTTACAAGCTACCAGCACCTGACGGAAGGGAAGCCAAGGGCAAGAAGGCAGCATCCTGAGGACATCAGACCACATTACAAGTATTACAAGTGCATCTTGAGGACAATAGCTGATTCATAATGCGTCTATGACACCTTGGTTTGTGAGCAAAAGGTAATGTATTTAAATCATCAGGTGGAATTTCTCCAGAAACTAATTTCCACCGTGAGTGAAGTTCATGCTTCTGAAGCCATGGATTTGATTCTAATAATTTACACATACCAACTAAAAAGACAGTAGAAGAAAAAAAGTAAATAAAATATTGGCCCTGTTTTAAATTCACCTTCATAGAACAAGCTGAGAGGGTTCATGCCATAGGGTTTAGATGCACTAGCCAGAAAACAGCACAGGAGATTAACAGTTTGGGTCATCATTTAAAAAAAAAAATAATTCTGTACACAGAGGTCATTATAGATTTTCTTACAACTTAATTTCCTACAGAAAACTAAACAGCAGGAAAAAAATGCATCTAAATCAAGTTAATGAGAAAGAGCTGGACAGAACACACAAACAGCAACCCTATTTTTATGTTTACAATATATAGTAGAGACAGTCAAGACACGATGGTGAGAGACCAGCTGAGGACCCAGATGAGGCTGGCTGCTAGAAAAAAAGAATGCACTCCACATTGCAGGGTGTGTATCTTTTCAAAGCATGCTTTGGACAATGAAAATGGTCAGTGCAATTATTCTACAGCATTTAACTACATGCTATCACAACTGAAACTGCAGTGCCACCAGCAGAAAAGTGCTTTTAATATCTGTCCTTGCCTAACAGCTTAAAACACTACTGAAAATCTTGCTCTTATTTGCAAAGCTGTAAAGGAGGACCAAAGAGGCTTTAGATGAGTGACTTTCAGTTTATAATGGTATATGTGAACCTAAAAGTGGTCTTGCGGGAGGACAGAAGATGTATCACAAAAGACTGATCCTACACATACCAAGTAATTATCCCCATGTTTGGATTTGAGCATTCGGGTTACATCTTGTAGATTGTGGAGGTAAGTTTCCTCAGAACAGCTAGCAGGGAAGGATACAGCAATGATCCGCTCTGTGATGTAAGTGAGATCAAGTTCATAGCCTTCCTCCATAATGTGATCAAAGTCTGCACTTCTGTGAAGAAATTAGATGTGGCAGTTCAGAGCAAAGCAGCTGAGAATAAACATAGCATATTAATGAGAAGGAACTGCAACTTGGACTCATACAGTCATGCATCTCATGTTTCCAATATTTTCATTACAATTACAACTTATTAAATGCCTACCAAGCTCTAATTATTCAGTTCAGTACACAAATGGAGATAACCAAACATCAGAGTTCTTCACATCAAAACTACAGTGAAAAAAATCTCTGCAACCAATAATGTAGAAAAGCAGTAAAATGAATACAAGCAACTTTGACAAACATTAGCCCAACAAATTTGGGAGCTAAATAGAAAACATATAGGTACTTATGTCTGCACAAATCTCTTTCTGTAGAATTCTGCAAATGCTTTACAAATTGGTAGATTCCCCAGTGATCTGTAAAACACTGCAGATAGATACCATCTTGAAATCTGCTGAGTAACACTGAAGTCCCCAAACTGCAACAGACACCAATGTAATGCAATTAATCTCACACGTTAGTCTACAGATACTGTTTACTCTAACTTCTTTTCCAGATTGAGGGCGCAACCAGGCACCTTACCTTGTCCTTCTTAATAGAATAATCAGAAGATTATAGTAATTAAGTTAAAAGTAAGCTCAGCAAATATGCCCAGTTGTTTTCTCAGACAGGGATTGTAAAAATGGTCCTTGCATAGCAGAACATGTCTTGCAGAAGACCGGACTCACAGAAATCACAACCACAAATAACAAAACCTAAACCCACCACAGCATTATGTGTCACTTCTACACAAAAATATGAAAGAAATACTTGCCGTGATCCTTTGTCACAACTGAAAGAGGAGTTCTTCGAAGCACTGCTGGAATTCTGGAACAAAGCAAGCAGAGCAGTCAATCCGGTACCTTCCTTGCTGCCACTGATGTCAATGTTCCTGCCTTTTTTCCTCATTTATTATATCCACACTATGGAAAACTATATCAACAATAGGATAAGAGAGTATCATCACCTTATGTTTTGACTGCAAACACTGTGGTTATGGTACTACTACCTCTTCCACCTCTGCCAGAGAAGGACTGGTTGTCTTTTGTGCTCGTCTTGGTAACTGCACTAAGATTAGAGAAAACATTCAATGGACTTCTGAGAAGATGGAGCTTGAATTTCTGTATAAACCTGCAAAAATAAGTTCCTCTCTTATGACAATATTGAAAAATATGCTCAATTTATTCTAGTGTCAGAGTCCTGGGAGTTTGAATAGAAGCCTGAGCTGCAATGGTTTTGCTTTATGAGAATTTAGTGTGTGTCTTTTGTAATTCTATTTGTTCAGTAATAGTAATTATGCATTAAAAAGTGTCAAAATGTTCTTCCCCATGAACCTTAGTAACAGAATTTTTCTCACTTAATTTTAGCTGTCTCAGAATTAAGCTCCAGTGTGATAGTCACCCAAGCTCTCTGTACGTAACAGAGAGAAACAGAGACATCTAGAGGGGGCAGTATCCCTGCCTTCCAGGGTAGGTTTTTAGAAAAAGACAGCTAATACTATACTAACATTAAATAAAAATAGACAGCTAGCACTGTACTACCATTAAAAATAAAAATATTTACTTTACATTTAGATATACCTTTTTATACAAAAAATCGGAAGTTCAATTTAATGTCATGCATCAGTAACTCCATAAGACAAAGAGTGTTCACTCGTCTTCCTTTTATACAGATTATACACATTATACAGAAAAATGCACAGAAAAGCTTATTTAGATGAATCATAAGAGCTGAAGAGCTGATAAACCCTATCTATTTTGGCTACACACATGACAAATATTCCCAAACCAAATAAATTGTGTTCAAATGGAAGAGGCCTTAGAACTTTCCATATAGTGACGCCGTATATCAAAATCTGGGAACAGCTAGGACACATACAGGCATCCAAGTGGCACGCTTTCTTCCAAAATTTCTGGAAGTGAGCTGTTATGGCAAATTTTAAAGCACACCTGATATAAAGGTGCACCTCACCTAAGTGCTTCGTCCCAGTTCCACTAGTTCCTGTCTTTACTCAGACAACAGAAAATGAGAAAACTTTGTGGTATTTTCAGCTTCTTTTTAGTCAATCCTTTCTTAGGATTTTAAAGGCTGTAGGTAATACACATGGGTGCCAAAACAAGTAAATAACTAATAACTGAAATTCAAGGCAAAGCTTTTAGCGTGTTTTGTTTTGTTTTTCTAACTAGAATGCAGTTAGTGGAACATGCCTCTCCCTCCACTTCCTTGGTCTCTGTGGGTAGCATAAATGTATCCATTGCTTAAGGAGTACTTCCACCACTTTTTAATAAATTTTATGACTAAACCTCCATGTAATCTGATTAACCAGTCACTTAGTGGCTTTCTCTGGTAAGAAAATAAGTGATAAAATCATTCTCTATTGCACACTGTTGTAGCATATAAACTAGCATATAACCTAGTAGCATGCAGCATATAAGCATATGAACAATAGCATAACGCAAACCACTTAGCAGAAAAAAACCCTGTTAGTGAAATCTATATTTACTGTATGCATGCCATGTCACGTACTGAAATGCACAGTACTAAATGCCCTTTCCTGCTCTGCGTACAAAAATGGATAAACCTAACAACTTCCACAATTCAACAGCTGGTACATCTTAAAACTTAAATTACCAGTGCTGTTTGAAAAGAAATTTTCTTCAAGTACCTATAACACAATTTAAAACTCTAGCTGATTGGTTGCACATATAAGAATACAAATATATCAGTTTAAAAGGACTCTTCTTCTGAAATCTCATCTGGGTATCACGTTTCATTGCATGGCCTCGAATAGCTGCAATATTCTTCAGTCTGTCATTATGGGTACACTTTTATACAAATTCTGGACAGCTCCCGAAAATCAACAGACCCCTACCATCTTCAAAGGATACTTTGATTCAGACCATGAAACTTCCCATTGCCTTTCTATGGTGCACCAAACTACTAAATTTTACTCAACCCTTCATAAGGTCAAGATCACCTTGTATGTTGACTACAGTCAATGACTTGTTGGCAAATGGACAAAGAGTCAAGGACACACCTCTGTTTTCCTCTATGTCCTCTAGATTATAGTCACTTCCTCCTCTCCTCCATGGCTTAATTATCTTGTAGCTAGCGATGCATTCTTTTTTCTTCAGTTTTTCTTTTTACTATTTGTTTTGTTTACTAACTTTTCCCCTCACAGCTAAAATATTTAGCAAAATCCAACAAAGATATAATATATGACTTAGTACAGAGACAAAATGGTCACTGAAAAAGCTTTTTAAAGGTTTGATGAAACATATAACATATGCACACACCCCTACAACATGTTCTCAAACACATGAAGAAGCTGTTACAGCATTTCTCACAACAGGCAATCTGTAAACGTGAGCCATATCTTACCATGATTCTGACTGAATTCAGGTTTAATAGTCAATTAAAACAAATCTTGAACTTCTGTGACTGCCTCTCCCCCCCCCCCCCCAACATTTCTGTGTGGTTTCAGGGTCATTTCACTGATAAGAAGGAATTCTTCTTCACTATGGACCAAGTCATACACGCCTACCAGCAGAATACGAGTTTCACCAAGCACAGGATTCAACTGCACAAGGCAGACTATTCATAAAGGTAAATCATCTCCATCCCAGTAAAAAAACCCCACTATTTTCTGCCTTGCTGCACACTGGAGGGATAATGGCAAAACATGCGGCTGATCTTCCAAGATAGCAAATGCCATCTGGCATCTCCCAGGTCGGACAGTTAGACAAAAAATCTTGCAAAACCAGATACGATTTTCACTTCCTGTCAACCAAGAGCAGTAAAGAAAATGAAGGGAAATGAAAAATAATGGCTCAAAATGGGCCACCTGGCTAAAAATTTAGAGTTGTAATTAGGGCAGATCCAGTGGAACTAGCGCTTGATTTGTTGCTAGTAGGACAGACTACCCTGAGATTATTCTTCCTTGAGCTTCTCCCCACAATTCTTGCTCCCCTACTTCCCTGGGACTGCCTGGCAATGCAGACAGTATAACCAATCATTTGAGAAGCAGAGTTTTGAAAAAAGAAAACACCTCCCATTTAGATATTCATTCAGTTTTAAGGAATTTTTACATCCCAAACAAACAGATCAATCCCAAACAATAACACGTAACAGTTATCCCTATGTGAACAAGCACAAAGAGCCTTTTGGTCAGACAAACTCAGCTGCAGTTGTTGTATGAAAGCCAGCAGGGGGAAGCAATTGCTTCTCAGAAGACAGCTGTCTTCTCTGCAGCCACAGAATTATATTAATGAGCAAATTCCTTGCATTCAAGGTACTTTGTCATTACCCTTTTCCAGTGAAAACTCAAGCCATGCAACTCTGTCCTTTGACATTCTCCTAACTGCTTCTTTTACCATGTTTGGCTCCTGCATCTAGTCCTGGGCACATTGCAGAGCTTGCTATCCCAACTTTCTCAAAAACGCAGTCCTCAGACGAGAACATCTCAGAGTCCAGTACAGCCCAGCCATGATACAGAAGCTAAGAAACAGGCCCATATTTAATTCTACATCATTTTCACCAGGTCACAACAGTCACTAGAAGGTAAGTTTCCCAGCACAGCCTACTGTCAGTGGAAGCGTAGGAAGTGGGCAAGACAGCAATTAAAGCACAGCTTGGACAAAACAGGCTTTTGATATCAGTCCTGTTTATTCACCTTCCTCTGACACCAAACAGGGTGAACCTGCTTATGGATTATCTGGTCTGCCTCAAACAGCAAGCCTGTGCTGTCCCAGGCAGCAGGCTGCATTCTCATACCTTTACAATCTCTCTTCCAGTCTCTCCACAGATTCAGAGCAAAAACATGACACAGCTATAGTACAGGCCATCTCACAGAGTGTGGCACTGAGATGGCATTGAGACACCTTCTGCACTAGTCCAGAAATAGAAGGAGTAAGAAATAACCTCTCTGCTAAGCCTGCCTATCCCCTCGCCTACGATGAAAGGCTGCCTCTCAAGGAAAGAAATGGGGACAATCAAGTAAAAAACAATGCCTGTAAAAAAAAAAAAAAAAATCTGTTAAAAAATCATGTCTCTCAGCAAGATGATCATCCTCAACCTTTCCAAGAACTGAATAAGGAACTTGGGTTACAGCTAGTAGGCTTACACACTTCATAGGCCAAAGTCCTCTGTAGTAGAGCTTCAGAGACCAGAAAGATCACGGAAGGGAGATCAGTTTTGCCCCAGATAAATTCATTTGCATCAGTACACTTTACTATCTTTTACATGACAGCTCGGGGGGGGAGGGGGGGAAAATCAAAGACACTAGTATGTAAACTGCTAGTTTCCAATACCAAAGTAAAACTAGACATGTGGACCACATATGAACTTAGAAATACCAGGTGGGATAACAACTTACTGCTTTTGAGACTAGAATCAAAGGCAGGATAAGGAAGCCAAATGAAAAATCATTCAGTAGCCTTTCCCAAGGCCCTGTTCCTGGCATTGAACTATAATATAATAATACAATATTTGCTTAAAAGCGATCTCGGCAGAATATACGAACTACTGGTTTCAAGGACCAGGTTGTTTTAAACAGCTGAGACAGCTGTACATCAACTATATGCTCCTCCGAGGAACAGCACTACTGAAAACTCACAGCTCCAGGATCTGACATGCATTCACGCAGCTCACCTATTTCTCTTCTGGGCTCCTTCTTGAATGGGAGCATTAACAACTGCAACGATCAATGAGCAGAAACTACAACTACCTGAAATGTAAATCAATGAGTGATCTGTGACTTTAAGGTATCGGGACATATTTTGAAAGAATGTCATGGATCTATTTAGGATATAAATATTTTATTTGTGCCTATTTTTAATGTTGATATAAGCATCAGAAAACTTGATTAGCTAATCTGTCATAAAATTACATGCATTTTACACAGCTTTTAATTAGCTTATGAAACTTTTTTCTACACAATTGTTCACCATTCAAACAGCCACAAATAAGAATATGAAAGAGAGACTGATCAGCGGGAGACCTGAATGCATTTTAACCAAATTTGTGATGGTATTTTCATTCCCCAAGCCATGGATAGGAATCAGAAGAAATCCTCTAACCTATTCTAAGGCATAGTGTTACAGTTCTATATACTCCGGGATACTGCAGAAAAGACAGGACAATGAACTATACTGATCACTGGAGTGCTCCACCATGATAATTCCTACTGACACAGTAGTTGCTTTTAGAAGCTACAGTGAAACACATGTTTGGATGTCTTGGATGAGAACCAAAATTTGCATAATCTTTTGGCCTCTGGCTTTAGAATGATTCCTGATGTGGAAAACAAAGATTCATGCCTTGTGAATACAAATGTGTCTATGTTACTGTGTATCTGTTCCTGCAGTAAATATTAAAAAATTAATAAAAAAATCTTTTTCGGAGTTGACTCTCTGCAGAAGAGATTTATCATTATTTCTACTGCAAACAGCTATTTGTTTGGCTGTACATTTTATTTTTGTTCTGTATACTGTATTCCGTAAAAATAATGATCTGTCCCCCTGTGTAGTGTAACAGCAAAAGTCCAGACAGATGTGCCCCTTGCAAGTAGCAGTGTCTGCAGAAGTTATAAACCCCAGCTTGCTGTCTTCCCTGCCAAAAACTACCCTGACTCTTAGCTGCTGGCAAAGCTGCTCCCACGATTCTTCCCTATAACACTTCAATCAAGACAGGCCAGGCTCCCCTAAACAAGTTAACTATAGGGCTTTGTAATCCAACTCAACTTTTTCAAGTTTGTGGGGCACATGGATATGGAGTTCCATCCACCAATCTGCCAGGGCAACAAGGAACTAACCGGGGCAGGAAGATCATCTTCCAACTCACTTAGATTCAGAACAGCAGCCCTGCTCACAGCCTGAAAGTTCCTGGTACAGGTGGGTCTTCTATCCATCCTTTTTTCTTCTTTTAAAAAATTGAAATTCATTAACAGAGAGAAGGCACATACATAGCAAATTTTTGCTACTAAGGGCTCTTTAGGAGAGGATACTGAATGCATGTAAAGTCCATATTCAAGTGAGAATGAAGCACAATTGGTGTCTTATTTCATATACAATTTTACAGATATACATATTCACATTTGGAAAACCATAATATTTCTGAAGCCTTAGTTCTACAATGTCTCAAGACTAAGCGTTCACACCGAGCTTTGTGAGGCTAGCACCTACCTAGCCCTAACCAGTGCTGTGTAACACTGTCTCTTGCACACACAGATCAGGAACACACCTGCCTGGGTGAGTTAGAGTCATGTCAACACTCGAATGACTGTGTTCCACTGCAAACCTATGGGGAAATTTATTATGTCCCTATTTAAGTATTACCATGTTAAGTGTTAGGTAAGGAGTTTACCTCAACTGACTAAAATAATACATGTGCTCCAGCTCCCATTGTAGCATAGTTTCATAATTACTCCAGAGCTTTGAAACAGCTTTCTGAATGAATACTATCCACAGGCAATGTAATTAAGCACAACAGACACAGAACAGTGTAAAGGTTTCTGCATTAATTCACACCTACCACGTTATGAGGGCCTGTAGAAGTCCTGTACAGCATGACTCAGTAGCACCTACCACAAAGTTCCTGTATGTATGTGCTCTACTTCCTAACTCTGTAAAAAGATAGTGATGTCCACAGTGGAAAGAAAAAACATAGTGGCAGAGGGAAAGACTTCAGAAGATCTCTGGAGTTTCTCTCTGGCCTAGTTAAGATGCAAGAGATCAACACTGAAGCAAACTTTCATCACAAATTTAGCACTCTATTAACTAACAGAAAATTATGTGCATGCAATTCTTGAATAGAAAGTGACAGAATCACTTCTGCCAGCCTTTAGCTGAAACAAGAAGCCTCATTTATTTGTTTTTAATATGTTAATATTAAGAGTAAAGTAAGATTCCAGTTCCAGTATGAGGAAGCCCTCTAAATGTAAGAAAATGCACTTCTGGCTTCCTGAGTAAGAAAGTGTTACCCATGCCTCAGAGCTATCCCGAACATTAGAATTAAGCTAATGAAATTTTGGTTCTGACACTACCTAGAATTTAAGCCAAACTCTCTTTGTTGATGTTTACACAGCTTTCCTATAAAGCAGTAAGGGCTGACAGTAGCAATATTCCATTGGCAGTCACATTGTTAGGAAAAAGCAAGAGAGCTTTTCTTTCCTGGACCAGATGCCATGGAACAAGATGCAAAGGAGAGAGAGGAAGGGAGAAGAAATCCCAGAGCCAGAAAAGGGTCAGGCAGGTTAAAGCAGTCTCTTCCAATTTAGTTAATAAATCAAAAGGAGAACAAGCATGGCACAAATTTAGAAGGAAGAGAAGGCAGGAAGACAAGGAACACACCTCCCATTAGCACTACACAGACGGGATGTGTGCTGTAGTCATGGGTCACAGAACCAGAGGTGCAAAAGCCTCATCCAGGCAATGGCTGCATCTAGTCCCACTATCTGGAGACAGCACTTTCTTATGAATCCCCCAGCCTTGCAGCTTTACACCTCCTCTCTTTTCCAAACAGGAATAGGTGTTCCTACCACTGTGTTTCAGTGGGGAACTTTCCTCTATTTCCCAATGACCCCTGCCCCTCATCTATGTCACCCTTTGCTCCTGGGGTATGCTGGTCCATGGAAAGTAACTACCAAAAATTTCAGGAAACTTGCTAATGGTCAAATAATAACCAATGCAAAATTATCATAGGACAAAAGGCACAGCTGAAAAAGCATTGCTTGCCATTAAGGCTGCCTTCAAAATGGCTGTGCGCGAGCTACTACACGTACAGAAAAAAACCCCAAAACATATGACCTTGGCTTGTGTAATAAGCAACCAGTACAAACAGAAAACCCTCTGAAGTTATTCAGATGTAACACAATGAAGCTAAAAACTTCCAACTAACAATAGAAAATTATCTGCAATTATTTTCCTCACAATGTATCTCATTATTTTGCTTCACATTTGTTACACTAGAACCAGCTGTCAAAACCAATTATTCACATGCAGATAACTAAGTAGTTTGCTCTATTCTGATTTTTTTATTTTAGTTAATTTGTCTAGTTAAGGAAGAGAAGAGCAAAGTGAAGGGAGAAACAATCTCGTCACTAGACATATTAGCTGGTTTCAATATCAAATATATTCTAGCAACTTAGAAATAATTGTAATTTTACTGGAACAGTGTGGATAATAGCATGGATCCAACCACAGAGATGACCTCAGTGGTACAAAAACGTTTATTGCCACCCCAAATAAACAAACTATACTGCTAATACAAATGCAACCTCTGTGAAGGTCTCCTGCCTATATGGGGTAGTCAAGGATCAGAACTCTTCACACCCTGCACAGAGTGGCACCAGCAGAAGCCTGCAGCACTGAACCACGGATGACATTGCAGAACAAATGCAACGCGCACAAGACTAACACTGTGAAATAGATGCTCATTTATTGCAATAGAGAGCTGCTCTTGAATTGAACAATGAATCGGTGAAGACGACATGCATCTTGCAAGTCCTTCCCTCTGCCCCTTTTTAAATATTAACTTCATCTTTACAGCGGTGAATCAAATACCTGCATCACAGTTGCCTACTAACAGACAGTTAACTACAGGCATCTCCCATGATTTACTTAGAAATCAAAGAAACTTGGCATCTCTGATAAAAGGCAACTGCAAAGGACTTCAAAAAGTCTTTTCTTCTTTGTCTTACTTATTTCACAGAAATTGTGCTAAAAGTATACTCATAAGTGCTATCAGTATTGAAATGTGCAGTACTTCCCATTTGCAGAAATTTCTACATCACTTAGAAGACTGGGTTCTATTGCATTTCAACAAATGTATTTAATACTACTTTTACCAGTAGTACTACAGCAGCAATAATAATAAAGGGTTGGGAAGGGGCGTTTAATTTGTTTTGTAAATAACATGGCACAGTAACTTGAACAAATAAAAGCTAAAAGCTCAATTGCATATTGACCACAATACAAGAACTAATATTCTTCCTGCTGAAAAAAAAAATCTCTTGAATTTCTGAACTCTTCTGAATACGATCAGTCTATGAAGATTTTAATATTTCTCTTTACTTCTCCCCTGCTTGATTTAGAAATAAGGAACACAGAGTTCATTTCATTGTTCCTGGATAAACTCGGGGGGGGGGCGCGGGGCGGGCCAGAACACTAATTATCCTAGTCAAAGGCTAATTTCCCACAGTATAGAAACCAAAGTGCATGCATGCTTTGAAAATGGCTAGCAACGAATGCTTTGTGAAGATTTAATAAAAATAAGCAGCCACAAAAAGGAAAATAAATCAGGCCAAGTAAAGGAAAAAGAAATAAATAAAATGGAATTACTTACAGTTCTAGTTACATGATTTTTAACGGCCTCAGAGTTATTAGCCTGCAAAAGGAGAAAAGTTAACAAAACTGAGTTTAATTTTCCAGATAATTTAGCTATATTCTAAGAAATCCTCTCCTAACATATACACACAACAAATAAAATAAGTCATTTAGAAGTACACATACGTTCTACAGTATTAATAACCAAACTATCTTTCAAACAAATACAGAAAACAAATTGGTTTTACACTATCATCCTGCGTACTCAGGTCTTGTAAGCCAGCACTCAGCTGCTGAGGGTGCTTACTCCAAGTACAATATACATGGAGATGTATGCTGTTAATCATGTATTCCTTTTTGCATTTTTTTTCCCCAATCTCTCATTTTATGCTTTTTCATGAAAACAGACACTTGCGTGGGTATTGATAAAGTCAACTGCCTAGGATTTTCTTTAAGCACTGTGCAAAATCTCTGTTCAAGGCTTTAAAACATGCTAAGTTGTATCTGTGGAGGTTTAAAACAAACTTTTTAAAAGAAATGAGCCAATCCATTAGCACAAAAATCTAACACAAATCACCAGAAGCACAACCTTGCATCAGTACATGCTTTCTTATTGATGACTACAATCAGCATGAAATCAAGGTAATGTAATGGGGAAGTACAGTGGTTAAACTAGGTAAAAAAACCCTCAAAATGTTTGCTTAAGACTTCAACAAAGTCAAGATTTGGCATTTCATAAGAGAAGATATCCTAGATTAAGGATTTTACCATTTAGAATTATAATGGGAGAATAACAGAAGTATTACACCTCGAAAAGCACTCAAAATAAGAAAACTAAGTAACACTAGAACTAAGTCAGTGCTGTAGGCTAGGTAAGACTGCACCAAACTTCAGTGTTCCTCACTCCACAAGTCTGCAGAGAGTCCACTGTGCACAGAGCAATACCTAATGTTCAACTGCATAAAAATATTGCTTCAAAATACAATTTCAAATTCTGTGCAAAAATCAACAAGGTTTTGCTCAGAAGACATGAAAGCTAAATTGGAGCAAGCTACATTGCCGCTGTAGCAACAGCATTATCATTACAGCTAACACCCCATCTGCATCTTTACCCTGAGGAATGCAAAATCATTTCATAATCTGGAAAATCTTGCATGCAAATTTTATACAGAACAGGATCACTGAAATATATCCACCACTGAAATATAGACACCTCTGGAACAAAACATAACAGCCCTCAAAACAGCACTCTGCAACACTTCGCAAGAGTTTAGGATGAGAAGTGCAAACCTTATGCAAATCAAACTTAGTATTTATCTCGTACATTTAAAGCATAAACTAAAAGGGGCAGGAAAGGAACATGTAAAAATGCACGATGAAACATGTTTTTCCTCTTCATAATTTTCATTGGCATACTACCACATAAGGACCAAGTGACAGGTAGGACAGTAACTGGTATTGAACCTTACTTATTTGTAGAGCACACCCAAAGGAGGGAAAAAGTCTCAGGAAACTGATTCTGGGTGAACACCCAGACTATCTTAAAATGGCACAAACAATAAAATGAAACCCAGTTCTTCCTGTTGAATCGCTTTGCTGACCAGAGATGGATAATCCTGCAACTTCAAGACTGTGCAGTAATTTACAGCTTGGAAAGTGTTAAAAAAAATAAAAGCTAAAGCAGCACATACACACACAGGAACACAATGTTTGTCCAAACTAAGAACACCAGCCTCTGCCCAAGACAGATCATGGGTACCTAAGCACACTTGTATGGCCACACAACTCCACCATGCAGACATCAGTAGTGGTACAACTGAAAATTTTACTCCAAAGCCTGCTGTGGGAAAGATGCTTTGAACTAGAGATTCGGCTTTATAAATGTCAACTCTTTTTTTGGTAGGTCACTGAAGTTCGGATACACTCTATTGCCAGTCTCAACTGGAAACACAGTTATAGATTTTCAGAGTGTAAATTACAGTAGCAACACCTTGCTTAATTCAATGAGCCCCCCCACAATTCACCAGGGCATACATCCTGCACTAACCATAACCCCTATGATGCGAGATTGGCTCACAGTTAACCCTTGAGAATAGGCTTTGAGATTGTTTTATTTTTTGTTTAAAAACTTGACTTAGCTTGTCAGCTATCGAATCTCCACAGTGTCAGTCAGAAGAACTAACATATAGACTGACCAGTGCAATTAATTCAACCCAGAAACCCTAAATTGATTGAAACTTCCAAGTTCTTCTCAGCAGATTAAAGGTAATTATATAGGACAAACATCTGTATCACTATAACCTTAGTTACTACTGTTTCTCAGTCTTAGGATACTCACTGCTACTTAGCAGAAATAAACAGACTCATATAGGAAACGACAAAACACACAAAATACAGTTTTTTTGATTCATTTGGGAGCCTCTGTACAAAGAGATTTTGAGGCGTCCATAAGCAGAGTGCTTGGGAAAATGCACCACCTGCTTTGCTCTTCACCAGGAAGTTCATACACAAGCTGAACTCAGCACCTACCCTTCCAGAACAACTAAGCAGCCTATTTGTGTTACTGCATATAAAATAGAGACATAAGTGAGGTTTATACCTAATGTTTGCCAGTTTAAAGGGATTTTTATCTTGTATTGCTCAGTTTAGCACTGGATTGGTATAGTCTGAAAGTCTTCCAAGATAACTAGTAGATGGAACATGGAATAAGCAGCAAGAATATCCTCTTATCCTCTTTCTTTTTTAAAGTTTTGAATTTGCTCTCCGGCTTGTCGAGCCCCTGCTGAAATGCCTCATATTCTCTCACTCTGCTGGAAACGAGAGCTCTCTCCACCTTACTACAGAGAGGGAACACAGAGTGCTAGAATGAAAGGGCTCTCAGCTAGCAGGATCACACTGTTCCCCTTTTCTTCTGACTTACGGGGAAGAGTGCCAAAATGAGCTGTGGTGAAAAAACCATCTCCGGTAAATATATGTGTTTGTATATACACGTGTATGTGCGCGTGTATACACACACATATATACACGCATACACACAGTAAGCAGTGCCCAGTATCTAACCCCTTTCTTTCAAAACTGGTCTACCTAAGGATGTACAATCAAGTCTCCATACACTCCCTGCACGGCTTTAAAATGGTTGCCCCCAAGCCAAGTACTGCTACTCTGGCTGCCTATTCATCAACTCTAGGATTAAAATTACAAATAAAACTCTCCAGTGGCTAACTACTGTGGTACACTCATTTGAGATGTGGAAGATCCAGCTTCAAGTCTCTGACTGGACACAAATGAAGGGAGGCTTTGAAAGTATAAACTAATATCCAAGCTAAAGATTTTAACCAAGACTATCAGCAACACTAAGATGGAAGAGCTACATCCCAAATTTCTAAAGGTTTTAGTGAAAACTTGACACTTCTTCTTGAAACTTCATCATTACTTTCTACATTGCATGGGGTGACCACTGTAAGACATAGCTATGCCAATTATAAATCTTCCTGTCTTTAAGTCCTAAAAAAGAAAAAGGAAAAGAAATGGCAAAGAAGCCAGGCTGACATAAGTCTATGGGACAACCAGGTGAAAAAAGTAAAGCAAAACTAAAAATTCTAACCAGAACAGCCAAATTTACTGATCTTACAAACTCCATAAAAGAACTGTGAAAGTCCTCCCCTCCCTCCTTCGCTACTTCTACAGGGACATCAATCCTATTCGTTTCATGCCCATTGTTTCCAGTTCCTGAGTTCTCTCCCACTCTTCTCTCCCAGTTGGAAGACACACTGCCGTAGGCAAAAGACCTGCTACCTCACTTGGAAAACATCACTGCACGTTACAGCATCTCATCATATCTCATTTTTGGGGTGTTTTTTCGTAATACTACCTGTAAAAGGAAGAGAAATGCTACTATTCTTCATGGGGAAACTGTGAACTATATTAAGAGAATGACTTTCCCAGTGTAAAACTAGAAATTGGAGACAATAGGAGATTAGATGCCTCTCACATCTCATTAGGCCCATATGCAGCCATTATACTTTGACCCAATATAACGTACTGAACACTGTGATGACAGTGTATTACAGCTAACGTGCATTACTTGTGCACCTCACCAATCACAGCATTTCAAGAATATCAAACATGCCAAAACATTCTTGTCCGCACCCTCCCATAAAGCCAGTTCAAAGCAAATTAGATTCACATGGTTAGAAATAAAAAACACTTTGCTATGGAATGAGGAAAATTCGTTCCAAAAAAATTGTCCCAGCTCCCCCTCCTGCCATCACAGAAGAAAACCATCACAGATTCCTGCCAACGGCTCCCTAAAAATGCCTCTCTAAAGGAAAAATCAAGCCATTAAAGCAAAAGATAAAATGACACTGCTACTTCAAAAAAAAAGAAAAGTTATATTCCTTTTAGTAATTACAAAAAAGGAACACACATCAGCCCTTAAATGAATGCCATAGGAGATGCTCTACCTACTTCGTTCACTCAAGACAGACAGTTTCTGCACCTTTGTTAATGTTTTGCTCATCAGCAGGGCTATCTTGCCCTGAAAGCTTCTCATTTGGATTCCACCTTAAAGACACCCAAAAACCAGTGAACTCCGGCTTCCCTCCCTTCCTCCCCCAAATCTGCCAGGTAGTGCTGTGACATTTCTCCAAGAAACAGACTTGAGCTTCCACGTCTCTCACTCCAGCATTTAATGACATTAAGTGAGAAGAATGAAAAGCAAGTTCATACATAACACTTCTGCCACACACACTTTGTTACTTACATGCAAGTACTAAATTTTTGAGCCAATGTAAAAACATTAACCTAAAGCAAATTAAACCAGCATGATTTCTGACATGACAGTGAACTAAAATTGAATGGGATGCTAGGGACTTAAGATTAGTTAAGCAATGTGCAAACATGATCCACCATTATGTAACAGTCAGACGAAACATCAAAATTTAACCTAAGGAATCACATTTGCATCACAGTTCTGTCTGAAGAGAAGGGTCCACATGGATACCTGTGCTTATTACAATGAATACTGATGATCAGAAAAGCTGATTTTTAAATTAACACTAAAGGATTTGTCTTTTCCTTTTGAAAGGCAGGTGGCAGTCCTCCACAACACTGTAATACTTAGTGCTATGGTAATTTTTTTTTTTTTTTTTTTTAAATGTTTGGCTGGCAGACACTTTATAGAGATGGGATTGGTACTGTTGTTTCCTTTTACACATTCCACTGTTGAGAAAGCATTTTCAAAGACTAACTGAAAGCATGTTTGCAAGGGACATATCCTGTCACTCTCAGGATAAGCCACGAAAAAATAGAGAATTATGCAGAAAAGCAGAAAAAAACTACCCTGGACTGTGTATTTCCCTTTTCCAGTGTAAGCTGTCAAGCAGAGTCTATGCAAGTCCATTTGCTGTTTAGTAAAGTCAAACATGTGGAAAGTTTCTATGTCGGCTGAAAACTAATGATACTGAGAAGTCTGAAACATGGATAATTTCCCTTTAGCCAGAAGAAAGCTGGGAAGGCAGAAAGAAGCACGCTATGCCTTGCAAGAACATCACGCTGCTGGATTTAGCTGCTATAGCAAATAGCGTCACATTTCTGAAAAGCAGATGCTTCTGCCCCGCAACTGTAACACACTCAGTGGAAAGGTTAGGAGCCAATTTGGAGAAAATAAACAAGCAGGCAAACCTGGCTCTGGAAACTACCAAACCTTTCCCTCTCATTGATCCCCTATTTCTGCAGACTGTTTTTGTTCAAAGAAAGTCTGATTTTCATTTAATTTTGGATGAACACCAGTGACTGAAACAGCGCATTATAACAAAACTTCGTATTTAAACTTCTATTAAATCTTGTAATTCTCTAATATTCCTAGAAACAACATGAGCCCACCCTCCTGGTAAATAAAATGACTGGCTTTTGAATTTAGTATACACTGCACAGCTCAATTCAGGATCACTACATTTCATTAATTTGGGGGAGTGAGGTCTCCATATTCACACAGTTTGATTCTCTGTTCCTTTTTATGGAAGAGAGACATTTATGAACAAGGCATTGACTGCACTTCAAAATAGTATTTTTGAACCTCTACTCTGCAGACCTGTGGGGTCCATGGCCTTACTTTGGTAAGCACTTGGGACATAAAAACAAAAACCAAACCCCCTAGAAATGCATTATATAGAGGCCCACATCAACCCCCTTCTGGGGATCTGCAAATTCAAAAAAGTTTGAAAAATAATCATGTCAAGTGTTTCAATTCAGGCAGCAGCTCACAGGTTTTGTCAAGAAGGCGTATCATCAGTCCGTGCTTCTGCTATCTATGGTACTGGGGAATGTGGCACTAACAAACCAAGAAATCAAGAAAAGTAGAAATATTATTGGTTGATGAAGCTGGAAAAAAGGAAAGGAAGAAAAAAAGCACAGCTCAAAATGTAATAAAGCAAAACTGAAGAGCAAGAAAGAGCTAGTTTTAAGAAAAAAAAAGTTTCAAGGCACCTTTGCTTCTTTGTCAGTTAGGAAATCTTCATGAACCAAAAGTGGAGAAACATCAACTTCATAAAGATTTCTCCAATGCCCACAGATTTCTTCACATGGAGACATGGGCACTATGGTTCTGGATTGTGATTAAGCAGGAACCGAACAGGCAAACACAAACCTCCACTGGATATTCCAACCCTTTGCAAACAAACTAGAGAACAGCACAGTCCTGTTGCGTTTCGCTTCCCATGATGTGCAGGCATGTTCACGAGACAGGCAGCTACAGCCTGCAGCACTCCCTGGCAGAACTGCTCTGGTGAGACTGAGGAAATGAGGCAGGAAAGATCATAGCAATGGGGAGGTCTGGTAGACTTTGTGTGCCCTTTACCTCCACCAAATCATGCTTGCTATGTGCGTATAACGCTTGCTTTGTATGCATCTCACAGGTCCTGTGAGCTAAAGTTTGGATGTAGCAAATAGGGAAAAAAGTAAGTCCCTGTAAATAACAGACTTGGGTATTTTCCTAGTTTTCCATAAGATTTCCATGCTATTGCTTGAAAGAAGAAAGAAAAAGGAAAACCCAGAAACGAGTTAGCCATAAGTCACAGAAATTTATTACAAATCAGACCCACTTGATGCAATTTTCCAGCAAAGCTTTTACTGATTAGCCGGAAACCAAAATCGTAGCTGGCAGAGCAAAATCGTTGTATATGTGAGCTCCTAATTCAGCTTAGTCACTGTCACCATACTCCAGGGCATCTGGAGGTCATACCTAATTAACCCAAGTTAACAATCTTACGTCTTCTAGTACTGAGGCCCCACTTAAAATGAAATTGGAGAACGCAATCCTTCATCTACATGCTCAGGCCCGCCCAACAGTACAAACAGTAATTCAGCCTCAGATTTCTCAAAAAATCTCTTGCAGGCTCACATTAAAAACAGATGGACTGTGCTCCATGGGAACAACAGACCACCTCACATTTTTTTTCTGGGAATATGCATTTTAAAAGTAAATGAACGCAGTAAGTATAAAAATACACGTTGTTGTATCTACTGATCTAAGCATCTGGGGAGAATTGCATTCACCAGGCACCACGGAAAAAAGGAATGGGAGGTTTTTTTGCTAAAAAGGACTAATTTTCTTTCAAACACTGTTAGAGTATTGAGTTTTCTTAAGGTTTTCTGTTCTCTTCCTCTTTCCCCATACATACTTGGTTTTTCGTTTTTGTTTTTCTTTGTATCATAATACATTTTCACAAAAATTCACTTTTAGTTTCTTTTGAGAAAATGCTGGCACTAGGTTGGATACATAAAGGTATGTGTTAACTACCACAGATTTCAAGAAAAATGAGATATGCAATTAGGATGAAGCCTTTGTGACTCCACCACTTGCTTCTTCAGCAATTTTTTCAAGGTATTCTCCCACTCCTTTAAAAAAAAAAAAACCCACACACAAAAAACACATGCACACACACACACACTCCCCCCCCCCCCCCAAAAAAAAAAACCCTACACAAAAACACCCTTTTTCTCCCACAATTAGTTTTATTCTGTTCCCCCTCCTGTTTTGAGACAGGCCAGAGCACAGTCTGACTCACTGTTCAAAATCAGGTTTTTGGTTTGTTAGGAGGGGCCTGAATGTGAAAGTCTTTGATTTTTCTCTTCACAAGCAGAAAAGAGGCTTGCATACTTAAGGAAAACAGAGTTAAGCAAAACAAAAAAAGCAGAACCACTGCCACCCCTCCCCCTTCCCCAATTTCTATTAAAATTATTAAACTTCCACCCGAGACTTAGCAAAATAGCTAAACAAACTTCAGTTTGAAGTGATGTTACAATAAAACATAAGTAGCTGGGTAAGTGTCCACTTAATCTTTCTGCATTATAATAGCTGGTTATGAAATGTAATGTTTAAATGGCAGCACTATAGGTATGCAGAATTCCTTGGTAACCAGTTGGGAAAACAAAGAAAAAAAAAAAAAAGAGGGGAAAAAAAGAAGAGGGGGAAAAAAAAAAAAAAGAAGAACGGTTATGAAGGTTAAATCAGAAATTTCTCTGGTAAAGATCACTACTTAGCCGTGCCTTAAAACTGACAAGTCATGTAGTGATAAGGACCGTTCAACCAATGGAGTAATTTTAAGATAAGAATCCATGTATGCTAAGAGGTTTGGGCCTTCACGCCACACTTCATTACTGCAAGACATTTGGCGGGATATGTGAGGGGCCTCTGAGGAATTAAGATTTCATCTCCTTTATTCTTTTCAAGGATACTCTACCATGAAGGATGGAAAAAAAATTTCAACGGAGACAAACTTACTGCCCTCTTGAAGCATCTTAAACTGTCCTAAAATACCTCCTAGAATCTAAAAATTACCTCAAAATAATACTCTTCCATTGGCTTTCCTTTTATTTTTATCTTCTAGAAGTAATAGATGAAAAGTATTTGGAGTTTTAAGGTTAGAGCCTAAACCTTTTCTTCTTTTTGCAGCACTAGAGAAAAAGACTTGTTTAAGAAAAATGTGTGTACTTGTTAGCAAATTTTTTTTCATTAAAAATGTTGATTTTAAAAAATAAGACCAAGTAAGTAACTGTCAATCTTTCAAAATAAGATCCAACAATTCCAGAAAAGGCTGTTTAAACAGACTTGCTATATTTTTATCAAATTTTAGGAGAACTGTTATATAGGCTAAGTCAGCTCTTGGATAAAAAAAAGAAGTGACCATGGCTCTTTTTTTTCTCCTTTTTCTTTTTTAAAATCTTTGGGTCATGCTATACATCTCTGCAATGAAAGTTCATTGCCACAAATAACCCACTGCCTCTTCATGAAACAAAATGAAATGCACCAGAATAGGTCATCTTTGCTAAACATTTGACTTGAATTAAGAGCTGGACTAACATCATCCCTCTTTCTCCGGTCAGAGGAATGTGCATGACAACATAAAGTAAGTAGTATTAGAACACTTAACAGCAGCTGTTTTATATTTTAGCACCTGAAACTCCGAACAGCTGCACTAGGTTGATATATGAGGGTGCTGATGTCATTACAAAGCTTCAAGAAACATGGCTCATGAGAAATGGGAAGAAAGGGCCTCTTTGGAAACAGACAACCAAGCTGAAAATAATCAATAAAACCCACATTCTGAAGAAAAAGAGCATCTGTGAGTTTCATCAGGCTTCAACAGTCTTCCAACAAACATGCCACTGAGAGTTTAACTACAGTTCTTGCTATAAGCCACATTAAGGAGAGCAATACAGGCAACCATTACATTGGCTAAATATATGTAGCACTAATTTAAAACAGGCGCATACATCGTTTATTTATGTGAGAACTAACAGGTTGGAATTCCTTGGCTGGAATGAATGGGGATAAATCCATGGGTCAGCAGCAAATTGTGATGCAACGAAGTTTTGGCTAATTTGAATAGAGTACTGCCCTCCCTATTATCTAAAGATCTCAACTACTTACTCTTGATCTTTTCAGTATTTTACATTCAAAATAGTTGTAAGAAAAATTGCTTACAGCTGATATGGTCACAGATTACCCTCCTTCAGAACAACAGAACTCTTCACTAAACAGATAAAATTTATTTGTGCACAAGGGCAGACTCCTAATCTAAAAATGTCATCACGTTTCACATCAAAAGCAAAACACATTGCTCAATCTCACCCTAAGTAATAAAAACATATTGCACACTATGTAATGAAAATATTTAACCTACAGCTTTCCCTGCAAGAAGTTTAAATAGAATTCCACCCCTTCTTCTGCCTAAAACTAGTAAATGTTTTATTCAGGGACTGAATACACCCCTGGCTACATCCCTGCTAGTAAACTGCAACAGGTTAGGCCACTTTTGCCATCCATACTGTTCAACTGTCAGCAGGTCAGAGTCACTTGGGCCCAGATCACCAGTGTTGCCCCATGTTCACAGTTCACATAAACCAAGTTCAACCAGCATTATTAATGATAATGACTGGTAACATATCCCACAGGTTACTGTATGTTTAAAATTGTTGCTGAATCACAATGACAAATTTTCAATGTCAGAATCAATATTCAGGCTGTGTGCATAACCGCAACCGCGGTTGCCAGTATACATCTAATACGTAAGAAAGGGTTTCTTTTCTATTTATAATTTTAGCAGTAATGCCATACAGGATCCTCAGATTCTGACGTGGGTTAATTCATAAAATTAGTGGGTCAAAATTAGGAGAGACCTCCCATGAGTTGATATTCACATTTCTGATAATACCATGAATCACTGATTGAGGTTTCCAGCCTTTCTTTTAAAGGAGAGTAATTAAGAAAAGCATGAACCAACACTTCTATAGCACCTTTTTACTTCTGTGGTTCATACTGGGTAAGTATCATTACCTGTATTTTTCCAGCAGGGAAATCAAGACACAAAAACATGCAAAGTGACTTGGCCAATTCACACAGCAAGGCAGAAGGGGAGATGTAGGATTCCTAATTGCCAGTGGCTGCATCACATACCTACGATACACAGAGTTCTTGGCTGACACTTGGGCATCAGCTGTTGGATGACTAGTCCTAGTAATGACACTAGCAGGTGGCAGTACTGGTTCAATAAATAACTGTACACCCCATCCTCCAGGCATCATTCATGTTACCCTTGGAGCTAAAATAACCAAATTCAGTCACGCAAGCCAGAAAAGGCTTATCATTTTCCTACCCTGAGCAAGCGTGGGTTAACTTCATCTCTTCCGCCATCAAGAAAAAATAACAGGCCCCAAACCAAATCGTCCGCTATTTGTACTTTCAAACTCACATGAGACATGAATAAGTTGAAACTAATAATGTCTTTTTTTATTTAAAACACACAAACAAAAGCAGATAATGTAATATCGACAACTGCACATCATTGCTGCATCACAGGCAGGTTGTCCAGTCCAGTTTAAGAAGAATCCTAAACAGCAGAAAACATTTCACCCAGTTAATCCTCAGCCTTGCAAAATGCTCAATGAAACAACCAGATTTCTGCATAAGACAGAACACAGTAACAAGCTTCAGGAGTAGACCCTTGATTTGCCAAGCTCTCACAGGGGAAAGGTGATGGCACCGTACTGAAATAACAAGAGATTATAGGTGGCTACAGGAATAACCTAACGTATAACCTAATAAAAGCTGATGGATAGCAGTAGTGCCAAAAATACTTACCAGTTCGTAGTTGCTTGGAAAAAAGCAGGGTGTCACCACCTGGAATAAAAAATAATAATAAAATAAGGAAAAAAAGATACTTCCTTTGGAGATGACCCAATTCTGTTGATTAAACTCCTTCAAATACTGTGAAATCCAGGCGGAGTCAAAGGGGCACCAACCAGACCAGGTGCAGAATCTGAGTGCCCACAGCTGCTCTCGGCTGCATTACTTTCTCTCAGCTCCCTGAAGAGTTAGCATTAGCTCAATGCTAACTCAGTGCCCTGCTCACATACTGTAATCAGTGAAACAGGTTGAAGAGTAACGCCTTCCCTCAGGTCACATATGCAGGGAAACATGGAGGGCTTTCTTCCCTCCCTCCATCCTTTGCAGCATCCTTCTAACATCATCTCAGTTTTAGTTAATAAATAAGTATTCTGGTTTTCAAGTAATCTAGAACTTCAGCAGTTCCCAATATTTTATCCTTGTTCTGGGTATTTTTATGGGGTGTGGGCTGAACAGAGCAAGCAGAACAGATACTTTGTGGACTCACATAATTTCAGAGGCTTGGCTCCAAGTTAAAAACACTTCCTATGGAGAACATGTTCTGTATACATCACACCAAAAAAACCCCAAACTAACTTGTTTGAATATTCAAAAACCAAAACACAAAGAAAGCCAGGAAAAGCATGACTAACTCGGATCACGTGATGATCTAGGGAAAAGCAAGTGTTAGCTTCTTTCTACAGTCCCATACAGTAGGTACCCTCAGACCTCACACATACAGTCGAAAGACTGTGGTTCATCAGTTTACGCCACTCAGCTGAGTTTCAGTAACAGTCATCATGCAGGCTCACTTTAACAAGCACCTCAAGGTTAACCTCAGTGAAAACTCTCTCATTTAACGTGTTCACCTTCACAATTATGGCTCACCAGGACAGACTCACCTCTCGGCCAGCAGAGCCAAGCCAGAAACTCTGTGGCAACATCTGGACTACAAAGGTGGGGTTTTCTCTCAAGTCATGGTATACAGAATGGGTTACTGAGCAGAAGGGGCCCGATATATTTATAATCCTTAGAATAACAAAAAGAAGATGCAGTCCATGCAACAGAGCAAGCTGGAAGAACAAACATCAGTCCTGTAGGCAGCACAGACAAAAAGAGACAGAGTTGACTACACCAGGACAACCCACTCCAGTTAACTCTCAGGAACAGCTTTTAATCACTAGCATGGAAGGGATGGCATTTGCCCCCATAACTGCTTGTGAAAAAGATATATCTCTGATTCTCAATGCTTCTTAAATCACAAAGTACTTACAAAAAGAAGAAGAAAAAAAAAAAAGTAGCACATTGATTTTCAGCTCCCAGCCTCCTCATGATCTCCACACTATCCCTAAAGAAAACGGGACAGATACAAACCCTTGAGGTTTGTCTGCTGCACGCTCTGACTCCTCAGTGGGCTTGCAAGTCCAAGGTCTTAATAAGCTGCATTTCTGCAGCTCATTTCATGACTGCCACTCACGATTCACTAGTCTATCCAACTGAACACCCATACTAAACACGAGGAAGACGTTAACTAAGCTGTCATGATAGCATTCCTGTTGCTGAAAGCGAAGACATGCCTCTGTGACCTCTTGCCTGACACAGCGTGTAAAACTTCATACACCACCTTCAGTTACAACCACCAATTCTCCCTTCAAGCCAAAGTGGCAAACCACCAGGCAGAGCAGTCCATAGCAGGAAGAACCAACGCCATGTGCACCCTGCACGAACACCATGAGCAGCATCTATGAAGGAAAGACTGTCCCCAGTTGTCCTGACCATGCGATTACCTAGTACTTATTATAAGCACTTAAAATCAGTTTTTGCTAGTGTTCTCATTAGCAACATCTAAGGTTAAAATAGATAAAAACTGAAGTTTCAACAATTACTTTTCTCTCACTGCCTATACTAGTAAGAAAAGAGAATTAATGGAAACCCCAAAGGAGGTTGCAGGCTGGCTGGGTAGCGCAGTGGAAAAGCAGAGATGAACTAATATTACATGCTCACATAATAAACAATTGGAACCACTGCGGAATAAAATTGTCATCACTGGAGCACATAAATATCATCTCTGCTCTCTCCCTTCCCTCCACTGTTAAAAACCCTGGAGCAATCAAGCATCTCCTTTCCCTTTGGCTAACCAAAACACAACTCTGTTGTAACCTCCTCAATAATTACACCTGACTCACTGCCTAAGACAAAGAAAAATCCCCTTTATTCTGACAAAAGAGCACTGGGGACATCCACTGGAAAACAACTTCAGCAGAGAACTACGCATCTTTTTTGGCAGATCCATGGCATCTTATTCAGGCAACTCACACGGACTCAGGGCTGTAAGAAGATGAGAGCTAATGTTACAGGTAACACTTGCTTGATATTTTTCTTCTCTGAGCTTCACTATGCCTACAACGGCTATATATAGCAACCTGACTTTACAGATAGACTCCATCTTCTCCTGGTTGTGTGCCTTCTGCACTTTCTTTTACAAGGATCAACATCCGCGTTAGATGGTCCTGTTCTAGGACTACTGAAGAGTCACATAATACCCTTTCTGGTGTATACAGCAATCCCTTTGCCATTGCACATTGCCACTTATCACTATGTTAAACTGTCACTAACCTGCAGAGCACTGGAAAAGCATCACACAGCCGAAGACTTGGATGCACTGCTACTGTTTTTGAGCTACAAAACTCAATGCAAGACACACTGAATCACCCAAGGTGCACTGACTTTTTTTCCTCTGACTCCATATACACAAGTAGCATATTTCTTCCTAGATGAAGCAAAATAGTCAAGATCTCTATGCATCCCAATTTCAGTTCTTGTGAGCAGTTGCAGCAAATTCTTCCACTGTTAATCCAGACACAGGTTAAAAGCGAAAGAGCCGATGTGTTCACAGATAACAGAGAGGCTATCACGAGGTCTAGACAACCTAAGTTGAGGATATGTGAGTGGCTCCCACTCTTTTTCCTGGTTTGCAAAGGTCTGACACATGCTAAAAAAAAAAAAATAAAATAAAATCATCTTTTAGAGAAAAAGTAAAGAGCTGGAAAGTACAATTGCAGGACTTCAATCCAGTATCAATGCAGAGATAGAAAATGGAGTAGGTCTCATTCATTGGTTTAAAAAGTTACACACACTGTGTACGAACCGCACAAAACAATAAACTTCAGAAAGACTTTTCTGATGCCCCAACTGAAGCTACAGCTAATCTTAAATCACCTGGTCTGTCAGTTTTCAATAGTATCTTTTTTCTTGTACGAAATACACTGGATATCGATTAGCGTAATATTTCATAGTTCCACACAACCAAGGTGCATTTAGCTTCTGCATGTTCACGTATTAACAAGCAATACAAGAATATGGGAATGCCTTGCCTGATTTTCAAAAATAGTTACCTCTTCAGTGCCCAGCGCATACACGCACATGCATACAGACACATTACTCTACCCACAAATAACCAAGCAAATATCTGAAAGACAAACTACCTGTTCTTGCATACACAGTTAACATGGAAACGCTTTCCTGGTGTGATACTTCCTGAATTGAACCTTAGTTTGAAAAAGTCCCGTATTGACGGAAAAAGATTTAAAATAATTACTTTGATGAAGAATTCTGACTCCAACGAATCTGCAGGTAATTTTCCTTCATACAACTGTAACACTACTCACATCAGTTAATGAGTAACCGACCAACATGAGATAAATGTTAACTCAAACAAGAAAAAATGTCAACAAATGGCAGGATATCTGGCACTAAGGAAATAAAATCTGTCCCCACTTGCTGCAACAGAGACACAACAGAGCCCCCACTGTTGTGCAGTGACCAACAGGTCATTTGCTGGAATATCCAGCATTTACATTTCAATGCTTTGTTTCACTCCCAGATGCATCTTTCATTTTTATCTTCCTTACATTTTATTTTCTTTTTGCAAGAAGTAGGTGATCTTTCAGAGGAAAAACTATCTTCAAAGAATGAGCCAGTTATTTCCAAAGGTGCATTTCAAAGTCCAAATCTCAAACACTATTATATTGCCTTTGCAAAAGCAACTTAACCGTCTGGCTATAATGAACCGCTTTCTTCCAAACTACAGTTTTATGAAATAAGAAATGCCAGCATGCCTGCCACAAGTTATGTGTAAGACAGAGGATGTGCAGGGGGAGGAATCTTCACCAAACGTGACCTGCTAAAAAATCTGTTCATTCTAGTTCACTACTAATCATGTTAAAAAAATTGATAAGAAAGGGTGGAAAGAGAAGCAAAATGAAGCCACTGGCATCCTCCAAATAATGTAAAGTTACAGTGATGTTAGGAGACCTTGTGACTGTTGCACAAATGACTGTCAGGAGCCCAAATGGTAAGCTCATGGAAATACTTAATATGCATGGGGTTTTTTATATATATATATATATATACACACACACACACATATATATACACACACACACAGAGACTTTTTTTTTTTAAAAAAACACACACACGCTTATCTATTTATTTAAATCTACAGTTTTGGAGTTAAGTCTTGAAAATGTAAGAAATTCCTCTGCTTAGTTTTCTTCTTTTGACATGCTTGTCAGTTATCGTCCCCCTTCTCCAACCCACCCCCCAAAACACTCAAATCATAAATCCGCTTACTCACTAAGGAAACAAACTAAAGGACATTGAGTGCAGTATATCTTCAAATAACTCTCTGCTCTCAAAGATACAACTTGTAACATCACAAAATTAAAAATGTAAATCCAAATTCTAGAATAAAAAGGGACATTATTGGGATATTAACTTGGGATTAAAAAGCTACAGTAGTAATATACGACTTTTTTTTAAAAAAAAAAATAGAACATTTCCAGTTGTGTGATATTAGTATCTAACTCAGTCTTTTGTCCTCGAGATATCAAGTACCCTCAACACTTCACACCAGACAGAACAGCTCGGAAGTGTGCCCAAAACCCACTGAATTTTCCTCTTCAAATTAAGCATTTTTGGACACACTGAAAACAGCAGCCTTAAAGGAAGGCTGATCAAACACAGCAGAAACTGAACAAGCACTTTGCAGTCACTACAATGTTTTAATAACAACATATAATTGTGTTCTGAAAAAGAAAAAAGAGAATAGATACAGTAAAATCAGCACTGAGATTCGGTGCAGCTAGACACCATTTCCACTCTCACTTCAGTACACCAAATACTTTTGCCCTATGGAAATAACCCTCCTACTTGATCAGCATAGAGCAGTTTTGAAGTTAAGTTTGGAAGAAACAAACAAAAAAAATTGCATTGTAAATTGCAAAGACAACTACAGTTGAGAAACTGTTAATGGCCTTGGCTCATGATTATCAACAAAATGCAAAGATTTATTCATTTATAATGCTATCATACACCAAGCAGAAGCCAAGTAACATCAGAAAAGCTTCCTAATGCATTACATTTTTTCTCTCGCCTAGTTCTGTGATAAAGTTGCTACAGGGAAAGATAGAATAAACACAGCCAGGAGCTCTCTGAATTCAAAACCAAATTCCAACAGTGATATTTTAGTGCCATTTTATTAATTTCTCAGCTTCAGTATTTTTTATTTGCTGAAATAACACTTGCACTACATGTACCCACCTCATCAAGGTGTGAAGAGGATTAGCTGAAGCTTGAGAAACTCTCCATGAGTTTCTTGGAAAAAAACATATGACTAACTGAGTACTGTAACATCTAAGCCATGTTCCTACAAGTCCTGGCCCATGCACAACTCCTTTCTGTCTACTTGGGATTATGCCTTATGAAACAAAGTCTGAAATTAGCACCTGAAATGGAAAGTTACATACCTTCAGGAGGGATTTCAAAATTTAGCGTATTTATATACATGCAAATCTCCATTTCCCAAGACAAAGCAACATAGCTGTTTCAAACAAAGTCACTGAAGGAAAAGAAACCTTTCACAAGTAATCAGGAATGCAGTTATCCCAAAATACAGAAATGTATTGTTCATGTATCTTTGCGACCTCAAAATCTGGCTTCCTTCCATGCTATTTGATCTCGCAAATTCACAGTCCTGACCTACGTTGTGAAAGTTGTTCTCCAACTCTCTGAAGAACACGTACAGGGCAAGACATTTGATACAGAAGTTATTTGGAAAAAGGATAAAATAGAAAAACCTCTTCAAAACTCCAATGAAACAGAAGATTCCTAGAATCAAAAATGGATGAGTTTCTCCTGATAACTGTAAACCAGTAACCACAGATGAAGTCCTGCGCTTTATCAGATCACTGGATTTGCTCCAAGAGAGTTCAGAAGCAAAGGACAAGAAACTCAATCAGAACTTGGGTGTAGCTAACAGGGGTTAAACCAGCCAGCAGAAGCCATGATCCTAAAACTAGATTTTTACTGGACTTTGTACTAGCCCTCTTACTGTGTTTAGTTTGCCAATCTGAACTGTAAATGGAGTGCTAGCTACTGTCTCTCCTCAGTTAATCTGTTTAACCACAGGTTTATAAAGTAAGTTGAAATGATTTGATGCTAAATGAGTGCAAAAACATAGTATCTTTGCTCAGAACATCTAATTTTGCTGCTTCTTTAAAGAACAGTTAAAAAAAAAAAAATCCTAATTTTGGCAACTGCATACATTTTTGAGAGACTTGACTTCTGCTTTCTTTGTATCAGATCTGACCTCTCTAAGCTTAATTAAGTACACATTCCTCAGGGAACTATGTTATCCTTTCAGGATTCCAGACCTATTTATTTTGCTATAATCCCCATGAGAAAATATGCTTCCTTTGCAAAGTCAAACAAATCTTGCAACATTACCAGGCAGGGAGGGTCCTTGCAAGCAATGGGGATACAGTTCCGCAGATATTTTCCTCTCCCAAAAGAACAAACCACCAGCATGGATTGGATTTTCTTGAGCAGAAACAAGCTGTGCACCAGACCTGTTGTACCTCAGAATTTTGGACCTTTAACATATATGTTAGTATGATTTCTCAGGGCTTCAGTCTGCTTCCAACATCTGAGCAATGGTGGTAAGAGCTACAGGCATTATGGTTCCTGTGGTCACAAATGGCACCACACAGTCAATGGTATCAGAAGTTTTAGGAGGAGGAGACAGGAGCTTTGTCATGACAAACTGCAGAGGTCACGCTCATCCCACAGGTTTCACCGCTTCCAGTGTGCCTCTAACATCTGGGATAGACAGATGTCCATCAAATTAAAGTATTCAAGATAACATGAAAGCAATATTTAAACAATAAACTTAGGTTAAAATGGGGGTGATTTTTTTTTCTTAATACATATTACAGGAAAGAGGGGAAATGTGGTAGAGAAGGAGGTCTCCAGAAGGCGGCAATGCCAGTCTTTTCTACTCAACATCACAGAAGGATATGTAACATGTCAGAATTCACAGAAGTCACGTCAGACTTGTTGGTAAAGTAATGAGTTTTGGGGTATTTTGTTTGGTTTTTGTTTTATTTCGCTAGAATTGAAAACCATCCATCCGCAGGATGACTCTCCGCATCTCACTAAGGCCAGTTTAATGCACAAATGCGTTAAATCACAAGCACGAAAGATAGCTCTTTGAATCAGGCAATCCAAAGATAGGTACAACAATTTAGCACAAGCCTGTTTTCAGTCTGTGATGGAAGGTCTGCAAGAGTCATGTCAAAGAGGCAGAGTGACCTCTCCAGCAGGAAGTTTACAGAAATCCTTTGGAAAAACTGTTGCAGTACACTGCTCAGCAAGCCGAACGAGGCCAAAGTATCCCAAAGGGTTGAGAACCAAGGGGGAACCTTCCACTTTCCCATCAAAATGTATTCTCATATTGTAAAGAAGGGGTTCCTCTATGAGGCCCCAGTTCACGCATTTTTGAGATTGAGAGCACTTTGTTGGAGGCCAACACGAATGCACGGGAAGCGCCTGAGTTTTATTTCAGTATTTCTGACTTTCTTCTATCACACTCCTGACTTTCATAGCCCTCTAGTCATTTTAACGAATTTCCCTCCTCTCAAAATATATTAAAACAAAGTCTTAAATATGTACATTCCAAATCTATCTTCAATTTTCCAGCTATTCAGAAAAGAGATAATCCAACAAAAGGGTACAGAATGCTCTCCCTATGACAGACTTAAATACATATTTTTTATCATCAAAACTAGCTCTCCCACATGGACAGTTTTCACTAAGACTGAATTTGCTTTATTATGCTTTAACTGCGGCAGGTATTTTACATGTTTTCTTCTGCAAGACAGAAGAAAACAAGGGAAGCAGCCTTTTAGAAATAATTACTAGTAAAATACTATGAAATGCTGTGTTATCACACAGAAGTAGTAAAAGCAAATTTGCTGATACAAAACAGTCAGGACTTCTTCTGAGATGGAGCTCATAACCTTAAAAACACATAGTACTCACTCTCTTCCATTCTATATTTCCACAAAATTGTGGTTATTCATGATGATGTCTATAACTCGGTTTCCATTCTTCCATCAAGTCAGTAAGGCAACTCCTTGCAATCTAAGGCTGAGGTGGCTCCAACTTTTTGAGATGCAATATTGCAAGAGGGAATTCAACTAGCTCCTAGGAGTACGCACTCTTCATCAAAACCCCTGGCAAAAGCAATATAGTGTGACACAGCAATGCTGCAAAATGCTATGCATCATTGGGACATTTTGCCTGCTACCCAATTACAGCCACTGTTGATGTTCAGAGTACCCTTCAAGATGTTGCTATTGCCTTTAGCTGTATCAGTAGACACAAAAGCAATGCCTCTTGCGTAAAACCTAAGAGCATCATGTACAGTAAGGGTAAACAACTTTTTATTACACACAAAGAAAGGAGTGGTATATTCTTGTAAGCTACTTGATTCCCATTTCCCAGAGACGAATGTGGCATGAGCTGTATAACATGACCTAATGAAGCATTCCAAGCAGCAGCAATGTAAAACGCACCATTCTTTCATCCCATTTCAAAAGGCTGACAAATGCTTTTATCTCTCTTAAAAAAAAAAGTTACACAGCAAGTCTGAGTGAGATCTCCTGTATCTATACAGAAAGGATCAAAGCTAGCCAGAAAATACCTGGACCAGTAAAGAGGTCCCAAAATCAGCCAAAACAGGACAGGGCATGGGAGGAAAAAACCAAACGAAAAAAAACCCAACTCTTAAAACATCCTAAGATTTTTCCAGTGGAAAGTTCACATCCGTCATGAAAATATAACCTACCCATATTTTGGTGGTGAAGAAAGAAAAGCAGATTTTTTTTTGTTTCCTTCCCTCACTAACATCATCTTATCCTAATTTCCCCTTGCCAACAGCTAGATGTATTTTTAAAAGAAAATCAGCAAGGAAACAAACAAACCTTGAAGTTGTACGTGTACCAGCTGGGTCTTACAGAACGTAGCCAGCTATCTGAAACAGTAAGTCTAAATGAGAGTTCTTATCTAAAAACACTAGCATACTTTAAAATACTTTTCCATTTTTGGAAAGCCCCAGCAAATTGACTGCCAAATACACAATGCCCCAGCACAGCACTTCTGCTACTTGAACAATACAAGGTTTATGTCCATAGAAAGCAATTTCAAGTCCTCGTGTCCCTCAGTAGCTTACAGTTCTGGTTAAATCTGAAGATTTATTCATTACACAGTTCATTACAGTGATATTATATCTAACAGAGGGCAAAATATTTTGCAGACAGGAGGATCTGCAAAATACTGCTTCTGGGTACAATCAGGAAAAACCTGAAGACCCCACTGAGCTGCAAATGTCACTTACAAAACTCATACAGTAATCCCTTTGACTTCAACTGCAAACATTTTTATTCTAGCCCAATGCCAGGCAGCACTAAAAGGGCTGCATGCATGGTAATATAACATGCTAAACACTGCCTATGAAAAAAAAAAATCCCTGAAGTCTTCAGCCTTATTGAATATCTTTGGATTTATGGATTCACACAAAAATGTGTCAATCACAGAGGTTCGTTCACACAGTTGTCTCATTGAAACAACATGACACAAGTTTTCATTTAAGTCCTTGATTCCCTCTGCCCAAAATATGAAAGGGTTAAGAGAAACCAATACTGGGGGGGGACCAAACCAAAAACAAACTGTCCCGGTTTTGGCTGGGATAGGGTTAAATTTCTTCCTAGTGCTGTGTTTTGGATTTAGGATGAGAAGAATGTTGATAACACACTGACATTTTCAGTTGTTGCTAAGTTCCCTCCTAGTCCAAGGACAGCTCCCATGCCTACTGACTGAGCTAGGTACACAAGATGGGAGGGAACATAATCAGGACAGACAGCCCAGCTGGCCACCGGGGTATTCCATACCATGTGACATCATGCTCAGTATATGAACGGTAGGCGTGATCCAGGAAGTACCGATTGCTACTTGGTTATCGGTCAGCGCGGGTGGTGAGCAATTGCATTGTGCATCACTCATTTTGTATATTCTATCATTATTTATTATTATTATTTTCCCTTTTCTGTTCTATTAAACTGTCTTTATCTCAACCCATGAGTTTTTCTCACTCGTACCCTTCCGATTCTCTCCCCGTCCCACTGCGGGGGCGGGGGGAGTGAGTGAGCAGCTGCGTGGTATTTGGCTGCCTGCCAGATTAAACCACGACAGTCCTTTCTGGTGCCCAACGTGGGGCTCGAAGGGTTGAGATAACGATAGATCTGACCAAAGTGTGTTAAGGCAAAATTGCTATAAGCATTCGTTATATCGATTGGTCACAATGTTGATGTATTGGCTGTCAAAGTTGTGGGACTGGCTCTCAATGTTGGGTCATGTAATACCTTGCTTGCAGTATGTGTTCCCTTTTGTGTTGTTTATCATCAGTCGGAACTGGGCCAAGATAATCATTTTGCTGCTGTTTTATGAGGTGATAAGATCATTGGTCGTAAGTCTAACCTGGTATCTGTACTCAGTACTGCCGTCATTTCTGTACATCGGGAACCACCTCTTAGAAATTATTAGTAATTGCACTTTTTTCCCCGCGGAGAATGAATTTAAGGGGGAGACAGAATGGGACACTTTCTCCCACTTGTTCATCTTCCCTTCCATATCATCAGAAACTCCTTTTTCTTCTATCCTCTTCACAAAGATGTCCACACTATTCCCTGAGAACTTTGAATATCCTTGGGATGTTCAAACAAGCATGTTCATATTGCTACGTCTCCTGAATCTGGTTCAGGCCTTGTGTAGGGTTAAACAACTATTCAGGAATACTGTGCAGAGATCAACCCTCAGGAAAAAGAAAAGAGGGAGGGCAAACAGCGTTGCCTCGTCTGGGCGGGCGGAGCGGCGAGTCTCAGGGGCGGTGGGCAGCGGGAGATCAACCCCGGCAACAGACACGGTAGCTGCTCAAAACCCCACGACAGGCACTACGGCTACTTCAATCCCCGCGACAAACCCTGTGGCTACTCAAACCCCAGCAACAGTCACCGTAGCTTCTCTAACCCCTGCAATAGGCACTGCAGCCACTCAAACTCCGGCAACAGTCACTACAGTTACTCCAACCCCCATGACAAGCACTGCAGCTACCCAAACCCCAGCAACAGGCACTACAGCTGAACCAGAGGACCAACCTTTGCTGGTATCCATTGCCCCTGTACAGAAGAGGAAATCTTGGAAGCGGAGGTCAGGTCGTTTAGAAAGGGATGATGGAAGAGCAGGGCCATCACGAGGAGAGTAGGAGGAAGAGGAAGAACTCATAAACGAGATGGAAACCACCCGATCCCTATCCCTGAGTGAGCTGCGAGATACGCGGAAAGATTTCAGCCTTCATCCAGGTGAGCATATTGTTACCTGGCTGCTCCAATGCTGGGATAATGGGGCCAGTAGCCTGGAATTAGAGGGGAAAGAAGCCAAACAGCTGGGATCCCTTGCTAGGGAAGGAGGCATTGACAAAGCAATTGGCCCTCAGCCTCTGGAGACGACTGCTGTCAGGCGTGAAGGAAAGGTATCCCTTCAAGGAAGATGTTATATATCGCCTCGGCAAATGGACCACCATGGAGAGAGGTATCCAGTACCTGAGAGAACTAGGTGTGCTGGAGGTAGTTTATAGTGACCTGGACGATGACCAAACACCCAAAGATCCAGATGAAGTCCAGTGCACGTGACCCATGTGGCGGAAATTACTACGGAGCGCACCAGCGTCATATGCCAATTCGCTGGCAGTACTGTGCTGGAAAGAGGAAGAAGCACCAACGGTTGATGTTGTTGTTAGCAATCTCCGGGAATACGAAGAAAGTGTCTCCTCCTCCCTTGTCTCAGCTGTGGAGAAACTGTCCCGGAAGGTCCAGCAACTCAAAGACAATAGGTCCTATTCCCCACTTGTATGGACCAGTATCTCAGGCATTAGGAGTCAGTGTTCTTCTGCTCAAGAGAGAGGATATAGAAAGTACACACCACAGGGCACCCTGTGGTTTTACCTGCATGACCACGGAGAAGACATGAGGCAGTGGGATGGAAAACCTACCTTGACCCTAGAGGCACGTGTCCGAGAGTTGCAAGGAAAAACAATCACACAAGGGGGTTCTCTCAGGAAAAATGCTGCTCCACTTTTCAGGAAAAACCTGTCTCACGACAGTCCAGTTTCCAGTGAACAGTTCCCCAGCCAGAGTAGAAGGGCTGAACTTACTTTGGATTGTAATGAAGGAATTCTTGACTCACGTTTGCAAGAAGTGAGAAGCGGATACTATGACCAGAACTAGAGGGACCCTGCCTCCAGCCAGGTGGAGGAAAGGGACAACCGGGTTTACTGGACTGTGTGGATTCGATGGCCTGGCACATCAGAGCCACAGGAGTATAAGGCTCTCGTAGAGACTGGTGCACAGTGTACCCTGATGCCATCAAGCTATAAAGGGGCAGAACCCATTTGTATTGGAGTGACAGGGGGATCCCAAGAGTTAACTGTATTGGAGGCCGAAGTGAGCCTAACTGGGAATGAGTGGCAGAAGCACCCCATTGTGACTGGCCCAGAGGCTCCGTGCATCCTTGGCATAGACTACCTCAGGAGAGGGTATTTCAAGGACCCAAAAGGAGTGATCAGCAAGACTCGCTCACCCTTTAACAGTCCCATATGGCCAGTGTGAAAGTCCAATGGAGAGTGGAGGCTAACAGTAGACTATCGTGGCCTGAACGAAGTCACGCCGCCACTGAGTGCTGCTGTGCCGGACATGCTAGAACTTCAATATGAACTGGAGTCAAAGGCAGCCAAGTGGTACGCCACAACTGATATTGCTAATGCCTTCTTCTCCATCCCTTTGGCAGCAGAGTGCAGGCCACAGTTTGCTTTCACTTGGAGGGGCGTCCAGTACACCTGGAACCGACTGCCCCAGGGGTGGAAACACAGCCCTGCCATTTGCCATGGACTGATCCACACCGCACTGGAACAGGGTGAGGCTCCCGAACACCTGCAATACATTGATGACATCATTGTGTGGGGCAGCACAGCAGAAGAAGTTTTTGAGAAAGGGGAGAGAATAATTCAAATCCTTCTGAAAGCCGGTTTTGCCATAAAACAAAGTAAGGTCAAGGGACCTGCACAGGAGATCCAGTTTTTAGGAATAAAATGGCAAGATGGTCGTCGCCAGATCCCAATGGATGTGATCAACAAAATAACAGCCATGTCCCCACCAACTAGCAAAAAGGAAACACAAGCCTTCTTAGGCGTTGTGGGTTTTTGGAGAATGCATATTCCAAATTACAGCCTGATTGTAAGCCCCCTCTATCAAGTGACTCGGAAGAAGAACGATTTCAAATGGGGCCCTGAGCAACAACAAGCCTTTGAACAAATTAAACAGGAGATAGTTCATGTAGTAGCCCTTGGGCCAGTCTGGGCAGGACAAGATGTGAAGAATGTGCTCTACACCGCAGCCGGGGAGAATGGCCCTACCTGGAGCCTCTGGCAGAAAGCACCAGGGGAGACTCGAGGTCGACCCTTAGGGTTCTGGAGTCGGGGATACAGAGGATCCGAGGCCCGCTACACTCCAACTGAGAAGGAGATATTGGCAGCATATGAAGGGGTTCAAGCTGCTTCGGAAGTGGTTGGGACTGAAGCACAGCTCCTCCTGGCACCCCGACTGCCGGTGCTGGGCTGGATGTTCAAAGGGAGCGTCCCCTCTACACATCATGCAACCGATGCTACGCGGAGTAAGTGGGTCGCACTGATCACACAATGGGCCCGAATAGGAAACCCCGGTTGCGCAGGACTCTTGGAAGTGATCACGAACTGGCCAGAAGGCAAAGATTTTGGAATATCCCCAGAGGAGGAGGTGACACGTGCTGAAGAGGCCCCACCATATAACAAACTACCAGAAAACAAGAAGCAATATGCCCTGTTCACTGATGGGTCCTGTCGCCTTGTGGGAAAGCATCGGAAGTGGACAGCTGCGGTATGGAGTCCTATACGCCAAGTTGCAGAAACTGCTGAAGGAGAAGGTAAATCGAGTCAGTTTGCAGAGGTGAAAGCCATCCAGGTGGCCTTGGACATTGCCGAACGAGAAAAATGGCCAGTGCTTTATCTCTATACTGACTCATGGATGGTGGCAAATGCCCTGTGGGGGTGGTTGCAGCAGTGGAAGCAGAACAACTGGCAGCGCAGAGGTAAACCCATCTGGGCTGCCGCGTTGTGGCAAGATATTGCTGCCCGGATAGAGAACCTGACATTAAAAGTACGTCACATAGATGCTCACGTACCCAAGAGTCGGGCCACTGAAGAACATCAAAACAACCAGCAGGTAGACCAGGCTGCTAAGATCGAAGTGGCTCGGGTGGATCTGGACTGGCAACATAAGGGTGAACCTTTTATAGCTCGGTGGGCCCATGACGCTTCAGGCCATCAAGGAAGAGACGGAACTTGTAGATGGGCTCATGATCGAGGGGTGGACTTAACCATGGACACTATTGCACAGGTTATCCATGAATGTGAAACATGTGCTGCAATCAAACAAGCCAAGCGAGTAAAGCCTCTTTGGTATGGAGGACGATGGTTGAAATATAAATATGGGGAGGCCTGGCAGATTGATTATATCACACTCCCACAAATCCGCCACAGCAAGCGCTATGTGCTCACCATGGTGGAAGCAACCACCGGATGGCTGGAAACATACCCTGTGCCCCATGCCACTGCCCGGAACACCATCCTGGGCCTTGAAAAGCAAATCCTATGGCGACATGGCACCCCAGAAAGAATTGAGTCAGACAACAGGACTCACTTCCGAAACACCCTCATAGACACCTGGGCCAAAGAGCATGGCATTGAGTGGGTATATCACATCCCGTATCATGCACCAGCCTCCGGAAAAATTGAACGATGCAACGGACTGCTAAAGACAACACTGAGGGCAATGGATGGTGGGACATTCAAGCATTGGGACACACATTTAGCAAAGGCCACCTGGTTAGTCAACACTAGGGGATCTGTCACTCGAGCTGGCCCTGCCCAATCAAGATTCTTACGTACTGTAGATGGAGATAAAGTCCCTGTCGTGCACATAAGAAATACGCTGGGGAAGACAGTCTGGGTTTCCTCCTGCCTCTGGCAAGGGAAAACCCATCCGTGGGAATGCTTTTGCTCAAGGACCTGGGTGCACTTGGTCGGTGATGCGAAAGGATGGGGAGGTCTGGTGTGTACCTCAAGGGGATTTGATTTTGGGTGAAAATAGCCAATGAACTGAATTTTATGATGTCAATTGTTATATGATATTGTATATCATTACTTCTACGGTTGCTATCAATGGTATAGCAGTGAAAATCACCCAGATTAACAAAGAATGAACTAACTCTGATGAAACCGAGCAAAGTGCAACGATGATAGAACTGAATGAGTGCAGCAGTACCGAAATGAGAACTGGCTTCAGGATGCAACAGCCCAACACCACACACCATCTCTCCGGCCCTGAAAGACTGTTATGACAGATGGAGCCCAAAGTTGTGGACTAAATGAACTCAATGGACATTTTAAAGGGATAGTCCATAGACTAAGGGAATGATATCTGTGTGTGCATATATATATATATGTATATATAAAAAGAAAGATAGTGGTGATTAATTGAAATATATCGAAAAATGTGAAACCTAAGCATAACGTAAATGGTATAGAATAAGGGGTGGATACTGTCCCGTTTTGGCTGGGATAAGGTTAAATTTCTTCCTAGTGCTGTGTTTTGGATTTAGGATGAGAAGAATGTTGATAACACACTGACGTTTTCAGTTGTTGCTAAGTACCCTCCTAGTCCAAGGACAGCTCCCATGCCTACTGACTGAGCTAGGTACACAAGATGGGAGGGAACATAATCAGGACAGACAGCCCAGCTGGCCACCAGGGTATTCCATACCATGTGACATCATGCTCAGTATATGAACGGTAGGCGTGATGCAGGAAGTACCGATTGCTACTTGGTTATCGGTCAGCGCGGGTGGTGAGCAATTGCATTGTGCATCACTCATTTTGTATATTCTATCATTATTTATTATTATTATTATTTTCCCTTTTCTGTTCTATTAAACTGTCTTTATCTCAACCCACGAGTTTTTCTCACTCGTACTCTTCCGATTCTCTCCCCGTCCCACTGCGGGGGCGGGGGGAGTGAGTGAGCGGCTGCGTGGTATTTGGCTGCCTGCCAGATTAAACCACGACACAAATTCATATGAACCCATTGAGACGCAAAGTCACCACTATTTGGTCCACCACTCGTCATGATAGTTTTAATCTACACTTTCAACAGTGCCATATTAACTAAGGTATAAAAGTTGACAGTATTTTGTTGATCTCAGCAAAGCAAATCTTTTCCAGGTTGCTCAATTATTTTTAAAACTAAAAGAGCTTTGCTTCAAAATCACTTAAAAATAACAATGTAATGATTGACAGACCCTGGGCATTCAGGTGAAAAGTTTGTGGTATCCTGTTTGTGTCTCTTCCCCAAAAACTGCCTTCATTTTTCTGAGAAAGTTTGACACGTTATCTGTAGTGCTCGAAATGCAACTGAGTGCAAGTATGAAACAAGGTTAGAATGTTCAAGAGAAACACTATGTTTAAACTGTCACTAGCAAAGTAGCAGCCATCTCTTTAAAAAGTAATACACATTTTGACATCTTGCAAATCTGGCTTCTGCTCTGATTTTGTATTGTTTTAAACATTCAAAGAGGAATTCTTTCCACCCTTCTGTTACACATGCCGAATTCCCTCAATAGCAAGCTGATCCAGCATGCAAATCAGACAGAAAAGAAATAAATAATTATGACCCTCAAAAAGAGAGAACGTTGGCAACCGTTTGAGAAATTGTAACATCCACGATATAGTTTCTTCCCTTTCCAAACTGACCAAGTATCACCGTGAACATACTGGGCCAACCTTCACATCAATTTCAGTGCAGTAATCGAAGCAGCAGCAGAGATCAGACATTAGCAGGAACACAGTAACCTTGGAAACCTCAGTGACTTCTTTTTTTTCCTCATTTGAAGAAAAAGTGCCTCACCACCACTCTGAAGAGTCCAGCCCACTGCTTACTCGCTTCTGCTATCAGTCTCTTCCCTGGTTTCACCTTCCTAACGGAACTAGTAATCTAAAAAGATGGACCAGGGTGCACTTACCTTAAATGTAGTTAATTTTTTTTTTTCCCCAGTCCCCTTGCCTGGGACTACAAGTCAAAATTCCTTCTTACAGGGCTAATGGAAGTCTAAAGAGGTGCTCTTTTACGTACTTTACTCTTTAGCAATGAACAGTAAGCAGTGTCCTGCAATCAGGACATACCGTGCACTGCACACAGAGTGAGAAGTCACCACTCTTCTGCTCACGTAACTTCAGTGCAATACAGAGGAGCGAGAAGTGAAGAACTTTTAAACAGAAAGTCTTCTTTCAAATCCTTCTTTAAAAAAAAAAAAAAATAAAATCAAAGACAGCCAAGTGTGTGCATTTGAGATTAGGATTTAAACTAAACTCCTAGTACAGGAGGCATAAAAGTAAAAACAGAAGCAGAGAGGAAAGTGCGCAAATCAAAAATATACAAATAAATTCATCTTACTGGACCTGGAAAAAGCCATAGAGCCATCTGCCTAGGATATTGGTTTCTTTGAAACATCATTTCAGACTAGCAAAGAATCAAACTGTATTATGTAAAGAAAATGTCTTTTTGGCTTAAGCATAGCAAAAATATCTTCCAGGTGGAATTAAGGATACATGCAATGTTTGCTAGGCAAAGGCATAAAGCTGGATTCAGCAAAAGACTTCAGCCAATACTTAAGCTTACTGATTGTAAGCAAATTTAAGCATTTGCTTACAAACTTAATAAAATCAGTCAGTTCTCCAGAGGGAGAATTAGCATACAAGAAACAGGTCAAGAAAATATGGTCAAGAGGTTCCCCCTCTTGCTTCCAGTCTTCCCACAGGACAGGAGATAGAAACTGGTTTTCAAATTTCCAGACTTCAATCTGGGAATTCTAGGGCAAGACACAGATGATGAGATAGAATCAATCTGGGAAGACTAGAATCATGAGATGATGCCTTTCAATGCCACAGCTCTATACCACATACCTGACAGAGTAAAAGTAAAAGATGGAAAAAATGGTATCCCAGGACAGAGAGCTAAGTGAAAGCCTGGTGGTGGGACAAACAAGTATTCCTACATCATACGCATGCCCCAAGACAAAGTTACAAAACAAAGGGGACTCAAGTTCCCAGAGCAAAATCCAGAGTAAAGCCCTGGGGCATTAGTCATGCTGTAGCTTCAGAAACCTCAGAGAACACTAATTAGATATTAGTGTTCAAATAGCTATACAGAAATACTTCCAAGTTAAACACGCACGGACTGAGGCCATACAAGATAGTAATTACCTAAATTTGGTAATTTAGGGATTTGTACAGCAAAACAAAATTCTTTCAGAATTCATTTTTACAATGTTTTTCAGAGTGAAAACAAAAACGTTGCCTTTTACAGAGAGTTTTAAAACACAGTACATACAGGAATAGCAAACACTTTCCTCTAAAGTGGTCTTCTGCCCCCATCACTTTGAAGGAAAAAAGCACAGGTGACTAAAGCACAAAAAAAGAATACTTTATAGTAAATTGAGATAGTAGTATATGCTGGTATAACGTAACAATTTGAAAGGTTGGTTTTAGTTCTAAATAAGCCTGCTACAAAACCAAATATATTACAATAGCTTAATCTATGCAACGTCAATGACAAGTTTATGAGGGCTTCCCATGACCAGAAGAGGCATCACTATGGTCCAGCAAGTTAAAAACATCCCAGTACTGTTCAAGCAGGGCAGCATTTTCAGGCTCTCTTTTCTGTCAACATGCAGAAAAGTATGGTTCACTGGGCCTCCTTGATGAGCACACATATATGTCAGCAGGACAACACCTCACTTTGAGTATGGACAGCCAGAATACTAGAAGAGTCACATTACACATACAACCACGTGTCTTTATTAACATGTATCAGGTTTCTGAGGCTCAGAGCAACAGGGCTGTCCTGGCTCAGGACTGCCAATGCACACCATGCTGACGGGTACAGAAGAGGACCATCGAGCAGTACGCAGGCAAAACAGCTGTCCTGAGAGGCTGTACTGAAATCAAATGCTTCTACAGACCCCGCTGCACACCAAGATCTCTGACATTGCACTGGCAGGGATGCAGCAGACAGTTTCACAAATAGGTTATGAGAGTTCACACAGGCTACAAGAGTTGGGGGACATCTTCAGAGCAGGCTGATCGACCAGCCCACTTACGGCACAGCCCACTCGGAGCTCTACCCCCCTGGACACAATTAGATCGCTTCAGTCCTGAGTAACCTCACTGCTTTTCATCTGAACCAACTTGCCTGGGAGACTTGTTCACATATTCATTCCTCTCTGCATGAAATACTGCTTCCTGACATCTGTTCTGAATTTGTGTATCCTTAATTTCCATTAATTCATCCCTGCAGCCATGCACCCGCCCTCCCCTTCAGGGTTAAATTGCAAACAATAACCTGACTAGAGATGGATATATGTCTTAAGGTTTTATATCCAGACATCCACTATGTTCACTGTTTTGTTTGTTTTTATTTCCACAGACAACTCCAAGACAGCGGAGTTTGGGCTTTTGGCGCTATTTTTGTTGGGTTTTTGAGTAACTGTCTTTTACAGCTCATCCAATTTTCACGCTAGTATACATCCACACCATCTAGTGGATTTATGCTACATAATTTCAAATGTTATAATCTTTCTGCAACTGATATAATGGCACTGAATGCAACAGCCTAAATTGGTGCAAGCTAATCTCTGCTTCTTTTCTTTTGTTTTTGTAACTTCAGATTTTCTTCCAGATGTGCCCTAGGTTTTGAAATATTACTACAATGCTTGCCTGAGTTTGTTAATTTTGTACTCACTGTTATGTCAGGGGCAATTGGAAAACCCCCACAGAACTGATCAGGGTTCATCCTACAAGGCAGCAGCTGATATCCCGAGCAATTCCAAAATGGGATTCTTCCTTCATTTGTACCTTGTGATCAAATTCAGAGTCCACTTTATTTTCAGGTCTGCATAAACTTTATTTTCATGGATGATTTATATAATAAGAAATTTTTGTTTTTCATTTGCAAGCATAGTAGTGGTATTGTCTTGACAAACTCTTGAAAACCTGTATTGTAGTGTTGCCAGTGTAAGGCCTGAGCTGCTGTTTTCACCTGACCACATTTATGACATTATCTATTTTGTTATGGGGCTTTATGGCTAAACTTACACATGATAATGCTTTTATAAACACTCATGACCCCAGTAGTCTTTCGAGTAATGGTTTACCGTGCTAATGCATTACTCTTTTCCAAAATGACTACAGGATCTCGTAAGTGCAACGTTCTTTGTTCTCATTCACTCCCTTTCCACGTGACCATCAGCTGAGTAACTGCTTACACATTTTGTCTTGGGGGACGTTTAACTAACGCAAAAATAGTTACTTCCCATAAGCTGTGGACAGGGTAGTTTTATGGAAAATGCAGGGAGTAATACTTGTCTTGGAGATAAAATATATTCTAGGGAGAAGAGATACTTGCAGATCAGCTGGAGTTCATGAAACTCTTTCCACACACACGGATCGGAATCAGTGCATATGATTATGGCTACAGGTATCCTCAAGGTTGCCTGCAACATCCTTAGATGGTCTTAGTATATTCTCAGTCCAGCCTAAAAACCACCAAAGACATTCCTGCCTTAAACTGATAACCAAATGAAAATACAGATGCCATTTTAGGCAATAAACGCAAAATTCAGATCTGAATCGGGATGAACGATGTAACAAGATTATATAAAAAATTGCTGTGAGCCTCATAAAAGTGGTCAGAAAAGAAAAGACTCGTAGAAAAATTCTGAAATTTAAGCTACTTGTTGGCTTACTACTACCCTGAAAAATCAGGAAAAAAGCCTCTTGTAAGAAATAACTGATTATTAAATTTGGTCTTGTTCCCATACCTTATTTTTCTATCTTCTGTAATACATGCTATGTATTTCAATTTCAATTATTTAAAAACCATAAAAAATACCAGTATCTTGATGATAGTTACGCTACTATATACTTTTGGCACTCGATATATTAGTCTTTTCAACACTCAACAACCAAATGCCAGAGAGCATAAATACTAATTGAAATATAGTTTCCCGTTTTTGATATATGGCACATATGAAATTATTTGTCTCCAAAACAAGTTTAAAGAATTTCTTACCACAGTCTCCGGCATCATTTATGTACCATTGCTTCTGGGAACTCTAGATTATGTAGCACCTACCAAAGCAAATTTGCAAGCTACCAACGTTATCAACAAGCCAGATTCTTCCCCATGGAAGCTGGTAGAATTCCGTACTGCAAGTGCTATTTGGAGAACTAAAGCTACTGTGCAAAGAGGGATCAATTACTTCATCTAGTCTAACCAAAAGTACTTCTTTCTACTAAACTGTTTCCCTTCTACTTCTAAACCACCATCACGATAGTATTATTATTAATCATTATTGAATGTATATAATTGATGAAAACCTTCAAAAAGGTAATACCTTACTTGCAAACTTAATTACCACTGCATGTACTTTATTTCATGAAAAAACAAAATTCTGCATTTATTCAGCATACCACAAAACACAGCAATTTTCAAATGCACAAGTACCATTATCACCCAAAATGGGAGATGCTCAGCCAACTGACACTTGTATTTACTAGAATTTCCCCAAATGGACTGAGAAATCTCCAAGTCCTTCACTAAGCAGAGGTTCTTCTCTTGAACTTAGTTATATTTCTTGAAAGCACTGAAACAAACAAATCCTTGCACAAGGCCAAATATCAAGTCAACAACACAGGTAGTAGGACTAGATCTGTGGTTTCCAGAAGCTTAGTGCTCTAACTACAAAAAATGCTTCCTTCATAGATAGCAAGTACTATCAAAAGTTTTAGTTAAAAGCAGGGAATGTTATCCCATGAGGGTGGTTCTGGTAAAATAAAGTAAAGCCCTCCAAGACTGCTAGATTTAGGCTGCAACACTCTCTAAACGTCTTTGATTTACACAAATCTAGGGATGGGGAAATTTTAAGTCATCTGAGACCATGGAAGTACTGATCTCACCTTGTGTGAAAGGGACTCAGAAATTTTAAAAACTAACAAAAATCTAGCAATGACACTGAACTGGGTGGAAACTATCTACAGTAGACATTGAAAATAAATTAATAACATGGATACACTCTTCACAATCCAGTGCCAAAAGTTTGCCTTTAAATCTCTGTTGCTGTAAAAATTTGAGAGAGAGAGAGAGAGAGAGAGAGAGAGAGAGAGAGAGAGAGAGAGGAGGGTGTATATATACACGCTCACACGCACACATAGGGGTATGAGTGTGTGTATATATATACACACACATATATATAGGGGTGTGTGTATACATATATACACCTTACTCACTAAGATACATTTTCTTCTTTTCTGGTAGAACCATGTGGTTTGTATTTCAGCCACTTAACTTGCTTTTTTCAACTTGAAACATGTCCTCCTGTGGGAGGAATGAGAAACTCAACCACTGATGCAGATGTTTTGACTACATAGGGACTTGTTTTTTATTAATGGCACGAACAATACCCCAGCAAAAGAAGTATTATTTTTCTGACAGCTAGGCATCTGATTTAATAATCATCTTATTCTTAATTTGTTGATACAGCTTTTGTAGTCTCAACTTCAAATACATGTGGATCAACAGCAAGAAAGGAGACAAATAAACATGCTTACCTTTTCTTCACATTTCCTGTGGCAGGCATACTTGCAAACTAAAACAAAAGCAAATAAAATATATGAGTAAAAGAGTGGGTGGATTCTCCCCTCCATTTCTTTAGATCAGCTTTCTACTAGAGATCTGGCCAAACTCAGGTCTGTATATATAAAAGTATTTACATACTTCAAAACAAAACAAAAAACTCTAAAAAGAAATGCATTTAGTTTTTAACATTGCTGTAGTTAACTTATCTTTCAGGAATGGCTATCAGATTTGTGCATTCCATCAGCTTCTGATAACGTATGTCTGGTTAAACTTCATGGGCTGATTATCTTGACACCTACCTTTACAGCTTCACATGCACCAGAAGTGTTACCATCTAAATAACACAGATAGTAAGATCAAACTGTTCCGAATGTAACCTGTGAATCTTAGTCATATCAGCAGTTCCAGAGAGCTAAGAAAAGCAGGGTGACTTCAAACTCACAAGCGACCATGACTCTTCAGACTTTAATTTCTGATTGTGAAATACAGTTTACACAGTGTTGCAAACGTTACTTCCAAGAGGCAAGCCCTTGATTTCTTTTAAATTCCTGCGGACCTATGAGCAAGAAAGGATGAATCGTACTAGCAAGTTTAGATTCAGAAAACAGCACTTAACTTAAAAGTAGCCAGATGAACAGCAATGTAACTATGATGCAACAGCATAATAGCTAGAATCTGATACAGGCTAGTTTTAATAGATTTTCCATTTATATGCACTTCCTTCTTTACTCTGAAATTTGCTTTATTTCCTTCTAATGTCTATCCTTTGGGTTACTAAGAGCTAAACTGTATTTTAAATTCAGGAAAAATTTACTTATGCAATTTCCAAGATCAGTAAGCTGCAGAATACCACTGAGGTTTAGCTGGAAGATTAACTGGGGCCTAACCTTAGACCACTGAAGTTGAAAGCCATGCTCATTTCTTGGTGCTTCTACAAGGAGAAGGACACTCTACAGCCTGACCCAACAAGAAAAATACAACTACCAAGACGAGGTCAGCAAATACACGACCATGCCCATTTCAGATTCAAGCGCATCAACCGCTGAATGAAAAACCCTCATGCTCCAGTCACTTCTCAGGGGAAAAAAAAGTAAGGCTTACTGACCCATTTTCTTATGCAATCTTGTAGGTGCTATGTTCACTTATTTTCCCCAGATACAAGTTAGGAACCAGTTCTTTGTTCATAGTGCTTCACAGGATCAAGATTCTTTATTCTAAAAATGTATTAGTGTTCACACAAATATACTGCTCTAATTATTAGCATTGATAATGATCAACAACCACTTATAAACGCTATCAACCTTAAAGCAAATGGAAGATAGCTTTTAATCCACGAAGAAAAACTTCACTTTCTTGCGTGACAGCATGGGGGATGCCTAAATTCATTAAGTGATTACATGCACCGAAACTGTATATTTAGTAGAATCCAAATTTTAAATCAGCATGACTAGCTTTGACTTTGCAAAAGGCTAAGAGATGCTCTAAAAATATGCATGCATACAGTTTCTTCTATAACCTACTTTGAGGCCTCCTGCAAAATGGTGTAACAAAACAAAACAACAACAACAAAAAAAGAGAGGCAATCTTTACAAAAAGTAAAGAATAAAACAGTGAATCTGTCAGGAAGCCCTGATATTATAGACAAGGTTCTCATCTTCTTTACTGATGCTTAAGCCTAGATTTCTGGGGGGCAAGATGAAATACAAAACAAAAATAGATTTAATTCCATGACAATTTCCACGATTTTGCTACTGGCTTATACAAAACCAAATCACAAATGTCACCAACAATACACAAAATCTTTATTAAAGATGTAGATTAACAGTAAATGCAGACATTGAGTTTTTTCAGTTTCCACATACATGAGAATTCAGTGTTTGCTGCTCTTGTGTAACACAACAGTACTGTTTTTGCTGGAAAGCAACCACTGAAGTCAGATGTGAATTTAGCCTGGATAGCAACAAGACTGAGTCTTGCAGCAGCTTCCCATTCAAACTCATAAGCAACACAGAAATACGGCGTACAAACTCCACACATAATTGAAGGGAGAAGACTTCACAAACAAAGCATTGCTATATTTATGAGATTCAAAGGAAACAAAGATTAAAGCCTCAAGAGGTAATTAGCCAAATACATATCAGGCAAAGCTCTCTGACTGAAACAAACTGTGTATTTTTTCAGGTATTTACATCTGTAACATTCTGAGGATAGAGATCCGATTCATTCATAGAGACAGCTTCACTCCTCCTCAGCATCCAGAAATACCCTATTCATATCTAAATCCAGCACTTTCATGGATTAGACTGAGTTAAGTCATTACCTTCTCTCCCTCACTGTTTAATAAAGCTGATGATGATAGTAATGATGATAATAAACTGGATAAAAATAAGCACTCTGAAACGAGATCACTGACAGTCCAGAGGCTGGGAGCAAACAAAGCATTCTTTTGTGCTCAGAAGCAGAAAGAAGATTCTCCTCCTTCTCTCTGGGGTGAACATCAAACTGCTCACTGCATATGTTGCTCCTAAAAGGCACACCAGCTACATCCCAACAACAGAAATGGATCCCCCAGCGTAATAGATCCAAACACCAATTCCCTTTTCTTGACAGGTCTGAATTTTACTAGTAGATTAAATCTCTGCCCAGAATAACAAAACTTAAAATGACTGAGCCCATTTCACGGACTGTTCTTGGCATTTACCAGATGCTCAAGTGTTCAAAGCATTTTGTGTAACCTACGTATGTCCCACTGAGGTACAGCAAGTATCACAAGTTTTCATTTGCTGGTAAGGTAATCTTTTTATGTATATAAAGATCTATGTAAGTATGTGTGTGTGTATAAACACTTACAAATATATATACATGTGTGAACACATGTACACAAATATATACATACATATGTACACACATAGACACGCTCCAAAAACCAAAAAAGTCTTGTTTGTAGTAAACATATAACCACCTGATAAAACCAACTAAAAAAAAAAGGCAAAAAAGAAAAAGGCGGTTAGCACGGAACACAACTGATTGAAAGTAAGTATACATTGGATCACTAACCTGCAGCCAATCATCAGTCTCTAGATGATAATTCCTACCACCAATTTTATTGCTGGTGTGGTAGAGTCATGAGAACAAACGTCAAGGTTGTTTTTAAAGTACAGATAGAGTTAAGTCCTTCTATTTTCTTGTCTCCTCTACTTCCCACACCCTCCAACCCTTCTCCAGAAAGGAGGGGGGAAAAAAAAAATAAGAAAAAAAAAAGAATACATACATACACACAGGGTGAGGAGGGGGAAAGTATCAGCAGCATTTGAAAGAAAGGGAGGTATCAAGAAAATTCCATGAATTGGGTATGAGGAAGCATGCAGGCACATAGAGAAACAGTGAATGCAATAAGGGCTGTACTGCAGCAGCGACAACTCTCCAAGTATCTGAGCATAGAAGAGTTAGTGGAGAGAAGCACCACTGCCTTTTCAGGCACATCCTTTTACAATGCAATTCATACGGTTTTCTCCATTATAGCTGCTAACATTGCAAACAGTGAGAGATCCTTTCACCAACACTAGCAAATTAACCACTCATCCACAGAAGAAAATCAATTTGCTTGATACTTCGTTACTTAGAATTCATCTTGCCACAGCTAACGCTACTACCTCGCAGAACTATCCTGAGTGGATGACTGCACTCCCTCAGTCCAAGGCTGGTTTTGTCTCAGCCCAAGCATTTACAGTACTTGGAAGAGATGGATTACGTCAAGCATTAGATTGCCAGAGAGACCGAATCACATTTCAATATGCCAGCTGTTTTTATAGAAAGCCTTGAATAGTAGAGAGATGCACTTTCAGAAAATTTCTAAGGCCAAAAAAGCAGTATTATACCACAATCGTGCAACCCATGCCTTTTCAGTGCAACAAACATGCAATGCAAAAACATCTGAACAACTGAGCATACTCACAGCATATCAATTGTTAAGGAAAATACATGCAACTTACAGTTAAAAGATCTCAACAAGCAGCTTCTACCGAATGCTGGCATTCTTCAGGCAAAGCTTACAAGCGAAATAGCACTCAGCTCTTTTCAGGACGACAGCCCAAGTGTATTCGAATTTAAAAATGTGCCTGAAACAGTCTGGAGGACTTAATCAATGTCACACTCAGCAAGACTACTTCAGTTTTTCAACTGAACAGCTGAATGTCTGCATCCCACACATCAGCTCCCATCAAATACCAGACTTTCCAAATTTGTGTTTAAGGATTGTGGCATCAGTTCCAAGAACAACTGTCCCAAGCTGGCTGGCAATGAAATGGAGGCCAAGCCATATTTAGTCAATTCACTACACTTCAAAACAGTTCCTAAACAATAGCTCTGAGAATCCATTTTTTTAAAAGGGGGAGAAAGAAAAAGGAAAAAAGAAAAAAAATGAAGACATGTCTTTGCATCAACATGAAGATGTGTTAACTCCTGCAAGTTAATAATACTGCTGCCAAAGACAGAAGAATAAGCATAGTGAATCATATTTTTCAGACTTAAGCTCCCAGACTTAAGCTCCAAAATTTTTATGAAATGAAAGTTCTACGTCTTACATTCATGCATGTAGGATGATCTCTGAAAACCAGTAGCAATGTACTTTGAAAGTACGAGAGTACTTCTGTAAACTAACCACAGAATGATTTATGGCTTACCAGGACAAAGTATTAATTTTTTCTCTGTGTGGTAAGGGCTACTCACCTTGACACATTTTAGCATTTAATGGACATATGGTATGGCAATATATTCCATATATTCCATACAAACATTCTGTCACACTGTACATGCAGTGAATATTAAAACATATCTAGTTTATAAGGACAACCTTGTATTTAACCACAGCTTTTATCAAGTGATTCTCCATGGTGGGTTTTTGTGTGTTTGTTTTTAAACAACTCTATATATGGCAAGGGTACAAACAAGATAATTCAGAAATCCTCTTGGGGCAGAACCTTGATATAAATAGAGAATTTAAGAGATGTAACTCAGTTTAATAACTTACTGATCCCTAAGAAAGATCACTCGCCCCAAAAGCATATACTATACAGCTCTTGATATTTATTTTTAACTTCCTGGTGACAAATAATAAATTAGGATACCAAATCACAGGCCTAGCTGCTTGAAAGATACTTTCTTTCCCTCAGCATCTCCAAGCCAGCTTCCCCAAAACAGACACATGCTATTACGGCTATTTTTTGACGGTAATGGAAGAGTCCTTGATGATCCACAACGAAATGTAATCTAAACCAAGCATATAAAAAGATTTGTGTAACCAAGACTCAGTTTTCATAGTTCCCAATTCCAGTCTTCTCTCTTAATACCACAGAAAGATGGGTATCAGAGTGTTACAGGAGTGGTAAAGCCCAGTCATTTTAGTAGCTAGGCTAGTGATACCACTACTGAGCAACATCTCCCTCCTGCAGGAAATGTTTTGCACAAAATCCCAGGTCTGTCATTGGCTCTGAAGAAAAGATGTTTTCCTTTTTTCAGAAACCAAATCAAGATGTTTTAAAAAATGCATAGCAAGGCCACCACGACAGGGTCTCCTCCATGCAGAGCTTGGTACAGAAAGACATCCATGACCAAAATGTCCCAAATGGAGAGAACTGTGCAACTTGCTGGCCATTTATATTTTGACAAGGGTTTAATAACATTGTGATCAGATTATTAGAAAAAAAACTCTCACCAACACACACACACTTTTCTGCCAATCTGTTCTTACCAGCTCTGCAACAATTCAACTCAAGATAAAGATCCAAGATGAAAGCAATATGAAAAATAGACACACGGAAATCATTAATTGCAGCATTAAAAATAAAATGGCATCCAGTTTTGCATGGGGCAGAGATACCTTTGGGTGGAGGGTGAGGGAAGAGTCCTCTAACTGGAAATATTGGGCTTTAGCTGCAAAAGCACACACTTCTATATTTAAGAAGTTATCAGAGTCACATGCCAAAGATGTCGCAAGTCTAACAGCCACACTACAACAACAACATCTGCTGGTGCATTTCCTGTGCCTCAAACATTTTCCTAGATTTTCTTTTGTTCTTTTTTTCATATTCAGCCAACCATTGTCTCTTCATCTGAATATTGCTCCCAGCACTTCATGACAGGGACTGCAGACATTGTTTTTGAAGATGACAGCTCAAAGACAGTTATGGGAAATTTGTGCAAAGCTTCAGCATATTTTACTTGGGCTGGCTACACAGTAAAGAGTGTTGTGAATGAGCTTGCCCACAGATGAAATATTCTACTTGCTGTTGCTGACAAGGAAAGGAAACAGCAAGGAAAATCTTTATTAAGAGAAAAATACTTTGGCACTACTGCTGCAGTAGTAAGTCTGTTCTTTTCCTTTACTCCCACCTTCCTCCCATCTTGCAGAAAGAACCTTGACCACCAAGGTTTTTTTGGGTTTGTTTGGACCCCGGCCCCCCTCTGGAATTTATAGTCTACCATTATTGTTTTAACTGCATCCTGAAAACTCCTGGGTGGTGTTTTTTTTTGTTTGCTTGTGTTTTGTTTAATTTCCCATACATGCTGTTACAAAGGCAGAGCATTAGCACAGTGAGAACGTTTTCACATTTTAAAAAATAAAGTACTCATACACCAACTTTTTTTCATCTTTTTAAGCTACACTTGCAAGTCAGGTAGGAAATGATTAAACCTTAATCCAGTTTGGAACCAAAGGTTATTTTTAGACCTCCTCCCTCCAGCTGAACAGACAACCCATGTTGCAACATTTCTTCCACAAAACCATTTCAACCAGACCATGGTTTACTGTAGCCAGCAACCTACATGAAACCAAAAAAGTGGCTGGAAAGTCTCCAGGTTTTCCTTGCAACTGCAGACAGTGCAAGAACTGTAAGATCTCGAAAGCTTGCATGCCGGTGATTGATCTTGAAAACATATCCTGCATAAATTATGCTAAGAGCAAGGATTAGAGAAAAGTAAGAGACTGCTTTCTTATTTTGAAGATCACCCATGTTAAGCCAAGGTTGTTAAAAACTTACTTATTATGTGGATAAGACCTAATGGGCCTGGAAGTTTTGATTCACAGCTGTTCTTAAGCTCCTACAGAAAATATAAGTGACAAAGACCAAAACAAAATAGGCTATGCAAAGGTCATCAACATGATCCTTCAAGTACTTATACAGTTATAGGCATGTTTCCCAAGGGTATTTTCTTATCTCATTAATGACAATAGATGGGGACTTTGCATAAAATCAGCTAACAATTCCCCCTCCTACCTATTTACAGGTTTCAGATCCTGAATGTGTCTAAATGGAGTTATGTTTGTAGCCCGGCTTAGTTTCCTGAAGCTTTCTTCATATACCAGAACAAACTCTTCAGGATTACTTACAACAGATTTCTTCACCCATCTCTTCTTTATTTAAACTTTATCTTCCTATACATTATTTCTGCCTCCCATGGTAGTTCTCCCTCCCCCCCACCCCTTGTTTTGAAGCCAATTAGAAGTGTGAGGTTTTAGCCAAATGCATCAAGATTTACTTTGAGGTTCCTTTCCCCACATGGCATATCAAATTCATCACACTCAAATTATTCACTCTAATGATAGCATTTCATTTCAGATTTTTGGGTTAGATCAGATAATTCTAGCTTCAATTTACCCTTAGGAATTTTAGGTTCTCTTCAAGTGGGCTAAGTTTATAAAATTGCAAGTATACCAGATCACATAGCAGTTTTCCTGGAAGAAATGCAGGGGGGGCCACATGGGATCACATTTACTTCGCGTCTTTTTTTTTTTCCTTTTTAATTTATTAGCTGTAATGAACAGAAGCTGCAGCTTTTTAGAAACCTTAGCGGTTTGAACTTTAACTTTAAAATAAATTTTATAACCACAGATCAAATTCTGGCATGATTAAGTCAGTCCTTATGAGGTAAACAAATAGGGAACTCATGTTTTCACTACAGACAACTTTCTGAAATACAATCTGTGATGCAGCTTGGCTACTATGAACATCAAACATTCCTAGAGGTTTTTGCTTTGTGTATTTTTTATTTTTAAATTAGTAGGAACTTACCTTAAAGATTTCTGCCAAAATTCCTCCCGCCCTTCCCACTGGGGTAACAACATGCCATCAAAGGATGTCAATTTTACAGCTTCTCTCAGCTCCAGAGAAGGCTGTGTTCAGCCAGGATGCTTATGTACCACTTGTGTAATGCCTACTAATTACAGTGGCTTCTTCTGTATCTCTGTATGCTCCAGTGAGTCTTTATTCATCCTTCCCTTTCATGTCTTTGCTGTTGTTACGCACATAGCTCCCATGTTTGGCTATCTGAGCTCTGCACTGAAATATGAATGCATAGCTTGTACAGCTGTGTTTATTAGAGTACATTTTACTAATCCAGTGGAAGTTGCTAATTACTGTGTGCACTTTTTGTCTAAAGAAGAGGGGCTGACCTTCCCAAGCTTCTGGTGTGACAGATGGGCTGCAGTCCATGTTTCTCTTTCCAGCCTCCTCCTCCCCAGAACAGTACACTCTGTGTCACTCATGTCCAGGTCAACATCCACCCATTTCTGAGGGGTTCCTAAAAAGACTTCTCTGCTGCCACTAGATCAATTCATGCAATCTCCCTTGGATATCCTCTCAGATGCCTTTCACATGCAAGGCTGACAGTCAAATGAGGTTTTATAGCAAGAGCCTGGGTCCCTACCTAACCCAACCTTACTTGGGCATTCCATAATCCCTCTTCCTTGGAGTTCACAGGAGCTACAAGCTAATCTGCTCTAGGGACAACAACAGACTATGCTCCTTGGTCCTACAGGCTGCATACCCTTGTTTACATGCAGTTGTCTGTCTGTTGTATCATCAAATGTTGGTCGTAACTGAAAACAGGCAGTGCTACCAAAAAGAAGTTCTAGGTCTCATTTTCTCACAAGTCCATATACCTTTTAAATTTGGTGGTAATTAGCAGTGAATTGCTTCGGAAAATAGTAAGGTTTTCTGGTTTGTTTTCTGCTGTTTCTTGATGAGTCTGAGCCATACATACAAGAGATCCATCATTACAAATCTTAAAAGTATTAACTGAAGCAGTTATCTTAAAACCATCCTAAAACAGTCCCACGGAATGCAATACAATTTGCTGGATCAGTGCTCAAGAAAACATGTAAGTGTACATAGAAACATCATGCAGAAAGCAAGAGTGATATGATGAAAAACCCTTTTAATTTGATGACAGTCTTTTCATTCTCTCAAAGATCTCCCGCATTATAATATTAACATAATCATATGGGTATGCCTATTGCCATAATTAACCATCTTATGGTTAATTAATCAATGCCTGTTGCCATAATTAGCCATAGATGGTTATGTCATAGTTATGTTGAAATTACAGTAAATATATATCTTTATATATGATGTATTATAAGATCAATAGATGGATAGATCTCATAATACACCCATATAAGTGTCTAGTAATACAGGATCTTATTTCACAAGGATCATTCCATGGAAACCAGGGTGACACAAACAACGCTACCCCACAAATACACACTACATGCTTCACCATTTAGAGTCAACTGTAATGCCACTGGCCCAAGTTGGATACAAATTCCTTTGGCATTTCTAGCTTTATAGTTTGTCTGCCAAAACTGCAACCACAGACATGCTTTGCACATTATTAAGATACTAGCATGTTATTACGGAACTTACTGAAAGCACTTACTGAAAGAGAGAGTATATAAAACCATCTGCTATCATATAAGATTAAATATGCATATATTTACACACACAGTATGCACAAACAAGCCTTAAGAACAGTTTGTCAGCTCCAAATGAGTCTCAATATAAAAATATATTTTGTCTTGTCAAAAGCAATGAACATTTGATTAAGTACAGAGAACTCTGTATCAGGTAACTCCAATTAACCCAAAATGAGATTTTAAGTGGATCACTAGCCATGACCACAAGCACAATCACAAACAAGCAGGTGAATTTCAAAGGAAAATACCAAACCTCTTTAAGAAGAAAACCAGCTCCAGTTGTCTTCAAATCCTGATCCATGACCTGTAAGTGGCTGGAAGCTCTTGATTAAACACAGATACTGTAATCTGATGAGAAAATATACTTTCTACTATCAATTAATGCTACATGCTCAAGGAAACAGTCCAGGACTGACTTACTGTAAGCCACTTGACACTTGTATGAGACCATATGTTAACATTACTTACAAGACAGAAGTTATTATACAGATTAAAATTAAGTAAAGAAGGTGAATTGTATTCTTTATTACACGCAGCTTGCACACTATACCATGGTAAGCATTTCTCTGCTCACAATAGAGCTAACCGTACATGCCAATGTAATTTAACACTTCTTTGGCTAGCATTTATACATGATTCAAAATACCAGGAAGAAAGCAAAACTCATATGTAGTCAAACCATCAAGGAAAAAAGCTTTCAGGAAAAATAAAAAAACTGAGGAACTAAAATTCTACAAGCGTTCCTACTAGGACCACTCCAACACATATTTCCAAGACCAACACATTCATGACTAGGTTAGATTAATAAAAAGATACTCAGTTCATTCAAACTACCATTAATTGCTTTAAGTTCAAAATCTAGTTCAAGGAATGCTTTGTATTGCGTGTAAAGCCTCACTAGCAGCACCTAAACATGTTAACTTAATCATCAACTGGAGAGGAGTTTCATCAACAGAAATGAGTAAAGTGTTTCAATTCTTCATACCTATTTCACCCATCAATGCTCTAAGAGAGCTAGGAAATAATACTGCATTATTTAAAATTACTCGAATTCCCCAAATTTTTAAATTGCCAAAAAAGTACTTTGGGAAGTACTTGGGAAGACATTGGGAAGATTCAGAGCATCTAAAAAGCAATTTATGCTACACTAACAGTCATTTGATCACAACACAACAAAGATAAATGATAATTTTAAAAAGCAAAGGAAAATAAAGTAAAATTGAAATAAAAAAGAAATTTATATTTTACATACAAAAATATAAAAGAAATATAATAAAATAGAAATTCACATGGAAAATACATAGAAATTACATCATTATTACAGCTTCTTTACAAATAAAGTAAAATACTGAATATTCAATATCTAGGGTAAGTAACTTAAAAAAAAAATCAAAAGGCTTTTGTAACACTGCAACCCTTTGGCTAACTATGTAAATGTGCATAATTAGGATGTATATCTGCTTAGCCCTGAATTAAATTGAACTGTACTGCAGGGAATATCAAACCAGAGCTCAAAATCATTTGAGTTTGAGGTAGTACTGAAGAGACATGGGGAGTCATGTGGTCCTTGGTTTACTGCAGAATGTACCGGGACTACAGAAATCAACCAACAGCTGTTTGTCCTTTCTTCATAATGAGAAGCTGCATTAAAGACACAGCCCAGCTACAAACATGCTCACCAGGCAGGGAAACAGCCAGGAGCCTCCCCTTCTTCAAATCTGCCTTTCCTTTTTGCCACTGTTTTTGTAGATCTTGTTAAAAATAAATTCACTGTAACTGAGTATGCTTTACTGAGATGGACTGAAGTATACAAGGACAAAGGGACATCATCATTCAAACGTACCTTTCAGTCAATCATTCATTTTTGATAGAAAGCTTTTAGGCACTGCATTCAGACCTGGCTACTAGCAAAGGACACATTTTGTAAGACAGGGCTAAACGACACACCCCCAAAATGACTGCCACATACTAATGAAAACTTACCCAATACAACACCCAGCGAAAACTTATCCAACACAACACCCAGTTATGGCTTTCTTTTCTTACAACAAGTAGATGATTCATTGCTAAATAAACAGCAAATACGACGTAGTGACCAACCTGGAGCCTTTCCCCTCCCCTCATCTCTCTTGACACGTAACTTTCTTTTAACTGATAAGATATTATAGCCTGGAAGGAACCTGCACTCTGTACAAAGAGCCATTATTTTCTGAGGAGAAACTGTTAAAAAGTAAGATTTTCTCATAAATACACCAAGGAACTTTATTTCTTCTTAACTAAAGGCTTTTCTTCTCCCTCCCATCCCCCCAATGCCAACTTGCTCACTTTCATTCAGCAACATCAGGAAGAATTTACCAGAAGCAGCAGCAGCAGCAGGATTTGGCTCTGAAACAGCTGGTTTATTTTTCTTCATATTAATAGAGTTTCGCAGTACTAGGGTACATTTCAAGTACTGCAGTGCTGGCAAGGGAACAGACAACTTTTAGTTCTATCTTTTCCAAAACTCTGTTTTATAAAGCCCATGCTGTAAGTTAAAATACAAATGGGTTCTTATTAAATTGAAACTACATGGAGCCCTCACTTCACTCTGTGCAATTCCTGCTGCTCCCATCCCACAGGTAAGTATCAAGCAACTAACAATCAAAATGTACCAGCAGCAAAGAAGGATGGTGGGTCTGCCTGGTGCTCACATCAACAAAAGGGGCTACGTGATACTATCAAGGGGCTCTTTCTGAAAACTGCACCCAGAAACCTAGAGAATATTATCCCAGGCAGACTTAGATATAGACACTGACATATCATAGCCATGAATATACTGGTTTGGGGAGCGTGTTGGAGGGATCCCAGTAGGAGCGCTTGTACAATTTTAGTTCCTCAGTTTTATTTTTCCTGAAAGCTTTTTTCCTTGATGGTTTGAATAAATGTGAATTTTGCTTTCTTCCTGATATTTTGAACCATGTATAAATGCTAGCCAAAGAGGTGTTAAATTACATTGGCATGTACTGTCAGTTTCTGTATTTGAACCAAAGCTATTACACATCAGAGCAAAAGGAAAACTTGCTCAGACTCATCCTAACCTCTGACCTGTCTACAGGACATACGGTAAAGCTCTTGGCACCTTTGGTAGGTAAGCACACTATCACAACTTTTGCGAATTTGAGACTTCCAGCTCTGGGCTGTGAGATCTCAAATCCAGAGCAAACTGGCAAACATTTTTTTTTTATTCTCACCCCCAAGGCCTTTCCCTTCAAAGTACTGATTCTCTCCTGGTACAGTGCTTTTTACACTGAACCTGATCAAGAGGGTCTTCAGGCAGTTCCTTCACTAAGCAGGCTTCCTTCCAACAATACTATTTCTGCTAAGTTGAAAACAACTAAATCCTAAGAACTTTAGACAGAAGGACAGACAGAAGGACAGACAGAAGGACAGACAGAAGGACAGACAGAAGGACAGACAGAAGGACAGACAGAAGAAATATGTTAAAGAAATACATACATAACTACCACTCCTATGATGATAACTGTAATGCTGAACAAGTGAGGTATTTTACATTTAGCTGTTCATCTGCAAAGTCTGCACCTTAGCTCAGGAAATGGCCACGTTCTTTCCACACCCAAACCTCTCACCTCCCTCTCAAACCCTCAGAGTGATCCTAAGGTGTCTGAAGAATATGGGAGGGAGGAAGCAGGAGAAAGAGATCCATTCAGAACTGGGAAGCATTGCAAACACCTCTAAGTGAAAACAGTGACTACGCTTCAGATGAAGAGACAATAGCATTCTCTTACTAGGAGGTAAGCCACGCATGCGGCCAGTAAAGAGACTGTTTTATTAACATGGAATAACAGGAGTTGAACATTAACCAGGCTAAACCAGTACAGTGAATCGAAACCCTTATCCCTGGACAACTTGCAGAAAGGGCCTATTGAGCTTTCCCAAGATTTAATTCCGCCACAGGCATCCCATGGAGAAGAGGCAAATATGCTCAATTCTACACAGCAAGGGAGAAGAGTGAGGGAAAACAGCAGTAAGGAGCAGGCAGCAATACCAGAGGCAGCTGAGTCTCTGTAGTCTGTGCATCCAGGAGGACGATTCTCTTCATTGTTTCTGTGAGTGATTAGACTGAAAGACTAAATTCTCTTTGTTGTTTCTGCGAGTGATTAGACTGGAAGACTAAAGATTAGACAGAGCATAACGCAACTGGAAAAATTAAAGTAAATAAATAGATGGATGCTCTTGTGAATTTTTGCAAATTAATGCAGAGGAAACCTTCATGCCTCACTGAGTGAGGGTCACACACTTTCTCATTTGGAGGCTGAATTCCAGAGGCATCTGTCACCCACTGTGCACACAACACTCACATGCTCCTCAGAGAGCCTCCACAGGCATTGCCTTATTCTGGAACATGCCTGAATAGCACAGTAATAAAAGCACATCATTATACAAGTCCAATTACCTACTACAGCAGCCCACTCCCTGACAAAAGCAGGGAACATTATTGTACAAATGAAGGAAATAAACCGAGGTAACATTTATACTTAGCCCAGGGGGAATTCCAGAAACATAGATTCCTAGAAACCTCAATGTTAATAATAAAATTAATTTCCTTTACACGGCAAGAAAGTAAACAGCACATCATACGTTACTCACCTCTGCAGGAAATGCCCTGGCTATCAATTACTTGTTTGCAGATTCCACAAATTTTGGATTTCTTGAAAGACTTGGTTTTGAAGGTGTGAGACCTTGAAGCTGTTTCTTGAGGCTGGAAGCAAGGAGAATAAATCAGACCTTCCCTCAGCTTTTCAGCCATACTTTTAAGTGAAATAGATAATTTTAATTTAAATGTAACAGTAGTGTGTCAGTAGTATAATAGTAGTATGTCAAAGCGCTCTTGTGCTCTCTCTCATCCTCACTCTTACTCAGTAAAATAAGCTTTCCACTCTCAAGTGTGGGAAGCAACAGAGTGTGAAGAAGAACCTCTCGCATATCAGGACACAGACACTGCAAGACATTTTATATCGTAACTTCAGAATTCACTCTATGACTTATCTTTTAAGAGGAAATACAGAATAATCTCTATGATATGAACCAACATACTTCTGACCTAAGGTCTTATCTACATAAAAACTTGCATTAGTTCAGCTTAAACTCGTTAAAAATAACGTAAAGTAATGCTCTAACACAGTAGCTAATTTAACTCATCTGGTACAGATGACAGCATGGGCTTTTCATTTAATAAATGAAAAGCATCCATGCAAGCTGACTTTGGCACAGATTGCTAACTTTAAAATTGCTTTTGCTTCGTTCCTGCGTAAGAAAAGTACACTAGTTTAAAGTAATGTTATTTCCACAGTGTGTCACAGTAACTGAAATATGTTAAAATATAACGCAATAATGAAATCTCTAATTGGCAACAGAACTGCAAAAGTCAATACCATATATGTGATGGATATTATATGGCTTCTACAACTTAGGAAACATTTAGGTAACACAACAGAGGGGGCTACCAAAAGCCTATGACAGAGTCAGTATCTTCTCTGGAAGGGTATAGGTATAACAACCTTCACTTTCATTGGGAGACTTTTTGGCAGTATCAGTTACCTATTCAAAAACACCAGACTGTGAAAATCCCTAAATGATTCTTCAGGTTCCTCATCTTCATTTCACATTTGTATCTTACGGTCCTCAAATTCAGCACTGCAAACAGGCTTGCATTCAACACTTCAACACCTGCACTGAGCTTTTCAGCACAAGAGTCTAGAAGCAGAAAGTTGTCCCTCCACACGCAGCCAGGCCAGGCCACCGCAGCACCAGGCTTCCACCCATATGTCTGATGAGAAAGTTTCCCAGCATGGTGCAATGCACAAGTCTATGGCAATAAGGTAACATGGGATTTCTTTGTGGCTTTGAGCAATTCAACATGTGGCTCTAGGCAAAATGTTTACTGTCTCCAAAACCGTCTACAACACAGCTGCTCAGCAGGCACAAGAACAGCCATAAAAATCGATGTCACCTTCCAAGTACTGCCTCCACATGGGCCTACCCAAAACTCCAGAGGAGCCCCGAGGAACGCAAATGGCAGCAGCTGACCACTCCGAGCAGACCTGGGTGCTCGGAGGCCATACCCACCAGTGGGGATGCACAGTCAGCCTGATCTTAAGAATAGCTTCAGGAAACATTGTTGGTCTTACCCACAGTGTAAAGCAAAAAATAATTAACATACTTCCATAAACACCATAGTAAAAATTACTTAGGCTGAAGGAATAAAACTCAGGCTGGACTCTCAGGAAAATCTTTCCACCAGTGAAGTGTATTAATCAGCAGAAATTAGTGAGAGAAACAGCAGAATAGCCCACATCCTCAAAAGGTTGAAGCAGGGGATGAAACACTGGAGAAATAAATTTGAATTGTAATTACAATGCTTCATTAGACACTTCGATCACTCACTGTAGAAGCCAAAGTCACAAATTCCCCTGTATCCCCCACTGCTGACACTTGCATCATGTTACTTCAGGTTAAATCAAAAGATGTTGTCAGAATTATGATTCATACAGAATCATAAGAAAAAAAAGAAAAGAAAAAAGAACAAAGAACAGCTTAACTCCAGCGTTATGTAGGAACATACTTGGTGGCAAACAGATCAAATTTATTATTCTCGAAAAATCTCTGTCATGATTGGGTTTTTTGCATTTGAAAATATGGGAGATGTTTTTAAACAGAGGTCTAGGAGGAAGAAGCAGCATCATTACACCCAGGTAACTTCACTAATCTGATGTGAGGAGGTTCTGTGCCATAATGGGTTCAGGCATCGTGCCCAAAGAGCTGAGAGTCCCTCATCTCCACAGCCTCTTCCATGTAAAAAAAATCAGCAACACCATAATCTCTGCTGGTTGCTGCAGTTTCTCTGCTTTGTAGATATATAGACAAAAAACAGAATTCTCATTTTAGATTTTATCCACTATTCTTCTCTACAGAGAAGGGTGAAGTTTACAGGACATGTCTGCGACTCTCTCTGAAAAGGACAGTGTTGCAGAGCTTGCAGTTTTGAAGAAATTCATGGATAAACTTCACAGAAAATTTATTCTGTATCTAAGCCTCCTTCTCCTTATTTCCTACCTCCCAAACACTTCTTTGCAAGCTTGCACTATTCCAAAGCAAGACAACTGTCATGAGAAGTCACTGTTTAGATATTGGAGTTTAGCATAAGTAGGTCTTGACATTAATTGATCGACTGGTCAATCCATCCATTTCATCTGTAATGTAAACATCAAATAAAGTACTTTTCCTCTGTGGCATTTTGGAAATATTCTGCAATGCAGCCTTTGCATCTGAATTTTAAAAATGTGCATTTTTTGTTCTCTGTTGTTCAGTTTAAGTACATTCCACTATGGGCTCTACAAGCAATTCAGTTAAACGGTTCATTTAGGAGATTCAGTAGTCTCAGCTGTTTATACAAGAACTCTGCATAATCTATTGTGAAACCTAGAGGAGCCAAGATCAAGGTTTCTTTGTTGTCACCTGTTTCTTTTGTGGTTCTCCACTAAGGAAGATGCCAAGCAAAAAGAAAGGGGGGGAAAAAAAAAAAAAAGAAAAAAGGGGAAAAAAAAGGAAAGCAACCATGGCAGGCAGCAAGCAATGCTACTTTCATGAGGCTCAAGACTGGAATCTAAACTGCATGTAATTGTTAGGAGCAAAAGCTGGAAGAAAACAGTGCAGAACCACAGGTTACAGACTGAGTTTTTGCCTGAGGAAGAGGCTGTAATTACATCTGGTCTCAATTGCTAGCATTACGAAACTCTCTTTTGTTTACCGCACAAGGAAATATTTTTGGCCATGCTCTGCTCTCTATGGCACACAGAAATCTAGTGAAGCTCTAAGTTTATCCCAGACTTGCATCAATGTAACACAGCAGACTGTGCAGATTTACATGGGCATCCTCAGCTATGATGAATTTCAAACACTCCTCATCAGTGAGCATTTTCATTATGTTGCAACATGTTGATCGTCATCAAATAAAAAATTCACAGCAACTCTGTCAAAGACTTTTGAGACACATAATGTTTTGAGAAGAGAAAAGCAGTTTACACAAAAAACACTCTCCAGATTTCAATTAAGCCAATACAGACTAAAGCACTCAAGATACACAACTTGGTTTTTGGCAATACTGATACAGCAATTCCTCCTTGGCAGAGACTTAACACTGGTTCATTTCACCTATGGAAGAGACATTCACAATGTTATTCCCAAATATAATACTACATCATAACAGTTAATTATTCAATGAAGAACAGAACCGAGCAACGTTTATTTCAGCTCCATGTTTCCAACATGTAAACTGCACCTGTGATAGTGGTTCATTCTTTAAAAAGATAGTCACAGGGCCTAGATCTTTTATCACAGCATCAAGCAAAATTAAATCTGTTTAAATAATCTTCAAGAAAAGTGTATAATTATATTCGCATACATACATGCTCATTAAACAAAAAGAATAATCAAACTTAGCTGATTATTTATTATTTCTACAGAATCGGTTCCCTCCAAAGTCATCCTCGCAGTGACTAAACTATACCTATGAGGAAATACAAGTCTCAACAAAAATCATTAGATTTTTAAAATGAAATCCGTTAATTCCAGATGTTACTCTATGTGAGGGGGCAAAAGCGCCAAAACCTGTTTGTACATTATTTCTCTATCTCCAAAACTTGTAATAATCCATGTTGTATATTCCAGCTACGAGAAAATTATAAACATACATGCAAAGCCCCATAAACTTTCCCTATGTCAGACTCTACTCCTGCTGAATTTTTCAGGGCCCATAAAAACCCTCTTAGCACAGCAGCAAAATCATAAAAAGCAAAGATCTGTTTTGTTCACTTCCCATCCATGGTCATGCAAATATGATCCCTTTTCCCTATCCTCTCTCTAAGTAACTTACCAACCAATACTGAAATTTCCTGGGACTCTCTTTGTGCATTCCTCTACTCTCCAAGGTAGCTTTAAATCCACTGGCTGATATAATGCCTATGACTATTATTTTAAATACATGGAGGGAGGGAGTAGCAGTGTATTAGCAGAATGGGTATTTCACCGCCTTTTATGGGCTATGGAAATGCCCATAGGGGATGTGCAAAAGAAAGTTCAAATAAGGGACGACTGAAAGCAGTCTTCATGAAAAGGCTGAGCCCCAGTTAAAACACCTTTGCAAAACTAAGCCATATATCTATTTCTGGATGAGTTCTCCACAAATAAATCACACAACTAAGGAAAAAACAGCACAGCTAGCTGAGGGGAATGCCAGACAACTCACCCCCTTTCAGCCCTTCCTGTTAAGGTTACTCGTCGTTACTTCTGTCACCTCTCTACTTCCTCTCCTCCCACCTCTTAAACGAAGCCTGCATAGCAAAAGTCTCATGATTTCTGCACAGTTACTTAGAGCTCCCATGGAGAAATCAAAGAATAAAATCCCATCAGGTTACCCAAGTTCCCTGTAACTAGCATTCCTGAAGCAAATGCTGATGAGACAGGACTACCCAGAATACAACAGTTGGTATTACCAATAACACAAAATAGTTTAGAGCTTTTCTCTTCCCTCCCTGTAGCAAACAGCATTTTTAACTTTCCTACTCCCGAACCAGTGTTCCATGTTTGCTGCAGGTTTCATTTCCAGAAAAATATTTAAGAGTGCCTACTGTGCATACAGGCCAAGTAATAGGTCCATCTACCCTCTAAAATGGCTTTTAGAACAACAGAGCTGACCAGAACTTTTTGATAATTATAAAAAGTGGTTAAGTCAAAAGTCTCACTCACACAAGGACAAGATAAATATACAAGGAAGAATTTTCCAGAAATAGCAAACACCGTAACACATGAGATTCTCTGCAGATGTTCCATATGAGAATAATTTCTTGGAAAACATACTCTTGCTTCAAAAGTAGTGCAGTACTTTAGCCAAATGACGTTAACTGAACATATCACACACATTTAAGTACATACATAACTACCACCAATGAATACATAAACTTTGCAGAGCCTGTGCTACATGACAAGAATACAGGATGGTGACAAAAAAATGAAAAACACCAAAGGATTTTTACACAGACTGAAATAAGGCATTACTGGCTGTTTCACTCACATTCAGAGATTATTTCTACAGTGACAGACATAGCACATATATATATTTACACAAACACACACCAAAATGTACACAAATAGCTAGTTATACTACTACCACTACCATTTACTATTACCAAATAACTTTAGAGGGATTGCAAAGACAAGACAGTATTTGTTAAACACTCCATTTACTCCCCATTCATTTAAGGCATTTCAAAGACAGACAGACAAGTAGCACAAGCTAGAGAAGAGAGATATGACTTAGGATCATGCAGCCTGAGCTGCCAATATCCCTCCCAGTGGAGTCTGTTCCTGACTTGTGAGTCAAGTGAGGGAGATGTTGGTGAGGAAAAAAAAGTCTCATTGAACCAGCTGCGTAAAGTTCACATCGAGAGGAAAAAAATCCTACAATTTGGTAGTACAAAACTGCCTTTCTATATGCGCATAAAGGGACAAAGAATAATAGGAAATGACGGAAAAGAGTACTTTTTTCCCCCTCATTTAAAATAGTTGGTGCTATAATTTTAAGCAGCAGAAGCCTTTGTAGTTTTTCAGACAAAAGAAATCAAGGGTCTTCAGAAACTCTGCCTACGTATCAGGGTTTCCAAGCTACACACTTTTCCAAAACAAAACTAAAAAGGAAGTTTCTGTCCAAATGACCTTACAGGACTTTTGTAGATTTAAAGAGAGGTCAGAGACGTGCAAAGCACCTACATTCAAGGTTTACTCAGTGCATCAACAACCAATTGTAGAAAATATGGCTCAAAACATAAGGTATGCCTTACTGGGTCAACACAACGTCCACCTCACCCACCCAAGCACTTCATTGCTGTGTCAGATGGAAACACTATTCAAATAGCGCAAGCTAGCCCTGCCCCTTCTGTGTCCCACTCCCTCCATGCTCCTGCTGTACCAGGGATGCTAGAAGGTCCAACCCTGACCCACCCTCTTAATCTCTCTTAACGGATCTGTTTCCCACTAGTTTTGTCAAACTCTGCTTTGAACATGCTGGTACTGTCTGCTCCATGACCTTCTGCAGCAGCAAGTTCGAGAAGGTCACACTTCCCCTTGTTTAAAGTATCTTCATTTGTTAAAGTAAACTTCCACCAGTTCTGACACTTGTTACTTTCTGCACTGTGGGACTGCATGACTGGTTCTGCCTAGTTCAACCTACCCACCATCTTTATGTTTTTGTAAAACTTTGATCGTATTCCCCCTAAACTTTCTGTTTTCCAAAAGGAGGAGTCCCAGTCTTTTCAGCCGCTTCCTAAAAAGCAGATGTTCCATCCCCTTGACCATTTCAGCCATCCCTTTCTGGACATGCTCTCGTTCTACTACATGCTTTTATACATGCTGGGACCTGATGCATAATGTTTCAAAGTTTCACATTAACAATTGAAAAGAAAAGGGTAACTTGCTCCGCAGGCTGTTCAACTCACACAGCCTAGCACTTGGGTCTCTAGATCTAGATCACCAAGTGACCTGCCCGGAAGGAGCCAAGACTGAACACAACAGCAACTTCGCTGCTCTCTAACAAGAGATAGGACCTACGCCTCATGTATTATTCTTTCATGCCACACACATTTACATTTGTCATTTGTAAACAGTTTACTTGTAGGAGGTCCTTCATCTAGATCATCAATTGCATGTGCTCTTCTCAAAGTTTTAAATTCTTGAGACAAAGTAGTATCAGCTTTCTTTGAAAGATGGTTTCCACAGAATGCAGAGGTAATATTAGCAAGTGAAGTGTCTGGATGTCGTGGTTTAAGCTGGCAGGCAGCCAAATACCACACAGTCGCTTGCTCACTCCCCACTCCCCACTCCCCACTCCCCTCTCCCCTCCCCCCCCCGCAGTGCAACGGGGAGAGAATCAGAAGGGTAAGAGTGAGAAAAACTTGTGGCTTGAGATAAAGACAGTTTAATAGAACAGAAAAGGGAATAAGAATAAGAATGATAATGATAGAATATACAAAATGAGTGATGCGCAATGCAATTGGCTCATCACCCGCGCTGATAGATAACTAAGTAGCGATCGCTACTTCCTGGAACACGCCTACCATTCATATACTGAGCATGACGTCACATCGTATGGAATACGCTGTTGGCCAGCTGGCTAGCTATCCTGGCTGTGCTCCCTCCCAACGCTTGTTTTGTGGTTTTTTTTTTTTTAAGCTGAATGTCCTTGACTAGCAGGGTACTTGGCAACAACTGGAAACATCAGTGTGTTATCAACATTCTTCTCATACTGAATCCAAAACACAGCACTAGGAAGAAATTTAACTCTATCCCAGCCAAAACCAGGACAGTATCCACCTCTTATTCTATACCATTTACGGCATGCCCAGGTCTCACATTTTCTAATACATTCCACCACTATATTTCTTGTATTTATATATATACTTTATATATACACACAGATATTATTCCCTTAGTCTATGGGCCATCCCTCTAAAATGTCCGTTGAGTTCATTTAGTCCATGACTTTGGGCTCCATCTGTCATAACAGTCTTTCAGGGCCAGAGAGATGGTGTGTGGTGTTGGGCTCTTGCATCCTGAAGCCAGTTCTGAATCCATTATTCCTGTGCTCGTCTGGTTCGTACCATCGTTGCACTTTGCTTAGTTTCATCAGAGTTCATTCTTCATTAAACTGGGTGATTTTTACTGCTATACCATTGACAGCAACCACAGAAATAATGATATACAGTATCATATAACAATTGACATCATAAAATTCAGTTCATTGGCTATTTTCACCCAAAATCAAATCCCCTTGAGGTACACATCCAACTTCCCCATCCTTTCACATTACCCACCAAGTGCACCCAGGTCCTTGAGCAAAAGCAATCCCACGAATGGGTTTTCCCTTGCCAGAGGCAGGAGTAAACCAGACTGTCTTCCCCAGCATATTTCTTATATGCACGACAGGGACTTTATCTCCCTCTACAGTACGTAAGGGTTTGGATGGGGCAGGGCCAGCTTGAGTGACAGATCCCCAGGTAGCTTTTCCTAAATGTGTATCCCAATGCTTGAAAGTCCCACCACCCATTGCTCTCAGTGTAGTCTTTAGCAGTCCGTTGTATCGTTCAATTTTTCCGGAGGCTGGTGCATGATACGGGATGTGATATACCCACTCAATGCCATGCTCTTTGGCCCAGGTGTCTATGAGGGTGTTTCGGAAATGAGTCCTGTTGTCTGACTCAATTCTTTCTGGGGTGCCGTGTCGCCATAAGATTTCCTTTTCAAGGCGCAGGATGGTGTTCCAGGCGGTGCCATGGGGCACGGGATATGTTTCCAGCCATCCGGTGGTTGCTTCCACCATGGTGAGCACATAGCGCTTGCCTTGGCAGATTTCTGGGAGTGTGATATAATCAATCTGCCAGGCCTCCCCATATTTATATTTCAACCATCGTCCTCCATACCAAAGAGGCTTTACTCACTTGGCTTGTTTGATTGCAGCACATGTTTCACATTCATGGATAACCTGTGCAATAGTGTCCATGGTTAAGTCCACCCCTCGATCATGAGCCCATCTACAAGTTCCGTCTCTTCCTTGATGGCCTGAAGCGTCATGGGCCCACCGAGCTATAAAAGGTTCACCCTTATGTTGCCAGTCCAGATCCACCCGAGCCACTTCGATCTTAGCAGCCTGGTCTACCTGCTGGTTGTTTTGATGTTCTTCAGTGGCCCGACTCTTGGGTACGTGAGCATCTATGTGACGTACTTTTAATGTCAGGTTCTCTATCCGGGCAGCAATATCTTGCCACAACGCGGCAGCCCAGATGGGTTTACCTCTGCGCTGCCAGTTGTTCTGCTTCCACTGCTGCAACCACCCCCACAGGGCATTTGCCACCATCCATGAGTCAGTATAGAGATAAAGTACTGGCCATTTTTCTCGTTCGGCAATGTCCAAGGCCACCTGGATGGCTTTCACCTCTGCAAACTGACTCGATTTACCTTCTCCTTCAGCAGTTTCTGCAACCTGGCGTATAGGTCTCCACACAGCAGCTGTCCACTTCCGATGCTTTCCCACAAGGCGACAGGACCCATCAGTGAACAGGGCATATTGCTTCTCGTTTTCTGGTAGTTTGTTATATGGTGAGGCCTCTTCAGCACGTGTCACCTCCTCCTCTGGGGATATTCCAAAATCTTTGCCTTCTGGCCAGTTCGTGATCACTTCCAAGAGCCCTGCGCAACCGGGGTTTCCTATTCAGGACCGTTGTGTGATCAGCGCGACCCACTTACTCCGCGTAGCATCAGTTGCATGATGTGTAGAGGGGACGCTCCCTTTGAACATCCAGCCCAGCACCGGCAGTCGGGGTGCCAGGAGGAGCTGTGCTTCAGTCCCAACCACTTCCGAAGCAGCTCGAACCGCTTCATGTGCTGCCAATATCTCCTTCTCAGTTGGAGTGTAGCAGGCCTCGGATCCTCTGTATCCCTGACTCCAGAACCCTAAGGGTCGACCTCGAGTCTCCCCTGGTGCTTTCTGCCAGAGGCTCCAGGACCATTCTCCCCGGCTGCGGTGTAGAGCACATCTTTACACCTTGTCCTGCCCAGACTGGCCCAAGGGCTACTGCCTGAACTATCTCCTGTTTAATTTGTTCAAAGGCTTGTTGTTGCTCAGGGCCCCATTTGAAATCGTTCTTCTTCCGAGTCACTTGATAGAGAGGGCTTACGATCTGACTGTAATTTGGAATATGCATTCTCCAAAAGCCCACAACGCCTAAGAAGGCGTGTGTTTCCTTTTTGCTAGTTGGTGGGGACATAGCTGTTATTTTGTTGATCACATCCATTGGGATATGGCGACGACCATCTTGCCATTTTATTCCTAAAAACTGGATCTCCTGTGCAGGTCCCTTGACCTTACTTTGTTTTATGGCAAAACCCGCGTTCGGAAGGTTTTGGACTATTCTCTCCCCTTTCTCAAAAACTTCTTCTGCTGTGCTGCCCCACACAATGATGTCATCAATGTATTGCAGGTGTTCGGGAGCCTCACCCTGTTCCAGTGCGGTGTGGATCAGTCCATGGCAAATGGCAGGGCTGTGTTTCCACCCCTGGGGCAGTCGGTTCCAGGTGTACTGGACACCCCTCCAAGTGAAAGCAAACTGTGGCCTGTACTCTTGCCACCAAAGGGATTGAGAAGAACGCATTAGCAATGTCAATTGTGGCGTACCACTTGGCCGCCTTTGACTCCAGTTCATATTGAAGTTCTAGCATGTCCGGCACAGCAGCACTCAGTGGCGGCGTGACTTCATTCAGGCCACGGTAGTCTACTGTTAGTCTCCACTCTCCATTGGACTTTCGCGCTGGCCATATGGGACTGTTGAAGGGTGAGCGAGTCTTGCTGATCACTCCTTGGCTCTCCAGTCGATGAGTCAGCTCATGGATGGGAAGCAGGGACTCTCGGTTGGTGTGATATTGCTGCCAGTGCACCGTTGTGATAGCATTCGGCATCTGAGTTCTTTGACCTTTAGCAACCCCACAACAGAAGGGTCCTCCAAGAGACCAGGCAAGGTGGACAGCTGTTTAATTTCCTCCGTCTCCAGGGCAGCTATACCAAAAGCCCACCAGTATCCCTTTGGGTCCTTGAAATACCCTCTCCTGAGGTAGTCTATGCCAGGGATGCTCAGAGCCTCTGGGCCAGTCACAATGGGGTGCTTCTGACACTCATTCCCCGTTAGGCTCACTTCAGCCTCCAATACAGTTAACTCTTGGGATCCCCCTGTCACTCCAATACAAATGGGTTCTGCCCCTTTATAGCTTGATGGCATCAGGGTACACTGTGCACCGGTGTCTACGAGAGCCTCATACTCCTGTGGCTCTGATGTGCCAGGCCATCGAATCCACACAGTCCAGTAAACCTGGTTGTCCCTTTCCCCCACCTGGCTGGACGCAGGGTCCCTCTAGTTCTGGTCATAGTATCCGTTTCTCACTTTTTGCAAACACGAGTTAAGAATTCCTTCGTTACAATCCAAAGTAAGTTCAGCCCTTCTACTCTGGCTGGGGAACTGTTCACTGGAAACTGGACCGTCGTGAGACAGGTTTTTCCTGAAAACTGAAGCAGCATTTTTCCTGGAAGAACCCCCTTGTGTCACTGTTTTTCCTTGCAACTCTCGTACATGTGCCTCTAGGATCAAGGTAGGTTTTCCATCCCACCGCCTCATGTCCTCTCCGTGGTCACGCAGGTAAGACCACAGGGTGCCCCGTGGTGTGTGCCTCCTATATCCTCTCTCGAGCGGAAGAACGCTGATTCCCAATGGCTGAGATACTTCTCTGTACAGGCAGGGAATAGGACCTATCATCTCAAGTTGCTGGACCTTCCAGGACAGTTTCTCCACAGCTGAGACAAGGGAGGAGGAGACACTTTCTTCAAAATCCCAGTGTCTGCTAACCACGTCATCCACCGTTGGTGCTTCCTCCTCTTTCCAGCACAGTACTGCCAACGAACTGGCATACGATGCTGGTGCGCTCCGTACCAATTTCCGCCACAAGGTTCACGTGCACTGGACTTCATCTGGGTCTTTGGGTGTTTGGTCATTGTCCAGGTCACTATAAACCACCTCCAGCATGCCTAATTCTCTCAGGTACTGGATACCTCTCTCCATGGTGGTCCACTTGCCGAGGCGATATATAACATCTTCCTTGAAGGGATATCTTTCCTTCACACCTGACAGCAGTCGCCTCCAGAGGCTGAGGGCCTGTGTCCCTTTTCCAATTGCTTTGTCAATGCCTCCTTCCCTAGCAAGGGATCCCAGCTGTTTGGCTTCCTTCCCCTCTAATTCCCGGCTACTGGCCCCATTATCCCAGCATCGGAGCAGCCAGGTAACAATATGCTCGCCTGGACGACGGCTGAAATCTTTCCGCATATCTCGCAACTCATTCAGGGATAGGAATTGGGTGGTTTCCATCTCATTTATGGGTTCTTCCTCTTCCTCCTGCCCTCCCCATGATGGCCCTGCTCTTCCATCATCCCTTTCTGCAGTGCTCGTCGCAAGGGTTGGAGTAGCCGCAGTGACCGTTGTTTTGTCATCAGATCCGGAGACCTTCTCTCCCCCTTGAGGGTTCTGAATAGTGTTGAACAGGGCTCGGTAGACATGGGTCAGGCCCCAGCACATTGCAGTAATCTGGGTCTCTCTGGAATTGCCAGAGTGACAGCATACATTTTCCAAATATTTTACTAGTTTTTCAGGATTCTGCACTTGTTCAGGGGTGAAGCTCCAAAACACTGTCCTAGGTTCTTGCCCATACTATCCCACGCACCCTGCCACTCATAACTATCCAGCCTCGGGGCAGATCTCTGGGTGGTATTCTTAAATAGTTGTTTAACCTTAAACAAGGCCTGAAACACATTCAGGAGACATAGCAATAGGAACACGCTGGTTTGAACAGCCCAAGGATATTCAAAATCCTCAAGAGCTATTGTAATCAGCCTGGAGGAGAAGCGGAAGGTGAAGGAAGCTGCCTCCCCCATAAATTGGCTCCCCGAGGAGAAGGTGTAAAAAGTGTAATTATTAACAGTTTCCAAAAGATAGCTCCCGAAGAACAGGAATGACGGCAGTGCTGAGTACAGTCTCCTGACCAATAATTTTATCATAACATAAACAGTGTCACACAGTATAGCAAAGCGATGACCTTAATCCATTTCCCGGAGATGATAAACCCCACATAAATACTGATAATCAGCAGTATATATAGCCAGTAAGATGCTACATACCAAAACTCCAAGAACAGATCCAACAACTCTGAGAGCAAATAAACCAACATTGTGACCAGCAACTACTAAACTGATATAATGAATGCTTATAACAAATTTGTTTTAACCCATTTGAGTCAGATGTGTCGTTATCTTAACCTTTCGTGCCCCACGTTGGGCACCAAAAAGGACTGTCGCGGTTTAACCTGGCAGGCAGCCAAATAACACACAGTCGCTCGCTCACTCCCCACTCCCCTCCCCCCTCTCCCCCCCCACAGTGCAATGGGGAGAGAATCGGAAGGGTAAGAGTGAGAAAAACTTGTGGGTTGAGATAAAGGCGGTTTAATAGAACAGAAAAGGGAATAAGAATAAGAATGATGATAATAACAATAATAATGATAGAATATACAAAATGAGTGATGCACAATGCAATTGCTTATCACCCGCGCTGATAGATAACCAAGTAATGATCGCTATTTCCTGGAACACGCCTACCATTCATATACTGAGCATGACGTCACATCGTATGGAATACGCCGTTGGCCAGCTGGGCTAGCTGTCCTGGCTGTGCTCCCTCCCAACGCTTGTTTTGGTTTTTTTTTAAGCTGAATGTCCTTGACTAGCAGGGTACTTAGCAACAACTGAAAACAACTGATAACACATGTTGTGTTATCAACATTCTTCTCATACTGAATCCAAAACACAGCACTAGGAAGAAATTTAACTCTATCCGAGCCGAAACCAGGACACTGGAAAAGACTGATCATCAGATAAATCTCTCTCCCTACTTTAAAGTTTGAGGTTGGCCACCTCAAACTTTAAACAACATACAGGAACTTTTTCATATTTGCTGTTTTCCTAGACAGTTTCAAGTCTCTCCCCTTATGATCTGGCTGAGATTTCAGTCCAGAAAACAATAGGTCCACGCCTGCCTAGAGGTGGGTGACACCCGCCGAAAAAAAACAGCGCCCAAGGGGGTCTGAATGCATGCCCATTAGCAGCCCAGACACTCCTTCCAGAAGGATGCAGACAGAGCAGCACACCTGCCGGAGAAAGGCAAGAAGGCTGCCTTTCTCCCACCAAATCCTCACTGCTCTCCTTCATCCAAATATGCCTAGGAATTGGCCGCCTGTAGACAGCAGTGGTTCATCCCCTCTCCTCCCAGCAGGAACAAATGGGGGCCTGTGGTCACTCCTCACTCATAATGTAAAATAGCAGCAGCTCTCACATTTTTCCATTTCATCAGTTCTTTGCATTTTTGTTTCAACACCTTCATTTCTCCACTGTACATGAATCTGTATTGGTGGAAAAGCAATTAGGAGACAGATGGAAAGACATCTCCATTAAGACAATCGTTACTCCAGACACTGGAAAACTTGTCTTTTTCATCCTCATCTCATTGGCAAACCAACACTTTGTTCTGTGTGGGAAAATACTGTACAAAGGAAACGCCTGAAAGCAGCAAAGGACTATGTGCATCATGAAAGCTCAGTGTTTGTCAATGGCTTTTTTCTTTTTTTGTTAAATGAACTGGCCTTGACATCTCTGAGGCTACAACACTGCTTTTATTACACAAAGATTGGAACTCCCACATATTTAGAGCTGGACATCTGAAGACTAGAATTCACATCTTTAAATAACAGGGGAAAAAAGACAATCAAATCTCTTCCACTGCAGATGAATCCTTGCAGGTACACAAAAACATCGAGCAAAGCACATGCTTCTATGCATATTTCCTCCCTCTGTCTCAATAGTCCCTAATGAACCTGTTTACAAAAGCAGCAAACGCACAAAGGACTGCAGCAATGTACAACCTAACCCTCCTATGACATGATGCGTTTAGTTACGAGGCCAAATACCAAAGAGCTACCAAGAGCTATGTCTCGTAGTAAACAATTTCTGGTGTGGTAAGAAAGAACCAGATATTAAAAAGCAAACAAAACAAATACACCAAAAAAACAATCAGGAAAGTCACCAAAATCTGCAAAGCAAGTGGAGAAAGAGAGAGAATAGAGCAGAAGCAAAAGAAGAGGTAAGACCCAGGCTAGAACAAGAACAGACACAGCAGCTGTGTGTCAACACACTGACCAGGAAAAACAGCTGAGAGGGATGAAGGTGCATGTCAGTAAATCAGTCACTGAGAAATGGAAGAAATATTATTAATACTAACGCAGTGAACAATTTTAGCAATTATAGGCTAATTTTGCTACACAGCTTGAGCTTTCTCTCTTACCCTCACAATCCCGCTTGAGGCAGATGTGCTGCACTAATATATACTCAATTTGGCACTTTAAGTTCATGCTAGTGCTCTCTGGTCAGCACTGCTACCTTTCAGATATATCTTTTCCCCCGCCCTATCCCCCAGAGAAAATCAGTGTCCAGGCTAGATATACACAGAGGTAAGCGCGCTGCAGTTTCACACTTCATATACATGTGCATTTAGCAGTTGCTGTATTAAGGAAGCATGCACGCTGAAAGTGCACGTATCAGGGAAGTATCAGTCATCCGTCAGGATCTGCCTTCTGTAACATCACTATGTAACATCTACTCTAGAAGCAGTAGAAAATAACATGCTTTCCAAGTCTGCAAGAAAATCTAATTAAAAGTGGTTCAGTAGGATGGAAAAATGGCAACCTCAGTTCAGTTTCCTCCTCTCCCCACAGCCATCCTTATTTAACTACTTTATTTCAACCCCGGCTATATCAGTGTGGCTCCTGGGACCTACTGACACAGGCAGTATTAATGACTGCATGAAGTCTACCTGGCCATTGTACTTTGAAAGGTTAGAGTTATACTAAGCAGGGAACGGAGTGCAGACCAGTATCTGTGGCCAGAACATCTTCACTCAACACCTATGCTTCCCACCCCAAAATACGTACTTCAGTTTATTCCCCTAGGCCAGAAGCAATGGTATTCTAAATACTCCTGGTTCAGTATCTAAACAGCTCTAGTTAAATATGCAATCCCATACAGATTACCATCTGCACTAATGATAGTAACTCATATAGAAAACCGCACTCTCTGCGTATGTATGACTGGAATTATGTCCTTCACTATTTCCCGATTTTACAAAGTTACCTTACTTCATATAGTTAAGACTGTTCCAATCAGTAATCTAAAACAATCTCTTTTATATAACAACTTAAAATAGGCACATTTTCTGCACTTCATTAAACCTGAGGATCCAAAATTTTTGGCTTACAAAATTTTGTATTCAGTAATTTAAGAAGTGGGGGAGAATCCAATGTGGAACATAAAAATCTTCATTGTGCACTTTTGGGTAGAACTTCATTTCTTTCATAACATCTAGTTTCACTTTTTTGCTGCTATTTTACTCAAGCTTTGCCATTTTTTTCCATCAAGTTATAATCAATCATTTTCAGGAAACAGAACCAAACTAATATTACACAGATTTCTACTAAAATTTTTTATAGGATAATATAAGTGCCCCTCCAAAAATCAGAAATGTTTACTCAACAATCCTGCTCCAGAATGTAATTTCATTACTTTCATCGGACAGCACACAACTTGTGGTTAGCCATTTATTTTGTGTTTTTCCTGGTGTTCCTGTGTGGTCTTGTCAGGTGAGTCTATGGGAACACAAGCTGATGAAAAACACTTTGTGCATACCTTCTATTTATTTTTCTCTGATATTACAACATCAGTTGTACTGACCACTCTGAACACATCTCTCAGTGTTTATCATGTGATAACAATACACTAAATCAATAAGTCTCAATCATATTCCCCTATTGCTACTAACCACAGATGATATTGATACTGATACGTACAGAGTCCGCACTCACCTGAGCCCTAACAGGCAAATCAGAGGAAACTTAGAGAGAACAAAGGCTAGTACTAGGTAGGTTTGTATTTTTACTGACAAACATGAACCACACATACACAAAAAGGAGGCGGGGGGGGGGGGGGGGGGGGGGAGGGAACCACCAAACCCCAAGCAACAGGGTCAAAACTTCCTCGTTAAAACTATCATTCATAGTACAACAGTATTTTCATGATGCACAACTATTTTAAAAATGCTAAGGCAGAATCAAGGTTAGTCTGATGGCAACAGATACATTGCTCACTGCAGCAAACAGCAAAATAAGGCTCCTCTTCTGATCCTCACACTGCTTCCAGCTCTAACCATCCTTCCCACTCTGGTACCCGAATCATTACTATGGAAAACAGGCTGTTCAGGCTCTGGCAGACATGCCTAGCACAAGATGCAGTCGCACTTTGCCATACAGAAAGAGAAAGCACTTGCCACGTCAGATTCAAGCTTTGCCTTTATTGGAGAGAGGAACTCACAATAAATGTATTAAATTATATAATGTTCAGTTCACATATACGTTCTGATGTTTGGCCTGCAACTCTGGGAATAAGAAAAATGCAACAGCAAAGCATACCATGTTATGGTAAAAGAATGCATCTATAGCAAGCTAGTTATCATAATTATACGTACTTCTGCTGAACTGCAGATTTTTATACCTAAAAAAATTTCAATTAAGTTACCCTTACCTCCACCTTATTGTTGTACATTTTCAAAGTCACTCCAATTACAGCCTCAAGATAGGATAACACCCTTGCCTGCCTGTCCGAATGGTCTCCACCTTTCCGATTAGCTATTCCCATCCAAACATTAACTTCTAGTAGGAATATAAGAAAATAGCCATCTTGACAAATGACATCAATTCCGGTCACTGACTAGTGCAGGCTGCTACTAACTGGGAGCCCTGTGTACTCCCACCCAGCCAGAAAGAGATTTGTTGCTACTGGCCTGAGGCTTGGAACTTCAATTCCTCTCCTCTGCCATGTGAATGAACCAGGACAATGTAAAATGGCTTAAGCACAAGCATCGTATTCAGCTACAAGATCTAAAGCTCTTGTGGAAATGGAAATCAAACACAATAGACATTTATAAAGTTATTATACAGTGCCTGCTCTGTAGCTGATTAACTTGCTCGCTCACCCAAGGACAAATAGTTAAACTATTACGTTGAGAAAAACAATTACATAAAATGCAACTGTTACTTAACTCAACTGACCTGCTCCTTCCTTGTAGCTCAAAATAACTATTCACTTTAAATTTCCAAATAGCTCTCCTAGTTATTTCCTATTCCTATTTTTATATGGAACTAAAATCAGGATCTCTCATCACAGTGAGTAAAGCAAAACTCACTAAAACATATGTTGAACTTGACTTTCATGATCCTTTTTAAAGGCCCAAAGAATCCACTTGAAACCCCAAATTCTTCCTTCTAATGACCAGAAAGCTCCACAAATCCTTATTCTTCTTATGAAATACTCTCCAATCTCATCAGTATTACTTCATCAGGGTTCTTCAGTTTCCATTCTCTTGTCTATTGCACCAAAGGTACTTTCATATTAGCACTCTGGAAGAGTACTCTGTTCTCTCCCTCTTTTCTAAGAACAATGACAGTTTCCTTTAAAGCATTTGTAATTTTTACTCTATTATAGCTTAGATTTCTTTTCTTGCACTTTTAGAGGATTTAATTCATTGTCACAACAGTTACTGCTCTCTCTGCCCCACAGAAAAAAGGAAAAACACTCCTAGAACAGATTCTTCAACTAAAGCAAATTTCTAGATCACAGCAATTTACAAAAATAACAGTCCCATAGTACACTTGCCAAAACCTGAAATAATTTCATGGGAATGTACAACAAAATACAAGTGAGACTAGAGAACGCTCATTTCAAAGGCTCATCCTGGTTCTGACATCCAATTGTTCCAGTATGATGTTCATTATTACAGAGCACATCAGGTAGTGTATCAATATTGCTACTGAAATCGAATAAAACTTCTGAAGTACCTCCACTGCCTGGACATTTGTTTGCAGATCTGTTGACAAGGCAGATCTGCAGGCTGGTATTTTTATAAATGTTGTGAAGAGAAAACACAAATACTGTTTTTTCAAGACTTGAGGTGTATCTCTGAACGTCTATTAATGAAGAAGAGGTAATCTTTCAAAAGAAAGCTACCAAGTTTCAGTCTAGCCAAAAGTATTAGTCAGCAGGTATTCATCACTCAACAGATTTCACTCAAAATGCCAGGGCAGTCAGAAGTTTTTCGCTTTCAGGATCTTTGATCTGGCAAATTAGGCTTCTTTACAAGCAGCAAGCCATTTGACAAAACCAAGCAACTAAGAGCAAGCAGCATTGGGCAAATACAACCTGCAAGCGTACAGTCAGTTATTCAAAATTTTTATGTTGGCTTTTTAGTATTAGGTGACTTTCTTCATATAATGCAGTTCAGGGCAGGAAAACCTGTAAAATTTTCAGTCTGTTTTTGGTGTTCAACCTGACACTACATAGGTAGCCCTTTCCCTCTCCTTTACAGCAAATGTACAACTTCCAAGCGAGAACCCACTTTTCCACAAACTCATAAAACCTTATTGACCAAACCACAGTCAGAATATACACTGTTCTCCTGAGCAAGAGCATACACAAGAGAAAGGGAACAAGAGAAAGAGAGGGAAAACTGCCTCTTGCTAACATTCTTTCAGCAAAAATTTATAATCCCTCAATTTTGCCATTCAAACAAACCTGATGCCTCCAGCCATAAAGAGCCTAATACCTGTATGCTTGTTTTATTTGTTAATTTTCATTACACACAAGGCTTTAAGGCAATAAAATTGTTTATAGGCTGCAACCCTCAGCAGCAGAGAAACCACAAAGAATTCACAGATGTGATTACCTTCTTCCAAGTTAAAAACATTACTTCAGAAACATCAGCATATAAAGGGGGTTGAATTGCTGAGGAATGAACATACCTCGGTTTGTCCACCAGCCAACTCTCCAGACGAACTGCTGTCAGCCTGGTTTAAACAAAGGGTTGCTTTAATTAGTGAAATATTACTAACTGACAGGGCAAATTCCAAAAATACTTCACTACAATTAGAAACCTTTCCCCCCCCCCATTAAAACAATTTTTAAATAGCATTTAACCCCTACACGGCCACATGGGTGTGCTCTAAGTATATCCATTTCTCCTCTGAACATCAAACAACAGTTAAGTAAGCAATAAAAATGTTTCCCAAGGCGTGTGAAAAAGCTTCCCAATATTATTACCAGAGGATCAAGGCAACATTTCATTTCAGTCCTGTTTCAGATCCCACTGGGACTGAAGTTCTTCCAGTCTAGCTCTGCATTGAGTTTAACGAGGGGGGATGCACAAAGGAAAGCAAAATGCCAAACAACTATTCAAACCAGTTTTCAGTTCAAGTTGAATTCAATTCACAGCTTATTACTATATTGACTGTAGTTGTCACCTTCCTCTAGCTGCAATTAATTTTCCACCTTTTCACTTTCTAGAAACTGTTCAGTTATTCTTTCACCACCTTGAGCAACCTCACAGGCCACGGTTCACCATATGTCCATGAGACTCCAATCCGTCTCCACACAGTCCCCCATGCAGCCACTAGCATGCTGTGTTTACGCATGATAGCAACTTGAACTGTGGAAATCAAAATCAAAATTTACTGCTGACAGAACAGGTAGTAAGACATCAATACCAGTGCAGATCTTTCTAAACAAAGAAATATAATTTTGCAAGCAAATAAAGGGTGGAGCTTAGTATTTTTTTCTTAGAACAAGTGATAAAATCCTTTAAAGTTAAGCCAAACCAAACCCTGGGATTTAGTAACCTGAACTACTGTACGTTATACACTCAAGCATGACAAATTAATCTTTTCCATGCAAAACATGCACATATACACAAGATATTAATTGTATAATACCTGTACAACAACATACAGATGCCCTTTTTGTTCTTACTGTTTGCATGTGCTGCATGTACAGACAGATGCCTTCAGACTAAATGAAATGTCTTGTCATAATGACATTTTGCAGAAAATTTAAGATCTTTCTATTACTCTGCCTCTTTGGAGGATGGCTGTGTTTAACTGTCTCTCTCTGACTGAATGTGGTCACAGGAGCGTCCTCCGTGAAAAGGAGAAGACTGCTATAGACTTCTTGGTTTATGTGAGGTATTTCCGAAACATAAGGCTCCCTGAACCGAGATTAAGATTTGATTCGTGCAACTCAGTGTTCGTGACCCCAGTCCCAGGCGTGAAAGGTGATTGTGCAAGGTCATCTAAGTGAATTTCTAGCAGAATCAGACTACCTGGAATTTAGGCTTACACTTACAGTTGTCCAATTCAGGCCATTATTTATAGCAGCCAAAATTTCCAAGCATTACAGCCAACATGAGCTTGTGTAGCTTATAACCTACAGCAGTGCTTACTTACATCATGACCTATGCTATGACTTCCTCTTCACTGTTGACTGATCTATCTGAATCTAGAAGCAAATATCTCCAGAGAGACAGCAACATGCAATCATCCTCCAAGGACTCCTAAAGATCCTCATATAATAAGTCCCAACATCTAACACAGTTCTCAAAAAAAAATCATTTTTGCAGCTATTACACAGTTAATTTTCTTTCACTCACTCAACTTGCTCTAGTCATCAGCTTCTTTTGTTCAAGAGGCATTTGTTAAGAAAGTAATTCAGTTATTAGGAACTATTTTATGCTCCTGTAAAATGGTGGGATTTGTCGATTTTTTTTCTTTTTTAAAACACTACTGTATCACCTATGAAGGTCAAATGCAAGACCTCTCAGACATAAAAAAAAAAACATGCTTTACTTTGTTTACTCAAATTTAACCTCAAATACACACACTCCTGCTAGCAGAGGCCCAGCCACCAGCAGGTGACAAAAAGTCACCTTGAATTTAGGGGGATTAAATTGCCTCCAGAGTTTCTTTTAAAAAGGCCTCTGTGAAGTGGGTGAGAAGAGTCCTTGCACTCTTTCCTTAGGACCCCAAAGCAGCCAGAGTGAGCCACCAACTACAAAAGCAGAGAGATAAGGGAATAGTGTTGCATCTAATCAAAACTGAGGACAGACTGCAATTATTTATCCTGGAACGTGGCCAGACCCCGTGGTCAATCATATTTATGAATAAAATTCTGTGAGACCTTAAAATAATCCAAGAGAGAACTGCAACACTCCAAGGCAAAGCAAGCCCCTAAGATCTTTAAATGTAGATGTATAAGCAACACAGGGAAAAATTCCACTAAATAAATACTATAAGTTTATGCCAGGACTCTGGCTGTTACATGCTACTATTTTCTATCTTGAACAAGAAATAAAATCTTTATTTGTGGCATGATATACCCTCACAGAGACGAAAAGTTCCAAACGACACATGTGCGCACACAAACCTTTCCAAAGCGTTTTCTGAAGTGGGGGGAAGAGGTAGGAGATCAAATCTCTCTGTAACCTGACCAGTGCTATCTTACCTGCAGGATAAGCACCCAGGCAGAATTCTGAGAAAATCCAGTGTGAAGAAAATCCTGATACTTTTGGAAAGTCTTGACTTAAAAGATCAACTTGAGAGGAGGCAGGGTAATACGAGTTCAACAGAACACAAGTTTAACAATCTTTAAGAAGTTTGGTTGAGAAACAGAGCATAATATTTGGTATCACCAAGCCCTTGTCTACTTTCAGGTCACTTAAATACATATAATCACCCCTACTCATATTTAAGATGTCTGAAGTTGAAATAAACAAGAGAACCTGATGATGTTTGTGAGAGTGTTTAACTATTACGGATTATCGATGAAAAAAAACTTTCCTAAACTCACTGAGGTTTCTACGCAGTATCCACATCCTATAGGCAACCATTGTCATACACTGAGGCACGGGGGAGGCCAAGAGCACTACTGAGCAATTTTACTTCCCTCATCCTGTAGAATACATGGTGTTCTGGATGCAAACACAAATGGATTAGTGGCCATTTCTTCAAGAATCATAGCTTAAATAAGAGCTGTGTAGCCCTGCTTCCCATCTATGTTTTTCTTGCATTCCCTCCATCTAGTCTGGAACTCCAGCTCAGCAGACAGAGAAATGTCTTCCTGCAGGCAAGAATGAACAATCTCTCCCCAATTACAGAGCCATGTGTGGGCTATGAGCAATTTTCCAAACATAAAAGGAAGAAGGGAATTTGCTATCCATATATTAACAAGCTAAAACAAGCCAACCTGCAGATGGAAAGGATCAAAGTGTCTGTTTGAGTCACCTCAAAATTAATCCCCTCCAGGAATGTTCACCACCTCCCCCCCTCCACACACAGACACACAGAGACACACACACAATGTCCCCCCAGTCCCTCCTAGAGCAAAAAGTCAAGCTCAAAGAATGCATCTAGCTCTTTTAGATTAATATGATACTCCCCAGAATACACCCTCTTTTTCTCTTTGAAAGACTGTGTTCTTCCCCCTTCCCCCTCCATCCTCAGACATGCACATGCAGATAGCTGAGAGAGAATTTTATCCCCGTTGTCTATCAAACACGATGCTATGCATCATCAAAAAGATTCACCGCAGGTTCAGGTTGGAAATGGCACCTGCATCACACAGAGATATGACTGTCCTTTTCAAATGCTAAAACAGGAAAAATAATATTTATCATCTGTAATACAGATTCTTTGAAGCAAATTTGCTTTATAAACAGGAAAAAGTGAACATAAGAAGCTAAAGATATTAGGAAAAGCAAACATACACATTATGACAGGTACTTCTAGTATTTCCAGGGTGATATTCACATTTGAGCTGCCACTGCACAACTGTATTTTACACAATACCTTAGTTAGATGTCAAAAGGGCATCTGTGATGTCAAACTCCTCTACATCTTTCTCTTAGGCAAGCTGAAAACTATCATGATTTGGAGAGGGCCTGAAAAGAGATTCTTGTGCTGCTAAACTATGGACAAAAAAAGCTACATTCTTCCCAAAAAAGCGTAAAGAAATTCAGTGTTAGCGTAAACAGCCCAGTTTAATTCCTACAGAAACATCAAAATTCCCATTTTTTGCAAAAAGTGTTAGAAACAGGAAACCTAGTACTGATGGGGTTGGTACGACCTACAAGAGTAACATTAATACAGCCAATTCTCATCACATCAGAACACTGGCCAGATTAAGGAGGCAACGCTACTGGGAGTTTACAAGCAAATCTATCTGCTATCACCCACATTACATCCATCAGCTCCAGTATACTGAAGGGTGTATAATTTGGGAAATTGCCATGTACAGAATGATGTGGCTCACTGACAAGCAACATCAGTTGCTCCAACAACTCATGAAACAACACAAGTTGTGCCAGGCAGCGTTAATAGGAAGGAAGTGATGGACTGGGAATAGGGACTTTACTTTCAAATTCCACCTGTTAAATCCATCCTTGGGCTTTGAAGTTCTCTCATTTCATTACCGCTCACAAGTTTGCCTCCTTTGCAGAGGGGCTATACACAAAATTAGATAAAAGGGAGCTAAGACACAAACCATTTCAGCCACCATCCCACCATATGGATCTTGGAAATGTCAAAAGCTCCCTGCCTCACCACAGACCTCTGGGGAAACATGGACAAATGGCTTAGTTTTTTCCTGCAGCTGTGCACCATCTCTAAAATGGAGATGCCAGTTTTTTTAAGATTGCGATGACATGCAGCTAAGTAACTTTGAGAAGGAGCAGAAACTGTCCAGATACCACAGTAATATATAATGTAACAGACAGGAAGGAAGGTTAATATGTTTGTGCCTGAACATACTTCAAATGTCAGCAGCAAGCCAGTTTCACTACACTTAAAGAAAGCTAGCAATAAAAGAGGCGGTACTCAGAGGACTGGTTTCTAAAATTATATCACATTTTTGGAAGCACTGCTGTATACATGAACACCACAATTAATAGAAGAAAAGGTTTGGTTTTTTAATTCAATGAGCCAGTATATTTCTCTTTCCCCTTTAGAAAGTTTCAGTCATTTGGTTAGGAAACAAATTTGTATACAACTATTCATGATTAATCAATAATCTTGTTGCTATAACATGGGTAACTACTAGAATACAGCACAGCTTAAAAAAATTATTCAACTACAAATAATGAAGAGAAATACAAAAGGCATCTTGAAGTACTTCACCACCTGGTATAGACCTTACAGTCAAGTAATGTATTATTCTTCAGAGTATCTTGCTGAAGTCTGTATGTGTAAAGTTCATCTGTCATTGCCCCCCTCCCCCAATTTATTCATTACAAATACATCACCCTAAAAATTAAATCTTGATTCCTAGCAAGCGACAAATAACTAAAAGAGCCAAAACACAATCAAGAAACGCTCTTTTTATTCCTCAAGTACAGAACAGTCTGGGTTAAACGACACATAACTCGGGTCTGCCAATTCTTAATCTCCATCAACACAAAGGCATAACAGCACATGTAGACTCTGTGACCCCACAGTGATCTCATCTTTTGCATTTCCCAGGAACTCTATATTCAAAGACCTATGCAGGTTGAAAATATCACCTCAGAAATGCTCTTTCCTTTCTTCTCTAGACCCTTCCGTACTGCTTTTAAGCGGAAGTATTTTCATTTTTCCTCTGCTTTCCCACTGACCACCTCTCTCTTGAATACTTTTTCTCTTGCTGAATGCTGCTCAGCGATAACTACAATACCTAGGAAATTGTTTGTGCCCCTAGGCAACATGCCTAAATCTGTGAAATCCTCAGTTTGTGTTCTTGTAACCTCAGTCAGGTGAATTCACGCTTTTCCCAATCGTTAAATTTCTTCATTAACTAATGGATCCAGCTACACCTGAAAAACATCATTATATCAGCCATATCACACTGAAGTTGCATTCAATCTTCATGTGAGTATAACACTTTTCTTTCAGAAAGTGCAGAACTTCAGTTCTGAATACAGTAAGTCGGAGTTACTTGAACTGAAACTCCCAAATCTATTAGCATGTACTGCAAATTTCATGGCCATGGTAAACAAATAAAACTGGTGCCCAATTTGGTGTCATTAAGAAATAAATGGAGCAAGCTTACCACTCCTCAGAGAGCTGTCTGAAGATACTTAATGACTCATAGGAAAACCTTGACTTGCTCTGCACACATGCTTCATTTCCCTCACCACTTCAAGTACAATGAAGTGAAAAAATTCTGCCTGCTTGAACACTTCTTCTCTATTTTGAAATGCTTTTCCCTTCTCAGCTCTACAGGTCTTCAGAGCACTTATTCATTAAGGAACAACTACAAATAACTGTAACAGCACACACATGGGTAAGCCAAAGCAAGTAAACTGAACAAGCCAAAAGTATTTGTACAGGCAATGCTTCCTCTACAAGCAAACTGTAAAAGAGGGATCCATTTGCTTGAAAGACTCGAAGGAGAAAGAAATTATTCCAAGATGCCCAGGAAAGGAATGACATTCACAATACTCAGAATGCAAGCTGAAAGCAGAGGAATGCAACTCAAAGCTCAGAAGTGCCATCAGGAAAGAGAAACTGCATTTTCTCACTGGCAACGCTCTGATTCTCAAGAGTGACAAGGCCCTCCAGCCCTCAGCTCTTCCTAAACTCCAAGCTTAAAAGGAACCACAAGGGCTTTCTGCCTCTTAAGAGCTTGCCCACCCCTATTAGCAGAACTGCCCAGCCTCCCCAAGCTGCACACTTCACTGGGCCTCCCAGCGGGCAGATCCCATCCCTTCCCTTCCTCTTCTCCCACAGCAGCAACACCCACAGCCCTGATCTAAGCACAGATGCACAATTCCACCTCGTTCAGCAACAGGCATCACCGTGCAGATGACACCTGAGAACCTGAAATTGGTTTGCAAGAGGTAGGAACGATTATCACCTCCAAAAAGACAGAAGATGGATCCCAATGAGGCTAAGTGTCAAATTCTCTCACTGTATCATTTTACATTTCAAGTTATGTTACTGATGACAATATCAGCATGAGTCAGTGACATGCAGAACGTGTAACAGTAAAGTCTGCTTTGCCTGAATTTCAGTCCTGTGCTCCAAGCATTAGTCACCACATTCTTTAAAAACAAAATAAAACCCAATCAAAAAAATCTATTAAAAGGAAGAAAAGCCATTACTCGCATTTCATACCAGCTCAGCCTAACCATGTTTTCTATCAAGCAGAATAATGATGTTTTCATAAAATCTCACACCTGCAGGGAACACAGTTTCACTTAAAAGCACACAGCTAAGGCACTAACCAGCTCAATTGGGTGTTTATATGAAGTGTTAATTCATTAAACTAGAGATGACAAGGTGCTTTCCCCTTCTCAAATGAGCACAAGCCATTAAAAAACAATTCTCAAAGATGCTTCTGATTATTTATCAGTTCCTTCTGGCAACACATTTCTTTAATCACATGATCACTGACTATTTTGATACTATTATCTTAAACTAGACTATGAATCAATGTTTCAGTCCTGGTTTTCCCCAGAAGTACTGTTCTGTACTTGCAAATTCCAGATGTCACAGCTGAACACAGCCACTCTTTCCCAATTAGCTCCCAAACTTTCTTTCTTGGGGAGTAGCATGCTATCTCCTACAGGCAATAATCAAAGCTGGGGTCCTCATGACCTAGTCTCTAGCTTTCCGGAAAGATCAGCTTGTTGACATACTTTATGCCCCTAGCGTACAAAAAGAACAGCTATTATCTCTTCAAGACAGAATGAGCATCTGCATTTCAAAACAAAACTGAGAGTAACAGCATGCATACATACAGGAAACACACAGTGTTTCAATTACATAGAAATAAAAAGTCAAAACCAGATTTTTTAAAATTACTGTTTTTTTTCAAAGTACCTTTGCACAGGAGAGAAAGCAGGTATTTAACAAAAGAATACTCAGCAAAAGCCAAAAGATTTTGGCATGCTACTCTTGTGCTTCCTGGGGGATGGAGTTCTGGCTGGCTTCTGGCATAATTCCTCTAGAGATTAGTTTCTTTAAAGAGAACTACAAATCCCATCATGCACTTCTTCAATTCTAACTGTAAAACCATTGTGCTCCAGGAAAGCCACTACTTGGAGAGAAGTCCAGCACTTACCAAAGGGGGGAGGGAAATCACAAATGAAGCATACCCTGTGAAGCAGCACAGAAGTAAAAGCAAAATATTAGATTGAAAACGCAAAAATTTTAAACCTCAAAAGACAAGAACTCTATGGAAGAAAATTAAGTTTTCAGCCAGAATTAAACTTATTTCTTCCCCTGTCCCATCATTAAGCATCTTGAAACACATATGTAATTTAATATAGACAGATGAATCTTATCATAAGATTCAAGCCCACACACTTCACACTTAAGTATGCTTTTGTACAGCAGACAGACAAAGGAGTGGCAGGATAGCTCCAAAGTATTTTAAGTAACCATGGTATGTAAGACAGAAAGAAAGAAGACAAGTAAAGGAATATTGCCATCCATAAAAATACTGCAGAACATGAAAAGCTCTCCAAATAATGCAGAACAGCTGGATTCAAGCTGCAGCAAGGCCACTGCTGAGTATCTGTTGAAAGAGAACACCTGCAAGGTTACAAAACACACAAAATACGGAACTCTTTTTTGAAAACGACTACAGAATTATCGTCAGTCACTTCTTTCCAGAGTCATAACTTATAAAGAAAGTGTATGAGACTTGCCGATATTTACTTGTCATATTTTATTTACGGATTGAAGATGCACTTCTAAAACAGGTGTACTGCTGATATTTGAAAAATACAATTTTGCTTTCAACAAACCATAATAAAAGAACAAGAGCAGCTAAGATAGAATAGCAGTTTTTTAGATGCTCATAACCTTACAGCTCAAAAAAATCCAGTATTTGGACTAGACAGGAGAAAGTAGAGAGGAATTTTAAGAAACAGACTAATAAAAATCTCATTGTTTTACTGAAATCTACTAATCTAAAAATTTGTTACTTAAAATTCAGTCTACTACTAAAAACGTACATCCTCCCCCAGAGTTTGATCTTAAACACCCTGATCTATTGAAACTGTCACTGGAAATGTCAGGTTTCCCAGAAGCTGCAGTAATAGGTCATAAGTTGTACTTGACTTTTCATCTTCCAAATCAAATCCATCTCAACTGAAAATAAAAATAATTCTGAAGGCTGAGAGTTTCTGATAGCTGCAAGAATAACTGAATGATTGCAAAAAAGATAGCACACCTCAGGAAAGGCTTCTTTTTAATTAGTGAAATACCTTGTGTTCATAAGGAAGTGTTTTTGGAGGTTTTTCAAACACAAATTAAATTGATTACATACTAAAATCAATAGCAATGATTTTAAACATAGACCTAGTCAGGTTCCAGGCTCTCACTTCTTGACCATAGCATCAGGCTGTGTGTTTATGCACTAAACTCAGATAACAACGCCTTCATCAAACCCAAAGAGAACGGTTTGTTACCGAAATCCAGGCAGCTGAAGTTTCTTCATATATATAAAATTAAAAAAAAGGCAAATTACCCATAACCTGGCAAAAGTACAATGTCAACAATTTGTAAAAAATTACATTTGGATTGCAAACACTATAGAAAGGCTCAGATACACCAGGTAAACAAAACCTAACACATATGTTCAGGAAATCACACGTTCCCAGAGTATAAGCACACAATACCCACAAAGATATACTTTGCTCTCATAGTTACTATTCTCAGGTCACTGACTGCTAGGAAAGTATCCTGTAACAAACCACTATCACCTATTAATCATTAAAGCTAGACAAAACAAAAGCTTGGATGCACACAAGTTGTGTTTCCATGACTAATTCCTTTACAATTTGGGGAAAACTCATATAAGGCTGTGGAATACAGACCACGTCTCCCTCTTTACTAGTCCCAGGAAGGGCAGAAAACAAGGATGCCCACAATGTGGTACAGAGCCTAACATTGCTAGAGCTAGGTGTTACAAACCACCCCATCTCCAGAAGAAACCTCTAATGGAGTAATCCATTAGTTTGTGGTTGGTATCAAACAGCCAGGAATGTTTGAGCTATGCCTGGCCAGAGCACTTCTCAGTCTCTCCTGGTACAGCAATTCCACTTCATACTAAAGCACTGAAGCAGGGAAGAGTCTGCATGCATAGCATACGAAGAGGGAAGACCATAGGACCTCTAAAGCCACTCTCCTGTGATGCAGAAGGCACAGGTTCAGGCACCTGCTCTCCTTTGCTTCCACATTGCAGATGAGCACCCCAAACACAGTGCTACGGTATCTGTCTCTTCCTGGCTCCATGAATACTGAATTATTTATTACAATAGTCTAGTTTCAGATCCCAAAACCAACTTTTCCCCCCTCCCTCCTTCCCAGTGGGATGCCCTCAACTCCCCCCACTCTCCCAACTACCAACTTTTCTGCCCGATAGCAACAAGCCATCTCCGCTGGCCGATACAAACCCATCTGCTGTCCTGAAACAGGAGGACTTACGCTAACCAGCACAGAAGACTGAGCTACTGACACTGCAGCTGCCAGAGGACAGGAGGAAGAGGAAGAAGAGGCAGCCACTTCTGCAAGGACAAGAAGCAACAACAGCAACCTGACACTGACCAGCAGGCTGGAAGGAGGTGCAGAACTTAGCACACAGCTGTCTGGGCCCTCCTCATCCCCTTCAGAGGAAAGGTGGCAAGCCAGATGGAAGTGTCCCCTGGGCCACTTTCAACTGCAGCCACGTGCTGAATCATTAAAACAGAGATACAGAAAGCTGAGGGCAGAAAAAACCCTCAAAATGTATTAACTGGGATGAATACGGGTGATTAGGACACAAAAAGTGTCCTCATTTAGCAATCAAAAAGCCTCGCAAAAACCTGAAGTCTGAGATATTTTCATGCTGAAAGACAGGAGGTGCAATGTGCTTTATTCTTTGTATCGGTGCAAAGAAACACTGCTAGAAAAAAATATTCCTGTAGAGACCCTCGTATCCAACAAGACAATATTATGCAAATGTAAATAGCCCTCATCAAATTACACACTAGTGGCTTCTTTTTTCACCTTACCTTCTCAAATGAATTTTAGTAGTACTAGCTGCAGAAAAAGGGCAAGTATAGAAAGACCTATGGAAAAAGGAAGCCAACCCATTTTACTTCAACTAAAAAGACAGCTATAAATACACTTCTTCTATTGATCAGTGGGAATGTGCTTACAAAACATACAGTCTCAGAAATGGTACAGAAAAGGCAAGGGACAAGAGGGCAGGATGGTACATTGAAAGTTTTATATATGGTCTAATGATTTTTTCAACACAAGGGAGAACTACAAATTCACTTACATTGAAGGATTCCAGTATATCCAACTAGAATTACCTCCTTAAAAAAAAACAATACAGCATTTTAATTGAAAGTAAAAACATATGTCTGCAGGTTAAAAGTCATGAACACTCACTTTTTCACTCTGTCCACAAGCATACAGCTTTCAACAAACTGGGAGAAAAAAAGATGACCTCAACTCTACGTTTTTTTGTTTGCTTCTGTGGTTAAGGCTTAAAAGATATCACCACCACCTTCATCTTTCAGTAAATCAATGCAAGACTGATAGATTAAATAAAAAAGCTAAGCTCTAGAAGTGCCTCCTGAATATGTAAACCTAATAGACCGCTCTCTAAACACCACCATTCTCTTTCTTATTCCCCAAAATCACAAATAAATACATTCCTAAATGGATTAACATCCTCTTTCTGCCATCCCCAAAGCTAAGAGAGTGTCTGTGTAGCTTAAGGAACTACAAAGACATAACAGCATCTTCCCTTCCTCTGTCTCCGAGGCTGCTTAATTTCCTCAGATCTTTTCCAGTGGAGGTGCACTGGAAGCAGGCTGCATCAACACACCTGTCCATTAGATTACTGAAAATCAATCTGTCACCTTCTGCCTCAAGCAATTCATTATCTCAATTCTGTTATCACACAGGTCTGTACCCACAGGGTAATTAGATAATAGCATGGGCAGGGAAAAAAAAAAGAAAAAAGAAAGCTGAACACCTAGTCCCTGTGAAGCAAGGCAATGTTGTTCTCCTATCACTGGCAGATCACTACAACAGACCCTGCAGGCTATGGAAATTCTGCCTTAATACATCAAGCATAGAACAGCTATACCTCCTTCCTGAACTTAAGAAGTTCTGAGTGTGCAAGTCCAGTTATATTCCTAAACTATGCAAAAAAAATTAGCAACTTCAAAAGTACAGTTACATGGTGAAACATATCAATACAGGAGATTACCAAATCAAGTAGGGAAAAAAGGGAGAGAGGGCACTTACATGCACAAAGTGCATTACCATTATCACTGCAGACTCTCCCACACCGCCATAAAGATAGTTTAAATGTAAGAAAATCTCCTCACTCTCTCATTTATCAGACATAGCTTATTATGTTTATTCTGCCATTCCAAGCACTGCACTAAAGGATTAATTTTAAAAGCCAAAATGAATACAATGAAGAACACTCCTGTCAGAGTGCTAGGGATGTTGCAAGGAGTAAGGGTAGCAGACTACTCTATCCCCAGGTGAAAATATCATCTTCCAGGCTGTTTTTCTGAAACTCAGTTTTCATTCATCATCAAATGGCAGGCCTCACTTCGGGGACATTGGCCTGCCAGAATTTTAATAGCTTTGACATTTGCGGGATGCTTGCTTCCTCCACCTTATCCTCTACCCCTCACTGAAATAATTTGCTGCTAAACACCTGCAAATACTTACTTGCAAATCCCTGTTACAGGCTGCTGCATAAGAAACAATTATGCAGGGACTGAACTGACTTTCAGAGGGGCTGTACAGTCACCTGGCTTACTTCTGGCCTTCCAGCCACAAAGGTACTGAGGCCAGCAGAAACAAACAAACAAACAAACAAAACCAATCAAAAAAACCCCAAAACTACCCAAAAAAAGCCCCAACAACAAAAAACCCCAACAAAAAAACCCAACAACAACAAAAAAAGCCTGAATCATTAACTCACTCCCTGTCCTCCACCTCTCCTATCACACACATCTTCCTTCATGGCTGGAGAATCTCCATCAAGAGAAAATTTTCTTCAGCAATAGCTCAGGTGTGTAGTTGATACATAAAGACTCTCATTAGAACTGGGTAACTTCTGGTTACTTTCAGTCCTGTGTTTGAGCCCTCTGTATGGAAGGCACAGGAGCTGAGGTTAACTTGACCTGCGCAAAGGTTCTTCTTTTCTAGGCTTCACTTCCTTGTTGCTGGTCAGTTCTTAGCCTATTGATCCACCATAGTGCTAAAAAGGTCTGACATTTCTGAATGGTAAACAACAGGAGTTGCTTCACAGCGCTATTTCACTCAAGTAATTCATTTTAATTCTTAAACCATCAACATGAGGTAAATAAGTACCTTATTTAACATCTGGATCAACACTTCCACTATGATCTTCCCAACTTTACTCAATGACTCGGTGTCAGAATTAGGAATCAGACTACCCATGCAATATTTTAGGTTGTACTTAAAGGGCAAAAGTGTGACAAAGCTGTACTTACAGCAATACATAGCATTTTTCGTATCACAAGAACACAATGACAAACAGTAATGTGTAAGCTGTTTCAGTACTTTTTTCTTCTCCACCGAAAAAAATAAAACTGTAAATTTCTGACAAGTTTTGTGAAGCAGATCGATAAGGCACATTCAGCACTAGTTACTACAGTAGGAATTGTACATTCTCAACAGGTACTCAGTAAGGATCAGGAGATTCTTCCAGTCTGCAAATGAGTTAACAATTTGATTCTTCAACTGGCAGCCAGAAAAATACCACTAGAAATTCTCACTAGGAATAAAACAGAATTCTAAGCCCTAAAATTAAATGCCTAACCAACCATTACACTTCTTGTAGTATGTTTAGTGACTTCTAGAATAATTTCCTTGTATTGCAAATGTTTGACCACATTTGGTTTTCCTTCATTACACCTGTTCTGCAATTTTAGCACTGCCTGCTATTTTGGTTAGCATCTCTGTTTTTGTTTTTGTTAAAGAGTATGTTTAGGAGACACACAAGTAATTATACTAATAATGTTTTACTCAAGTAAGCCTCACTGATCTCTCCAAAATACCACCTCATTCTCTGTCATTTTGGTCATTTCCAGAGAAATCAGACAAAAATAGATGAAGAAACTCTCCATCAGCTTTGTCAGGTGCAAAAGGAATTGCTGTATTCTTCTAATCTTCTGCACTATTATATCACTGTCTCAGTGATACCCCAACTTCTGCCAGCCATAGAGCTTATGGTCAAAGAGAGAGATAAGCCAGAGGGATGAACTCACGTGCCACTCCGCAAGCACCACAGCCAGAGAAAGAACCCACAACAGGGATCTTTTTCTATGTTCCAGCTATAAATATTTTCTGCATGACCACGGAACAAGAGCAGGCCAAAGAAGGTAATGCCAACAGTAATGACATCCCAAAATATCAGAGTTGTTCAGTAAAACAAAGTGTGAACTGCAGAAAGGTACTTTGGATTAGGCCAGAGATTGCAAGTAACACTGATTAAACCACTTGTGGCCACTGCCTTTTCTAAGTAATCATTCCCTGTGGCACACACACACCTATGCTGAAATGAAATGGATTGTTTTAATTTAACTCATGGAAAACTCTTGGCAATGCAGCACTGATTCATGAGCACCTGTGCTTCCAACAAATTAAATGACTAATTAAGCCTTCCAATAAACATTAGTTATTAGAAGTAATCGATTTAATTACAACAAACAAAAAATCCCTTTTGGCTATATAGGGTGAAAAACCTACTACTTCCAATACTTCAGAGGTTCTATTTCACAGCTTCAAAGTCATCAAGAATCTCATTAGTTTCAGCAAAAGCCCCACTTGCCCTTCTATACAATGAACTTGACTAACTAACTGCAGCAGTTTCTTTAAAAAATTAGCCAGCTTAAGACATCTGTAATCAGTCATGGTGTTGAGCAGTATCCAGAGCTTTCCTATCAAACATCACATATAAAAAACCCAAAGTCTCGTTTGTACAGCTACAGCCCTTGTGGCTCTTGCCACTGTTTCATTTCATACCTAGTAAAATGTAAATACTGCTATTACAAATATAATGACTACCACCAGGCACTCCTCAACACACACAAATAAAAAATATACTGTTTAACATGTAAACAGCATTCAAAAAAAAAAAAGAGAACATTTCAAGTTACACAAAATGCTGTAATTGTCACCTCATCCTAGGCTTGGAAATGAGACACTTGGTTGAGGCACAACTCCTTACCCGCTCAGGAGATCATTCCGACTTGGACGATCACGGCTCTGGAGCCTCAGTCGTCCGGCCTACGCTCCTGGTCAGCACCGATGCCAAAAGCTGTTTACGACCTGAGCAGTTGTCAGAAGATACACTAAGATCTCGATCCTCTGATCGTTTATCTAAGGAAAGCACCAGTAAACAACTAGAGATTTTGACTTTTTGTAAGACAGCTAGCAATTTTAGCCACTGATAGCAAACGTCTGCCAACAGTTAGGTGGTGGGCATCGGGAGAGATTTGGGTGAGTACTAAAGACAACACCATTTATCACAGACACCAAGCAGATGCGCTGCAGCGGTTTACGACAGCCTCAGCAGGGGCCGGCAGCGGACGGCGACCCGAGAAGCAGAGCGCGGGGGAGGCTCCTCGCTGCCGGACGCACCTCAGCCCCGCACCGGGGGTTCCCCCTGCCTGGCAAGCCCGTAGCTTTAAGTAACTTTCCAGGAGAGAAACGCGTGCCTTGCCGCTAAGCTGCCCGGCATGGAGAGACCCAGCCTGGCTACAGAGATACGGGAGCGCCTTCCGGGCCCCCCGGCCGGACCCTGCCGGCGGACGGCGCAGTCCCCGGCCCGCCGCCGCCATCCTGCCCTCCCCGCGGCGGCGCTCCGCCACCTTTGCCCTTCCCGTAACACGAACCCTTGAACGCTCTCCCAGCGGACGGCGTTGCCGATCCCTCCCGCCTGCCCTGGCCCGCCCGGCCCGCACCGCCAGGCGAGCAGGCAGGCCCCGGGGGGCGCTCCGGCCCGCCACCGGGAACGACGCCCCTCCCCACCCTAACGCGCCCCGGGGGCGAGAGCGCGGCCCCCCCACCCGGTGCTGGCTGGCCCCACAGCCACCGCCTCTCCTCACCCCCGCCGCGGAGGCACCGCGGCCCGCCGAGGGGCCTCCCTCCCCGCCGCCGGACCTCCTCCGCCCCACCAGGAACAACGCTCCGCGCCGTCGCGCCGGCCGGGCAGGCTCCCACTCCCGTGGTTCCCGACGGCCACCCAAGTTTACCTCGCTTCCGCGGCAGGGCAGCTCGGCTGGAGAGCGGGAGCAGTGATCCCCCTCCCCCCACGCCGCACACACTTGGTTTTATTTCCTACGGTCCCTCCCGCCGGGGAGAAACCTCCAGCGCCTCGATCAAGTCTGAGGCGGAGGCGGGGAAGAGGCGCGCAGCACCGTTCCTAGCGTGGAGGGGGGCGCGGGGCAGCCCCGCCGGGCCGTGCCCCGCTGCGCTCTCCCTGCGGCGGCGACACCGACACCCCCTCCCGGCCTTCCTACCTGGCGCGATCCCCTCGCGGCCCCGGGACAGGCCTGACCCCCCACCCGGGAAGCTTGTCGCTTGGGGGTGGGGGGGCCTCCGGGCCGACGGGAGCGCCGCCACCCCGTAGGGCCCTGCAAGGCTGGGCTTTCCCAGCCTGTGCCCCGGCGGCTGTGAGCTTCAGTGCAATGCTGGGAGCCGTAGCTTTTGGGACACGAGCACTTACCTTTCTCCGGGACAGCCAGCCACGGCTGCCGGCAGAGGAGTGAGCTTAACAGCCCTAGGTAGCCACGTGCAAAGCGGCCACAAAGAGGCCAAAACCAGTTGGGTGCTGAGGGGCTTGCACCGGCCTAAGTTTCTCAGCGCAGCATCTGAGGTGCCAGCGTGATCCCCAAAATCACAGCTCAGGTGCTGCCTAAGGCCATAGATTCCCTGTGTACACGTGTTCGTGCAAGTTCTTCACTGCGCTTACATTTATGCTATTTACACACCAAGAATTACTACTTCTTTGAGGTAGCTCAAGAAAGTGCAGTTCCGCACCTGGAGTTTCTGCAAGATCCACAAACCAGGCACTGTCCTCTGTACATGCCGGATCACAGCTGCTGCCACTTGCAGAATGGGGTAACTTGGATGACATAAAAAACAGACAAAAAGCAGGGCAGGGAGGAAACAGAGATACTACTGTCCTTTTGCTCAGCATTTCAGAAAGCAGAGGTCTCACGCCAGATGCAAGAAATGACAGTTCATGTCCCTCCTATGGTGAAGAATTTAATCCCCAAAGTTATCCTGAAACTTAGCTGAAACAGACATAACCTGAGGCTCATTCCTTGTATTAAAAAAAAAAAATCAAATATTCACTGAAGCAAAGTGGAATTTAATTAATAAGATTGAGATGCCTAATCTGCATCACGCTATCAGCTGATAGCTGGGGCCTCACCTGAGAGGTGGATGCATACCACTAGAGACACAGGAAAGGATTTGAACATCCCTCTTATGACTAGGATTCCATACAAATAGGGGGTCCATACTGACAAGCTCTTTGTAGCTTGATCCAGAAACAAGCTCATGGAAGTAAATCCTCAACAGGAATAGATAGCTTACTCTATTACTCTTAGAGGCAAGATTTACAGCCAGCTCATTCTAGCACTAGGCATTTCTTCCTGGCTGATTTAGGCAATACAGTGGTTAATATTTGCAAATCCTTTGCACTGAGGAGGAAGGACCTCCAAGAAAGAGAGATCTCTCGAGATCCCAGAGCTGGGCTTCAAAGTTCAAATCTAAGTCTGTTCTTTGCAATGCCTCATATTATGGGAATAGGCAGACAGGTGACCATATGGAAGGCAATGACATTCAAATACAGATACGTTACTTACTGAGAGATAACAATATAATGAACACTGAACGAACAGAAGACAAACTAGGTCCCAGACATGCTTAGTGTCTCGCTTGGACAAGACTATATTGTATTGCTAGGAAAGCTCCAGCATATTTAGAAGCCAGACATAATCAAAATCCTTTATTCATCATCACATCTTAAATCTCTTCTCTCTCTTTGTGCCAAGCAGAGGCAGAGAACATGTGTTACAAATCTTTTAGACATGTGCATCTCACTGTTCTCTGAGACAGTTTCTCTTGAACTTCCTGCTGGATCAATGCCATCTGCACGACCCCATTGTATGGCTCATATTTAAAAAATACCTAATGTGTCCCTAAATCAAGCCAAGAGACTCTGGGAATGGGATCAAGCTCTTAATCAGAAGTGCACAGGTGCACACAATCAGTACCTTCAAAGCCTCACAACATTTGGCATTTTACTTAAAGCCCCATCACATGGATCACGTGATTACCTGAAAATTTCACCAATAAGACAAAAAAATAATTACAATCAGCTTCTACCTTTCAAGCAAAAGTTTCAAAACTTGAACCCAAGGAAAGAAGGCAGAAATTATTATATTTTAAAAAATTTAAACTATGATGTGATTTAGCACTCTGACACATGATTTTGAAATGCTTGCACTTTGGCGATACTTCATATATATGCAGATACCAGCTCGCAGATGCACATATTTTTACACATAAATGACACTAGCCAAAGGAAAAAAGTATGTATTTTTGCATACCACCTGCAATACAATGTGAAGACTCAATGTCAGGAAGTTCAGTATGTAGGGTTACTGCCACAGCATTAGCTTAGCGCATGTTCTTTACGTTTTATAACACATGGCTTTGAAAAACAATATCTTCTTATATGTTTACATCCCTAATTATCACCTCTATATTCTGAATTCCTCCCCTCCTCGCTTTTCGTAGGAATGGGGAAGAATAGGAAGGGAAAGAGAAAATCTGTGTCAGTGTTTTAAAGAGCTTTAAATGTATTTGAACCTGCCTAGAGGTGTAGTCAATGACCAAGTTAAACATTCATCTCAGATACACACTTGCTGAATCAAGGAATCTGCCATGTGAAGGGAGTTGCTAAGCTAACCTGCTAATCAAAATAGTCTTGCTTTGTACTTTAATGACACCACAAACACTTTTAAAAATTCCAAAGAATGGAGTAAGAGGAGTGATGGTAGTGACTCCTACCTTTTACACACTGGGTGTCGCTTGCCCCTGATTTTGCATGGTGCTTTATTCTTAGTGGTTTCCACAGAAGCACCCAAATTTGAGTAATGTATCAAGTAAACAAAGCTTTTAAATCGGAATGAAGAGGGACTGCTTATTCCATCATCACTGAGCTGAAACTAACCATCCACACTTGTCAGCAACCAAGAACTTGGAGAGCGAGTTATGCAGAAATCAGGGCACAGAAAAATGGTTTTCAGTCCTATCTACCTATTGTTATTTTGCTTAAAAAACACAAATCCAAACCAAAATAGTATTCTTTCATGTGCATAAAATATATACAGTGATGACATATGCTATGTTTATAACCATTCATAAGGCATCCAGATACACATCACCTTTGGGTCAAAAGTACTTGACATATACCAAGTTTCCCTTGAGCAAGGCTCCTAAAACTTGGTACACTCTTTCAAAGCAGGCCACTTAATATAAATTTATAATCTGACTTCAGTGTCAGAGATCACAAAATAATAGTTTCTTTGGAGCTACTTAAAGCTATGTAACATGAACAGTAACATAAGAATTTACAGTGCTTCATAAACGTCCCCCCAGCAGCTCTGTATTCTGGCATGAACAACAACCACTAAATCCCAGTCTGTACTACAGGCTCACTAGTCTTCATGCAACACTTATTCTGCTGCAATATGATTTTACCTTTCATTGGTAAGGCCTCTTCCCAAGATAACAAAGACAGGCAGTAAAGTTTTACCTTTCTGCTAGAGTATTTTGTAATGGAACAGTTGTAAAATAAGAAAAGTACTTCGTAGAAAAAACAATATTAAAAAAAACCTCCAGAGGGTAATATAAGAGAATATTCAATTGATTGGCCCTGATTTTCTTAAATCTAATCTAAAGCAAAACAATCAGTTCCCTCAGGAGAAGAAAAAATGGTTCATGGATTACTCTGCTAATACAAAAATAAATTATAATCAGTACCTCAGAGTACTGCCAAAATGTGCATTAGTTTCCCACATAAGCAGTTTACCAAGTTTTCTTTCAGGGGCACTTTTCTATGCATCTGCAAGTTAGGCAATTCCCGGAACCTACTGCTCTGTTTTGGAGAAGATTGCTAGGAAACTATCTTAGATGATAGCTTAATCTTAACAAAAGACAGTGAGAAACAATTTCAACCTTAGCCTGAACTTGAGATCTTAAAATTATTTCATAAGCAGTCAGTGCAAAAAAAAAAGCACAGATTAACAGTGCTTACATTTTTAATTGCAACAAGAAAAAAGCAGAGTTCTCTGGTAACTAGGTTTTATTGTTTTCTTTCATTTTTAATAAATCCTTATAGCTGCAGTGCTGTACAAGTAATAATCATCTCATTCATGTATTGTTTACAGAACTGCCCCTGCATATGTCAACTTTGGACACTAAGCCACAATTTCATATATTTTCAAACTACCACACCAACTGACCATATTTAACCCCATGTTCTATGTTCTAGGAATTAACCCACAAGACCTATTTTCCATCATTGACTTACTAGTATGGAACATGGTATCTGTGGTGGTCAAAAAGCTGACGTTAAATCTGCTGACTGATCAAATACATCAGTGGTTTTGTTACAGGTGCGGCAATGAAACATCAATCTACATTAACCTTCTGAAACATTCGATTGGTACAAAACCAAAAGAGAAATACAAAATCTCTCTAAATCATATGAATAACTTCAGTCCATACCTACAGTGTGCTGCAGAAAAATCTATCATTAATCTGATTCTCATTTGGTACTCTGATTCTTATGAAGAATGGACAAAGATAAGAATCTTGCACAGTATTTACAACATTTTCTCCTTGTACTAATTTACCACATTTTCCTAATAAATTATTGCATTTTTGCAGGTATCACTTTGTAAGGCAGAAGTAAGGGCATGTCTACATCGCCCACTACAGGATAGTACAGGCGTGCCGAAAATAACCATAAAAAGTAGAAGTAGGACTATGCAGTTTTAAGGTAGGCTCATTTATATTATGATACAATGAGCGCTGTATGTATAATTATTCATGTCATCCAATACTTAAAGCCCTGTGATATAACAAAAAAAGCCTGGTACTTCACATTATCCGATAAACATTTTTCTATTCTCCAGTTTCCTAGAACTGTTCCTCCTTTTTGTTTTTCTTTAAAGAACAAAAAAGCATTAAGAAGAAACTAGTGAGAAACACTGCAATTGGCAAGTTTAAAAGTGAAATTGTGAAGGCTGCAGAAAAGCCTCTAATGCATTGTATAACTGATGCTTTGTATAACATATACTAGCACTACTATAGTCCAGAAAAAAACTCGAACTCCAGAAGATGCTTTCAACACAAGTCTGGTGGTACTGAGTGAGGGAAGTCAAGTGTTACTTGATACAGAGAAAACTGGTAGGGAAGAGAACTAAATGAAAAGTAGAACAGTTGCTGCTTTTTACTCTTCTCAGAACTCAATCAGTTCCTCTCATAGGACTCAGACAGAAGTTCCACACACAGGGATCAGTTGCACAACTCTTCAACTCTTGTGATGAGAAACAACGATGAATCAAATGCCATGTATCATATACTCAGTGCAACGTGACTGGAAATTTAGTGCAGAGCATACAAACATTGCTGCAACTGCCTACACAAAGTTCAAGAAAACAGAGAACCAAGAGCATGATGTTGTAACACGACTTATCAAACCTCAGTGCATCACTCCTTGTGTACTCTAAGCACTGGCGACTGCCTTTTTTTTTTTGGTGGCACAGGAGCTTCAAAATTATGTATTCCTCCTCCTCCACCTCCCTTCTTCACACAGTGAAACGGGGCCCAACTCAAAACAATGTGTAGAGGACTTTTTATTTTTGAGATAACAGTTCTGAGACAGAATCTGCTGTACATGTGATGTGCCTGTGAACAACATTACTATGTAATACACTAATTATTAGTGGAGATGGGTGGATTTCCTTAAACCAAACAAGAAAGCAAGCTTTCTGCAAGCCTGTGCATAGCATCCTGCCTCCCAGTTATGGTCCAGTAGTACCAGTTACCAATTATCAGTGAAGCCATACAATACCTTGTAGATGAGTAGCCACAAGTTTATATGTTCATTTAGACCCTTCACAGACTGCAGATTAGCCACCACTGTCTTCTAGAATATGGAGCCAGAGAATTGGATTTTGAGGCATTAATTCGAAAATAAGATTCTTTAGGTAAGGGTAGATAGAGCCACACTCTTTAAATACTATAAACAGGGTATTTATTTAACCAAGGTTTTCCTTATAATTATCCTTTCTTAAGCATAGTATGCTATGTCTCTGTAATACATAAAACCAATGGCTGTGCCCCAAGGAGCCTAAATCTTTGTCCAGTGACTCCACTATTGCCTGGCTCCTTTTTACAGCCCTACATACCATCTCTAGTTTAAGGAAGTTTCCTCAGCTTTCATTATAATGTCAGCTGTACAAAAGCATTAAGGATTTGAACAGCTCATCTATCATTCACTTAGATTATAGGGTTGGTAGTTACTCTCCTCAGGAAATATGTCTTCTTTCTAATTCACAATGACATGATTCAAAGAAGAGGTCCCAAAGAGTGGAACCTAACCTGTAAATGTACATTATGAAAGGGAGATGCAACAAGACCAAATTTTTTATAAAAAAATCTTCCTGTGAGTTGACAGATGTCGGCCTCTAGGGTCCAGGCACCAAATCCTGTTTCAAACTCCTGTCTCCTTTCCCCTCCACACTCCACAGTTTATAAAGCAAAATGGTCCTTTCTTCCCCACTTGGAATCATATGGAGAGAACAGAAGACACCAATTTCAAGTCTGGCATGGGCTTATGTTGTCCAATGACTTCAGGAGAGTTGCAGTAACATAACTGTAGTCACAATGAATTAGGAAAGTACCTCCAATTAGCTATAACAAAATAGAACAGAAGAACAGCATTACTCTGTGTGAACAAGACACAAATAAGCCTGTTGTATCTTCCCAGGACTTCCATTCAACTCTGTAAGACAAACCAAAACTATGAGAGTTGAATGAGAACGAGGAAAAGTTTCAGCATAGCAGCAATTATAAAACACAGGGGATGACATTAGCTATTTGTGCAACACCAGATCTCAGCGTAGTACCTGCCAAGAAAAATTTAGGATAGAGAACAAAAAATTCTCTCATTGAAATCTGTCCTAAGGATAGAGAATGTTTTAACAATTTCACTACGTCTTTAGTGCTCATATTGTCTCACTGTACTCAATGAAGACAAAAAACCACCTTCTTACAATTCAGCGTTCCCAGAAGTTTCTGAAAAGTTGGTTTCTGCCTACCTGTTGCATTATGCCACTCTTGCACAAGTAGAGACAAAGATGTTATTTATAGTAAGCGTCAGGAAGGACTGCTTCTAGGTCCATTGAGGCACCTGGGAAAGCCTTAACTTCTTGGGTGGAGCTTGGGAATCACTAATTGGTGCTACCCCGCACTTTTGGCCCACTTACGCTGACACACCTTACTTAGTTTGCACAGACTTAGTTTGCGCTGGCCTAAAGGGTCTCTTCTGCCACTACAGCCATCTTACCTATTCGAACAACATGAGCCACACACAGAGAATACTCTTCTGCCAGGAGGCCTCCATCTCCACTGAGGTTTTGTCAGCAGTGCTCCATCAGTTTAGAAAAGGGGATTTTCCCTAAAAGGACTCCCAGTTGACATGGCTGTGCCAGCCCAACTTTACAACTTTACAATGTAGAGCAAGACAAAATTCTAAGACTAACTCCCCCTTCATCCATAATAACCTTCATTTTAATTCCTTTTCTTTGCCATCTGTTTTGTAAGCCTGGAGAGTTCACATTTTCAAGCTTTTATCCAGAAGCAGGAACTTTCCTCATAATAAAGAAAACTGAGATTAATGTATTATTTACTTACCTTCAGAACATGGACTTTATAAAAACATCAAACTATTGCAAGACTCATGATAAAATAAACAGTACATCTAAGCACATCCACTTTCTCAAAGCTACAGGCAGAACAAGATGTTGCCTAGAACTACAGAAAGTTGCTATGGGCAAGGCGTATCTACTTGTTTGCCTATGTCAGCAAAATTCATACAGAATAGCTGATGTATGTCAAATTTACAGACTGACGGGTTTTCCTGATCTTGCATTATTCCAAAAGCAGCACCACTGAAATGAGCTAGGTACAGTGCTTTTCTCTCTTTAGTACAGGGAACAGAACTAAGCCTAAAATAAGGGATGTTATCTCACACTCAAATTTCTTGTGCAAAAAGGGAATTTCTCTTTCAAGCTCTATCAAGTTTATCACTAATTTGGATCATTCCTATGCCTACCGGAATAGCAGACAAATGTACAGCGGTAGCCTAACTGCATGACTCAGATTTTTGTGACTGCTCTTTCCAAGGCTTTTCCCCTTCTCCTCTAACACCGCAGGAACGCTTAATGCATTTAGTGGAGGAGAAAGGGTCTAGAAAAGGAAACTTGGTGGGCTTCTAAGGTTCTATTTTGAACAGCCCCCATAAAAAGGAACAGAACTCAAACAACTTGAAACACACCAAAGGCTGTGTTTTGAGATCACAGTGTTGTGTTTATAACGTCACAGAACGTCTGAAGCCAAGTTATCAGGCCACCATGATGCATGCTAGGAGTAAGTTACAATATGAGCAGAAAACATGTCTTAAGGTATGTTAGTTAGCACCTTAACAAACTTCAAGATGACTTTTCAGTGACCTTCGGGTAACTTATCTGAGTGAACATAACTAAGAAAAGATAATTTTTGGCTCATCAGAAGAGAGACTCTTACTACTGGCTCAGCAACAAGGCAACTGTTGACCTTTAACAATTTATTCATATTTCTGCCTGGGGATAAATTGTGGGTATATATTTATACATACACACACAGAGACACACATTTATAATCCTTGTACCATTTAACCAGATTATACAAAAAATGTTCCCCAAGGGAAAGAAGACAAAAACACAACATTTATTGTTTGCAAATGTGGCCACAGAAACCTCAAGTGTGCACACCATGCAGCTTTAACTCTTGTGCCCTGAGGAATTCTACTAACTACTGCTTTGTAATTTATAGGTATAGGGGTGGAGGGGAGATCTCATGTTCAACATTTGGTAATAACATATCTGAAACTAAACTCAAGTAAAGAAAGGGAATGCCCTTGTCCAAAGGAAGGCTGCTTTCTTTTCCTTGGTTTATCCCAGGGCCAGGTTTAATCAGCAGTGCAAGTGCGAGTACCCTACTACTGTTCCGCCCAGGTACTTCCAACAGCAGAGGTTAGTGAACAGAGAGGTTACTTCTACCATCAGAGACTCAGCCCATTCAACCTCGTTTGACCATTTTAATGAAATTTCAGCATTTTGATGAAATAGCTGCAATGCCAAAATGCTAAATAAGCACCATTTCTGTTTGGGTTTTCAATAATCACTCAAACCAGACACCTGTTCAGTAAGAGCTATATTAAAGTCATAGAGTCATAGCTTATTTTGCATAGATCACAGAACAGTACTGATCAGGTAACAGCATTTGCTTACAGCTAATCCCTAGCTGAGGGGGGGGCGGGGGGGGGAGGAGAAGGAAGCAGGGGGAACTGTTTATCACAATACCGGTGACTTGAGGTAGAATTAAATCCATGTCTTTACTCTTACATCCAAAGCATCTTGCCATCTTGAAAGTGATATACAGTGAAGTAGACTGACTTTACAACTACATACAGCAATTTTTCCTAGCACAGTATTAACCCATGCCCAGGTCTTGTAAGCCCCATCCTGTCAGCCACTGCTTTCTCCATACAAAGAGTAAGAGGAACTTCTCTACATATTCATTTTAGGATTAAAATACTTCTGAAAATTTTGGAGATAGGAATTTTTGTCCCTTTTTCAGAACATCCTTGATATGTTCTGAAATCAGAGAAATCAGAGAATCATGTAAATAACTACTTTGGAGCAACTGACTAATTGATCAATTTTGAAGAGTACTATGATTTGAAATAAGGCTTACCCAACAGCGACTCTTTCATTTCTAGTGGAATTTCCTGTTATATTTTTTGTCCTTTCCACCATGAATGCTCTTTGGGATTAAAACTGGTCCTTATTTCTTCTGTATTTACTATGTTTCCTTTCTTTATGGCACCTTTTTATTATCTTCAGCTTTGATCATCGTGTATGTAGTTGCTATTAGAGCTGATGTATTCGGTACCTGCTTTACTTTTGCTGGTGTCCCCCTTTTTGTCAATTATGAATGTGCCCATCCTTTAGTTGAACAGCACAATTCATCCTAACTGGGATCCACTCCTAGCTTCCTCCTGCTCTGCAAGGCCAGTAGCCCTCAGAACTTGGGGTGCCTTTCTGCCACCAGAGTATTTGCACATAAACTCTGGGTAGCACATACAGCAAAATTACATTAGTTTCTATCTATTTATCTTGTTTTTACATCTGCCCTTTTACTTAGCTCAAGCCCTTGTATTTTCATAAATGCCTGTATCTGCACAGTCATTTTAAATCATATCCCTTTGCTAAGTTTGTAATTTTCTTCTCTTCATTCCATTTTTAGCACTATCTCCAGATTATCAGATTTCATATTTAATTCAGATTTATTTAAATTCATATTTAATGTCAATTAAGTTTGGTTTTACCAATAGGGCTAACTCCTGTTTAGTCTGGTTTTTTTGTAGATAAACAATATCTTACAAAAAATTTTTGCCAGTGTTTAGAGGAAAGAATCTAGCAAAATTAACAAACTAACAGATTAGAAACTTCCCTGAACGCTAACATCTTTCTTCAGTACAAGTCTTTACAATGGTTTCAATAATTTGCATGCATTTTGATGACATTTTGGTCTTGAAGTATTTATGCCACCTCTCTTTGGACTTCAGCATCCACAGTGCTGCAGGCAGAAAGCTGTAACACTGACAGCAGGGTCTGGGTGTCCCACAGATAGTTTGTGACACCTTCTTCTGCAGCTCCATAGGCAGCTATTAAATGTATGCGACTTGTGTATCTTAAGATACACCACTGCATATCTTAAACACATACTTCCATTCCGCTTATGCTATAGCCTCACATACACCTTGCTCCCTTTCGTTTCAATCACCAGGGAAAGACGTATTCAGGACAAATGTGCCTAGTACTTCACTGTACTATAGGACAACAAAATCGCTGTGAATAAAGACTGAGAGGAAGGAAAAGAATTTAAAATTACGCAGAGATAAAACATCAATCACTTTTCTTATTCTAGTCACACAAATATCTTTCTCACCAAGAAAACTTGGAGATATAAATAACAAAATAAAGAAAGGAGTACCAACTAATAATAAAAAAATCCCATACTTGCAACATGGATTTAGCCACTGACATCTGGAATAGACCATGAGCCTGACTAGCTGTGTCTCAGTGGATTACGTGGGAAACCACTGGCAACACACCAGTGACTGTAATATCAAGGAGGACACAATCAACAGTGTATTGTGTTCACTTTCTTAGTACAGTGGAAATGCAGATAATTATGGCTGACACTTGAGAAAAGAATTTCCTTGAAAAGATTAATTGCAGTGACTCTGGCCCTTTTCTTCCAGTAAGGCCATTCAGATATTTAACCAAATCATCCTAATTACTGAGCATTTTGATGCAAGAGTTCCCAACTCCTGTCTCAGGCTTGCCAGTCAACAGCTTTCTTCTGCCTGAGGGCTAGATGGGTCAAATGCCACCTGCTTCAAAAGGTGAATCTTTTACTGTCTCTAATAATCAGCTAGAACAGTTAAAATCAGAGTAAAATTACTTAAAGTTTTATAGTGAGATAAAGACTCCAGTAGCACTTTTGCCTATAACCTGGATATCCTTTATAAAAAATGTTTAACAGTAATAAAGGTTTAATTATCGTGAAAAAGGATATAAACGTGTTGAATTTATATATACTCCTCTTAAAAAGTACCTCTCAGTGGCATAGAACTGCCTGAGGTTTTTAAACATGCCTATTACAGAGCATCCTCATGCAAATTTGCCAGATTTTTCTGACTCAGCTTTGGCTGGAGCTGTTCATGTATTCCCAGAAGCCTTCCAGCTTACTATAAAACATGTGCTTGTTTAATGCTTGTGACAAGCTGAAAGTTCACAGCAAGCTGTAGTGTGAGAGGCACCAGATCCTAAACATGTAATTGCAAGAAAGCAGGCCGTGGTGGCCTTGCACAATGCATTTGTCTTTTTTTCTTTTATTTTTACTTCATAACTATTACTTGGGAGTACAAAAATCACCTTGCTTTAGATCTCTTTAGCGGTTTCTCTAGCAGTTTTTAAACTCAGTAACTTCAATCCTGGATAGTTACTTCAGGCTTCCTGAAAACAGGAGTTAGTTGGAGGATGCAAACTATACTAATGCCTCCGTCAAAAGAATACTATCATGAGAGCACATCCTTGCTCATCAAGGATTCCACTCAGGAGAGTGACCTCAAGACATTAAAGCACAAGAAAACAGACTTAATTAACTTTGCTGCTTATAGAAATCTTTGTTTTAAATGCACTTACTACTTCTCTTTCCTCCTTTCCCAAACCAAAGGGCATTCACTTAATTTCCTCTCCGCAGCCCAAACCACAGTAAAGAAACACAAGCTTCAGCATCTAGAGCACAAAAGACAAAAAACAGCGTTTGCCAGAGCTGAATTCAAACTTAACATTGTCCTTAGGTGATAAAAGGGACACACATCAACAAAACAATTCTGCTTTTCACAAACCTGCCAAAAATTTGGCCTCCGCCTCCCCCCTCCTTCCTGCCAGTTGCCCTGTACCATGGCAAGGCTCCATTAATAACCCCATTCCTGGTCAACAAGGGCTCCTTCCCTGTCACTACCTCTCCCTCCAGAGGCATGATGGTAAACTGGATGAAAACCTGGGACAGTATCTTTAAGACAGCTGAAGTCCTCTGACTGAAGTCTGTGCTGGTGAAAATTCTCCCATTCTCTTTTTCTTCATGTTCTAAGCAGAAGTTAGCATTAAACAGCAACCTTTGAAGGAAACCTTCACCACCTATGTTTGTGTGTTGCATTGACCAAGACCTGCATCAAATTACAAGCACACCTGAGGGAAGAGAAGCTTTTCTGTCTCTCATTCATTTCTTCTGGATTACGAAAATACTATGACATTTGAGACAAGATTCTCTCGGTCAGTGATGAACATGCCATCTCTAATGTTTTGCTGCTCCTTTTCTAGTGCCAGGGGAATCAAGGACTCACAGAGCTACAAAATGAACCACAGCAGAGACGTACAGAATCCAGCAGATGGAGACTAACTTGTTTAGGGTCAAGTGATCGCTGTGGTAGCCCAAGAGAGGGGATTAATGGCAGTGTACAACAGCGCCTTCAGACTGCAGAGTAGAGGCTTGGAGAACGTCACACTGTATAACAGAGTCAGCATGACAGCCGACACAACTTATTTTATGGAGATAGCTCGCTTACAAGTTAAAAATCAGGAGGAAAGCAAGCTGGAAGGGGTAATAAAGCAGGCACGTAATGCTGAATATCTCTGTGCTTGCAAGCCATTCAAAGTCACTTCCCCCCTTTCAGCAGTGCTGTAGTACAGCTTGAAATGGCTCCTAGTTTGACAAAAATGGAAGTCAGGCTCTGTGGCATGTGGTACCTGACCCAGGGAGACCTCTCTCCCCAGCGCAGGCAGCTTTCATCACACGTGAAGAAAAGAACACTTGTATAACCAAAAGCAGGGTATATTATAACAGTTGTAATTACCAAAAAATGTCTCTGTTTCTGGAAACATTTATAAAATTTCTGTTCAGGTTGCGGTCTGATAGATCCTAGACTTTTTCTTTTAAGCACTTCCATTTTCAGCAGAGAAATCGTCAAGTTAAATAAATATATGCTTTTCAGGTTACAAATTTATTTAGGATAGCTACAGGTCACAGAGGAGCTATATATAGCCCTAAGGAAAAGATATTTGCATTTGTTCTTGGTGGTGAGTTTGGGTTTTGGTTTTGCTTTCCTTTGGGTTCTTTGCATGGGCATCCTTAATATTGCCATTTATTGATTTACATAACCATTATCTTAAATGTAGGATTGTGTTATGGTTTTATTGTTTTATTTTGGTTACAATAAATAAAACAATACACAGTCACCCTGAAAAATAAGGATAAAAAGGAATGTAAAAGCATATACAGGGAAACAAGAGGCAGTAATGGTTAATGAGGGAGAGTGAAAAGGATGGAGTAATAGCGAAAGGAGATCAAGTCACAAGGTTCATGGTAACCATTACGAAACCATGTAAACATGTAAATACTGGAATACAACTAAAAAGGAAGCCGGCTTAATTAGTCCTAGAATGAGGAGGAGCTAGCTTTTCGACGTCTAAAAAAAAAATACACGCTTCCTCCTGAAACTTCAAAGTATTTCCCAGAAGTGCGGCCGTGCCTGGGCCTGGCCTGCCGAGCGGGAGGACTGCAGTGCCCTCGCGTGGCGGCAGCGCCCGCTCCCTCAGGCTTGCCGGCCGGGGAGGGGGCTGCTGCCTGCGCTTTTAAGAGCCTGTCCTCGTTCCACCTCCCCTACAACAGGAGACGACAGCTGACACGCTAACCCTGCAAAAACCATCTGCTCCCTTGTAAAGGCGCACGTTGGTCAGAGTTGCTAATAACTAATAATTAATAATAACTAAAAATTGATCGATTTTTACTCCCTCCAGGATCAGGTCAGAGCATTGGCACCTGACAGATGCTCATACAACAAGGCGACACTGTTCTGAGCAACAAAAACCACCGCCACAGCTTCCGTCAGCATGAGGGTGCTGGCTGCGTGGCTGGGACACACAGGACGAGGTCTACAAGAGCATGCTGCAGGAGCATCCAGAGAAATGGTTACACAAAGCTTCAACATGGAGGATCCAGCACACATGCACACATTTCACTTTTTACAGACTTCATAATAAAAATCGCCAAACGCAGGCCTGGAAACACAGAAATACATACAGGAAACACAGAAAAGGCTTTTGGTAATCTGTGTCAGCATGTCTGCTGTGCTAATTTCATTTGTGTGGTTCAGTCTTCAGAGATGTTGAGAGGAATACGAAACATTTAATCCCAAAGCCATATATTCCAGTAAGTATTCCTCTTTCCTATGTAAAATTTTGTTTGCCTACTTAATCCTTTCATTTCCCACAGAAATATTCTATATACTTATACTTTTTTGCTGTTTTAATCTTTCACATACACACAGTAACCACATTTCCTTTTTGTCTTAGCACAGCCAAGGCAAACATCACCATATACTCTGGCTTTCCAAGTAAGAAGGTACACAAACAGAGTCCATTGAACCTAAACCCTGTGATGGCCCTAAATGCCCAAGACTACTTGCAGCATTTTAACAAAATTATTTATACTCAGACATTTTCTCTACTCAGAGGCTCAAGACTTTTTCAGGGGAGTTCGTAATACTTTACTTTGAAACAACAGGGACTGAGAAGCACCTGCACACATTTAAACGTGGCAGAAGGGCACATGTGTGAAAAATTCTTCATTTCTCCCCGTAAAAAAACAACTAGCAATGTTTTTTCTATAAGCATCCCAGATTAACGCAACTGAATTCAAAGCAATGCTTTCCCCTTCTCAACTGGAAGACAAACCCATAGCTTGTCTTGTGCTGCTAGATAAGTAATTAAAAGTGAGATGACAAAGAAATATATTAAGAATTACGATCCCATAATTCACATTGAATAACAGTAACTAAGGTTTATATTCTCAGTCATGGGAATTGAAGCTTTGGGAGATCATAATTGCAAGTGTCGAGACTGGGACAGCTTATTAAGAGAATTCAGTTTCTTATGTAATCACAACTTTTTTTTTTTTCCTTTTTTTTTTGTAATCTCCATTCTAAGGTGCTGTGCTCAGAGACCTTTCCTATACTTATATTTACACCCTCACAATTTGGCAAGATCTCTAAAAAGCTATTAGAGTTGATTCTTTAGTGATATACAAAGCACACACACAAACCAAACACTCTTACATTCTTCACACACAGGTGAAAAGAAAGTATAAGCATCAAGCTAGTTTATTTTGACCTAAAACAATTTTTCCTTCCCACCAATAAGGGTACTGACCTACAGTTCCATCCTGATCCTACAACACCAAGATCTCTTCTCTCTAAGAAAGCCACATCTTTTACAGTTTTTAAAACAAAAATATCCAACTCTAATACAGTCAGTAGAAATCATTTTACCAAACTTTAGCCAGCTAAAAGCTGGCATTCAAGTTTAAACTGTCTGAGCTCCCTCTGTAGTCAGCAAACAACAGTAGCCAATCTTAACATGGGTTGAATAAATCATCTTCTGGGATACTTAAGCAGAAAGCCTAGATTCTTAAGGGACTAGATGCATAACTTTTAGATAAATATTAATGTAAGCCAATACATACATATTACAGAAATTTATGCAGCTTGTGGTAAGCTTATCTCTTCTTGGTTTTTCATTTTTTGCTCCCTCTCCCTGTCTCTTCCCCACCCCATCTCTAATTTCCTCAGCTATTTTTGTGTTTCACTTCTCGTCCACTTTTCTTTGCAGCTCTTGCTTTCATATCCAACTTCTGGTCCTTCCTGTTCAAGATCTCCTTTGCTCTCTCCCTTCCTTTTTGAATCACCACATACAAATCATTCACTCCCTGCCTCCTACTTCAGAGTTCCCCCTACTCTACCCGCTCGCTTTATTCCTCTCTCCCAGTCGCCAAAGGTTTAAGGTCAAGAGAGTGATCAAGCAGCAGCTTTGTTACACAGATGGGGTAGGAAGAAAGCAGAGGGAACAGTCGTAGCTGTTAAAGATCAGTTTCTCTTTCTGTTGAGAGCCAAAAAGAGACTCAGGACTGAGCCTGCTTGCACAGCTACCAATCGGTAATTTAATCAGTAAAATCTCTTGCTTGACGAAACAGTGATCCTTCACCAAATCTAATATAGGTCCAATTAAAGAAGGCATATGGCTTCGGATATGTTAAGTTTGTTCTCTAATTCCAGATGCCAAAAGACCCTGTGTATCTCTGGCATCTTTAGATGTATAAACTTTGTTTACATAAATTGGCATGGCTGGGTGGACCAGCAATCAAAATTGTGTGTTTCAGGAGGGCACCAGATATCAGCTTGCAGGCAGATCAGGAAGTCAGGAATAAGATACTCTTCCTGTAGTAACTCACAGAGTACAGTTACAACAGCTGAAAAGAAAGGAAATATTAAATATTTTTTTCACTAAAAATTCGAGTCTGCTGGAATGGGATGTAATTTTAAAGCAAAAAAAAAGAATGAAGTTATAATAAAAATCAGTTAGAAATGGAATAGACGAATATATTGCAGTTCAGGGTCCTTTTTTTTTTTCTTCCCTCAATACAAATTGAACTCTTAAAACAGGAACAGTGAACCTTTGGTAAACAGTCACAGTTTTAGTGAAACTTTTCTCAGGATCTCCAGAATCAATTTCAGAGGGATATTTTCTAACTTCCCATAGCAACTCATTTGTACATCACAACAAGCAATCCCATAGCAAACTGTGCATTGCAGGTGGGAAGAGAAAGGCTTAACGGGAGGAAGGCAGTGGCAATGGGACTCATTTTCCTTTGTTTTTCTCTGACAAAACAGTCGTGGACAGGTATTAGACCTAATTAAAGCATACAGAAGACTTTCATATTTGTTTCCATGGCTACTTCCCTTCACCTACCACTGCCACAGGGTTTGGTTAGAGCAGCCCACATCGCATACGAACACTGGGGAGCTAATACAGTCTTCAGTGGCCCTATACTAGTGTAACTCTGATGTTCCCTTTTCTTCTTTTGGTAATTAGCCTTAATTATGATAGACTAATCATCTCTCTATTAATTGTCTAGATTAATCAGAGCTGAAGTGTTGGAAAACATATTGTGGAACTCTTCTTAGGATTCATTTGCCTTCATCCACTTCTCCAGGAGCCAGTCTTTCTCAGACTTCATTTGTTCTCTTTTCACCTGGCATTTTCTAGTACAACTAGACGGATGGCCATTGAACTGTCTCTCAACCCACCAACCCCCCCTGCTATGTCTATCTGGAATTTGAGGGGGGGCAAGGGGAGCAAAAAAAAAAAATATAGTATCTGTATCACATAGCAAGAGGCCACAGCATATATAAGAGCGACTTAGGTGCAAATATGCATGGTAATTCCAAATGGCCCCATGTGGCCATGTTTGGTTGCGGGCTTCCCACTCTGTCCTACTGCTGGACCCATGCTGGTCAGAATCGCTGGCTGCTGCTACTACCGCACCCCCCTGGGGTTTCCAAAGGGAAGCACAACATTCTCAACCCACACCTCCTTCCCAGCACTGGAAAACTTTCACCACCAGCAAGGCAGCCTTTTAGCAGGATTTTTGGGGAACAAGGTTTTGGATGTTGGCATCCCAGCTCCTTAAGTTAAATACCTGAGGTTTGAAAATTAGTTGAAAAGTCTCTGCAAAAGAGTAGGCTATAAACCAAGCAAGGTCGACAGATGAAGTATTAACTGATGCCGCAAGTATCATTTTAATCTGCAGGTCACACACATATAGAAAGTTTTCTTACCTCGTGAGACCATAAAGTGGATAGATGGGTTTCAAAATTATTGTTATTATCAACAACAGCAGCAACAACAACAGCAGCAACAACAACTCACCATGTAAAAGGTAATTGGATCTCTAATCCATTGCATTCCCAACATCAACACATACACTCTGAGACAGTCAGAATAGGGTTCTCCTGTAGTTTCATTTGAGAATAACATATAAAATCCAACATCCTGATGCTGGATGTTGATGCTGAGGTTTCTGATTTGTAAGTCCGATAATCAGTATAGACATTATACACCACACTATTTGGGATATACTCTAGAAAACAAATAGCTAAGCTAAATCTAGGACACATGTAACGCAGCATATGAGCTCAATACGAAGATCTTCCTTCACCACTGAGTGATACATCCCTTTTTTGTTACTACCAAAAACTACAATCACTACTGCTGCATTAGTCAACCTCTGCCTTTTTTCATGCAAAGGACTGAGAGGGCACAGAAAAAGGACACAATATGAGGCTAAACCAGGTCCCTATAAGGACTCTATTATTCTTCAATTGTTCTCTATACTGAATCTCTGAACCATCACAATGTTTTCATTTATTTAAGAGTTTCCAGAAAAGAAAAGAAAAAACCTCAGGAAAAAAGCCAATAACCCATCTTATTAACAAAGCAGTAACATTTTACTGGCCCTCCTTTCCTAAGTCATTTGATTTTTATATCAATTAAGAGCTTACCTTCAATGGAAGCATGATGAAGTAAATAGTCACTATGTGTCTTGCTGAACACCCTGAACATTTCTGCAGCTCCTACACTCTTAGATCAATGTTTAGTCTACAAGAAAGAGCATACATGAAAAATAGCTTACCAGAGTGGGGAAAAGTGACGTGGAGGGCGAAAATGCACAGCCTTTAAAAAGTATTAGAATTATTTATATATTATATATTTTTTTCAGCATGATTTTTTGTGTTTTCTTTTTAAAACGTAGCTTACAGCAAAATTATCCCCCTTCAAATAAGAAAACTATTAATATTTGGATCAAGTAAGATGTAACTAAAAATTCCTCTACATTCCAGAATCCAATTATCCCCTCAGCTAAAAGGACAGTATAAGGGGTGGAGTAGGGGTGTGAAACCACCTATGTAATATGATTTCTAAATTTTACCTTATATACTGAGGGCTTATATATTTTACCTTATATACTGAGTCAGGTTTCTTAGCGTCTAGGAGAATATGATCCACAGCTCAATGCCCAGCTTGCAAGTTTTTTTTTAAATCTGCAAGTACTTTCAGAAGAATGCTTTCAATGCACTCTGATTTTCATAGAGTTTAAGGCTACAATGTGAAAGTAATTAGAAGTGTAAGTCTTCCAGTGACACCAGTAATATTTTTCAGCTTTCTATTTTTAGGATTTCTTGGCAAGGTTTCCTCTCTAATCCTGGCTCCCAGTTCCTGTCTAATGGCCCAAACTGCCAACAGAATTTTAGAGGAGGAATGCCTTGTGGCAAGTTTTTTCTGACTTATTACAGGAAGGGCAAAATGTGATTCTCCCCCCACCGTTTGCCAAAAACGGAGGTTCAAAGAATTTTCAAGAATCCAGAGGCAGCAGTCCATTCATCTGTGTCAAATCCCTGTGAATTGATGCCTATTCAAGGCAGGATCCCAGTTTCATACCACAAGCTCCCAACTCAGATCTTTCTTCTCAGTGAACATAGACTGAAAATGCACTTTTCATATTTCCCCTGTCAGTGTTTGACAGGTATAAACCAGGTTTTAGTTTGCAGTCACATCCGAGATACAAAAGTGTTGAAGGCAATAATTCAATTAAGTAGATCTTTAGCTTTAAAAAGTTATGGTGATAATTGATCAAAACACTGAAGATAGCACTGAAATGCAACTGTGGTAGTATTAAGAAGGATTCTTGCTATTTATTTATTTCTTGTTTTTATGTTTTGTGACAAAGTATAATACATAAGTTTCTTAATGAAAACTTCTACAGTATGTGGAAGCAACAGGAAGAATATTAATATTTATAAGGAAATTATTAAATCCACAGTGTATTTCATAATAGCTACCACTTCAAAGTATTTTGTGCGCAATCCTGTAGCAAGGTTAATCATTCTCATCCTGTTTTCTCATTCTCACCGTGTTTCAGAAAAAAGTTAAGATTATATTTTTAAATTTTGTGAGCCAGTCCTTTGCAGTTAACTTTATCCGAGTTGGAATTAAAAGGAGTTTAAAACAATTTAAACTGAAAATACTGTTCTCTGCTGAGTTCCACATAATTCATTTTTCCATCTAATGCCCTTCAACATTGCTGAAACCAGTTCCGGTTTGCTAAGTTTTTGAATGACATTCCAATGCTGTTACACTGACAACTTCAATAGAGCTGCAAAACCCAAGAAGCAGCAAGCATTGCTGGAATCTCAGTCAGAGCTGCCTAAGGCTCAGCTTCCGCCCTTCTAGAAGAGCTTCTGCCTCTCAGGATGGGGGCCATCCACAATGAAACCAAGCACTTGGTTCTGGTCAATTAATTCTACGTTTTAATGAATATTTAGCATCAATGGCCTTTCAAGATGGCTTGCAAAGGAGAAATAAGATTAATCAGGAAAACATCTTTTTGCTTTAAAAACAGTATTCTTCCATTTCTCCTTTTATGGATGTTCAGTGCATTCACTGATCCCAGCTGATACATTAAAACCATGCTCCTTTTTCTGTGGGGAAAACAGCAAAGTGTCATGGTTTGGTGACACAGAGGCTACCCCATCACTCTTTTTGAGGGTTCTGTCAGTATTCCTTTTGTCTAGACCCTCACATCTTGAGCGTCTTCATGCTACATGTGTAAATGCCTTCCTAAATAGGAATTCTTTCCAAATGAGGGCTGAGGAAAGAAAAGCAATCCCCATACTGTTCTGACATGGTTCCACAGTGAAGAATACTATAGCTTTTCCCTTCAGATCACTCGTTTTAAAACACCACAACCCACAAACTCTAAAATCCTGCAAGTTTGGTGGTTTTTTTTTTTTCAGTTTAAGCCAACAGATTCTCTTCTTTTCCCAGGTGGGAACACACATGATGCAACTAAAACTACCCATAAATCAATGGGAAATAAGTTAGGACTGACTCAGGGAAAAGTTACAGGTCAAATGTCTCATAAGCAGTTAACAGAAGACATGCTTTTGTGTCAAGAGTAACTGCGAACCTCAGCTTCCTCCTACTTAGGCAAGTTACAATCACAGGACCTCAGGGCAACAGATCGGCCACCAGACTTCCCCCTGCATGACTTCAGCCCTCCTCAAGTTAGCACTGCCACTGGTGCCATGGCGCTGGAAGAGTTGAGTGAAGTGACAATCATTATTTTCACGTGCATATAGTTCTTCTTACAGTGCCCATCAAAAACACCCATTCACAAAGTACTTTCCCCTGCTCAAGCATAAAGGCAAGAAAAAACTGTTCCAAATACCTTAAAGACAGGCTAAAAATACAACCCTTTGTTTAACCGCCCACCGAAATTACAGCTGTATGAAATCCAGGTCAAAATCTGCAGGCTGAACTCACTCATCTTCTATACTATCTTTCTTTCTCTCTCGCCCATGTGTGCGTGCACACACACCCCCACATCTAGGTCCTGGTGCCACTGTGCATATGCTTAAATGAAGAAGCCCTTGGACCACTGCATTCAAGACTACAACATGATCAGCCCGTCGCTGAAGCACCATACTGAATACATGCACTGAAAACCCATGAAACTGACACTGCAATAAATCTACAGCAAGCCTTCATAAATCGTGTGGGGAGCCTTCAAGGACAAAGACCCAAATGGTTTTAATTTCCCTCTAAGTGATAGCCATAGTTAATACCAGATTTGGCAGGAAGCAGGCATTCCATGCCCGTTGGGCTTATACGGACATGAAAAAGAGTTTATGTTTGACATTTGCTTTAAAAACATAATGAAAACCTTTTGCTCTTTCAAGTCCCAAACTTGCATTAGTTTCTGAGAGTCTGTTACTTTAAAAAAGCATTTGTTGGCTCCAATTGCTTGGATAACTGACAAAAAAGCATTATGAGTAGGCTCTTCGTTAGTGTTCTGTAGCTGGATGACAGAGTACAGGGAGCAACAGAAACAAGATGCTGAACAGCACATTCGCTCTCTGTCCCCCTTACAACTGTTTTTGATAAATAAGAAGTGGCTTATGACATCAAGCTCTGATTCATCACTGGCAGCTCTCCATCAATTAACAGAAAGGAAAGAATATGTAGTATTTCCACATATCATCCCAATTGTCTCCACATGTTTTCTCCCTGAATGTCACATACAGCCATCTGCCTGGTGCCCTGTGGCACTGCTGAACAGTATGGCAAGTATTGGTAATACTGGAGATCCAAAAGCAACAGTCCATTTTCCATCAGCTGTCCTCCACGTTCCTGCCAGATATGTAATGGAGGGCTAACGCCTCCACAGTGTTAGATGCATTTGGGTCAGGTCAGAGCTGGGAAGGCTTGTGGATGACAGTCTTCTCAGGGCAGAAGGTACGAAAGGGCCAAGGCCAGCTAGTTGTGAGAACAGGAAGCAGAAGTTTAATAGAGCTCTTGCAAGTCCCACAGTCAAAACATAACCAGCCTGATCCCTCCATCCTGAAATCTAGATGGGAACCAAAAAGATACATCTTGCTCTATGTGTCACAGCTCCTGTAAAAATGGCTGACTTCACACCATGTGTAAGGCCTATATATAGGCATATGTATATGCCTATACATAAAGGCATAATTCAACCTAAGGAAAGGAACAGCTCTGTGGTGTGCCCTAGATCCATCATGATCATGACTTACTGCTTTGTGTTGCATTACTTAAAATTAATACATCACCAGTTTAGCCATGTGGCTACACTCAGGTTCACAAATAACTTGAGATATGAATAACAACCAGTGTCGGCATGTGAATACTTTCACACATGTACTCTCACATGTACGCATGCAGATTATGTTCTGCATTTTGAAAAAATAGATGTATTAATTTTTTTAAAACCTGAACTCTTGCTACAGAAACTGCTCATATTTATACCCAGGGAGTAAAGGTGCAATTAGGATTATCATTATAACTTAGGCATCCAAGAAGTAACAGAGAAGTCCTAGCTTTGGTGACTTCAAAGGGGATCTGGGACATAAGTAACTTTTCTTAAAGCCCACAGGGTCCAAAAGGGTTTTAGAAAACAGTAAGTTACCTCAAGGTGACTCTTATATTATCAGCTCTCCTTATATTACCAGCTGGCTGAGGTTGGAAGCCAGAAAAGACTGGGATGGAATAGGGCTTGGCCCTTCCCCAGAGAGGAAGTAACTTCCATGACCAGCTGGACCAGGGCCAGTGGGAAGATCTACAAACCAAGTACAGCAGCATGACAAATCTGTGGATTAGCAGCAGCATTGTCAGGGAGCAAGGCATGCTCAAAGCTGGTCATCACATGGGATTTGGGAATGAACTCTGTTTTCAAAAGCCAATTCAGAAAAACCAGACTGAACCACCTCCTGACCACCATGATGTGAAGTGGTCATCCTTGCCATAGCGAGCTCTTGAGGTTTGGTAAGAGTCCTTACAAAAAAACGTACTGGATGGCTGATAATAAGTAGGAATCTCAAAGACTTTGAGATAAACTTCATCACCCCAAAGACTTCTTCCTTTAGTTTTATGTATGTTACAAAATGAAACAGGCCAGGAATGAATGAGAGTGCCTGTTCACTTCAGTTAGCTCTGGCTTCATTTAATTTTTTCCTCCTCAGATCTGGAACAGCTCTGATAAACAATAGTGGCAGTTGACTCTCTAAAACATTTCACATCTATGTTATTTGTGATAGCTGGAACAGCTATTTATGCCCTTAATCCGAAAGGGAAGATCCACAAGGCAGTGGTATTTGGCTTTAATTGCAAAGACCTTATAAGAATAAAACAAGTAGCCAGGAACCCATTACTGTAGAAAGCAGTATTGACTGATGGTTGAAAGCACAGATAAACTGAAGTAAGAAGATCTGTTACAGGCTGTGCTACCAAGTTCTTTTGGTTAAGTGTCTTTTCTCCATTCCATTTATTTAATTACAGCCAAGATGAAAAAGTGCTCTTCTGTGACAGAGACAATGGAAAATCTGCAAAATTGGAATCAAAATGATGACTTAAAAATTCCCACTTACAAGTGGCACCTGAGGTTGTCATTTGCTTCATTTGAAAAAAACCTCTAGAGCTTTACATACAAGTTTTATTTTGGATATGCTACTAATTTTGAATGTAGAGGTATTCTCAATGATCATCCGAACAGATTTCAAACATAACTTTTAATTAAAAGTAATTTTTTCAGACATAAAGCATAAAGGTATACATATACATTTCAGGTGATTCTCATAGTTATTCTTGCTGTCCTTGTATGGTGATAAAATTTGCACTGTGCCTTCTAGGTCATACTTCCTTTCCCATTTGATTTTACAACTGGCAGGTCATTGAACAAGAAAACAGGGTTTCATAAACACACACCATAGTAATTCTCCAAGAAAAATGAGCTACCAGTAAAGCAGAATAATAATTTCTGACTCAGAAATTGGTGAAATAGTAGGGCAGAGACTGAATGCTAGACAACAAATGCAAGAAATCCTGGACTATTTCAATGCTTTTTTTGAAGGACAAAAACATTATTCAAGTCCTAAATGGGTGAGCTGCCAAACAGCATCTCATGCCTTCAGTTGTCACGAAGCGGGTTCAAACTCCTCACCATCTTGCATGGAACTACAGAGGGCACAAACTAAGACTAAAAATAATCTCAACCCCTCACACACACTGAGAAACACCTAGCATACACTCAGCACTGGGCACATGCTTACTTTTTACATTCCCACTGTATTTACTTGAGTTGGCATGGCAAAATCATGTCTAGCTGGAAAATCTAATCCTGCTTATTTTGGCTCTTTATGTATTAAAAACAGAGCCAGCTGGAAGGAGAAAAGAAACAAAAAGTTAGTGTACTACTGTCTTCTCTTCATCTGTTTTTAAGAGAAGGTCACTTCACATTTGGGGGTTTTTTTGGCCATGTGGGGAGGAAAGGTTTTTCCCAGAAGTGATCAATTATAGAAAGTGGCAGGTCACATAAAATGAATTCACAACATGAAGGTAGCTGCAACATTCAGCCACTGGGACTCAGTCTTGTCATGTACTATGTACCATAGCCTCTTTTCTAATGGTCAAACCTAGATAGTGGGAATTCACATAAATAAAGCAGGAGTACAGCATACGAGCTTACAGAATTTGTTGCAAGCTGTTAGCAGGCTTCTAACTTAAATCTCCTTTTCCTCCCTTGGTCCCTTCCACGTATGCCTCTCCAACCTAGCCCATACATAAGAAGGTTAACATGAAGAATATTGTTAACTACCACCCATGCTAAAGATGAAAAAGCCCCCTGAAATCTAGGTTTAATTTTCTGCAGGGTATTTGTATTTTAACTGCCAGGGCACTATATCCTGTATAAATTATTTCCTGGGTAAAAGGTATCTTCACATGCCTGGAGTTTCTAAGTCATTATCAGCTTTGTATGAGACTGAATCAGGATTCTTAAACCTATGTAGGTGTTTTATGTTCCACCAGCAGTCCCTTACAATGCTGTAAGAGATCCACAAAGACCTGGGTTCAGCACTGAAAGTTTTGTTGCTGTATGAGCCATAGAATCAGACCCCAATTCAAGCAACCGCAGATATTTAAACCAGGGCCTATATTATATATAAACAACTACACATGTTAAAGTATGAAATACCACAGTTAAACAAGTGAAAATCTGTAGCAGGGTACATCACAGATACAGTTTCAAACCCAAGCATCCCACATTAGGGGAAAAAGGAGGGCAGTGGGCAAGAAAGCTGTTTTTGTAAGGGTATCTGAGAGGATGCAACAAAGCAAAAGGAAATATCAAGTAGTTCTCTCTTTGGAGGAAAATATAAGAGGGCATAATGATAAACATTGTTTGGGGAGGAGGGGGAAATTTATCATGACCAGCACCATACGTGGGTCACTAGGGGATTAAACATTCCTAAACTTTAATTCAGTAAAATATCTTAAGTCATCTTTAAAACTAATTTTCAATTTCTAGAGATGTCAAGATCACATGAGCCTGTAAGTATTTTATTGTATAGGAACAGGCTTAAGAAATTGCTTAATGTTCAAGTGCTTTGTTAAATGAAGAACCCTGCTGCTGGAGCTAAGTACACATTTAACCATGGCAGACTCATGATGATTCCTCAACCTCTTACATGAGTAGAGTAGAGTGGAAGAGGAAGGGAAACACTGCTAACACTTTACTTTTTCATCTGCATCAGCCCCGAGGTCAGGAGGAAGGACCAGCTGGAATAAAGGAGAAATAGGAAAAGGAGCATGACTCTCATTCCGCATATCATAAAAGAACTTGTATATTTAAATAACAATTATGAAAATTTAATCATTGGTTTGGGTGATTAAACAATGTGTATCAGTGATGGAATTGTGATCTGAAACGTCTGTGCAAAGAAACAGCTTTATGAAATGGTGGGGTGAATGAAACTATTTAATCTCCTTGCTTTTAACCAGCTAGATTTGAAGCAGATTGTAACTACTTACATTCAACACATTCATTTCTCCCTCACTCTGAGATTTTTATTCTATCAGTTTTCTGGATAACCAAAGACTGTCCAAGATCCAGGAAACTTCCCTATTTAGATTAAAAAAACCCCAGAACCAACAACAAATTTTATTTTAGAATAATACAATTTAACATTCATAGTCTGTGGGAAGAAACGATTCTGAAATTATAAAGCAACAGCAATGCTTAAAGTTACCCACAAACTGTAAAAAAAAAAATTGTTTTCTATTGTAAGTTTCATGGGAAAGTTGTTCACCTTATGGGACGTCACTTGAAGGCAGCAACTGAGCCATTTGGGGAACTTTCTCTTTCCTACTATTCACTTAATATTATTCTGGAAGGAAAAAGTGTTTTAAATCCTTCTTTGCTTATCAGTTCCTCCAAGAAATTATTTTTGTGAAGTTTTGAAGCTGCATTTATTTTTCTAAAAAAAAAAAAAAAAAATCTTTACTTCCCTCTTGCTAAAAACCACGATAAAACTGGATTAAAATGACTGAAAACTATCCAACCCATTTTCTACAGGACATATCACAGCTGTCAGACGAAAGGCAGGATACTGAAGCGAAGATGTAATTCTTTCCAGTAACAGCCATTATGTTTCAGTGTACTTCACCTGTCTGAGACCACTTGGAAACCTAACTGATACAGCAGCTAAAATTGCTTGAGGTTTTTGAAAAGCTTTTTCCTTTCCTTGGTCATTAAAAAGAGACAACTTGCACTTAAGGAACCAGACATTGTGCTGAAGACCTTGAAAAGAACTCCAGTTGCATACTGTTACATAGTCTGTATTAGGCTAGCTTCCACTTTCCCCAAGTACTAAATAATATTAGCAACAGGGACATCATTATATGAATTAACCTGACTGGTTAAATAATAATAATGGAGTGGGAACAAGATACATAGTCTAAGGGATTTTCCATCAACATACGATAATAAAAATGATGCCACTTTCCTCCAGAATGTATTCATTAAATTAAAGAACACATTTATTAACAAAAGGATGGATTGGCCCACAGGATTCATCAGCTTCTTGAATAGGATTTGACTAATAATGCCCCCACTGGCTTGGTCTTCTACAGTTGTCATCATCTTGGCCTGCAATCTGCACAGAGGACCTAGCACTGGCAAAAAAAAAAGAAAATATTCTTAAGGATTCTTGTTGTTTCATTCTGACTTTTCTGTTGCATAACACAATACAAGGAAATGATGCTAGAGACTTACACGCTTGTGGGCATTTTGGGCCAATGCTGCTATTTGCTTAGTATTCAAGCCAAAAACCCTTTAAAATCTTTCTTCCTGGAAGAACTACTTTTCTTCCTATTCTTTCCGTCTGTACAAATAAGTCATCAGTAGCAGAAGCCAGAATATTCCTGCAGGGATATTATGGACTGTGTAATGTTGGTGACTACTCTCTGATGTAGAGTAGCATCCTCACATTTGCACACTTTCACCCAGAGTCAGAGATTCTAAGATATAATATGGAAGCCTACCATTTAGAGAAGACAGTACGGAGATCCATTTGGACTGTCCTTTTTCCTTGCTTTGCACAATTGGCAACTCATTACTTAAACAGTAATATGCTTCAGTGGAAAAGCATTACACTGAGGATGAGGAAACCTGAAGTCTTTTATGTATTTGCTGAGCAACTCTCGAAAAGTTACTTTTTTTATTTTACTTTGCACTTCAGTTTTCACTATTGCTTTTTTGCTTGCTGACATAAAGACAGCAGGATTAAGATCTCTTGAAAAAGAAAAAAGGTAATATCAGCAATGCAAAACAAAGGTGTTTTTATCATAAAATGTTAGGAGCTGTAAAAACACCAGTCCTTGAACTGAAATTATCAGAAACTATATGCAAACAAGTTCCTATCTCCCACACTCAACTTCCAAGGAGAAAAAAAACATCCCAAGAATCGCTCCTCTAAGAAGTCTGGCCTCACTAAAGATTGTTTAGAAGGTCTGACCTCCCTTACAATATTATATCCAAAGAAAATGAAATTTAAAGACGTGGTTAAAAAGTAAAGATTAAGACAATGAGTTTTCAGGTAACATTGGGATCTGCTCAGGAAGGACCGCCTGCAGAAACTGTGCTTGTATTCAGTCCTGACTCCAGTCCAGACTGAAGAGGGAATTCAATAGTCACTGTCACAGCAGCCCCTCACAGAAAGCCGATAAACCACCCGAAGACAAGGCCTAACCAAAAAACATAATTGCAAATCTGTGGCATTAGTGCCAATTTTAAGTTAGTTTAATTCCATTGATTCCAAGAGAAAAATACTTGTCTAGTGTAATCATACTAGAAAAATCTACCCCTCCCCTTGAAAATACAAAACAAACAAACCCCCTCACTCTTTAAAACACCTTCCTAGATTCAAATTTATGCTATTTTCCCCTCAACTTTGTGTTAAGGCCTTCTGGCCTATACTGAGGCAGAATTTCTAATATTACAATTATTTCAACCACCCAGTGGTAGAAATTCAGATGGCCTATTGTGTAATTATATATCTTCCTACTGGAAGAGAAAGATCAATAGAAATTCAACAATATAGAAAGCTCATATTTTAAGCTGTTGCTTGTTGCCTCCTTTTTCATGTTCCAGATGTAAAATAAAGCCACTGATGTTAATACATCCTGCCCACATGTTTTCCTTTCCATAATAGCAGCATAAATTCGAGCCTATGCCAGCTTTGTAGACGACTACATCATTTGAACGCATTTTATAACCAATATTTTGAGAATTACTGGCCCAGCTTCCCCTATCTCTCATACTAATTTACAACTGATGAAATGCAATTGGTTTCAGAGAAGAAACTCTTGATTTATACTAATGTATAGTAAGAAAAAAAAGCAGACCATCCATTTCATGGAACTTGGTATGAGGGTGGTAAAGTTCTGCTTAGCCCCAGTGGTCCCTGCTCTATTCCTACGGACTGGTGTTAAGGAACTACCAGATTTCTTTATCTTGTTGCTTGGTGTTATCCTCTCCCTGTCCTTTTAAGTCTCACAGAAAGAGGAGTTTAACATCATTTAGCTTGTTCTCTTGCTTCTGGCTTCAATGCTCAGGTTCACTTGATACTTCAGGATACCTTAACAAGGAAAGGAAGATTCAAGAACAAACTTGGAAGTAAAATCTAGCTTATAAGGGGTTACTCCTAAGCAATGTTAATAACATTAATTAGCCAGAGAGCCCTCTGAGCAGCAGACTCTCAATTAGCAGCCCCAGGCAGCCACAAAGAAAAGCAGGAACCAAAGGGGCAAAACTGTCATGGTGAACAGGTACCACACCAGTGTGACACTGTTTTTGAGCCATAGGGTTACCCATCCCTAAGTCCTAGTAATATAAGTGCTGGCATGAAAAAGAGAACAAGGCATGGCTTTTGCTCCCAAAGTCATCTAGCGTAGAACATTTTCTTAATGTGTTTCAAGAGCATCCAGCAAAATTGGGGTCCTGGTGCCAACTGAGTCACTGTGCAATAACCAGTTAGTAATATTCCCTCTAGTAAAGCATGGTCCATTAAGATTCTAAAATCAGACTCATGGTGCTGGAGCTAAGAGTTACTAGAAAATTGATATTTATCAATCCCTGGGGGAAAAAAAAAAAAGTTTGTTACAATAATTTTTCTTTCCATTGTAACATTATGATTTTCAGGCTTAATATGCCTAAGGTCACAGGCTAATGTTTTTTTAGCAAGAGATCACTGGAGATCATTGTATATGCTTTCAAATGGAGTAAAACTCCTTCTTCTAATTGTGTGAGAAGGCAGAAAATTCAGCCCTTTAAATGACTCGTCTACTACTGAAAGCTGGCCATCTTACACCTCAGAGGAAAGCAATTCTGGCAGGAAAACATACACTCAGATATTTCCTTGGCAGCTTTTTATAATAAAATGGTTATTTGAAGCTGCTTGGTTTGAAATGTTAGATGCAAGAGTGATGGAGATGGTTTCACAGATAGAGTGCACATGAGATGGTCAAAGGGAGTTTGAAACCAGTAAAGATTATTTAGTGCATATATCCACAGTTTACCACTTGTGCGGTATATTATTCATGAATTTCTGGGAAACTAATCCTAAAAGATTTCAACGGAAATGGTACGTTTTCAGAAGGGATTTGAAATGAAGGAGGTTGCTCACTTAAGCATGCAAGAGAGAGAGAGACTGCTATAGCGTGCCGAACCTAAGTCAGCAAAAGGATTTAAACATATGCTTAAAATTAATTTAAATCCGTTGTTGAATCAAGCTGTCAGAGGTAACCCAGAAGGAAGTGCATGAAACTTCAAAGGTCCAGAGATTTGCTTAGTAAACCAGAAATAGAGATGCTTGAATGAGCCTCTGGAATGAGCTCCGTGGTGCTGAGACCCTGGGCTAATGCTCTGGAAAGGTTTCTGGTACTTCCTCGGCAGCTGTGCCGAGAGGCTGCTATTTTGGCAGTTTCTCTGGTTTTGTCCAGTCATAAAGTCAAAGGGATCAAATAGGTTTAAAACCAGAATTATTTAAAGTTGATCAAATTTTCAGGCCCGTGAAAAGTTGGTATGTGTACTTCAGGATTATCCTCATTTCTGGACAATTCTTTTCCGTAACTGCCCCAAGAAGCGATTTAGGTGCATATTCAAAAGTAGGAACGCACACTCTGGCATGTGCCAGCTGCGGCCGGTATCACAGGGGAGCAGCACGCTGCTGACCAAGCTCCGCGGGCTCAGTACCCGGGACCGAGCCGGCGCAGCGGGAAAAGCGAGCTGCCGCGTACGCGCACTGGAGCCGAGGCCGGGCTCAGCCTGGGCGCCGGGAAGCCCCCGGCGGGAGTTTACGGAAGGCGCCGAGACGCCGCCCCGCATACCCGCGTCTTTGCTCTCCTTACCGCCGCGGAGAGAGGCGGGCGCTGCCGCCACGCACGCCCCGCGCAGCCCCGGCCCCCGCCGCCCCGGGCGGCGCGGAGCGGAGCTGCCGCCGGCGCCCCGCGGCCGGGCCTGGCGAGGCGAGGCGAGGCGATGCTCCCGCCGCCGGGCGCAGGCGCCTCCCCGCGGCCCGCCCTTCGGCGGCAGCGGCGCCGAGCCCGGCGGGGGTGGCCGCGGACCCCGGCAGAGCCGAAACCCGCCCCGCCGCCCGTGGGGCTGGGGAGCAGGTCCCACGTACCTGAATCATCGTCTCGGCGTCTTCTTGCGCCGAGCGGCGACGGGACAGGGGACGTAGCTCCCTCCCGCGGCACGCCAAGCTCGCCCGGCCGCCCATGGGGCACTCCCGGCCGGTCCTCGCCTCCAGCGCGGCCCCGGAGCTCTGCCCTCTGCCCGCTCCTCACCCGCCGCCGGCAGCCATGAGCCCCCCCGCCCCTGCGCGGCCGGTGCCGGGCTTCCCCAGCCGGGCCGAGCTCCCCTGGCTGTCACCAGCTCGGCCGCTCTCCGAGCTCCTTCCCTCTCGCTTCCCTTTTTGTTACCCGGCTCCCGAGCTGACCACACCGTGCCCCCTCCGGGGCCAGGACGACAAATCAGAGAGCCGGTGCGGAAAGCTCCGTCTCCAGCTGGGGAAACTTAGCCTTCCCTATCCTGGTGGGAGGGTTTTTGGATCACTGAGTGGTATGGATACAATAACAACGAAACTGATAACTCGCAAAACAGTCTGCATCGGAGGTGCACTGCTTTTGTGCAGAAGAAAAGCGAGCTTTCGAGCAATCCGTCACTAAAGCAAGCTGATAGTACCCAAGTAACTTGAGAGAGAAAAATGGGTATTTAAAGTTGACACCAAGAATGACTTTGAAAACAGTTTCCGAAGGGGAGAACCTACAGGAATTTCCTGCTTCTCTGTGTAATCTGCCTGCTTGTGTACATTAATTAATTCCCTTTAGTTTTTAACTGAACTTATTTTCCCTGCCTGCGAAAGGATGCACACTGCTAAGGGGCAGGAAGGGTAACCATGCGATGGAATCACAGCACCGTAAGCTGAGAGACAGAGGCTCTGTTACCCTCTTTGCCAAAGACGTTTGCTATCCCGTGCAATTTAAGTTTGCAGAAATGTGCTGTAATTTTGCATGTTTTAATTCTTAGATCTCCAGCTTTGGGAAAGGCACAGCTGCTTTACCCACAGTGCTGAGAATCTGCAGCTCCCACCAGGACCTGAGGGCGTAACACTGGATAACTCTTGCTACTACAATTACGGGATCATGGGCAAAAACTTTCAGCTGTCTTCTCTTTGGGTTTCCAAATTTCCTCCTCTGCAAAAAAGGACACGGTATAAATCAGTGCTTCCCTGCCTCTGATACATCCTGAGAAGTTCAAGACACGTTTATTTGACTGTCGTGCTGTAAAAGCTGTCTGTAACTGAACAGCAGAGAGAGTTCATTACCTTACTTCCAAACATTTGAATTTCAGTGTTCTAGCAGAGGCATCCTAAAATAGATTTGGAGGAACTGGGTCGATCGGTTTTGGTTTTCCTCGAGGAAGAGAAGAAATGAGAAATCATTTCTGAACATTTGTGTTGTGATAACATCTGGCATGTTATGATTTAGGTCAAAGCAATATGTCTTTTATACAGCTAAAAAGGAAAATTAATCAAATGGTTTTTAACACATTATTTATTTGTACCATGGATGTTCTAATCAAGTACTTGGCCCCCATTATGCCAGGCACTTGACTTCAATTGACTTAAGTCATTTTACTTCATAAAATGAGTTATCTTGTGCACGAAGGAGTTCAGGTATACACTGAGTAGCCTACATGGGGTTGTTTCTGGATTGTCAGCTTATTTTCACTGCATAAATCTTCCTGTGTTTCTCCCCCCGCCCTCCATTGCCTGAACTCTCTGTTCAAAGAGTCTGAATGCACAAATGGGTTATTTCTGCAGGATGAGGAATAGATTAAGGCAGAAAGGGTCATTGTACAGGAAGAGCTATTCTTAGATAACTTGAAGGTCTGATATTGTCATGTAAGCTTTTCCTTCAGAAGTCACAAATCATGACTAATGAGCTGCATTTAAAATATCCCAAACTGACTGGAGTCATAACTTGGGAATGTGTATGTGAAGGTGATTTTTATGAGCTAGTCAAAAGCAAACTCTCCAACTGGCAGTCGTACTGGCTCATCCACTCCAAGAGGAGTTCATCTGGTCCTTGTTGACTGATCCACAAATAAAAGGCAGGAAGAGGAGAGAACTTAAGTCAGTATTGTTACTTTGACAGTATAGGAACGGCTATTGACAGGTTTGAAATCCTTCTGCAGAAATTATATGGTATAAATGTGCAACTGTCAATCCCTTCTGAAAGACTTTTCACTGTTCTACCTTACTGGAATGATCACTTCCATTGCTTTAGTGCTTTGACTGTACTTCTCATTACTGACATCTTCTAAATATGACCTGGTATATGTGAAAGGGTTTGCAAAGCTTAACTAATCAAGCCAATGTTTCGTATGGCTCTGCTGCTTGTTCTGGTATTTTTAAAAAAACAGAATTTGTTTTATCAAAACCAAAGTAGAATCAAGAATTAGAAGGGGACTGAGAGTGCTGGTAGATAACTAAGGTTATAGCTTTCTTGAGGTAGGTAACTAAGGTTATAGCTTCCCTTTATATTTAGATTCTTCAAATGCAGCTGGGCAGCTCGTCAGCTAACCTTGCAGAAGAGATCACAGAACTTTATTACAACTTTCTTTAACAGAGGTAACAAAGAGCATTTTGGGACTCAAGTGCCAAGTTCTCCTCTGGATTAGTCCTTGACTCTGGCACCTGTATGCAAAAATATTTAGTGGTTATTTGTTCATAATTAGAAGGGAATTTTATTTGTGGGTTCCACAAGGTGATGACCCTGTGCTTGACATGTCAAACGCTCTCAACTTCCATTAATTGGTAATTCAGGGAACTCATTACCACAAACCTGATCCAGTGCAGTACCTGCAATGAAAAGACTGTCTTTTTAAAGAAAGTAGTAAATGTGTTTTTATTTATAGGAGGGTCAGGCAAGCATTAATGATCCATCATTATTTAAGTAAATACGAATGGAAGAAAGAGTTTCCTTAACTATTCAGTCCCCCTCCTACTTCCTCCACCATTGTTAGCAGTTAGAAAAGATGGGTTTCAGCCTTGTCACTAGCAAAACCAGAGGGAGGTTGGGGAGGACCAACGAGTGTGGGAAAAGAAGTAGCAAAAAATGCACAGATGTGTAGTGATTTCAAATTAACTATCTGTGGCTAAGACATAGATCACTTCCTAGAGAATAATGACCACAGCCCAAGGCAAAGCTAGGCGTATTAGCATCGTCTGCCATTACCTCTCCAGGAAATGCACCAGTCTGAAGTCATTAATAAAATTATAGCCAGTTATTTGGTTGGAGAGGGATTAGTCAGGCAAGAGGAACATTTTCCTTCTGGTGCCATTATTTTTACTGAGCAGCACAAAAATTATATTCATTTCATGATCCTGCTTCTGTGTTGGAACATCTACAGAGAAAAAATGGATTGCACAGAAGTTATTCGAAATTCTTTCAAAAGCTCAGGGAATTTTTAGCATTGTTGCAGTGGGAACAGGAGCAGCTCCTAAATTTTGTATATATTGTCAGGGTTGTGCAATTCTCAGCCTTCTGTTCTTCAAATACTTAGCTTCCCTCTGAACGGAACACTGTTTGTTTGGCAGTGTATGACTGCCAAAAGACTCCCATTAGCCTTAGCAGTATGTGTTAACAGGCTGTTTCTTATTATTCAGATTATCTGGACATAACAAAAATTGTGTTTTTAGAAGAAAAATGTCAGCCAGCTCGTTCTGCTTCAGCTGACAAAAAATAAGTATTAAATAGGATAGATCAATCTATGCTAGTTTTGAACAGATCTCAATCAACAGTGTTTTGTGAGCGCGACAATACATTGCACTTTAATGCATAGTGCTTTAAATGGCACAATCTAAGAGCCAAGCAAAAATAAGAAGGAATATCCTCTTCTGTAATACTTCACATTTTTCAAAGTCTGCACAAACAGTACTGCTTTTCAGTAAGGAGTTTAGAGGTAGCGTCCAGTTCTAAAGACTGAAGAAACTCGGTACTCTCTTCTGGAGGAGGTGAAATGGTACCTCAGCTATGTGGAGCAGTACCTAGACCCTCTGACACCGGTGGAATGAGAGAGTGGTGCATGGTGTCAGTCACAAGCCCCGAGTCTGATAACTGTACAAGAACATCATTGGTGTTAATAATTTTTCCAAAATGCTGTTTTTTTCCTGAGAAGAAATGTGAGCACAGTTGAGGGAAAATTAGGTTTATTGGGTTTAATATTTCCAGAGTGAATTCCAGACTCAATATAATAATCATTAAATACGAACTTGTCACAGAATCACAGAGCAGTTGAGATTGGAAAGAACCTCTGGAGGTCATCTGGTCCAACCTCTTTGATCAACCAGGGCCATCTAGCACCAGTTGCCCAGGACTACATCCAGACAGCTTTTGAATACCTCCAAGAACAGAGACTCCACCACCTCTCTGGGCAACCTGTCCCAGTGCTCAGTCACTCTCACAGTAAAAAATTGTTTCCTGATGTTCAGAGGGAACCTCCTGTGTTTCAGTTGGTGCCTTGCCTCTTGTCCTGTCACTGGGTACCACTGAAAAGAGCCTGGCTCCATCTTCTTTGCACCCTCCCTTCAGGTATTAATAGACATTGATGAGATCCCCCTGAGTCTTCTCTTCTCCAGGCTGAACAGTCCCAGCTCTCTCAGCCTTTCCTCAGTGGAGAGGTGCTCCAGTTCCTTAATCATCTTCATGGCCCTTCACTGGACTCTCTCCAGTATGTCCATGTCTCTCTTGTACCAGGAGCCCAGAACTGGACACAGTAACTCCAGGTGTATTGGCCTCACCAGTGCTGAGTAGAGGAGAAGGAGCACCTCCCTTGGCCCACTGGCAATACTTTGCCTAATGCAGCCCAGGATACCGGTAGCCTCCTCTACTGCAAGTGCACATTGCTGGCACATGTTCAACTTGGTGTCTCACCAGCACCCCAAGATCCTTTTCTGCCAAGCTACTTTCAAGCTGGGTGGCCCCCAGCATATACTGGGGTGTGGGGTTGTTTCTTGCCAGGTGCAGGACTTTGCACTTCTCCTTGCTGAACTTCCCGAGGTTTCCGTCAGCCCAAATTTCCACCCTGTCGAGGTTGTGCTGGATGGCAGCACACACCTCTGGCCTGTTTCAACCACTCCTCCCAACTTTGTGTCATTGGCAAACTTGCTGAGGGTACGCTCTGCCCCATTGTGCAGATCATTAATGAAGATGTTAAACAGGACTGGACCCAGTATTGACTCCTGGGGTACACTGCTACTTACCAGCCTCCAGCTAGACTTTGTGCCACCAATCACCACCCTCAGGGCCTGGCCATTCAGGCAGTTTTCAATCCACCTCACTGTCTGCTCATCCAGCCCCTACAGCAACAGCTTGAGGGGCTATGAGGCTCTTACAGGAAACAGTGTCAGAGGCCTTACTGAAGGCCTGGAAGACACTAGCCACTGCTCTCCCTTCATCTACCAGGTGCATCAGTTCATTGTAGAACGTTATCAGATTGGTCAGGCGTGACTTCCCCTTGGTGAAGCCATGCTGACTACTCCTCAGGAGTTTCTTGTCCTTCATGGGGCTGGAAATGGTTTCCAGGATGAGCTGCTCCATCGCCTTCCCAGGGATCGAAGTGAGGCTGACCAACTTGTAGTTCCCTGTCCCCTTCTTGCCTGTCTTGAAGATAGGAGTGACATTTTCTTTCCTCCAGTCTTCGAGCACTTCTCCCAGCTGCCATGATTGAGCAAAGATTATTGAGAGTGGCCTTGCAATGACATCTGGCAGCTCCCTCAGCACTCATGGGTGCTTCCCATCAGGGCCCATGGATTTATCTCAACGAAAGTTACTATACATTACCCTGGTTGGCTCTGGTACCAGCAACATTTTATGCCAATAGCAGTAAAGAGCTCTGCCATGGTGGGGCTGATACCCTGGCTATCCTAATCAGATTCCAGATCTGAATACAGCATGAGTATGAAGGCGGTAGAATAAAATAAGTGTGAATCTCAACTTGACACACATGTGGGTGAACTGTACATTAAAGCCAGAAATGGAAAGTTCCCCAAGACAAGCATAGCCTTTTTACATTGTCAAAATTCCTCTAATTCTTCTATTCCTCTAAAAAGTAACATTATTATTGAGATACTTCAAACTGTTCTGAGCTTTGTTTAGAAAAAAACTGTGTGAACATTAATTCCCATCAAGAACTAAGAACTGAATCTCCAAGACCCACTTACCCAAGACCTGTAACTACCCTGGGTCACAACCTGAGACCAGCATATGCAAATAAACTAATTCCTGTGGATTGTTTTAGAGAAAAAGCTGAACAAACTTCACATGTCAAAAAGAAACACTCTGGCCGTTCTCTTATCTCTATCCACTGCCTCCATTAGCCTCTCCTTTTGATACCCTAAAAATAAAACTTAACCAAAAGAATTTTCCCCCCAAAGGGGCCAGTGTTAAAAGGCTTCAGAAAAGATGTCGTTTATCGTGCTCTGCTATTCAGCTGCAGGAACACCCCCTTTCCTGCCCTGCCATCAGATTATGGGGGAAACACTGCTTTTCACCCCAAGCCAAAAATGTGGGAGGTCGAGAAAGGACAGACAGATGTGGCAGACTTAACAACTTCACTATGTCTGGAAAACATAATGAAAAGACATGTGTTTTATAATCTCAGTATATGTGCCTGGAGAGATTAGAAAGAAAAAGTTTTATGCTAAAACATTTAAACTGCTCCCCATATAGTTATGTCCTTAACTCTTCCACCCCAAATAAAGCCTCACCCTGAAAGTAAATAAGTAAGAGTATCGTCTTTTGTCAAAAGCTGCTTTACAGTGGGACTCACACAGCAGAAAGAGAAAGGCAAACCTCTGCATAAAGCAGATCTGAATGAGAACTGTTCAGGTTTTGTGTTTGTTCTTAAATCAGCTTAGCTATTCAGGAAAAGTAAGAACACATACTTAAAACTTACTTTGTTATAATGATGAAAACATTAGCCAAAAGCTCTGGTGGTACCTTGAAAAGAAAGGAACGTTAAAAAAGCCCAAACACGTTACATAACTGTGCTGGATTTCCAAGAAAAACACACAGCCATGCAACAGACAGTTAATGTCTGCAAAATTCCAGATTTTTTTTAAAATGCCCTCTGGGGCCAATTTAATATTTTCCAGACCCTTCCCCCTCCCACCCCCCCACTTGCTAAAAAACAGCAGTGAAATACCAGGAAATGGTCCTCAGCTGTGGTAATGTTTTCATTTGCCCGGTGTCTGAGCTTTTGAGCTGTTCCCCAGCCCCTCTGCCCCAGCCTTCTGGTGCTTTTGACATTCCAGGAGCAGGCAGGTGACTTGGGCTTTCTCTCTGCCAGGCTTTTGTTACTCACAGCCAAACTCGGCTCTGCAGGCTGCCTTCAGGAAAAAAAAAAAAAACAACCAACAACGCGTGCAAAGAGCAGCTCTCCAGAACTGGGGACAGTTTATACAAGCTGCTCCCTCCAAGCATCCAATAAACTTTCCCCTTGTAAGGCTGTCTCCCCATTCCTACATATAATCAAAACCACCCTTTCTCCTAAGTGTATGATCAAAAACACCCTTTCCAAAGACATTTGCTTGCTTACACCAAAGGAAGAAAGAAAAGCTGTGTTTGATATGTTTATCCTGTTATTTTTAAAGAAAAAATATTTGGTTCTACTCGAAGGTATTTAGCTTTTATGGTCTCCCATGGGTTGTTGAACAGTTGATAAGATATGCAGGTCCAGAGCAGCACCGCTAATTAAGTCTTACAAATGTATGAGAATAAATACACAAGAGGAGGAAGGAGAGAAAAGTAAAACAAAAGTAGCTTTTAATGGACAAAATACATGCATTATACAGCAGGCCCCAAACTGCAAGCACTTACACATGTGCGTAATGCTGCTCTTGAAGTAGGTTCCAGTGTGAGCAATCTGGTAATTTGTGTGTGTATTCACGTGTCTCTTTTGCAAAGCTGTCAGGGTCCTTCATGTAGACAGCAGAAAAGCCACAAACAATGGGGTCTGATTAACTGTGAAGGCTGCAACCTTAACCTTTGGAAGTCACTATTCCTCTGCTTTCAGTCACCCCGGAGTATAGCAGCAAGTTTGTCTGTGTTGCTCTTTCTTGCCACCAATCCCCTCTCAAGAGTGACAACTAAAAAGACTGGGAGAGGCCTTGCCCTCTACACACTTTGCCATCTTCAAGTGAATCCCAGCTTGATGCCATGTCTTCATCTCTGTCTTTCACTTCCCCAGAAAGAGAGATGGAGGAAGGAGAGCCTGATCCATGCCAGACCAAGGGGTGCACACTCATCACCTCGGTCAACTTGTTCTGGAGCCTCGAGTCACACAACACTCTACCTGTGCAAAGTAACTGGTTTTCATGTGAATGCACATGTGCTGGCTCAAGGGATAACACTTCTGCCTCCTCCAATTTTACCCTTGTCTTTTTCCATCTTTGTAGTTTTGCATCTAAGTCCCTTCGACTCATGCAAACCCATGTGATTGTATTGTCTGTTCCCACAATCCATATGCTCCTGAATTCTCCCAGATCTCTTGCCTACCAAATGCAAGGTCAAAAAACTTTCACTGCAGGTACAAAAACTCAAAGTCCGTTGACATAAGGGCATCAAGAGAGACTATAGCAGGCTTGGTTAAAGATGGATGCACCGAGCTGAACGCAGTCCATGTCTTTTAGCTGTTTCAACTTCAATAAATTCCTAGTGCAGCTAATATGTTAGGAAACAAGTTTTGCAGAAAAATGAGGAAAACAAATGGGGATATGCTTCAAAGTCATACAAACAAGCCCCCCACCCCCATCCCCCTGTAATCTTAGTACTGCAAAAATCTCAGAACTGATCTGACTGTGTAACTGCAGCCTGGGGCATTTACTCACCACTACTGGAGCAGCAATGCCAACATTCTTTAGTTACTTTATTCCTAACTATTCCATTGCAATTTCTAAGACATATTAAAATTTCCATTTGATAAAAGTTAAGTCATTATTTATTCTATTTGGACACTGTCAAATAGCAAAATGTTTAGGCTAAACACTATGTTAAAAGTATATAACCAATCAGGCTATGTGAAGAATGAGTTTTCTATCTCATGTAGGGTATCCATAATTTCTAAATTTGCCTGAATTTCAAATTAAAAAAAAAAACGCTACCATGCTCAAAAATCTCCATGAAAAAGCAGCCACATTTTTATATATACATCTTGGGGATGGGTCTCAAAGTTTTTCAGCAGAAACAAACACTGTCTTTTGGTTTTGATTTTTTAATCCCAAATGGTAAAATCAATGAAAGGGAAAGTCTCTCCAAAAAATAAGAAATTAAAATGCTGAAGTACAAGAAGTCCAAATTCAGAACTGTAGTTCCCAAATCAAAATTCCAAAGAAAATTACTTACTTTTAGTAAGCATTTAATTTAAAATGTAACCATGTGTCCTCACACAGCAGGACTTTGTCAAAGTTTTACCTTCCAACTTTGTACAGAATATTTTATTGTCTTAAAATTTTAAGGGTAAAAAGTCTGATTAAAAATCATTGACTATATGGAAACTAAGTTTTTGCAGCCAGGCTGTGTCTAGTTCTAAAACAAAGAAATAATTAAGATTTTGAAAAATTTAAAGCTTTTTTTCCCCAGCTGGTCTAAGACATACAGACTAATTTTGTTGAATGCCACTGCGATCCGAGAAGAAATAGAGTTAGTTGCAAGTGTCCATACAAATTCCTTAATGCATCTAATTTTAGTCTGGCAAGCTTCACATTAGGGGGTCACATCCTGCATCCCTTGTTCCCCTGAAAGCTCACTGAAGTTTCCCTGCAATGCTGAATGACCAGATTCTCAGAATGTTTAGATATCTGGTTGAGTGCAAATAGTAAGCAACATATGGAATTGAGTTTGTATTTCTTTGTTCAGTTGTCATCAAAGATAGATTGGGGTCAACCACCTAAAACTTATGTTCATTCCAATGGTTAATATAGACTATGTTTTTCCTGCATGCCTGTATTTAAACAAAGTAAAAAGAATTAAAGAAGATAATAAAGCCACTAAGTCTGTAGAAAATAGTCTTGCTGCATCTCTTCTTACAGCATCTTCTGGAAATGTGTTTGGAAAGTAGTAAAACAATTATGTAAACAAAAAGATCAATTGTGAAAGATGAGAAAAAAGTATTTAAGTTTCCTTAAAGAGAAAAAAGTATTCTGTTTCCTTTTCAATAGTTGGCCAATTCAGTTTTATTAGTGGCCATACGTAGATCCTTGTAAAACTTGTACCACTAAGGAGGGCTTAGACCTTCTGAAAATTGGACCACTTGTTAAGATGTCTAGTTTTAATCATCCCCAATTTTGCGTTGAACCTGTCTAGTCTCGTTTCCTATTTTGTGAAGTTGGCATAACACTGCAGTATCTTTCACACAGTAAATAGAGTTAAGTTAAATTAATGAGTGTTTCTGCAACACTTTGAAAATTCCAAATGAAAAAAATAGTCTGTAAAAACAAGAATTAGTTATTCTTGCAAATCCATTAAGACGCATCCTTATGGATCTGAAAGCAGTTTTTAAATCTGTATGGCCCAAGTGAGGTGGAGAGGGGAACAAGGGGAAGGAGGTTCAAAGGGTTTCTTTTTTGCTAGTTTCTTATTCCTTAAGACCTCAGTCCTCCTACCATTAGTGTGTGTAAACATTAGTATATATACTTATGAACTAAAGCTTCTGTGAACACATCAAAGAAGATGATGCTAGCTAGCATATGTTCAGCAGTGTAAAAAGGAATCTAGTTCACATGGTTACACGCCTTCAGTGGCTGAAAAAATGTAGCTTCTGCTATTTTCTCTGTGTGCAGTTTACAGTTTGGGGGGGCACATGCATTTTTAAACACACACACAGCTACTGACAAAGGAGGAGGATAATGCATTTTGCATGTCCCTAGTGAATGACAGCAAGGAATAAATGGGTTTAAGCAGCAGTATAAATTGATGTCAGTCATTAAGATGAATTTTCTACTGATAAGGATACCCTGGACTGGACTAGATTGTCAGGGAAAGGGAGGCTACTGGAAGTCTTTAGAAATGCATCAGATCAACATCTGCCAGAAGCAGGACCCAGGTATTCCTGCTTGGAGGCAGAGGCTGACCTACAGAGAGGAGCTCCACCTCTGCCACATTATTTCCTATTGCATAGGAATATGCTCTTTCAGAGAGTACTAGAAAGATGGGATATATGAAGTATTCCCTCCCCACAGAATTATCCTTGTCTTTGTAAGGATAGCGTAATCCAGTTCTCCCACTTCAGGTCTGGACATGAAAGGATAGAGTTTTGTTCTCCATAAAATATAAGCATGCGACATGCAGTTAGACTATGAACATTAGTTAAGTCATCATAAGATAGACTGAGCATCATTCACTATGCAGAGATTGTTTATGGTGTAGTTTGGCTGAGCATTCCACTTAACCCCCACCCCAAACCACTAAACCGAAAAGCAGAAGGTGAATGTCCTGTAGACAAAATATACTCTTATTAGAGCATGACAACACCTAGATTTTTCCCCACTGGAAAATATATTACTGATCATTTTTTCATCACAGTATCTGTCCTACAAGCTACTCTAAATAGCCTTTAACATTCGTTGTGCTCTTCTCTCTTGGCAGCTTTAGAATCAGAAAAGAGATTTTTGGCACATCAGTACAGAAGGTATGTAAATATAGTAGGATTGAACAATACATTAGTCATTTGGGGGCAACTATGTAAGGATGACACAGCACCCTGGGGAAAGAGTGGTAAACGCAACCAAAGGGCGCAGGAAGAGAACAACCCAAAGGAAGAGAATATAACCTGTGTGATTTTCTCTTTCCTTCCTTTCCACTTCATTCTTAGATGTGTGTAGTGTGTGCTGGAGAAGCAAGGGGGGACATCTGCCACATGTGGAAAGCCACCACCATATCTGTGCAATAATAAAGGTTTTCTTGGAGCCCAGGTGATAGCAATTTTGGCTGTTGCCCATACTGTAATACACATAATAATAAGCCCTCTCCTGCTGTGTCTTCAGCTGAGGTTAAATTCATTCCAATGCAAAAGATAAAAAGCAGACAGCAGAGGCTTAAAGAACCCATCTGCCAACAGTCGAGATACACCTACACAAGATGTGAGACCTTCTGTTTTATAAAAATGACCATGTCATCTGGTCTTCTGTTGGAAGGCAATTTCCAGCAGGTCACAGGAAGAATCTCATTTTGCAGATGCATGGCCATACCAGATCTATGTTGCAATACTATCATCAACAAAATTTACTTGCAGACCTTTTGTTCTTCACAAAGAGCTAAGATGTATGGCTACGTGCTCCAGACCACACACACGCAGTACCACCAGAGAGATTCCCCTCCTTGCTCCCAGAACCAGAATAAGCAAAAACAAGTTATAAAAGATTCATGTGGTGAAGCATGGCAATGATTTCAGAGAGGAAAAAATATATGAGATTATAACAATTCACAAAAGAATGATGCACTTTTGCAAGAATACCTTGGAGCCCAATGAAAGAACCAGTGTTATTTTGTTGGATTCTTCAGGCAAAACTAAAGCTGTCACTTTTGCCTTTTTACTACACAAAAGCACAGATATCCCAAAGGCCTGAGTCTTAACCATAGAAAGTTTTAATAATAAATGACATACTTGTGTTCATCTGTATAAATGCTTTGCAAGGGCAAATCTCAAAGGAAGCAAGTAAAGAGTATGTATTATAATAGAAACACAGTGTATAAGTACAATGGTCATCAAACTATGCGAAAATTCATTGTTGCCTTCTAAATAACTTGTAGAGGGGGGCGTTAAGACCAGGACAGGCCTTTATGCTTATACGCAGCTGTTCTTAATTTGCAAAAAACTGTGAACAGTTTTTAATCTCCTAAGTACAACAAGAAGTCGTGAGGGTTTAAGTACTCAAAGCAATGTCTGTTCTTGCCTTTCTCCTCACATTTAGATATTATTTTTTCTAAGTGAAACCATCAACCTTTTCTATCCTAAGTGAAAACTCCGTGGGATTCTCTGGCAGGGAGAACAAGATCATATGGCTGTGCCACATATTGCTTCCTGAGTGGTAGACCTGAACGTCCTTCTGGGCATCCCCTGCAGGCCAAGCTGGGATTAGGACTGGAAGTTAGATGGAAGAAAATAGGGAGTGGGGAAGAAGACGTAATTCCCCTACTTTACCATATAGAAGTTAAAGATAGAAAAATACAGCATCCTATAGCTTGAATGGAAGTCAAAGGCCTGTGGTCATAGGGAATGGCCATGAGAGGCTTTCTTCTTCTATATGGTAAGGACAAAAGAAACAAAGTTCCCACAGGTTATATATCTTATGAAAGGCAATACCCAGAACCCCTCCCTGAGCATTCATTTAGCATAGCAACTATGCAGAACTGCATTTAGCATCAACCACACACAGCTTACTTTGATTTTTGTTGTGCACAATTTTCCCCTGAAGATGCAATTGGAATTTATGCTTTCATGATTTTTCTACAAGAAATACCAGAAGCTGATAGTACCTGTCATGCTCTTGCTAGCACAGATGATGTTGACATGAATGGAAAATGAAGTTATCTGTGGCATAGCTGCTTGCTGTTAAGAGACTCAGTTTGTATGATCTTACTCTCATGCCTGAAAAAGTAATGTTATCAGGTTAACATTATTAAAGAATAGGAAGGTGGAATTCATCCCTTTATTAGTGTTAAGTTATGGATAATGCAAGGCATATATAAGTACCTAAACAGAATGCCAATAAATCTAAATATAGCAAAATTTGTTCAGGAGGCACTTTTCTCATAACCAAACATTATTAATCTTGTGCATTAAAATGATGTCCGAGCAGCAAGTCAGAATGAAGACTGATAATGCTAGGCATTGGACAAACCCTGCAGAGTAGCTAGCCCTCAAAAGCTTACAATACAAATTGACAAAGAGAGGAGGCATGGGGTAAAGGATGGGATACAAAAGCATGATTATGGCATCAAACTTCTGTTTTATTTTAGTGGTTATTTAAGATGGATTTAGTTAGTAGATTAAAGGTCAATCAAAATGACTGCATAAGAAACTGTGTGTTTTCCCATTATCATACCTAACTTAATTAACAACTACATTTCTCCATCCACATTTATTTTTTATACTTGAATAAATACAGCCAAAATTGTTGCGAAATGTTATTTGAAGAGCATTTAAAATAAAAGACCATATCAAAATTTGGCACAGCAAAGCCAGCCGTGTCATATTGAAAAAACATACTTTTGTATATCTGGAAGTTTTGTTCGGGTGCTTTTTTTTTTTTTTTGTGGGTTGTAAGACAAGCCTGCATTTAGAAAGAGATTCCCATTGAGTCCTCTTTGATGAGGAAACTATTAGGCACATACAATTGGTCTTGGCCCATTGATCCAGCCTGTCCAGACCCCTCTGAAGAGGGATCCCTCAAGCAGGTCAACACTCCCACCTTACTTGGTATCGTCTGCAAACTTGCTAAGGGTGCACTTGATTCCCTCATCCAGATCATTGATATTAAACAAAACTGGCCCCGATACTGAGCCCTGGGGAACACCACTTGTGAGTGGCCGCCAACTGGATTTAACTCCATTCACCACAACTTTTTGGGCCTGGACATCCAGCCAGTTTTTTACCCAGTGAAATCACATCTGAAAAATAGAGGTGCTTTTGTTACCTTCATTACTTTTATGAATCAGCCCCTGTTTCTTGCTTTCAGTAAATGCTTTGGATTTTTAATCTTTATTAATGTTATATCTCAGCTTAATGATTTACTACTGCCAGAAGTCTGCACCTGTGTCTGAGCTTTTAGCCCTCTAGACATTGAGACTTAGGTTAATGTGTTTGCTTTGCACTTGTCATCATTGATCAGAAAGCAAGCTCAGCCAAAAGGCAATGCTTTGGTTCAACCACCATATTGCAATTGTATGTCTCAGTCCTATGTAAATGTGTAGAAGGTGGTATGGGCTTGAGCTGGACAAGGAAGGCTGCCAGGCAATGCATCTTAGAGTTCCTTATGTGAAGAACAAACAGATTGCTTGTTTGTGAAATCTTCAGAACAAGCTCCAAGCCTGGGAGCCAGCCAAGTAACCAAAGGGCTCTAAGTTCACCCGTATCCTAACATAACTGGGCAGGGGCTATTACAAGATGAACTAGATCAATCAAGATAGGTTTGTAACAGGAAATATATACAAATACTTATATGAAGGATGTAAAGAGGACCTTATGTTTTGCCTCGGTGCCAACATTAAGAGTTCTGGCAGGCACCTGCCAAAGACCCCTGGAAAACCAGCACAAAATATATGTGCATTGGAGTCTCCAATCAGCTACTAATTCGGTGGGTCCTGGAATTAGTGTGCCCCACTGAGGGAACTGAATTGCTCCTCCACACCTTGGAGGTGTGAACTAACCTTTCTTTTTTTACCTGAAGGAGGGAAAGGGTAAGGGGCACATCCATCTCTCATTTTCAAATTAAATGTCTGCTTTTGGGGTTTTTTGGGGAGGTGCATCTTAACCTGCACTAGATTTAGGCAGATTAATTGCTTCCCTACAAGCTGTCACAGTCCCATGTCAGCCCCACTGTGGAGCTGGTCTGTAGTCCTATTTTCCACAGGTCATTTCACAAAGCGGGCAGTTCCTGCAGGTTATAGTACACTGAAGCTTTTTCACATTCTGATTTACTTAACAAATGCATCTGCTTAATTTAAGTACCAAGTTAAAAACTGGTTTAAAAGATTTTAAATATTTGTATGTGTATCTATATTTAGAATCTAATGTTTATGGGAAAGGACTGTCATTTCCTTATGTATAAATAAATCGCATAGCACAGTGATCTTTCACTGGAACTTTTATGTCTTTTTAAGATCTAAGAAAATAAGAAGTGACTAGATACTGTTACAAATTAGCCCAGTTTATGTATTTGCAATGGGGTCTTTGGGTATAATACTGATTTTGCACAAGTGTGAATCTGAACTATTTTCACTAGCTTTAGTGCATTCTAGATTGCCATTGACGGCAGCAGAATCTCACCCTTACATTTTCATGTTCAATATACTGAACATCAAAAGTTTATATTTATGTTAAATTGTTTATTTGTGAATTTATCTAATTAGTTACTAATTATAGGCTTTTGAAGTAGAGTATCTCCTTGGTTCACTGAAGGCCTATGCAGAAAGCCATGATCTTTTCAGTAATTTGGTTTTCTGTCTGGGATTATTTGGTTTCTTTTACTTAAACAAATGGAAAAATACTGAAAAAAACCCCTAGAAATTACAGCTAAAAGTCTTTCATCCAATTGTCTACAGAAAGAAATAATTTCAGGGAGGATAAGGTAAGTCAAGTCCCATGTAATCAGGGTCTACTTATAACCCAGACTAAAGTTTTTTAAGCTATATAGGCTACACTGAATGACAATCTGACATTTAATAAGAAGCCATAAATAGATAATTAATGTCAGGACTTGATGGTTTTTTTCAACACTTTTGTCTTTTAAGAAGAGTAAGACCACCCATCCAGACAGCACTTAAGCACTTGAAAGAATAGTTGTAGTTTCTTTAGTACAAATAAATAGGAAGAACATTAAAGCTAATTCAGAAAAGGATAATTAAATGATTAAAAGCAGGTCTAAGCTTCTATACAACAAAACTGAAAGGGCTAAGGGCCAGGAATCTTATTCAAAGAAATGGGTCATAAAACCACCAGTAACTCCACTGAAAACAGGATCATGCTCCAAACCTTGCACAATTTTCCCATGTGATTACTTCTACTAATGCCAGTGATAAAGCAGAAATCTGATCAGAACACTTAATCTCCTGCACGTTAATTAGAAACAAAGTCCACTTCCAGTTACATATTTCATGGTATTTATCTTATTTTTATTTTTCTTGCACTGTAAACTAGGAAGATTTTCAGAAACTTGTAAAAACATGTCACATAGAGGTTAAGACTTAGCCAACCTGTATGTAGCCAGATGAATCTAAGCTTTCACATCCTGTTTCCTATGTTTACTTAACAAACAATGGCCTATGGAAAAATAGGGTAAACCCAGGAGTGGTGCCATCTGTTTCATACTGGAAGAAAATGTGCTTCAATGACCATGTATCCTCGCCTGCCTTGAGGATTGTCAGAGTCACCTCATGCACGGCTGGGAAACTAGAGCTGGGGGGGAACTGACTTGCTCTAACACAACTGTTGCTGGACAAGAGGTCTGATGCAAACAGAATTTCTTAACTTCTTCAAAGCACAGGGCTGAGTTTTAAAACATTTCAAAGGCCCGTCCCAAGTGGTTACAAATTTTTCCTGTGAGTTCTCAGAGGAACTCACCTGTTAAGAACAGGTTTTATATAGGGTAGGAATACTGATACAAGAGAGAGGGCAGGTCAGAAATTTTCTACCAGATTATTTCCTGATAGAAAAAGTGTACTTTAGCTTTACTGATTTTATCCAGTGCTATATAGCTTGGAATAATATATTTTGCTTTAGACTGATTTGGCCTAAAGTGAAATATTTCTGCCTAGCAACTGTTCTGTTTCATGCTATTGCAGTGTTAAATTGCATTACTTTACGGTGATGCGTTGGCACACTGGAACTGTGCTTCAGCTGCCCACTGCTTCAGTCCTCTCTTGGCCTGGACACTGGTGTCCAGTAAGAATCTCCTATGAGCTGCAAGAATTCAGCATAGGTTCACTCCCATCCAGCAAGTTTTACTGCTTGGATTTTTCTAAGACTGAAGGTCATATCCAACTTGTCAGTCTTGTCCAAAAATCTGCGCTATTTTGTGGTTGGAAATGCATACTACAAAGCCAACAGAGAAGCCAAGATCACAAATATGCTGTCTTTTTAAACCAGTGAACTATTTTTTTCCTATTTTCTCTAGTCTTTCTGCAGCAAAGGTAATAAACTTCTCATAATAAAAATGTGTACTCAAACTTCTCTGCTTTCATCTATTTTTCATTAACAATAGTTCCAAGACAATTTTTCCACAAGCATTTAGTACTGCTCTACCTCTGGTCCAGATGAAGTCAACAGTAGTTTTTACTACTGATTTCCGCTACAGCAGAGTTATGCCAACAATTAATTTGACCACTCATCTGTTACAAAAACAAGCTATTAATTTTGAAGAATCTGTGTCTAAACATTAGAAAGAGTTGAAAGCATTGAATTTTATAAATGGGCCAGTTTGCTTCAAGCATTTAATCTGATTTTATTTTCTTCTTACCATGCCAGTTAAAACTAGTCTTCTCTTTTTCCAAGTTACTGCTCACAAGGAAAATGAGTACACAGAGAGTCAGAAAAAATCTCTGGGCAGTTATCCTGGCTACAGCCAGCCACAACAGGAGTACAAGGGGTGTAACAGCTGGAACTTCACAAGTTCCTCAAGATCTGGTTGAGACTGTGACCCTGTGTATTAAGACACATTGTGATATAACACATAGGATCTTGTCAAACCAGCAAGCAGCCCCACTTCCCCAGCGCTTCTCAGTGGTCCCATGAGGCAGCATAACTTTCATATGTCTTAAATACTCCTCTAGTCTCAAAAAATCTTTTTTGAATATCACTACTGAACCATTCACTTTCCATTTTCCAGACAAAGGAGACAGTGCATGACTCACAGCAAAAAGTTTGAACCATTTGTGGGTGAAAGTGGAGAACGGTTTTGAATAATCCCCTTAGCACCACCAATGCTTGGTTTCTCTATGTTCTAAGGTGGTTTACTTTGCATTTAGCAAACATATAGGCAGAGCAATCAAGAAAGGGGGAGAATCTTTAAAAACACCAAAGGCAAGACAGCAAAGCAGAAATAGTGCTAAAATCTTTAAAGGGACTTTAGCAGCTTTCACATGTATTTTAGCCATTCAGCAGGCTCAGGGTACAAGACTAGATGTCTAAGGAAAGCCTTTGGTATGCTATATAGATGCACAGGTTTCAGCAAATTTGCTTCAAACCAAATTACAATCTGCAACTTTTTCCAAAGGTTCCTCAGCTTGCTCCGAATGTTGAGCAACCTGTTCTCACCATTTGGTGTCCTTGCACAGTTAATATATTTTCTATATCTAGTTGCACTACACAAGTTCCTGACGAGTCATTCAATAAGATCATCCTTATAATGTATAATGGCTATTTCAGGCTATGAGATGCCATTTCTTGTTAGTCATCAGTGATAAATATTCATTTATTTGGAGAGAGGGTTGTATGCCATACAAGGTACCATTGCTAGAGTTCACATCTGTCCACTTAGAGAGAAACGAGCTAGAAGAATAAATCTTTTGACCAATGTTACAGCTGTTTATAAATTCCACTGGAGACAGTCAGACTTGTAGACTAAAGTGAGGGCTGAATGCTCAGCAGAACAGCCTAAGATGTCAAAGAGCTAGGTTCAGATTAATCCCTTGGCCTTTTCTGTGTATCTCATGACTAAGAAGGACAAAAGGAACTCACCATTAAAAAGTGTTTCATAAAGCAGGGCAAGGCACAGTGCCTCATCCTATACTGTATGCAGTTTAAAGAATCATATGAAAGGTGGCAGGTCTCTTCTGGAGAGCTGTTGCCTTCCATATGCATGTTAAAGGATCGTATGCTATTGTACCACTTGCACACTAAAACAAATTAGTATTTTCCCTGGTTTTTAAAGTTGTGAAAATTCCACTCTGTTTGAATCCAAATATTACTAACATGTAAGGAGAGTTATCATTTTTCAGTTATTCTAAAAAAGAAATGTAGCAAAAACTCCTTGAAGTTGAAACATTATAAGAGAAAAATTAAAACAGACTGCTGTTGAAACCACTGAAAGGCACAATCCTGATTGAATCTGGGATTTTATTCAAGTGAAATTTTACCTTTTTATCAGCTTTTGTTTGGGCTTAAGGGATGTTGAAAAGAGACAGTCATTAGATTTTTTTCTTTTGTTTTTAAATACCGACAATATATCCCCCTACTACTGCCCTCCCAAAAACATCTGCCCCCTTTCTCTCTGTCTTCACAGATAAGCCACTCTTTTGACAGACTAGACTTGTAATGATCTGTCCAAAAGCTGTCTGTAAATACTTTAGCAGAACAGAATAGGAAATGTTTTAAGAGCAACTTGAAAAGTCAAAACATTAATACTCAAAATATAAATTTACTTCCCAGTCATCTTAAATCTAGATGAAATAAAAAGTTGAAGTATGTTATGGCTTCAAAGCAAAATCTTAAAGCTATGCATTAAGCAAAGTACATATGGCTGTGGCTGGACCTTTAGTGCTCATTGTTATCAAACACAGCACTTATCTATTTTGAGGAGCTCCAATGACTCAGCCGGAAAGCTCACTTACTTACACTGGCACCCTGCTGCCCCTGCTGATGTGGGCTCTTGCGTGAGGGAAGGTCTCAGTTTAGGTAGTCACCATCTGGGTAGCGCAGCCATTCAGCAAATACCCTCTCTTATATGTTGGTTGTAGATGCTGGCTTGGTTTCAGAAAATCTAGTCATGTGCCTGGAAGGGCAGTTACACTGTTTGGATGTCACACTGGTAAGGCCTTTGTTTAAAACAGAGTCACTTAAAAAGCCTGCCTAGGGTTGTGAGTAAATAAGCACTTGAAATGACCTGTCAGCCCACCAAATATTGCCTTTCCAGTAGAGTGAAAATTATTTTAATGCGAAGCATATGAAGGAGATGACCTGGGTGAGAGACAAGAGACAAGTTTCCAATGCTGAAAGGAAGCTCAGAAATGGCCCCCTAGTCCTCCCTGGCAGCAAGTAAGAATGACGGCTGTTTCTCACTAAACCCTCTCGGAAATGCTCTCCAAGAGCCCAAAAAAGAGCTTCCCCTTTACTTCTGCCCCGACCCTCTGTAAGGCTGCCAAGCACAACCTTCCACCCTGTCGAAGTACCGAACTATGGGAATAGTTATCAAATTAAATAATAGGTAAAAGCTCTCATTAAGAGTTTATGACATTGTCATGGTTTAACCCCAGCCAGCAACTAAACCCCACGTAGCCACTCGCTCACCCCCGGCTCCGGTAGGATGGGGGAGAGAATCGGGAGGGCACAAGTAGAAAAACTTGTGGGTTGAGATAAAAACAGTTTAATAATGGAAATAAAACAAAGTAGAACAGTAATAATAACAATAATAACAACAACAATAACAGAATATACAAAGCAGGCAATGCACAATGCAACTGCTCACCGACCGTGTGTCGCAAACCACCAGAGAGCCCCCCCCCCCCCAAGTTTTTATACTGATCATGACGTCACATGGTATAGAATACCACATTGGCCAGCTGGGTCAACCGCCCCCGCATTGGCCAGCTGGGTCAACAGCCCCGGCTATGCTCTCTGCCCTGCATCTTCCCCTACACTTGGCAGAGCATGGGAGGCCGAAAAGTCCCCAGTGCAAGCACAGCCCAGCAACAACCAAAGCATTAATGGGCCATCAACACCCCTCTCATATCAAACTCAAAACACAGCTCCCCCCCCGCCCCCAGCTACTGGGAAGAAAGTTAACTCTGTCCCAGCTGGAACCAGGACAGACATGTATGCACTAAACCAAAACCAAAACCAACAGGAGTGAAATATAATGGGATACAACCAGATCTCTTCATGCATGTTTTATCAAAATGGATTTGTTAAGGAAAAAAAATTAAGATATGAAGTCTTTAGTCCTGTCTGTGACTCCATCAATAGACAGAAAGTGTCATAGTTTCTCTCCAGACTACTCTTTAAATTAGAGAAGGAGTGAAGCAAGTAGGATTATGAATGTGAACTGCGGATGTGAATGTGGGTGTGCATGGATTGGAAAATAATTAGGTTAAATAGAGGAAAGGATGCAGAGAAGAATAGTCATTATTCCCATTTCACAGAAGATGATCTAAATCCCAATGTGGATGAGAACCTTCTCCAAGAACACACAGGAAGTCTCTGGCAGAGCCAGGGTATAAACCCACAGCGTATAATTCCCAGCACTTGAACCACAGGCTCATTTTTCATCATTGAAGAATCTTTTCTCTCAAGACTTCAGCTGTTCCTCTTACATATGCCCCAGTTAAGCCATAAACTTGCATATAACAGCATGGCTTGAATTTCCGTTCCTTTCCCATAAATCTTATGGTAGGCACCAGAATGATATAACTGCCCGTGTTTCAGCTAGAAAGTTTTTCCTCAGGTTCAGGCCTATGGTAGACAAAAGAACTCATTCTTCACCAGAAAAATTTTTATTTTTCCTACAGGAAGGCCCTGTATTTAAAATGCTTTCACAAGACGGAGAGGGCTTCTCTTCTCTCTGAAAGAAATTTGTTCAAATTCAATTTAAAAAGAAAGTGTTAGCTTTCTCAAATAGTTTTCTTGTGGCAAGTGTCAAGACTTGTAGTGTAATTTTTAGTAAAGAAAATATGTTAATGACATTTCACTGTGGAAAGATAGAAATATGGATATATTGAGGGGAAAAAAAAGCTTTTTCTGCCTCTTTAAATGTCTTATAAATTGTTTTTTGTGTTTGTGGTTTGGGTTTTTTTTCCCTGCAAATAAACCCCCCTCTACTAATTTATTTGAGTGAGTTGTTTTTAAAAGATTTCTTAATCTCCTCCAGACATTAACATAATTTTTTCATGCATTTTAAGTTTGGAAATTATTTACTTCTTTCAAGGTGTTTAGTGGCATTTCCTCCAGAAATTTCTGACCAGGTGCCAGATCTGCAAGTGCTCTTCATAAGAACTACAGTTCTCTTCAAAAGGAGTTTTGAAAAGAGCTCAAACACCAGTCTCATAGTTCTTTTAAAGATTGGGCTGGTGTCTACATTTAGTACTGGCTTTCTACAATGGGTAAATTTCACCAATGATTTGACAGAACAAGCTTAATGAGGATTAAGTCATGACCACTGAAGTCAATGACTTGACTTCAGCAGAGCCAGGATTTTACTCCTAGTAAATATTAATATAATAGGATTACACTGTCTGATCGTATCTTCTGTCAAATCTTCCATAAATTATAGATGCTTTTATGTTTATTCCTCTGTCACTGAGAGATATATTGGGCCTGTTGGTTGAGAGGTGTACAACAGCATGTTATCATTGTGGGGGCTTGAATCACAGCCAGAACAGCTGGCACGGTTTCCCCCACAACTCTGGAAGATGGGTTTGGAGACAAAAGACATGCTCCAGGGCACTGCTGTCTGTGCATGAGCTCCTGCTCCTCAGAAACAAGTTTTCCAGCATCCTACAGCAAGTTGAGTTGCTGCTTAGAGGAGCTGAATGTTCATTCATGAAATTGTTTATCATTTAGCTAATTCTATATAGGAAAAGCTAAGAAGAAAAGCTTTTCTCATATGCATATAGGATGCATATAGGGTATGGATCTCATATTTCATTTCCCATACTGGAAGCATTTTCAGCAGTATGTAACCTTGGAGAGGCTTACATGTGCTTATTCTTTTGTTTGGGTTCCTACCACAAGTTTTAGGTTCATGCTGCAGACTGGTGGTTTAACTGATATTTAGTATTTTATTTAGCCAGACTAAATCACAGGACATGGCTCAAACAGAGCGCATCATCTCAAAGGGAATAGACAACAATGACACCATTTTACTGCTGTGGTAACAGTATAGTTATCTTCCTCTTCATATTCCTGACTTTAAAGTCTTGGTGAGCAGGAATTTAAAGAAAAAAGGAAAAAGAAAAAAAAAAAAGGATTCTTCATGTTTAGAGACAGTTCTTAGTTTCTTGGATTTGCATTTCATAGGAAATACTTTTTATTTTATTCTAAAGCTAAAATAGATCAATAGTCCACTGTTGAACAATGAATCCAAAGTACTTCCCACATGGCCCAGTTCTACTGAGCAATGAGTGATGTAAATAATTACAGCAATTCCTCAATATATAACATAAGGGCCAGATTTTCAGATCATTTGGGGAAAGCCAGCATGCCATGGTTTCCAGAGAAACCAATGCTATGAAAGAGTTTTTTCACCTGATCAAGTGCAGTGAAGGAATTTACATAGAAATGTTGTTTAGCATTATGCTTTATAGGTGAACTGATGTCAGTAAGTAACAGGATCCTCTTAAGATAGTAAGAGCTCATGTATCCTCCCCAGGAAACTTCTTTAACTCAGTTGCCTCATATCTTGACATCTCTTATTATCAGTTATTAGCTTTGCCAAATGACAAATTATCAGTGGCATCTCACTGGCAGAAAAAAGAAGAGTGTTTTTGCTAATGCCCATCACTTTGTTGAGACACCTCCTATTTGGCAAACAGGTTTTGCTCTTCCCATTCACCTGTGATCCTCCTCCTCAGTGGGTCTGATATTGGTGGTGGCTCACAGCCTGCTTGAAAAGACAGACAGCATCTTCACAAGTTAAACCTCATCTGTGTCTGCTCAAGTAATCACTCACACCATGATGAACCATCTCTTAGAGCAGACTAGACTAAGCGAAATACCATGTATAGCTAAGCAAGGCCCAGTTGCATACACTAATTGTACATAAAGCCATCTCTCACATGCTCCTGTTGCTAAAGATACTATAGGTGAGTACAGGAAGAAAAGGGAGTTTGTAAAGACAAAAATAAAGTTTCTCATAGGAGCAAATTTTATTTATTTGTGTGAAACTTTCTGAAAGAGAACTGTGAAGATGTTTGGCAGTAAAGAAACAAGGAAGTTCTGCCAAATACAGGGGTTGAAGCATGACTGAAAAGTAAAAACCTACAGCAAGCAACAGAAATCAGAATATGCAGGGAAAAGTGCAGAGAAAAGATTAGGGAACAAGATGAAGGCTAAGGGGAAAATTGTGGGTTTGCTAGATGAAGAATTATGTTTGTGCCATTTTGACAGCAACACTTCGAAGAAAGAAAGTGGTATCTAACCAAAACAGAAACAAGAAAGGATTTCAGGGTGATATACAATAGAGAAAAAGGTCAATTGTGGACAAGCAACAACTGAACAGAAACCTGGCTCTGGGATACAAAGAAATGACTGTACTGTCCCTGGGTCTTCGTGAGCGGTGTCAAACCATCTCCAACACTGGCAAGAGGCTTTACTGCTCAGCCAGAGCTAGCCTTGGGCCTCTCTGTAAATACAGCTTGGCAGTATTGGTGGCACCACAATTAACACTTCTGGTATTTCCCTGCCTGTGAAAGTACCATATGCCCAGCCCCTTAACTATTTTACTTATTGGATAGTCAAGTTGTGATAATTATTCCTTGTTTATAGCAGTGAAGAGCCCTTTTGCTATAGTTACAGAACCTACTAATAAGATAATTGCGTTCCAGGTATTCTAGAAAAGATAAGAAATTCATTTTTCTTTGATGGAACATGTTTTAATATCTGTATTTTCTTAAAATTGATATTACTGAGCAAACAGGATCTGGAAAAAAAAACCAGGGCAAATATGTGCAAAAGCCTCCTCGCTGAGTGTCAGGCTCACAGGAAAAATGCTTCAGGGCCCTACCATGCAGAGCAGAAGATTGCCCTGGCTGGTCTTCTGCTGACAGATTGAGACTCCATGCATCAGTTTCCTTTTCTTCTGAGGAAGATCTAATGCATTTTGCCAATTAATGATGATAAAACACTGCAGGGGATCATTCAGGGCAAGACACTGGAGCAGCTAATTATGATGAGGATTATCCTATTCTGTGAGATAAAATGATAGTAACTAATAAGTGGCAAGATTAATCAAACATACTGGAGTTGGAAAGGGCAAGAATGCATAGTGAGGTACGGTTCCATTAGTAAGAGTAAGATTTGGGAACAGCAGGAGACTGGGCACTCTCTATTTGTGGTCCCATCTTTCCAAATACAGTTATTTATGTGCACGTGGGCACTGGCTGGGGAAACCCTCACTGGCACTGTCAGTGAAAAGTGCAAGTCTGAAGCCAACCTGATGCCTTATTTATCTTCCAGGATTGTGGAAGGACTTAAAACACTGACTAGCTACACTGATCAGAATGGTCAAGATTCATTAACCCCTTAATCATCATTTTTTCTTAATTCTGCAATGATTGCTTAAAAACCTGATTATTTTGTTTTGTAAAATACTTTATTTTCATTTTAGTTTCCAAACCTTTGGCTGCTTTGTGAATACTCACTTCTTAGTCAATTTTATGTCTCTCTGTATCAAAATCAAAACAGAGAGAGAAATTATCCATTTGCTCATGGATAGTGAGCTTTGCTAATAGCAATACATTGAAATTCTTTCATTACCTCTGTTTTAAAGCTGTGGTACTTTCTCTAGCCTTCTTGCTGAACAGTCAGTTACAAGGTCTCACAATAATAAGGCTTAAAACAACAGACTTTAAAAATATTACCCTACATACATACCACCATTCGAAATGCCGGGGAAATCTGTGTCTTCTTTTAGCCATGTATTCATGTAAGACCCATATAAGGCCCTGTAAGGTACCTGTTTCAGCAGATATTTAAATCATGGGAAGAATACTGAGAAAGCTGGGACACTTCTGGACAAGGCAGTCCTTCCCTGAAGGGAACTTATACAGATCCTTAAGACAACTGATTCTGTGCTTGCTCTATGAAGAGTTATGAGATGTCATTGAATTTCATCAAATTGCCTTAACACTGTTCTGCGCCTGGCTTGCATAATCCCCTAAAAGACTTTTCAAACACACTCAAAAAGAGGTCTCTGAAAAAAACCAACATAGATTTGTAGTCCTGACTACCTGGAGCTGTGATGAACTTGTTAAGAAAATAAAAGCAAGCAGATCTTTCAATTTCCTTGCAGATATGCATATGAAATACCTTATCCTGGCTGATATGTCAAGGCAGAAGAATTTTTATCTTGGAAGGCAGCAGGCGTACAAGCATGTGTGCATGTGTAGAGAAAGGGGGGGTCCTGCTTCAAAATAGCTGAGAAAGATGACGCTCCAACAGATTTTGGCACTCTTAAAGAATGTGTTCGGTCTGACAGAAAGATGCTGCTCACACGTTATGCAACAAAGCAAAAATGACATTCAGCTTATTCAGCTTAGAAATCAAATTTTTTAAAATGTGTTTTCCTTCCTCTAGTGCATTAGGATTTAATTTCTATTATCCTTTCTAGAATTATATTTTTTATAAAGTCTTCTAATACAAGCTGAATCATACCTTGTTCACTGTATTTGCAGTATCTATAGTAAGTCTATGTGTATGTATCCCTTCCTCATGTAATCAAATGTTTAAAAAAGTCTCAAGCTCATGAGTATAGGCCTGCAAGGCTTTAAAGAAGATGCTTGATTACTTCAAAGTCACTGATTTATCATAATGCTACTTCATGTTGCCATATCTCTTCTGGTTTTTTTTGGGGGGGAGGGGAGTTGGTTTTGGGGTGGTTTGCTTTTTGTTGGTTTTTTTTTTTAACTTCTGCCTGTGCTGCCTGATCTCCATAAAAGGAGACCCATGAGAAGCATTTAAATAGCTTTGCAGTGCCTCATGGCTGGGTAACACTTCCAGAACTCCAGACTTCCTGAAATGTAATACTTTCCAGATTGCATAACTGTTTGGTTTGTTTAAGCTCCATATAAAAGAAGTCCTGAAAAGGAAGTCATTGGGCACAAAGTTCTCTCTTCCCTCCTCCCAGGTGTTGTACATAGCAATTGAGGGAGGAATTTTTTATATATAAGCATTCAATTTAACTTCTATATTTCTTTTATGTGACAATAGCCAGTAAAAGCATCCAATCAACAAATTACTAATATCAGAAACGTTATGTGTAGCATGGCACAGCTTGGCGGGGTGGGGGGGAGCAGTTATATTAGTAATTGCAGCCACAGAGACTTCTACGGCAAAATTTCCATCTAGAGTGAGATACCCAGTCGGAGACTAACCTGACTGTACAACAGCAAGTCCTCCTGACTTTTCCTCCAATATTCATGCTCTGTGCAATATTCAGCAATATTTTCCTGAACTTGATTTCTAAGCAAGGAAAATTAGATCAGTACTCCTTAATTTAATAAAACCTATATCTTCCTCTTGTAGTGGAACAGGCAGAGGAAAAACAACAACTTGTTCTTTTAATCCATTCTCCTATTACAATGTAAACATTTTTTGCCTTCTCCTCCATGTATCTGTATCATTATCCATCATCAACTGCCCTTTCTTGTCCTTTCCGAATTCCTTTCATGGTAAATGAAACTGGAAGCATTTTTCAACCCTGAAAACTGGACCTCTGCCTTAACTAAACAGTCTCTTTATTAGCTGAGGCTTCTAATGTATGTCTTTGGGGCATTACATGTGACCTTTGGGGAACTCCAATGCATAAACTAAATGTCTTTATATTAGCAGCCAGCTGAAAAGCTGACGTTCTCCCAATGTCTCTGCACATATTTATTGATCGAGTGTTTGTTGCCGTGCATTGAAGTGTTCTTATTCTATTGCCATCGATACTGACATTGTTTAGGGCCTTCTTAGCAAATAAACTATTCCATGCAATGTTTGGTCATGCAAACAAGCATGTGTTTTTCTACAAGTTATAAAAAGTCTCTTCTTGTTACCTTTCCCTGTGTATTTTTTGCTATGCAAACTAAAGCCTCCGGCAAGGATTTGAATACTTGTCTGTGCTGAGAAGGAAAGTACTGAAAAAAAGATAAATATGGTGGAATTTTTGGGTGAGAGCATTCCTTTGCACTACACGTACTCAGAGGTACTATTTAAGTATTGGGAAATGCATTTCTTCCACTGTTTTTCCCTTACGTTTGGAAATTTTAACACATAACTAAATTTGGAAGGAAAGAGCCCTGTAGTGGAGGAAGCACACAAGGAATTATTTTTGGAATGCTCTTTCTAATCATGAGAAGTATTTCTGCTTTACTTACTTTCCAGTCCAATTTCATTTTAATCATCCTGCACTGAAACCAAACCCCTGAATTATAATACAGACACTGTTTTTTAATTCCTGGGCAAAGTGTTCACTTAGGCTGGCTCAAGGACAGTTAAATTTGAGAGAGCAAAATTTAGTCCTTTAGCATGACTAGATCAAATAGGAGATGTAGGAAAACAGTAAGGTAGTAACTATGGTCTAAACTCTAATTGCTAACTTAATTAGGGAAAAAAAAAAGGCTGATCTACCCTTGGAATTGATTAATGCTTGATTGGCTTCATTTTGGGAAAGCAATGATCAATACTACATAACGACCCCATGATGTCCTCTCTTCCATACCAGATAATCATCACTCACCTTCTCAGCAGAGCCCAAGGACAATAATGGCATGGTGATGTGTACAGTATGGAGAGTGCACAGAGGGACATCCAAGAGTGTTGCCCTCTCGCCGTACTGTGAACCAGGGCAATAGAGGCAGGCACAGGACCGCTGGCCTGCATGGCTGTCATGTTGACACTTCTCATGGCAATTTGCTAACTATCATTTTCAAAGACTAACACTGGAAGAAAGCACTGTTTAAAAAAGCTGCATATGAGTCTGTCGCATTCTAGCACACCTGCAGCCTGAGCCACCCCAGCCTGGCAGCATGGAGGGAACACCTCCACTGCCCGCTATTCTTCATTGTCCCATCCTGGGCCAGATTATTGTATAAGACTAAACGTAGAAAGTATTAAAAATGCACATACATACCAGAAGTATCAAACATGTTGCATTCATCCTATCTTTCTTGAGGCAAGTTGCTTCATTCACCTTATAGCATTTATGAGTAGTTATAATTACTAAAGGGCATACTAGGACTGATTCACCGTTTTCCTGGATCTCCAGTGGTCACTGGTTACACTGGGCAGTGCAATGCGTAAGGAATAACGAGGCATAGCTGTCTTTCTTTGGAAGTTAATTCTGTGCTTTTTCTTTTAAAATTTATTTCAAGCTCATTATATTGAACTAAGTATGGAAACCAAATTAGTGAGAATTACCATATCTTTCTAGACAGGACTAGCATTTGAGCCAAATATCAACAGCTTATATGGCTTAATTTTTCTTCATTTATTTTCAGAGCAATCAATTTGTTACCACATTTTCTTTTCTATTCACTGAAAATCATGACTTTAATATGTCAGGCACCTAACCATACTACAGATGTTCTCTAAGAGAGAAAGAACATAGAGGAAATCAAGTCTGGGCTGTGGAAGGAGGTGAGCAGTGGGAATACTTCGACTTTGGCATCTAGAGCTACATCTGGAAAACTATGAAATGGGTGCTCCAGTGTCACATTGCACCTCAGGTCCACCTCTAGGATGACTGTGAGAAATAGGGGATTTGAATTTCAGCTCATGGCGAACACCGCTTGTCTTTGGAGATTGATTTCTCAGGGGACATGGAAACACATTCTCAGTAATTATGACTTGATTGCTTATGAAGAACAGCACTTCTAAAAGTGTTTCCTAGCAGTTTACCAAGTAAATGCTTTCCTTTTGGCCTGCCATCACCTTGAACATGATTAAACTTTACCATGGAAAGACTTCAGATGAGACAACAGAATAAACAAATATTCATTCTTACACAAAAATCCCCCAGGAAGACAGATACTCAAATACACAGAGCTGATGTCTCTCGTATAGAACTTCCCTCTCTGAGCTTCACCCAGTAAATGCAATGTATGGCAGGGAGAGGTGGAGGCGCATTGAGAATCTCCTTTTCATGCCCTGAAGCAGCCAAAATTTTCCATGCAAAGCATTTACTTTACCTCTCTGGCCTCTGCATTTAAAGCCAAGGAGAAACCCAGACTGAGGAGATGGCAAGGTGCCACGTGTTCAGGTGCCCAGTGGGCTGGGTTGCAGACAGTCCCTTCTGTGTTGGGAGCTGATGCCTTGAGAGATCTCCCCAGGGGTACTGAATTATCCTCTCCACTGCCCCTCCTCCTCCCGCTGCATCTTTCCATCTTAGCCTGCACTTAGGGAGGTAACTGACATCTGCATCTTGATCTAGCCCCAACCTTTCTGAACGTAAGTGGCTTCCACTTCCCACCTGTTCCCACGTATGGTGGAAACCCTAATGAGATATCAAAGCAGATTTAAACACATTGAATAGAAATTAGCCAGACCGCTGCTTGCCAAAGTCGGGGAAGAAAACAAAATAAAATACACACATTTATAAAGCAAATAAAAGAGCAGTTAGAACTGCCAGTGTTCCATCTCCTAAGAAAAAGGTTACACAGAGGGATCTCTATGTATGCTTGTATCTCTTCATATGTGGCCCAATATACTAATGCCTACCATATTGTATCTTTGCACACTGTGTGCAACAGAAAACTTAGAAAGGATTAGAGATACCAGATATATCTGTAAGAAGAAAAGATGTAAAAAAGTTTTGGAAAAATTTTAATTTCAAAATATTATTACTGTCGGTTATTATTGCAATAGCATCTTAAATTTGCCAGGGAACCATTGAGTTACTCACTGTATATCCACAAACTGAAAAACAGACCTTGGTCTTTGCAATGTACAGTCTAAGGAGATTTAAAAAAAGCCAACGTAGTGAGTGGCACAAACAAGCAGATTATTGAAAGGACAGGTATGGAGTAAGATGGATGACAAATGTTGATTTCTGCTGTGTTGCAGACGTTTTCCACCAGTCACATTGAAAAGAAATTGTGTCAGCATTATGTTTAATCAAGCAGCCACCAAACAATGAATGGCTAATGGCGTTTCATTCCATAAGCAAAAAAAAAAAAGGGTAACTTTGACATTAACTCAGCATAAAAATATTTTTCTGCCTTCTACAGAAACATTTCTCAAGACTTTCACTTCATTTTTTCACTTTGCTTTTTTTATAAATCTTGTGATAACTGGTTCCTCATTTTCCTTTCTGTAAAAACTTCAGAATTTAATATAAAGTGATACCTTTTTATAGATTTTTATTTAGCATGTGTAGAATTTAATAAAAAATTCGATCCCTTCTCTCAAATTCAGTAGGCTGGTTCAATAAATCCCAACACAAAAGACACAGTCTTTATCCTTAGGTTTATAAAACTCTGCTTGGTTCTATCACTATTACATTCTGTAGGCTTTGTTCATATATTCTGGATTAAGGTCTTCCAAAACCTCTCAGAATCCATCTGGAAAAGGAATGTAATGAAAATTACCAGGCTTAATTTATATTTTGCTTTTGTTGTGCTGGATTCAATAACATCCCAATCACAAAGAGTGAAAAAGAAATAAAAGCACAGAAAAAAGTATAACTGATGTGACTGAGAACCAAGTGTTTTTACAAGTTGTACTTGTAAACCATTGTACTATGGTTGGAAAATATTAATCAATTAGACAAGAATTTATGGAAGTTTTTAATGGACATCAGCCACATAACCATGATTTGTTCATATTAAACATATGGGAAAATATTAAAATCAATCATGTCTTAACTGGAGAGTATGAATTGTGCCCTAGCAGTACAGAACTGAGATTATAGACTGACAGTAATCCCTCTCATTTACAATTACACACAGAAGCCTGGAGTATAGTATAAAACTTCTGGGAAAGGAAAAAAAGCAAAAAAAAAGAGGATGATGCAGGTAATTTTGGAAAGAGACAGAGAGAGGAAGTTGTGGGTAACGTCAGAGGCATGGGGAGTAGAGCTGGGCTGCCAGGGCGGGTGAGGAGGTGCAGGAGGTAGCTCCTTTTCTTGGTAATGCCATGCACAGTCCAGGAATTTCATTTCTGCAATCTGTGCATTCCTAAAGCAGAAGACTCGGGAAATGTCAGCACTGGTAGGAGCCTTGAATACCCCGGTACAGGCAGGGAAGGCCAGCTAATGAGGCTTGGAGGTTTGTGAGCATGCAGTCCCCTAGCACTTGTGCTACTAATATGAGCTCTGCTTTATGGCCCCACAGGTATCAACTCACCTGAGACAGATGTCTGCCTGAGTGCCAGTCCCTCCTCAAGCCATGAAAACGGCTAGTGGTTCAAAGCCACACATCAGACACAGATTTATAGATATGTGATAAAGAACATGCAAAGCATATTCGAATGAGGTGTACTGAACATCTCCAATGACAGCTTTATGTTGCCCCAATGGAAAGCACCCAAGTGGGAGACACTGCCCCAAATGAAATAACCCAAAAAAGATCCATATTCTGAGCATAAGATCATCACACCAGTGAGGAAAAAAACATCTATCTAGTTTAGGCATGATGATATATTCATAAAAAAACCACAGAGGTTTCAGGGAATCACAGTGGCAGAAATAAGAAGCTAAACTATAAAAACACTGTGAGGAACAGGCTGGGAGGAGAAACACTTTCCAAGTAAAGCAGAAAGATAGAAAGTGAGACTGCGGGAACAAGGGGACTAAGTGTGGAAAGTTGTTCAAAAATAGACACTTTTACTGGTGACCATAAACATAATTCAAATGTTGCTCTTTGTTACACAGAGCTAATTTTGTCTCTGCAGAAACATCCTGTAATGACTATGCAACCAGTGCAAGAGCCGACACTACAGCCTTGCTACTATTAAACCTTGAAAAGTTCTTCAAAATCAATTTAAAATCTAAGGCAGTCTTCATCCTATCCCTCTGAATGCATAGTGCTAGAAGAGACTGATATGTAGGAGTGAAATAGCTGAAAGTTCATTCTTACCACATGCAATGAGAGGGACGCTCTGTGTTGGAGTTTCATCCTGCAGGTCCAAATTTTCCTATTACTGCCTATAGCTGAAGTCAAACAATAAAAGGAGAATTTGAGAACTGGAATCCGATCTGAAACGCTTGCAGCTTTATATCAAAAGTAACACTCCAACATCCACATAGGAATAATCACTGACAAAATACTATTAGAACAAACTAGATTTCTCATTCTTCTTCCCCTAACTCCACATGTGGCTCCCTCGCTCCCAGCCTGAGACCCAGCTCTGTAACTTTCACCTTTCCCAGTCACCTAAGCCTCCCTACAGCACTGTTGCAGTTATTCTGGCTAGGGTGGTGTTGACATCCGAGAGGCAGCAATCTCCCTAAAGCCCTCTATTAAATGCATATATTTACTAGACAGAGTGGTACTTTTTCATGCCTTAGGCTCCTTCTGCAGTAGATCTCCAATACACTGGGTCCCTGGCAGTCATCGTGGGGTCATCAAGCCATTTAGAGCATCCACGGGGACGCGTAAATCCCATTTGGAATAGTAATGGGAGATGTACAGACACTACAGCAGTACCTATAAACATGCACCAAGCCAGCTGTATGTCATGTCAGCTGCAGTGCCTCCAACACCAAAGGAATCAAGGAACTAGAGTCATGCTCCTGGCAGAGCTCCATGGTGGAGTGACTCTGCTGCCTGCTGAAGTCAGTGTGGGCTCCCCTGCATGGAGCAAGAGAGTAAGGCTGCAATTCAGCTACCTTGGGATGGTGGAATCTCAGGGAGGTTGAGAGGCTCCATCATCTCCAAACACAGTCTGGTCAGGACAGATCCTGTCTAAACCCCTCCCAGAGACACCAGCATGAGGGACGCTCATGCCCTCAACAGCAGAACCTGGCTCCCACTGAACAAAGGGTCTCACAGCATCATGGTGTGTGGTGGCATATGACTTCAGGGAAGAAGGCAGCAGAAAAAGAAAAGAGCTTTCTGTGTAAGTCCTAAACAACCCTAATGACATCTCTAACACTTACCAAAGAGGCAGCCTGTGAATAGGTGATTTTTCTTTTCGGATCTTAGCTTGTGGGGCAGGTAAACAAAACTAAAATCTTGAGAAAAACTCTTTGCTTTAATTTCCATTACAAACAACGGTTTGAACAATTGGTGTATACTTATGATTTTTTTTTTCTGAATCCAGGAAATTTGACTAATTTTTGTAAGGAAACTTCATTTGTACAAATAGACATACAAAGCTCAGCATTCAATATTCTTCTCTTTAAAATGCTTCAGTCCTGTGAGAAACATTTAGGTGATCAAAACAAACCAGAAATAACTCAGAACAAATAACTAAACTGAACAGCTGAAGACCAGTGCATCTTCGAAATCAATTAACTCTGGCAGGTGGCCAAACCCTAATAAGAGAGATCCCCATCTCCAGCTCGAGCAGGTGTTTGAAGCCAAAGACTTTATGAGGGAAGTTTCCTGCAGTGCAGTCATATGGTTGAAACACTACTGTCTGTAGTGGAACCATTCTGCTACTGGTACTGTGCAATATGGCTATACCATACAGTTTGACAGTACCATACAGTATGGCTACCTGAAAAATTTGCTGTATGAGTATCTCAGAAGACTATTTATTGCACTGTAACTGTCCATGTGACTGCTCTTAGCTGAACGTGACTGCACAGCAACTTACCACTCAATGAAAGTGAGCGAAGCTGCAATGTGTTTACAATAAGGTCCCCAGGAGCTATAGTTAGCATTTGGTAAATCTATACGGTTGCTTAATTCACAATCTTTTGCATGTACTGTAGCCAGAATCAGGTAGATGCTTGAAGGCTTGAAGCTATTTTACCCTTGGAAGGATGTGCAGGCTAACCAAAGTGCAGTCTAACCAAAAGTGAAGTAAAAATAAGGCAAAACTTGGAATTGCAGCATCAGGGTACAAACTCTTAAAAGCATACTGTTCTTTTGGAAAATCTGACTACTTAGTCTCTCATATGACATGTTGCAGTTGTTGTGTAGTAGCATCATTTTTCTGAAAGCTTTACACTATCAAGATCCAACTACATCTGTTACAGAAAGCCTTGGATCTTGCAGTACCACTTCACTGGCAGAAATGTTATCTGTAAAGTGGTTACAGAGCTGAAAGCAGTAAACATAGCAGGAATTGCTGAGCTGTACTTGAAACCTAGATCATTAATGTCCTGAAAGAAAAGAACATCTGTGCATACACCCTGTGTTTTTTGAAGCACTACTTTTTCTAACCCCTATTAATTAGAACCTGATTGTCCCCCAAGGGAAAGGGGAAAATGTGAACTAGAAAAGATAGATGGCATCTGTAGTCACCAGGGGCAACCATCATCCTGCAGCTCAACCTGCCCATCTCAACAAACTGGCCCCATAATGCATGGCACAGAAATGCTTCAGTACAGGCACTGAGAAAGGATGAGAGGGCCATCATTCGTATGAAGATATTTACCTCTTTCCCTAGATTTTGTCTTCAAGAAAACCCATTTGGAGTAAAAGAAAAATATTCTGCTTCTGCTTTCTGAAGTGACAGTATACATACAGAACTAAAAATAATATTCCAGTGATTAGGAAAATCACTTAGGTTCCTTAAATGTAGTTACAAGCTCATTTTTCTCCTCTGTGTAGCAAAATGTTCAAATATTAGAAGGATGTGAAGACTGTGATTATATTTTAAGTATTTGGACTTAGCCTTGGCTATCAACTCTCCTCTCGACCAACACTTTGGAGAGACATGGCACCACATCCAAATGAAGCCAGGCCTGTTTCTGTGAATCTGACCTGCCGATGTGAGTGGTTGTAAGGATAGGGAGAATAACTGTAAGAAATAGCCATAGAAAATGGACATCAAGCGTGACCGTGCATTGAATGTGTTCATATGGAAAAAAGGGCTATGCATGATATATCTAGTAGTTGTAGTATGTTTTCTGAAATGTAACCCTAGCCTTGGAGTGCAATGTAAAGGTCAGGTGCAGCCACAATATCACCACCAGGTAGGCAAAATTACAGAAGTAGTAGCCCTCCTACCTTCCCTGCCAGAGTAAATTTGACCTTCGGTCAAACTCTGAGGTTAGCCTTTCAAAACCAATTGGAAGTTTGCTGTTAACTGCAGGAGTCAGACTTTCACCCTGGTCACAGTCTGTGTGATTAAATGAATACAGGTCTAGAGGCAGCCTTCACAGTTCAGCCAAAGCATGGAATTATTTGAATGCAGGCAGATTTCCTTCATTTTACTAGACAGTAAGAAATCAAAAATAAACACCAACACCTACTCCAGTTCAGAATTTCTTGAGCTTATTTGTAACTCTCATCGTCAGTGGGATGCATCCCACTTCCCTCTAAAACTGGGCTCTATAGCTGCAGCCAAAGCATAATCTTTATTGTAGAAAAGGAAAAAGGGACCAGTTCATTCAGCCTGAATACCACTCACTGAATAGTGAATGCCCAACAAACTGCTCAAAGCAAACACACTGCAGAGAAATCCACAAAATGTAACACTGCTACAGCTGTGGCCAGTGGCAGAGTTCGGTCTGGATCTTTCCCTTACAAAGAGAAAGGGCACTAGCAGCTGTATATTCTCAATCAAGGCCCCAGGAGTCTGGAATGTATTCCTTTCCCTTGGTTCAAAATAGCCTCAATTTGATGTACTTCCAGGCATGCTGCAAAAGCTATTTGTTTGATGAAGTGGGGGTGGGAGCACTGGGCATTTGGAGGCAAGAAGCTCTTTTGGAATGTTACTCTTTCTCATGCCAGCTGTCTGAGGGAAGCACCTATGTCTCCATGTAGTCACTGAAGGCTTCTGGCTGGCAAATTAATTCATCTGTAGGATACTTCAGAACAAAACTCAAGACACACAGGGGCCTGGCATAGATCTCTTTTCAATGCGAAGATGAAGAAATAAATCCAGTTTGCAAAAAAAGTTATTTAAGCAATTCTAAACAGAAAACAAATTTTGAAAGATTATAGGCAGTTGCTGGCAAAGCAAAGAAATTAAGAATTAAATATTATAGCTGAAATCTTGCCAGTGAAGCTTCCAAAACTATTTTATTGTGTAAAAAAAAGGTAAAGATATGAACTGACACTGTGGAGATTTGAAATGAGAACTGAGAGGGGAGAAGGATAACAACGATCTTCTCCAGTTCATTGCACTGCTTAGCAGGCCCACAGTTTCCTCTCCTGTGCCCTGGAATTTGATCTTTGAGGCCTGCAAGTTTTACTGCATCTCGCATGTCCTGTTGGGCAGGGGAATATGGGCAGAGCTCCACGTCCTTGAGACTGTACAAAGAAAGACTAGTCGCTTACGCCAGGAGAAGAGTCAAGCCTCAGGATTAGGACAGACAATAGCTTGTACTAAGTTGAACAAACTAAGCTTCTCTGCTCCATTTTCTAGTATTTCACTAGCAGTAGGTTTTTTTACCACCTGGGTCCTCTGTGTGGAAAAGCAGCTGACCAATTATTCCACAGTTAGATGTGCCAGATAATGCTGTATAGTAAAACACATAAGCAAAAGCAGTGAGACTTTTGGTAGCACTTTTTATCATTTCTGCTTTCAAAAAGCCTGAGGTGTGTAACCTTGGTTTCGTTTCTGTTCAGAATGTAAACACTTCTGTCTTACAGAGAAAGTAGCATAGAGAGAGAGACTAGAAGAGAAAGTGCTTTGTTAGTGCATTGCTAAGGAGATGCAGGGACCTTGCAAAGAACCAAAGGTTCTTGCAGGTTATTTGATCTCCTAAATATCCTCTGAGATCTTCCAAATTTGGGGGAGGAATGTTTTCCTGGGCAATTGCAGGGAAATTGCAGGAGACACTTGCCGAGGCGATCAGCTCCGGTGCTGGCTTGGTCCACAGCGGAGTGACTCATGGCAGCGTACAGGGAGGTTCCTCAGCCAAGGAAACACCCAGCAAGCAGAGCAAGCTAACGAGACCTGGGCGGGGACAAAGGCACCGCGGCCAAAGTATAAAAGGCAGCCCTAGGAAGTGCTAGCGACCAGGGTGTGGTGCGGCAGATCGCGCAAGGAGGGCCACCCTCTTTTCCTGTTACTGGTCAGTTCCATCTGCCCTTCTTAGCAGAATGAGGGCACTCACCTCAGAGTGAAAGCTGGGGTTTCTGCAGCAGCAACCCCCGAGATGTCCAATGCTTCCACCCAGACAGAACTGCTAAGGAAGGAGATTGCGGTGCAGACCTCAGGTTGCGATGAGTGTCCAGACCTTCCTCCTGAGGCACAAGCAATATGCAAAAGATGCAAGCAGGTTGAGGATCTGTCACACCAGGTGGTAGAGTTACAGGAGACAGAGAGAAGACTGCACAGTATTAGAGGGGCTGAAGCAAAGATAGATGAGTGGTTTCACAACCAGTCTGCTATGGTTGATGCTACTCAGAACGAGGCACCGTGGACCCTGGTGACCCATAAGAGCAGGACTCCACTTCACTTTCCACCCTCCCGCATGACAACCAGGAACAGATACGATGTCTTAACAGCAGAAGACACCTATAAGCAAGCTCCGCAGGGAGAAACCATACCAGCAGCACACACTAGAAACTACAAAAAGAAACAATAAGTGCTCATAGTGGGTGACTGTCTGCCAAGGATCACCCATTTGTCGGCCCGACAGGGAACCGTGAAGTTTGCTGCCTTCCAGGTGCTAAGGTCTGGGATGTTCCTGAGAGGATGCCACAACTTGTTAGAAACACAGACTGTTTTCCACTATTACTCTTTCATGTGAGCACAAATGACACGGCAAGCCAGAACCTGGGCAGAATCAAGCAAGACTACAAAGTTCTGGGGTACAATTGAAAGGGATTGGTGCTCACGTTATCTTTTCCTCTATTTTACCAGTTAGAGGAAAGGGTGCAGGCAGGAACAGACGCATCATGCAAATCAACACTTGGCTATGTGGCTGGTGCTATTACCAGGATTTTGGCTTTCATGCTTATGGGACTCTCTTTGATGACTATAATCTGCTAGGGAGAGATGGGATCCACCTGACTAGGAATCTTTGCCAACAGGCTAGCAAACTTGGTGAAGTGAGCTTTAAACTGACAAGCCTGGGGCATGGGGTCCGTAGTGGTGACATATGTGAAGTTGAATGCAACAGGGTAAAAAAAACCAAGCAAACCAAAGCAGCAATGAATGCTCCTTAGCCATCTCAGGAGGGGTAGGGGATGCAGATCTACGCAGCAGCAAAGACACAAGGGCTGTTGATCCGTTAGAAACCACGGAAGCACCTGAGAAGAGTCACACAGGAATTAGGGCTTCTCCCCCAAAAAAGGTGGCAGAGTCAATAGCCCAACTGCAGTGCATCTATACCAATGCATGCAGCATGGGCAACAAACAGGAGGAGTTGGAAGCTATTGTGCATTTGGAAAACTATGATATAATTGCAATCACGGAAGTATGGTGGGATGACTCACACAACTGGAGTGTTGCAATGGATGGCTATAAGCTCTTCAGAAGGGATAGGCAAGGAAGGAGCAGCGGTGGGGTAGCCCTATATGTTAGGGAGTGTTTTGACTATCTAGAGCTTGATGATGGTGATGAAAGGGTCAAGCGTTTATGGGTAAGAATCAGGGGGGAGGCCAATAAGGCAGCTATCATGGTGGGAGTTGGTTATAGGCCACCCAACCAGGATGAAGAGACAGATGAAGTATTCTATAAGCAGCTAGGAGAAGTCTTACAATCGCTAGCCCTTGATTTCATGGGGATTTCAACTTATCAGATGTTTGCTAGAAATACAATACAGTGGAGAGGAAGCAGGCTAAGGAGGTTTCTGGTGTGTGTGGAAGATAACTTCCTGACACAGTAGTGAGTGAGCCAAATAGGGAAGGCATCCCACTGGATCTGTTGTTTGTGAACAGAGGACTTGTGGGTGTTGTGATGGGCATAGCAATCATGAAATGATAGAGTTTTCGATTCTCAGAGAAGTAGGGAGGGTGGTTAGCAGAACTGCTACCATTCAACTTCCAGAGGGCAGACTTTAGGCTATTTAGGTTGACAGAGTCCCTTGGGAGGCAGCCCTGAAGGGCAAAGGAGTCCAGGAAGGCTGGACATTCTTCAAGAGGGAAATCTTAAACGTACACGAGCAGGCCATCCCTATATGCTGAAAGATGAGCTGGCAGGGAAGAACACTGGCCTGGCTGAATAGCTTTTCTTCGAACTCAGGGGAAAAAAAAAGAGAGTTTATGACCTTTGGAAGAAAGGGCAGGCAACTCAGGAGGACTACAAAGATGCCGTGAGAACTTAGAACTTTATTTGGCTACTGTGGTAAAAGACAATTAAAAAAGTTTCTATAAATACATTAACCACAAAAGGAAGGCTAATGAGAATCTCCATTACAGGATGCGGAGGGAAACATAGTAACAGAAGATGAGGAAAAGGCTGAGGTACTTAATGTTTTCTTTGCCTCAGTCTTTAATAGTAAGACCAATTGTTCTTAGGGTACCCAGCCCCCTGAGCTGGAATGAAGCCTCCATAATCCAAGGGGAAACGGTTAGTGACCTGCTACACCACTTAAGCACACACAAGTCTATGGGGCTGGATGGGATCACCAAGCCACTTTCAATCATTTATCAGCAGTCCTGGCTAACCGGAGAGGTCCCAGTTGACTGGAGGTTAGCAAATGTGACGCCCATCTACAAGAAGGTCTGGAAGGAGCCAGGGAAGGTTATGGAGCAGATCATTGTGAGTGCCATCACATGGTATGTACAGGACAACCAGGTGATCAGGCCCAGTCAGCATGGGTTTATGAAAGGCAGGTCCTGCTTGACTAACCTGATCTTCTATGACAAGGTGACCTGCTTCGTGAATGAGGGAAAGGCTGTGGATGTTGTTTACCTGGACTTTAGTAAAGCCTTGACACTGTTTCCCACAGCATTCTCCTGGAGAAACTGGCTGCTCATGGCTTGGATGGGTGTACTCTTTGCTGGGTAAAAAACTGGCTGGATGTCCAGGCCCAAAGAGTTGTGGTGAATGGAGTTAAATCCAGTTGGTGACCACTCACAAGTGGTGTTCCCCAGGGCTCAGGATTGGGGCCAGTTTTGTTTAATATCTTCATCAATGATCTGGGTGAGGGGATTGAGTGCACCCCTAGTAAGTTTGCAGTCAATACCAAGTAGGGTGGGAGTGTTGATCTGCTTGAGGGATCCCTCTTCAGAGGGATCTGGACAGGCTGGATCGATGGGCTGAGGCCAATTGTATTGAGATTCAACAAGGCCAAGTGCCAGGCCCTGCACTTGGGTCACAATAACCCCATGCAACACTACAGGCTTGGGGAAGAGTGGCTGGAAAGCTGCCAGGCGAAAAAGGACCTGGGGGTGTTGGTCAACAGCCGGCTGAATATGAGCGGCAGTGTGCCCAGGTGGCCAAGAAGATCAATAGCATACTGGCTTGTATGAGAAATAGTACGGTCAGCAGGACGAGAAAAGTGATTGTCCCTTTATACTCGGCACTGGTGAAGCCGCACCACGAATACAGTGTTCAATTTTGGGCCCCTCACTACAAGAAGGACATTGAGGTGCTGGAGTGTGTCCAAAGAAAAGCAACGAAGCTGGTGAAGGGTCTGGAGAACAAGTTTTATGAGGAGCAGCTGAGGGAAGTGGAGCTGTTTAGCCTGGAGAAGAGGCTGAGGGGAGACCTTATCACTCTGTACAACTACCTGAAAGGAGGTTGTAGCGCCGTGGGTGCCAGTCCCTTTTCCCAGGTAACAAGTGATAGCATGAGAGGAAACTGCCTCAAGTTGCACCAGGGAAGGTTTAGATTGGATATTAGGAAAAATTTCTTCACCAAACAGGTTATCAAGCATTGGAACAGGCTGCCCAGTGAAGTGGTTGAGTCACCATCCCTGGAGGTATTTAAAAGACGTGTAGATGTGGCACTTAGGACATGGTTTAGTGGTGGACTTGGCAGTGTTAGGTTAACGGTTGGACTCGATGATCTTAAAGGTCTTTTCCAACCTAAATGATTCTATGATTCTATGAAATGTGGTAGGGCTTGGAAACCAGTTAATAGAAATTTTAATAAAGAATAGAATTTAGAAGAGAGTAAAATGATTATATACATGGACAAAATAAGCCTTACAGCTTCTGGTTGGCATGCTTCTGTGCAGCACAACAGATTATTTTTTTTTTTAATAACACTAGCCATTTTCTATGTTAGCACACCTATGCCTGAATACTGAATGCATCATTTTATCATTGTCACACGATAGATTGACATCCAACAGGCTGACTGTCAGATTTAAGCCTATCCCAGGTTCAGTGGCATAAATAACTTTATTTGATTATCTTGATACTGACTTTGATTTGTAAATCATTAATGTCAAATTTCTTCTCCCAGGGAGCTCCAGCTTGTAAGACAGCAATGCAAATCCCCTTGTAAAAAAGGATGACCCTGCAGTCATTCTTTTCTTTTCCTCAAACTTGGCCATCTTTTCAGTATGATTCACTGTGTTGTATCAATACTGGTGTTCTCAAGGATTATTTCAGATATTCAGTTTCATAGCCACCCATATTTCTAGTTTTCCTGGTGATTCTCACTTAATCTTGCTGTATCTTCCATGCTAAGAAGTGCAGAACATCCTGTTACTGCACTTTAACTGAGCAAAGGGGACATGAAGTTTATTACCAAGACACAATAGAAGAAGGAAACTCTGAAACAGATTTAGCATTAATCTGTTTTTGGAAATAGGGGTAGTCAATGTGAGAAAATGGTACTACCCATCTTAAATTCTGGGAAAAAAAAAAAAAAACAACAAACCACAAGATATCAAAGCCCTGGCTTACCATCACTTTCTACATGAAAAAAGTTGGGTTTTTCTATCTGTTTTTTCCAAGTTACTCAAGATTTTTTCCTACAGCCCTACAGAACACAAACATACTTTTTTCCAAAGAGTTAGCAAAAGGTTCACATGGATCCCACCAGGAGTTTAAGAGAACCACGAGCAATCGACATGATGGGATCAACACAGTCAAAAGGGCAGGGTCATGAAAAAGTTGTGTGAATAACTTAAGTTCTGTGAATTAAAGGAGATAGGAAAGATTTTAGATAACAATGGGTGCAATGATAAGAAAAGATTACTATCTGTGTTTACACCAAAATATTATGAGAGAACAGGGCTTCTATCTCAACATTATGTGGTTGACAGTATCCGTTGTTTTACTAGTAACAGAATTGTCCTTTTTGAACTTCCAGCAATTCCCAATTATGGCTTTATTGTTCATAATCATGTTATTTTTATTAATGGGCAAGCAGCTATAATTAAGCAGGAAAATTTATGTTCTGTTGTGGAAGCCACGCAAAGCCAGTTTGTTACTCAAGTTGCGTTTAAGACCTATTATAAAGACACTATTCTGAGGGATTTGCAAAGAGGGAAATTTGCCCTGGAGAGGAACCCAGTATTAAAATCTCCTTAATTGCAGCTTGAAAACCTGCACTTTTAAAGATTTACCAATTTATGGCTTTATGAATGGCTTATTTGAAATAAGTCATGCCTCCCGCTGACCTCTCTTCATGGCTTTAATAAGGCAACACAGTGAGGTAAGAATTATCCCCATTAGCCTGGTTCATAACAAGCTTGTTAAATTTCAGAAAATACCTTAGCACAAAACCCAACAGGAAGCAGCTACGTAGGTACCTGCAATCTGAGTGCCAGATTCAATATATGCATTTATAATAGTATATTAAATATAAGTACCTGTACACTATTACATGTAAGTTATGATTTTTAAGAACACCTCCTTTGTGCCAAAATTAAATGGAAGCTGAGACAGTGGATAAATAAACCACCCAGGTGATAACAGCTGCACCAATGCAAAATGTTAGTTTCCTAAAATAAAAGGGCATAGAGGCCTCAGAAGGCTACATCAGACAGTATGGTGCATGCTGAAATTTGAGACTCCTTCTTGAAAGTAGAGTTGAACTTCGAATAAAAATGCTTGTGACTGGAACGGTGATTTTATCCTGCATGTGCACAGCTTGTAACTGAAGAACTGTCTTTTCCAGCGCCAAACCTTGTAAATTCAGCCTGAAGCCAAAAGCCAAAGTGGCATTCATTCATTCTCATGCATCACTGAGTAAAGAGAGTTTTCTTTCTCAGAATATGTCCCATTAAAGCAAGACTGCAGTTCAGTTGCTGTCACTGGATTTACATGTGTAACTAGCCACAGCAATTGTAGTGAGGATATCAAAGAATATAGTGGACTCCAGCTCCTGCTTTCTTAAGTGCACAGCTCAAGTGGTACTAAAGGAGTCAAGAAGTTACCAGAAAATGTGGTAATGTTATTAGCATGAAGAGTCTTGACTCAGGACGTCAGGAGGTGCCATTTCTAAATAGAAATTTCATCGCAGAATGTGGCCATAACGCCTTGCCGGCCTTCAAGTGGGGACAGCCAGGCATTCAGGGAAGGGTCCCGAGAAATGCCACAGCTTCTCTGAGGAGACACAACCCACATGCCTTTGAATCTGCATTTTTTGTCTGATGTGGCATCATGCCTCTGAAAGCATCTTTCATTGGACCGGTTTCTCCTACCTGTTTCAAATTTCCATTAATGAAATAATTTCCATTAATAATTGGCTACTCAGAAAGGCAGGAAGCTAATTTATCTTTTATTAAATGAAATAATGAAGCATCTCAGAACATGTTTGCACACTAGCGTGCAAAAGAATTAGTGTGGTTGTGCTTAAAAAAAATGTTGGTTTGGGAAACCCACCATCACGTAAAATAATGACAACAGATGTGCACAGTCCTCTACAACCAAAAAAAGGTGGGGTTTTTTTCCTATCCTCTCTGTTACAAATCATTGTTTGGTATTTTGGGTGCCATGGGCCATTTTTTATGCTTCTTTTATTATTACTAATGATGTCATTCACATAATATATAAAGAAAAAGCTTGCCTCAAACCTCACATGACAAACGAGCTTTGGTAGGACAAATAATAGTGAATGACCATCTATGCTAGTTAAGCACTGTCTCTTTGCTAGTGAAATTCTATTGTAACCAAGTAACTGCAAACACCAAAGTTTCGCCCCAAGATACACCCCATCAATAGGTGGAAATGTATAGCTGATTTTTCTGAAGGGTAAAGAAATGAAAGCTTATGTTACTTATGTGTTAAATTAACTTTTAACATCAACATGGTAAATATCCTAGAAGACTCCTATGCATTTCAATACTAGAATGAAATTGGCTACAAACCGTGTCTGGATTACTTTAAAGGCAAAAACAATTCATTATTTTCACAAATCTCAAACCCCAATGTTAGCAGGGCTTTTCAGAGTGTGCATGAGAATAAATAAATATAACAGACATAGGAGAATTCTTCATGTAGTCCATAAATAATATCTCAATCTGGAAATTTAATTTTTTCATTGCTACTTATTTGCAAATAGTAATATTTCTTTCTAATACTTTTTTTAATTAATAGCAAGTAAAAAGACCTTAGAAGAAAAACCTTAATCTAGCTACATTGTTCACAGTGAAATTCAGTGTTTAGACGTTCCAAATGTTTCACAAGTATGACATTAGCAGCATAATTTCTCAGAAAATTCAAATGAATGTACAACTTTATTTTCCAAAACAGCATCAAGAATGAAAACCTGTTCAGGTCAAGGGCAAAACTCCACTGACCTTTAAAGGTATGAGCTGGAGAAGAGGGGAGAGAAAAAAGTTACTATTAACATTGGCTTTCTGAGTTGAGATACAAATATATTTGCTTTCCACTTGCTGTACTGGGAGCTTTGAATACATACTTTTTACTCACACCTTTTCCACCTGATTGACAAAGAGGAGAGCTCTAGTTTCATTTAAGGTATATGGCACACTTTATGGAACATGGTATCTGATGCTTGTTTTTAGAATAAGTCTAAGTTGATGTATCGTGAGCCACCTCTAATTCCACAGCTTTCACTTCCTTTTTTCATTAGTGTGGGATCATTTTAATTAGTAGTGCAGCAGAGGAGTCACTATTTTGAAGACCCTGTTGTATTAGGAACTAAAAAGGCAGAGAGGAAAAACATTGAAGAAATATTCAAAAATCATATTAGTCAAAACATGAAGTTAGCTCAAAAAATGCAGCTTTTTTTTTTTTTAAATACACCATGATTTTTCTTAAGTCCATACCTGTTCTAATTCACAGAACACATTGTTCAGATGGTACGTTATTTTGCAGAATGTTTCCAAAGAGCATATTTCACAGGTCTGGCATATACCTGCACTTCATCCTTCCAGCATGTGAGAGCCCTCTCACATTATTTTTGTAATTTTAAGATCAGAAGAAGAAAGTTGGGGAATTTGTGAGTTACCATCCCAGGTATCGTGCTCCAAAGCATCCCCTGGAGTTGGATAGTGAAATACTTGTGCAGCTCATGGAAACATGTTGCCTCATCAAAAGTGAGAACAGGCAGACACAGGTTTAGATTATGTGTCATTCAGTTAAGGATAGAGTGCACTTTTTGAGTGGAGTATTCAATAGATTATATAAATCCACTCATGCCAGGAACTTTGCTTTCAAGATCCCAACATGTGGTGCAGTTAAGCAATAATCATAACAATAGCTGCACAAAATGGAAGCTTTACTTGCAGGCACAGGTGCTCATGGAGAATTTCTAATTCAGGAATAGTTATCCTTCAAAAAAAAAAAAAAAGAATGAATCAAATAGGATTCTGTATTTTGTTGTAATGAGTCGTTTCCTTATAACAAGTAGTATTGATTATAAGAGCAGTGGAGTTGGCAGGCTTGGAGAGCAGAAACTGTGCAAAATATTGCATTATATAAAGATTTTTTCCTAAAAATCAGAATACTTCATATGTAGTCATACTTCATATGTACAACAATGTATTCCTAGAAGATAGATATCTTTGAAATGTTATGAACTCTGTTTTTAACCATAATAACATCTAAGCATCCTGTTTAGTTAAATGTGTGAATGATGCCTACTCTTAGAAAGGAGAAAAAGGAGAGAGAAAAATAGAATCTATGCTGTACGGAATAATTTTTTATTTAACTTTTAGGTGAAGAACAAAGAAACATACCTAAAATACACCCAGAAAACCTGCACTGATTTTTGTTTTCTGTAAGAGGGTGACCAAAAGATGGAATATAAAGCAAGCACAGAAACTGCTGTAATAGTTTAAGACAACATACTGTGTATATGCCCATGTGAACATCATTGTGAAGAGACATAAATAAAAATACTGTTAAAAAATTCTGTAAAGACAAACACACATACTATATATGTTATACACACACTCATATACATACAGAAGATATTCCAGTAATGTGACTCCAGTTGCAGGCATTTCCTTCAGTATTAGTTTGCTAATATTCTGCCCTAGTAAAAATTGAAGCAAGAATAAACTTCAAGAAAGATCGTAAAGCCTGGTACTCTAAATTACAGAAAAAAGTGGATCCACCATTTCTCCCCACTCTTGAATATAAACCTTCAGCTAGAGATAAAATAAGCAGCACTGTTACTAAGACTAGGTATGCTATAGTGCTTATTTGCTAGTGCAAACTCAAACAGCCTGGAGTGCAGCCCTTATTGTGAGCATCTTAATTTAAAGGGCAGCTCAAACATTACTCTCTCAATAAACTTCCACCAGCAAGTCACATTGCCTGCTGAGAAAACAGTGACTAGCTGAAAGCAAACCAGAACCCCTTTCTCATTCTGCACAACCTTTTCTCTCCCCAAATACTTCTGCAGGTATAAGAAAAACAATGAGTTAAATCTTTCATTCAGCATCTACTCTGCTGTTACAGACAGCAGCAGCCCTACAACACTCCCTCAAGACATTTGAGAGTGAACTGTGCAAGATGGAAAGAAAAGAGAGGAAAGGGATTGTTGAACTTCATTTAAAATGCTGAGATGTGAATGTGTAGCAAGTACAGCCCAACACAAACACATGGCTGGACTCTAGCAGAACCCTTGTTATCAAGCTGTCACTTTTGCTGCTGAAAGGGAGGAGACGGGCAGAGCCCAGAGGAGTGTCCCAGAGGACACTCTCCCCTGTACCGGGTTCCGGTAAAGGCAGAGAGCACTGCAGCAGGAGCTCACTGCTGTTAGAAAACGAACTCCTCACATCTTCTCCGGGGGGACCCCGCACGCAGGGGGCGACGCTGGGGACTCAAGGAAAGCCCACCCTTCCAGCGCAACGTCCTAGTCTATTCTGGGTAGTGCATGTCAGTGGCCTCACGTTCTGCTGGCTAACCAACAACTGTCAGCCCCCTCCCAGCCCACCCAGCCTAATCCGCCCTGCCCAGGGATTGGCCGTGTCCCTCACCCCAGGGGCTCCCCAGGGCATTTCAGATATCACCACGCATTTCCAACACATTGACGAGCATCCGCTTGGGAGAGAAACTCCACTCATGCCCTTGCTGCAACTGCCTGGCCAGCTGCATTCGGCTTGCCCCTGTCCATGGGTCCACCTGAGCTCCTGAGCACCCCATGTTATGCTGTGGGTTTATTGAGATGAGGCTCACCCAGGCGGTGGAGGGCTGGATCTGCTGGTTGAGACTGCGTGGAGCTGGACTCCGGCAAGCTTTTGATAGGTGAAAGCCTCATTAACATATCTCTCAGGCTCCACCCTTCATGGTTTGATGTCATCAAATGTATGAAACAATTAAGTTCATGGTCAGGTATTTTGAATTTAGATTGCAGAAAACCATCGTTCCAGATATGTAGGCCTCCTGCCTTCTCCAAAAGATACGTTCATTGTCCACATCATATTCTGGATTTCATGGCATCCATGAACCCAAAAACCTCATGGTATATTTCTAGAGCCTGCTTACTCCATACCAGCTGGAGCTCTGACAGAAGAGAGAGCCCCAATAAACCATGCATGAAGAACTGCACTGTGGGAATAGGTAACACAATGTCAGGTGAAGCGCCGTGAGTTTCTGCTGCAGTCTGGAAACATCGGAGTAGGCAAACGTTCCTGGAGGCATGAATAGACATGAGTCATAGATATGATACAGCCAAATGCATTCTTGTGTGTCAGGCAAGATATTTCCATTGGAAAGGCAAGCATTGTGGAAAGGCCTGGTGAGAACTCACCTGTACCACTAGAGACATTTCTCATTCCTCAGGTTCAAGAAAGACGAAATTAGAGGCATGGAGGGCCTATAAAGAAGACGACTGGCAGGAGCAAGACAAAGGCTGAGAGGGCTGCCATCACTTTCAAGAAAGATATCAAGGATGAAGGCCAAAGGAGGAAAAGAGCTACTGAAGTGCCAGGAGAAAGATGGTCAAGAAGACAAAACCATTCAGGACTTCTTTTCAAGGAGATGACCTCACCACAAGCAAATGTCCCTTGGTGCATTGGTAAGGAATGGTGAGGAAATCCTGCATGCTCTCTACGTCTCTACAAAGTTCATGCAGAGGGAACCAACCCCCTTTCTTTCACCTCTGGCATCCCCACATCCAAAGGAATGTATACGGTATAAATGCCCTTCTTTACATAGTCTGAACATACAGCTTACTTTACAGGGATGCCCAACAGCTGTGCCTGTAAAGTGCCAAGGGCAGGGACAGCCCCCTGGGCTTGCTGGGCACAGGGACTGCCTCGGGGCCAGCACCCCAAAGGCCTTCCTCCGAAGGATGCCAGGCGGAGGGGCAGCGGACGGGTCTGCGGCGGGTGGGGCTGCGCATGGGCGGCCCCATCACCCCCGTGTCACAGTGCCACCGCCCGGCAACGCAGCAGTCACAGTGCCCCGGGCCAGGATAAAAGGGAGCATCCTCCCGTGTCCTGCTGCCAGAGATGGCCTGGGGCAGCCCGAAGACATCCCAGAGGAAATCCTTGAGGAGGCGGTGGAATTACTTGGAGGGGTCTGAGGGAAGAAGACCAAAGGCTGGACGAGGCTGCTGGAGGTTCTCCACTTCAAGGCCAGCTCCCAGCAGCGCCACCTTCAAAGCTCATCTCAGGTTCGGATAGCCTTTTCAGCTGGATAGCCGCGGCAAGACCAAGGGAACGCCTTCTTGAGGAGCACTGCAGAGCTCGCCGTCGTCATCCCCTGCGCAGCCAGGGGCAGCAGCCGTAAGAAATGGAATGCAGAGATGTTGCAAGGGGTCCCAGTGCTTCGGAGCAGCCACTGGTGTCCTACCAGGCACGGGAAGGGTTCTTGCCCCCAAGGCCCATCAGGCCGGGAGCCTTTTGCTCAGAAGCCCCTGAGGTGGCTCCAGGTTGAGGGAGAATAGGGCTTAGGCATCTCCTGGGAGGGAGGCGTGACCAGCCTGTGGGACGAGGAGGCGGGTCTTGCTCACATGCTCAGGGAGTAGCTGATCGCCAGCGCTGGGGTCAGGAAGGAATTTTCCCCCGGGGCAGATTGGCACGGGTCCCCAGGGGTTTTTTGCCTTCCTCTGCAGCATTGAGCATGACCACTTGTCAGGGCTCCTCTGGTCCATTTTGGCTAGGTTACTGCCTCCTGCTCATGCACCACAAACATGGCCTCTCATGCCCTGTAGCCAGGGGGAGGAACGCTTTTTTCCCCGAGGTGGGGCTGGCACTGGTCCATGGGGTTTTTTTGCCTTCCTCTACTGCATTGATCACGGCTTTTGTCAGGGCTCCTTTGGGCCATTTTGCCTAGGTGCCTGCTGCTCATACTCCATGAAGGTGGCCTTCGTGCCCCTCATTGCAGGGGAGGAAACATTCTTTGCCTCCAGGGCGGGCTGGCAACAGTCCTCGGGGGTTTCTTCTTTTCCTCTGTAGCATTGAGCACAGCCCCTTGCCAGGGCTCCTCCGGGCCCCTTCGGCTCGCTTCTTGCCCGCTGCCCTTGCACCTCCAAGGCACCGCTCGTGCCCTGGCTCTCTCGGGCTCTCTTGCCCGTTGCAAGTTTGGAGCGGGAGCGAGCTCTGCTCTTCCCTTGGCTCCATTTCCCCAGGGCTTCTCGCCTGTGCAAAACAGCCTGCGCTTGGAAGGGCTGCAGGCTTGCTGCACCGTCCCGAGCTGCCGCTTTTCAGCTCTCCCTGCCTGCAGTACAAGCGCAGGGCCAGCACCAGAGCGCTTTTCATGCATCACTGGCCAAGAAGCAAAACAGGCAAAAAGTATGCATGTCATGTGTGTCGTCTTCTTCCTTTTCCTCTTCTTCCTCTTCCTCTTTTTCCTCTTCTTCCTTGTCTTCTCCTTCTCCTTCTTTCTTCTTCTGCTTCTTCTTCTTCTTGTCCTTGTCCTTGTCCTTGTCCTTCTCCTTCTCCTTCTCTTCTCCTTCTTCTTCTTCATTTCTTTTTCTTCTTCTTCTTCTCCTTCTCCTTCTTGTTTTGTGAGTGATTGGTACCTATCTTCATTCTTTAAATTCTCAATCCAGGAAACAGGGACTGCTTGGCCTGTATTCCTGCTGCTGCTTTCTGTAGCTCTGTGACTTTGCCAGACTGCAAGGGATGTTTTTTCAAGCTAAACTGAAGGATGTATCAGCCTGCTCATGTGCATTGTGTTAATGCTTGTGAGCATTGGCTTTGAAACAAATTCAGAAAAATAAAATAAAAACCTCTTACCACTTGTAACCTTTCTGATTTGTGTCCTTGAAAGTGTTTTTGGAGCTGAAAAAACCCTGTAATTTCAGGCTATTTGCCTCATTGTTATTCAACTCATCATGAGTGCAGAGAATAGATTAGAATAGAATAGAATAGTTGAGTTGGAAGGGACCTACAATGATCACCTAGGCCAACTGCCTGACCACTCCAGGGCTGATCAAAAGTTAAAGCATGTTACTAAGAGCATTGTCCAAAGGCCTCTTAAACACTGACAGGCATAGGGCATTGACCACCTCTCCAGGAAGCCTGTTCCAGTATTCATCGTATTTATGCTATGATCTACTATCTTTCCTGAATGCAGTGTGGAAATTCACATGCACAAAATGTGAACATGCACTACGTTTAATCTATGTTCTCTGATGAAACATCCCGTGCCATATACGCATAAGTTCATAAGAGCCTTTTTTATTGATACAGAAGTTATTTGTCTCCTATTGTTAACATTGCCAAGCAGTGGCACATTCCATTTTATTCTGCCTTAAAAATAAAATTAAAAAAGCAACAAAGTTACCATCTTATTCCTCCTTGCAGATTCTTTATCATTTTGAAACTTGATTAAGTAAAATCTCTGCAATAATCATATATAGAGGTTTGCGGTAATAGTTGTTGGAAGAATCTCTGGATACTTATACTTAAGTAGGCAGATATATCTGGCAGTAAATAAATATTAAGCAACAATGTATCACATTTTACTGGACTACATCCAGATGTAATTTTTGGATGGGACTTTGGAAAGCTCACAGACTTTTTATTGAAATTGATTTAAAACCCTGTTAGATTTCAGTGAAAGGTAACAGTTGATTGTTCTTAAAAAATCCACATTGCCTGAGATAGGATGGGCCTGGGATCCAGTCCCTGCTTCTTTGTATATAGCAATTTTTTATGCTAATAAAGAACTGGATAAGACTGAAGTGCAAGTCTTTCCCCTATAACTGTGTGCAATAACCAGTAGACTGTTCCAAGAAGCAATTAATAATACCTATTGGAAGTTGAAATGGCTTCTGGAAGAAGGACTGACTAGTTAGAGCCTGCTTGCAGATGCATGATGCAAAATCACCTTCCCTCCAAACAGCACCAAGTGAGAAATAGATGGTAAAAGCATCTAACCCTAGAAGGAAGTACTCTGAAGATTAGTTCAGAGAGATGCACCTCCTGGAAGCTAACTCTAATGCATATGTACCAGAAAGGAGGACAATTTATGACATACTCCTTTATTCAGCATTTTATTTTGGTTGAGCTTGGCAGCTTCCTGTACAGTATAATCTTTAATGTGTTTACCATTCTCAGGTTCACTCATCTTTATGTATTATGCAGGAGGTTTTTTTGTATTCCCACTCAGCAAAACTTCCATTACTTGGTGTTACTGCAAAGAAGGGAGGTATCTTGCTGGAGTGTGTAGGATCAGTGCATCTGCTCAGTGTTACTGTGTTGTCAGTCTAAACTTTGGAACAAAATCAGAACCTTAATTAAAATGGTATAAAATATATGCCATGAACACGAATTCATATTTGTTCCCGGTCATCACAAACAAAGCTTGTTACATGTCACTTGCTAATATTTACAACCAGCAGCCAGCAGCAGCTTTCTAAAAACAGAGAAGAGAACTACTGTGAGATGATGCTGATACATCATTTGAATCTTCTTGGAGGTCACTGCTAATGCACTTACCTCTGTTTCCACTAGGCAAAACTAAAGAGAGGCTTAAAAGGGACTTTTTTTTCTACTCAAGTGGGGAAAAATAACCAATAGCAACACTTTGCCTGCTAGAAATTGCCATTTGCTGCTGGCTCAGGGAATGCTACCTTGGGAGGAGCAGCTAGTTATGGAGCTGCTCCCCTCTTGGTGATGCTCAGACATCCTGGGAGATGTCCCCGTGGGAGCCTGAAGATCAGCAGGAAAGGCAGTGGGGGAAAGAGATAACTATGGATGGTGAACCTCTTGATTAATAAGGTCAAAAGGATATTGACAGGCTTAATTCATTCACAGCCAGACATGGAATCAAAAGACAGACCGCAAGCTGGAACAGAAACACAAAAAGTAGTCAAAACAGAAAGGGGATATTTTGGTAAGTCTTCAAAAGCACAGAGATATTTTTTACCTCATTTTTCTGTGCAAGTTTGACTGCCTAGTAACCACTTACCATTGAGACAGGTTTAGAATCAAATACTCAGACTCCAAAATGAAAACGTGTTGGAGTCAAAGGATTCTATTCAGCCTCATACATTCAAAGGGAACACAGCCAAAACTGGCAGTCAGGTTTTGAATACCCATAATATATGTGAATTTCAAGTACCTGTAGTATGTATGGATTCCTATTTTCTAAATTTGTCTTCAAAGTGCAACTAAGCCTTTAATTTTATGTAATAATTTTATTTTAATTGTTATTAAATTGCTTATGTATTATATAATTACTTATTTTAGTATGTTTAATTTTTGCATTACACATGTAACACACTCCTTTTCACAAACCATTTGGCATGAATGGTCTTTCAGACAATTGCTTGCTTATTTTGTGTGAAGTAGGGACATGGAAAAGTTCTGCATTTGTAAGAACCTGTGCTACTCCCTGTGGCAAAAAAGAAAACAACTCTTTACATTTAGAGAATAGACCAAGATTCTTGCTGCAGACTCTCAACAATGTCCTAGCAATTTTTTAAGTTTTCCAAACGTGCCTATTTCCACAATTTTTTTTTTTGTTCTATTTTTATTCTGCTCCTATTAATACCCACCACAATTGGATCTCCTTAGCTACCTGGCTTTCAGGATTGCACCCATCCTAATCTCCTTTCTTTTCTAACAGCTGTTTTTCAAAGCTTCTTATAGTCCCTGAAAATACTGAAATGCATTGCTGGCCTTGGTGTGGGGTCAGTGGGACTGGCACCCATCCTCCATGGACTCCCTCCAGCATGATCTTTGCAATAACACACTCATGCCAGGTCTCAGCCTGCAGAACGTGACAAGGAGAGAGCTGAGGGATATTTAGGAGAGCTGGAGCTTTATCATATCAGAGGATGTGTCTTTAAAATCCAAACAGTAGGAAATTTTCAGGCAAAAATAATTTAGTTAAAGGACTAACATGCCAAAGTCTTAATCTGTCTTTCATCCTATGTTCAAGTCTACATTAGCCCTGAGTTTATTTTAAGATCATGCCATCATTAGTTAATTGCTCAGAAGATTACATTTTTCCCTACAGGTGAGTGAAGATGACTCAAGAAGATGTAGAATACAACAGGAAATAAAGATTAGTATGACTTGTAGTTAACATATACAACACACAAACATATATAACTTCAAACTGCATGCCATTTACTTCACCTAACTTTCTGCTACAGACGGCACGACTCAGACTGTCTACATATATTTAGTTACATGCTTTTGTACATTTTGAAAGTATATATTAAGGATCAGCTCTGATTTAGCTCGCTAGAGACACTACATAAATGTACACATACTTTAAAGCAGATCTTCCACCATTTGTTAGACAAATGGGAAACAAGTCAGTGTAATGAAGCTGCATCTTTCCTACAAGGCAGCTGTGGTGCCCAGGGAGTCAGGGTTCCCCGGCTGCCTAAGGGACTTGGTTGTTAAACCACAACCTGAGACAAAGCTGAGACCTCAGAGTGTCATTGGCTCCACCTTTTGGACAAACAATGATTGTGTCATTCTACATCTAAAAGTAGAATCAGTCAATTAACATGCTCATATTTAACTAATAATTAGTATACCAATTGATAATATTGAGACAATAATTAGTACATCAGGATAATAGAGGTATAGTAGTATTTATGTACTATAACCAAATCCAGAGCAGTAGAAACTAATACAGAAATGGCTGGTATACTTTCCCCTCCCCGCTCCTGGAAAGTGGCCAAATTTTGTATTAGATCCTTTCTGTTAAAATATTGTGATTGGCTATATGCAATGGATTGTTAGGCTGTCATCATGAAAATACTTAAGAATATGTGTAGCTCTACTGCTATGACATTGATTTTATGATAAAATTTATGCAGGCTTTGTGCACTAAAATACATTAAGTGACAATAGTCTTGGTACTGGATTGAATATTTCTGACACTATTTTTGCCATTCCCTCTTAGAAGTACTGAGGTAAAAAGAAATTTTAATAAAAAACCTAGAGTAAGAAGTTCTCTAGTTCTATAGTTTAACCTTAATTATAGGTGAACAGAAAAGCAGACATTGTTCTTAACTCTTTCCCATGCCTCCTTTCTCTGAAGGCAAGTAGCCCAACCACTGTTCATTTAGGATGGCATGTGTGCAGAGGCTTGCCCTCCCTGCTGCAGTGGGGACACAGCGCTCCTGGATGCTGTTGATGCTCCCAGGATATAGCACAAGCCCAGCACGAGTTCAAGCTACCGCTTTAGCTGTGGACAGGACACCTCTTTATCCAAATCCTCTTTGCTTCTCTGTGCATCATCCATTAACCTGGGCTGTCAATAAGCACAATCCTTGCACACTGCTCTTACTGGTGGAAAAAGCTATGGCTCTCCCCTCAGCATCACAGCTGATATCACACATCTACCCCTTTGATCGGCCAGTTTATTTAAAAAAAAAAAAAAAGAACAAACAAACCTGCATTAGCTGGAACTGCTGAAATAGTAAATCATGGCATGTATGGTCTTGGTGACGAAGTAGGGATTGGTGCTCTCACTCTAACAGCTTTGCCGGTAGTTCTAGCAGAAAACAATGACAGATTGCTCTTGAGTGTAACATCCTTTGCGGGCACAGTTAGATCTGGAAGATGTTCTTTGTTCATTTTGATGAATTATCCTGTTCCTCTCAGTGGGGCTTTAATGTTGAAACATAATGAAAATCTAAAGACATTACTCCCAAGGACTCCAGGCCTATGTCTACATAAGGAATTTGCAAGCTGTGCTATTGTTTCCTGACTCCTTGTTGTGGTTTAACCCCAGCCAGCAACTAGACACCACGCAGCCGCTCGCTCACCCCCCCGCTCTGGTAGGATGGGGGAGAGAATCAGGAGGGCAACAAGTAGGAAAACTCCTGGGTTGAGATAAAAACAGTTTAATAATGGAAATAAAACAAAGTAGAACACTAATAATAACAATGATATCAACAACAGTAACAGAATATACAAAGCAGGTGATGCACAATGCAACTGCTCACCACTCGCTGACTGCGTGTTGTGAATGGGGGGAGAGCTCCCCCCCCCAAGTTTTTATACTGAGCATGACGTCACATGGTATAGAATACCGCATTGGACAGCTGGGTCAACTGCCCTGGCTATGCTCCCTTCCCCCCAGCTTCCCCTGCACTTGGCAGAGCATGGGGGCCGAAAAGTCCCCAGTGCAAGCACCACCCAGCAACAACCAAAGCATCAATGGGCCATCAACGCTCCTTTCACACGAAACCCAAAACACAGCACACCCCCCAAGCTACTGGGAAGAAAGTTAACTCTGCCCCAGCTGGAACCAGGACTGTATCCACCCCTTATTCTATACCATCTACATCATACCCAGGTCTCACATTTTCCAATACATTCCAATTAATCATCACCACTTTTCCTGCCTTTTGATATATAGACACAGATATCATTCCCTTAGTCTATGGGCCATCCCTCTAAAATATCCGTTGAGTTCATTTAGTCCATGATTTTGGGCTCCATCTGTCATAACAGTCTTTCAGGGCAGGAGAGATGGTGTGTGGTGTTGGATTGTTGCATGCTGAGGCCAGTTCTGGTTCCTTTATGGCTGCATTCATCCAGTGCTATCATCGTTGCACTTTGCTCAGTTTCATCAGAGTTACTTCATTAATCTGGGTGATTCTTACTGCAATACCGTTGATATGGCATATAGTAACCATAGAAGTGATGACATACAGTATTATATAGCAATTAATATCATACAGTTCAGTTCGTTGGCTATTTTCACCCAAAATTAAATCCCCTTGAGGTACACATCCGACTTCCCCATCCTTTCACATTACCCACCAAGTGCACCCAGGTCCTTGAGCAAAAGCAATCCCACGAATGGGTTTTCCCTTGCCAGAGGCAGGAGTAACCCAGACTGTCTTCCCCAGCATATTTCTTATATGCACAACAAGGACTTTATCCCCCTCTACAGTACGTAAGGGTTTGGATTGGGCAGGGCCAGCTCGAGTGACAGATCCCCTAGTGTTGACTAACCAGGTGGCTTTTGCTAAATGTGTGTCCCAAAGCTTGAAAGTCCCACCACCCATTGCTCTCAGTGTAGTCTTTAGCAGTCCGTTGTATCGTTCAATTTTTCCGGAGGCTGGTGCATGGTAGGGGATGTAATATATCCACTCAATGCCATGCTCTTTGGCCCAGGTGTCTACGAGGGTGTTTCGGAAATGAGTCCCGTTGTCTGACTCAATTCTTTCTGGGGTGCTGTGTCACCATAGGACTTGCCTTTCAAGGCACAGGGTGGTGTTCTGGGCGGTGGCATGGGGCACGGGATATGTTTCCAGCCATCCGGTGGTTGCTTCCACCATGGTGAGCACATAGCGCTTGCCTTGGCGGGTTTGTGGGAGTGTGATATAATCAATCTGCCAGGCCTCCCCATATTTATATTTCAACCATCGTCCCCCATACCAAAGAGGCTTTATTCGCTTGGCTTGTTTGATTGCAGCGCATGTTTCGCATTCATGGATAACCTGCCCATCTGTATATTGTGTCTCTTCGTTGATGGCCTGAGGTGTCATGGGCCCACTGAGCTATAAAAGGTTCACCCTTATGTTGCCAGTCCAGATCCACCTAAGCCACTTCGATCTTAGCAGCCTGGTCCACCTGCTGGTTGTTTTGGTGTTCTTCAGTGGCCTGACTCTTGGGTACGTGAGCATCTACGTGACGTACTTTTAATGTCAGGTTCTCTATCCGGGCAGCAATATCTTGCCACAATGCGGCAGCCCAGATGGGTTTACCTCTGCGCTGCCAGTTGTTCTGCTTCCACTGCTGCAACCACCCCCACAGGGCATTTCCACCATCCATGAGTCAGTATAGAGATAAAGTACCATTTTTCTTGTTGAGCAATATCCAAAGCCAGCTGGATGGCTTTCACCTCTGCAAACTGGCTCGATTCACCTTCTCCTTCAGCAGTTTCTGCAACTTGGCGTATAGGACTCCATACAGCAGCTGTCCATCTCCGATGCTTTCCCACAAGGCGACAGGACCCATCAGTGAACAGGGCATATTGCTTCTCGTTTTCTGGTAGTTTGTTATACAGTGGGGCCTCTTCAGCACGCGTCACCTCCTCCTCTGGGGATATTCCAAAATCTTTGCCTTCTGGCCAGTTTGTGATCACTTCCAAGATTCCTGGGTGACTGGGATTTCCTTTTCGGGCCTATTGTGTGATCAGTGCGACCCACTTACTCCGCGTAGCATCGGTTGCATGATGTGTAGAGGGGACGCTCCCTTTGAACATCCAGCCCAGCACCGGCAGTCGGGGTGCCAGGAGGAGCTGTGCTTCAGTACCAACCACTTCCGAAGCAGCTTGAACCCCTTCATATGCTGCCAATATTTCCTTCTCAGTTGGAGTGTAGTGGGCCCCGGATCCTCTGTATCCCCGACTCCAGAACCCTAAGGGTCGACCTGGAGTCTCCCCTGGTGCTTTCTGCCAGAGGCTCCAGGTAGGGCCATTCTCCCCAGCTGCGGTGTAGAGCACATTCTTTACACCTTGTCCTGCCCAGACTGGCCCAAGAGCTAATGCATGAAATATCTCCTGTTTAATTTGTTCGAAGGCTTGTTGCTCAGGGCCCCATTTGAAATCATTCTTCTTCCTGGTCACGTGATAGAGAGGGCTTACGATCTGACTGTAATTTGGAATATGCATACTCCAAAAACCCACAACGCCTAAGAAGGCTTGTGTTTCCTTTTTGCTAGTTGGTGGGGACATGGCTGTTATTTTGTTGATCACATCCACTGGGATATGGCGACGTCCATCTTGCCATTTTATTCCTAAAAACTGGATCTCCTGTGCAGGTCCCTTGACCTTACTTTGTTTTATGGCAAAACCCGCCTTCAGAAGGATTTGGACTATTCTATCCCCTTTCTCAAAAATTTCTTCTGCTGTGCTGCCCCACACAATGATGTCATCAATGTACTGCAGATGTTCGGGAGCCTCACCCTGTTCCAGTGCGGTGTGGATCAGTCCATGGCAAATGGCAGGGCTGTGTTTCCACCCCTGGGGCAGTCGGTTCCAGGTGTACTGGATGCCCCTCCAAGTGAAAGCAAACTGTGGCCTGCACTCTGCCGCCAAAGGGATTGAGAACGCATTAGCAATATCAGTTGTGGCGTACCACTTGGCTGCCTTTGACTCCAGTTCGTATTGAAGTTCTAGCATGTCCGGCACAGCAGCACTCAGTGGCGGAGTGACTTCATTCAGGCCACAGTAGTCTACTGTTAGTCTCCACTCTCCATTGGACTTTTGCACTGGCCATATGGGACTGTTAAAGGGTGAGCGAGTCTTGCTGATCACTCCTTGGCTCTCCAGTCGATGAATCAGCCTATGCATGGGAAGCAGGGAATCTTGGTTGGTGCGATATTGCTGCCAGTGCACTGTTGTGGTAGCGATCGGCACCTGAGTTCTTTGACCTTTAGCAACCCCACAACAGAAGGGTCCTCCAAGAGACCAGGCAAGGTGGACAGTTGTTTAATTTCCTCCGTCTCCAGGGCAGCTATACCAAAAGCCCACCAGTACCCTTTTGGGTCCTTGAAATACCCTCTCCTGAGGCAGTCTATGCCAAGGATGCATGGAGCCTCTGGGCCAGTCCCAATGGGGTGCTTCTGCCACTCATTCCCGGTTAGGCTCACATCGGCCTCCAATACAGTTAACTCTTGGGATCCCTCTGTCACTCCAGAAATACAAATGGGTTCTGCCCCTTTATAGCTTGATGGCATCAGGGTACACTGTGCACCGGTGTCTACGAGAGCCTTATACTCCTGTGGCTCTGATGTGCCAGGCCATCAGATCCACACAGTCCAGTAAACCCGGTTGTCCCTTTCCTCCACCTGGCTGGAGGCAGGGCCCCTCTAGTCCTGGTCATCGTATTCGCTACCCACTTCTGTAAGTATGAATCAGAAGTCCTTTTATTAAGATCAGAAGTGGAATCAGCCCTTCTACTCTGTCTGGCGAACTGCTCACCGGAAACTGGAGCAGCAGTTTTCCTGGAAGAACCCCCTTTTGTGGTTGTTTTCCCTTGCAACTCATGTACCCGTGCCTGTAGGGCTGAGGTAGGTTTTCCATCCCACTTCCTCATGTCCTCTCCATGGTCACACAAGTAAAACACAGGGTGCCCCGGGGTGTGTACCCACGATGTCTCCTCTCTTGAGCAGAGGGACGCTTGCTCCTAATGGCTGAGACACTGGCGCGTGCAGGTGGGGAGCAGGACATATCCTCTTTGAGTTGCTGGACCTCCTGGGACAGTTTCTCCACAGCAGAGACACAGGCCCATAGGGAGGAAGAGAGACTTTCTTTGTATTGCTGGAGTTGGCTAGCCAATTCATCCACTGTTTGTTCCTCTCCGTCTTTCCAGGTCATTATTGCCAATTTGCATGTGACGCTGGTGCACTCCATACAAACTTCCGCCACATGGGTCGGGTGCATTTGACTTCATCTGGATCTTTGGATAACTGCTTGTTGTTCAGGTCATCATAAATCACCTCCAGCATGGCTAATTCCCTCAGGTACTGGATACCTCTCTCCATGGTGGTCCACTTGCCTGGGTGGCATATAACATCTTCCTTGAAGGGATACCTTTCCTTCACACCTGACAGGAGTCGCCTCCAGAGGCTGAGGATTTGTGTCCCTTGTCCAATTGCTTTGTCAATGCCCCCTTCCCTAGCAAAGGATCCCAGCTGCTTGGCTTCCCTACCCTCTAATTCCAGGCTGCTGGCCCCGTTATCCCAGCATCGGAGCAGCCAGGTGACAATGTGCTTGCCTGGACGACGGCTGAAGTCTTTTTGCATATCTCGCAGTTCACCCAGGGATAGGAATCGGGTGGTTACCATCTCATTTACAGGTTCTGCCTCTTCCTCCACCAGATGGCCCTCATTTTCATCCTTTACTAAACGAGCTGATTTTCTTGTGTATTTTCTTTTTTGTGTAGGGGTGACTGATACCGTCACGGGTTGGTTCTCTGTAGTAGCCGCCGTGCCTGCCGTGGGGGGTGGGGTAGCCACAGGGCCTGTTATTTTGTCATCAAATGCAGAGATCTTTTCTTCCCCTTGAGGGTTCTGAGTGGTGTTAAACAGGGCTCTGTAGGCATGGGCCAGGCCCCAGCACATTGCAGTGATTTGTGTCTCCCTAGAATGGGCAGGATGACAGCATACTTTTTCCAAATATTCTATGAATTTTTCAGGATCCTGCACTTGTTCAGGGGTGAAGTTCCAAAACTCTGGGGGTGCCCACCATCCTAGGCATTTGCCCATGCTATCCCACTCGCCCTGCCACTCATCACTATCCAGCCTTGGGGCAGATCTCTGGATGACATTCTTAAATTGCTTATTAACCTTGGACAAAACCGAAACAATATTCCCAAGAAATACCAATAGATGTACCTTAACTACCCAGGGATGTTCAAGATACTGACAGTTATCTTAACGAAGGAGAAAACATCATAGAGGAAGGTAGTGAGGGTGCCATTCTCTATTTCCTCCATAAAAAATCTCTCAGAGGAAGAGGTATAATTGCTAATTATCTCCATGAGGTGGTACCCAAAATACAGTAATGGCTTCAGTACAAAACCCAAAACCCAAATAACACTCAAGGCCAGTGTTTTAATAACAGATGTCCCAAGCAAAACATCACTAATCACTGCAGAGCACAGCAAACTACAAAACCCAACACCAATCTTTAACAGGTACAGCAAAAAAATAGCATGGTGCAGATCAGATAAATTAATATTGAGAACCAATGAATCAATATTGTGACCAGCAACTGTTAACAGATATAAATTCCCTACTACACTCTAGTTAATCTGTTGTTATCTCAACCCTTCATGCCCTACATTGGGCGCCAAAAAGGACTGTCGTGATTTAACTCCAGCCAGCAACTAGACACCACGCAGCTTCTCACTCACTCCCCTGCTCCAGTAGGATGGGGAGAGAATCGGGAGGGCACAAGTAGGAAAACTCCCGGATTGAGATAAAAACAGTTTAATAATGGAAATAAACAAAGTAGAACAGTAATAATAACAATGATAACAACAACAATAACAGAATATACAAAGCAAGCGATGCATAATGCAACTGCTCACCACTCGCTGACTGCATGTCGCAAACGGGGGAAGAGCTCCCCCCTCCACCCCGCAGTTTTTATACTGAGCATGATGTCACACGGTATAGAATACTGCATTGGCCAGCCGGGTCAACTGCCCCGGCTATGCTCCCCTCCGTCCCAGCTTCCCCTGCACTTGGCAGAACATGGGAGGCCGAAAAGTCCCCAGTGCAAGCACCACCCAGCAACAACCAAAGCATCAATGAGCCATCAACGTTCCTCTCATACCAAACCCAAAACACAGCACCCCGCCCCAGCTACTGGGAAGAAAATTAACTCTGTCCCAGCCGGAACCAGGACACCCACAATTTCTCTTGCCTATTTTGCTTTGCAGGTAAGTGGTGGATTTCCACTCACTTACGGAATTAAAACATCTACTATTACCACAACAAAAAATGGTGTAGTGCAGATGACCCAGGACAGTGATTCACTTTGAGGAGTTTTTTGATGTTAGGGAGCACTGTTCAGTAGTGGAACCATTTACATGCCCTCACTGTGGCCATGTGCTGCAAGGAGCGCACCTTCCTTCGAAGGAAGGCCCCACAGACTCTAGTGTGCAGTGTCATGGACCTCAAACAGGAAAGCACTGCCCCTGGACACTTGAAGGAGGACAGCAAATGCTTAAACATCCCAAACTGCCCGAGGTGTTTACTGGTGTGTGCCAAAGCCAGGAACTGTGTGGGGAGTCTGAGAAGGGCCCAGGAGACAGAAGGAGCCTAACTGCAAGTGTGCTAACTCCAGCCCTTCAACCCAAAGTCACTGGGAAGTATTGCTTTAATACTGAAAAAGGGGGTTTCCAGCCATCTTATGGAAGCCAGAAGTGCCAAGAACAGAAGACAAGACATGTAGGACTGGGCAAAGTCACAATAAGGCCATGGGTACATGGGTAAGCACAGCCTGTTGAGCAAGATTGTGTCTAGCTGAGCAGTGACCCAGTCAGTGCACTGGAAATAAGAAAGGGATTTGAAATATCCCATTTTGGACTCCTCTGATGCATAACAGAAAAGGTGACTGGTCTGTGGTATGCAACTGTTGAATTTCAGGGAACTTTGGAGGACAGGATCATTGGCTGGCTAAAGAAAAAACATAAATCTCTTATGATGAACCCTAAGTTTCTGGAAAGACTGCCTGCAGAGGTCCTCACTAGGGGTGAGGAGATGGCCTCAATTATTCTGGGGCCCTTGCCCACAAATTTCTGCTTGGGCTCACAAGAAAAAATGAGGCAGCTGCTAGAAAAGATACAGCTGCCATTTAAAAAGATGCAGGATGCTTTTCGCTGATTGAAAACTTCCTTGTAATGCCCCATCATTTAAACAGATCTCTGTAAAACAAACAGTTATATAACTCTCACTGTGTTATAACTATAATATTTTATCTATAATCATTATACTGTCATGAATGGTTGTATTTAAACTATCTGCATTTCTGCCAGGAAGGAGTTTGGCAAATTGAATTTTGCACTAATGTTTTAACTTACAAAATTATGGAACTAAAATAAGGAGTTATATGCAACCATCCATTGTTGGTCAGTATGAATACAGTAAGTATGGTAAATCTGTGAAAAAGCATATTGTAAAAACGTTGCTACTGAGCCAGAATTTTTTTTAAAAAAACACAGAAAATATATTTTAGCACTGTACCAATACTTGAGTAGGAATAAAAATAATTTGCTGTGATTTAAGAAAATATTTTACTGGTTGCATTCCTGGAGCCAAATACTCAAAGATTGTTCTCTATCTGTGTGTGACAAGAGCTTTCCTTGTCTTCACTGGCAAAGGCAAAATGGGCTTAGGTTGGCTCGGCCCAGGTCTAGCATGAGGAGCAACCCAGTGCTGTCTGAGAGCATTCATTTGTGAATAGGACATGGTCTTTAACACATTTACATGTTTCTCCTTATAAAGAAAAAAAAGGAGAGGAAGCAAGGGAATCACTATTACACACAGGAGTTCATCTACCTGCATGAATTATGCTCCTGTAAGAGGCAGAGTATAGTGTAAAGGTACTTTTCTTGCTCTATCTTAGCAATGTAACAGCTTTCTGGGATGCTGCTGTTTTGTAGCAGATCCAGTTCTACCACATAGCCCTAATATTACTTTATTTCTTTGCTAATATATTTTTGTAAGATAAAATCCCTACTTTAGAATCCCCTATTCTTTTGCTCTGTGACTACATGTAAAGGCAGCACTTTCAAATAAAGGGGGAAGGGTTGGGATGCTGACATGAATTAAAAACACATGCATCAGGAAATGCAGGGTTGAAATTAACTGAGTTTCCCCTCCATTCCCTTCCCTGCTTCTCTCATCTTGGTTCCTGTGAACCCAACTTGCTCTTTGAAATACCAACTGCATTTCCGTGGCATCACACTTCACACAGAAAGCGTACTTAACTAAGTGCTCATGAGATATTCATGGAAAAGAGCAAGGAAAAGGTGCATTTCCCATCATGTCTGGGAACGCATGTCTGCTATGCAGCATGTCATAAGGAGAATATGTCTTGGGAACAGCTTCACATCTCCTGCTTTAGAGACTTGCCCCACAGTCAACCTGCTGCAGACCTCTTGTTTTGGCGACTGCTGGTTTCTAAGCCTTGTTCTGCTTCCCTGTTTCTCTGCTAGCCCCATAACTTGGTTATCAGATCACTGGTCTCTTCCCACAGCCACCCAAATATCCAGGAGTATCTGTATGGGCAGATCAGGCAGGAGCAGAATATTAAGCAATTGTTTCTTTTAATGTGAAACCAGACCTTTCTGTTCATAAACCCAGATTAGAAAGTAAAGAGAGATTTTAAAGGCAGGGAGAAAAGACAAGGCATGTTGTCGCATAGAGTCATTAAGTTTCCAAACTGTTTCAAGAGTGGTCAGTGTTGTGAGGCAGGGTGCAGGATTGCTAAGAGAAGCATGCTGCAGCAGGCATGGACAACTGAATGTCTGTTAGCATTGCATACACCAGGAGCAAGCACGTCTTGGGCAGTAAGGTGGTGTTATTCCAAAGCCAGAAAGACCCTTTTGGCTAGTTCACATTGCCATATATGGATACTCCCCAGCTGCAAATTTTGTAATATAGATCAGGCTTGGGGATGGTGGGAGGAATACAGTAACACAGAGAAAAACACTGCAAGTTCCATAACCAGATAATCTCAATGCGTAGCTTTAAAACCCCCCTTTCACTTCAGTCCCCATGATGGAGAAGTAAAGGTCATTTTGACATGGTGTTAAAAGGAAGTGTTACATGAAATGCAATGCAATGTGCTGAGGGCATAACAGACATTTCTGCATTAAATTACCGTGACAGTATGACCTGAAAGTAATCAAACAATCTGAGAAACAAACAAAATTGTGGAGAGGAAATGGTAGAAGAAAGTAGAAACATATTCGCCTCTAAAAATAAATACATGTATGCAGTATGATTCTTTAGCAATGAGCTGTTTGGTAAACAGCCAGAGTTACACAGATGCATCTGTGGTATACTGATACCAGCACTGTTTTTCTTCACGCAGCACCCAAAAGCAACTTGGCTCTAAAACTTGTGTTCCTACACCATTTATCCTAACACATACTCTCCTCCAGTCAATCAGCTGTGTGGCGGTGTTCCACTCAGTTAAACCTCCATGACATTTGAAATATTTCTTATCTTTAGAATGGAAAATACCATGGTGTAGTCTACTACCACACCATGGTAACTTACTACTGGTTGTATTAAACTGTCTCTTTGGGGCCTCTGCCAGAGAGCAGAGCTCCTTTGTTTAAGGCGCTGTATAAACACATCAGAGCCAGTCCTTGCTTCTGGGAGCCGCTGATCCATGCTGACTCTCAGAGGAGTAATGACTACAGCTCTGCCCTGGTATTTCTCTCTTCCCTGTGCCTGCTGATGTCAAACATGTTTCAAAGAAAAGCTGCTGCAAAATAAAATAGGTTATTTCAAGTGTCCTCTCATATTGCAAAAAAAAAAATTGATCTGATGCGCTCAGCCTGTGAAATACTTACACACATACTTGATTTCAAGCTTGTGAGTCCTATTGATGCACTATGCATCTTTCAAGCACATAGTTTGTATTAGTTGCTAGCTATTTATAAATTTGGAAGAGGGCATAAAATACAGCATAAAAATATTAAATACTCATTAAAGAGAATAAGTAAAGGGTTTAGAGGTAGAAAAATCATTACTCTTGGCAGTGTTATAACCCAAACTGGTTTGCAGGAATAGCTCACTCTCAGAATGAGATGCAGATTGTTGTAAGCAATTTTTGTTCTTTTTTTAACAGGTTGATTCAATTAAGGTGAAAAGAATATTTCTCATTAACAGAAAAACAAAATAGCTGTTATAGCTGAGTCATTACAAGACTGGCTTTGCCCCCTTTTTCTTGGGGTAATCTGCAGTACAGTGTCCTCACCTGGAAGCAAATAGTTACCAGAACATGAAATGCCTTCTCTATTACACTTCAGAAACAACTCTCACAGCAGGTCTTTCATAGAACAAAATATTATTCTCAGCTGCTTTATTAACTGGAGGGAAACTGCAGTGGCTACACATGTATTTCAAGAGGTCCAAGTCCATAGCTGGACTTTTACATCACTCATAATACAAATAAAGTTTTACATGCTAATACACATTCCCATTGTATTTGTACTAGTTTTATTTTAATTATAATAATAGCTGGTTAAATGTGTAGCTCATGAAAAGAGGAAAATAAAGTTTCGGAGATTGGACTTCAAAATCTTAAGTTCTTTGCCTTTGGGTCAGCCACCTTTTTTTGCCCCCCTTCTTACAACTTCTGAAAACACTAAACTAAGACAGACCCTGTGTTGAAACAGATGAAATTGCCAGGTTCCCTGGGTGCCTTCAGTTCATCAAATGTGACAAGTTCAGCAAAGCATAGGGACCTTGACATTAAAAGTGTGTCACTCCTATTTTCTGTGAAATGTGACAGAAGCTGGGCCAATTAACTATTATTCTGCACTTAGGTGGTGATTTTGTATGCAAGATTATTGAATTTCTACATACTTCCTACACAGCTTGTGCAACGCACACACACACAGAGCTGTGGCTCATAGCAACAGTCAGTGAAGGAGCTGAGCCTGTTAGCAAGCACTTTAATAATTAACAGACCCCAGAAGTGGAGTCTTTTTTTCCTTCTGCTGCTGTCTGCTGTGAGCAGCACTGACAACTTCTCAAGATAATTTGGCTCCAGCGAATTCTCTGCCTGGCGCTTGAGATGGAATGAGGGGGAAGATAGATTCTGTCTGCTGTGCTCCCAGTCCATCTCCATGGAAAAAAAACACTTCAGGAAATGGGAAAAAAAAAAAGTAAGAAGCAAACACCTGTGGAGACAGCTGAATTATTTTTAAAGGTTCAGAATGTGGAGGCTTTAAGAGGTTAATCACAGTCCTTGTTATTTTTTCCAGTGCAAATGCAAAAAGACGTGCATTTAAGGATATCTTTATAATCCTCCTCCTCCTTGAGAGAGAGGGCTGACATTTATATTTTTAAAATTGAGTACTTAACCTATATTCAGATTTCTCAATAACATAAGTTTTCTGGCATGCTAGTCCCATGATACTTCTTAGATTAATGCTGGAGAGGTGACTAATTTTGCTATTCCATAGCAGTTAGTATGTGACGTGGAATTCAAATTTGAGCCTTTGTTTTGCAGATTTTTGTCTTCAGTCTTCTCAAGAGGGAGATAAATAGCTATGTTTCTGTCTCTTTTCCCAAGAGTGATCCGCCAAACTACTAAATGTATCAATATGCATCTACTGAGATCATCCCATCCTAAATTCCAGATACTGTAAATTATGTGGATAACTCTAATCTGATGTACTTTAGACAAGCCACCATTTTCTATTAATGTTCATTTCCATCTGTTAATGGAAAGGATCAAACAAAATAAGAATACCTATTAACTCAAAGCCTAGCACTTCCAAATATTATGCCTCACAGGTCCTATGTAATAATCAAGGATGTGGAAAGCAAAGGAAGGCGGTTAAATGATTTACCATTTGCACCACCCAGGCACGATTCCATTGTCTACACAGTGATACCGGTAAAAAAAAAGGACTAGTGAATTTACATTCTGAATCTGTCTCATAAAAATCAACCCTTATGTTACACTTTGTTGTGATGCTGTGACATTCCAAAGGACTAGGTGGAACAAACATCGTGTTGTGTATACTTCATTGTTTCAAGGCAATTTAGGAGCCCAGCTTTGTTCCAACAGCAACTTGGCATTCCACACTCTTTTTTCTCATGATTTCTTAGCCCACATACTCAAACCTCAAAAAAAGGACCTGTTTTAACTGTCGTCAGCCCTGTTGTCACCCTTAAGTAAGGCTGTGCAATGCCTTTGGAATAAAAGTTATACAGGATCAGCATTTACCGTATTTATATTTCAATTTCTCAATAGAATTGATCGCATCTAAACTAGGTAAGGCTTTGACTTTGTGAATGAAATGCAATAGCTGCATCATTGGTGAATGCCATGGAAGAGGCTCCAGCAAACTCTGCCACAACCACTGTTGTTCTGTGCTACTGAGAGGTAAAAACACATGTAACATGTTTTTGCTGCTAACTGTGAATATGCTGTCTAGCTGGCAGTGTAAGAAAATGGGATTACTCTGTAGAGCTGTTTCAAAGCAGAGCCTGCTTTTTTAAACCTGTGGGTCCAGAATCACACCTGGTTTTACTTATTGACCTGGAGTTAATTCAGCAATGTCAGTAATATTGACTGGAATGAAGCTGCAACGCAGAAAAGTACAAGATACAATAAAATAAAAAAAAGTTACTGTATATTACAAAATATTTGATTTTAAAGGTAGGGAAAGTTTCTGAGTAGGAATCGACCTGTCTTTGCACTTGCCTTTAGAGCCTTCTCGGAGCTCTGGAGAACCCTGCCATCTCACTGTCGCACCAGTCACCCAGGGTATCTGCCCAGGGTCACGTCTGTCCGGCTCTTCTCCTGCTGCTGCTGAGCAAGGACAGATGATGATGACAACATCCAGACCTTCCCCTGGCACTCTCCCATCATGTCATCCCTGTTTTGAAAGTTGAATAGTGATGATGGGCTGTGTACTCAGGGTACCTTCTCACAAAGAAAACATCCTGCTTTGTCACTTCCACTTGACACTGCAATTTGCAAAGCCTTTCTGGAGGCTCTGCAAGAGCAAATAGCAAGGTTTGGGTTTTTAGAGCAAACACTCAGTGAAAAGGGAAGGATGTTATTCCAGGGACAATCCACCGCCAACCCAGCAGTGCTTGTATTAACCCCCGAAGCTTTTCAGGGGGTTACTGTTCTGTTACATACTCTGTATGCCTATTAATTTTACCGCCACAAGTATTCACGTAAAAACACTTGCTCTGTTTCAGTTTAGCTGCCTCAGTCCTTGATGTTGCCCTCTAGGCCTGCCACATCCCATAGCTCTGCCATTGCGCACTGGTTATGGGAGATTACGTCAAACAGGGGCTTTGCGGCACAGTAATAGGAATACTTGTACCTGGGTGAGCATCCCTGCAGACCTGTTTTGATTTTCTATCCAAACTACTCTGCTGATGTCAGACCTGTTTGCTCCTGGGTAGGAAAGGCAACATGGGAAAGTAAAGCATGCAAACGGCTTTATTGAAGCAAATGGCTTATCAAGGAGGAATGAAAACAATATTTACACTTAAATTAGTTAGAGTTAAAAGGGAAAACAATTATGAGCAATGTCAGCCTCTGTGCTTTGAAACATAGAGTGATCATCTGGTAATGACAAAAGCCTTCTTTCCCCAGCAGCCTGTTGTTCTGAGCAGATGCATGGTGAAAGGAAAGAAAGTGATTTACTGAGAGACTGCAAAATATGTCAGCTCTGAGCAAGGTGGGGAGCATCCTCAGGTTTGCTCCATCCATGTTTTATAAGACCACCAAGTGCAGTGCTTCTTAAAGATTTGAAAACACTTCACCAATAGCTTGAGATTTCCACCTTACCTCCCCCCACTGGCAACCAAAAAGTTAAATAGGTATTTGTTTGATGATTGATTCACTTCTTCACTTTTTTCCTCCCCAGTCTCCTTTTTCCACCCCTTCTCCCTGTCTCTCTCTCTCTCTCATTCTTTGACTTCAACTTTTCTTTCCCTCCTGTGGGAAAGCAAGAATCATATAATGAATACTACAGTTAATTTTGGGGTTGTGAGATTCACAGTTGCCTTTACCTCACAAATTAATCATAGAATAGAATGATAGAATAGTTTGGGTTGGAAGGGACCTTTAAAGGTCATTTAGTCCAACCCTTCCTGTGGGCAGGGACATCTTCAACTAGATCAGGTTGCTCAGAGCCACGTCCAACCTGACCTTGAATGTTCCCAGGGATGAGCATCTACACCTCTCTGGCCAACCTGTTCCAGTGTTTCACCACCCTCAGTATAAAAAATTTCTTCCTTATATCTAGTCTAAATCTACCCTCTTTTAGTTTAAAACCATTTCCCCTTGTCCTGTCGCAACAGGCCCTACTAAAAAGTCTGTCCTCATATTTCTTATAAGCCCCCTTTAAGTACTGAAAGGCTGCAATAAGGTCTCCGCAAAGCCTTCTCTTTTCCAGGTTGAATAACCCCAATTCTCTCAGCCTTTCTTCATAGGAGAGGTGTTCCATCCCCCTGATCGCTTTCATGGCCCTCCTCTGGACCCACTCCAACAGGTCCATGTCTTTCTTGTGCTGAGGGTTCCAGAGCTGGATGCAGTACTCCAGGTGGGGTCTCACCAGAGCAGAGTAGAGGGGCAGAATCACCTCCCTTGACCTGCTGGCCACGCTTCTTTTGATGCAGCCCAGGATACGGTTGGCCTTCTGGGCTGCAAGTGCACATTGCTGGCTCATGTCTAGCTTTTCATCCACCAGTATCCCCAAGTGCTTCTCAATCCATATTGAGAAGATATTGGCCCAAATCTTTTCCTGACTAGTCCAGTCTTAGGCTCTGAAGCATGTGTTACTTTGTGGGTTTTTCTCACCAAGCTCAACCATTTCTCATCTTTTTCATGCTCATGGAACTGGGGGGATCAGAACGTCTACCAGAAGGGCACTCATTCTTTTTGCCTGTTCATCCCATGGTCCCTTTGTTTCCCAGGGAGTCCTGCAAACCATCTTGAAAAATCATAGGAAATAGGGCCAGAAGGGACTTCAGGAGTGTGCCTAGCCTATCTCCAAACCTCATGACACATCACTACACTGATGTCATTTTGGGGAGATGATTAGCTAAGCAGTTCTTGAAATTGTTGATTGATGAAAGTTAAACATCTGCTCTAGGTAATCTATTTCAATGCTTTGTCACCCTTACAGCTACCAAGCATGTTTTCTAACCTCACAACTGGGACTCCCAAGTGTTATATCAAGAAATAAACAAATAGGAAATTTCTAAGTAGAAAATATTTTTTCTACATCCTGTATGGATATGGTTACCAAACAAGCACTGAAGGGAAAGAAATACTTACTTTTACCATTGTCTCTTGTAAATATATTTCATTGTAAGGCATCATCGTTACAGAAAATAACAGATAAATTTAGTCCAGTCATAATTTCAAACTGTGCTGGAAGTAGTTGAAGCTGTCGGTTACTCAGTGCTTTCACAGGCGAATACTTCCTGAGAAAACAAGGTTTTGGAGCATTATGATCTAACACATTTCTTAACCACCTCTGTAAATACATATGCTTTGAGACAAGTGCTTTCCAGGTAAGCCCCCTGGGCATTCTGGGCAGTGCATCAGCATCTCAGAACGTCTCAGTTATACGCACATGCCCCTGTGCACATTGGGCGTTTCCAAATACAAGGCAAACCTAAATTTTTGGCCATAAGCATCACGGTTTAAATGACAGTTTTCCTTGCAACCCTAAAAAGGTAGATTTAATTATCAAGGCAGGAACACAGGCATTAACCTTCAGGATTATAACAGGCAAGTAACAGCTTAAATAATTATGACATCATGGCATGAAAGGTGATGTAAAATTATAGCACTGCCAAGACTACAGTGCCCTTGGGATTTGTTCACCAGATGTGGAAACCAGACAGCAGTGGAAGAAGATTGTTGCCACCTGAGAAGTTGAGACTTTGCTATTAGCCTCAGTCCTGCATGCTGCTGAAAGAACAAAAGATCAAGGAGAACAGACTAGAGTATTAAATTAAGCAGTAAGGGGTAGCAGATTGGGTTTTGCAGTCACCACTCTTCATGTGTTGCAGGAAAACAATCAAGATGAACAGTTGCAGCTACTCAAGGTGTGAAAATGTCTCTGCACAGGCCCCATCTATGAATGCGTTAATGCAAATATTTTGAAAAGGGAAAAAGGCCTGTCTGATACAACTTGTATTTTAATTCATGTATTGTGTTACAGGGAGCTTGCTGTGTCAGCTTAAACAATAAATAATTAAACTCATGATTTACAGAAGAATCCAGTCTGTAACTTCATTAAAATATCCATTCTTTTTGCTTGTTCCCATTTTATTATCTGACTACTCTTTACTCCAAGAGGAACACAGAATGATGTGCTGAGTTACCCAATGGGGAACTCTTCTCTCATTTTATTTGCAGGAAGGTATTTTTGTAGGTAACTAGTGCTGACACATCCACGTGCATGAAAAGCAGGAATTGGGACAGGCTAAGTAAAAAAGAAGGTTAAAGGCTTCTCTGATTTGTCTCATGATTGTTTGCATCCTGGATCCTGATTACAAGAGCTTGTATTTTTAGTAACTGAGTTTTAAATTTAATATTAATTACTACAGGCATTTCAAGCACAGACATGATATTGGGGTGTGGTGTTGTTTAATTAAAAAAAAAGTCTTTGCTTGTCACTGGCACAGAAATATGCTTTGTCCATATGCATACCACATACAGAGAGATTACTGTCATAAGATAGTCACTGGCAGATCTGGATTTTTTATACATCTATTTCCAAAAATAATTACAAAATGCTACCTCCCTTACTTTAAAACCATAATTGATTGCACTAATTTGCACAAAGAACCTATGTAAAATTTACTTTTGTTGTGACTATATTTCCTTAACTTTGTCTGCAGAGTAAGTTCTCTTCACACTTACACAGTCCTAAAGAGTAAATTGCCTAATGGATGGGTGGATAATTTTTCTCGCCTCTGTCAGGTACCAGATGTTGCTGCTGGTTGGAAAGACTTATGAAGATAATTTATTGTTTCAGCTAATATTCGAGTTTGTCACGTACTTAATGTATTTTCACATGGATAACTTGCAGCCCTTTAAAATATCATTTCTTGAAGATAAGTAGTCACGCGTATATATAAACTCTTGCAGCTGTAAGGCTGTCCTGGAGGAGGCAACTGTGGATGGAGATGCCTCCCTAGCAATCCTAGAAGATTGGTGAAGTGGAGGCAAAGGAGAGTTGAATATAAGGCAAATGGTGGATTTACAGAGGATCAAAGACCAGGAGATATGGCAGCACTCCTGTGCAAGAGAGGGTCTTGAGTAATCTCCCCTTTGCGTATATCATGCATATTTATAACCTTGCCTACCATTCACAAAAATCCTGTTTGTTTTTAACATGTGGGTTATACCCATGAAAACACAGCACTTAGTCCGACGACACAACTGAAAGATATGTGTTCAGAAACTTTATTCTCTGTTTCAGGCTTTGTCAACTTCTTTCAACTCTTTCTCTTATACAATTGCTAAGCCTACTTCTCAGATTTTCCAGTTTATCTTGAACACAGTTCAATTTTTTTTTATAAAACAAAACAAGCACTTGCTAATACACTTAGATAATTACCTCTTAACAGTAAAGAGTTCTTTCATCCTAATGTTAGTCAGGATACAGCTGTCACCATTTCCCTTGCAAATAGTACATTCATTATGCTGATGTGGTTTAACACCATGGCTTAAGTGTCAAGACTGCTGATACTTCAAATTATAATTTCCAAGTTGCCTTTAATTTTGACCAAGGTTTAAATTTTTGGGATGATAATTTTTGTATTTTATATCTCCTCAGACTAAACTTTCCTGAAAATTTTCTGCAATTTTGGAGAATTAGAGGGGGAAAAACACATTCTCCCCCTGTTAAAAACTACCTTCCCTATAGAGCTGTGAGTGACCCTGTTTGAGGCAACCAAACAAAAAACGGTTGTGTGTGCCTTTTATAGTCTTTATGGGAAAAACAAAAAGAAGTTAGCATATTGTCACTTTGTCATATTGTCAAGAATTTCCCTATCTATTGATAATAAGCCAGTCTTACGATAATCAGGGATTTTTTTTTGTCCATTGAGGGCTGGAATAATGCTGGACACAAGTAAGAGTTATACAACGAAGAAGACTTGACTGGAGGAATCTCAAAGTTATGAAAATAATGATGTAGAGGAGTGTATCAAGAGAAAAACATTACATAATTTTATAGATTCTTTGAAAAACTATACTCTGCTTCAGCCTCTACGAAAGGAACTGCAAGGAGTTAAAGATGTGTAAATCAAACTTATCTCATGTGGTCACTAATTGTGATCCTTATTGGCTGAGTGTCTAACAGAAGACATTTCTGAATTTAAGATGTGGAAAAATTCCCAAATGATATTAAATCCTCTGGAACCCGTGCTTTGAATATATGAATGGCTATTACATATTCCCTTGAAAAATCAGATCTTCAGTGTTCCTAACTGGGTGCCCAAAATAAAAAGTTGTAACATAAATTTCTCCATTTGCTTTTATATCCACAAAGAAAGCTATCACTATCAATAACAACAACAACAACAACTATATTAATAATAATGAATTTTTACAAACTATACTGATGGCTGCTTTTAAAAAAAACAGTGAGATGGTGAAATAATTCAAAGCATGCTCTGAAAGAGAACTGATGTGCAGTAAATAAGGTAGGGATTTTGGCCAGAAGGTGGCCAGAAGGTAAGTACTTTATTACTCCATGAGTGACCAACTTCTGTCCATGTACTGGCAGGTACCCAAGGTAAACAGTGGAACTCAGTGATATATTTCTTGACTATATCATAGTACATGTGCACAAACACACAAATCAGTTTTATATAGTAATTGCCTAATTTAGGTGGGCCGGATTGTGTAATCTTGGTAATGCTGTTGTAACCTGATTTTGTGCATGTATTTTGTGCATTCTTTTGCATGTGCAAAGAAAAAGAAGAATGAAAACAAAAAGAGGAAATGAAAAAACAAAAAATAAAAGAAAAAATAAAAAGGAAAATGAAAAAGAAAAGGAAAAATATATGTAAAAAGAAAGAGAAAAAGCTTTTTCAGTGAATAGCACCAGGTAATACAAACACAGAATGTTTTTATACCAATAGGTTTAAAGTGTTGGGGGAGGGTGAGTTGCTTTTCCTCTACATTACTGTGTTGAAAAGTCCTCTTTCAGAACATTAATAATCCCACTTATTTTACTGGTAAAGTTAGTGGTTCAGTGGATATGATGTTCTTTTGCGGGTGAGGAAGAGAAAGGGGTATTCGAAAAGGCATCCCTGGTTTCTATGATTTCCTCAGCTGGGTGGAGGACAATTTCTAGCCATCTGGTTTTTAATTTAACCTTTGTGGATCACAAGACAAGTTTATCTTTATACGGCCTGTTTGCAAAGGAGAAGGGAATTTCTATACTCTTCCCTTTCAGAGATTTGTAAGACTAAATTGCCTTCAGAAAAATAAACTTCAAATGTTTCTTTGGATGGAAGTTGTGTTAATGGCGGTGCCTTGTTCTGCAACAGTTGTTGCAACAGTTTGACAAATACCTAATGTCAAAGCCATGGTACAAGGCAAAATAATTGCTCACATTTTTTTTCAAGCTTCCAACCTTTGTTTTACCAAAAAAAGTAACTACAGGCACAATTTCTTTTAAAAACATACAAATCCCTCACACTTTCCAACTTCCTTTGAGTTGCTGAGGGAGAGAGGAAAGTAAGCTGTCAGGGAATGCAAAAATTTATACCATGTTAAGCCATGATGCACTGGAAATATCCCCCTGCCATTAGTAGCAGCATGCTTTATCCTGAACAAAGATGATGGTATTATCTGCCAGAAATGTTTTATGGAATTGACTTACATTTGCTTTGGCCAAGTTACGGCTGACTGAAAACAAAAAAATTCAAAGCATTCCTCAAATGTGTTACATTTCTTGTTCAGAAATAACTGGGAAATAAAGTAGGAGCAACTTATTTCTTTACTGGCAAGAACCAATGATTTGACAACTTATTCCAAATGTAGTGAAAAATTTTTCTGTAGTAGTAGTATTTTAATGAAGAAAGCACTAAACTTTCAAAATCTGTAAATATAATTGACAGTCACAATTAGTCTAGACTTTGAATGCCTTTCGGATGGCCACAAAGCTCTTCAGAAAGTAAAATTGAAGTTACAGATTCAATGCAGGTACACTTTCCTTTTTTTATACATGAACACCCTCAAAAGAGACAATTGATAAGTAGATGCTCAATCTCACAAGTGCTTTTGATACTATCAGAATATGTAATAAAAATAATAATTTAATAACCTATGTTTTATAGTAATTAAAACCAGCATGGATGTTAGCCTTCCCAAACATTGGAGAGCTTCAAATCAAGATACAAGTCTGAGGATTCACAGAAGGGTAGAGTCCCAAATATTTCTCAGACTGGTCCAAAGGGTGGAGTCAAACTGGAAAGGACTTTGTAAAAGTTAGTAAATTTCATTTGAGACCAGCAGTAACGTACAAGGTCAACAGCCAATAAGGCCCGAATAAGTACAATGTCCTCACCTCATCTTGTCTTCTGAATAAATAAATGTGAATTGTCTGTAACAAGACATTTTGAGAGGTGGCTTTAAACACTATGATCAGGATCATGCCAAAGTATGGTGCAGCTGGTATTTGAAAAACATCACAGCACAGGAAGAAATTGTTTGTTAACCTCAACATTTCAGAAACAATCTCTCTCTCTTCCAGATGGAAAGCATGCTTGCAGAACTGAGTGTGGAAGCAATTTGCTTCAAAGATGCTGCCCTGTTACAGGGCTCACAGCACACAGACAGCCCATAGCAAGCCCATGCTGTCAACTACAAAGTGGTGCCCTAGCCTACATCTACCTTAGCAGATACAGCAGATCAGCAAATCTGAACAGTTGGTGTTGAGAACCTGGCATCCTCACTGCGCAGTTTTTAATACGTTGCATTTGGGGACAGGGCATTCCCCACTCTTGGACTAGCTTCAGAGGGGTCCCAAAGACCAAATGCCCACTTGTGATTGAAGCACATGTCTTCTTAACTTAGCTTAATCCAGAAGGAATCCAGTTGATGTGCTCCAAGGCCGCTCCACAATGTGAACTGAAGTGCTGTAAAAGCAGGATACTGGGAGATTCACATCAAGAACACCTTCCTGATCCAAACAAACAGACTACCTTTTCTGTGTAATTGCCAATGTTCAGAGCATCACAGCACTCCCTTGGCATTTTGGAAGGTGAGGTGTCATAACTGTAGTAGTAATACTTCTGGAAAGGGCTTTGTTTTAAGACAAAAATTATTTCCCAGCCACTATTAGCCAAAAATTTAATAATGCTCCTTCCTAAATGGTTTTATAGGAATTTATTTTATAAACACTATTAAAGTATTTTTCTATAACACCAAAATAAACATGATGCATAGATTTACCTTTTGTTTGTCTATTTAGTAAAACAAATCATCTATCATCCAGTCCCATTTGGTTACAACACAGCAGTGCATTGCTGACTGATGGTCTACAGCACAAAGACTGAGTTTTATAAAACTGATTTGTGCACACATGTGCTAAAATATAAAGCTCTAGTACTGTAGGCAGTGGGTAAAATGCTTTAGGCTGGGTGCAAGGCCATGGAAAACATGGAGGCCAAAAAGTCAAGTCAAAGCTAGGTAATGGGCTCCCTCATTACCTCTTAAGATTAAAATCTGAGTTTTACTTCTGATTTAGAAGTGGATATCGTTACCACCAGACTGGGTTATTGGTACAATTCAAGACCAGCCAAAAGTCACATATTGAAAGCACCAGAATGTGGCACCTTCAATTTTTCTTGGAATTACACAATCAGTCCCAGAGAAGGTTTAACATTGCTTGGGATATGAGATCATTATAGCCCAAGCTGGTGTGACAACAGACCATAATAGTGATGTTTCTGAAAAGGCAGATTGGGAAGAGGAGACTTATAATCCAAATAAAACAGTGATAAAGGAGCTTGTTCTTCTTCTTAATAAGAAGCACAGAATTTCCTGTACTAAACCAAATTAGTAAAGAGATTTCCATCTGGGAGACGGTGCTGTGCTTTGTCCACATTATTCTGAAAACAGTCAAATCAAATATTTAAAGTCAGAAACTTGTGTGAAGGCTAGCTGCAAAAAAAATTACGCTTTCTGTCTGCAACAGGACATAGTGTTCTTCAGGGCACAGTGTGTTGCGACAGTACTGCTGCCTTTTTGAGTGTTTTAGCTACTGTTATGTGTAGACAGTTGCTATTTTTCCTATAAGACACAATAGAAACAGGTGCTGCTGCCAAAAAAATTAAAATATTTTTTCCTAATGTGTCTTAAACCTGTTCTACTTGTCTCCACTTTACTGAACTGACACTGAGAGCCACAAAAATATTTCTGAATCTCTGGATAGCATTCCTCCTGCCTACCCTATTTTTAGTTCTTAGCTCTTCTTTGCCTGTAAATAGCTAACCTACTTTGAATGAGGGTTTCTAACACTCAAATATATTACTACTCACTTTAGAAATTAAGCACAGCAAAACTTATCATCCTCGACAGTAGTAAACATCCTGTGGATTGTCTCTGTGGAAACGGCTGAGGCACATGCCATTTACTAATTAGTCTATTTGCATGGAGGTTAAGCTACAAGACTGAGATAGCTGGGAAAGTTTGCCTCTACCATCACTTGTTCTGCAAGAGGAAATACTGGCTGCCTTCTCTCATTATTTCTAGGAAGAAGCAGACTTTCAGCCTCCAAAACTAGCAATGTCAACCTCCTATCACAAGGACCAAATCAAATACCAAGGAGCAGGCTGTATAAAGGATTTAAGTGCTGTGGTCTAAGTGACACCACAGATGGAGGTGGGTGTAGATAGTCACTGGCATACAGCTTCAAGGACCTCCCAAACAACCTCTGTCATACAAATGGCAAACTGTTGGTAATTGCAGTGTGTCTCAAAGTGTGGAGGGGTATCATATAGCTCATGTCTTTTGCCCTAATGTTTACTACATCTGTAAGGGGGAATATTATTACACTGCTAAAAAAAAGAAATCAGGTATTCCTGAAAGACTCCTTAATAAAAGGAAAAAAAAAATCTTTGTAATCAACTGGCAAAAGTAAATCTGGTACTTACTCTATTTCAGACCCTGAAAACCGGCTGAAAGAGGGATGGATTTCTGTTTCATAAAGATATTAATAGAATAATTATAATTTTTTTAGCATATCCATTTGACTGTCCACGGACTGGATGTGGCTTTCTCTGAATTTGGCCCCAAATCTAACAGAATCTATACTTTTGTGGAGTTTATTACCCAGCATGGAGATTTTGTTCTCTGTCTTCAGGGGTTGTTAGATTGTTTGACAGTCCCTTACAGGAAGAGCCAACAATTTTTTAATCTCTTTGTTTACTTCAGCCCCAAACATCAGCTCCAGTGCATGCCCAACTTTGGAAGATGCAGTCAACATTGGCATCTGGAGGTCTCATTCTGCCAGCAAGAGCTGGCATGTGGCAACAACTTTGTCCTCTGGGTCACTGCCACAGGTCAACAAAACCTTGGGATACCTTCATCAACATCATTTGGACTTCAGACAAAAAACAGTTGGTAAAGATCGTCATGGTGACAAGTAACATAAGGTGCTCCCCTTGTTTCTTTCTTATTTAGGATAGTTTAAAAGAGTTCTGTAGTCTTCCTTAACTCTGGGCGTCCATTAAGAAAATATTTTAGCACAGTTAGGATGTTGCAAGTGAAAAGGCAGACAAATTATTAATATTTTCACAGAATCTGGGTCTATTAACAAATCCCAAAAAGGGCTGAGGATCCGATACATGCTAGTAAAGTCAGGGAGACACACACCAATTACAGCAGGCTTTATATCAGCCCCTTAATGCACACCAAATATTTAAAATGAGACATTCAGTTTCTCAAGAGTGTATCCCTCACATGTCAAGTATACAACTAAGTGCTACACAGAACAATTTTAACGATACCATTCCCACACTTATCTGGAAGTAATACGTGCCGTGTGTTACTTCAAGCCTGAGATACTGAAAGCAAAAGCTGTCTGTCTTAAAAGAAAAAAAACAGCCTTTTACTCTGCAGATGTTCTGAGCAAATGGTGTCTGTCAGTTTCTCGATAACAGAAACCAGATGCAGAATGGCCATCCAGTCCTATAAGTTTGCCCCCAATTTATGCTGCAGAAATTACGTTAAAAGAAATTTCTGGAATTGTTTAGAAATGATGTAATTGCCATCCAAACACAGATTATAACTCTCTATTACTGTTGTTCCTGCTAATGCAATCATTCTTGGGTGGCTGCGTGGATGCATCAGATGTAATAAAACACAGTAGAAATAGCTATTTTCCTGAAATACTTCAGCAGCTGTTACAAACTTAGTGTCTTTTGAATGAAAGGATTAGGTCATGGAAAGAACTGAAACTGACTTTATAGGCCTTTCTAAGGCTTTAGGTCTTTGAAGAGAAACTGAACCACTCTGGCAACAAGCAGATAGAAAGGGTATTTGCTTTGGGTAGGAACGGTAACCAAAAATGGTTACTAATACTTGAAGCCCATTGGACAAGGTCAAGATTTTCCCTTAAAATAGATATAATAAACTTCTATCAAAAACAAGGTATAAAAAGAAAAGTTTTAATTTTGACAGACTGGACTTTTGGGGGAACTGCTCTTTGAAAAAAATGTTTGACTGCCTCTACCAACTCCCTCCGAATGAAATCTCTGTGCTGCCTTGTGAACAGGAAGCTACAGTCAGTTTTGAGTAAACATGTGAGACCTACAGCAGTTTAAACTGAAACCAGTGAAGACAGGAAAATACCATTATCCCAGTGAAAGGTATAGTAGAGCATTAACAGTTCATTTCATTAACAGTTTTTAATTCCCCATGGCCAAGGACCTGTGGCCTTAGGAAGAATCGTAATTTGTCTAAGAGACAAATGTCTTCAATAAAGACAGAGGACTCCAAAATCAGCCCTAAAATGATTTGTTAGTGGTGGATAGGCAATTGCTGTGGGAAAGACTAAGCAAAAAAAAAAAAAAAAAAGTTGCAGCAAAACATTAATTGCTACCGTTATACAACTCACAAGCTGCTGTCTTTTGGAGTCTTTTGAGACATCCCTTTGATCTCTTGAAAGTAGAGGACATGCATGACACAAAGACCTTTGGTTATCTTTCTGCACAAAGAAGGTGCTGACTGTGATTTTAAGGCGCTTAGACACTGATGTGTCTGCCTGGGAAGACCATAGTGTAACTAAGAACCAGTAGCTGTTGCTTCTGCAACAAAAATACCCTAAAACCTGAGATTAAATAGGTTCACCTATAAAATCTTTTGATCGGCCAGTCGTGTTTTTTCAGGGCTCTGTAATAACCCTAATATGATCTTTCTTTCATTGAAGAGGATACAGGGGAACAGTGTGGAATGCTTTATCACTCACGGGCAACATTTCACACTTTTAATAAATTTGTGTGCAATTAGGTTTTATATATAAATTGAGTCTTATGACATCCTAAAATGTTCAGTATTAATCAAATGAACAGTAGCTTTTTATTGATACCAGTAGAATGGATTTGTTAAAATGTGGAAACAATCAGCACATTGAAGCGGTCATATCGTTTTCGAAGCAAGTGGCTGTTCTGATGCAAAACACAACGTACATTTTAAGGAAAGGAAAACAAATTTACAGGAACTTGGATTCAGTCTCGGCTGTTTGCATTGGGTTGGACATCACTGCTTCTCTGTGATAACTGTGTTTATAAAATCCCAGCCAGACCCCACTAGCCTCCCCCCTCCGCCCTGCCACTAATTTAGCATTTATACATAGCTTGCATTTCTGTAATGAAAATAAATAAATTAAGATATATTGAATTTCCCTCTAGAAACAGAATCTACTTAAAAGGTAAACAAAAAAGTATAATCAATTTAACTTCTCTAGTATAAATGCTCCAATGCAGTTAGCCAGACATTGAATAGTAAAAAGAGTTGGTCCTGCCATCCATTCTAAAGCTCCTTAATCACTATACCATATAATAAGGTCATATTCTCAGGTTTTGGGTATATTTGGATATTTCCCATAGGCTTTAATGGAACTAGACCTATAGGAGCATGAACTAAATCCTCCCTCCCTTCTGTGTCTTTAATGAATCTAGATACTTGATTGTATGTTAGTGTTTTATAAATCGTGAGTTTTAATGCCTTCTAGCTTTCTTTGGTCTAAATGCTCAAGACTGGCTCTTTCCAAGAGATTTGCATATTGTGGGCTGGCATGAAAATCACCTGATGAGCCTCTAAGAGCCTGTGTTAAACTGCAGGTCTGACTGAACAACTCTAACTCTCACAGTGCCTGAAAAAACTGCGAATTTGTACAGCCTACAAAGGAATCTCATTGACTGCTTTGTTTTCAGGCGTTTCTGAGGCAGAAGGTAGGAACTCCTTTCACCTCTGTAGTTTAACTTCATATTGCTTTTTTCACAAACTAAAGGGTCACAGATGCTGCTTTAAGCAGTCTGAGCAGGCAACATTGTAGTGAGGCAGGATAAGGGATATAACTAACCTGATCTGACTTAATGGGAGGCAATGAAGATTAAAATCAACATCAAAGAAAGAACGACCAGTGATCACAACTACTGGGCAAAAATTAAGGAGGCAACAGAAAGTTATGTTGAGAGGGACATCCAGTTACCTTCACCAGCTGTGACCACTGCTGAAATACATGCAAATTTGCATTTTTGATCCCACATTTCCCCACAGTTGTCTGCTGAACCTCCACTACGGTACTCAAGATGACAAAGCACCTTGTGTTCTTAAAGGCTTGAAGACATTTATCTCCCAAAAGCTTCTATTGCTGTTAACTGCCTGAGAGAAAATACTTCTCATAACTGTCAAATTCCCAACGAGGAGTATTAAGGAAAGGCATTGGAGATTGAATCACCCTTTAAATTCATTATGAATTTTGGCACAGATAGTCTAAGAAGCTCTGGAGCTAGGCTTCTGCTTTGACCCATCGTTTTCTCAAGAGGGAGGTGATGGTCTCAATGGATGTGGCACTCACCTGAAAACCTCTGCATCTGAATTTCACCTTTCAGCTCCTGAGTTCTCTTGAGATTTGATCTTCTCCCTGTTTACACATTTCAAGTAGATTCACAGGCTTAATGAAAATGTAAGAGCATTTATGTCTGTGGAAATGAAATGTGATTTTTTTTTTTATTAAATGAATGTATTTAAATAAATTGTGAAAATATTTTCACAAGAAAAAAAAGCAAGCAGGGAAAAGAAGCAAGGGCAATGAAGGCCAGACAGTGAAGACAAAAGTATAATCAACTATTTTACATGACAGCACAAAATTAAAGGTCCTCTTTTTTACACTTTCAGAAATTTTTTTTTTTTCAGTTTGGAATTCTGAATTTCTTTTTCAGTTTGGAAAAGAAAAAGCTGCTGTTAATACTACCTCCCATAATACCCACTAGGATAACCTGATCCTGCTTTTCTCCTGGCCTTATTCAGTAATGAGGCTGAGCCTGTTTCCCTACTTCTCATGAGTACTGCAGAGCAATGCTTGTCTACATATTATAAGTCTGGGAGAAGCTTGCAATTTTGAACTCTTTGTTGCAGGAGTAATTATTGTTAATTATGGTGAAAGGTCACTGTAAATGTTCTGTTAAGTGAGGCAGCTGTTTGAGGAGAACCAGAGTGCACCTCTCATGCCAGTGCACCTCATGAGAGGAATAATGGAAGAGGCATTTGGCTATGTTAATCTGGTTACAAGCTCTATCAAGTCTCGGTTTTGTCTCCTTAATTTTGAAAAACATTCATGATATGGCAGGCAAACATGGCAGGCAAATGTAACCTGGCATCCAGTCTTCTGTCAAGGCAGGCAGGAGTGTAGATGTTAGTTTTTGACAGGTTGACCAGACTTGAAGAAAAGGAGAAACTCTCTTGTTGCTTTAATTGAGTAAGTTCACCCATTCCTCACTTCATCAACACACAGAGAAGAGAGAAGCAGAGAGACAGTTCTGCTGCAGCTTTCCTATTCTTCATTCCTCTCAGAAGGTGAGGAAATCTTCCATGCTTAGTCCCTTACCTGCAGAAATATAGTAATTGCCATGTACCTCAAAAGACCTCTGACCTATTCCTCTAGCAACTGAGTAAGCTTCTTCCCCAGCAATGTCATTTACTCCTGTCGTAGGAGATGGAAACTTACACTCCAATACCACCAGGTTATTGAGAACCACCTTTGTCAACACAGTAGTAAATGCCTCAGTACTGCCCACTCTGAAGACATCCCTGGGTTGCCATGAGCTAGGGTCGGGGGCTGTGAGATGAGGCAGAGTTCTTCAGCATCTCAAGATAGGCTCAAAAGATCTGGCAAGATTAAGAACCAAACAAAGTCAAGGTCTAAAACTCATCTCAAGTTCTCTGTGTTCCCTCCAAGTAGTTTATCCCAAGGGAAAGATGAGAGATTATTGAGTTGTCCTGGCACCATATCCTGTGCTTAGTCTTCTAGTTAGCAGTAGCTCATTTTCATTATGTTAATGTCATTATTTTTTCATGAAGTCATTGACTGTATCTAAATGAAGTGGGTTTAGATAATATAAAGAAATTCCAGTGCCTTTACCTCTGTCACACAAACCTCAACATAACAGTCCTGTAGGTCTAATCCTGAAAACCTTAATAGGAGAGACTGAAACATACCATCATGTGAGAATAATTCCTACTAATGAAATGTGTCTCTGTCTACGGGATTATCTTTCAAGACTCCAGTTTCTAAGATTAACTGATTGCATTTAACAACTTCCTGCTGCAGCATATACTAAAGTAAATTTCTCAGTTTCATTACTTTAAAACTTAAAATATCAATATTTCAATTTTACATACACAAGTATTTTTGAACTAATTGTCTGGTCCAGCAAAGGCTGAAAATCCAGATTTAGGCAGGATAATATAAAATGTCTGTAATAAAAACAAGCACAGGTTGATCACCAACCAAAACAAAATCTGTAAGGTGCAGACAACGCCACTTTATTTAAGAATTTAAATAAAGTGCAGGCCTCTTGACATCAATATTACAGTATTTGTTGATTTCTGTCAAGCCAATCAGACTGATACTTTTTTGGAAGTATACTTAATTTCATTAACCAAGTTCATATTGTTTCTCTTGACAAGAAGTACAAAATAATTGGAACAGGGGAAGCAGGAAGTAAATAATAAACTTTAAAAATGAACTGAATGATAAAAATTGGAAGTTTTATCCATAAAAAAAAACACAAAAGGCAGCATTGTCAAAGGTAAATCATTATTGTCAAGCAGCTTGAAAATATGATGTAAAGAAGAAAGATACCGTGGCTTTTATCACTATGGAAATGCATGTGGTATGAACGTCATTTTATAGTGCAAAATAAGTGAGGAAACTGTTCACATCACAAGCATATGCCTTCTATTTCTAAAGAAAAATAATCTTGTAGCTTTAAATCTTGTGCAGAAAACAAGTGCTCAACTTGAGCAGTCTTTCTGTTTTTTTAAATGAGTATATAACATGAAAACATTATATACTCTGGGATGTTGCTGAAGGACACTAAAGCCTGGATGCTCCAAAAAAGTAAATAAGTACATCCTAGTGAAACTGGGGGAACACGCTAACTGCACAGCTAAAATATATGCATCTTCCTGGAAAAAGGTTAAAATTATCTTTGCTGTGAGATTTTTTACCTTAACAAGTTGATATCTCTGGTTGAATCAACACTGCAGGGGTAGGGGGGAGCGGGAGAACTGCAAGTCAGGATGCGACCGTTCCCTCGTGTCCAGATTTCCTTTCACAACACCTAGGGAGACAGGCAGGAGTCTGTGGTGAACTCTTATACTCTCTGAGTTGGGGGCAATGAAAAGGCATCAAGGCCTGCAGCATTGACCATGGAAAGCCTCTGCCCTATAGTAAAATCTCAGCCTGTGCAGTTTATGGTTGATGGAAAAGCTTGTCAGTCTTGAAAATCATGCAGTCACAGGTTGCAATGTCTAGAACTGTTGCATTTAAATTGCTGTGTTCTGTGAGAGTCTTTAAAATGTGGACATGAAGAAAAAGTTACCAATTAAAAAAATTCAGCTATGACTTGGGAAATTCATTACTCAAAGCTTTGCAGACTGTGTTGTAAACCAGTATGTAAAACCTAAAGATGCCTGTTATGTGATTTCATGTTAGAGGTTATCAGTCACTGCATCTCACTTTACCTTCTCCAAGACAGGAAGTAGAAGTATGACTTGCATCTGTTCCTGCAGATAATTCTCAGCAAAGATAGCAGACCACAGTGATGGAGCACGCTTTCAAGGTGGTAACTGTGATACTACCCTCTTTGCAGCTCTAGACAGAAAGGGCATATCTAGGGAAGAGGAGACACGGTCAGAAGGTTATTGCATTTTATTCATCTGCAGCTGCTGAAGTGTTTACAAAAGTGCAACTAACCAGGTACAAATCTGAGAAACTCCAGAAACTAAATCTCTTCAAGGGATCAGACCATTCCTTCCATCCAGGGACCAGCAAAATACAATAGGTTTTTCAATTACCTTCTCTCTCTGAGGTCTGTAGTCCATGCAGCACAGTCCCCTTCACCTCATTGGCACAGGATTTAGCCTTCCCAGCCACCACGGCTGTACTTTCTCCTATCCTCCCTCAAAGGATCAGACCTCAGTGGATGTAAATCAATGTCATCCTACTCATGTCTGAGGGACTGTGCCACCTTGCAATAGCTGAAGGTCCAATCCAAGCTGCTTCTGAAATAAAATTTCGAACTTTGGTGTGATTACACTTTCAACAACTGTGTTAACTATTATTAACAGCATCTCTTTGCATATCTAAGCATATTTGCATGGCAGCTGGACTATGAAGGTTAGGGGTTTCTTGATGCAGAGTACATTCCTTTAGGAAAATTCACTAGTATGTCAAACAGCTAATCTCAATCTGTTCAACACAGCAATATAAAATTAGATGTCTTTGGCCAATCTTAGCTACTGATATATAGGGCGAATCAAGAGACATGTTCAAAGACCTTCTTCCTCATTTTCCTTCCATATATGGGAGTATGGGGAGGGTGTAGAAAGGGAAGAAGATAGCTAGCTACAGATCACTATTCCAGATCAGCAGCCAATCTACCAGATTTTCAGATAGGAAATGTGCAGGAAAAGAATAAAATTAAAGTAGTTACTTTATGAAAGACACCCATACTTAGCAGCCTGTGGTGAAAATGGTAGCCAAGAACATTAATTATCTTAGTCACATTTCCACATTTTCTACAACACTTCTTTTTACTGTGTGGCACAAGCAAGAAAGGTGAAACATAATCACAGTGTTTTTCCTAATAGGTCCAGAATGATCCCATTACACTGAATTTCTTCACTTCTGCGATGCCCATAATAGGACATTCCTACTTGAAATGCCACTTGCATTACTGCTGCATAACTTCAAGAGAAACAAGAATGGGTAAGTAGGAATATTTTAGGTACTAAGGAATAAGTAGTTTAAGACAGCTTCTCTACTGCTTTAACTCCTTTAGTTTATGCTTAGCAGATAATTTGGCTTCTTCTTTTACAAATAACAATGAGTTTTGGAATGAGGAATTTCTGCCATCAAGAATTATTTATACTAATGAGCACTAAGTATCAGTTGACTTTTTCCTCATAATAATTAGTGAGAAAACATCTTAAACCTGACTTCCCTGATTATTGCAAACATTTTGGGAGCTACATTTAAGCACTTAACAAAGACATTTAAGTTAAGTTAGGAGTGTGGTTGCCCTTGGCTTACACTTTGGTAGTCAACAACCAATGAATAGAAATTGTCAATTCCAGCTCTTAGCAGACTTGCAGTTTTAAATTCCATCTACAACTGGTGTGGGGGTTTTTTTTAAATAATGGTTAAGTGGCACTGTAAGCAATTACATGTATAACAAGTAAAACCAGACTGAACATCAGAGAAAGACTTAAGCCTATGTTTTTACCTAGTGTTTTTCACAAAATTTAGCTTTAGAATGTTATAGCACATTCCACACCAAAACCTACCAATTATACACTAACAAACTGCAAAGAAATCTGTTGGAAGGATACATTACTTCCTGGGAAAAACCACCGCACTGCCTGAAGGCACTGTGCTATGCAATCACAAAATTGTATGAGACCATCAACCTTCAAATAAACAAGCAAAGGCCCCGTAAACAGGGAGAAGAATTTCTCATTAACAAAACCAAAATGGCCTGAATGCTATTTTTCAGAATGAAAATCAAAGACAGATGTGAAGTGCCAGTGAGAAGGATTAAAAATCATCAATTGATTTGAACAAGTTTAGCTGGAGTGAAAAACGGACTTTGTAAAACACGAAGTAATTTCAGAGATGTTAAATATTACAAGTGCTGAATAATCAGTGAGATTTTTTTAACAATTCAGCTATTTCACGTATCTCCAAGATGAACGCTTCCATCTTCTGGGAAGATATGACAGATGACTTAAGAAGCCTATAGACTGTTAGGGAATATTGCAGGAAACCACTGGGGTTTTAGATACACTGCAGTACCAGCCAGTCTTTAAAGAAGGCATTATGTAAACTTATTTATATAAGGCAATTGAATCTTGATTAAAATTGAATAGATCAAAATTCCAGACTCGGGAGTAGAAATCTCTCCCAGTGTTCCCTACTTCCATAAAAGCTTCAGAGCCCCTCTTCAGAGGGGCAAGGCCAGTACTGCTTGAGCAGCAGTTTGCAGAAGGATTCGTGATGCCACAGGACCTGCTGCAGACAAAATACTCACCAGCAGGTTCTGCCATACGTGTTACAGCTCTCTGGGTGATCCAAGGCCAATGCAGACACATTCCTTCTGGGTTTGCTACGAAGTAGACTAACAGGAGAAATACGATCACCCTGTGCAGGCCTCTCAGATGAGAGAAGGCAGAATTTTGATTTAGTTTGTTGTACTTTGCATGAATGGACCAAACAATTTCTGTATGTTCATAATGAGTAGATCAAAAGTTCTGGAAAAACAGTTTTGAGCAGAACAGGTCAGACAATGCATTTCTTTCCCTGACAAACGTTAAACTTTGCATAAAGAATTTAAAGCAGAAATATTACAAATCTGATATTCTACAGAGATCTACAACAGCTGCAGTACCTTAGAGGAGAGTAGTGCAAACTCTGTGCTTGCCCTGTCCCCTTCCTACTGTAGGCTCATTGATAAATTAAAACTTCCATTATATAGATATACACACATATGTTGCAGCTTCCCTTTCTGGTAAGAAGAAATTTTGCACTGGGAAAGAAAGTCTGCACAAGGAACCATAAGGGAGAAAAAGATCAGAGGCAGCAAAAGTACACATATTTTACAATTTTCAGAAACAAAATAGCTGGCATTTCAGATATTCATATTTATAATTTTAAAAAATCATAATTGAAAAATCTAATTTTTCATCCAAAATTTTTGGAAATTTTTGGATGGCTATTTTTGACTGCTAAGCACTATTTTAGACAATAATTTATGTTTAGGTTGCTATACTTCTGGAATAAATACCTCAGCTGGTAACATACCTACTACTGACACAGAAAACTAGGGAAAAGATATGCTCCCCACAAGAAATTGCAACCCAGCCCGCATCTCCTCCACCCTCCTTTTTTCTCCATAATTTTTAAAAGAGAGATTCTTTGGAGTACACCTAAAATTAGGGCTTTTCTTATGATTAAAAGACATGTTAGCATAGCTTTTAGTTTTAGGTTCTCCAGCAATTCTCTCTTACAGTTTAGAGACCTTTTGCTCCAGTACAGTCATGGCAAGCAGAGTTCTATCACAAAACCATGCAGACAGATATTACTTGAGTGTTTTTCTAAACACACACATCAAGAACAATCTGATTCATTTACAAGTTTAAATTAATCAGAAGAAATAAGCCAGGGATAAGAAAAGTATAGTGGGATAAGCTACATAATTACTAAAGTATAATCACCATGTGTTTTACCTGCTGCATGTTTTTTACCTTGATGAAATAGGCATTGACAATATGCCAATTAATAATACTTATAGCATATCAACATTATAAGTGTAAAATACACAACAGGAAAAAGTAGGTCAAATCCGGGAGAACTGTAAAAAAAATCCCCAATCCTGAATCCAAAATTTAACTTGTTACAATAACTATATTTCAAGATGAAACAAAACCCAGTGTCTATTATTAGGTGCTTGATTCTGTGAATTACCAGTTGCTTCCTGGGAGATGCTAAACACCAGCAGAATCCATAAACTGCAAAATCCAAGTACAAACTGAAGCTCACAATTTGAGATGGGTACAATGAATTTCTTAGGATTTGCCCAGTGTACTTAAGATATCCCATTTCTTAATGACTGTTTAGTGTTAAAGTATGCTGTATGAATAATGCTCGCAGGTAAAGCAGTGTTTAGTACACAGGACGCTTTTCCAAGCTAGTTAGCTTAGGTAAGCCTCCTCCTGGTCCAACACCAAGACAGCTGAACTTTTACTTACTATATGAAGGGCATCACTTTTATCAAATTAAGACATTTAATTTAACAGTGAGAAAATTGTCAATAATCATCCCCACCATTTCACTGACAGGATTGCTATAGTATAGCACAGACCAAGTACACGAAACTTTCCAGGGTTTTTTGGTGGGGGGGTGGTGGTGGTGGTGGATCTCAAAGTATGGACATGCTGGCATAAAGTTGGAGAAGGACACCAGCAGAACAGAATTCTTTCCACATCCATGAGATTTTCTGCTTTAGCACTATAGCAACAATCCTCCTGTACTTTAATGAGTAAATGAAATTAAACTCTTTCCAATATTTTCTTATTCTTGTGAAAGCTCTTTACAAAAGTGACATCACCATCTGTATTATTCCTTCAGTCAAGCCTGAATGTGTGCCTTACACTTCAAAAATGAGGGAAATTATATCAAAGATGATGTTGAACTTCCATGCTGAAGTATTTTAGGACCTTATTTGACAAAACATTCAGCCTGGCAATAAATTCATCCTTAACTTGAAGTGTTCCTTAACTCTCATTAAAATCAGTAGACTTCCTAAGCATATGCTTGAACTGGGCTAGAAAACAGAATGTGTTGAAGTCCTTTGAAAAAGCAACACACTACAGATCCAAATTGCCCACTTACTTACATATTGTACAGGTGCTTTGAGTTTGAGTACATAGCAAATCCACAGGGAGGGATTACCTCTCTCTGCTTCAAGCCTACAGCAGTGGTGATCAGACAGAGCACCCTCTCTGCGTGTGATGAGATTTCCATGCCATCAGTGCAAAGTAGCCAAATAGAAGCTCATTTGTCAACTAGTCTAGTTGTGAGAAAGTGCTTTTGTGTAAAAGAAAAATCCAAATGAATAGGGTCTCTGCAGCCTCCTCTCTCCTCTCTGTAAATACATTCATCCCCTGCAACTCACAGGCTATCGCAGAATGAAGGAAATAAGTTTTTGTGGTCATCTCTTATTAAAATATTGGCAAATGTAACAACATATACCATACTCGAGGGAGTTAATCACTCATTCCCCCTCTAAGGGGCCTATCTTCTATCTGCCTTCACTATTTTCTGCACTGTAGTAGTGTTTAAGGACTCATCTGCCCTTCTAATGCAAACTATAATTTCTCTCATGGAAACTTACAGATTTTCATCCATTGAGACCTAAGCCTTAAAGAGTCAGATCGTGAACTGGCAAACAAGCGGAAATGTTCAAAGACTTGGAAAGGAAGCTCACTCACAGAAAATGTCCTGAAGGCACTCTGTTATAATACATATATATAATACATATAACCTCCTGCCTATCTCCCAGAGACGAGAGACTATAAGGCAGATGGGAAAGGGTCACTGTAATGAGTCCTGTTCTCTAAGAATCCAAAAACAATACAGAAATTGCCTTTAACAGCATCAGTTATAGATGCAGGACACTTTGCTTTCCTATCCTCTGGTGACTTGAGCACTGAAGTTGTACCCAAATTTTTGGACAATGCTACCACCCCTGCCTGAAGAGCTGGAGCTCAGTTGCCCATATTACATGAAGCAGGCCAAAAAGATACAATTCTGAGAATTATTTCTGGAAAGACTTGGAGTCAGCATGGCTCCATGGTGGAGATGAATGAACCATAATGGTCTTCCTTATCTCTACTTCTTTAAAGGTAAACATTTGAACTTCCCAAATATGAGTTGCCTCCCAAAAAAATAGCATCTTCAGGATAGAATGAAGCAAAGAACATGTCTCCTACTCCTACGTTACTGAATGCATCCCTCCAATCCAAAATGCCCTCTTGAATCTCTGACTCTGTCAATCTGAACGACCTCTGGGGAGACAAGCTTTGCAGGGATCAGTACCACCTCCTGAAAAACAAGCACTTCACCAAGTCCCAGTCCCTAAGAGCAGTGAAAAAGCCTTTGGTAACCATGAGTCTGTTTGATCTTGTTTGGCACACTGGCCTGGGCCTGAGGTAGGTGCTCTGTGACTTTTTTGTCTACAAAAACTGCTGCGAGGATTAATTTTGCTCTATAGGAACTAAGTGCCCTCCATTCTGTTAATGGATCTTGTGCTGAAGCCACACAGGCTCACAGACACCACAAATCAAATAGCTACCATTGGTGGGGTAGAAGCCAAGCCAAATCAAAACAAAACCCCATGCCAATGGCATGTTGATGTTTGTGTCTTCATCAGAAATGCCAGTGCCTTCTGGAAATTCAAATGTCATGACTGGAATTTGGGATTTATTTTCAGCTTCCAAAAGAAATGTCACAAATGAGATCTATGAAAAGGGTTCCCATGCCACCAGGCAGACCATCTCCCTGATCTGAATTACTGAAAGCTTCATAGAGCCGTATCTTTCAGCTGGCATAAACTGGCATAACTGCTGATTTCAAATGAACTAAGCTGCCTTATGCCAGCTGAGAGCTGGCCACTATAAATCAACAGGTATTTATGAGCTGCTCAGAAGTCTGTGTACAAATTATTCCATACTATTTCACAAAATTAGAGTTAATTTCTTGAGTTGCTAGTTTGCTTCTATGTTCTTTGGGGAGTGATAAATTCACCAAAGTGACAGTGGTAAGTAAAATTTTTCTAGCAATTACTAACATTGCAAGTTATTTTGAGTGAAACAAAGGCTAAAGTTGTTGCCAGTTTTTGCTGCAAATTATACAAGGGCCAGCACATGACTGGACATCACTTAAAATGCTTTAAGATATGAGTGTGATTTAACTTCTGCTTATACAACATAAGACAGTATTTTCCTGTCTGTTTTCATTTTTGGAAAAGACTCCTGGCATTTGACTGATTACATTTAGTATCCCACAGTTTCCATTGCTGGAGGTCTATCTGATTCTTGAATACCAGAATAAATTACTTGGAGCTGCAGCTTGGCATCTTCCATAGTTATATGACATGACAATAAACCATATAAGCTCATAGAATACAGTCTTTAAATCTGTTAAGTGTAAGAAAAATCAACTAATTAGCCAATGACTTGGTACAAAAAGTGGGGAAGTCCAACATTCCTTCAGTGAACTGCAATAAATTGTGCTTTAGATTGTCATCAAATATTAAGAGATATTAATTAATTATTAATTAACTATGAGTTGAACACGTGTCCTCCCACCTAAGGAAAGGAGAGCCAAACATTTATGGCACCAGCCCACACACATTCACACAGTTTGTTTCCCTGATTATTCACTGAGACATGCGCATGAATAAAGATGTCCCTGAGTAAATACCTATGAAGTGAAGGCTGAAATTTAGATTTAGGCCTCTACCAGAGAAGCCAAATGCACCAGAAATCCTTCATGCATTTATTTGCCATATGCCCAGCTATACAGTACAAAGATTCTTGTTTTACAGATGAAGTACTGAAGCACAGAGAGGCTTAAGTCCAGATCCTGTAAGCTATCTAGCCACCCAATCTCAGCTGAGTTCAGCATCTCTCAGGGTCTGTGCCTAAATGATTTGACCCAGGTCATTCATGATGCTTGCTTTAGAAACAACATTTCTTCCATAGCTTACAAAGTTTAAGCAATTCCAGTCTTACATTTAGTCATGGGCAACCTGCCCATTTGAGATATGTCATTTACAAAAGACTATAAAAAAAAATCGCACCCTCTCACAAGTGTTAACTGAGGTCCTGCTTGTTCCTAGCTTTGTTTTTCTTAGATGAGAGCAGAGTAATACATTTTTCCACAGCTCTTTAGCACCCTCTATTGTTTTCTTTTTCTAATAAAAATTTCACTCTTTTTTAATTGCTGTGGCATTAAAAAAAAAAGAATATATGCAAAGTCTTTTTCTAAAGCAGCATTAAAATAAGGATCAGTAATATAGTAATGTGTAACCAGAAAGCAAGGAAAACAAGAGAAGGTTATAGGTAAGTTTCTGACTCACTGACTCACACAAAAATGCTTTCTTGAAGGCAGAGAGATTTTTGCTACCCACTTCAGCAAAGAGTTGAGCCTATGACTGCATAAGTTTTGTCTAATAAGACCTGAGTAGAGGCTGCAGAATTTAACCTTATAAATGTAAATTGGAAGCCAAAATACATAACATTATACTAGGACAACTATAAACAATGTCAAATAGGTCTAAAGATTTGTTAAGTGTTCTCAAATGCCGAACTTGTAAGACGTAAGTCTGTTTTGGATGGTTACAAAGTGCCAAATGGATTCAGTTTGTCAGTTATTCAGCCATTGCATGGCTACAGATTATTATTACTCGCTACAAACTTCAAGGGGAGGGAACCAAAAAGCCCAACACACAAACTACACACTCAAAGCAAAATTTAACTTTGAATTGGACAAAGTCTGTTTGCATGTGAAGAAATACAGTTGATCTGAGGATCCTCTAGAAATTCCTTAAGTCTCTGAAGCTGCTCAAGAACAATTTTCATGGCTGCCACTTAAAATGCTAGTTTCAATCGAACTCACAAACTTGTCATCATTCTCTGAATTAACTCTTATTACCTTCTAACTGAGGAATATAACCAACTATTAAAGTGGCACATGTAAATTTGGATAGATCAAAAATGTAGAGTTTGATAAAGTTTCACTGAAGATATACAGAGTCAAAAATGAAATCCAAGAGTCATGAAGGGCCCGAGCTCCTTAACAACTATTGTGACTCAATGCAAAGATATAAAAATTGTTTGGGGCCAGACAGTGTTCAATGTGGAGGTGAATTTAAAAGCAAGTACATCTGAAAAATCAGGAGCAAGTCAAAAGCAATATACCTTATATCTAACTTCCTCCTGGGCTTTCTCAACAGGGTAGAAGACTTGCCAGGGACTTGCTTGTGTAAGGCTGCTCCAGAATTGGCTCACGCCAGAAGACGACAGATGGGATTGGATGTGAGGGATGGAGAGCATCTTCTGGTCCCTGGGACAGATGGTGGGACAAGGCCAACATCTTGTCTAAATCCCCTGTCTTATATTAAGAATTTACCCTTTGACATTTCAAGTTTGTCTTCTCTTGTTACCTAACCCTGACAGAATCTTGGGTGTTCCAAATCAGAGGAAATTTGATTAAATGGAAGTACTGCTAAATGTCAGACCAGAGCAGATGCTGCAGCATCTGAACTTAAACTCCATTTAGCCAGGAGTGAGATAGCATGTGAAATAGCGGAGCAAATGATTTTCTATATTAACCCCAAAGTGCCAGAATGAAATAACTGGTAAAGAAAGTTATTATTTTTCATTACTGTCTTAGCAGCTGGTGGTTGGTTCAGAGAGTTCTATGCTCTCACCCTGTTCAATGCTCCTCTAAGACATACTTTGAAAAAAGGGATGAAAAGAATATAAGATATCAGACTTTGGTAGTGTATTAAAAAGGACAGTTAACATTTACATGTAAAGATTTCTTGAAAACCAACGCCTTGCAATAGGAAATTAATACAGAGTCTGATACAAAATGGGTGGGGATATCTTAGACAATATCTAATGGCAATAGTGAGGGATTTCCACTGGTTTTCAAAAGATCAACATTACAAGCTTCTGTAAAAACCTGTTTCTGTGCTCCATAAAGAACTTCCAATTTGCATTGCACCCAGAACAACTGTTTTGATTAATGTTTCTGGACAATACTGTGATTTAAATATAGATCAATGGCAATCACACTACTCTGAAATGAATCCAAAGAATTACAGTCAACCCAGCCAGTCTACTGCAAAAAAGAAGCAAAACTAGCACTTCAGCTGAATATAACTTCAGCATTTCTCCTATTTGCCTCCTGTGTTTTGAATGTTAACTACATCTGCACTAGGTTTTCAAGCTTTTTGGTGGCAATAAATGAGTAGAGACTCTTTAGAAGAAAAAAAAATCATTAATATTTAACACCACTTTGTTGTGCTGGGACATATCCTCCACTATCTTGTAACTTTCATTTTGTGAGAAGCACAGCTCCCATGACACCCATTTCATCCAAATAAATGCAAATGGGGAAAGAAGTAATAGCTCTTCTTAATTCATCCTTTGAAAACACAGTGTATAACCTGGGGACAACCTCACCAGAAAATGCGACAAGACTGTTCCTTCCATTGTGTGGGAAGCAGGTACGATGGAGGATGGGGTGCCCTGACATGGCTGGGTGCTGTCAGCCTGCCTGCCTGCCTTCAGTTTGCAGCAAGATATCCCTACCACCACATTATGCACCACTCTCCCAGTTTGGGGGCTGTGTAAAGTATGGCCTGTCTTCCCTTCTCTATGCTAGAAGACACACTCCCTTCTGTAGGCCAGGCATGGAAGCGTGGCTGTCAACCCTCCCTTGCACCCAAGCACTCTTCCAACACGTTTTCCTCATGCCAGATCCAGCACATGCCAAGATCCACGGGCCAAGGTCTAACATGTCCCGCTCTCCACGCACATACAGGCGTGAGTCCCACACTGAAGTAGGCAAAAACATTACAACGTAATAAGAATCCCAAAATGGGATCTGGACAGCGTGCTGCGCACTGGTCAGAGGCCTGTTTGAAGCTGCACAACCCAGTGTTCCCAGCATCTGAAGGGATGTAAGATTATCTATACTAGCCTCTCTTTCTTTATAGTGTTATCTTTAATAAACGGTATTTTAAGTGATACTTTGCAGTGTCCAAGTGCCTCTTTTACTGGGATCATAACAAACCAGCACCTCCTGGTGCAAAACAGATGAAGAGGACAGGAGAGCTAGAACGCTATAAAAGAAGAACTGAGTGATCAGAAGGACTAGAATTACATACATGGGTGAAATTTGACCAGAACAACAGCAAAATGCAGCACTGTTCCCTTAGGAAGCAGAACCAAAATATACCAATGCAATGTAGTAACTTGTCAGTTTAAAATTACATAAAAAGCAAAAGCTCTGACTCAGCTGCAGAGGTGTTAATGTAACAGGTGTTGGATTACAATCAAGGCACAAACTTCCAGTAAACATACAAAAAGTACACACATAATCTTGTGTACTACATACTCACGTTCAGAAGCAACAACTCCAAGTATGTACCAACACAGAAAGAGGTCAACAACATCACCTTCAGCAACAGAGTAAAAAAAAAATATTCTATCGTATCCTGCTTAGCAAAATTAAGCTAGCACAGGCATACAAGCTTCAATAAACATCCTGCGCTATAGAGGACAGCTTATCTCACTAAGAAGAGGGAAAAAATAAAACCTATCTCAGTGAAAGGGAAATTGTCAGCAGAATATACACACGTAAGGCCTTGGTACACACATTTAAGCCACAGATCAGGGGAAGGCCCTAAGAAGAGGATGGAAAAGCTGCTCAGAGGTGAACAAAGTTCAGAGGGAATCCGAGGAGCTTGTGATACGGTTTTTCAGAATAACAGAAGTTAGCACAGAGGTACAGCGGCTTCCCTCCTATCCCTCAGTGCCTGCCTTCATCCTCTCACCAGGGCATTAATTAAGAATGAGTGAATCTGGCTCCTCAGTAGGAATTAAGGAATCTGCTAGGTTTTACAAGGCAGGGAGAGGAATACCCAGAATCAGTTCCCCAGCTCCAAAGAAAGAAAAGTTCATCGGCATGTAAACTCAGGGAAGGAACTGGGAAAGCAGAGAGCAGCAGGTGTTGCTGTGGGTGAGCAGCCTCTTCAGGCCAACTTTTCAGAATGCAAATCACTTATATTATTTGACATGTTATTCCAATTGCACAGCTCTCCTAAACTAGAGACCTAAACTCAGTGATTTAGACTAACTTTTTCTCTACATTCTTATCTTAAACCTTGGGTCTTTTTACAGATAATAAAACAATACACAGGAACATCATGCCTGTTACTCAGATTTTTCTAGTTCACAACAACAAAACAATGTTTTAAAGCCACTTCTCTTGGCAAGACTGCTCCTAACTTCTCTTTACAGCTGCATGGCAAATTGGTATTATTTTCCCCCCCTCCAAGAACAATTCCACATTAGGATCCCAAATCCCTCACCAGTCCAAAAAGCTTCAATTCCAGATTACTCATCTGCTAAATGCCTGCCTTCTACTGCACTATTACTATTTTAATACAAGGTCAGGAAGCTAGAAATCTCTCCAGAAGCATAACTCAGCAATAGCTCATCTCAAACACAAATATCAGGAGAACTAGAAAATTTATGTCAAGTTTTCTACTTTCAAGATTTTCTGCCATTGGAGGCAGAAATCTTGTCCAATTGCTTCCCAAGAACACAATATTGAGGCCCCCAAGCCCATGGCTTAAATGTTGTCTGATGCTCAGTGCTGCATGACCTCAAGTCAATACAAGCAGCAAATGCCTTCCTGACTGTAACACATGGTCATGTCACACCTCAACTCATTTTCTTTTCTGACAAAACAAAAACACTCAACCTGAAAACCCAGAGTCTGAACATCCCACACATTCAAATAAATATTCCTACAAAGAAGAAAAGAAAAAACCCTCTTGCCCTTTCTGGAGGCAGAGTTATGTACAAGCAGCACCATTAGGGAGATGAACACTTAACACCTGAAATTTCTGCAGACCTAGTGACTCAACAGCCCAAGTGTCATTTGGTTCAAAACAACAGTATAAAGCATGCATTTGCCTGAATTTTTGATTATATCTTAAAAATTATGAAATGAAGAACAGTGATCCTTTTCCCCCCCCCATCTCATAGAGGGGTACAGTAAGACTTACAAAGCCAAGTAATCTATAATAAAAAAATCAGAAATTTATATATAAACCAAAGTATATGGTCCACATCAATGTAAATGTATTATTTGCACTGAACTGTTTATACTGCCTGCCAATAGCAAGTTGTCCAATTTTCAATCCATAATACAGATGCCGAATTTATAGAGAGATGTTTCCGAGAAACATTCTCCAAAATTAACAGATATTTTTAGGAAAGCACCAAGTAATCAACTGTGATTGCTCATATGAAGTATAGAATTGCTTGGGACACATACTAACAGGTATACTTAGATCCAACAAATGTGATCCCAAAATGAAATTCAACAATACCTACCACTCACCACCTTCACTACCCATTACCACAGTGGATGTAGAGCACAGTCTTACACAAAAGAAGGAGATCCCTTAAAAATGGAGGGGAAAAATCCCCTCTTCGCCCTGGTTTTGATTTTTGGGTCTAGCAAGTAACCAGAGAAAGTCAGTGACTTCATATACTCTTCAACAGCGTTTAGTAGGGGTTTCAATATGTATGTTAGTTATGCAAAATAGTGCGTTCACAAAATAACACTTACCTAAAACGTAGATCTCTGCCTGCACAGTTTTGGGAGCTGGTATCCCACTTACTCATCAATGAAGAAGTTGATTGCTATGGCCAAAATTTGAAGTAAAATTAGGCCAAACACATTACAGAATTTAGTCTTATCCCCTTGTTTAACCATGTAAGTCCTTCATCCAGTGTACTCTGTAGACAGTAGATGATAATTAAGCACAAAATATCTAGTGTTGGAGTGAAATAAAGTAAGTTTGTTGAAGAGCAAGTATATGCCTGTGAGCATACAGCAGGAGTAAACATGATGAGACAGGAGAACAGAGTTGCCACCAGAGAGCTGGTGGTGGGAACAGTGTCCCAAAAATCAACTACTGGGGGGCGTGGCATGAGTGAGGCAAGTGCGGGGCTTGGCACTGGCAGCTGGACCTGGTGCTAGCTGATGGGGGTACAAATGTCTGTGTTTTCCCCAACCAGGTGTGCGTTTGCTGTCAAACCTGAAGTTGGATGAGCCAGTGAGTACAAGGGCCTGGGTCACGGCTGGGGTATTAGGCAGGCGAAGGGTCTGTGCTTATATCCAGAGGGACCCGTGACTATCGGATGCCTGCCACAATGCAGGTTAGGCAGCACCCCTACAGCTGGGGCACAGGCCCGCAGAACCTAAACCAGACAAGCAGAACCAAGTGGCAAGAGCAACAGCTCCATCTGAAGCCAATCCAGGAAATCCAAACATCAATTCAGGAATAGGGCTGGGCCTAGGCCCACCTACAACACAGCTACAGGGAGTACAGGATGCCACAGCCTGAACTGAAATAGGACCTGTGGGCCCATGGACTGGGAGTGGGTCAGGGTCCCTGGTGAGGCTGTTTAGGGCCATTAAGGCCCAATACTGCCCTCACGGCTCTGACAACTGGATTCACAGCTGACAGCAGGTTTAAACCTTAAAAATAAGTGTTATTTTCCCTTTGATGGGCATGTGTGTGTCAACTGGATGGCACAGCTGAGCTGTATCCTTCTGCTGTATTTAGGTGGGAAGGGTAAGTACTGAGGCTGGAGAGACTTCACATTTGTTGGTCCATCTAGCCTCCTCCCCTCCAGAATATGAAATGGACATCTCACTGCATAGTCTTGACCTGTACCAGCATTACTCCCACTTCTATTTATTTTTATAAAAAAAAAAAACAAACCCACAACACATTTTCTTGCAATTAACTTCTGATCTCTTTTTAAAAATAGCAATCACAGAGCCCACATAGCCGAGAGGCCATTATTACTAGTTCTTATGCCATTTCCACCAGGTTACACAGAATGCATTTTTCAAAGGAGAAAATCCAAAGATTTCAAAGTCTACTTTCATAGTACATATGGTATCGCACTCTTGACAGTTTTTCCCGTCCTCAGGAGAAAACCCATGAATATTTACCACATACCTCTTACCATACAATTGATGTAACCTGGTGTACCGCTATTTTCATCTTACAGAGATTTTTTGGGTAATTGCAGTTGCTCATGAAAACTAACAGGATTTTGAAGATGCTTTCTGGTTAGTCTGATAGAAATGGTGGAAGAAGGCAAAGAAGCATAACATTCCCAGGCCACTGCCTCTCCTTCAGCCTTCTCTTGACCATTTGCATCTGCAAGAACAGAAAGATTAATTGCCCCCTTAACCTCGATGCCCCTCGGGAAAAAAAAAAAAACAAAACACCCAAAACCAACACTTCTGACCACAAGAGTTACTATCTAGCAGAAACTCCCAGTCCCATTTGACAGCAGACTCACTCACTATTTCTAAAATAAGTTTCACAAGATATTCAAAACCCTGTGGAACACCAAAGGCTCTATGGAACATGGCTGGATAACAAATACAATCACACATGGAACAAGAAGGAAAAGACCTCAGAAGATAACCAGGAAGTACAAGCAGGGGCAGTACTCCTGTCAGTGAGACTTAGTCATGCTCTTGGCTGCTCAGCATCAGAGCCTAGATGCAATCTCACCATGTCTGACACCATGACGACACAGGTTTTACAATGCTTTCCATCTGGAAAGGGGAAAAAATGTGATCCACAGATAACTTGCTCTTTATTTCACACCAATTGCTGTGTTCACACATGTCCTCATATGATATTCATTCTGTACGTAGATAGAGACTTTCACTGCCCACATTAACAAGATAATTCAGACTGTTTATTTCATCCTCTCAGGCCAGGAGCTAAACACATCAGTTCAAGCACTAACATAATTACTGAGGTATGTTGGAGCAAGTCAGATCAAGAGATACAATCAGGTACAGACAGACACTGCTAAGACACTGCATATACATCCTGTTACATGCTGGCAGCCACAGGAAGCCCCTCTGCCTCAGACACATTTCTCCTGCACAGCATGCAGCAGCATCAAGTCCATTACATCATGGCTGGAACAGAAGTCAATCCAGTACCACTTCAGGAGGGCTGTGCTTACCTGCCCAGGAAAATACCAACCTGTCAACCCTCCAGAGGGCTCTCTTGCTTCATGGAGGTATGACAGCTTGCTTGGAGATCCCTTAACTTAGAGCTGCATTGTCTAATACTGAATACACCCAGCAGCAGCTCCAGAGGTCAACTCTACCTCTATGTTTGTTGACGAGAAAAAAAAATTACGTTGCCTTCCCCACAGCCCAAAGCATCCCAAAAGCATACACAAATTTCAGTTTTGCTCCCCGTAACGCTCAGATATGCCAGCTCCCCAGTGTTGTGTCTTTCATAGCATGTAACTGTTCACAAAAATGGCCTTCTGGATGAGGAGATATTTTGAATAATTTCATAAATATGGAAATAATGTCCATCCGATGGCTGCATCTAACAGCATATCACATGAGAGTACTCCAGCACTCATGAAAGTTTTCAGACTTCATGGAAAAGGCCTCAGGTTGGAAAATGACCAAGATCCCAAAACATTCAGGCAAGTGCCGGAATAAAATACTGAAGCGAAACATCCTCATGGAGCAAGATAAAGTGGACAATTCTTTTACTTACAATATCTGTAAAGAGAAAAAAAACACAAATCCAGTTTAAAGCTGGAAAAATACTTTAAAATTACATCTTCTACAGAATGCCACCATAAGAATACAGTGCTTCTACCAATTCTGACAGAAGGATGACTAGACATATCATCCTGTAATATTTAAGTCCTTGAGGGTCTACGAAGCATTACTAAAGAAAGACTTTCTATGAAAGCTGATACCAAAAAAGAAATGTATAATGTATAGGCCTATAATGCTATACCCGTGGTTTAAATCTTCCTTGGGAAATTCTTAGCATCTGCACTAAACCGCAACACACAGATGTTCTCAGGAAAAGCATAGAGACTTATCAAAATAGGATATAAAACCCTGCATAGGCTTCAGCTAGAAAGAACATATCGTTTCTATGGTTAGAAATGCTAGCTCTATAAAAAGCATTTTGGTATTAGAATCAATTTGGTGCTGAACGTAAGAAAGCATCTGAGGAAAAAAAAAACAAAACAAAGTCAGTTTATCTGCTAGAAACTAGGGGCTTTGTTTTAAGACTTTCAAAACAAATAATAGCTCAAAATAATAATAAAAAATAGTAACTTCAAAACAAAGACAACAAGAAGAAACCCACAACTAGTCAGTCTGAGTATTCAACAGGATACTTAAAAAAGGGCCTGGCTTAATTTTTTTTTTTAACGTTTTTTATATTAAATGCCTAAGGCCTGAAGCTTACTGCCTAAAAATAGAAATATTAAAAGTCCTCAGGTACAATAAAAATAGTCAAGTTTCAAACAGACAAAACAGAAGATATGCTGTTCTGCTGAGACTACAAGAATGGCAAACATCCCTCCTTAACTGGAGTTTGCAAGCAGAGCTGTTGAACTTACTGCACAATGCTTTTGTGGGATTGACCTGCTGTCCAGCAAGCAGCTGCTGCAGCTTCTTGATGTCTATGCGTGCCTCAGCCATGCTTTCCAGATCTCTGTCTTGAGCAGAACTTTGACATTCATCCTCTGACACTAAAAGCGTAAGAACACGACACTTAGTCAAAATCAGGAGGAGTTTCAACACCTATAAGGACACACCTGATAATCATTGAACAGCTGGTACTCAAACGGGTTGTTTTTCAGAAACAGCAGCACAAGGAAGAGGAAGCCCAGCTTTCCTACAAAGTTGTCAAGGATACTGGAAGAGATTCCCCCCACAAACATGAAACAGCCATTGTCCACTTTTCTTTTTAAGGTTCCATTTGAAGACTTCAAAGTACTTTATGCTATTTCGTAAGGACTAACAGAAGGCAAGTACTGTTATAGGCATCACACTTAAGTAATGAGATCAGGCAGACACAAAAGGCAACAAACAGGGAAACTTACCCCAGGGAGGATTTCCCAAGTCTTTAAAATGTGTTGTTACAGATACTAAGTCAGTTTCTATTTTCAAGTTCATTTCTCCACTCAAGTTTGCTTCAATCACCTGCAATACAATCAATCTTAATTTTAGGCAAGCCACTTTTGCACTGCAGAATTACAAAAGAATAAAGTGCAGCTTTGTTCAAACAACAAGCTTCCAGAAGCACTTCAGTGCCTTCACAGCATAAGTGTACTTTTTGAACGTGGTTTGAACATTTGAATGTTCAGCTACAAAATGCATTTTCATCATTCCTGTGTGAATTATCCTAGACCAACCTCCCTGGAATTACAAAAAGAAAGAAATTCAATTGCTCTCCAGTGCTTTTAGAACAAGCACTGGCTTTGGGAAGTTTATGTGCTGAGGAAACAGCTTTAGAAATAAGAGACTGAAGCTGGAGAAATGCAAGGTTTCCTGCATTTCCATCCAGCTTTTCACCTTCACAGTCCATATGACACACACAGAAAATGGGATGCACCAAGAGCTGACCTGCAGTTGCAGTGTTGCTTTCCAAGTCTTAAAAACAGACAACAGCTGCACCAGAGCAGGACTTTGAACTGCTAGAAATCCTGGAAAAGTGCTGAAAGCTTTCAAATTCCATCCTGACAAAGTGTCCAACCAGAAGGAGACTATATATGATCTTACACAAATCCCAAGCAGATCAGAGGATTCCTAAAGCACATCTTCATTTCTGTGATTAGAAGAATTCTCAACAATTTTAAAAGAGGCTCATACCACGACCAGAATCTCCTATAGAATGGGAGATGCTCACAGATGAATGCTCCCAAGCAATGGCCAAGTACTATTTGAAAGAGCTTCTAAGCCCTTTTTGCAGCACTGATCTTGACCAGTTTTACTACCAGGATGCATCTAACACAAATATTTAATTGTGACACTTGATGTTTTTGTTCTTTAATAACAGGAAAGCATATAGAGGATGCATATAGTCTGCCTCCTCCCTTAGAGCTATCAAAGCTATTGCACAGAGATTTATTTATTTTCCTGCTTTGGAGCAGGAGGTAAGGAACTTAGGAAGGTAGGTATGCCCAGTGTTGATATGCCACCTCTTCTGAGTGTTGCTGAACACCAAAGTTCAATCCCATCATACAGCTATCCTGCGTGAGAAGAGATCCTCAACGCTGGGAACAAAGCAGTTACACACTCTGCTTAGTTGTGTGTAAGCACTTCCACTGAGGACATGGGGGAAGGAAGGAGAGAGAAAAAATAAAAACCCCAAAAGACTGTCAAAGGAGAAGAGTTTGAAGTGCTTACTCTTGTATTTGCAGGATGACTGCCATTTGCAAAATTGCCAGAAACCCAGGGTAATCTCTCAACTCTTCCAAGCCTTGGAAGACTGAGGCTGTCCCAGTTTCAGGATTCTCAGTTTACAGAAAATCTTCCATTTATCAAAATTGGTATGAACAGCCCCAAAACCAAACTATTCCAAAGCTCTATGCTTACTTACTAACTTTCATGTCAGTCAATTCTGGTGACTGCGAGCAACAACAACTAAAAAAAAACCAAACCCCTTTTTGGGCCAGCTGCAGAGGGCTTCTTTCAATGGAAGGCCCACCAGCACTCCAGAAAGCCAGGGTGGACTGGAAACCCACCATATCAGAGTCTAAAGCACAGGGTGTTAGTAGGATTTCCTTTAAATCCTACCTCAAGTTTACCTAAAGTTCATTCACACAGACACCTAACACAAAACTCACTTAATAGGCATTTCTTTAATGAAATCACCTGGAAAGTCTCCACCTAGCTTCCTGAAGGACCGCAATTTCTTACCAGCTATAAAGAGCAGCTTGTAGCAACACAATGCCATGTTCTTTCGAGGATTCAATACAAAGAGCACCACTTCCTGGGAAGCTCAGGACAAGCTCTTCAGTGTAAATCCTAAAATAAATCCCATCATTCTCTTCAGCCCTTACACAGTCTTCAGGTGCCTTTAGTTCAATGTCTGACCCATCCCAAAATAAGATATAACATGGGGGCACCAGTTTGGGCAACCAGGAAACATGTCCAAGATAAAATAAGGTCTGTAGGACACACACCTGAAGTGCCTTAACTTACAATGGAATTGCTGAGATTCTTCATTCTCTCCACAACACACTTCATTGTTTTCAGCACTGGTAGGTAAATACTGACCTAGAAAGACATAAGAACTGCATTCGCACAAATATTTCATGTGTGACTAGGATGTGATGCATTTATTTCTCCCTTCAATTCTATCTTATTTTGGACTCAGTTACCTATTGAGTGCAGGGAGTACAGTATTTAATTGAAATCAGCAAATGACTCAGGAACAGAGGAACTCTTTCCTGTAATACCAACAGGCCATCACTCTAGCAATTGCTTCAGACATACTATCCCAAGTCTGTGTTCAAAATAAAGTAGTGACAGGTTTTTGCAGACCAGATTCTCACATGAACCACATCTGTGTTACTGAGCAGATAATAGTTACTATAGCCAAAAGGGAAAGAACATGATTCCCATGGTACTGTAATCATTTCTGGAATTGCATCAGTGTAAATCTGAAACAACAGAACAAAATACATCAAGTTTCTCCTGAATTATACGTCTTCAGAATTTAAATACTCTTAGCTATGGAAGTAACAGACATCCATAACTTCAAATATGAGCACATTTGCACACAGACCTTTCCTTGCAATCCTGCTAAAAGTCAAAAAGGATATAGAGAGGATATAAAAAAATCAGGACGAAACACATGGCCGTTAGGCCATGAATTTCAGAAAGAACAGATTATTTGGGCCACTTGGTACCTAAACAGCTGAAACAGTACAAACCTGTGTGGTTTGGAGGCACTCCTGCTTAAAGCCATGCAAGTCTTTTGCTCCTACCCTTCTTCCACCCTGAATATCACAGCAACAACTGGTAACGACCTGCCCTGTTTTTACAGGCTCTGGACTCTCTTGTCAAGATGGAAGCCACATCCCATCCCTCTCCAAACCTCTAGCCTCCAGCCTTTCCTCTTTCCTTTCACCTCCTCTCCAAAACCCACCGGTAGTATACTCCGCAGCAACAGCATTCCACTTGCAACCTCCCCTTTCCGTAGGGAATATAAAAACAGAGGCTTACATCAAAGTCTGGCACACTGGGCTCTCTGAAGTCATTCCATAATCTTCTGGGAATAACCCCCACAGGAATGTCATGTGTCACAATCCTACTGCTGCTTGATAAGGATGGCTTGAGGGAGAGAGAGGATGCTCTTGCAGTTAAAAACAGGGCTTGAATTCTGAATTCAAATTTTTCAGACCTACTCTGGGAAATACTATAACTGAGTGCCCCAGACATCCAGTTCCAGTTTTCCATAGGTTCCTATCAGTCTGCTACAAAGCAGACTTCCCTTTTGAATAAGGAAGAGGTTGTGAGGCATCAGTCATTAGTACCTATAAGCTATCCTCAGAGCTGAAGAGATGAATCAGTGAAGAGGTGTTAACAACAAAAAAAAAAAATCAGAAGACAGCAGTTTGAAATGGAATGGCAGAACAATTAAAAGCAAAATGAAGAGCCAATCACTACACTGAAACCTACTTCACCTAATCTTTTCAATGAGAAGACAATAGTCCACAGAAAATTTAGAGAATGAAGGAATGGAGAAAAGTAGACATTAGAAAAAGGTGTTTCAATCGCATAGCTTTCATTCTTCCTCCACCTCTTCCTTGCCTTTTGGAAAATACAAAGCTGGTTCTGTGTGCTACCAACCATGATGGCAGGAAAGGGTAGTGAAATGGAAAAGGGTATGATTTTTCTTTATTTAGTTTTCTAGAATTACACCAATGACTACCAAAGCTTCTATTTGATCTTAGGAAAAGCACTTAATTTTTAAAAGCTTTTTCTTAATAATGAAGATAAAAGCATCGTTGCACTTACTAGCTCCACAGCAACTCTGAGACAGGGACAGTGTTTATTAGTCAACTTGATCTTCACTGCCTTAGCGCTCTGGGCAGTTTTTAATGCTCTTGACAGGTTCTCAGGCACCAACTCTAAATAGATTTCATTGTGCTCTGCAGCTACTCCTTCCATCTGAAATTCATCGAAGAAATTCCCCTACAATTTTTGAAAGTTGGGAAATAAAATAAAGCAAATGAAAAAAAAAAAAGACAGAGGGGCAAGTTTTACCTATCAGACCTTAAGCTTAGAACTGCATGTGTACAACAGGAAGCTTTCCTCTGCCTGGCATCACCTGCAGGAATCAAGACAGACTGCATAAGCATGAAGGCCCATTTTTTCAGGCTAAACGTAGTAATTTCAGATCTGCCCCTAACACCTATCAGTCCTCAAAACAAGAAGTATGACGGGCAAGTTACGCTTTCCTGCTTCCAGTTTTGGGCAGGCCCTTGTGGCCCAGCACACACTGAAGCTTTACACTGAAGTGACAACCAAGGTAAAGGGGATGTCTAGCCAGAAACACCAGGCTTGTGCAACTAAAAGGCCATCCTGCAAGACAGAGTGCCTTCAGTGACCAGACAGGCCTTGAGAGACCTAGCACATCGCAGGTGAGGGCTATGTGCACAAGAAACCCACTGCATACACCAGACCCAACTGCATGGTCTGGTTTTCAATGACAACATGGTTACCGAACTTTCGCGGGCTTACCTGGCACAGCTCACACCACATACTGACGCCTCCATTTGCTACTTTATCGGAGAGGATGAAATACAGCTTGCTGACAGTAAGGCGCAGGGTGCAGGTCTTGGCTAACTTGGCGATTGTGTTAATTACACCTGGGGAGGGAGGGGGACGTTACGGCGGTAACCACTTCACACACCTCGTCCCAGGGGGACAGTCTCCAAAAACGCAGCTCACGCTGCTGCAGAAACTCCCAAACACCTCGGGGCGAAGGAAAGCGCCTCACGCTGCCTCCCCCCCGGGAAAGGCCTCTGGGCCCGCGGTCTGGCCCTTACGACGCCCGCCACAGCCCGCCGGCGCGCACAGCCCTTCTTCTTCCCGTTCCCCGGGAAAGGCGGCCCCGGCCGCTCGCCGAGGCACAGCCGTCCTCCGGCCCGGCACCCCCACCCCGGCACACTCACGGCTGAAGTGGTTGAGACACGCGAGATCCACGATCTTAGCCCGAAATCGCATGGCGGCGCCCGGCCCGCCGCCGGCTCCGCCTGCTGCTGCGGCACCGCCCGCCGCTAGCGGTACGGCCGAGCGCGGGCCCGGACAGGAGTCAGTCAGGGAAAGAACGGCCACTGGCCAAAAGACTCCACGCGGGGAGCAGCCATTGCAGCCGCTCTCCTGCTGCGCGGAGGCGGGCCCTGCGGCGGAGGCGGGCCCTGTGGACTCGCACTGGCGGAGGTTGGCTGGCCTACTTCTACAGCACTGGCGGTTCCGGGAGCCGGCTCCGAAGAGCTCACCTCAGAGCAGAAGCTGTCGGCATCCCCAGGACATACATACGTATAAATCTAAACATCTGTATGGCCCCCTCCCGCGATGTCTCAAGGAATTTTCTTCTTCAAATCCAAGGGGTCCTTTGCAGCAGAAACCATCAGCCCCTGGCAGGGGCCAGGCCCAGATTCGCCCCTAGGCGGAGTACTATGCCCGACATGAAGCGATGGCGAGGGAGGAAAGCAACAGCCATGTAAGAAAATAGCGAGAACAGAGCTCTCCAACGGGCCTTTCCTCTTCCCCGTCGCTAGCCAGGCCACTCAGAAAGGGCTGGGCAACTGAAAGTGTTTTGAGAAAGGAGCTCTCTGTCAGACCGGGCACCTCATGCGGACAGGCTCCCTTTGCCCAGGGCTATTTCAGCTTAGTGCATGGTGTGCAGGGGTTTATGTAGAGACTGGCATAGTTCAAGGAAGTATAAAGTGAGGGAAAACCTTGCTTTACCTGCCCCTGTCCGTGTGTGGCATGCCTGTTTCCTACAGGAGGCTTGGTCCTTTGCCTCTATGGTGTTCTTGGTCCCTTGCAGTCCTTGAAAACTGCAGCATTTGCAGAGACAGTTTTCTAGTGCTGTCCTCTTAGGTTCCTCAGGATTATCTGGTGTGCATTTGTCACACTGCAAGTTCCCCAGGTCAGCTAAATTGCCTTTCTTTCATTTGATTTTGAAATACTCTTGGGATGCTGCTCACAGCGCCTTGATGTTGTCTTTCAATACAGTCATTATGAAGAAAACTAAAGAACAAAAGAAACAACCTTGGGTCTACATACTGACAGAAAGAGCAATAGTTTCTGGAGAGGTTATTCTTTGGCTGTGTTGCTCCCAGGCCCTGTGCACTTTGTAGAAATCAGCTGAAGATTTTCTAGGAGAAACCACTCCAGTGCAGCAGGGTTCAGCAGAATCAATCCCGATTCAAATCTTCAACCAGTAAACTCAGCACTGTGGTTTGATATACACTGTATTTCCCTGATAAAAGTCATCCTAACAAGATGATAATTCACTGTCAAAGCTCTTACACAATGTCTGTGAATATATTGCACTCTCATCTTTTGTCAGTTCCCTTTTCTGTTGGCTGCTGTTGTCGAATTGGTCTGAGAGGCATCATGGGGCCCATTGGTCCCCAGGACCACAGAAATGGTTCTTTATCGCTCCAGGCTCTACTTTAATCGGTAGACCCCTGGCTGAGGGTATGGCTACACCGGAGAATGGGGGATCACTGATAGGTTGTCGTGGTTTAACCCCAGTAGGAAGCTAAGCACCACACAACTGGTCACTCACTCCCCCCCCAGTGGGATGGGGGAGAGAATCGGAAGAGTAAAAGTGAGAAAACTCGTGGGTTGACATAAAGACAGTTCAATAGGTAAAGCAAAAGCTGTGCGCACAAGCAAAGCAAAACAAAGAATTCATTCACTACTTCCCATCGGCAGGCAGGTGTTCAGCCATCTCCAGGAAAGCAGGGCTCCACCACGCGGGAAGTTACTTGGGAGGACAAACGCCATCACTCTGAATGTCTCCCCCTTCCTTCTTCCTTCTCCCCCGCTTTATATGCTGAGCATAACATCATATGGTATGGAATATCCCTTTGGTCAGTTGGGGTCCCAGCTGTGTCCCCTCCCAACTTCTCGTGCACCCTCAGCCTACTCGCTGGTGGGATGGTGTGAGAAGCAGTAAAGGCCTTGACTCTGTGTAAGCACTGCTCAGGAATAACGAAAACATGCCTGTATTCTCAACACTGTTTTCAGTATAAATCCAAAACATAGCCCCATACTAGCTTCTATCAAGAAAATTAACTCTATCCCAGCCAAAACCAGCACATAGCTGTAGTAGGAAAAGGGGAGGTAGAGTGGAAAAGTAGCAACTGCAATGATGGAAAAAAATTATTCCTGCAGGGGTGATTTGGAAATTCTTGATTAGTCGGGGGTGAATAAGGAGGAACTAGATTGTCATCCCACTGGAGTTTTACTTGCCCAGATCGCAAAAATACCTAGGAATAACTATAACAGCAACAATTTTATAGTCTTCATCTTGAGAGATAACTGGTAGGTCACCTACTAGGTTAACCCCTTCCTGCATTAACCTTCATTCATATTTAACGTCTTGATTTCTTTCAGGGTCTCAAGTTCCAATTTAAGCCAAGTTGAGATCTTCAAAGCTAACTGTTCCTTTCTGTCCTTTCCTTGCCTGACAATTATTTCTACTCTACACTCCACTATCATTTCTGCTAGTGGTGTATCCCAGCATTTCACACAGCAGTCCCCACCATCTGACAGCCAGTGAAAGCAACTCCATGACATTTGCTGATGTTTCTTGTTATGTCAGCTCTACAAGAGCACACATAACTTTGGGAACTAAATAGTTTCCAAGTTCTCTGCAGATACTACTTCTCCCTTTTTTTATAAACACTCTACAAAACCTTCTACTTTTTATTTTCGGAACCGAACCATGGCACTCCAGTGCTCAAAGCTGTTGCTTGAGTTCAGGGCGACTTCTCAATGGGGCACACTGAGATGGAATTAAATGGCCTAGACTTTTCTACACTACTACAGGTACATGTATTTTTTCCCCACCTTTTTAGATTAATTCATTTTTAACAGAAATTTATCACAAATACCTGCAAAATATCATGGCTTAGGCTTCCCTGTGTGTCAATCCCATCTACCTCCTCTGTGTTCTACCAGATGGATGTCAACAGAGCACTTCTTTTGGGATGGTGAGCATTTCCTTTCTGGAGTACTTAGAGTGAGAAGAAGATGTAGGCTGTTTACCTAACTCTACCTTCTTAGTCCTTAGCCATCAAGCTTAGAAATATTTTTAAAGCAGCCAAGCCAAAAGTACTGATGGCTTCACAAAAAGGAAAATAGAATGAGATGTGTTTCCAACTCTGTTCCCAGCCAGAGGGATAGAAGTTAACACTGCAAAACTTTGTTTAGATTGGCCTAAGTAGGCCAACTATCTTTGGCCTAGTTAGTTATGCTGTAGATCTTCATTGTATTTGGCAATGGAATTTCTTTAGAATTTCTTAGGGCTTCTAAGAAATTAATCTGCTGAATCATATTATCTGTATTTGTCATCCATTTAGAAACAGCTATTTGATGCTTAAGCACTGTGGTAGAGCATACATACTATAAATACCTAATTAAAAAGGACTAGGTAATCAGGGAAGAGACACAGTACAAGAATTTGTATAAATGTACCTTTAAAAATTTACTTAGGCACTGTTTTGGAAGCAGGCAAAAAAAGGGGGTGAAAATTCTGGCTGGAGGAAAGATCCTGGAAGAGAGAGGAAAATCCTGGAAATGAGGGGAAGTTCCTGGAGATGGGGGCGATTCATGTAGGTAAATGCTGGAGGGTGCCCAGGGTCCTTGGCTGGTAATGCCAGTGACTGCAAGCATGAAGACAGCATAAAACCAGCATAGCTTTCTGCCCGACTTTCCAGACCAGTAGCAGTCTCCCTACTACGAAGGGAAGTCAGGACCTAGTGAATATAACTTGAGAGGAAAGGGGAGAGGGACATGAAAGGGAGTGTGTGAAGCAATCAAGTAGGGTAAGAGCTCTGATCTTGTTTTTTCTTAAATGAACACGGATGTCCTGATCCACAATAAGTTGTCATTTCCTCTGTCTCACCTGTAACACCTTGGCACCTAATGGACTACATTACCTCACTAGCACAATGTAGGCACTCTGCTGCTCTCTTTACTGCCCTGTGCCCTATATTCTCAGATGGGCAGCCTCTTCTGAGAACTTGGTGTTCTCAGATTCTGTCTATGCTGCTGGTGCCTAACAAGAAGCTTACCTTGCTGCTTCTGCTACTCCTACTTTTGCTGGTTTTGATCATGCCCTAGCAGCCTTTGAAGATACCTAAGGCCTAAGTGGTGGCTGCTTTCTTCCTAGGGGGTAGGCTTCCTGAAAACTCCACAGTGAATGGGTCAGGTATCTGATTCAGGACTCAGCAGCTTAGGCAGAGAGGAAATGATCATCAAGGCCTGGAGTTCTCACTCCATTGATGGAAGTAGTTAGGGCTGAGATCTTGGTCCTTTGGCCTTTCCACACCCCTCATCATAGAGAAGATTTGGAAGACCACTTCCTACTGATGGAAAAAAAACGGGCTGATTGGCAGAGAGTGCAGAACTTTTGTCTGTGGAAGGCCACCACTAGGGCTCTCTGCAACGAGCTGTACTGCCAGGACTCCACCTTTTCTGCAGACCTATTCAGATGGCTGATTCCCTCTGAAATCTCATTACCCCAACTCTAAGTGGCTGGAGAGCCACTTGTGATGTAGCTGGTTGCTATGTGCCTGTCCAGGAAGGTTAGAGTTCTTCTAAGAGTGGTACCAACTTCTCTGACTGAGGAAGCCTGATGTGAGGCATCAGGACAGTGCTGGAAGACTGTGCTAAAGGGCCATGTCAGAGGAGCACACTCTTCTGCTACTGGTTCAGAATTACTTAGGAAGAACTTAAGGTCATGAATCTCAGCATATTCTGTTGAATACTAAAATGCTTAAAATTTATCTGCAAAATTTATTAAATATTTGAAGAGAATTGGTGAATCAGACTTTCTTTCTACATCTAAAGAAAATAAAAACATTTGGTTTTCCTGGAAAGATTTAAGTTCATCTTACAAAATACTCTACCAACTCTCTCCATGGGTGGTCTTGGGTCCTGATGCATAGTAGTGGAGTTTCTCCCTGAGTAAGTGTTTCAAGTATACTGCATTACCTGCAATGTACCCTAAGTGTCCTTAGTTTTAGGACTCAGTAGAGAATGCTTCATTGGTGATTAGTCTGCTCAAATTGTGCTGTTGTTTCCTGTGACTGTTTTTGGCACTCACAATCTGCTTGTTCCAAACACTTCTGGACATGTTCACACCTCTTGATGACTAACTGGTTGTTTGCATAATTCAGCTATTTCTTGAACGCATTTCTTGTTATTTGGAACACGAGGTTGGTTACATTTTACCTACTTCTTTTAAAACAAAAAGTCATTAAAGTTCATAGGCTTATGCTAACAGCTATGCTAACTAGGCTTAACTCATGCTATCTGCTACATAATACGATAGAGAAAAAATCTGTCATAAGACCTAAAGAAATTAAACTATTCACAAATGTTCAAAGATTTTTTCCTTCAAAATCACAGGCTATTTCATTTTTATTACTTTGGTTGCCCTTCAAGATATAAAAAATGTAGACATAGATTGCTTGATTTTTGTTAGAAGTTCAGATCCTATATCATCCCAAGATGATATTCATGACACTCACCGGCCACTCAAGTTATTGAGCCCACCACAGACAAGTCAACAGCCTTGTTGTGATTGGCTTTATAATGAAAGAAATGGGCATAAAGGCCAAGTGTAGGTAGGATGAACATTAGAGGACTTGTCTGGAAAATGTACAGATATAACTTGGTCAGTGTGATTACAAATATTTGATAATACTCTTAGAAATTTACATTTACATTTTTTCCTGCAACTCTAGTGGTACAACGCTGACTTATGCAGAGATGGCACCTAGTCTGTCAATGCCGTATTTGTATCTATATCACAAAATGGCTTGAGATTTTTTCAAATATATTAGATGTGGCAAAAATACTGAATGTGAATAGAATAAAGCCTGTATGTGTGGTTCTTTGACAGACAGACCTCTATTTTTTTCATTAAATACTGCTCCATTAGCCTTTTGTTTGTAAAACAAATGGGGCTGCAGAAGACACAGCCCTGATGGGCTGAAATCCCACACATCCAGGTAGATTCACTGCATCTTTCATACTTCCATCACACTTCGCAGTTCAACACACTTTCCACTTTTCACACACATAGTTGCAGACTGCTTTTAGTGAAATGCTTGCTATATGAAGTTTAAGTGGGATTTGTGGAAGGAAGGTTGATCTAATCCCTTTAAATTTGTGACATGCTGATACATGTGAATCACAAAAGGCATAACAGACCCACGCTGCTTGCCTTTTTTGCCTTTGACTATTTATCATATGGTCTCCTAAGAAAACTGAACACAAATTTGTTCTCTAGCTTGTTTTCTAGACATGGTCTAACCTTCGTATAGCAAGCATTTCACTAAAAGCAGTCTGTAACTGTGTGTGTGAAAGGTGGAAAGTGTGTTGAACTGCGAAGTGTGATGGAAGTATGAAAGATGCAGTGAATCTACCTGGATGTGTGGGATTTCAGCCCAACAGGGCTGGATCTTTGTTAACAACGCTTTATTACCTCTGAAGGTTAAGCCACAATGAGAGGACAAACTTTACATATACAGACAATTTCCATCATTTGCTCTAAGTAATAAAGAACAGAGAAGTAATAACCAACTTAGGTATCAGAAATAAATTATTATATGCTATATACACACCTAAAAAACCTGCAAAAAATGGCTTTGTATTGTTCTGCGTTCTCATCAGAACTGACTAACAGGTGTTGCAGAATAAACACACGCTCTTCTTCAGGGGTTCAGGCCAGGCAGGAGCAGTTTATTGCTATAGCTGTAGGAGAGAAGGCAGAGCAACAGAGGTTCGGCTCTCCATCCATAGTGGATTAAAACAAAAGTACTAGGGCATATACACATTTACAGCAGAGATAAACAGCTTTGTGAAGGAGCCTGATATGGCAGAGCAGCGTCTGCGCAGCAGGAAGCTTTGTCAGAGCAGGTGTACTCTTCTGCTCCTGGTAACACAGAACCTGCAGCGCTGCCCGTGCATCTCCTCAGCCTGTCCCCCTCTCGCTTGTGACACTGCTGTGTCCTTGGCCAACTTTTAGGCCTAGTGAGTTCTGCTGCCACACAGTTACCTGTTGTGATCAAAACCAATTTCTCCCTCAGTGTTTCCTTGGTTAATGTATTTTTTCCAATTTTTCTGTTATTTATTTGCATAATAAATGAATTATACATGCACATGAAATCACGAGTTCTATGTTTTTCTGCCCACCTGAATAACTTAAAGTATACTTATGCAGGGAAGAAGGCATTCACACTGCTTAACTGGGAATCTGACTTAGGTTGTTTGATGGAGAGACGAAGAAAGTGAAAGAAAAATCTGAGAATGTCAACCCTGAGAACCAGAGGGATGCTGGAAGGGTGAGCATAACACCACGGAAAAGGGATAGATACTAGGAAGAGCTCCTTCTCTGTATAACAATTTTAACTGTATTATTGAGGCTTTTCCACATTAATTTGGACTACAAGTGGGTATTACTGTAACTGGTCTAATACACTAACTAGACTAAACTAACAGCACATTCTTAGTTCTATATACATGCCCGTACAGGTAGTTGCACATATATTCCCTTTGTCCCAGCAAGAGTTTGAGTGTAACAGAAAGGAGAACAGAGAGCTTTAATTTACCAGGCATTCCCATAAACAGGCAATCGTTTGGCTTGAAAAGTCTGTGAGATCTGATCCCAGTCTGCCAAAGCTCAGCTCTGAACATGTCTATATCACTGGACTGAGGAGGTGGTAAGATAGCTTTAAGATTTTTTTTGGCTGTTACGGAAAACTTCAGTATTTTTTACATAAATGAGTTGAAACTGATCACTGTTTTTATCTAGACGTTAAGGTTAATCAGTGTTTCCAATTTGAAATTGGACACTGAATGAAACACACCTTTCTCATACACTTTGTTTCAAAGTTATTAGTGAAAACCCCTATGTTAAGTGGTGCTTTGAGCAAGAAATTACTAAGTATAACATAAGCCTACACAGGCCACAAACCAATGCTCAGATTCCAAATACATTTTTAACACATTTTTTATTATATGGTTAATGGATCCACTGTGATGCATCACAAATAAAAAAATGGATAGTAATTGAAATATGGAAAAACATAAAAAGTGAAAAAGAAATGAAGAATAAAACACAACCTGCAGTTCCTTACTGATGAAGTAAGAGAACTTCAAGCCTTATTTTCTATCACCTTCTCACAAAACTGAAATTGAAGTAGTTTTGAATATATGGACAATCACAAGAAACTGTTTTGAGTTAAATGAAATAATTTTACCTAAAACAAGTTTTATTAAAATAACATTACCTTCAGAACCCTCAGGGAGGCAGTGCTTGCTCCTCTTTGTACCTTCATGGCTAAGTCATTCCCGTTCATTTTCAGTTCAGGGACCTTGTCTATGTGCTGCCTACATGCTGTTTTACTTTTGGGCTTCAATATCGAGTGAATCACATAAAACCTCTGGTGGGAAATCCTACCAGCTTGCAGAGAAAACCTACCAAATCAGAAAATAATATGCTAGATCTACAGACAGGCTGGTAGTCTAAGACGCATCTGTCTCCATATTTGTGCTCATGTTTGTTATAAAGAAGCGGTATATGGAGGTCCGAAGAGACTCAGAACTTTATAACATATGTAGGGATCTTGTCTTCAGGAAGAGATTTGCTGCTGGGCCAATATTCCAGCAGTGTCATGAAGCTGCCTACTAATACCACACTACAGTTGAAGCAATAAGCAATTACACAACCTGGTCAATGTTTGTGTGAGAACACAAGAAAGCAAAAATCTGCAAATAATGACAGAAATCTGAAAATCCCTGTTTTAATGGACTAAGTATTTTACACAAAATAGGATTTTAGTATTTGGAACACATATGTGGATGAGAAATTTACTTATGCAATTTCTGATTAATGAGAATTATACAGATAAGGTTTTCCATATGGTGAAAATTGCTATACTTTCTTCACCTATTTATGGACATTTACATTTTACAGCTCTGTAAATTTGACACTGCGTGTGGGAGGTACAAATATTATTTTTATATGAGTGATTAGTATTTAACAGAAGCAAACACCTTCAGGAATTAATGATTCTGATTTTGCTTATTCAAATGCAGTTTGATTGGACAGTAGAGCGTAACAACAGAATTAAAATCAGGCTTACATTCTGGCACATGAAAAAATTATTCTTACAGTCACATTAACAGAACAGAAGATTTTTCATGTAAATGGCTTTGAGAGTTTTTCTTTTTTTTTGTTTTTTATTTTGTTTCCAAATTAGTATAGCTGTAAATTTTTGGTCTTGGAAAGCTCTGATATTTCCCCTGTGAATTTCATATACTTCAAATGTCAGTGTTTTATAAAAATTCTAAAGGCAACAGGATTTTCTGTTTGCTGTGAAGATTTTTGGGTTGGAATGTTTTTGCATTGGAACATCTGGGATCCTCTTCTCACGCTGTTCCTTTCTTTGTTTTCTTTTATTTGATCTATTCCTGTTCATTTTCTTTACCAGATTAATTATCAATACTTTTATTGTCAACCTTTGCTTCCACTCCAGATACTCTGTGCTCATTTTAATGCAAGAAAGATAAGTATACATAAAATCCCCACAGCCCTCACAATCACCAAAAAGCCCAGTGTCCCAGACATCATAGAGCTTCAACCTGAGGCAAATTAATTTCTAGGGATCCTTATTAGAAGCCTTCATGATAGACATCTGTAGCAGTGCCTGTTGTGCACAGATATTACCGATACTACTAGACATTTTTCATTGACCTAGTTGGCTGTTAAACTCACGTAGGTCAATTTGATATCCAGAATGCTAGCAGCTATATCTGCAACTGAAATCAATGGACACTTTGCTCTGCATGGTTTCACTTCAGAGGAAATAACCTCTCAGAGGACTAGGAAACTCTGAAGAGGCACAAAAATCACAATGTGTATCAACACCAGTTCTTTGCACCAGAGCTGACCATGCCAGCAGCACTGGCAGCAGAAATGAAGACAGAGTTGAATGCCTGAGACTACAGTACTAGCACAAAGCTGGAAATTGCCAAGGGCCAAGGCAGCACCGAAGAAAAATCAACACTAATGCAACCAAAGCCATCACATCACTGGTGCTGGCAGAAATCAGTCTCATAAGGTTTTGCTGTAGGTGTGGCTAAGGAACAGTTGTCAGCAATGATTTTCTTGGTGCTGAAGGACGGCCTGAATAGCTAGGCATTAGTCTGTAGCAATCATCAAGGCCTCCAGAGATGCAGTGTGCTGGAATCCAGAAAAAGCAGGTGGGAAGGCTAGATGGCTTGGTAAGGCACTTCTCATTTGGTCTTTCTTAAGCTAGTAGCTTTCAAAGATATCAAGGACAAGGCAGAATGATCTGGCACAGATAAAATGACCCAGCCTCCTGGATCTGAAGACTTATTCCTTTTGGCATGAAGCCCCACAACTTGGAAGCTACTATGCTTCATCTGTGATATAGAAGAGCAGTGGAATGTCTCCGGCACATTGTTCTAAGCTGTGACAATACAAATACGTCTGGAATGAAAGTCACATGATGGAACATGAGTATCAGAAGTGGTACAGAAAGACGCTTTTGAAATCAAAATATAATCAAAAGGAGTCAGACACAAAGTATTGCAATTCAGTGAGGAAGTAAGAACTGAAAGTTCTGCATATGTGTTACCCTTTACATCACACGCAGAGCGTAAAGAACGTGCCAGCTACAGATACCGCAAAGACAGACTAACTCTGGTGGCAGAACTGAAGAATGAATGTGTGAACTAAGAACTTGCTTCTATAGATAAGCAATAGAGCGTAAAGCAATTTGACCAGAAACAAAATATTTATACAATATTTTGTATAAATTGTGTAAATACACAAAAGAGACAATTTATATTTTATAAAATATATTATTTTACTATAAATTTTGAACTGTCAGTACCAGCTATTCCAATCCAGTTTTACATTTCCAGTGAATACTTAGAAACATTAGTGAATTGATTTTACTTCTTAAGCATCTTTACAAGGGAGTCTAGAATAGGAGGCATAAGATACAAGGGATGTTCTTACAAAATTCCATTCACACCAAAAACAGCCAGTAGGTTTTAAGACATTAATTTGAATTAGATGTAAAAACAAACTGGCAAGGCAGAATTAACTAAAGCTTGTGTCTAAATTAAATTTAAAGTATGATGCTACAGGCATCGATACAACAGGCAATACCAAAAGCAGCATGCATCCTGCGTGTTGAAGACAGCAGCGCCTAATCAAGCAGAACTGCAAGAAGGGGATGACTTTTCTTTCTTTGATGAGCAACTCAGCATGCTGCAGAGCAGAACCTCCAGGAAACACAAGATCTGTCAACAAAAGCTGAGAGCCTGCAGCTCATGCAGCAACTCAGAAACTATTGAGAGGATTAAAAACACAAATTGGTCCTCAGGTGCCAAAAAAGTTTACAAGAACAGAAGAAATTGTAAAGTGCTTGCTGCAACTGAAAGATATTGAACTGACTGAAGACAAGCCTGAAAGCATAGATGTGCCTGCAAGGACACAACACATAGGAGAAAGAATTAGGTGTAAACTGTATGTTGTCGGATTCCCTCTGAGTTAAAGATTTCAATATCCAAGTTCACAGCTGGCTTCAGCAGACTAAAAGCCTTTTGACCCTTTTATGATGAAAAGAAAAAGGAAAAAAGACTGACACCACATCAAAGCTCTGGCAGAGTCTAGGTCCCACTACCATAAGAATCTGTATTAGCAAAGCTCACTGGTTATAATCAGGGGGTGAAAATAGAAGTTTTCAATGGATTTTTAAAAGTACCTCCCCAGCCCCCACGGCATACCAGAAAATTCTGGAGAGATGCAATATACCCTCCCTTCCAGTGGCCAGAACTGCAGTGTTATGGGCAGTTCAGTGAAATGACCTCATAGGTAATTGCCTTCTGCCCCCCAAAGTAGTATTTATATAAGCTAGAAACAACAGTTCATTCTGTGTTATTTAAAAAGACCAACAAGAACACAATGGTGTTTGCTTCTTTTATTATGAAAGATACAAAACCACAGAGTGTAGTGAAGCTAGCATTAGAAACGTGAACTTTTTTTGAACCAACTTTCTATTTACATACACAAAATTCCCCAAGTGGAACAATATCAAATGTGAGACACATTATCAGAATATACCATATATACAAGTTCAGAGATTTAATATCTCTGTTACTCTATACATGATTGTTACACAAAAAGTCAATTCCTACCTGTCTTACACAAGTATTTTAAATTAAGCTTATGAGACTACTCAAGCAAAATAAAGCAGAATCTGGGCAAAGTTCTGCTATCTGAACAGTTACTTTATAAATATAGTACAAAATAATGGAGCCAGGTTTTCAGCCAGGCTCAATCTTTTGTTGTGTCAAATAGCCCATGCTCCAAATTGATGGAAGTAAAATAATGGAAACTATTACTGATTTTTATTGACATCCAACCAGAAATATCTCAGGAGTCAAAGACACACTGGTTTTCAGATCACTGATCGGTTATTAGGAAAAGCAAGTCTTTTTATTTATTTTTTAAAAACACTCCCCTCAAACAGAAAAGCCAAATAAAATACTTGAGCTTGCTTTGTGCGATCAGACATTCTGTTAAAAAAAAAATACCACTTTGTACTGTTTTTAACTGGAACAAACTACTGCTTAGTAAAATAAGGCACTTCTTCTCTTCCTTTGTATCAGTCCACTTCCCTAGATTTTAGTTTAGCTGCATTTTACACAGAGAAGTGATTTCAGCTATGCCACTTGTGACAGCAAAAGGGATGTTGTTAAGAACTGTTGCTCTCCAAGCATGGATGGCCTCAACAATACCTTCTGGATTGCTTGAACCCAAGTCACACAGTGAATATATGGCTGCCAGCTGAACACCCCAGGGAACACCTGCAAAATGTTAACACAAATCAGCTTATAGAAACTTCGATATGCAATAATGTTTTCGGTAAACCTGAATCTAAAGAAACTATTGGTTCAAGAATTGGAATTAAAACACATCAACAATTGGGATGCCTAAAACCAGAAAGTAGCAAGATGACATCCTGCACACAAATTCTGTAACATCTCATTTTATACCAGCACTTTCCAGTTTTCTGAATTCAGTAGGTTTTCAGTATTCAAAGGGCTTAAAAGATTTGAGCATCTAGTGATTTTACTCTAATTAAGGGTGATCAGACTTTTACAAGAACAGTCAGGTTTACACAGAGTCTGAAACACATAGAGACATACACCACTTACTTGGAAGAACTTGAGATTGCAAGGAAGAGAAGCTATACAAGTAGTTCAAAACAGCTCTCTCACATCAACCAATGCTTCACTGCAAAATGTACTTAACTTCTAGAATAACTTAGCAATATAGATCTCTGCTGCCCTAATTGCCTTGCTTTGTCTCAGTTAGGAATTTGGACTGTCTTGCAACGCTCTCCCAATACAACAATCTTGCTAGTAGCAAGCTTCAGCATGAGCTGCTCAGGTAAAAAATTAGCTATTACTGCTCAAGTTAAGATCACCCTTCAAGTTCTCTGAGGCAGCTGATATGCTGTTACATGAAGCAGTGTAATTCCAAGACGGCTGAAACCGTCTCAGAGTTGTTCTCTGTCTCAAACAGAAGGTAATACACATGCTTCATTAACTTCGGAAGAGAAAGGCACTCAAACTGAAAACTGTTTGTACTGTTATGCGCTAACATAAAACTGCACAAGCAGGCTGTTCTGGCATATGTGTCTCAATTTGTGTGTGTTCTGTTTACATTGGCAAAACTTCAAGTTGCAGAGGTTATACTAAAGTTCCTCTAAATAAACATTACCTTCCTCTTTTGCGTGCTGTACAAACAGTCCAATTACAGAACTAATATTCTTCACTGCAGCAAGATATCCTTCCTTCAAACCTATTTGGCCCAACCGACCTGAAAGATAAAAGGTTACTATGTATCTGACATTCAGACAGTCAACTTCCTAATTTTTAGACTTACTGATTGTCTGTTGAAGTATCAACAGAAAATACAAATTTCAATTACAAAAATTAGGCAGTCATTCTTGTTACCATGTTGTCTTGGGAACAACAGTTGTCCTATTCCTTTTGTGACTAAAGACCCTGAGGCATTTTTCATCAGATTGATCCAACCTCCCACAGGTTTACAATTTCTAAGTGTAAACCTCTTAAAGAATGCAACTTCTGTTTAACAAACAATATTAAATAGCCTACATACTGAAAATACCTATTGCAACCCAAAGTTTATCTATTTACCTTGAATGCCATCTAGATCACAAATAAATGAATCTAACTTAAAATTGCAGGAGGAGGTACTATGTTGCATATATGCTATAAAGCATATATAGTTACAGATTATTTCATTTTAAATACATAAAACACGTTGGTATTTGTTATCATGAAATCAGAGTAACATCTCTCAAAACTTACGTACATGCTTTCCACACGCTGACAAACAGAAAATATCTGCATAGGATTGTAAAAGTTTGGCTTTTAAGGTGAAAATTTTTGAAGGAAGTGAAAAAAAAAAATCAAGATCCAAAAAAATGCAAAAATACTTCAATTCACTTTCCAGGCAGGCTGACACTTTCAAAGGACATACTTACACAAAGCAGAAGTTCAACCAAGAATTTAGATTACTTACCAATTAGCCTGAGTGTCAATGCTATAACACTATTAGGAATGGATTGAGCAGTTTCGTGCCCCTTTCTCTTCTTTACCCACTTATCCATAGAAGGCCAAAGCACTTTGCTGTGAAAGACAAATGAATTTGAAAATCTGATACTGCATGAAGGGGTGGTAACAATATTTATACAATAATGAATGCAAATGGTTCTTCTGTTTACCATGTACTTCCATAGTTCCACTTGCATCTTTAATTCACCTTCCAGGGAAACTCACAATATTCCAAGCATCCACAAATCTGAGTAATGTAAAGAAGGTTTTAAACCCAAACAATCAAAGCTAACTTTTTGGAGGAATCATTCCTGTTCAGAATAGTATTCCTGTTCATCTTCCATTCATTTCTCTGCAACGTTCTGCATCTCTACCTAAAGTCAAGAAATTACTCCACTGACTTCATAGACGTGTATGAAATCGTGTTACTTTCAAATGTCATGCCGAGATGTTATGCAAGCTTCTTATATGACTAAAAATTCACAGTTTGCATGTCACAAGTAGGATCTGATGCTTGTTTTTAAACCTGAAAGGACCTGAGATAAGACTTTTTTCATCCTTAAAATGATGCTAATAGACCTAGTTATCTATTATCGGCACAACTCCATACAGACAATCAACTCTGTATGGCTTTAGTTAAAATGACATTCCTTTCACTGAAACTCATTTGTATTCATTTTAAAAGTATTTCACTAAAAATAACTTCTTTACTATTTGAAAGCATGGAACTTGTATAAAAGACTTGATGATGATTGTAAGTTATTTGCATTTACTTTATATTCAATGATTACGTTGTGTCATAGTTAAACAAATGCCATATTTTTTGAGATTCTACTAGGCTATGTAACCTCTACATAGAAAATAGGGGCTGTCAGATCAGTGTCGGTATCAAAACGAAGTCTTTCAAACCAAGTTAAGTATGGTAGCAGTCCATGCATTGGATTATAAGGTTCAAAGAAAATTTAAGACATTGAATCTAAGTATTATAATGATTTTAGAATTAAAATCAGACTGAAATCAGGATAGTACACTAATGAGTATGGTTACATTTCACTTCCAGCACTGAACGAGTGCTATTTACACATCAAAAGTTCCACCCTCATTTTCAAGTGATGGGAGGCAGGGGAATTTAACAATTAAGTTCAGAGGAAGACAATCAATCATTTTGCTTCCTTGACAAACAATCCATCTCAAAACCTTTTACAATTGTCCACATATAGCTATTTTAAAAGCAATTCTTTATTAGAACGGTTCAAAAAGGGTTAATTTCTTGGTCCAGTACCATAAAATCCTACATTTCCTCATTGCTCACTCATTGCTCACTTAAAATAAGGCACACAAATACAGTAGTCTATGTCTCATCAGGTTAAAACACCCTCATTTCTAAGTATGCAATGTTTTATTATGATAGAAGCTAAGTCATAATGTCTCAAATTTGGGAAAAAACCCAACACCTAAATAAACCACAAAAAGACCCACCCAGGAAAACATTTGAAAGAACTGCTTGCCACAATACCTTATAACATTGTTATGTGTCCAATCCCACTTCAGGTGAGAGCAGAGTAGATCAACAGCAAATATGTACTGCCAAGCATCTTCACTCAGATCTTCTCCGTATTGCTCACTCAGTTGAAGTTCTACTTTTGGACATGACTGCATTTCTAAAAGCAGGTTTGAGACCATAATACCAGCATCTAAAGAGGAACTCTGGAATTTTAGAAGGTGATTATGTTAATGAATGTAAAGTTACCAACCCAGAACAAAACTCTTTACATATATTTGATTCTGACTGTCCACAGCATCTTACACCATAAATTCAACTTTGGGTTTGACTTAACACAAACAAAAAGAGTACATAAACTAAAATCTTTAAGTACTCAGTATTTTTCTTGATGCTTTTACTAAAAGGAGAGTTTGGGAAAAAAAACGCAACAAAACCCACAAACCCTACACCCACTCTCTTCTCTCCTCCTACGATTTGGGGATTTTTGTTTCTCTCAATGAAGGTTTAAGGTCTGAAGAGTATTTCCAATGCAAGAAGATTAGTATAATTCTGCTCACTTTCTAAGGTTGGGGTTTTTTTAAAATGATTTTCTGATGTTGAAATTTGTTACTGTTTATTGTTCATTAGGGGGCTAATTTCCAAGCAAGTACTTTCAATAGTTGAGGTAGTAATAACTGAAAACATGTCACGTGAAACAATTCTGCTAATTAAATAGCTAGGGCAAGCAAGGAAATTTAAAAACAAACATCCTTTAAATATCTGAAGCATTAAGAAAAAAGTCTAGGCTTATCACATAAACACAGTGGGTGCTCAGTCTATCTTCTCAGTACAAAAGCTCATATAATTGGCAAGTTCTGCAATGATGCAAGTCACTAAAATGGCATACTTTGACCAAGAAGTAAATACCCATTCTACGTGAGCTTTACTTTTGTAAGTAGAATATCTTCTCATCAAATTATATGTACAACAGACTGTCGACCACAATCCACTTGAAATTTGTCCCTGTATTTCCACCGAAGTAAAAACCATCTTACAGATAGGATGATGTCATCTGCTATCATCAATATACAAATTCCTGAGGTGCTTCTCCCCAGCTGCATCAGCTCTCATATTTCATAGAGATCATAAAGAAAGTAGGTAGTGTGAGTGCACAGAATTAATATTTCCAGGAACATTTACTGAGACATACTTATGTGCATCTCTATCGGCATGAGATTGAAAGCTGTAACTTAATAGAATGGAAACAAATTCTTTGCTAAACAGGGATTGCAGTACAGCATAACTCTGAATACCAGAGCTTAATGCTACATCACAATCGAATCAAAAAAGAAACATACATAAATTCATGCCCTCTTAACTCACCCCACTGTAAACCTGCACTAAATCAGGAGGTTTATAGGGGCTGTAATTCCAGTGGTATCATATTAAATTCAGGGCTGGTTTCAGATCTAAGAAAAAAAAAAATCATCATGCTTTTTCCAGTGGGTACAGCACCTAAAGGCTATGATGACAGCAGTAAGCCTCGCTGCAGTCCCCAAGTCAGTTGTGGAGCAGCATGTTAGGACAGGGAATAGGTAAGCTATGAATCAAGATGATTTTGTTCGCTTGATATTTACAGAACTGTAGCGCTTCCACCAAGCAAGCCTGGCATTAATATGGGGTTTTCAAAACTACCGGGCCCCTAGCCTTTAAGCAAACACACAAGCCTGTTACACAAACTCCTTCTCCAGAAGAAAAGTACCTCCGGCTTTCCATCTGCATGATATAAATTTGCTTCTACTGATATAATGTGTGTCCCAATTTTTCCTCTTTGCAACATCCCTTTCAGGATGGTAAAATGTACCTGCTGAAAACTGACAGAAATTAAACAACTCGCTCAAGGGCTCAAAGACTTGAAGTCAAATCTCAAAAGTCCTTAGGTCCTTAACATTGGTCATCCTTCTTCTGCCATCACTGCAGTTTTGTACTGATCATGCCAACTGCTTATGAAATTAATTGGCTGATATTTTTTTGGTGATAAATGGGTATTTACAGTCTACCTCACAAAAAGATCATGAATAAAAAGAGACGGACTCATCTTGAAATTAACTGCGATAAATAATTACTTACTTCATAGAGATCTATGACAGACAGACAAGCCCAATACATATTAAAAAACTGCAACAAAACAAAACAAAATACCTCAAAGAACATCAAAGTCACAGTTCCACAGAGGGACAGAATTCCCTAGTCCAAGAACATTCCAGCCAAAGTTTAAAAACAATGTTTACTTTTAATGTTTAATAGAGTTTAATTAGTATTTAACAGGGAAAACAGGAAAAGTGTTGTATTCTAGTAGGGTCTAGACAACCACAGGAAAAAAGCCTGAAGCAGCATCAGTTGTGCAATTGTACAGATTCCATGGGAGATTCGCAGGGTATCTTCACACTCTTTATCAGAAGCTGATTTGATTTGATTCAGACAGCAAAGCGACCAATGCAGGCAAAAGCTGATACTGACAATGAAAGCAGACATTACCTGTTCCCAGTTGAGATAAGCACTCAAACAGGCCAGCATCTCATTGCTTGCACTCTGCCTGACAACTAATTGCATAGCTTTGTTAATTGCACCTTGGAAGACAAATATGTCAGACCATACATTTGTGATAAACAAAATCAATTTTTCTGAGTCTGGAAAGTCTAAGGAAAAAAAGAGAGAACAAAGTAAGTTTTTAACATTTAAAAACAAAAAAATATATACTCAGGCATTAAATGCTAGTACACTCTTCAGCAAGATAACTAGGAAAGAAGGCATAGAAGTCACGTAACAACTGCAGCCCAGGGAAGGTGAGTCAGACTAGCACATCTCAGTCCTGAGATTAAATAAGAAAAAAAGACCCAAGAAAAAAAAACATCCCCCCCTAAGCCACCTCCCCCATTGTAATTTCACTCTTTTTTTTAAGGGGAAAAAAAAAAGGCTTCACTGGACTTCGCTGTGTAATGACAGTGCAAAAGCACCTTTCCTCTTATGGTTAGTCTCCCTTCATCCTTTTTACTGCACTTTAGTTCGCTAAGAAGAGTGGTCTTGGAGCACTGAAACTGGATTCTTTTAGGATGGAACTGGAAGACACATTCCAGAAGCCTACCTAATACACTCCAGTCTACAAATGAGCACTCTGATCACTGGATCAAACTAGAGCTAGTCCAAAAGAAAAAATTAATCTTGAGATGTGTAATAATGTGAAAATCAGATCTTCAGTACAAATCCACAGTACTTGCTAACACCTTACACCCGTAAACCTATGAAATCCACATGAAAAAAAACTTTGCAAAGAACATTCATACAATTCAAATATGAAATCTAATATTGATCAGCAATTTTCCCAGACTCTGTCAGGGAAATTATACATTATACAAGTTGTAAGTGAGCGTATATGAATGATGCATGTCAAAATTTGTATTTCGATAGACACAAAAAAGTGTGCTACTGATATAACAGAAGAAACCTCATTCATTAAATTAACTCAGAGCAAGTATCTGACAACTATATATCCAGAACTATACGAGTAAGAGAGGACAGAGTTCCAGGCCATCACAGGGAAGCTAACAGACCCTTCTGAACACCAAAGCAGAGATCTTCAAGGCAAAATATTAAGATAAAACATGAGTGTATAGACTGCAAGCAATAAAAAGTACATTGGAATAAGCAAGAAATAGATATTACTTTCACACATGAAATGCAGTACTGCAATACATATGCCTGAAACACTATTGTCACTATAAAAAGCTACAAAACCCAATGAAAACTGAAAAGCTAAATGTGTCTTCCCTCTTCACTTCAGCATAACTTCTACATTTTTAGAAAAATCTTAAGAACTAGAGAGCATATGAAAATACATCAAATCAAGAAGCTTTAAGGGATTCACTGAGCATAAAGAATTTACAGAGTTCCAGTGTCTTGGATGGACCTTCTCTACTCTGAAGCCCCTCATCACCTAAGAACGAACTATTTTTTGTCAGAACAAGGACTGTTGCTAAACTAGAATTATCTACATGCTGCAACTTGAATTGCCTGCCCATGAACTTGGAACACTTAAAAAGACTCACTCAGTTATGAGTAAGACTTAAAGGAGCATCAAAAGAAGAAAAGAAAAAAAGAAAAAAGGAGGGGAGCAGGGGAGGGGGAAAGGAAAAATAACCAAAGAAAGGTAACATTTAATTTATAGTCATTTAAGGCAGAATACCTGAAAGGAGAACAGGACAAAAAAAGATGTACAAGAAGTCAAGAGAACAGATGATGCAAGTCTAATGAGGTAGTACTGACTGTTTATAGTCAATTTGGCAATTGTGTAGCTGGCACATAGCTCACACTTGTGTTGCCATAATTCTGATGGGAATTAATATGTGAAACTACATGAAAGAGAAAGCCATAAGATGAATGCACTGTAATCAAATCAAAATAAACAAATTAAAAAAAACCCAAACAACCCTTAAGATGTGTTTACAGCTGTTCACACTCAAAAGATAACAATAAAACCACAGAACAACCACAACAGGACTTTATGCAATTCAAAGTATAAAATAGAAAATCATTCAACAAAAATATGCATTTAGCTACTGAAGTTTGGATCTTACCCACAAAAAGAAAGGAAAAAAAGCGGAATGCTTAATATTTGCAAGAGCTCACAAAAAGACAAAGTACCACTGTACTGCAAAACAACAGGCTTAATTGTTAATTTAGACTAAGAAAAGATATCTGACAAGTATTAGTTTCTGACATGGTGCAGTATTAAAACGATTAAGTGAAAGGAGAGTTATGATGGACTGCATGAAGGACAGAAAAAGAGATAAGAAAACAGGAATTCCAAAAAGAACCCAAGCAAAAAAAACCCAAACAAAAATATCCCAACCCAACAAAAAAAAGACAATTAAGAACAAAATAAAATCACAATCCTTAATAAGATAAGAAAAAAAGAAGGAAGACAGGGATGTTATATGAAAGATAACCACTAACTGAAGCAATCAAAAGTTGTAGCATTTTGCTCCTCAGTGCTCTAAAATTTTATTTTATTTTAATTTGAAACACAGATACCACTATACTGTTTTGAGCCCTGGATGGCTCGGTATTTTCAAACTAAGTGAAGTCCTTCCAGAACTAAGAGAGACTTAATTTAGTACAGTGATAGTATGTATGTATTACCTTTGTTACCAGGAACAAAAGGAAGGGGGAAGGGGAAGGGAACCAAAATGAAAAAACCTCTCAACCAAGCGAGACTTTGGATAATGGGAAGTAATAAAACTTTAAGGAGGACATGTTGTACAAATGCACTGGTTTTGATCAAGGTATTGTCCAACTCCTGACACTATTTTAAGCCAATACATGTTTTTAAATCACATTTGCTTTATGAATCAGTGCTTACTCAGTTAAAGTAAGAAAATACTAATAAGCAAAAAGTACAAAATTCCCTGGAATCACATCATTTTGGAGATGGTGGGGCAAAAATGAAAGCACAAAGGATTCTATATAAAATATTTCTTTGGAAAAATGAGTAGATACTAAGAGCCCAGGTCATCACCAAACTGAGACAGAGATGTTGAGAAACTGTGAGAAGGGAAATTTCTACTAGAACAGTTTATACTTCTGCACTACAGAAAAAAGTTCTAAGGAAAATGTCCCTTTCACAGGATTTTTGTTTGTTTGTTTTTACAAACATAATCATTCTGGAACACTACAGCAATGACACACACATATTTAAGATACAAGACCACTAAGCCATACTATACCTTCTTTAAGTAGGCTATAGCAGAAAAGGCGGGCTCTTTCCAAATCTCCCAACTGTCGACAAATTCCTGTGTAGACTCGACATAGAGCCTGATTGAAATTGTAATTTGTGGCATTCTTCTGAGCCTTGAGTTTACTGAGAATAACATGCAGCAAGGACTCTGCTAAATGCTATAAGGCACAAAAAATATTGTTAACACTATTATATACTTGAGAATATTTGATGGCATTATAGTAGCGTGACAAGTAAAAAGAAGTACTCTCTTATTTGCAAGAATACTGTTTGCATACACAGAAAAAATGCAGAAAAGTAAATCAGAGGCAACTAGCAAAAGAAAAAAGAGTGAGGAGCAACTTCCCAGAATAAACATGCCTTAAACAGATGCAGAATAGGACTACTATTCTTTAAATACAAATAGTTTAGTTATGTGATCAAAAACTATCTTCCTTAAACAAAAAGTGAAGAGAGGAATAATGATAGGTAGAGGAACTCTAAAAACCTAATCAAAGCAAATGGAGCACCCCGACTTGGCTACTCCCAGAGCTGTCAAGGAGGACAAACAGCCCATTGTCCAGGTGTGAGACTTACTAGATTAGTCAACAGCAGAGTCTCGCACCAGATCACCTTACACACTCCAGGAGGTGGGGAGGGGGTGTTACTGTCTACAGTAACATGGAACTCATATTGAGATGCAAGGAAGGAGAATATTGGGATTGTGCAAGACTTACTATTAGGATGTTTAGAAGGAGGGCTAAAAGTGGGAAGTAGAATGAGATGCTTAGGAGCCAGGTGCTGGAGAGGCCACAGGTTTAGACTGGGTACCTGCAGACGAGGTACCAGGGAGTCTGAGTGTTGGCTTCACGAGGAACCAGAAGGTCCAAGCCAGCTACCTGAAAGACTGGGATTCTGAGGGTCAGATGCAGGTAAGGCCACAGGTCTGGACCAGCTACTGGAGGGATGTGTGTGCACTTTTGTGTCTGTAAGTCTGTCAGTGCATGAGACAAGTGGGGAGCACAGGAGTCACCTACTGGATATACTGAGTGTCTAATATCAGCTACTGGAGGGATCCATACTGTCTGTATATATATGTATATATTTTCCACTACCAGGCCTTCACCCTGATGAGCCAGAGAAGGGAACAAGATTAGATGCATACTGTGTGCACGTGTGCCTATTAGGAGTACATACTCGGAGTACATGCTACTGGCTGGACCTGGAAACATAAAGCTGCCACAGCCTTGCTTCTATTAAGTTACCAGATTTGGCAACTCTTAACAAAGACGACCCAAGAACTTGGTAGCAACTTGTGTGGAGAACTTAATTACGTTTAAGAACTGAAAAGGCGCAAAATGCTGCTGTGCATCAGTTAGTGAATGGCTCTGCTGCAGACTACAAATTATCTATGAGAAAGATGGCAATTAAAGTGAATTTTTTAACACTGATGCTAAGCAAGTTTTGAGAAACAAACTAATTAAAGATTTTTCCAATAAAATTCATTTGAACAACCTGATGTAGAATAATAAAGGTAAACGTGGAATGAAAAGGTATGTCATTATTGTATACACAATGCAGTTTATCTTATTTAATTGAAAAAAATAAAAAAAGGTAATCGAACCTCATACTTCTAGAAGAACTCCTACAATCGTTAATGCTATCCACTACAAAAAATGCTGCAAGAATAGTGTTTTATGCATACATCAGGAAAGCAAACATATTTACAAATGCAGTTTTGCACTGGACAACATTGAACAGTAATTTCTTGTGCAGTTCTATATTTTCTTAGGTTATGCAAGTTTAGATTCTGATAACCTTTCAAGACTACACTTTGGCACTGCAAATTGCCTGAACAATTGAGAATTCAAATACTACATACTTACACTCTTTTCATCTGCACAGAAGTCATTATTAAAACACAAAATTAAAAATTATGCTACTTACCTTGTTTTTTATACCAAATTCATAGACAACTTCTTTCTCTTCATCTCTCATTATTGGAATCTTTGAGATATTGCCAACATACACGTGACCTTTAATAACTGGTAACAAGTCAAAACAGGATTCAGCAATTTTCTTCAATGCCAAAGAAACTTTCTGGCAGTCAGGATCAATAACCTTCTTTACTGGCAGTGATGCTTCTAAACTGGAACTGTGTGCTGAATCACTGATTTCACAGCTTTTGTCATGGAAAACCTCCTGCATTTCAGAGATTGTATTTTTAGTATTTCTGATAGCAGCAGTATCATTGGGCTCCAGCTTTGGTGGTTCACTGTCCAACCTCAGTCTCTTTGCACTTCTTGGCATAGATATTGGCAACAGTGTCCGTTTTTCAAGATGATTTGATGAGCTTGAAAACAATTGCTGATTTTGCACATCTTTGTCTTGATCTTTTCTACTATCAGATTTCAAATTGCTCCCAGTTTTAACAAAAGCAGTTGATGTAGATGCAATTGCTTTGAACCCACCTATTTGAGCCACAGGTCCTGGCAAACTGTGGCTGTCTGAAAAAGCACATCGGTTAAGCTGAATATTGCCCTTCAGAATGTTTAGTGTCCTTGCCCTTGCAGACAGCTCTGGATACATAGTGTCCAATATTTTCACAGAGTTCTCCTGAGGAGCACCTGGAGCAGCACTATCAGCGGCAAGCAGAGGAAATCTTCCCGGGACAGGAAGTGCGTGCTTTGGAATGGAAGTACAAAATTTCAAAGGTGAGGAGCAAATCCTTCTACCTACTGCCATTTCTGAGGGTGAGGAAGGAGAAAATAAAAGAGCAGATTTTACTGTTGGAGTATCTGTTAACGGAGACATGAGAGGAGGAACAGGAGTTTCACGTAGTGGGGATATCAGGTCATCAAGAGGGGAAAGCAAAGAGGATCGACCAGTAGAAGACATTACTGGGGACATGGTACATGCAGCTTTTGGAGGAGTAGCAATCAAAGGCAGTAGCAAGGGGGGCAGAGGAGGACCCATCTCTCGCCTAATTTTATTTATAGTCTCGGACGAGCATTTTGTTGGCATAGAAGTATCAGCATTTGCAAGAACTGGCTGAGTTAGTTTAACTTTGAGAGTCTTTGTTTTTCTTTTACCTTGCAATAGCCTCTTTGATAGCTTGGCATGCATTACTTGGGCAGCTGTCTTGGTTGAAACAGTCAAGATTTCAGATGGTTCTTGCTCTTTGAACTTCAATTTATTGCTCTTTTTGAGATCAACATTCACACAAGACTCTGACTCCAACATACATAGCTTCTCAAATACTGTTTTTTGTGGCTCCGAAGGCTGCCTAACTGTCTGACAATTGCACTCTACATCAGATAGGGCTGGATTTGGAAGATACTTGAAAAAAAATTTTTTTCTACTGCTATCATCTAGGATATCACCAGTGTTATTTTCTCCTATGTTGCAAGCAGTACAAGTTTGATTATGTTCTTCAATCACCGAGACCCCCGTATCAACACTGTGTAGTAGACTTTGCTCCACATTTGACTGAAGTTTTTCAGAATCATTTTCTTCGAAGAAATTGCCAAGCGCTAACATTCTTGTATTTAATTTACTGTTTTTTACAGCCAGTCTGCAAGTTTCTGAGAATCTGGTTAACATCTGGCATAGTGGTAATCTATTTTTTGAAGCATTTGACATCACAGGGCTTTCTTTTGATGTCCCCGTTTTTAACAGACTTTCCTCACTGTCATTGATGCATCCAGCTCTGTTAGAATGTACCATGCATTCATTAGTACCCTCAGTATTTTCAGAGGTTACTAATATACACTCTCTTTTCCAAGAGGCTACGTCTTTAGGATAACCCTCCCCAACCACACTTGACAACTCATTTGCAGTATCTGGAGAGGTGTTTGTTTCACGGTGTGTATCCATATCCACCATAGTGTCTGCTTTTAGATGACTAACTGTCAAAGTATTTCCTGGGTGCATGGTTGAATGAAGTTCACATACTTGGTAATCAGCATCAACAATTGCACCAGTTTCCAGAGTACCAACTGCAATTCTCCTGGAAGCTCTCAGTTCCTTTCTGAACATGGGAACACATTCAGAACATTTCACATATCTAACTTCTTGTATAGAAGAGTCTTTTTCTTCAGATTCATTGCTCTGCTCTGGCATATCAAAATCATTTTTAGACCTTTTTATAGCATTTTTCCCAGATGCCTCAAAACTATTCAATTCTTCACCTTCTCCCTGAGCTGTTAGTGAACCAGTTCTAGAATGATCTGCTCTAACCTCCCACGTAGAAGTCCTGCATCCTGATTCTTGACAATCAAACTTTTGGAGAAGAAAAGTATTCTTATTGTAAGAGTTTGCATCCAGGATCTGTGATTTATCAGATGCCTGAGTTTCTTTATCTCCTGGCTGCTCTTTCTTATCTGCAATTTTCACTTCATTTTTGTGTACATATTCCCTCTCAAGGAAGTCCAGTTCTTTGCACATGTTGTCTTTTTCTGCAGATAGGATCTCAGCACCCTCTTCCAAGCTTTCTGAAGAACAGTTAAATGCACTACCCGTAACACAATTTTTATCTCCTTTGTCTTCCCATCTACGGGAAAAAGCAGCCTTTTCTGTGAAATTAGTTTCAACAAAACTGACAGCTTTCTGAAGACTGAAATTTAGATCAGGAGGCATTGTGGATTCCAAGCCAATTCTCACTTGCACAGAGGAACCTGTTTCTTCAGTATTTATACAGCCCACCTCCAAGTCCCCTTGAGTAGAAAAAGCCAAGCCACTATTAAAATCGATTTCTGAAATAGACTGGCAGATGATCTCTGAAATATTATTTTTCTGCACAACATTCTCTTCCCAGTTAAATGAACTGGAACAAGTCTCAGTCACCAATTCCTTGCTTTGTTTATTTAATTCCCCTTTTATTTCATGACATTTAACATTCTCAATTACCAAGAACTGATTCAGAGGTTTTGCAAACTGTGCCTGAGAAGAAAGATTACTTTCTACTAAGACAGATGCAATGGTATCCACTCTTTCTAACAGCTCACTGCTTTCCTCTCCAAAATCTTCTGAATTAACTTTGAATTCAGTCTCTTGAGATTCAAACACACTAAAGTTTTGAGTTTTGGACAATCCACGTTCTAATGTACTACATTGGTTTTCAGGTTTTTTTATTTCACCTTTTATTTCTGTAAAATCTAACATAGAGGATTCACACTTAGCTATACTGCTTTCTGCATCAATAACGCATGCCGTCTTTGGTGCAAGTATACCTTCCAAGACTGACTTCCCTTGCGATAAATTACTACCATTTTCTTCCTGGTGTGGTTTGCCTTTTAAATATCCCCCCTCCTTTACATCTACTAATTTTCCCCTTTCTGCACTACGGAGTAGCTGTGACGATTCAGCTATTTCTAGAACACTTTCTCTGTTAAATTTCATGGCTAGTTCAATAGTTTCAGGTCTGGTTAGATATATGTCTTCAATTCTGAGCTGTTCATCATCTTTTGGAAAGGCTGACAAGGCAGTCCTCTCTGAACCTACATTTTTGTCTTTGTTATCCATAGACAATGAATTTCTCATTCCTTCAATAGCAGATACAGGTAAGTAATGTCTAGAGACTTTAACAGTCTCTGGTTCGCATTCCTTGTCCACTTCATCTTTTATTGTTTGCACACGTTGTTTCTCCAGTATCTCTTCACTGTCATGTGTTATTTCAGAGCACTGAGAGTGTGCAGAGATCTCAATAGCTCCAGTCTCTGCCTCAGTCTCCATAATTATTCTCTCCCCATCACACTGTATCATTAGGTCTTTAGGACACTCCACTTCACAGAAGGATTTTGAACTACTGAAATCAGACAATACATTTTCAGAGAGCTCTCTCTCATTATTTGCCTCTGCACAGAGTCCTTTCATCTGTATTGCAGCTGAAATATCCTCTCCAATTATCACTTGTTTTATGTTTTCCCCTACATCACTTGCTATATTAGTTACTTTGATTACATTTTTTGATTCATTTTCAACCACTTCATTCTGTATCAACACATCAGATTTCTCCTCAGAATCTTCACTTTGAAGCACAATGCATTGCTCAGGCGGCAAATAAGTAACGTTTTGTGGAACAGATTCTGCCCTGGGAGTTTTTCTCTCTCCTGATAATCCATCTCTTTCTGCTTTCATTAATTCACCATGCTTTTTGTGTGTACCCTCATAATCAACAGCTCTGATTAAGATTACATTCTGCTCTGTTTGCTCTACCTCACTACATTTTTCCGTCTGATTCTGAGGCTTGAAACTGTGTAACATGAAATCAGCTGAAGAACCTCCCTCTTCACTGTGCATGTCCTCGCTATCTCCTTTCTGTTCTTCAATGGCTTCCAATTCATGTGCTGTTGCTTCAGTTAGTTCTCCCTTCTCAGTTTCCATATGCTCAGAATTATCCTGCAAACAATCTTTGTTAGTTCCCATGTTTGTAATTAAAGTAGCAGCTTCAGGTTGCTTTGTTTCAGCATCTCTTTCCTCCTTGCTTAACATCTTTGAACCGCTATGAACATTCTTTTCATTCCAACTCAGGTTACATGAGATTTCTGCCTCAAGACCATGCTCACATGATTTGCTCTGTCTGTTATACTCCTCATCAAGGCTGAATACGTTACAACTCGGAGGCTGAACTTGGTCTTCTTGTAAAATATCCTCCGCTGCAGAAGCACTGCAATCAACTTCTTCGTCACTGGAACCTGTGACTTCTCCAAACAATATATCCTTTAATGAAAAATACAAAGTTAATATTCCAAAGCCTGGTATCAGTTTTAAGATCTATTTCTCTAAACAAATACACTGGTGGCCCTGACATGCAGTGGTTTTGAGAGATTAAGGCTGATCAACAGAATTACATCTTTCTCCATCATTGTTCTTCACAGCAAATGCAAAGTACCTCTGTGAAAAGTCAGAGACTTCTTTACCTACCTACTTGCATTCTAAGATTACTGGAAAACAACATTTGAGTAGGTTCCCCTTGACTTTCAAGCTGTGGAATTTTGCTATGAAAGTCACGCTTATATCCAACAGGAGTTGGGATTGTAAATCTGCAACATTGGGAAAAGAAATGATGACAGTAGTTGAGACACAGGTGACTTTGTTTTAAATACACTTCTGAAAATTATGTTTTGGCCCCTTCCACAGGCAGTATGCTAGAAGGTAAAAAAGAATCCATATGGATCTAAACACTCACAGAGAGACCCTTTCAGTGCATGAGTAACTAACACTGACACTCAAAAAACTAAAACAGCCCAGGAATATCAAATCATTATTTCTGCAGTAATTATACAACCAAATTAGTGCCAAGTCAGACACATCCTGAAACTCACCTGTGTAGCTGGTGGTGAAAGCTGTACTGGAGAAAGTAAAGCAGGGAGAGGCCTGGCCCAATTCAATATATCCATCACATTTCTACCTGGGCCCTTTTGCTCCTGATCAGAGAAGTCTGAACTGCTGTGTGCCCCATCTGTCTGTATTATCACATCTACAGTTTTATCCTCACCACCGTGCAGACATTCTTCAGTAGTCCTGTTTTCAACACAGTCACCTCCAAAAGGCTCAGTACTTGCTTGAAGTTGCATAGCTGTTACAGAATTTTGCTTTCCAGCACTTTCTAGTGAAGAATACCAAGGTAGCATTTTGCCATCACACTTCCTGAACTTTCGGTGGATTTGCACAGTTTCTAAGACACAAAAAGATTATTAAGAATTTTTTCCCCTCCCATTTTTATTTATAGAGATAATACATCATAGTAATAAGAATGCATTACCATCTTTTCAAGTGATGTTCCCATAGACTAGTAATAAGAAGCACTTAATGTCACTTTCAGCAATATTTTCCTTACCGAGATCAGATGTTGTTATTCACAAATATACCTTTTTCATGAAAAAAGAATTGTGTATGTGCAAAGAGCTCCCCCCCAAACCACTTTCTGACTTGGATCATTAAGACTATTCTTCCCAATTTTTCTTATCAGGAAGGGCCATACTGGGTAGGACTGAAGGTCCATACAGCTCAATGATTTATTTCAGTTTTAGCCCAGTAACTGATGTTCGGGAAAAGCAGGACAAGCATGCCGTGATATTCCCCACTCAGGCTGTAATTCTCACCTTAAAGCAACCTGCAGCTTTGAGCCAGCTGCTGCACTTGCAGGCCAGTTACAATTATACCCTGCCATAAACACAGTAAGGGAGTTCTTAGCTATATTCCTAGTTTTATGATTTAATACGCATACACTTTTAAAGTGTTTGTTCTTTAAATTTCAATATTTAGTCTAACACAAGATTTTGTCTTTAATGATGTGACTTAGTTAAAGCTGAACCCTTAAAAAAAAACCTTCTCAGAGTTGAGGTTCCCCCTGCAACATACCTATGCACAAAGGAGTTTGAACCACTAAGACACGGAAAGACACGGAGCAGCTGACAACCCTTTCAAGATAATGTCAACTATACCAGTTTTACACAGTTATTCTAGCAGCAAGAAAACATGTCCAAATGCTCTGTGTGATTCTTTGCATTGTACTTTTGTTCTGTTCCTTTTCAAATCACACTTTTTATTATTACACAGTAACCATTTCTTATGCATGCAGACAAAACACGTTGCCTCAGGAAAGCCTAAACAGTAGAGACAAATAATTTAAATACTGATTATAACTGTGCTAGATAATTTTAACAGTGAAAAGATGGCCCAGTTTTCTGAAATTTAAATTCTATGATTTTATAAAAAGAAAAGATGACCTCCAATAAAACAGTAAAAATCAATAATTTGTTTTACAGCAAAAACACCAGTGTGCCATGTGGAACTAGAACCTACTCTGTAGTATTTGCAATTCTTATACGACATTTGTATGTGTGATTTTTTCATAGTGCTCACTATTGGACACAGAATCAGCAGTATTCAAGCAAGAGATCAAGTCTATTCTGTGTACGTCCAAGTACCATCCCACAGTATAAAGAACAGCACATGCACAAAATGGTTTTGAACAGAGGATGTATTGATTTAATTGGCACAACTTGCATTCTGTTGGAAAAATAAAAAAGAATAATGTGCTTCATTATTGCTGTTGGTGTTTATCCACTACTAGAACTTGCAGAGATACTCCTGAAGCAGCATCAATGGTAATATCAGATTGGAAAATACTAATTCAATTTGATAGGTGAAAATGACCTCGAGAGATCTGTCTCCCAATAACCTTTAAGTACATTCTGATACGTTGGCTCCACTAAAGGAGTTAGTAGGAAAACTGATCAAAAAAAAAGAGATGATCCAAGATCCATCTCAACCACTTCAGGTAGCAACTCCATGTCAAAATCTCAGTTGCTGCAACGGACAGTAGGAGGAGGGAGAAACTGTTCAGCCCAAAGGGCCTTACCACCTCATTTTCCCCAAAGATAAGTAAGCTCTGGTATCTCCTTTGGTCAAAGCAGCATCTTACAAGTTTTAAGATCACACACTGTTTTATAAAGCTATTTACAAACTACAGTCACACAGAGCTTCCAGGATGTTCTACATCTTGCCATGAAAAACCTAGATTCCTTTTACAATTTCAGTCCCATTAGACCAACCAAGGGAGAAGGAGATCCTTCACAAGCAGGAACAAAGAAAAGGAAAATTCAGAAGGTGGTTCTCTCTAAGATTATAGATTGAACAATCTTAGATTATATCTTAGATTTCTTTCATTCTCCTTTGTGCCAGCCAGTTCTAAGCTCAGAACTTTCTCCACACTGAAGCGGGCAGAAACACACAGTTCAATATTTTGCCCCTAGAAGAACTTCAGTTAGATAACTGGGAAGTTTACTTTGCACAGTGAACTACACAATAAGAACTCTACATCCTATCTATACTCTCAAGATCAGTCATGCACCTATATAGAGCCCAAGAATATTGATACACTGAAAAGTTCCCTCTGAGAAATGGATCAAAGACATAATTTCTGAATAACTAAGAGATTCTTCATCCTTCTCTCCTCATCTCTTTCCAACCCAGTCCCTGATAACTTTGAATTTCTTTAGGAATGAGAAGCTTTTCTCATGATTACTCCTTTATCTGTAGGAAGAGCTGTCATAGCAATTTTCAAAGGTTCAGAATATAGTAAACTTCTTTACAGGAAACAGTCAATTCTTTGGCGCCTTGGCCCGAACTTCAGGTCCAGGAAAACCCCTACTGATATCGAGCCCTTCTCATCGGAAGGATCCTCTCAAAGATCATAGACAAATTTTACTTTATCCAGGGAATTGCACTCTTTTTCATTATGTCACTTCCCAAAATGATTAAGTTTTGTCCTCAAATCTACAACCTGGAATCTAGTCCACATAGCTTCAAATCCTTACATTGCTGCCTTCTCCCACTTCTGAGAGAAGGTTAAGAATACTCTGATCTGAAAACACCATCAAAATCTACCACACGCTACTGTGAAATACTTCCTTGAGGAAGAATGGAGAAAGGAGAGCAGAGATGAAAAAAGCAATCCAACGCTAACATCAGTTGCCTTGGTACTAAACAAATTAAATTTTACACTCAAACCTTTGCTCCCAATTGTCCACATTGCAGGGCGATTCACCATTGCAAAACAATGGTGAAATTTCTCCGCACCCTAAACAACAAAGCAACTTTCTGAAACAAGTCTTGGTTTTTCCTCTCAAAAAGAAGGACCAGATAAAGATGCTGGATATTTTATCAAAATAATTAATCTAGCCACAGAATCTCTTCTGGTTTACAGCAAAAACTCATCACTATCAGCACAGTGACTGCAAATGCCTGGCAGTAGCAACTGCACACTTCTCAAGGACAAACAGCAATATTTCTCTGAGGAAAAATCCCTCCACAGAAAGTTACTAATGCCCTGCCAACAATCCTCGATTTTTCAACCTGTTTCCAATTATGTGAATTTCAGGATGTTTTATACGCTAGCTATTCTTTAGAGCTACAGTAATACAGACTGTATTTTGCTGACAGCAAATCCACACATCCCATCATATGAAACAAATAATTAGGGTGAACACTGCACACCTGAAACTAAATGCGCAATGCTACACTATCTAAAAAGATGTTACCTTGAGAGATTTTCATATGGTCTTAAAGAAAAGAGGTCTGCTTCTTAAATCACTCACATCCTACGGATTTAATCTCAGGACCATAAAACATACACAGTCCTTAGGGATTCGGTCTTATCTTTGTATTTTACATGTAATGCTACTGCCTTGTATCTCCTTTTATTAAAGCAGACACCAAGGTACCTCCAGTGTGCTCCTTTCCATCCCCATTCTTAATATCTATATGCAGCTTCGCCCCTATCCTGGATCACAAATGAAAAGGAAGATCAGGTAAGATGGGTATAGCTCTGTAGTAGGCCAGATTTAGCTCAGAACTCCATTATACATACTACCTGAAGAGGCTCAGCTCCTCCCAGACATGGTCTTCCCATCTTCCCTCATCCCCTCTCACCATAAGCCTGCACATGAACAGTGCATGTTGGAGAATCCAAATTACCAAAATCTTCAGCATTGGGCTGCAAGATTCTTCAAATGCTTCTTCACATGCCCATTCACAACGTAGGTGACTTTATGCTCAAATTACATAGGCAACAGTTTTCCGAAGTCTAAAAAATCAGCAATGTCTTATTAACCTTAGATTATGGTCTAAGGTTATTGGTCTGAGGGTCAACTGCAGAGAGAGTCAACTTTACTACTGGCAGATTTGTACCAATACTACCAAAACCAAGCAAAAATGCTTTTAAATTAAGTTTGGCAAAACCTCATTGTCCTATGAGGCTTTCACAATGGCACATTTCTTGAAAAAAGCATGACTGGAAAGCCTGTTTTCATACATCAACATGTTCTTCAAGAAAGCCATTCAAAGTGGTATCAACCTTGGTGGAACAGAGAAGGCACTGATTGTAACGCAAAGCTTTAGATATTTTACAGCACACTTGAGTGTACTAAGAAATCAACCAAAGAGGTATCTTTCTGAAAGGCCAGATCCCAGCAGACAGATGAACTGACATTCTCTGGAAAAGATGCTTCAGCAATACTACCATCAAGCTCATTTGCTCTCTAAGATGAAACCATTATAATATGGGACAAGAAATTACGGCAAACTCATTAAGATCCTTTTTTTTGCTAGAAGATTGCATCTGTAAACATAAGCATTTTGCTATTATGAATCCAAGGTAATGGCCACTTTCATGAGAGGCAGAACAACAAGATGGCTGTCCTGGGCTTAAAGATAGAAAAAAACAAACCCAAAGGAACAGAAGGTAAGATGTATTTCTACAATATCTAGCCACTCCAACAAAAGCAAAAGAGGGACTGACTAGAAGGGACTGTTAGGGACAATTGCTTCCTTTTGTGAAAGTACTGTAGTTTCCTTGAGAAGACATGAATAGGAAAGATGGGACAGGACTCCTGGAATCTAAAGTTCACCTTGTGGTGGATGGGAAGGGGATGACACTAGAACGCGATACCCCTGAAATCACCCATATTTCAAACTCTTCAGTTTCTTGTGATTGTTCTTGTCATTTGATTGACACTTTTTCAAGAAATTAAATTCAGAATCTCAGGGGACAACTGTCTAGCTCAGTTTTGGAGCTGAAGCCACAGATCTGCTGCATTAAACTGTTGGAAGTGAGGTTGATAAACTGGCTTATGAGCCAGTCCTTGTATTTTGGCACCTCTTAAGTTGATTTCACTGGAACACAGTCTGAAACTAGATTCATTGGGATCTACACTGGTAGCAAATTTTCAGACTTAACAGGGTGGGAAGACAGCATAACAGTTCACCTTCAAAGCTCTTAATAAGGCAGGGTACTTATCCCAGACAGTATCTCTACAGCCTGAGTTACAGAAAACCAAAGTAGTAAAGAAAATAAAAGAAAAATGAAAGATTAATAAGCACACTCTGGAGAGACAACTACGGAAATACTAATGCAGTTTCAAGGCACTTATTACTCTTGAGGGCGGAAAGAAAATGACATCTGTTATGTGAAGCTAAAGCAGTTCAAGTTTGCTGTGAATGTGCATGTGGATAACTACTCAGATTATTTTTTCTTATTATACTGAATATCACGTTACAAAATTAAAGCTATCACCAAATTATATGCTTGTTCCTCTGTATCACAAATATGAAAATTAATGCACCGTTATCTATTATTATTCAGGCAGGTATGAATGAAGAAACTGGAGGTAACAGCTTCTTAAATTTTACAATCCAACTATGTTACCATGTGTTTGTTTCAGACTAAAAAGAGCGCTTGCATCCCGTAATTCACATTATATACTGCTGAGTTTACAATGATATAATAATTAAGGTATAAACATGAGAGGTGAGTTTTGACTACTTAGAAATAGTCAAAGCAGCTTATAGTAAAAGAATTTGATTTCTCAATTGCAACAGCAGATTACAACAGCTTTTATTTAGAAGAGCATTCCAGTTTACTTGGCTATTCAAATTAGTATTTGCAATCATTTTCAAATATTCTAATCACACATGTACTTGACCAGGCAATCACCAAGGAAAGTATTTAAGTCTGTCAAAAAGGTGTTATGCAAACAGTACCCAACCTGATGATATCCCAGTAAGACTAAATTAATGCCCTTGCATATTAATAAATTCACATTTACTGGAACTTACCTTCTGTAACAGTCAGTCGTCTTTTTTCAGGCCATGCCTTATCCTGAACAGAAGCTGAAAAAATGCACCAATGTTTATTTTTGGTCAGAAAAAGAGACAGCATCAAGAAAATGTCAAGACTTTGCATGCCATCTCACCCAAGACAGGATCATTTTCCTGATTCTCTCTTTTTCCTGTTGCACTGTCAATGCACATCCAGAGTTCTTCTAACAAGAGCTTTATTTTTTCTGTTAAAATAAATATTTTTATAAATTTATAAAACCTCAACTGCTCAGAGAGCTAAGAATTTATGTTTCTTTATTTTTAGTCAGAACACATATATGCCTACAACAAAATACAAAATACCCACAGCAAGAATTAAGACAAGGGACATAGAGGCATTTTAGCTTCAGAGAAAGAGAAATGCTAGATGCCATTGAGGGAATGGATCCTGTATTGGCCATAGCCACACAGCAGACTGAAGGTACAGTTGCAGAATGCTTTAGCTTTTCCTTTCTATCGTGAGGGTGGCAAAAAGTTGTAGCAGCCCTTAGACTAAAATGTAAAAGCAGATTTGAATGTAGCATTAGTGAAATTAAACAGCCTTCTAAAACAACTCAGGTGACATAAACATAAATGGCGGAGGAGATCTTTTAGGAAGAAAGTATTTATACCACATTCTTTCTTTATGCCCACTCAGTAGTAACTCATCTTAGTCTTACCATGGAGTAACAGCACATTAAATGTATCTGAACTAATTATCAGGCCACAACATTAGTAGACATTGTCTGGAGTCCTAACAGCACCATTGCTAAGTGATGCCAAACAACCTAGTTCCAGAACCAGAAGGGCAGGTGGCGAGGGAGAAACAGACCAAAAACTCAACAAAATACACAAGCACCTCACCTACTTACGCCAAAACTATCACCAGATGCAACAATCAGGAACCGAGACTATTGGTTTTGTGCCAATTCCTTAAGTCAAAGACCACAGCAAACTGCTACTATTTTATGAAGAAACTTATTAAAAAAAACTCAGCACATAAGAGGAAAACCCGCCAAATTTTGCATGACAGCTATTAACAACACTTACGATTTCTCATTGGTAATAAAGTCTTGCTGCTATTTGAAGCTCAAATTACAGCTCAGATCTTAATTTTCCCATTTTTCCATTAATTAAAATTAAAGGATGAAATTGGGTACCAATTTAGGACAATCCAAAAGGCAGTAAAAATATGCCGACACACAAGAACTGACAAGGTTACCTTTTTCAGAAAAGTTTAATTTTGGCAACAAACAAATATTTGCAAAGCAAGAAATAGAATAGGGAAGTTCTTTTGACTGAAAATTGCCTTCAGAATTTCTAGACAATTCAAAAGCAATACCAGTATTTTAAAAGACTGCAAAAATGCAAAAAATAAATTTGCTTAAAGTTTGGCTTCAGTACTTTAGAGGAAGTTTAGGAGTTTACCCCATTACACAGCTAGATTTGTAGCAGGTATTTTAGATCATTAGGGAAAAAACAGTCAATAGGATAAGAAACAACTACAAGTGGATTTCCACTTGATTTACAGAGCCTCACATAGAAATTGTAGCCGATTACACTCCTACCTTGTGTCTTTTGCTTTGCATGCTTCCTTTATGATTTCAATGAGTCTCAAAGACAATGGGATTGTTTGTATTTTTCTCAGTATTTGCATTCTGTTTTATAATTGCACATCAATTGACTTCACACGTGCATGGAGTAGACTAGTCATTTTAATGAATAAAGTATTCTCCTTACTGCAAAACTGAAAATAGTCATCTATTACATTAGTCCTTCATCAGTGTAACATATTTGTATCAACCACATCTGCTCTTACAGCATTTCTGTCAGTATCCTCCATTTCCAAAAATGCAACTCCAGAAGAGTTGCAATAAATTCATAATGGTTGGTTCCGCACAGAGAACGGTCTTGCAAAAAATCTTACCTTTGTCTATATCTGTTTTAAGATCTTCGCTTGAACTCTGGGTCTCTGCATGCTTAACTATTAAAAAGAGGAGAGGGGGGAAAGGAAATGTTCAGATGGAACAATACCACACATAAATGTGAAGGCAATTAAAGGCGAACACTTACCTTTTCTGTACTTCTCTTTAAGTACACCATCAAGTTTTCCCTGTTAAAATCAAGTAACATTAATTTTTCGTGCCATACATAGTTTGTAGAGCATCTACTCTTAATTAGCATGAAATCTAAATGAATATTTCGAAGGCTATGCTTCAGTTGGAAAATTTCTCTCTCTTAAGGTGAACTGCTATGTTTAGTTACTCAATATGCCCAACAAATGTAATTTTACTATTTCAGTATCTCTATTACTAGTAGCTTCCTTTTTTCCCCCAAAAATACTAAAAGAAGCTTCATCCAAAAGACCAGGAAAGTCTTACGTGTGCCTTCTTTAGCTCCTTTTCAAGCCTTTTCTTTTCCGTTTTCAATTGTCTGAAGTCCTGTGTATGCTTTATTGCAGCCTCTTCAAGAAAGAGAATCAAAATTCAAGTTAGAAACTACAATATAAGAGACAACTAATTTAAGTAGTATTGGTCACCAGTCTGCAAATCAAATTACCAGGAAAAAAAATAGATAGTGTGAAATACAAATCTATTGAAGTTATATTTTGGCTCATTAAGACAACAACTCATGCACACAAGTATGTCATCTTCCACTGTGTAATTACTGTTCTGAACTACTGAAATACATTTATTACTTTTCTCACATGCAAGAATGAAGAGTGCGTCATATTGTAATGATACTGTACTGTAGAACAATATACACCAAGTGAAAAAAGGGAATAAAGTTAAGAATGAGGTGCAATGTTTTTTTCATGTGTTTTATTCTCTTATTTAAAAGGTGGCTCTGGTTCAAAGATGAAAACACCATAGCCAACTGCATTAGAAAGATGTAGATAGCACTCAAGACTAATAAACAGAGAAGACTACCTTATCTCTTAATGTCTAACAGACACCTGAGAAGAGTGCAGACAGGTGGGAATAAAAACTACAGGGAAGGTAAGTGAGGATTGAATCTGAGTTCCTAGGGAAATTCTCAAGTGAGAGAGATACTTGAGAGAACTCCCGAGAGATCAGCTTGGTGACTTATACATGGACAGCAGAGAAAAGAGAGATGGAACTTGCCTGCTGATCAGATCACGTCACAGAAGAGAGCATATCAAAAGAAAGAGCATTAAAAAGGCAGCTCAGGTGGTAGGCTGACATAAAACAATCATGGGGAAATTTCAGATTGACAAAAGATACCAGGCTAAAATACAGGGTCTGGGATATTTAATAAACACAGAAAAGAACACAATAGATAAACTAGTCACTCGAATTGGACCTAATGCAAACTATCTCACAGTATTTTGTTCTAGTTCTGGCAGAATTGGAGTTTTTGGGGGCAAGAGGGTATAAAAACCTTGCTGCCACATAATGGAACTCCAAAATGCTCATCAAAATAAACACCCTGTACCTGTACTTTACAGTAGGATTTGGGGGGTTTCTAACACTAAGATACAAGTCACTTACTTCATTGTACTTTAAACTGTGGTAAACACAGCTGTAAGTGTGCCATGAATGAAAATATTTGCCTTGCCAACTAACAGTACGGCAAGTTAAATATCAGAATGCTTTATGCATATCCACCCTCTACTAGCAAAACAAGAAAAACACAGTGCCACACGGCAATTGCTTTATCTCTACTTAAAACCAAAACAAACAAACCAACCAACCAAAAACCAATGGCCAGAACACTTAAAAATCAGAAAACATGTGTCAGGATCACTACGTATTTAAATATGGTTATAAACATGACTAGAAGAATCCTGCCAAGATTATTAGAATGCTGGAGCACATGCCCTATGAAAACAGGCTTGTTGAACTAGACTTAATTAGCTTGAGAGGAAAAAAAAAACAACAAAAAAACCTTAGAAGGGATTCAAAAGCAGCTTTCCTGTATCTAAAGGAGGTATCAAGAAGATGGAACGAGAGTGTTCAGTGGTGCATGGCGGGAGGACAAGAGATATCAGGCATAACAAGAGAAACAAGAGAGTTTCCAACTGACTATAAGGAAAAGCTTTTTCACCATGAAGACAGTCATGCAGTGAATCAGGTTGCCTGGATAGGCTGGGCAGACTCCATCCTTTGAGGTTTTCACGAGCAGAAGTTCCCTTCCAACTTCATTTACGCCATGTGCCTAAGATACTCAACAGAAAACATTTTGCAGGAGGACTGATGTAATTCAAAGACTAAGCACCACACATAGTTCTGCCCTGCCTTGCTCCCTGGGGCCTTAGAGTTAGAAAGTTGTAATTACTTCTATGGATAAAAAAGGAATCAAGAGATGGAATAGGACAACAGCACAGTAACATAATGTAGAAAGTTACCTTCAAGTTTCTTCACTTTCGATTCCAGTTTCTTTCTCCTGTTAAAAAGAAGGCATTAACACATAATTTTTTTATAGAATTATATTGAATGAAAAGCCAGGAAAAAAAAAAACCTAGCCATTTCAGAGAAAACACAGTTCCTAGACCCAGGACCTGTGAGACCAATGTGTCCCTGAAGTTGAAAACTTAAATCAGTGGTATGTTGCTGACATTCTCACACAAACAGCTGTATCTGTTACAGAGGTAGAGTTTGCTCTTAAAAGAGTCAGTCCTCTAATCCAGGTATACAAGTATACCTTCAGCTACAACTTGGAGTTACAAACACAACCTGAGAAAACTGGCTTCTGGTTTTTGCATTTCTATGATGTAATGCAGACAGGTTAGTTTTACTCCTTAAAAACAATTAAGCCTTGCTTACAATCAGTAAGACCTAAACAATGAGATAATCAGCAATAGTCTTCAGGATCACTTATGTCCCACAGCTTTTTGTTCAGAATATCCAGGTGTTTATTAAAGCCAAACCAAAACCAAAAAAACTATGCATCCTGAACAATTTTGGCTTCAGCATTTCCAACCCTACCTTATAAGTAAAACAGAAACAGAACTGGAAAATAATTTTTAAAAAGTAAACACTTCTATTATTTCCTTCTGTTAAATCCCAATATCCAGAAACAGTTTTTAAGCTCTTGTGATAAGTAGAGGACTCTGTCCTGATAAACACAAGCTACCAATGCTCACTGATCACTTTCCTGAAGAAGAACAGAGTTCATCCATTCCCCATTTTAAAACTTGTATAATGGATTGAGATTTACAGCCTAAGTCTTTCTGGACGTGCAAGCCTTAATCATCACTTCAGACATTAACTGGAATACATTTGAAAATCCACTCAGAAACAGGACGATTGACCACCTTTGGCATGTTCAGTAGTTAAAGCATTTACACTATAAAGTAATAGACCGATGCTCTTGGGCCTTCTCAGCCTGAATAGGTTCATACTTAACTCTCTCTATACTCAGATGATGGCTTTGACAGTCAAGCCATAAGTGAGAATTTCAGAAAAAAATCCTCATAAAAAATCTTTGCAGAAAAAAAAAAAAAAGAAAAAAAAAGGGGGGGGGAATTGTCCTTTAAAAAATAGCAGGGAACGAACTTCTGTTTCTCTGTAGATTATCTTCTGACCAATGCACAGAAGTACTGCATCTACAATGTATGGACATTGGAAGCAAAGACAGGCGACATGAGAGGACTACAGAGATGCCGTTTGCCATCGTAGGGAGAAGATTCGTGCAGCCAAAGCTTGATTAGCCTTCAAGCTGGCCAGTACTCTGAAGGACAACAAAAAGGGCTGTTTTAAAACATGTTAACAGCAAAACAAGGATCAAAGATAACATTGGTCCATTACTTGATGAGGTCGGTCACCTAACAAATAGGGACATAGACAAAGCAGAGATGTTTCACACCTTCTTTGTCTTTGTCTTTAACACCAATGGTGGGCCCTGGGACTCCCAGAGCCCTGTGTTGGAAGTCCGTGACTGGGGGGATGATAAACTCCCAGCCAACTCTGAACTTGTTTAAGACTTGCTGCTCCAGCCGGATGCACTTAAGTCTATGGGGCCTGATGGGATTCATCCCAGGGTACTAAAAGAGCTGGCCGATGTTATCATGGGACCTCTCTCCATTATTTTTCAACAGGCTTGGGAGTCTGGAGAGGTCCCAGTTGACTGGAAGCTGGCAAATGCTGTCCCAGTTTTCAAAAAGGGTCAGAGGGAAGACCCTGGTAATTACAGGCCTGTCAGTCTCACTCCAGTGCCAGATAAAATTATGGAGAAGGCTATTCTGGGAGTTATTGAAAAACACTTGAGAGACAACACAGTCATTGGTCATAGCCAGCGTGGGTTCATGAGGGGAAAGTCCTGTTTAACTAACTTAATTTCCTTTTATGACAAGGTCACCCATCTAGTTGACTAAGGGAAGCCAGTAGATGTGGGAATTTTTGGATTTTAGCAAAGCTTTTGATACTGTCTCTCACAGTATCCTTCTGGACAAAATGTCCAGCACACAGCTAGACAAGTCCATAATAAGTTGGGTGAACAATTGGCTGAGGGGTTGGGCTTAAAGAGTTATAGTAAAAGGGGTTACATCAGGCTGGCAGCCAGTCACCAGTGGGGCTCCCCAGGGCTCAATTTTAGGGCCAGTGCTCTTTAATGTTTTTATAAATGATCTGGATGCAGGAATCGAATGTACATTAAGTAAGTTTGCTGATGATAGTAAACTAGGAGGAGCTGTGGACTCCCTCAGTGTTAGGAAGGCCTTACATAGAGGCCTGGATAGACTAAAGAGCTGGGCAATCACCAACCACACAAAATTTAACAAGAGGAAGTGCCAGATTCTCCACCTGGGGTAATCCTGGTTATACATACAAATTGGGGGATGAGAGGCTGGAGAACAGCCCTGAGGAAAGATATCTGGGGGTTTGGGTTGATGGCAAGTTGAATATGAGTCAACAGTGCTACTTGGCAGCCAAAAGGGCCAACCATGTCCTGGGGTGCATCAAGCACAGCATAGCTAGCCAGTAAAGGGAGGTGACTGTTCCACTCTATACTGCACAGGTGCGGCCCAACGTTGAGTACTGTGTGCAGTTTTGGCCACTTTAATATAAGGACATCAATCTATTACAGTTTGTCTGGAGGAGGGCAATGAAGATGGTGAAAAGTCTCAAGGGCAAGACTTATGAGAAGCAGCTGAGATCACTTGGTTTGTTCAGCTTAGAGAAGAGAAGGCTGAGGGGTCACCTCATCACAGTCTAGAACTTCCTCAAGAGGGGCGGCAAACGGGGAGGTGCTGATCTCCTCTCTCTGGTGACCAGTGATAGGACTCAAGGAAATGGAATGAAGCTGCATCAGCGGAAGTTCAGATTGGACATTAGGAAAAGGTTCTTCACGGACAGGGTGGTTGGTCCCTGGAACAGGCTCCCCAGGGAAGTCAGGTCAGAGTTCAAGGAGCATGTGAATGATGCTCTTAGTCATATGGTTAAGTTTTAGGTAGTCCTGAAAGGAGCAGGGAGTTGGACTCAACAATCCTTATAGGTCCCTTTCAACTTAAGACAGAAATTCTATGATACAAACAACTAAGAATCTGAATAACCAGACAGCCACTAAATGCCAACATTTATCATTGCAATGATATTTACAGATGAAATAGTTATCCTTTACAGGTGCAGTAGTATGCTGACTAATTTCATCAACACACACACAATTACATTAAGAAAGAAAACAGGTAGATGTTAAATCTAGTAACTCACAAAAAGCAAGGTTTGTAGATGATGCATTTGGACAGAACTCCTCTTATGCTATGCAACTCAAGCTCCTATCTGATCTTTAAGATGCATGCACAACTTCAGCTGACAGAAAGCTATGCTAACAGAAGTTGCATTCAGAAGCAGAATACATACAGTGTTATAATCTACACAAACTACAAAAACCATGATGTGGTTATATTTTTAATACTCAAAAGTTGAAAAATATAAATACAACAACAACTGTGTCTGTCATATTAATTTCATCCTTAGAGAGAATGTGATCATTTAATTTAAATGAGCAACCTTACTTCTGGAACAGTCTAACATTTTGAGTACTTCTTTCAAAGCTTGTCTGTAGGAGTGATTGCACACCTAAAACCTTCTTCACAGTGGAGTGAAGTATTTGTCTCAAGTTATCACGCTTGTTGTAAGTTCAGAATTGGGGAATTGCCATCATTGTAAATATTCAAAACTCAACTAGACAAAGTCCTGAGCAACCTAACTTTGATGCTGGCTCTGAATGGCAAATTGGACCAAAGGACTTGAGAGACAATTTTTGACCTGAATTATTTTACAGTAACTGTAGATTAACATTAATTTTATGAACAATTCACTAGAACTCCGCTTCTGAAGAAACTCGGCTCTCAACTTACTGAACTTACGTCACCTACTGCTTAAAATGGCCTCAACGTCAAAGGTATATAAAATAGCTATAGCATCGCAGAATGGTTGAGGATGGAAGGGACCTCTGGAAGTCATCTTGCCAACCCACCCTGCTCAAGCAGGGCCACCTAGAGCTCACTGCCCAGGACCGTGTCCCAATGGCTGCTGATTATCTCCAAGGATGGAGAGGCCACAACCTCCCTGGGCAACCTGGGCCAATGGTCAGTCACCCTCACAGTAAAAAGTGTTTCCTGATGTTCAGAGGGAACCTTCTGTGTTTCAGTTTGTGCCCGTTGACTCTTGTCCTGTCATTGGGCACCATGGAAAAGAGCCTGGCTCCATCTTCTTTACATCCTCCCTTCAGGTATTTATACACATTGGTAACTATCACCCCTGAGACTTCTCTTCTCCAGACAGTCCCAGCTATCTCAACCTTTCCTCAATGGAGAGATACTGCAGTCCCTTAATCATCTTCATGGCCCTTCACTGGACTCTCTCCAGTACGTCCATGTCTCTCTTGTACCGGGAGCCCAGAACTGGACACAGTACTCAAGGTGTGGCCTCACCAGTGCTGAGTAGAGGAGAAGGAGCACCTCCCCCAACCTGCTGGCAATACTTTGCCTAATGCAGCCCAGGATACCAGTAGCCTTCTTTGCCGCATGAGCACATCACTGGCTCATGTACAACTTGGTGTCCACCAGGACCCCCAGGTCCTTTTCTGCCAAGCTACTTTCAAGCTGGGTGGCCCCCAGCATATACTGGGGTGTGGGGTTCTTCCTCACCAGGTGGAGCACTTTGCACTTCTCCTTGCTGAACTTCCCGAGGTTACTGTCAGCCCATTTTTCCAGCCTGTCAAGCTCACGCTGGATGGCAGCATGCCCCTCTGGCCTATCAGCCACTCTTCCCAACTTTGTGCATTGGCAAACTCACTGAGGGTACGCTCTGTCCCTCATGCAGATCACTAAAGAAGTTGTTAAACAGGACTGCAACCAGTAAGCGGCCCCCCTGCTTTCCCCCCAGGGTACACTGCTAGCTACCGGCCTCCAACTAGACTTTGTGCTGCTCATCACCACCCTCAGGGCCTGGCCATTCAGCCAGTTCTCAATCCACCTCACTGCCTGCTCACCCAGCCCCTACAGCAACAGCTTGAGGGGCTATGACGTTCTTACGGGAGACCGTGTCAGAGGCCTTAATGAAGGCCAAGTGAAGACTAGCCACTGCTCTCCCTTCATCTACCAGGCACGTCTGTTCATTGTAGAAGTTTATCAAGTTGGTCAAGCATGACTTCCCCTTGGTGAAGCCACGCTGACTACTACTGAGGAGTTTCTTGTCCTTCATGTGCCTGGAAATGAGTTCCAGGATGAGCTGCTCCATCACCTTCCCAGGATCGAGGTGAGGCTGACAGACCTGTAGTTCCCTGGCTCCTCCTTCTTGAAGATATGAGTGACAGATAGGAGATAGGCGATATATCTATATTGACACAGTATATTGCCAGCACATTAGGGTGCTCAATTCCCTCTTCAGATGCAGTTAGCAATGGGGTAGCTGCTCTCTGCTGCTCTTAGATAGGATGATGTGCTAAAGATTCCTTTAAACTCACAGGACATAGAGTACCTATACATGAAATAAGTGCAGTCTGGCAGAAGAAGTGACAACAGCAAGTGACAACAACGCTAGTCTGTTTGTACAATCTTTTGGATGATAGTGGCTTGCTGCTGTGCTTGTGAGTACCGTATGTTTCACAAGCCATGTAAAGATACTCAGGTATCTCATTTAAGAGATGCTTCAGTCCCTTGATCATCTCCGTGGCCCTTCACTGGACTCTCTCCAGTATGTCCATGTCTCTCTTGTACAGAGGAGCCCAGAACTGGACACAGTACTGCAGGTGTGGCCTCACCAGTGCTGAGTAGAGGGGAATGATCACCTCCTTCAACCGCTGGTAACAGCAAAATAGCTTAGGAACACCAAAGTTAAAAATGACAGCCAGTATACAAGGAAGGAAGTAAGGAGTTACCAGTGGGAGTCCCATTGGGATGTGTGCTGGAACACATCAGAAATAAAAGCTGACTACAAAAAACAGCAGAAGGATCCGAGAATTCCAAGCGACTAGAGAGCAATCATTGGTGTTGATAAATGCAAAGTGATGCATATGGAGAAAAATAATCACAACAACAAACTCACAACACCCTGCTGTATATTAGCGGGTTTTCTTTTGAGAGCATAAGCACCTTTCCATACAATACTGAGAAGTCTCAGTTCCCTGATACAGGTGATTTAGAGGCTAGGAGTATAACAGGGTTAGAAAGCAATTAGACAAATTCATTAGAGAGTCCATCAAGAGCTGTAAGACATGATAACACACACATATGCTCCAGACAAGGAAGCCTTTGAGAAACTGGTTACTGGAAGAACAAACTTTGGGAATTATCAAGGCACAGCTTCACCATATTCTGTACTATGGCAGCAAAAATGGCTTCTGCATTTTTGGTGCCAAATCCCTCCTGCCCATTTCCAAACATGGTGGACAGTTCAGGGCCTGTTAAGCTGCTTCTTTAAAAACAATTGTTTTAAGGACTGATTTTAAGCGCAGATCACTTTTGCAATATCATTTATATACTGGCCTCAGAGACTTATCAGCACAACGGAAATGGACGGCAATAACAAAAACCCAAGAATAAGAACCACAAAACTGGAGAAACTACAGCTTCTCTTCCAATCTCATCCTGTTCTTAAAAACCTTCACTGAACAACCACCAAAAGCCACTTCAAGACAGGATAATAATTAAACTAATACTGTCTTCCAGAGTGCGTGCTACAAAATTTAAGACCATTCCTCCATCAAGTCCCTGTTCTAAGAACCCATAAGCATAAAAATTTTAGCAAAATGGAAAGCAAAACTAGATAAGGTACAAGACCAAGTTCTGGAAGAGGTAAGTGGGGGAAGGAAAGGTTGTGAAAAAAAGAAGCATCACTCACACAGCATCACTGTTTACTATTTCTTCTTTAATTTTAACATATTCCAGTTGACTCTCCCGATAAATCTTGAGAGAACTCTGTGGAAAAGGAAAGCACAGTTAAAATATGTCCTTACTGAGGGAAAAAAAAAAAAAAAGATGGCAGACACTTTACCTATTCTAATGAAAACACTGCATAGCCAAAAAAGTATATTCAATGAGACTAACAAGCAAGTTGAAAAGTCAGGTTATTCTTCTTCTTTAAAGGCAAAAATAATAACAAAAAAACCAAATAAATAAATCTGTATATATCTTTTGAGTATGTGCCTCCAACACTAATCTGGATAGGAACTCAAGGCCAAAGTCAAGAGCACAACTATTATACACCGTACATTTAACTCTGCTTTTTCTGAAAAAGTGCCATCAGGACATCAGCTAGTAATGCTTGCTGAGGGAAGAGGATTTAAAAAACAGTTCTAACATAGAAGAAAAACTAGGTACAGTGACAAGACAAATGTTAATATCCTACCTTGTACCGGCATGAAAAAAACTGTAAGAAAGAGGGTGGGGTATTTTTTGCAGCAATAATATTCAATGTCTATAAAATACATATATTTAGGTGATTTGAACAGTCAAAAGCTTTTCTTCTGTAGACTAAATCTCAGCTAAAGGATGGTAGAGAAATTAGGAATAAACTCAAGTAGCTAATAATGTAAAAGCATGTGTTCAAAATGGTAACAGAAGCAAAATCCTATTCTGCACATACCCTCTCTGCACCTTTTTAGTAGTACAAGTTATATAGAGTTCCGTAATCTGAATAAGATCAGAACAGAAAACTAAAAGAATTTGAATGTATCTCCTTCCTTCCTAAATAAGGAAATAAAACCCAAATAATCTGATCAAAAATCATAGGAACTACAAAAGCCTGAACTTTTTGCCTGTCTGAAACCTGCTGCCATTTAATTAATTTCACCTAAAACCAGAGTTGCTTGTCCCAATGAGCTGGAAATAACAACTGGGCTCATTAAAGCCTACTTCATTAAGATTAGCATTAAATATACACATTTCCTTCAACAGAAAAAATGCAAGTTATTTAAACCTTACAAGCACACCTTTTTCTCTTCCAACTCTGCTTTCAAGGAACCCAACTCTTCCTGGCACTTTTCGAGAGGCAGGATTTTCTGTAGCATCTGCTCCACTTGGCAACGAAGAGCCGAGATCTCTCTGAAACAGGAATGTAATTTAAAAAAAAGTTGCCAAAAACCATGGGTGCTTTCAAACTCAATGTTCTGATTCTTCAGGCAAGAGTCTGAGTATTTTGCCTTCCTCTATGGAAAAATGCTGTGAGAGATACCCAAAGGCATCTAAGAGCCTAAGTATTCTCATTTTTCCATCCAACATTTTACATTCAAAGAAAATTCAGGATCTGATTTAAAAACATTAAACTGAGCCTAAAGCTAGATGGAAGCAGATGGCATGTGCCACACAGGAGTGCTGCCCAGCTACCTACACTGAAGTGCCAGGAATAAGTTTCTCCACATAGGCAGTGCTGTGAAATAAGAGCAGAGTCCAACTGCGGGATTTTTCAGCAGGCAGGATGGAGTCTGTAAAGATTATATGCTGCCTCTTCCTCTATAATCAAGTAGAGTAAGCAAGGGCACACAGCCACAACTCTAAGACAAAATGCTTCATACAAATAGGGCTGTCCCAAATACGCTTACATTTAACCACCACCAAAAGATGAGTTCCACATCTCCACTTGGTCACTTTAGACTCTTATGTAACACACGGCCAGAAAAGAATTTCACACAGGTATTGTAGAAGAAGGACAGATTTTTCTCCTCATCAAGGGTATCTTTGATAACTATGGCCTAGGAAGCATGGTAAAGGAAAGGACCACATTAAAAGCTCAGCCTAGACCCAGGGCTGTTGCTGTTACAACGTCAGACTCCTAAAACTGTCCAAGACACAGAGAACATGGTATCTTTAGTAAACAGTTTAAATCAAACTTACCGTTCAGCAAATTGAAGCTGTAACCTCTTGTTAAGGTAGAAAGTAAAAACAGTTTATCAAACGTCCTTAAGTATATTTCAATCCAATCGCCACTTGCGAAGAAACATCCAATAAAGACTTCCACCCAAAAACCATAAGACTTACAGAACTAAGTGTTTAATTGAAACATTCCAATACATTTGAAGTGAATAAGCAGAGCTTCTTCTGTTACATGAAAAAACTTGAGACATTCTCAGCAACGCAGATTTCAAATAGTCCATATTAAGCCACATATTAGACATGGCCGGATTTTAAGTGGATAGTTTTAATTCCAAAACCCTATTTTCATTAAAAGTCTATCCAGTCTGTTCTTTACTAGAGGCGTCATCTCTTAACTTAAACCTTAAATAAAAAGCCTCAAGCCCTCTTATAAGAAATGTTGATATACTAATTCTGTAAGAACACTAGTAGAGCAGTAAAGGATATCAGTGCACTTCTGTTGATACTCTGTCAGCAAACGACTGCAAGAAAAAAAAAAGATGTTACTGATTTTCTCACCTGATTTTGACAATCATGTCTTAGGATGCCTTTCCTTTTGCTTTACAGATAAACATAGAAAGCGTACGTTTGGTTTACATTTTCTGATGGTAGTCAATATAACCCTTTTGTTTCATTAAGCCATTCAAACCTCAAATCAGGCTGTTTTAAAATAGAAAAAAACCCCAACCAACTGGCAATTACATGAATTTGTGGCCATTAACTATTTGCAGCTTTAAAAAAAAAAACCACCAACCAAAAAAACATTATTTAAGTGAAGAACGTAATATACATATAATAAAAAAATCATATCCTTGTTCCCAAACTTAAAAGAATGTTTTCCTAGGAAAGCACATATAAATGTAAGAAAAATAGTTCAAAAGACCCTAAAAGGTTTTAATCTATTCTCCTAACAGCCATAAGAGCGTAACATTTACTCTGATCCAAGGTGTACAGTGGGCCACGGGACAGCACCAAGGAAAACTATTCTTCCTTTCCTCAAATGTTACAGTTTTTAAGAATGGAGAGAAGAAAGGACAAGAAAGAGAAATACCGTGGCAGTTACTCCAATACAGAGAGGGCTGCATTACTTTCTCTTGCCACAGTTAAGAGTAATCAAGTAAGGCAAAAAAGAAAGGGGCTGAGCTGCAAGTAGTTAAAGGAGAGGTAATTCCCACAAGAAATGTATGCACTGGCAAAGAGAAGAGAAACACAAAGTTTGGAGGCAGGAAAAGGAATCTATGCAACACAGTAAAGGTGCTTTGAAGAAAAGGGTCCCAGTTAAGACAGTGAGGGCTCTCTTAAATACTTTTTGGAAACTAGAATGCAGGACTGGAATTTAGATTCACTAAAGCCATATTGACACGTATCTGGGAAAGGGTACATGAGAAATAAACCATTACAATTAGGAGACATGGCAAGGATATTAGGCCATAGTATGTAGGTATACATAACATATTTCAATACGTTATTCCATACAATCATATGTTGATGGCTATTGAGAAGAAGTGGAAGCAATCACAGAAGAGAAAGCGAACTATGAGAAGCATTTTAGAACCTTACTGTTCTGACTGATGTTCAGCCTCACTTTTCATATTTTGATATTTAATCCCAACAGCATTTCACACCTTAATGCTTGGACTAAATTCTGTTGAAAAGGTTCATATACACCTGTGCTCAACTTTTAGTTCTCATACTATATTCTTTACAACAGCTAAAATGAAATAAATCTCTTCAAAGAGCTGCTTCTGCTAGTATTTGTAATAATATATGAGCTATTATAGCTACACAATATAGCCCTGTTTTACTACCATTACACACAGATGTTTTAGGGCATAAATTAAAGATTTAGGACAGTCTAGATTTAGGACCTGTTTGTGAAGAAGTTACTTTCATCTTGAGAAGGATTTAGTTCTGTGCATTAACGAATATCTAAATTCCACAAAATGTATTTGCTGCATTGCTTTAAGAATTTAAGAGCCATAAAAAACAAACCAAAACAAAATAAAACACTTGTGCAATTGTACTTACTCTCCATCAATCATTTTTTGCTTCAGTGCAATTAATGCGGCTACATATTCATTTATATTCTGTAAGGAAGAGTCTCAAGTTGGTAAAGAAGTTTCACCCCAAAAGCCAGTACTATACACTGTAAATAACCCCTAAACTGATTGCTAATGTTCTACACAATACAATAATCTATATTCTTTTTTTCAGTTCTCTTAGTGAACAAGTTACTAATTCACCAAAAATATATTCATACAAATACATATAGAGAATGCAGTCTCCACAAGAAAGAGTGTATACTTAGATGAGGCTTTACTACAAAAGCTCTTCAAACTTTGCCTTTACAGTAGGTTACATACTAAAATCCCCGTGATTTTTTTCTCTAAAAATCAAATTAAGCTTTGGCAGAATATTACCAATAAATGGCATCTAGGTCCTTTGAGCCTACAGATTTCCCAGATTCTCAATCCATATTCATTCTAAGTAGGGAAGACCTTCTCGGCCCTCTGAACTCTCAGCAGGGCCTTCCCCTCATTTAAAGGGGAAACAAACACTGCCCAAAGCGTTATACTATAAAACTACACGCTTGCTTAAGAGCGCTGAAGAAAGGAGGTGAATGATGACACTCCTTCCACTGCACCGAAGCAAACTCAAAAGGATACGCCTAGAAATTCCCTAGCAGGTCCCGCTAGGCACGCCGCAGAGACACGAGCTAGTTTTCCGCATTTCGCCCGGCTAAGGCTCGCCACTGCTGCTCCTTTCACAGCGCCCGTTTGCACACTCGCGATGCGAGCTCCCACTGCACCGGGAGCGGCGACTGCGGCACCCAACGCTTCCCACCCGCCAGCGGCCCGGCGTAGCCCCACGGTCGCGTCCTTAAGCAAAAACCCCGCCCGGGCGCTCCAGCACCAGAGGGACGGCGGCGCGTTGCTACCTGCTGGAGAACACCGCAGTTCGCGCAGGCCGCGGCGGCGGCTGCAGTCCCGGCCGGCGGCGGCGGTGTCTCTCCAGGCATCATGGTGACCGCCGCGCCCCACGCCGGCCCCGGTGCCCGGCAGCGCCCCGCGCAGCCACGCACGCCCCTCCACCCAGCCCCGAGAGCGGCGCGGGGGCGCGGCCGAAGGCGCGTCACACACCGCGCCATGGCCTCAGCAAGGTCCCAGCTCGCCTTCGCCTCCTCGAGGGTGACCCCGTCACTGCCTGACGGCGGCAGCGGAAAAGACGGCAGAAGGTGCTCTCTGCAGAGGCCGAGCGCTGAAAGCGCCCGGTGAACACCGTCTTGGCCCGCTGAAAGGAACGAGTGCTCCCGCACCTGCCACGCCCTTCTACGACTACTTTTTTTTTTTTTTTTTAATGCACGGGCACTTCTGAGGGCCGCTGCTGCGGTCCTGGCGCAGGCGCGGGCTAGGGTAGCTTTTCTCGCCTGGCGCGAGAGGCTGCAGGGGGCCGCTGCTGGGGCGGGGCGCCTGGGGGCGGGGCCTACGCGCCCGGCTGCCCTGCCCTCTCCCCTTGTGGTCCGGGGCGTAGCTGCTGAGGGGCAGCGCGGGCGCGGGACGGGGCCGAGCTCCGCTGGAGCCGGGTCGCCGGGACTCTGGCCCCGGGGATCCGCGCCGCGCCGCGCCGAGCCGCCTTCGCCGCCCTCCCTCTGCTCCGTCGCTGGCTGCTGGCGAGCGAGAGCTGCCGTCTAGACATGGCCATACCTAGCTGTTGCTGTTCGCTGACACACACAGAACCAGTTCTTAAAACGGGAGCGCGCTAGTTCAGCTCACTCAGACCGCACCTTGTGGGAGCATGCTGTTCACGGCAAGAGATCAAGCTTTTCATTTCATCCAAGCTTTCGTAAAGATATTTTTAAGAGCAATATTTAGCATCACTTGTTACCATCATGCCTGCCTGCATCTACCGCCTACACAATATCTTTCTATAGAGAGCAAGTTAGGAGAAGGCTTCATGCGTTGCAGGCCATGCTTTTGATTGCTTAGAGAGACAGAAGTTAAAGTAATAACTGCTGACTGTGTTGTTCCACACTGTGTTACTGTTGAGGCATGGTCCCACTGCATTATTCCCGTAGCAATCATTCAGTATCTAGTACACAGGACAGGTGGTTGCGCACAGTGTGAATTAGTTTGTGGGGGTTTTTTCTATTCAGCTCATGCTGTTGGACTTTATTTACTGAATGCTCTTTGCAACTTTGCTGCTGCTTACACAACTTCTAGTCTACCTGAAACTTTCTCTGGCTCACAGTTTATCCAGGTACTTCAAACTGCTTTTTCACTCTTGTTTTCCTAGTAGTTTGTACATATTCCTCAGGGGAGTCAGTATTCATCTCTAGATCTGTGGAGCCCCGTTAAATCTTCCTTCTCCCTAACAATAGTGCGTACAGCTGCATAGTTAACTGGACCTTGATTAAGGTGTTGAAACTTGTATAAGTGCTCTGATCAAACAGAATATTTCAGGCTTTCTCAATCTTTCTACTTTGAGAGCTTTACAACAATATAATAAAATACTCATTAGAGCAGGAGTAGAGTTTAAGTGACAGCATCACTGGAATGAATCACTCCCTCTTGGGTGAGTAAATTTCCCATGTGAAGTGCCTTACCTAGGGAATGGAGCTGAGCGCTATTCATTTTAGATTTGAGAGGCTGGGGCTGTGGTTAGGTCAGGTAACAAGGCACTTTATTAAGTGAGAGATTCAAGGGCAGGGTTCTGCAGAAAGAAACTGCACTCTGGGAGAAAGAAGTGAATAGATGTTTTCAGAAGAGTTCAGTGTTTCTTGCAACTATTTGTGCTTAAGTGAAAATGTTATCCTCAAAATTCTGTTTTAACATTAAAGATGCCTAAGTTTTCTAGTTGTTTATACTTCTACTATAAAACCTGATAAGTTTCAATGCTTCAGACTGAACACATGCAGAACTATGCAAGTAAACTTATGAAAATTTAGTATTGCCATTTTATTTTTTATGTTAAGTTGCCATTCTTTGACAAGAAGAAAATATTTTAAAACTCTGTTTTAACACATCCTACAAAAACTAGTTATTAAAAGCATTTCCTTCAAAAAAGTAAGAGATTTTAAAATTTAAAACAAAGAGTATGAAGTAATGTAAACAATATGCTTTTTTTTAAGTTGCACTTAACTTGATTAGGCCAAGAAGAAGAGAGATGGTAGGGCCTGGAGTTCCGAAGTTCTGCTTCATTATATCTCAAGTGATGAGCACATCAGAGTTCAGAGAGGATGCATGGGGATGGGAGGGCACTAGGAAGGGCAGACAGGATCTAAAAGAGGAGGGTTATAAATCTGGAATTTTAAAAGCCCTGTGAATTCAACAGTAGACTTATACAGGGCTAAGATGTGTGTGCCATGAGGTCTGAGTCACAGAGACTCTAGTCTCTTGTTGATGATAAAACAGAAAATTGGCCACTGTTCATAGCTGTGAATCTCCTCACTGTTGAATGGGGCCATTTGAAAAGAATGAAATGATGCCTGCAGGGTTATTGTGTTTATTTAGCAGATCCGAAATAGCCAGCAGCACATAAACATTATTTCTTTACTGCTGCTCATAGGGACAACATAAACTGTCCTTCCTGTTTCTCATGAATGAAGAATGGAAAAAATCAGATGCTGATGTTCCCAAAGAAGTTCTGCGCAAACAACACTCAGGTGGTCATTCGTAGCACAAAAGTGTCATCCTCTCGCCACCAGTAACTGAAGGCAATATTGGTGATAGGTCCAATTAGAGAGGCTCTGCAGAGGAAATGAAGATGCCTAACCATCTTCACAGCTTGTCAACGTGACAGCACCATGGTCTCTGGCAGTCTCAACTTCATAGCAGAAAAGTTTATTAACTATAGTGAGTGTGAAAGAAACTCGTATTAATCCAGCACCATAGTTTTATTTCCACATACTTCCCAGAGAGCTCTTGCATAAACAAAGGACTGGATGATGTTTGAGATGTCATTGGATTTAGTTTTTGAAGCATCCTAACACAGTCTCCAGTTGGGACAAACTTAAGGCTGATTTTCATCATTAGTTTATTAATTGGAGAAATTATTAGTGACTGTCATTACTCATGAATAATACCACTTACTTTTTTTTTTTACATTAGTGAAGAACTCTGAGTATGAAGTTCTAGTTCATTAAAAAAATGCATAAGTGCTGAAAGAAAGCAGTAGAGAGGTACTACCATTTACATAAAATCAAGATGTGAACTAGCAGAATGAAGCAGCCAGAAATACCTGCTGCTAGCCAGAAATAGCAGTCAGGGGCTAGAACATCATATTATGAGCAAATCAAAACCAAAAAACCTGCATGTTGGATTTCAGGCATCTCTGACTCAAAGGGTCTTGACTGATAGGAGGCAGCTGCTTGCAGAGGGAGGCAGTCCTGAAGGGCAAAGGAGTCCAGGAGGGCTGGACATTCTTCAAGAAGGAAATCTTAAAGGTACAGGAGCCGTCCGTCCCTATGGGCCAAAAAATGAGCTGGCAGGGAAGAAGACCAGCCTGGCTGAACAGAGAGCTTTTGCTGGAACTCAGGAAAAAAAAGGGGAGTTCATGACCTTTGAAGAAGGGGCAGGCAACTCAGGAGGACTACAAAGATGTCGTGAGGCTATGCAGGGAGAAAATTAGAAGGGCCAAAGCCAAACTAGAACTTAATTTGGCTACTGCAGTAAAAGGCAATAAAAAAAGTTTCTGTAAATACATTAACCACAAAAGGAAGGCTAATGAGAATCTCCATCCTTTATTGGATGTGGGGGGAAACTGCTCCTGTCTTGGGTTCTGTGCAAGGAAGTAGAAACTATTTCTATATACTGTGTCAACCATACCTTCTTCCTAGATAGTTTTAGGGTTTCATCGAAGTGAAGTTAATGAAAGACTCCTGCTTTTTTCAGTGGATATTGGTCCTTGCACGTTACACTTCTGCTTTGTAGTTTTCTGGAGGAATAGCTCAAAGCATGGAACGTTTCAAATAACTAGGATATTTTCAACCAACAAATTGTGGGATTTTGTAAACTAAGTCAGTTCAAATTCTCTTGGCAAACAGAAAATCCTCCCGCAATAAGACTTCAGTTACATATTATTCCTGGGTTAAATATTTTCATCAGTAGGCAAGGAAGCCCTGATTCTTTTATAAATATTTTTAAGAAAATAGAAAATAAAATATTCAAACTCTGTTATGTAAGCCACAAAATTATTTATTTAGTAAGTGTTCTGACAGATAAGTTTTTATTTCATGGTTGGAATCTTGGTTTTGTTTCAGTATTAACAGCCAGTGCTCTGACGCCGATGACTATGTATTGACTATGCTACAAATCTTTTCAGCAATAGCAAGAAAATAAACATTAAAAGTGGATTGATTTAGTCAGTGTTTTGAATTGCAGTTGTTTTGTGCTTAGAACTTGGGGGTTGTTTCAGTCCTGTCGTAGCTAAGTTATAGTAATGCTTATTATTTACAATTGGCATTCAAGAGAGATCTGCCATAGTGTCTTGGGTTTGCGTGGGGGGAGTGCTGCAGGGGTGGCTTCTGTGAGAAGAGACAAAGAGCTGCCCCCATGTCCAACAGAGCCAGTTCCACACAGCTCCAAGACGGACCCACTGTTGGCCAAAGCTGAGCCCAGGGTGGTGCCCCTGTGATAACACATTTAAGAAGGGGAAAAAATGCTGCACATCAGCTGTGAGAGAGAGGAGTGAGAATATGTGAGAGAAACAACTATGCAGACACCAAGGTCAGTGAAGAAGGAGGGGGAGGAGGTGCTCCAGGCGCCGGAGCAGAGATTCTCCTGCAGCCTGTGGTGAAGACCATGGTGACCCAGGTTGTCCCCCTGCAGCCCATGGAGGTCCACGGTAGAGCAGATACCCACCCTGCAGCCCGTGAAGGACCCCACACCAGAGCATGTGGATGTGCTCTGAAGGAAGCTGCAGCCCATGGAGAGCCCACACTGGAACAGGCTCCTGGTAGGAACTGTGACCCCGTGGAGAGAAGCCCACACAGGAGAAGGTTTTCTGGCAGGACCTGTGACCCTGTGGGGGACCCACACTGGAGCAGTCTGTTCCTGAAGGACTGGTGACCCATGGAAATGACCCATGCTGGAGTAGTTTTTGAAGAACTGCAGCCCATGGGAAGGACCCACATTGGAGAAGGTCATGAAGGACTGTCTCCCGAGGGTGGGACCCTATGCTGGAGCAGGGGAAGAGTGTGAGGAGGAAGGAGCGGCAACATAACATGTTATGAACTGACCGCAAGCCCCATTCCCTGACCCCCTGCGCCGCTCGGGGGGTGGAGGTAGAGAAGTTGGGAGTGAAGTTGAGCCTGGGAAGAAGAGATGGGTGGGGGGAAGGTGTTTCTAGATTTATTCTTATTTCTCATTATCCTACTCTGTTTAATTGCCAATAAATTAATTTCCCCAAGTCGAGTCTGTTTTGCCCGTGATGGTAATTGCTGAGTGATCTCCCTGTCCTTTTCTCGACCCACAAGCCTTTTGTCATATTTTCTCCCCATCCCGTTGAGGAGGAGGAGTGATAGAATGGCTTGGTGGGCACCTCGCAGCCAACCAAGGTCAACCAACCACAGACAGCCTCTGTTAGAGAGGATCCACCAAACCTTATTGCTTCTCCCTCTTACGTAATCCACTTCAGTAGCATCTGGATGCAGGAGTCAGTATAATCATCTTCTATAGGAGTAAACAGGGCATATGGTCATCCCAGTTGTTTAACTGTTTGCACAATGCTTTGGGGCTGTATTAGCCAACATTCTTCCAAACATGCCTTGGCTAACTATTGGATAGCTATTGGGATAAGACTGAGGTAGCAATGTGGACAAGTGTGTGCTGTTTTGGCAAGTGCCTTTTAAAATGGTCTTCTTGGCATGCTCTGGGATCAAACACGTACACCCTGTTACACACCATACCTAGGACATGCCAAACATACCATAAATAAAACAGCACAGGAACCTGCTTGCAGAGGCTATGAAAAAGCCCCATGTTACTTGTCTGGAGTCTCCATGTGACAGTGAGGCAGGAGGATATAAGGGGAGGCTGCTGACAGAGCCCCAAGGGCACAAGTAGGATTTGACTGCTCTGAGCAGCCTTGCTTGGGACCTCTATACATGCCCTCTGCCCATGGATCCAGGAACTGCATTTAAACTCAAATGTGGGTCCCCTGTCTTTGAATGAGCTATGCATAATTGTAAGAGGGGGGGCTCCTGTGGAAATTGTGATCTTCCCCTTGGTAGTGTATGGGCTTCAGAGCTGATTTTTTCAAGGGAAATTGCAAGAAAAAGTATATTCTGAATTTTATCTGTTTGAAGCCTCAGTACCAAAATTTGGATCCAGCTTTCAGTCTTCCTATAGCATCTATGTGGTGTCCCATGGACTATGTGTAACAAAAGCTGTGGTGCCAAAATGACAACTCTGAAGTGAATGGTAGGAAGTGAATCGCAAAGAGTAATCTAGGCAGGAAGAAGTGATTCTAACATAAATTCCAGGTGCTAAAATAATCAGCAGAAACTAATACCGCTGAAGAGACCAGTGTGAGCTTTGTAAACCGTAGGGCTATCATTTAATCGTTTTTTTTTTAGTAAGCCTTAGTATATTACGTTGCATTAGATAATATAGGAAATTATGCAAAATATTAAGGAGCAGCAGTGGAACCTGAGTTGTTCAAGTGACAAAAAGATGACACTAGACATACATATTGTTTTACACAGACAGAAGTAACTTTGAATCCTAAATGATTCACAAAGTTTGTGAACTTCGCCAGCTACCAATAAAAATCTAGTTGTCATAAAACAAGTTACCTGCATTTTGAAGGAAATTCAACTTTATTGCTTCATTCGATGTCAGAGTAATGACAATCTGTAAAATAGTTAAGTGAATGGGTGGTCTGCCATCAAAGGAATTTTCTTATATATCCTCCAACACGAGTTTGCAGACATCCAAAACTACCTATACTACAGTTTGAAACATTGCTGCACAAGATAAAAAAGCATCCTCTATGGAAACCTTAACATGATTCTCTTAAGTCATTTTAATTTAGTTCCCTGCAGGAATGAAAGATATGCAGTTACATTGTGTGTGTCATCCATTCTCTCATCCCCGAAATATTTTTTAATCTATTGATTATTTCAAATTATATTTGATGGTAGTAAGCAGAGAAAATAAATTATCACTAAGCCACTGTATAAACCCATCACATGCCTGCATCTTACATGTTGTAAGTTGTACTTTTTTCCCTCTTCTCATTTCAGCAGTCTAAAAAATGGATATAGCACAATCAGAAAGATTCAGAGAAGGATATAAAGGAGAAACAAAGGTAGGTAATACATGCAAAAACATGCAAGAACTCTGACAGAAGAGAGGTGACCAAGGTAGTTTTATAAAACCCTATCAGAACTTGAGTTGCATGAAGGACTGTTTACTTTGCCTTCTGATATAAGAACTTAGGACATCAGATAGCACAATAGCTTAGCACGGTGATCAGACAAGATGATCTGGGAAAATTTTCTTGAGTAGCATTAAGTGTTAAAATTTATTTTGGGCAGTGGCTAATGACATCCCTGCTCATGCTTCATGCTTCAGTGACATATTACTGCTTCTAGGTCATCATAGTTGGTCATCATCACCAACTTGGCCTCAAGTTGCACCAAGGGAGGTTTAGATTGAACATTAGGAGAAATTTCTTTACTGAAAGAGTGGTCAGGCCTTGGAACAGGCTGCCCAGGGAAGTGGTGGAGTCACCATCCCTGGAGGTATTTAAAAGACGTGTAGATGAGGCCCTTAGGGACATGGTTTAGTGGGCATGGTGTGTTGGGTTGACGGTTGGACACGATGATCTTAGAGGTCTTTTCCAACCTGTATGATTCTATGATCCTATGATTCTATGATATAGTACTGAATTTTATTATTAAATGATAATCAGTTGCTAAAGCGATGAAGACAATGTAATTGAGAGATATATTGGTGGTAGTTTATGACGCCACCAGGTATTCATAATTTATACAGAAATTACGAACATGGGAGCTGGAAGAAATCTGTTGAATCATTGAGTCAAGCATCTCACAGTCACATGTAATACTTTACAGCAATTATCAGCCATTTAGATTTCTTATTCTGTCTATGTTTACTGGGAGCTGGTCCAGAATGTCACTCCCTGATTGTTAGAAGCCCATTTTTAATTTCCAGTTTAAATTTAATCATAGCCAATTTATATCTTTTTGTTCTTCTGCCAATTATTCTGTTACCTTAAATAGTTCTCCTCACTTCCAGCTGTGTACCCCTATGCTGTATTTACAAATAACAAAACCAAACTCTCTCTTGACTTCTCTTGACCCTGACCTGTTTTGTTTTGGCCTCTGATAGGCTAAACAATCCGAGCTGTTTTGCTTTATCTCTTAGGATAAATCTTCTATTCCCTGAATAGAAGATAGAATCACATTTCTTTAAACATAGGTGACCGGGGATGTACATGAATTCAATTCCAGATGAGAAAATTTCAGATGAGTTTTACTTGTGCTTTGGATAATGTCAACTCAGTTTCTTTAACTTTCCAGACAGCTCATCTCCTCTTGCAACTGAAGATCCTACTTGCCGCCTTCTTGAGTTTCTAAACATTGTGACTGGTTTGTAACTATTTGCATGGCCTGGATATTGAGCCATTACCTTTCACTGAGATGCTATCCCTTCATTCTCTATAATATCCAAGTAGTTCTGTATGCTGTTGCAGTTCCCCATGGACAACGCTTAGTATCCTCAGAAAATTCTATTATCATGGACTTAATCTGATGTTAAATCCATTAATAAAAATAAGAAATATTATTGGACTGATATATATTGGACTGATTATTAAAGATTTATATAAATGAAGTTCCTAATTCTTATATAAATGAAGATCCCTCTCACCTGGTTTTGGGTTTTTTTCCCTTTAACCTTCCACCCCTACAGTTCTTGTAACAATATGAATTTTCGTTAGTGTAACTAATACTTTGCCTACATTAAACTCTTTCAAAGGCTTTACTGGCATCCAAATGTCTTATCTGATGTTGAACAAAAATATCAAATGAGTAATATTACTCCATGGAGATGTGCCACTTCCCCCTATCCCAGCTGTGGTGATATGCAGAGGTACCTCCTACATGGAATTTCTATGCAGTCTTTCAGTGGAATCTCTTGTTTCAGCTGCTCTTGCCGATTTCAGATTCTTGTGGTGTTCCCCTATTGACAGTCTAATGTACAAGGTCTCTGAAGTACTTCACATCTCCATAATGGAAATACAGACAAATAGGATCCCACTCTCCTCACTAAAGAGACAACACTTTGGGATGGAAGTGCAATCTTCAATTTTTCTTGCTTCCTATCCCCAGTACCCTGGGATGCAATAATGGTAAGGAAACAACTCATTTAAGACAGACTTGAAACAGCTGTTTTATTTAGACATTAGCAGGCAAGGATATTATCATTTTATTACTATAAATAATATTACAGGACCATAGAAAAAATTCAGCTTGCAAGGGACCTTTGAAGGTCTGTAGTCCAACATGCTCAAAGTGGATTTGAGCTAGATCAGGTTGCTCAAGGGCCTGTCCAGGTGATTTTTTTAAAATCTCCAAGGATGTAGGTCCTACCATCTCTCTGGCCAGTCTGCTTAACTGTTCTAAGAGTGAAGAATCTTTTTCTCCTCTCCAGTCAGAATTTCTGTTGTTTCAGTTTGAATCCGTTACTTCCTGTATAGCTATGCATCTCAGAGAAGAGCTTGGCTCGGTTTTCTCTATAAACCCCCTTAGGTAGTTGAAGATAGCAATCAGATCTCTCATTTAGTCTTCTCTTCTCTTGGCTGGACAAACCCAGTTACCTCAGCCTCCTTATGAGGCTCCTGGTGGCCCATTCCTCCAACTTGTCAAGGTCAATCTGAATGCCTTTGGGCATATCATGTGCTCCCTGCAATTTTGTGTCATATGCAAACTCGCTCAGGGTCCTTCCGTCCCCTTTTCCAGGTCATTGGTGAAGATGTTAAACAGTGTCAGCCTCTTAAGAAATGCTATTTAATTAGGCTGCCAGCTAGATAATCACTAACAGTTATTCATAGAGGAGTCCTTTACCTTCTGTCTATTTGGTATATCCAAACTTCTCTTCTTCCTGTTTTTCTTCTCCCTCTTTCTCTCTCTCACTCTCTATACAGATATGTACACACATATACATTCTGCAGAATTATGAGTTTGTTACACAAATTGACAGTAAAGGAATTTGAGACAGAATATGCTATTTTTTGCTCTTCTGAATGGCTCTGTTTTCACCTGCTTTTTCAGGTTTTTCCTCTAGAGTAAGACAAATCCAGACACACCAGTTGAATGGTATGCTCAGCATTGCAGACTCATCTGCTAGGTTATCGCTGCATAATATTCAGAGTGCTGAGAATAAATATATAGGAGTTTTTTCAGATGAGTGTACTACAGGACACAAAAAGCTTCTTTTTCCTATAGTCTCATGGACACTGTGTAGGAATCTGGGTGAGTCAACTCCTAGTTCAGGGTGAAAATGATGTGTCATATCCTTATCTCCCTTCTCTGGCTTTCTCCTTCTTTACCCTATTTTCTGAGTCTTCTGTGCATATTTCTTCAGTACTGCAATAGCTCTTTTTTAGATCTTTTTTTTTCTTTTCCTCTCTGATTTGTCAGATGTTGAAAAGCAGCTTTGTTGCCACAGGCTGCTCATCAATTCAGAGGTACAGTTTCTTCTGATTATGAAAATAACTCTGAGAGGGTCTCTGGTTCTTTGTTCTGTTACCATGACATCAAAGATTTTTTCTGTATCATTCCCAAAGTATCATTCTTAGTGCCTCTTCTCAGTATTGGGAGAACCCCCAGGTGGTAAATTACCTGGCATGGTCCTCCTGTATACTTCTACTGCGTGCAGTGAATTCTTTTACTTGTTTGCCTCTGATACTTGAATGATGAGTGGTAGAGGAAGGAGACTGTACTGGTGACAAGGACGTATTTGAAATCCACCGTGTTTAAATTTTAAGGTCTTTCTTAAAAAAAAAGCTCAAACTTATTGTAGTAAATTGGGTGACACAACATTGGTAGAATCCTCTTGTATTCTTTTCCTTGAAATTACATAAAGTACGAAAGGTTGACTAGAAATCACAGGGATGTGACTACTCAGTGCTTACAGATCCACTGCATGTCAGTTGTACATGTGACGGATGCACGTGGAGCAAGTGCCTTGTGTTCTCGTTAGAACTGAGTTACCTGAGAAATATATGTATGGTAAGCTCAACATGTTGGATTTTGCATGGGCATTGGAGATGCTTTGTGTTCATACTGGGCATCTCAACAGCACATAATACTACTCATCAAGATTTTCCAGATAGAACTATGGCTGCTCAGAAACTTTGTAACAAGATACAGTTTATGCTTATACAGCTAAATTCTTCTCCCAAAATAAGGTGTCTGCTGCATGCAAATCAGAAGTTAGTTGCCAGGAGTCCTTTAGCATAAAGGCCTTTGGTCCTACTTGCCAGCATGTCTTTCTAGTACGCCATGCACATCTCCCTTTCCTTACCTCCCTATGGATGCCATTCTAAAACAATACTTACTCTATATCTGCAGACTGGTGATCTGTGCTTAGTTCCTGGTAACACAACATGCTTCTGTGGGTGATGCATGTTCCTACCTCGTTTGCTGTTTGTGTTCATGCCAGACAGCTTTCACCACCTGCTTAGGCCTGTGGGGGGACCTGCCTCTTTCTTCCACTGAAGACAGTAGAGCTGCTGCTTGCTTTGAACCAAGATGCAAGCTCTGTGGAGCCCTGTGGGGCTGGTCCAGTATCTCAACAATGTGTAAAAGGGAACAGTTGCCGTAGGCTCTTTTTGTCTGGGTAAAAGGGCCGTGTGGGGACTTCAGAACTTGATGTCCATAAGCTGTTCATCAGGGAAAGCAGTGTTGGGACCTGGGACACCAGGAGCAAAGGTAAGATCCGTTGTGCTATGCACCTCAGAAATCAGAAGTGGGAGAGACATGTTTCTTGGTGTTGTCTGAAGATACACACTACAGCACAGCATTGCCCATATTCTTCCTCCCTGTAGACACCAGTATTCCAAGCCTTCAGATTGCAACAGAGCTGGAGGAGGCCTGAGCTAGACTTGTTCCTCTGCAGATCATGTCCCAGGCAAACTGCCAAGAACCAGCCAAGGCTCATCTTTTGTAGGCCCTTTTGCCTTGTCCAGCTGAGTTTTGAGGGGGTGAGAATGCTGTTGGAGTTGTGTGAGCAGATCTTCGACTTGCAAGTAAGCATGAAGCAGCCAGTGTGGCTGGATAACTTCACAGGAAGAAACCAAAGTAAGCAAAGAATGGATCTGCTGTGTAAATATATGGATGTTGTTAGCATGGGCAAATGCTACCAATAGGAAGATGGTGACCCTCTCACCTTTGGAGAAAGTTACTGTAACACTGGAGGTATCGGTCCAGGATTTGATTGATGTTCAGTCTGGTAACTTGTCTGGGAGATGGTACAAGAAGGAGAGGCACTTGGAGAAGGCCCATAAGCTCCTTTAAAAATCCAGCTGTTAAATAGGCCCCTTGATCACTAATATGCTGTCTGGGAGGCCATGGCACCATAAAATGCGCTATAGGAAGGGCGAGGCAGTCGGTGGGGCTATGGGCAACTTTCTGAGGGGAATGAAGTAAACTATGTTGGTGAACAGGTCCACAATCACTGTGATCACTGCTTTCCACTCCAAGGGGGGCAGGTCTGCTATTAAATCCATATGCACAAATAGCCAAGGCTATGTGGCAGCAGGGAGGACCTATTAGGGACCCTGTGATATTTTCGTGCAAGCACAGCTGTTGTGGGTATCCTGGTTCCGGCTGGGACAGAGTTAACTTTCTTCCCAGTAGCTTGGGGGGTGTGCTGTGTTTTGGGTTTGGTGTGAAAGGAGCGTTGATGGCCCATTGATGCTTTGGCTGTTGCTGGGTGGTGCTTGCACCGGGAGGGGGGAGCACAGCCGGGGTGGTGGACCCAGCTGGCCAATGGGGTATTCTATACCATGTGACATCATGCTCAGTATAAAAAGCAGGTGTGTGTGGGGGTTCGCCCCTGTTCGTGACACGCGGTCGGCGGTCGGTGAGCAGTTGCATTGTGCATCGCCTGCTTTGTATATTCTGTTATTGTTGTTGTCCTCATTGTTATTCTTACTGTTCTACTTTGTTTTGTTTCAATTATTGAACTGTTTTTATCTCAACCCAGGAGTTTTCCTACTTGTGCCCTCCTGATTCTCTCCCCCGTCCCACTGGAGTGGGGGGTGAGCGAGCGGCTGCGTGGGGTTTATTTACTTGGCTGGGGTTAAACCACGACAGTGGGCCTGGACATAGTCAGCCACGTCTCCCTGTCCTGTGGGCCACCAGGTAATCAGGTACTGCATAATCCAGCAGCCCCTGTGTCTAGGTGCAGGAACATGATGGCATTGGCAGAAGGCTTTGTCTGCAGTGGTCCCTGTAGGATGTACAGGCAACCATTCTGTTCTTGCAGGCTGAGGGCAGCTGTGCCAATGGGATGCTGTGTTAGGTTCAGGTTGCTTCCAGTGGCCTGGAAAAATTCTGCGGTGAATTCATCCTCTGCCATGGCTGTAATGAAATGTCTTGGAGAAAACAGGGTTGGGGTGCATGCAGAAGGTGTGCATCCAAATCTGAATCTTCCTTCCGTGACAAGGCATCTGCCTTGCTGTTTTGCTTTCCTGGACATAATGTGAAAGTGAAGGGGAACCACGTAGAGGAGGCAAGATGGAGAGAGAAACGCTTCACCCATTGATACTATTCCATGTTCTGATGGTTGGTCAGCAACACTGTTGTGTTTTTGCCCTCTCAAGGAATTGCTGCTGTTCCTCAAAGGCAGCTTTGATTGACAAGACACTCCTTATCCCAGATAAGCTTCTAATTTCTCTCAGCAGGGAGGAACTGCTAAGAGAAAAATGGGTGGCGTTCCTGTGTAAGGCCGACCTTCTAGGGGAGGATGGTCACTTGGTGGCTTGGTTTGAGGCATCTGCTTCCGCAACTTAAGGCCAACTGGGGTCTCAATAGAGGTTAGTACCTGTGGTGAATGCCCATTTCATTTTCTCAAAAGCCACTTGTGCTACAGGCATCCACCAAAAGCAAGCCCACTTCAGGTGAATGCTCCTGTAGGAACCACAATACCAGAAAAAAGACCCTTCATGAATTGTCAATAGATGTTGGCAAATCCTGAGATCCTGTGCACTGCCTGCACACCAGAAAGTGACGGCTTCAACTTTTTGGGGGTCCATACTCAAGATGTTGGGGCTTCAGGAACCCCACCCTCTTGCTGGTCAAAGGACCATTTCTCAAGTTTGGCATAGAATTCTGTGCTGCCACAGGAAACTCAAGACCTCCCAGACATGGTCTACATATGCCTCTTAAGTGGTGCAGAATATCAAAGATGTCATCTGGACATGCTGCTATGTAATAATGAAGCAGGTCCTTCACAACATCATTTACAATATGCTGGAAGTTGGCTGGAGCATTGCAGAGAGCAGATGGCATCACAACATAGTGGCTGTATGTATGTGGTATGAAAAGCAGTTTTCCATTCATTCTCCTGCCAGGCCTCTAACAGGTCTAGCTTTGTGAACCAGCAAGTTCCCTGCAGATGTTCATAGAACTCCAGGGCAAGAGGCAGAGGGTGCCAGTTCTTTACCATGGTGCCATTCAGCCCACTGCAATCTACACAGAGACTTTTTTTTTTTAAAGAAGGAAAAAAAAATAGGGGCCCCAGCAGGGACATGGGAGGAGTGGATAAACCTACATGCCAGACAGTCCTTGAGGTCCTCCTTGCAGGGTGCTAATTCACGGTGCTATAAGGCAAAGATGTACCTGAAGGGCACCCCCTTTCGTGGTGCCAGGTCAAGGTGGCAGTCATGAGTAATGGGATAGTAGTGTTTTCTGCCTCCTTCATCTCACAGACATCCATAGGATTGCTGTATTTATCTGGGAGCATAGAAGGGTGTGGAGCAGAGGCTGAGGTAGAGGTACAATCTTGGCATCTGGCAAGACAGAGCTGCAGTGGTGTAGGAGTATTGGGCTGAGGCTGTGCTGTGGTGCCTCATGCAGTGTAAAACCAGAAACATGGGAGTCCAGACCAATCCACACGGAGTGCTGAAATAGGGAAGACAGCCTGGAGAAGATCCCAGGGCAGACTTTCCTGCAGGGACCACAAGAAACCCAATTGCCAGTTAATGAGAAGGTTGTGCTTCTGTAACACAGTGGACTGGACATAAATGGCAGGGCTTCAGCAGCAGGTTGCAGAGATGACATGCAGGAGAAGATCACGTATTGCCCTGTGCCAGTCACAGCCAGTACCAGATAACTCTGAAATCAATGTAAACGATCCACTACACCCCAAAACTTCAGAGGAGCACATGGCACCCCCGCTGTAAGGATTAGCCACGTGTACCTAATAAATCCCTGAACCCTCACCTGATCCCTCCTGAAGGGGGTTTGGCAAAGCTGGGGGCAGGGATCACTCTGGGCACACAGGATGTTAAAGAATCCTGCAGGGCTGTGACCTTATCTCTGCTTCCTGGCCAGGGTTTGGAGATTAGCTTGGAGCTGTAGGGAGCTGTCCTGGTTTCTGCTGGGATAGAGTTAATTTTCTTCCTAGTAGCTGGTATAGTGCCGTGTTTTGGATTTAGTATGAGAATAATGTTGATAACACATTGATGTTTTAGTAGTTGCTAAGTAGTGCTTGTACTGAGTCAAGGACTTTTCAGCTTCCCATGCTCTGCCAGGTGCACAAGAAGCTGGGAGGGAGCATAGCCAGAACAGCTGACCCCAACTGGTCAAAGGTGTATTCCATACCATATGACATCATGCTCAGTATATAAACTGGGGGCAGTTGGCCGGGGGGCAGCAATCGCTGCTCAGGGACAGGCTGGGCATCGGTCAGCGGGTGCTGAGCCATTGTATTGTGCATCACTTGTTTTGTGTATTCTTTTATCATTATTATTATTATTATTTTCTCTTCTTTTGCTGTCCTATTAAAATGTCTTTATCTCAACCCATGGGTTTTACTTTTTTTTTCCGATTCTCTCCCCCATCCCACCGGGGGGAGGAGGAGGGCGAGTGAGCAGCTGTGTGGTACTTAGTTGCCGACTGGGATTAAGCCACGATAGAAGCCATTGGGGCCTGGAGCTGTAGAGAGCCGTTGGGGCTAGCCCCTGCACAGCCTGAGGGCCTGGCCCTGTGGTGCTCAGCTCAGAGTTCAAGGAGCTCTCAGGCCAGAATGGGGACTGCTCCACAGGGGAAGACAGGCCAGGACTGACCACAAAACAGGCAGGGGCAGTGACCTCACCACTCCCGGTGCAGTCCTACAGTACCCAAGCAGGGTTAGTGACAATAACAGGCTTCATCAAGAGTCCAGTGATCATCAGACAAAGGCAAGGTGGTAAGTCAGATCTGAGGTCAATCCTGAAATCCAGGAGACAGAACAAGCAACAGGAGACAGAAGTGGACACAAGTATACCTGTGGTACACCTATGATGCAGCTCAGGCCAGAGTCAGGGACCCAGTTCTGAACTTAAGTGGAGCTCCTGGGCCCATGGGGCAGAGCTTGTGGGTGGAAGCCGCAGGTGAGGCTGGTCAGGGCAAGTAAGGTCTATTGATTCCTGCTCATTGCAGGGGAGTTGGACTAGATGACCTTTAAAGGTCCCTTCCAACCCAAACCGTGCTGTGCTATGATTCACCCATGGTCTTAATTTTCCTGTGTGGTGCTTTGGGATGGACGCTCAGATTTTTCAAACCAGACTAGCCATTGTCACTAGTATCATTTTATTAGTATCAGCACCCCACCATTATGTTTTCTTTCAGCTTCTGACTTGTTTGGATCATCAGAGCACCCATACTTGTTAGGTCAAGTGCAGCTTAATCTTGACATTTGACCTTCTTTCAGTGCTGCCTGGCCAGGACTGCAAATGATCTTTAATTTTACATCACCTGTCAAAAGTCAGTGCTCAGTCTGTTTCCTCCCTCTGTGCTGCTCTAGATTTTGCAGGCCTCTATCATAACCCCACAAACACACTCTTTTCCAGAAGGTTTATCTAAGTCATTCCTTGTACAGAAGCCATTGCATGCTTATGAACCCTTTTTCCTTGCCCTTTTCAGAACCTTTCCCCATTCCTTTGTATTCTTTTTGAGATGGGGGACCCAAATTTGGGTACAATATTGATCAATTTATACACCGTCTTGATGTTTTCTCTGTTTTATTCTTTACTCCTTTCTTAGCAATGTTTAATAATTGATTTGCTTTCTTTCACACTACTGGGCACAGAGAAGATGTTTTCATACAACTACCTGTTATAACTGTTGCAACAGTTCAGGGCTCTTCGTTTCATATGTGAAGATAGGATGGTTTCTTCCCATATGCACTACTTTACACTGAGCTTCCCTAAATTCCATCTGCCATTTTTTGCCTATACACTCAGTATCTTAAGACTCTTCTGCTTGCAGTTCTTCTCAGCCTGCCATTGCCTATATTTCCCTGAATAACATTATACCATCAGCAGACTTTGACACTGCCATTTCCAGATCTTTGAGAAATATGTTGCACAGATCAGGTTCCAGAACACATCCTTGTGGGACTCTATTGGTACCTCCTTTTAGTGTGAAAACGGACTATTGACTCCTACTGTCTTATTTCCTGTCTTTCAACCAGTTATTTACCCCTGCAGTTATTTATTTCTTGGCAGTGTAACTTTTAAGAGCTTTTGATGAGTGACCTCTCCAAATACCTTCCAGAAATCCATGGTCAGGATTCCAGGGTCTATCTCCCTTAGCCACAAGCTTGTTGACTCACGAACGTTTCAGTAGGATTGTGAGGCAGTTCTTCCCTTTATAAAAGCCATTTTGACTCATCCCTATTACAGCATCTTTATGCATATGCTCACTAATTCTAATCTATCTTACAGTTTCCATTAAATGGCCTGGTACAGACATCAGGCCTGTACTTTTCTAGGTTTCTTAAAGCATCCTTTTAAAAAATTGATGTTACAGCTGACAGATCCTTGTCTCCTGCTGCCAAAGCAGCTTTATACTAGAGGTTGTACAGGACAGTTTGTAGTTTGCCCTTGAATTCTTTTAGAATTGCTGGTTATATACCATGTAGTACTTGTGATTTGTTACTATTAATTTTGCCTATATGTTCCATAACCTATATGTTCCATACCGACTCTTTCAAGACGCAACCCCTGGTGAGTCCCCCCATAAAGAAGAAGAGCTGGCTTGGGAACCTCATCCAGCTCTGCTGTCGTGACCACAGATGTAAAGAACTAATTTAGATTTTCTGTTACTTTCTCTGTATGCTCCTTTACATTTCTTTTAATTTTCCTGGTGCTGCAGACTGTCTGGCAGGCTACCAAAACCTGAAGTGTTTGAAAAGGGATTTATTATTAGATTTTATGTCTTATGCAAGTTGTTCCTCAAACCCTTTTGGCCTGTCTCATGGTGTGGTTTACTTTTCATCTGTCACAAGTTCGGATTCTATTTTCAATTATATGCCCAAATTTAGCTTTTGGTAGGCTGCTTCTGAAACGCTGTCCCCAGCAACAGGCTCCCTTGTCCCTGCTGCTTAACCATGGCAGGTTCCTTTTTCCCCTTATATGCATTTGCCCTGAGCCTCCATTATGGTATCCTTAAAGTCTCCATGTAACCCTCAAAAACATAATTATTTTAGCTGCCCCTCCATTTTTAACAAGCTTCTTCACTTTTAGGTAGTTTCCTTTTTTTTTTTTTTTTTTAAATTAAAGCATATTGGTGGATTTTTTTTTGCTTGTCTATAAGGGCTTTATGTAAGGAAGGAAAGAACAAAAGAGACAGAACATAACTGTGTGCTGCAATGGACTGTGCCCACAGCACCTTCTCTCTTCCCTTGCCTTCTGGAGGGGTACACAGTACTGTATTAAACTACTGCTTCTGGCTGCAGAGATTGTAACCCCAATGGCATTTGGAAACACCTAGGAACAGCTTCTTTAAAAACCAGGAACTCCAAGAAATCCTTTGCACAAAAGGGTATTGTGTGTATGCAGGAGACTCATGCTGAACATCTAAACTTGCAGTTGATTGGCTGTAGTCCATTTTGTCTTCCTCATCAGAATCTCAGCATCATGGCAGCCTTGCTCTCTTCATGTCGAGGCATCTCCCGAGTAGTCACTGACCCCACCATGGGATGACTGGTCCTTAAAAATGACTATACCATGATGCCAGCTCAGGAGTGAATATGTTTCTATTAGCAGATTTATCTTCTTTGGCATGCTGGCACTGACAGTTATGGCTAGGGATTCCCTTCCTTCTGCTTCCCTTCATCTCCCCTCTCCCTTGAAGGCAAGGCTGTTTACCAGCATCCCTGCTGCATATAAGAGAGACCTGTGGCTGTAAAGGCTCTGAGTACATCTCCCCCATGTCCCTTCCCACCACCCTGGGGGTTTGTCTGGATGGGCTTAGCACCAACTTTTATAAGTAGCTGTCAGGCCTTGAGAAGCCTCAATGGGTGCCTGCCTCTCATTCTTTCCCATGCTGCTTTAAAATTCATGCTCTTGTCCTTAGTGTCTGCCTGAACTACGTTGCAGGTATGCTTGTGCCTACCCGCTCTGATCCTTACCCATTGGCTTGAGCTGCCCTGTCACTACAGGCTTGCCTGGCAACCTGGCCTGTTGCCTGAAGTGTTGGTGAACCTGCTCTGCTCTTCTTGCTCAGGTATTGTGGAATTTGCTGACTCTCAGCTCCCAGCTCTACTTTCCATATGGAGCAGTCTGTCCCTGTTGCTTTCTGACAGTCATACTGGTCAGATGGAAAAAAGCAGCCACTAAGAAAAGAAATAAGTGATAATTGGCAAAAGGATGGGGAGATAAATATTAAAGTATGACAAAGTAGAAATAAAAAATATGTTTAAGGGAGGGCGTATGATATAGTGGGGACATTCTTGCCCCTATCCCTACACTGAAAAGGAGAAATGATGAGGAAAGATAAAAAGACTATTTTGGCCAAACTAAAGAAGAGAATAAAATCACATGCCTGTACAGAAATGCTGGGCAATTAAGTTAGGCTATCAGGAGTGGATGGGATGGGCCCAGTGCAGATTTCAGACAAGAAAGGAAAAAAGAAGCAGAACTGTTTAGATAAAAAGGGAAAAGAGGGAACAAAAGAAAAGCTGGATAGACCTAATCACTGGCATTTGTGCAGCAGCACATACAGGTGCAAATCCCTATAGCGCTTTCCATACCACAACAGTTTTTTGGTGGTAGCAAAAAAGAGTGTGGATACTGAAGTGGTAGTGCTGTGGTATTCATGTAAAGCAGTGCCAAAAATTTGTAGTAGTTCTATGTAATGTTATGGTCACATCCCTACAGTAGTGACAGAGAAGCCTACGGGCACCAGAGGACTACTGCAAGTTTCTTGACAACAGCAGGAAAACCATGCATCACCTCTGAAAGGATGCCACTGCCATGTACCTTTCTTTGCAACCTCAGATGGTCATGATGTTTACATACAGCAAAGCACTTCAAACACACTTAAAATCCATGGCAAAACATGTAGCATCTTCATAAGGCTGTTGCCATACCAGTTTGCAAGCTTCCTTTGCAGCAGTGGCAAGGAGTCTGGGGTGCATTTCAACAGCTAATGTTTCTGCAATAAATCCACTGGTTCTTTAAGGGCTTTGGAGCCGTGAACTTTGCCCACTAAGAGGGGAAGAACTATGCAGCAAATGGAACTTTGATCCGAGAATTTGACCAGGAAGGTGTGGAGGGCAGAATGCAGAGACTGTGTGCAGCAGTGTTCCTGAGGTGCCATTTTTCAGAGCTGCAGTTGCTATGGAACTGTGAACTCACTCTGCAGCATCTGAAAAGATCAGCAGCTCTGTAAGGACTCTGGAGCCACATTGCAGCAGTGAAAGCATAGAACTGTTTTGTAGATGTACTGTAACCATGGCACTGCAAACCTCTGCAGGGAGGTGTGAATCATACAATGGTTAAACACTGGTGCTTGAAACCTGCAGTATGACAAAGAGTGCAGATCTACGGAGTATTTGTGGCTGGAGTTTGGTAAGATTTGTCTGCAGCACCAGCTGTAGTATGGGAATCCTTGTGTGGGCTTTCCAACAGAAGCTTAAGTTCCAGCACTCATTTGAGATGACAAGTGTGTGGCTCTGCCACCTCCCTAGGGCAGTGCATGCAGAATGCAATAGATAGCCTGATGACACATCCCTACTTTCTACCCTGTGCCTAGAGAAAGCACCTCTTTTACGCACCGAGACAGAGCGACGAGCTGTCCTGTACCCGCCCTCCTGCTCTTGGCCCGCTCAGCCGGGCTCTGAAATGCAGTAAGCCCATTTCAGGGAAAGGCCGCAGCAGGCAAGCTGATTGCCAAGCAAATGGCCAGTTTATCGCCAGCGCTAGCATTTCTTCGTCGCTGTTAGTTTTCCTTTCTTCCTCCTTTGCAGTATCAAAGTTCCCGATTTCCCCTGGCTCCGGCTCCGGCGCCGGCGGACACGGCACCGCTCGCCCCACGGCCCCAGCTGAGCACACGGCCCCGCCCCCGCACGCCCGCCTGCCCCTGGCCCCGCCTCTCCCGCCTCGTGCCCCCCTCTGCTCTCCCGCTTGCGCTCGGTGCTCCAGTGCGGCTGCGCGCGCATGGCCGCGCTCCGCCGGGGGAGAGATGGGCACGAGCTGTGCGCGTGCGCGGCGGCCAGGAAGCTGGACCTCGGCAGGGGGGCTTACGTTGGCATGGCGGAGGCGCGGCCCGGTGCAGGTAAGTGCGGTTGCTGTGCTCGGGGGGAAGTTGGGGAGGGGGCCGGTGGGGTGGGTTGGGCGTGGAGGGGAGGAGCAGTCATCGCTCCGCAGCGATGCTGTCGGACAGAGGGCCGCGCCGTGACGGTCGCGGCCGAATGCTGTTGTGTCGAGGGGCGCGGGCTGCGGCACCACTTGTTGCCGCCGCCTGGCCCCCGCCCGCCGCAACTTCGCGGCGCCTGTGGCGCTCGAAATGGCTGAGCTCGCCTTTGAACAGGGCGCGCTAGGGAAACTTTGCCTGAGGAGCAACGTTTGAGCTTCTAGAATGTGACAAACGAACGGGAACGCCAGAAAAAATACAAAGAGACGGTTAGTTTCTGGAAAACTTACGGCTCTCTGCCCACCCGTGCCCGTGAAACCCAGCAGAGGGCGGTGCAGCCTGCACAGGGCAGCCTGACCTCTCCCAGCCCCACGGGCTGCTGTAAAATTGCGGCGTTTTCGTGGGGTCTCGCTGGGGTCTAGGAGCAGAGGTCTGGGGCGTGCAGGAGGTGACTGCCTAGAGCAGGTGCCATCTGCCCAGAGTGATCTAGGTAAGGGCTCACAGGTGGAGAGCGGCTTAGGGACCCGACCTGGAGTGGGACTGAATGCCACAAGTGCAAGAAAAGATTTTTTTCGTTTGTTTGTTTCTCCCTGCTGGCTTTTATGATGCAGGTTCAGATTAACTTTTGTTTTACTGGGTGCGGCTGCTGAGGAGGAGGGGCAATAGCCTTTCAAGATCCATGTTCTAGCCTCACATTTAATGATTTATCATGCATTACGGGCACTTAACAATAGAAGAACCCTTATGTAATTGTGTCTTGAGCATATAACTAGAAATAACACTGTTGCCCAGAGTCAGTCATGATATTTAGTGTTTTCATCATGTCTTTTGATTTTCTTGCAGTCTGGGTAGACTTCTCAGGTAATCAATGTCACTTTGGGGGCACTTGATGAGCTAACTCATTTCATTGTTTGTAGAGTTGTTAGATTTCTGCCAGAAAGAATCCTGGACTTTTGTGGCTGGGGTGAAGAAGAAAATACAAATCTCTACTTTTGCAGGACCCTAATGTTAATTCAGCATAAGGTTTATCATTAGCCTATATCCTAATAGCATCCTCTGTCTCTTCTCCTCTGTTCTTGGCAGCCTGGCAATAATGATGGAAAAGTTATTTGAGTTCATTTTTTTGATGGGCTGAAAATGGGTCCACAACTGCTTTGTGGGAACTGGAATAGCCTGGGACATGGTTCAGAGAGCAGAAACTGATAGTTTCAGTAAAGGGAAGCTGCTGCAGGCGAATGTCTGCTTGTCTGTTTATCTTCCATGCTGCCAGGCTGCAAGTCAGCTCTGGTCCTGAACCCTTTCGTATAGTGTATATACTGTATTGGAACAAAGGGTCTTAGATATACTGAGCTAAAAATAGCTTTACTGAAAAGCAGTAGATTAGTCTGGATGGTACACCATTTCTACATTTGCTTTGTAATTCTTAAGCTAACACAGATATTGTCATATGGCATTAAGTTCTGGAGTTCATTCCTTGTTATGGTAATACATACTATGTTACCAAGAACCATCTCATAGGTAAGTTTCGAATTGTGCTTGTGCAATATTAGGAGGGGAACTGGCTTTTGCCCTGTGTCTTCATGGACGGAGTGAGTGTATGATTTTGAGAGCTTAAATATGAAAGATATTTCTGCTCTCAGAGTGGATCAGGGGAAGCAGGTGAGGTTAAGAATGACAGTTTTGGTTCATGGCAGATGTGCAGCCCATCCAGGGCCAAATCCCACCCATTTTGCCAATAGTGAACAGTTATTGAGACCCATATTCTCTTATACCCAGGGAACGGGTATAAGAGACAAAGGGGAAGAATATAAAAAACAAGGCAACTGTAGAATAATTATTCACATAGATACACCTTTCTAGTTTCCAGCCCTGTGGACCTAGAAGGGACAGGTGGTATTTGTATTTAATAGCCATTAATTGATTCTTTTTTTCCATCAGTTGCCGTAATTGCTGTTGAGTGTAGTTTTGGGTTTTTTGCCTTCGCAGTGGCAGCTGGGTCATTATACATGGTACAATGCATCACTAAACTGAAGAGATTAGGGAGTTGCTATAAAGTATTGAGTAGCCCACTGTAAGGGTGAACAGGAAAGTGAAAACTTATAATACATTTATTGTCCTTATGCAAAATCCATTCTGTAGTAGATACTTCTCTTAGGATGATGAAGATACTTATGGTGAAGTTGTATTTCTTTCCCTACTTTTATATTTCTCCTATGACATCTTGAAATGGGCTAGCTAAAACTTCATGTTCTGTCCAAAATGTGGATGCACTGAATTTGGACAATAGCATAAAAAGACAAAAACATAGCACCTGCACCGATATACACAGGGGGCTAACTAGCTGGAAAGCAGCTCTGCAGACAGGGACCTTGGGGCTCTTGGTGGACTATAAGCAGAACCATGAGTCAGCAATGCACTCTCTCTGCAAGGAAGGCCAACTAGACTACGTTAGGAAGAGCGTTGCCAGTTTGTCAAGGGAGATGCACCTTCCCCTTTGCTCAGCACTGGTGAGGCCACCCCTGGAGCACTGTGTCCAGTTCTGGGCTCCCCTGTACAAGGAAGACATGGACATACTGCAGTAAGTCCAGCAAAGGGCCATGAAGATGATTAAGGGATTGGAGCATCCCTCATGTGAGGAGAGGCTGAGAAAGCTGGAACTGTTGAGTCTGGAGAAGAGAAGTCTGAGAGTGATCTTAGCGCTGTGTACAAATATCTGATGGGAGGGAGTAAAGAATATGGAGCCAGATTCTTCTCTGTGGTATTAAGTGAAAGGACAAGAGGCAACAGTACAAATTAAAACACATTAAATTCTATCTGAACACAAAAAAAAGCCTTTTTACTGTAAGGGTGGTCATACACTGGAATAGGTTGCCTACAGAGGTCATAGCCTCTCCGTTCTGGGAGATATTCAAAATCCACCTGGACACAATTGTGGGCAACTTGCTCTAGCTGACTCTGTTTGAGCAGGGTATTTGGACTAGATGATCTCAAGAGGTCCCTTCCAACCTCAGCCATTCTGTGATTCTATGGTAATGATGATTTTGCATGTTAATCTTTCTCTAATAATTTCTGGCAAGACTTGCGGGAAGGGAGCATATCTTTTATTAGATGAGCTATTACAGTTGGAATAAATAATAAATTTTGGGCAGGCAGATTGTTTTGAATGAAAATGGTTTGCACTGCTTGAGTCTTTAAGCCTGAAACAGCACAACCCCTGTTTAGGAAGAAATCCAACCTTTTGTAAATCTGTGTCATCTCTGGAAATGATAGGATTCTGAGGGTGAATATATAAAATGATCAGAGAAGACAGAAAAGATCAAGCTTGGTGTTCTGTGAGGAAGAGGTTTAAAGCTTCTAATGCTATGGGGAAAGCCTCAGATTTCCATAATGCACCATACCTGTTTTTTTTTTGTGGTACAGTGTAATATAGATACCATAAGACCTGCAGACCTGCAGGGAGTGTCTTCCCTGTAACTTGTGCTTTGTGTTCAGCTGACTGGACCATTTCTTGTCTGGATATATGCAGTGCTGACACAAATAAATTGTTGTGTATGCACTCTGTACTGTCATCTGTCTTTAGGTGAAAGAATAGGTTATTTGAATTGCTTTGAAACTGAAGACATCTGTCCTGAAATTACCTTTGTCTTCTACCTGGAGCCAGTATATAAACAGAACATATAATCATAGAATATCCTGAGTTGGAAGGGACTCACAGGGGTCATTGAGTCCAACTCCTGACTCCACTCAGGGCAACCTAAAAGTTAAACCAGATGTCTAAGAGCATTATCCAAACACTTCTTGAACACTGAAAGACTTGGGGCTATGACCACTTCCTTGAGAAGCTTTTTCCAGTGTTTGACCACCCTCTCACTGAAGAACTTTTTTCTAATGCTACCCAATCTGAACTTCTCTTGACACAGCTTTAAGCCGTTCCCTCATGTTCTATTACTGGCCTCCAGGGAGGAGATCAGCACCTCCCTCTCCATTCCCCCTCATGAGCAAACTGTTGACAGCAATGAAGTCACCCCTCAGTCTCCTCTTCAAACTGAACAAAGCTAGTATCCTCAGCTGTTCCTCCTGAGTCCTCTAGTCCTTTTATCATCTTTGTTGCCCTCGTTTGGACACATTCTAATATTTTCATATCCTTTTTGTATTGTGGAGCCCAAAACTGCACACAGTACTCAAGGTGATGCTATTTTTGGTTGAATTTATGTGTATCTCAATAAGAAGTGGTCAATTAAAAAATAAGTGCTTGTCCAGTCAGAAAGGGTGGTACTAATCAGTGTTGTTTATTTAGTTCCAGTTTTGTATTGATCGAAGCTTCGGAAGGAAAATCAGAGTTCTTCCTATCTAGGAGATAGAGCTGAATTCATTAAAGGATAAAGAAGTACTACCTCTGACACCTAAGGGGCTATCCTGTAGACTCTTGTATCCATTGTATTTTTTTCTGACTGGACTTCTTCAATATATTTTTTTCTTTCTTACATTTATCCTTAAATATCAACTTCCTACAGTTTCTGCCTAATTAAAGTACATCGTTTAATGGCTCTTCAGAATCTAGTTGAATTTAGCTTGCTGAAACTGAGAAGAAATATCACTTAGGCGTGATGTCTTTAAGTGGCACCTTCAAATATCATTATTGATGTCTTCATAAAAAAAGTACCTAAGTTATAAAGTTTGGCTGTCCTGGTCCCCAAAATAAGCTCTGTTTTTGAAGCAGAGCTTGTACTTACTAAAATGAGATATGTACTTACTAATTTGTTTCACGTTTTTAAAAGTGTCCTTATCAAATTATTTTTCTGAAGAGTAGTTCACACAGACTACCTAACTTTGCCAGGGCATTCTGGCTCTGTCCACAGTTAATGCTGAAGTGGTGTAATGTTATGGCAGAACAGGCATGAAACCATATGAGTTTCATATGCTTGGTTTAAATTCACATTCAAGATCTTAGGGATATTAAAACCTGCAAGGTAGAGGTTGTTTCTAAAGTAACTGTTATTTTCTTTATTTATTTTATAGAAATACAGGCTGGAATCTAGCTTTGGAGGTTCCCTTTTTCTTGGGATTTTTGTGTATGTACATGTAAACATGTCAGAGGAAATTTGAGCCAGTGTTAGCTACTGATTATTACACTTGTATATGTATTTTGCTGTTTCTCATCTTCGCAGACAGAAATCAGTTTTAGTAAAATTTACCACTTCTTTAGAATTTTTTTTATAATGTAAAAGCTGACAGTAAGAACAGGAGTCCTATTCATGGGTGATATAAAAAGTCCTAATGAATTATTCATATTTTGGAGGTGCTTTTAAGTATCTGAATCCTGGTTTCCCATCTGTTTCTTCAAACTTAATAGATTATTTGGAAAGTGCTTTCAAAAATATCATTTCCACAGCTACATTTCAAGTCCTGGTTATGCTTCTTGGAGGCCATGCTCAAAAGTCAATTTGACTTTTTATTTTAAAAAATGAGCATTTTAAAGCCATGTCCAACATGTTTTTAATATCAGTGTAAGATAGTATGTTTTACTGATCTACAAAACATACTTACTCAAGCTTATTTACTGCATTCATTTGAAAGCCCTCTGCAGCAATTTGTTTAGAATTCATGCATATAATTCATTTTATATACTACATCTCATAACTGAAGAAACAATGGTCTTTAACAGAATATGCTTTTTAAAGGTAAATTGTGTGATTTTTGAAAAACATGTTTTTATTAAACATTAAGAAGCCATTTGGTTTACCTTGTTATATCTATCCATCAGACTTTAAATTTTAGGGTATTGTGGTGGTTTAACCCCAGCCAGCAACTAGACACCATGCAGCCGCTTGCTCACCCCCCCCCCCCCCCTCCCCTCCCCCTCCCTCCCCCCGACTCCGGTTGGATGGGGAAGAGAATCGGGAGGGCGCAAGTAGGAAAACTCCTGGGTTGAGATAAAAACAGTTTAATAATGGAAATAAAACAAAGTAGAACAGTAATAATAACAATGAGAACAATAACAGAATATACAAAGCAGGCGATGCACAATGCAGCTGCTTACCACTTGCTGACTGTGTGTCGTGAACGGGGGGCCCCCTCCCCCCCCCCAGTTTTTATACTGAGCATGGTGTCACATGGTATAGAATATTGCATTGGCCAGCTGGGTCAACTGCCCTGGCTGTGCTCCCCTCCGCCCAGCTTCCCCTGCACCTGGCAGGGCATGGAAGGCCAAAAAGTCCCCTGTGCAAGCATCACCCAGCAACAACCTGTTATATTAATAACATATGCTATATTATAATATTAATATCTTAATATATTAAATATAAAAATATAAAGTATAATAATACATAATGATTTATAATCATATATATTGTCTTTGCGATGACAAAAAAACCAAAATAATTTCAACTGAGTCTCTTTAAAAACAAGTGTGAATTAGGTTATGTGGTTAAGAACATCCTTAAATGTAATTTTAAATTTCTAACTTTTAGTAAGCTTAAAGCTTCACTTCCTCGAAGTTGTATGTTATATTTTTAATTTGGCCACCAAATCCCTCATAGTAGTTATGACCATTCCTAAAGGTTTTAAAAAAACTCTTTCATTTGAAAGTAAATGAAATTCACTGCAAAAAGTATGTTAATGCTTTGAAGTATTCTGGTCGGTTCTTCCCTTCAAAATGTTAATTTCCACAATCTTTATTAAAAAGTTAAAATAATAGGTAGTTGAGAGACCCAGATAACATTAGCCTTTTGGAGAGTCTCATGTTCATAGCCCGAGTGCTTGATTCTTTCTTTGAATTGTCCTGAACCAGGAATAAACTGCACCTAACCTGTAAAATGCACACGACTTCCATGAGATTTTAGAAGCCTCTTCTCTTTTTTACACTACTGTGTAAGAGTTAACGAATCTGCCCCAGCGTATTAAACTGTCCCTGATATTCACCTGATAATTCCTGTTGCAGGCAGGCCCCACCGGCACGATGTGATATGAAATTGAGCAACATAGGATTTCTATCATGCACCTCTTTCTTTTATCTAGAGACATAGAAATGACAAGTAGAAGCCTAGTTCATGTTGATGGCCTCATAACAGAAAAATAATTTTGCAAAGCTGTCCTGGGTAGTCCGTCTACCATTTCATATGTTTGTATGTGTGGAACAGTGTAATCAGAGTTCATGCAAGCATTTACTATTGCTACTCTTTGGCTGATGGATTTTAATTTATATTCAAAGTTCTGTGTAATATTAAAATTTCAGATGTAGACGTATTTAAACCCCTTTTTCTTCAGGTTTGTGTGGGTATGTAAACATGCTAGGAAAAACTTCAGCACATGTTCAGCACATTATCACACTTTCATGTCTTGTATACGTACAGTGCTGCTTCAAATGTTTTTCTTTACCTTACGTTTTTATATTCTTATCTTAACTCTGGGTCATCAGTCTTTCTCTAAAGATGACAAGAGAAGGTAACTTCCACAAAGCACTGTATGATTCAACTCTAGTTTCTGGAAACTTGTTTGCAGTTGTTCTGCCAAGTGTGGGATTGATTGAACTTCTGGGCCTTTCCATGTATGGTAATTTTGCTGAAAAGAAATGTTTACTCTTTAATAGTCTTCTAAGTGTGGTTTTATTTTTTCACTTCTTAGGTGCATTGAATTTCAGTCCTGATGCTGCTGATTCCATTCCAGGAGAAAGACAACCTACAGATATAAACTGGGTAAATAAAGATAGGAAAGACTCTAACAGTAATCAGAGTAGAATTAATTTACCATTTCCTAGTCAGTCTTCTGAAAGAGGTACAGATTACGAAAGCTCTTCCACAAAGCATCGTGGCTTTTGTAATCCAGAAAGTCAATATGGGAATTCTGAAGACTTCCACCAATATTTTGGTACCAGTAAAAGTTTGAAGAATCGCAACTTGCAAAGCCAGAGATGGCACAGATCAAGAAACGATAGCACATGTGCTAGAAGTAAGATAAGGCAAAGTACTGCTGATGCTGCTGCAGGTCCAGGAATTTCAGATGCTGCAATAGTACCTGGGAGAAGAGCACCTGCTAGAGGATACAATGACTTTCTCTCCTCAGAGAGTGACAGGGAGGTACCTAATGCAGATAGCAGAGGAGCAAAGCCAAAGAAAACACATCTGATGCATGCATCTGGAAGAGGTTTCAGGGAGAAGGGAAAGCAAGTACATGACAGGGAAAAGAGAGTGAGCTCTAAACAGAAAGTAGAGCTGTTTGAAAATGTTCCATCTTTGGATTTGACTCAGTCTGACTCTTCAGAATCATCTGTTGGAAAGGCATTCTGTGATGCACCTGTTGGTAGTGGGGATGAGCAGAAAGGCTACAATTATGTAAACAAAAGATATCCCCGGAAGCCTGTGTGGAATAAACCCCCAGTAGAAAAGCAGTGTCAGAAAAGACATGATTCTCACCGTAGTAAAAATACAAAAGTAGGTAAGAAGTCTTCTCTTGCATACGCTCCAAAAGATAAAAATGAGAGGAAGAAAGAACTCTCTGTTCACAAAAATGATGAAAACTTGACCAGTGAAATCAGGCATCAATTGTCTGATTCTGTCAGATGTAATGGAAGAAAGTTCCTGCTAAAGGGGAATCAGGCACCTGCACTTCATTTCAGCTGGACCCAGTACTGGAAAAAGCAAAGTGATGTACCAAAAAACAAAGAAACTCATACAGGTAAGTTTTCTAGACTGTCCTGTACTTCTGTATTAAAGATAGGATCTTGAATAATTTAAACTGCCTTCACATTTGACTACCTGAAGAGGCTTATTATTTCACATTAAGTTAATATCAGTTTCAGAGGGTAGAAGTAAATGTAAATGTGTGGTTTCTGAGTGGGGAGGTGTTCTGTAAGTTTACTAGGGAAGAACAGATTTTGTTTGAAGTTTTTTTTGTGTTACTGCCAAACTGCAAATGATGGCCTGGTCAGGCACCATGTGTATGTTGCAGGAGCGGGGAGTAAAATTCTGAACACTCTGAACAATGGGACTTGAGAGGGACAATCCTAAAACTGATCTTTGCAGAATAAGTTTTCTCACGTTTTGTGTAGAAGTAGGCAAATGCCAGATAGAGGAACTATTCTGCTCCTAACTGGATTTTTTGCTTTTTTTTTGCAACGGTAGTATCAAAAGGTAATTAGAAATAGAGAAAGTCTCTGGATACTGTTTTTGGAAGTTGAGAATAGAAACATGTGCCATTGACGGTGTAAAGCAGACCCACAGGTTTTGACTGACTGAGTGAATTTTGTGCCAACTCATACCATTAGGGACTTAAAACATTAAATGGAAATCAGCTGAATCTCTTCACTCTTCATCATGGTACTGGTTTCTGTTTCTAGACAACCTAGGTAGCTTTTTCTTACTGTTTTAGATAAGCTTAAGTGTGCACTGAGAAAATAGTTTCATGTTATTCATAGCACCCAGCAGAAGAAGTCCTATTTTCTTTCAGAGGCAATAGGAAGAGATTTTTTTTTTGTCTCTTCCAGTTGAACAAACACTAAAAATTATATTTAGTTGGTTTTCACAAAGCATCTCAACCTGATCTGCTGCTGCCCAGAATGATAGAGACAGGTAGACTAGTTCCTGTTATCTTAACTGTGGTATTCAATCTTTTGAAGTTTTTGCTTCTCAGTGTCTCTTCTCTTTCAGAGCTGAGAAAGTAGTAGCATAACCGGGAAGCATAAGATAGCTCCAGTCAGAAACTTTGTTCCCTTAGGAGGAGCTCAAGAATCAAGATCGTCCTTGATCCTTTCTAACTGAAATACATTAACTTTCATGATTGTGGATTCTACTTGAATTATAAAATTAAAGATACATCAGTCTTTCTCCCAGCATTACCATTAAATGAAAAACCTCATATGCAATAAGCAGGAAGAGAAGTAGTAATCTTTTACAGGGAACTTAAGGAACTTCCCCTCCAAAATGGCAGTTTTTCTTTGCATGCTTTAGTTAGGAGCTATTTTGGAAACAGTATATGCCACTATTTTCAGGGGACTGAGACTGTGCTTTTTAACTTTATTTATGGGACAGCTATCCTTTCTGAGTACAGTATAGCTTTAGTCTTCTGGAGAGAAGTAGTATGTTTTACGTGGGGATGCTAGCTTTGCAGCAGGTAGAATTCATGGGGTGCCGAAAGCAGAAATGACTGTTAATTCTAAGCCTTGTGGTGCTTGATGCAGGAGGGCTGGAAAAGAAGCTTGAAGGTGCTTATATCCTATTAAGGAGGGCAAACAGAGTTAACACTTCCAGGTTTCCAGACATCCATGAGCTTGCTTTCAGTCATGTGTGGTACAAGCACATTTTGAATGATAGTTATTTTTCTTTTATTTTCATTTTTTTGTCCTTCATTATGAGTTCTAACTTCCCTTGTATTGGCACCATCTAAAAATGGTACGTTTTTACACTTTACACTTGTAATTAAGATATTCTAAAATTCTGTGGGCATAGATCAAAAAGCATTTCTAAGGTGTATTTGGTAGCCTTAGCTTGATGAGAGAGTTAATCTGGCAGCACTGAAGTTATGTGGTGCCTTTGTTATGGTTGCACATCTAACTATGTTTTCAGGCTGTTTTGTCTTTCATGTGGAGTTCCTGCTTTATTTTCAAAGTACTTTTTCACGTTCTTTCATATGGCTCAAAAGGCCCTTGTACTTTGACTATTGTTTCCCAGTAATTCCATTCCTAAAGCAGTCAGTTTATGACGGGCTTATTTCCATAATCCAGGTACTTCACTGTTAATATTTGTTGTGTGGTCTTCCAGGAATACTCGAGGATGGGAATTAAATTTAATTTTGGCTGAAACTTCTGTAGTTAAGAGCTTTAAGCTTTTTGGTTTAAACTTTATGCAAAGATAAATTTCTCATATAAAGTGATGAGTAAAATTTCAAACTTCTGCCAAGCTTAAAACTATTAACTAATTTGTAAGACCAGAATGATTGCTATTCATCAACAGGAATTATTGTTGCCACTTTAATGGGAATCTCATACTTCCTCTTCCTGCTCTGAAACTAGAGAAATGCATACCAAGTATCAAACTGGAATCTTCCAGGAGTAAACTAATACCTTGCTTATAGCCACACAGGAAAAATAAGTTCTGTTATAATTTAAACGAAATCTTGGCTTAAAACTATTAACTAATTTGTAAGACCAGAATGATCGGTATTCATCAGCAGAAATTATTGTTGCCACATCAGCTAACTGATGTTTCATGCACAAGTAATATATTTTATTTGCAGGGTCGTTGATTGAACAGCTGACCACGGAGAAGTATGAGTGCATGGTATGCTGTGAGGTGGTCCGAATTGTAGCCCCAGTGTGGAGCTGTCAGAATTGTTACCATGTATTCCACCTGAATTGCATTAAGAAGTGGGCACGATCACCAGCTTCACAAGCTGAAGGTTGGTATTCTCTCTTGCAGACACTTTCTCTCTCAAATATATATAATAGCAAAGTTCACGTGTTTCTTATATTGGAAAACTACTTATAAATATTGTCTAAGGTAACCAGTAAGCTGTAAACAAAGCGAGTTTTACATAAAAAATGGTTTTTTTCAGGGTTCTTTGGATGCTTTGTATAATCCTCCAAACTGTTTTGATTCTTGCTAGTATTCTAACTAAAACTAATTTCCAGTTTAGATACATAAGTATAAGATCATTCAATGAAATCAGCTCATCAAGATGCAAAGCTCTGTGGCTGTGTTTTTACACACCAAGAAATGTCTCATCTTCTCTCATCTGTGCTTAGCTGAGCTGTCAAACAGAAGAAGCACTCCAAGCATTAGTTGTCTGCTTTTACTCAACCACTTCCTAGTTCTGTTCTCAGATAAAGTACTCCTGAAATCTGTCACCAATGCCATGCAGTGAAATGAAATTCAGAGAAGACAGAAAGCTTCTCCCTTTGTCATTAGCTTGAACTGTTTCAAATTCTTTGTACTATACCATTTTTTGAAACTCTTATACCACTACATTCTGCCCCTTGAATGCTTTGGTGTAAGTTAAGGCTGAATTGCAGCCTCTCTGCTGTGTTCACTTGTGTGATGTAGACACACTCTGAAGATGGCAGTGTTAATCTTGAAGTAGGGTTAATTTTTTCTGTGCACGGCTTGTTTTAGCATTTAGCATTCTTCATGTGTCTTTCTGTGTCTCTCTGGGCAGACCAAGGAAATACAGTCTGTCAGCTACTTCCCAATGTTTGAGAGAAGTTCTTACGGACTGTAAATCTCTTGCAAAAAGGATTGGTTGCAAAGTTCTTGCATTTCTGAAGATGCACAGACAGACTTCTGGGTAGGGCTGGTCATGCTTCATACTGACAGTAGAAAGGAAGTTACCAATACCAGCACAAGATTTGAAACATAAAGGCATTGGAATATTTGAGAAGGGAACAGATTTTTGGATAAGACTGAGATCCTAAGCCAAACTGAGAGTGACTGCTGAGAACTTTTATCTCCTAGCTGTTTTTCTGTCACCTTCTTTGGAGCTGATTTATCTCCCTGAAACAGCTTATTGCTTGATCAAAATAGTGTCTGCTTATCTTGCTTATCTGTCAAGACAGTGACCTTAGATGTTTGAATCCTGACAGCATTTTAAATAGCCATACCCTTTGGCCATTTGTTTTCTTTTCTAGCTGAGAAGCAGTAATTTATTCTGATACAGATTATCTCATTGGAGAACTGCATAATGGTAACATGAAACTGCCAGTGTTGATTCTAGTATATTCTACTACAGCTGAAGTGACTGAAATCTTCTGTTTGGAGTTCTTTTTACGTACCTAGCATTGTATATACGTTGAAAATTCCTGCTGTACTGCTGCCTTTGGAAACATAGCCTTTTAGCATTCACTCTTTATTGCAGCAGATGTGTTTGGATCCTTTCTTATATAATCACCTATGACTCATCTAGGCAAGCATGTAAAGGGGAAAGTTGCTTGTTTGAAACTACACGTAAAGATCCATAGTCTGTATATATAATTCCCAGCTCTTCTTAGTCAAGGTTCTTTTGAGCCCTTTAATCCTTTACGATTCTGGAAACTTAGGAGATCATTCACTGCCACTGTGTCTTTATGACAATAGGTATGCAATAGGAATGGGCAGGGTTCTGGGCATGCTACCACAGATCAAGATTTTTGTGGCGGAAAGTGCTACAAATAGGGATGCTTGCAATATGAAAGTGTATGGAAAAAATTTTGGTAAATAATTACAAGTAAGGAATCTTTTTATCCCAGAAGGAGGGAGAGGATAGCAAATACTAAAACAATCTCTAGTAAACTGGAGTGAGGTGTGTTGATTTTGCTTACACAACTGTCCTTTTGGTGTCTTTGATTGGAATTCTGCCTACTTCACTCCTATTCATGAGAAGATTCATGAGAGTGGAATGTTCATTCGGTAGGGTCATCCTTACTCTCTCTCACTTTCTTCAGTATTCAGGATTTGTAAGGAGTGGTTACAGGACCACTCCTTACAAATGTGGATGTCAGGAGTCACCCTACTGTCATTACATCCGACTGTAATTGCATCGGAATCCAGGAAGAAAACTTCTATTTCTTGTATTTTTGGAGGAAAGCAACTGTGCATGTTCCTTGTGGGTGGACCCACATGAATGTAGTTATGTCTTAGAAAAGCAAAGGATAGTCTATGATTAAGAAAAACAAAATATATCTTGAAAGGCTGTTTTGCTTGGTAGAAGGTTCCTATACTCTAGAGAAACTGTTGCTTGTAGAGGACTAGGCATCCTGTTCCAGGAGAGATGTTGATAGGAGAGGCCGTCTACTGGCCTCCTGAAGCTTTGCTGATAGGCTTACCTTCACAGCTTTTGAAAAACATAACATGGAATAATGATGAAAGAAATTATGTTGCTAATGTAATAGTAAAGTATACTGTACAAAGTAATACCGTGGGGAATCTCTTCGGGTTTAGTGTGCTAGTTTTGGGAGGAGCCACATAAGGTGCTGACAGCTTCATCAGCAGATACCCCTTTCAGTCCCCTGCTGCCAGGTTTTATCTGTAGCTTTTAACACTTATGTCTGAGATGCTTCTTTCTGAGATGCTTCAGTTTGTAGCAGTCAAATAAAAAAAAAAAATTGGTCAGGAAATGCAGGTTGGTCTTGAGCATGAATATGAGTTGTGCCACTGTCCTACAGCTGTTTAGCCCATAATTGTACAGCTCTCTGCAGCAGTCTTGGTGGCACAGTGATACGAGCCAGGATAATGAGGGGTATGAATAGGCACCAAGTATTGAAAAGAATAGACATGCTTTAGATTTGCATTTCAGGAGTGTCAAGGCAGTCTATAATCTGGATCATTTCCAGTTTGTGAAAATCATTACGGTTGTGCCTTATGATGGTTAACGTAAGAAGTCTCCAATCCAATTGATAGCGAACCTAGATGTGCCTGTCATTGCAGTGCAGTTGTCTTGTTACACATAGGGTTTCTTGTTTGCAGTCCCTCCTGCATTCATAATGTGAAAATATCATCAATCTTGGTCAGATTTTTTAATTGCGAAGAACTGTTCTAAAATCACAGCTGTATTAATTTACCAGCACTGAATTGATTGGTTAAGAGAGACAGAGCTAATCAGTTTATATTTATATATATATATTTTTTAATATCTATATACCTATAGATATAAAAAAAAGGCCTTTCTCCTCCCCGCTCCCCTTTGTGTTCAATAGTGCTCTCACACTGGTATTCTTCGTAGCCAGGTATGTACTGAATTTGGGAAACATCTTCATGAATGTCACTTTCCTTTCATGGAATTTCTTCCTTTACTGCTAACCAACACTATCCTGAAACGCAGAAGCAAGAGAACTACTATTTAATAAAATACCAGCTTGAAGAATGATGTCCTAGTCAATAGCTAGGTATTGTCACCTTTAAATTAATTAAAGTAGATTATTCTGGTTTATATAGCACTAATTTATTCTGGACATGAAGCAATACTAAATTGGTCTTCTACAAGACACGTAAACTCATAATATGAGAGGATAACAAAAAATGAAAATACAGGTAGTACTTAAGACAGGTAATGCTATTTTTCTCACCAATTTCCAACACTTTAACACTTTTTTCCTCACATCTTTAGATATGGTGAAGACTGTCTATATTCTAGTGGAATGTCTTGTAACAGGGTACAGGATAACACAAAAAAGTGCAATTTTAAAATGTTCTTGCCTCTATATAAAGTTGGAGCCTGGTCAGATGAAGTACCACTGCTGTGTTTATCATGATGCTGTATAAAATGCATTTTATTAACCTGCTTTCTCACCACTTCTGAGTAAATGGAAAAACTTAGGTTGCAGCTGTGGTAAGAAACAAGGCGAGAGCACTTACTCTAGGTTTGCAAATTAGCTCCTTTATTTACTTCAAGTCATTTTTATCTTTAATTTTTTTATCTACAGATGGTAATAGTGGTTGGAGATGTCCAGCTTGTCAGAATGCTTCTACCCAAGTTCCTAAAACTTACACTTGTTTCTGTGGTGAGTTTCTTGCTTGCTTTTGCAAAGAAAACTAATTATGTCACTTTAATTCCTTTTTTTTAATTTGAATTCTGATATTGCTGCTTGTTTGTCTACATCCTTGAAATTTAACCTTGTTTAAGTCTTTATTAACACTGAAAGGTGGCTGCGCAGAGAATCACACATATGTTGCTTAAAAAAATTTAAAAATTAGATATTACATCATAAGTGATAAATGTTTTCATATCACTGTATAAAAATTGTCATTTTTATAGAATAATGATAGAATTGGGCTGCTATCCTACAAGCTTCCCTTCTGTAGAAGGACTGAAATAACCTGCATGAGTTATGTCTTTCTTTGTGGCAAGATACACCAAAATAATACACAATTCAAGCATACAACTATCTAAACCTTTAAATTGATTTAGCAATTTTGTCATTTATGTTGATCGGGGACACATACAGTTTAAATAGGAAATAATATACAGACTTTTCAGACATTTATGTAGATACATTTTTAATAAAAGAGGTTAATGAAGTGAGTACAACATTCACTAAGCCATAAGTATATGACAAAAAGGGAGAAATTAATTAGGTTACTTAGTTGCATACATGCAAATAAATATTGTTTGGGATTTACACTTTTGAAATTTGTGTTGATTTCACGTAGCTCTCCTTCCTTAAGTCAGAGTCACTGGGAAGTTTCACCTCGCTTTCTACAAAACAGAATATTCTGGAATTGAGACAGGAACTGGGAGTCAGTGAGCTTGCCCTAAAGAAACTAGACTTATGCTGTAATAGGTAACAATTTTATCTAAAGTTCTCTTTATGTGTCAATGTGTCAGCTAAGAACAGTGCAATGCAGGTAAGAGAGTTTTTGTATGACAATGTGTGAAATCTTACGAGTATGGGGATAACAGTTAAGTTAGAATGATTCCAAATGAAAATTACACTTATAAGACAGGTTGTCCATCTGTTAAATAGGAAAGAAGTTCTGCCTAGGCTTAAAGACTGTTTCATAGTTTTGGGAGATCTACAGCAGGAACCTCAAGTTGTCCACAGGGTTATTATTAGCAGAGCACCATATTGGAACATAAGACTTTAATCGTCTATAGATAATTTTACATAGATAATCGTTTATAGATAGATACAGCATTTGGACATCACCAGTGGCTTATGCAAAGCTGTCTTCTATTTGATGCAAAATACTAACTATGTGTTGAGTGTAGTTAAGTGTGGGTTTTTTCACCATTCCATGAGGAAATTCCTAGCTTATTTTTTTCTGAATGTTCTAATTTTCAGGATTTTCCTGGATATTTGACTAGTTTAATTGAAACTCAGGTGAATAAATGCCATATGTGGTGTTTATTCGTATTTTCCTAACTTGCTATTCGTAGAATATACAAAGGTGTACTAAAAGAGTTAAAATGATACAACTATGTTGCCAAAAATACATTTTCTTGATGTTTTTAATTGTTGCAACTCAAATTTGTAATATTGGCTCAGTTGCTTCATTGGTAATTTAATTCCCCTCTTGCAGAGAGCCAAATTAGGTTTGCATGTGTTAACCATGGCAATTAACTTTAACACTGGTGATCATGTCATGCACTTACAGCTATGAGATTTGCGAACAGTATGTCAGATTAATTAAAATATGGTTTCAGTGCTTATCTGAAATACAGAATACTTGAAGCGAACGTACTGGATTTATCACTTCTTGTTCAAGACTTCCTGCTGCATTCATCAAAACGTCAACCTTTAATGTTTAGATTTATGTAAAGTCTGCTTCTTTTTAGAGAAGTGACTTTTATAATTTGCCCAGTCATTTCATTCTGCCCCTATTCCTTATACTGCCCCTATTCCTCTAACCTTACTGGCTAGATCCTATTTTCTTTTTTTTTTTTTTGTCTTCTGCATTGAGACAGCAAGGGAGTTTCACCCTTTAATTTTCTTATCTACTATGCAGCTTGACCAACTAAAGGGACCTTTTAATTTTCTTGTATTTTATCAGTTTAATTTAACGTAAAATACCAGCTACCTAAGTGCCTGCTGAGGGCATAGAAGGAAAGAATCTTCTGGAGCTTGATATTCCAGTGGCACTTACTTTTAAGTTGAGTATATATCAGCACTGAAAGCTGAGAAAAACATAAAACATATTGTGTCATTTTGTTTTTCAAAGACAACTACTGCCAGTATTGAAAATACAGCTTTTTCTTTTTGGTGTGATATTTTTCCCAAACTCAGTATTTTATTCAAGGCAATAAATATGTTTTTGTCTTTGACGTGGTTTAGGTAAGGTGCACAATCCTGAATGGAATAGAAATGAAATCCCACATAGCTGTGGCGAACTTTGTGGAAAGAAGAGACAGTGTTTGGACTGCCCACATATTTGTAACATGTAAGTAAATGTTTATTATATGAATATTGACATGATCTAGAGAAAATTTCTGAAGACTGTATTTGGATATTTTTTGACTATAGGATATGCTTAGAGGTGTATTTGGCTTATAGCTCAACTGAAGCCTCGAAGAAATGGAGGCTATTTGTGTTCGTACATCTAAAGTGAGTTCATATGAGAGAATGAACAGGAGGTCAGCAACAATAGTAGCAACATTTCCATTGTATTTTAGGAACTGAACCAGCTGCCTAACTTGGTTTCAAGAACTTTCATTGAAGAGAAGTAATAGTGAATAGAAGTAATTTTAAATGTGTATCCGGTGGTCCACCAGTTGTTTTAGGTACTGCTTTTCCTGTAATAGTGTTTGTATAATCTTAATCTAAGAGCTAGTGGTACTTGGTTAAACTGAAGGACTGCTTACTTCTATTCTTTGTTTCTTTTTCTTTTCTTTGGCTTGTAAACTGTTGAGGGATAAGAGGGCAATATGTGTATTTATCTATTTGTTGAGACCACCAGATGGTTGAATTGGAATTCCTCATGGAGATCTTAATCAGTATGTGTAACTCGGATTGTTTTTGCTAACATTTATTAGTATAATTCAATGAAGAGAGGCAAAGAAGAGCAATTCTATTTTCAGTTTTGGATGTTTTCCTTTAGATCTTTTTTTAGCAGTGTGGTGGTATTATATTGATAAGGTTAACAGCATTAGGCGAGCTTTTTCAATGTATAAATATGCTTGCTAGTCAGAAAAATAAATTATATGTTGTTCCTAGCCTATTTAGCTTCATCTTCCATGTGTGGAAGTTGGTCCATAATACCTGTTCATATTTCTGTTTTGAGAAATTCTTAATAGTCAGAAGCAGTTGTCTCTGCTCTTGGTACACAAAAACTTCAGTCATTCCAACAAATAGATTGTCATCTTACACTTTTTCCAAGGTTTACTAAAACTCAGACCTTTACTAGAACTTTACTCCGAACTTTTTATTTAATGCGTTGTGTTTCAAACCTATTTCAACATCTTGTTGAATGAAAGTATTTCTTTGCTCTTTAATACTTCTTTCCCACATGTGAAAATATTATATTAGATTTCTTTTCAGGCTGGCATTTCAGTGCTATAGCTGTTTTCTTAATTCATCATCATACCAGATCTTCTTCACTGTGGTTTGCAGGATAAAACTGAAACATAGATCAGCTTTCAGACTACATTTGATGTAGCTGATATCCTGACTCAGCACAACACTGATTCTCTTGGAGGCCAGCTGCTGGCCTCCATCTCAGGAGAGGCATGTGGAGGACTTTTTTGCCCAGTCAGACATAAGTAGACTCCTTAACTACTTTGAGAAGTCCCTGACTGCAATCTGCTACCTGACAAACTTTCCTATAGCGCTTGTATGAAACAGTTGTTCTTCCTCTTTCCTGTCCCAGTTTACAGCAGAGGCTCAGTCTCTGGCATTCTCTTCTGGGAAGTCTTCTGAACAGTAGTGGCAATATTGTGCCTATTGCAAGCTACAAATTTGTAGTCCTGGTAGTCTGATCTGTATCAAGAGCTGTGAAAATTTGGACCTTTTAAAGTCCCAGCTTGCTACCAGTTTAAGTTGTAGGAAGTGTAAAAGTGTTATCATTCAGCTTGTTCCACATGAGTAAAACCATGCTGAGATCATCCAGTCCTGGAGGTAAGGAGACAGCAAGGGTGCAGATCAAGATTAACGGGTGGTTTTGGCACACTCTGACTTGTGATAGTGATCTGGAGAGGAATGCACTTTCAGCATCACTGTTACCCAGTTTTGAACATTCCTCAGTATACCTTGGACACTTCTTCCTCCCATGTGGGATGGGAACAAGGACACACTCTGCCTCCATCTGCTGTATCAAAAAGCAAGTAGAAACCTGGTTCTCTCTTGCTGTATCAGGAAGTGGTGGAGTTAGAGATGTGGAGCTTTATCATCTGAATGAATCTTTGGCAGTCTCTTACCAACTTCTACCCACTGGAGAACCTCAACTGGTCTAGAAGTCCAGATCATGATCTGTATCTGGGCAGAGTTTTTCCTCAAGAGAGTACTCAAAGGTGGACTTGTTGCCATCAAAGCCAGGAGTCTGCTTCATGGTCCTTGCTTGAGTTTAGATGATCTGAGAACTCTTTCTTGCAAGCACTTGTTTCTTTGGATTATGGATCTGCTGTGTGCCATTTTCCTCTGCTCCCACAAGTTCCCATAAGGTGAGAAGGGTTGAACCGGAAATGCCATTCTGCTCACTGAGATCCTAAAAACTTCTTTGTTTTTCCTTTTCTTTTTTTCCTCCTCCTTCTGGGTCTGTCATGTCATTTTCAAGACCTTCTACCTCACAGTGTGATGGGACGATGAATTCTCTGGGGTAAGCTATTCATGCTCTTCTCAAGTCTGTGTGACTTTAGTTAATAGTAGGGATTTGTCCACTGTTATGGGCAGTGGACTGAGTCTGGTGTGGTGTTCTTGATGTTGCCCTTTCTCCAGTATTTAATCCCATTTATTCTGGGAAACCCTTCGCAGTTGAAGTGTGTGGGACTCATTTAAAGTCCAGCTCCATCCGTTGTCTTGCAGTTGAGGAGACCTCTGTATCTGCAATCTGTGAGTCTCTGACAGAGCTAATCGGAATGAATCCTGTTATGAATGCTGTTCATTGGTGAGACTTGAACCTGGGTCTTGGGGAACCTGCTTTCTGAGCCATGGGATTCTTGCTTAGTTTCTTGTCTTTCTTTGTGGCTATTGCATCAACGATGGGAGATTTAGACACTTATAGCTATCCCCTGCTCTTTATATCAGAATTACTTATGCAGTGCCTAGCAACAGAATCTGAATTGCAGTATTGTCTGAGTTTTCAGAAACCACACACCGTGTATCTACACTGCAGCTACCTGATGTGACGCTACCAGGATCAAACAATGGTCCCCTTTTCTGCTCATATGTGACATCAGAGGAACATTGTTCTCATTGCTTTGCATTAGGATGCTTGTATTTGCTCCCTCTGCCGTGTAGATGAAATGTGCAGAGTACAGGAGGTGTTCTAAGTAAGCCATTGTAATAGTTGTTGGTGGTCTAAACTTCAGTCTCCCTCCTGCTGTGTACCTTCTATATGCATTGTGTTATGGTGTATGCTAGGCTTGTGCAAACGATTGTGAAATGAGCAGCTCTGAGAGATGTGACTAGTAATGCAATCTTCTGGTGGTGCCAGTTGTGCTATTCCAAGTGCTGCTTAGGTGGTTACGTTATTCTTAATGTGATATGAAGTGGCAAGTTGAACTGGGTCAAAGTGGATCTTTGGGAATCTTGTTTTCCTTTTAAAACTAGGTAAGCATCAGACTCTTGTGGCTGAGGAAAAAGAATTGGATTAAAAGTCATGGGAAAGATTTGGATCCTCTTTACTTTAATACTTTGTAAGGGAGTTAGTTTTATCAAGAAAACATTGAAAGTATGCGGATTTCCCCCCCTGCTGCATTCCCTGAGTATGAAATGAGACCTGCATTTAAATCAGACGGTGGCAAATTCAGAATGCACAATGCCTTCTGCTAGGCAGGGCATCTTGCAAGAAATTGATGCAAATAATCAATAAGATTCAAAAGAGAACAGATCCTGGTATGGGTAATAAGAATGTCTAGAGCTCTCAGCATCACATAGATGCTTTTGGAAAGGTTATTAAAGCTCACACACTGGTTAAGAGAGATTAGGATGACAGCCAGGTTCAAGCAAGAAGTGTGTTGTATGTGAGGGGGTCTATCTGGTCATAGTTTTCTACTTTGCAGTGTTAGACCATCATTTTTGAGGCCTTTGTGTCTAAGTACTGTCTAAAATTGATGTAATGAGATGTATGCATCCTACATATTTTCAGTTTGAATCAGAGCTATGTTTCCTTAAGTTTTGTGACCCTGGTGGTTATGGCTTTCAAATTATTTGGCATCTCTTTCACACTTGTAAGGAATATCTGAAATTGGTGTTCAAATTTAAAAAATGAGCTTACAGACATACAGCAATTCTTCAGCCTACTGTTGCCTGTAACCAGCTTGCACCTCTGTGTTGATCCCCTTTATACCACCAGAACAAATGATTTTCTACTGAAGTGGTATTTTGGTTATTCATTTATATTTTGGGTTTTGGCAGTTTGCTTCCCTCCACCCCCACTCCCCACCCCACCCTTGCATATGGATTTTTTAATGGTTGGCCAATTCCCAACAGTATTTCCTCAATCTGACTTTTTTTTTTTAAAATGTAGATGTTATTGCCATCTCCTCTTCATGGTGTAGAGTTTAGTTGGATGCCTGTGTTAAGTGTGGCACTAGCTAGCCCATTTTGGTGAAACTTACACTGTTTTAATAATAAATCTTTAACATTTGCTCAGATTTATTGAAATGGGTTAATAACCATTTATATAAACAGCTTTCTTGGCAGAGCTGAGGAACAGACAAGCAGCTGTTTGAAAAGGGAGTGCTTTGCAAGCCTTTTGCTAGTGCGAGCTGTTGTGTGCATACCCCTTCACAAAGTGAGTTCTCTTCACATTTTTAGTTTAAATACACTGAAATTCATTTCACTCTGTTAGGTTCTACATCAAAGAAACATCTAGCTTAATGTTCAAGAAAACGTTCCTGATAAATGCAGGCCTTGAGAGCATTTGAAAAAGGTCTTACAAAGGCAGTAAATGAAATTTGCTCTCTACTAAAAGTTTAGATTTTAGTGTCTGGTCTTTCTTCATAGATCTTTGGTGCTGTAATCTTTTCCAGCAGTTACTGGAAGTCCTTTTGGTCTGTCTTACAGCATAGAGTATTTTGATTGTCAGGAAAATGGAAGTTTAATTTTTCCTATGTCTGGACGTATCTATCATCACAACCTTCCTTGTATGCCAGTTCTCTAGAGCAGCAGCAGTAACTTTTGAAATAAATCATCCATGCTAATGATAGATAATAGAGTTTCAGTAAAAATAAGATTCTGCATTCACTGAACAGAAGTTAATACTGAAGTCTTCAGCCTGCCTTTTTCAGTTTAGTTTGTAACACCGTTAAGTCATTTAACTTAACTTTTTGCTTAGTCCCTTTAAAACAGACTAAAATTCTAAGGTATCATCCATCTTTATCATCTAAGGAGAATTTTCTGCGCTTTCTGTGTGTGTCTGTGTGCTGAATGAAATTTGAATTTCTGTCTTAACTGTTGTTGTATTGATCAAGTAAATCCTGGAACTGTAGACATACTGTAGCTTCTGCATAAATCAAATTGTACCAGAGAGTTTCGCTAAATAAGTAGCGCGCAAATGCGTGTATCTGGAGGGATGCATAAAGAATACTTATTTTTAAAGTCAGAAGTTTGGTTTCAAAGGGTTAGTTTTTGCATTACTAGGTTTTTTCTGTTCATTTTTTTAAGAAAATGACAGAAGCTTGCTTAAAACTGTCTTAGAGACACACTTTATCAAAACTTGGAGGTGTCTGGAAATTAATTGCGTGATACTCTTCTAACAAAAGGAATCTTGCTATAAGGCTGCAGTCTACTATTATAGGTATTTACGACTTAAAAATATCTGCGATCAGTATAAATTGCTGTTGAGTGGTATAGTATCATCAGAAAGTGTGCCAAGACTGGGCTTATGGAAGCAATGTTAACATTGCTTGAATGTGACAGTGTTGAGGAAAATAATATAAAAGTAGAAAACTTACCATGACAAGATTTCTGAAGATGATGTGTCTTCTCCCTTTTCCAAGTTATGACCTAGATCATAGTATTTTAAGTTTATATCTACTTTTAATGGGATTCTTCAGTTTATAAGCTGGCATCCAGCCTTTAGAATCCTACATGGAGAATTGAAGTCAAGAAAGTGAAATATATAGTGCTGTCCTTTTACAAGAGGTTTTCTGTTGCAGAATGCATGAGTTAATTTTCATTGTCTAAAGTTCCACAATACAGTTTTAATTAATTTAATGTTTTTGCTTTCTTCCTGTTTCCCTCTGTATTGTGTTTTCCCTGCTCCATCCAGTTTTGCTCTTTTCTCCCTTTCCTTGTGCCTGCTCTGGTGCTTATTTAACTCTTCATTATGCTATAAAACTGACCTATCACAGAGGGAGGGTTGTGGTTTCTTTGGTCGTTTGTTTTTTGGTTTTGGTTTTGGTGGTGTCTTTTCGTGTTGAATTGGTTTATCATGTAATGGCTTGGCTTTGCTGTTAGAGCTGGCATAAGTTGCGCGATTAGATTAGGCCTTGTCGTCAACTGGGACGAGTGGTAGAGGAAAAAGGGAGCCAGACTACTGTTGACAAACTGCTGACATGACTCAGTTATATTGCCTGTGACTATAGTAACTGGTGTACTAATTAGTACTTGCGTAGCGACTGTACTTGGGGAATTTAGTAATTACCATGTAATTGGATAGTGTGTGTTTATGGGTTTTTTTGCTGTTGTTTGGGTTTTTTTTCTTTTTCTTTTGGCTGGGACATCTGGGCTGGTCAGTCATGGCCCGTAATAATTGCTCCACATGAGAGTTGCTGCATTTGCAAAGGAAGAGAACTGAGAACTGGTTAAGGAAGAGTGCAGACAAGTTAGTTAAGTATAATTTCACAAACCTGGCCTTGTCTGTGCCCAGCAGAGGTCTTACATGCAGATAGGGACCATCTAGTGTTTCTTGAAGCAGGAGGTGAGATCTCATAATCAAGTAAAGGACTGCCATCGATGACACTCACGGGAAATTGCACTTGATGGTAAGAAAGAAAACTGAGGCAGACTTGCTGCATCTCCCATGCGTTACCCTACAGGAACAGCTCTTACTGGTGGCTTTAGAAATGCTGAGTTGAAAGATAAAGCCACCAACTCAACAGAAGAAATTCATGGAGAAGTGTTTGTCTCTAATCTATTTAAGATCATTGAAGAAAGAAATGTATTAATGGTTTGGACATGTGATGTTTGGTTTGAGTGTTACCAGTGATGAACACAGTTGAGTTGATGCCTGTCTGCTGGTGAAATGCAAAATATGAAATGTATTAGTAGCACTGTTACTGTTGATATGACAGCAGTAGGAATACTGAAGTTTTCTTCAACATCAGTGACATTTGAGACTGATGCAACTGTAATAATCTAATATTTTTTTTCTTGTGTTAATAATGCTTTCATACCCTGCAGGAGGTGGCTTGTATAATGTTCTGATAATGCACTGCAGATTGAGTCATGGTGGATTGTTTCTCTGGGAGTGTAGTAAAACTAAAGTAAACAGAATTGTAAAGTTAACTTTTTTGACTTGTTTTTAAGCCTGTGCCATCCAGGACCTTGCCCTTCATGCCCAGCCTTTGTAACAAAAACATGTGAATGTGGACAAACAAGGTAAGAATGCTTCTATTATACAAACAGAAGTTTATATACGAACAGTTTATTGAAAGTTTATATAATAAAATTTTTCTTTCTTATAGTTTATTACAAGTTTACGGAACAAAGTTTATTCTGAGCTGTAACTTTATTTGTGCGCTAAAATTGGAGAACTTTATATTTTAAAAAAAATGCAATTGCTTTTAATCTTTTAAGAAAAAATAAAAATAATAAAAGAGTTGTTTGTGTTAAAAATCAATTTATGGTACATGTAGCTGAATTATCTAACCAGTCCGTGAGTTGATTTGATTTTGAAATCCTATTCTAGTATTTATTTATTTTATTTTGTAGAAGACACAGAGAAAGAAGTAGAAAAAGGTTCACACCTTTTCTGTCTGCATGGAATGTCGTGTTGAGTTATTTCATTCCAGAAATAATAATTTAAAAAATAATGTGTACATTTCTGAGAAACTGTACCACTAGCAAAAGAGATGTCTGTAGTATATTCCAGACTTGAAGGCTATCTTTTCCTTGCATGTTTGATGCATATAGTGTCACTGCCAACAGCAAGACTGTACTGCCCATACTCTATGTGATCTCTCATACTCAGTTGTTCTGAGTCTTTAGAGTTCCTGTTCTAGCTACCTAGAACTGATTCTGTGTAATAAAATGTTTGCCTGTACTCGTTTCCAGAACCAAACCAAACAAAAACCGATTTCAGTGTTACCATTCTTGCTCTAGAAAAAAGGTTTTCAGACTTTTACAATTATTTCTGAAACTTTGAATGTAATATTAATTGATCTTAATTTTTCAAAAGAAGATGCAACTATTTCTGTGGCAGTATTTGTGGTTGAAAGCACTTGGTCTTCAGTAGAAAAATGGATTGGTTGTAGATTACTGAATTTCATTTTACATAGTAAGATCACCCTTTTTTTTTATTCTAGCTGTTCCTTGCATTTAAAAGCTTGTTTAATAGTTACAACCAATTTTGATTTATTATTATTTCCCAGGTGCCAGCTATTTTCACCAGATTGCTGATTTTTGTAATACTGCATTTAATACTTAAAACTTGCTTCTAAATAGCATTTTTTCATATGTACTGTATTAGCATCCAAGACGTATGGTATGGCACCTCTGACTTCAAGATGTTTTAAAGTAACTATTTCAAATGTACATTTTACAGCGATTGTATGAGGCTAGCCAGAATGGAAAAAGAGGAGAATTTATTATTTTGTCCCTTTTTTTAAACAATTTAATTAATAAACCCAACTCTTATTGTAGACTACTGACTCACTATTAAGGCCTATCTTCATTGTTGCACATCCCTATCTTCATTGTGCTCAGTGGACTTAGAATTGTTTAAGTCTTTGGAAAGATGTCTGTAATAGAAATATCTGCTCTTCTGGCACGATGCATAACCATACATTAGGTTCAAATTATAGTGTCACTTTTTTTTTTCCATTTTGTTGAGAGAAAATTCCATAGACTCACGACTGTGATAAATTTCCTACTTTAGGGGGGCGGGAGAGGGGAAGCAGGGGGAAAAATAGGGAAGTTGTTTCCTAAACACTCTTTCGTTAATAAGTTATGCTCCCTTTCAAAGGCTTTGACATTTTATTGAAAAAGTATTTTCCTTTTTAATAAATGCTCTGTAGATATTAAGGTAGCTGACAGACTATGGTGTCGTTTCTCTACAGTCATTCAGTTCGCTGTGGCCAATCAACAAAAATTCATTGCTCTAATGTATGTGGAAATACTTTAAACTGTGGTAAGCACAGCTGTACTCAAGTGTGCCATGCAGGAAAATGTTCACCTTGCCAATTAACAGCACAGCAAGGTAAGTATTGGAATGCCTTATGTATATCCACTCTATACTACAAAAACGAGAGGGCGAAAAAAACCAGTACCAAGAGGCAAGTGCTTTATTTTTACTTAACAAAACCAAAATCTATTGCTAGAATATTTAAAAAATGGAAAATGTGTCAGCATCACTTTATATTTAAATAAGAATATAACCATGACTAGAAAGAATCCTGCCAAGATGATTAGGGTGTTGGAGCATGTGCCCGATTAGGACAGGCTGGTGGTGCTGGACTTTGTTAGCTTGAGAAGGCTGAGTAGTGGCCTTTCAATAGCTAGTAGGAGGTAATCAAGAAGACAGAGACAGGCTGTGCATGGGGAGAGGATGAGAAACAATAAGCCTAAGTTAAAATGTTATAACTGACTGTAAGGAAAAACTCTTTTCTTGGAACCTTGGAGGTTTTCAAGACCCAACTGAATAAAACACTGAGTAACCTGATCTAATCTCATTGCTGACTCTGCTTTAAGTAAGGGCTTGGACTAACTGATCCCTTGAGGGCCCTTCTGACCTGAATTGTCCTATGATCCTACTTAATCTTTTACTATAATTCTGAGGCTTGATTAAACAGTACGTGGAAGAAGAGTAGAAAGAAGTATAGGAAAGCACATTTCAACAAGCTACTCATGGTTTCTGTTAAAATTTTCTAAACTTGTTCTTGAATGGAAATTAAATTGTCCAAGTATGTGTGCCAGTATACAAATACGCTTTTGTTGAACAATTTACGTAGAAAATTTTCTCAACTTTTAAGGTAATAATTAACTTATGTATACTGCTTTAATAAGTAAGCCCTTTGTGCAGATAGTACTTCCGCTTTAGTTTTTATCTCCTTATCAAAACAAAAAACAGGAATTCCGGCTTCTGTAGGACTGAGAAACCTCTATTGCTGAAATAAATCTAAAGAAGAGCAACTTCAGTATCCTTCTAAAAACTGACTGTAACAATTTTTCACATTTTACCTTTTTATATTTGCTGTACTGCTGGAGGTGTTTTGTCACTGATGTTCTCTTGTGTTGTTTTCTGTGGAATACTGCTTTCTTTCAGTGTGTTACTGTGGAAGCAACTTTAAAGAAGTATTGTGTGGGACAAAGGAAGAATTCTCTGATGGATTTGGGAACTTCTCATGTCAGAATATATGTGGCAAGTAAGGTTGCTATAATTTAGGCTTTTGAAAAGAAAAAGGTCATTTTATTCACACTCAGTGATCATGATACTCTTAGATAATTCCCCGTTTTCTTTTTTGTTTTGTTTTGTTTTTTGTTTCTTTGGGTTTGTTTTTTTCCAGAAAATTAAATTGTGGGAGGCACAACTGTACGCAAGTATGCCATCCTCAGCCTTGCCAGCTCTGTCCACGACTTCCACAAGTAGTGTATCGCTGTCCCTGTGGTCAGACTCCTCTCAGCAAGTTACTGGAACTAGGATGTGTTGAACGTAAAATATGCACAGACCCTATCCCATCATGTGGAAAAACATGTGGCAAGCCTCTTTCTTGTGGTAGCTATGGTAATTAGAACTTTCTGCATCAGAGTATTCAAATTATCTCATCATTTAAAAAAAAAAAAGTGGTCCTTAACTGTTTCATTTCAAGAAATAAATATTTGATTAGTGATTTGGGGTTTTAACCAAACTGAGTGTAAAAGCCACTGCAGAGCCTGCAGTGTGACTGTTCATAATGATACCTTAAAATCAGGAAATATATTTGTCTAAAAAGCACTAACACTAGCTAGCCTTTTAAATTTTGTTTACATGCACCTTTCCTATATTGGTAGAGGAATAGAGCTGTAGGAATTTCTAGAGAGTAATGTGTACTGATGTCTTTTAAAAGACCACCTAGATCTTTGACTTCCGTGTGGAGACTGGTAGAGGTAAATGACTTTGTTCACATGCCTCCAGTAAGTACTCATTTCCTGCTGCTGTAAGAGGGTCATGAAGTAAAGACTAGCGTTGGAAAGTTGGAGAAAGTTATGTGCAGAAGCTTTTTGAGACTTCAGTGAGTGCTGTAGGTAACTCAAGTGTATTTAACTGAGAGATGGTGTGCAGCTCCAGTTTTACAGACTACATATTTAGTCGTGATTTGTTAGACTTTAGAGAGGAAAGAGACAAATTCTGTTAAGATGAGGGCTTCTTATTACTGACTGATCCATTCTGTTAGTCCAAGAACAACAAGTAGAAAGGGAATGAGTAATTTAGCTTTTAGTTGAATTTCAGTTAACCTAGTAAGTGAAATATGAAGGTATGCATAGTAAGTCATTCTTTTGGGCTGAAAAGGAAGAAAAAATTACTAAAAAGTCCTGAAACTTGGGTAAGATAGTATCACACAAAATCTTTTTTTTTTTTTTTAATACGCTAATGTAAAAAATACTTAAAATGTATGCATTTTCAATGTTAATTGTAGACCTGAAACTCTAGTCTATAGATTCAGGATTTAAAAATTGAAAACAATGGCAAAATTTTATGTGCATTTGACTCAAAATAGTTAATTTGTTTGGAAACCCAGCTACACATAAGCTTAGTATCTTTGACCAGTGATGCACTTAATAAAAATGAAGTTCCACGTCATGGATTTTATTTTTTTATTAATTGTTAATCTTTGTATTTTCATTTTGCTAGAGTTCATTCATACATGTGAAAGCCTTTGCCATGAAGGAGACTGCAGACCGTGTTCTCACACATCAAATATTTATTGTAGGTGTGGCTTCAAAAAAAAGGTGAGTGTATAAAGTTTGACCATGGAAACAGGTAATCTTTGTTGTTTTTTAAAGCTGTGGAGAAAAAGGAGCTGACGTAGTTGAGGAAAAGAAAGCTAAGAAGTATAAGAGGTGCTGTGCTCCTTAGTTGCAAGAACCTCCATTGTATACTAACTGATAGATGCTAACTAGATTATACTGTGAAGTGCTAACATAGGCTACTTACTGCGAAAGCAATTTTTTGAGCTATTTTTGCAGAGTTTACACAGAATTCTGTTTGTTGAAGCTGGCTGCAAAGTCCTATATTATCTTGCAGTATTTATATAGCACAAAGAATGGTAGTTTTACCAAGAGTAATATAAACTGAGAGAAGAAAGGTAGCCTAACATAAAAAGCTAACTAAAACTTTGTAGTAATAGCTTGTAGATTTGTTGTAGATTTTTTTGGAGAGAATACGAAGTTTTTACTGGTCCTCATTCTTCATACATTTATGTAGTGACCCAGCAGATTCTCAGCAATTGTTACATAATAATTAGTATATTTTTAAACTATGCTACTTTCCATGATCATAGCTTTGGCTACTATCACAGGAGCCTTGATGACTTTTCTGACCTGTTATATATCATCTATAAGTAGAGATGGCTTCTGAATGTGTAAGTCTGTAAGTACATAGAAATGACTGAGACTTTGCTTGAGGCTGGAACAGTTTTCTCCTGCAAGTTTGCTGAACGTAGTTATGGGGTAGAAGGCTTCAGATTATCTTTCATTTTGAAGCCTGAAACAAAGTAGTGAGGTTTGGGTTTGAGTTTACGCAGCTTCTCAGAGACCAGAAAGCTGTTTCTTGAAAAAGTATGAGTGGACTACAGTGATAATTTAAATCAGTCATGAAAAATGTGATGCTCGGAAATGAGAACTCAGAATATAAAGTTGTGATGACTGAAGGTTTAAATGTAGTCGATCAACAATGTTCTTGTCATCCATCACCTTTTATTTTCATATTGAGATCTTTAATCTAGGTAAAACTTCTTTGATCGTGAGATTTGACTTCACTCTCTCTTTCTTTTTTTTTTTTTTTTTAAATCAAGTCAGACTTGCATTTTTGGGACAGTTGGTCAAAGCACAAATTTATGCGCTCTGTCAATATTCTCTGGGAGAGCTCTTTTGGTTTCCTCCATGCAAGTTTCTGGTTTCTTAGGACAAACCTGTTTCTGTCACTTCGCAGCATTATCTGCTGAATTAAGTGGGGAATACAAAACTATGTTTTTTTTTAATTGGTATTGAACCTCTAAGGAAAAAGTATTGTGTTAAAAGATTTGAAGTTTTTTTCCCAGCTTCTGTTTCACTTTTGTATACGTAAGTGTTATACACATGAAAACTGAGAGTGCTGCTTCTTTCTGTATCATGTGACTAGGTGTTGTCTAGATAAGGAAGTTTCAGTTATTTCATCTGTTTTAACCTAATCGCTCCCTGTTTGTTTCCTAGGAAGTCCCATGTGCTCTCCTGAGAAATAAAGGTACAATGTTATGTTACATATATAATGTGACATTGTTTTAAAAACGATACACAACTCATATTAAGTTTGGGTTTGATTGACGAAGTTGGCAAACATCTGATCAATACCGCTTCTTTTATCCATACTTCTGTGCCAAGTTGGTCATTTCTTGAGATGCTGCTACTTGTGGGAAGAGGTTTGAAATAAACTTTTTTCATTTCTATCCATCTTTTACATAAAGAAAGAGTTCTTCAGCATTTGATCTTGAAGATTCCAGACAATTGTCTATTTCAATTTGAACAGTGTCTTATGCCACCTGCCATATTCAATAGGTTGCCCCGCCCAGCATCCTGCATATCTTTGAGTCAACTTGCACAGCTCAGAGGCAAAGTAATGCTGTTGCTCTGCTCTTGTTCAAGTTCCTGGGGAAACACAAGCTTTGATTCTGCTTCACAGTTATATGCTGCTGGTCTTTGCATCTGAGCTTGGCAGAGAGTTCCCATTTGACACTTCCTGGTATTCTGGATGTAGCATCTCAAAATTCACCTCAGTGAAATATTTCCTTGATGGACCCCTATCATACTGAGGTATTTATTTACAAGATACATAAGGTAGTAATATGCATATTTCCTAATTTGAGCTTTTGTCTATGAAGACTTTGCTCTTCAGAATCCAGAAGTGATTGCTTTTGTTACCTGTGGATGGTGATAAGGATGTTCTTTTTTAGCACTAGTTTCATGAGTATATCAGAAGTAGTTGTATTTGAGCAGTCTTAAACTGGATGTTTGTGATACTCCAGAGTATCAGGATATCCTGTTTTCTGTGTTCTGTTGTGCAGAGTTTATGGTGTAAAGACTAATGTGAAATAAACTAGTTTCATGTATTCTGCTCTCCAAAATCTTTTTGAACAAGAGTTTGTTTAAAGAAAGCCAAGTGTTCACATGGGCAATTAATGTCAAAGAGCAAGTAATTTAAAAGTTTGCTTGCTGACTTACTCAGTATTAGTCTCTTGTAGACCATGCTCTGCAACAGCCTTAGCATAATATTGTGATTGCAGCTTTTGTTCTCAGCATAAGCAAAGACATAAAAGTTATGACTGTTTTTCGGGTTTCTTTTGTTTTTAATAGCTGCTATTACATTCATGTGTGATAAGCGATGCAACAAGAAAAGATCATGTGGACGACACAAGTGTAATGAAGTTTGCTGTGTGGTAAGTTTACATGTGGTTTTATAAAATTGTTCATTGTGGTGTGTGTTTGGTTTTGGTTGTGATGTTAAAAGACTTTCTTGCTTTTGTATGTTTCCATTTTTGTGCATCTTCAGTCTCTATTTGCAGTATTGGTCATGCTCAAAAGGTTTGTGTGTGTGCTTTTATGTTGCAGTATTTGTTTTATGGGTATAATTATAAATGTATAACCACATTCCTGCCTAAATGCAATTAAATCAGTGTAAAGGTGCTTTGCAGTGATTCCAGGGAGAATGGGGAGGGGAAGAATATTACTTAATACAAGAAGCATAAGCTATGATGTAGCTATGTCTTCAACAGTGGTCTTAACAGCATCTGCTTTAAAAATTGTGTATACATATAGGGATGGAAAAACTGTATAGATCAGGCCTGAGCTATTTTTTGTGCTATACAGTTTTGTCAATTAGTAGATTATGACCTCACAGAGAAAAATAAACCAGTGGGGTTTGTAGTTTAATTCTGCTTTTCTTTTTTGTCTTCCCCTAGGACACAGAACATAAGTGTTCTTTGGTTTGTGGTCGCAAACTCAACTGTGGGCTTCATAGATGTGAAGAACCCTGTCATCGGGGCAATTGTCAAACATGCTGGCAAACAAGTGAGTTATGTGCAAGAGTACATTTTTTCTTATCTATTATAGAAATTTATTCACTTAACTGGTCAGTGTTGGACAGAGAATGTGATCCAAATTGACCAGAACCTGCAGAATATGCAGTTGATGTTGATTATATGTTTTTTCATGAAAGAGAAAGTTATTTCATTTTAGATGAGTTTGCTAAATGTTGGATTTTAATAGTTAAAATTGAATTACAGTGAAATATATTCAGTTAATGTATGTTGATCCAGCAATCACTTAAAAAATTTGAGGGATCATGCGAGGATTGCGATATTTAGAAAGATAATTTCTAAGTTAAGGGAACTCTTGTTTAACAATGTAATAACTGTTAAAGATATTGAAGTGTGTAGCAGAATCTGTTTAGCTGCTTAGAATTCAGACTTTCCCAAGTTGGTACACTAGTGAGGTTTCTCTAGACAGGACCATCTGAAGAAATAAGAGATGTCAGTCACATGTGTCTTAGGCTTTCTGGTCATGTTCTGGATGGTGAAAATTGAAACTGAATTGCTAGAAATATGACAGCCAGGAGGTATTAATTTCCTTAGGATTGCTGAACTATTTAAAGAATTAAGCTGGTGCAATAGCTTTATACAGGTATGTACTCTATTAAAAGTTGTGCCAGTTGAATATACTAGTTTTCTACAACTGCTTTTTACCACTTGATCATATGTTGATTATTTTGCACCATTATAATAGGTAGATAATACTAAATTTTCTGATTTTGGCCTGAAGCAGACAGAAGAATGCTTCTATGTTTCCTTCTGCTAGCAGAACCTGTAGTTAATCTGGAACATCTTCATATGTGATAGCAGTGTAATTTTTTTTTTTTTCTCAGTCTCATATTTTAATATAGGTTTCCCCTTTCTTTATATAGATGTAGCGTATCACAGAAATTATAAGCTATTTATTAAATGCAATTTTTGAAAGTTGGGCTTAAAAAGCCCTTAATGGATTCTTCAGCTTGTATCCATCCCTCTACTCAGCGTTTGCTTAAGAAGTTTGAAAGTTTTCTTTAAATCCATCATTCTCAACTCTCACAGCTTCAAATTCTAGGTTTATTTTTGTATCTGCTGTTATCTACAATAAAACTGTGAGGGGAGAGTGTTTCTAGAATGGAATATAAATACTCACCTGTAGTTCCCCTTCAGGTTTCATCAAATACTGTCTTTTGTCTAGTAGTTCTGCAGTCACTACTGGAGAAAAGTGAGTTTCCTCTCAAACTGGGTACTGCTTTGGAACTGCTGGCTCAAATGTGGCAAAGAGGACAGTGAGATTGAAAGTGTGAACTAGACCTCATGACATTGGTGAAAAGAAGAGACACAGGTTTTGTACATTGTAAGGGTACTGTTTACAGCTGCAAGCGTCTTTGTTGCAGTAGTACATGGTTCTCTCCTATATCATATGCACATGGACATAGTCAAAGAACTCCATTTTTATGGAGACCAACTTTTCATGGAAACATCCTGGCAAAGAGAAGGTACTAGAACCTCTAAAGCTCACTGTGGTTGAAATAGCATTGTAGTCTGTCTTAATAGCCTATGAATATGACGCGCATGCTGACTGTACCTCTCTTTAAAATAAATGTTTCTGTGTCCAAACATTTCTCTTGACAAAGCAAAATAGTAACCTGAATGTCTCAGAGGTCCTATTAGTAGCTTCTGGTCTAGTTGAGTCAGAATGCACAGATTTTTCTGAGACGGTGTTTTTCTTCACTGGATTTCACGGGTTTGATCTTCAAGATAATTAAACTTCTCCACATTTCTGCAATATTTTTGAGGATTGTATTTCACTCTCAGACCTACTATTCAGATGCCTGTCTTAGCCTGGAGAGACCTAAGGATTGCCTCCCCTGTAAATTGTTCCACTGTTGGATGTAATACATTTGAAAGGTCAAGCTTCACTGATGAAATTTTGCAGTGAGGCCCTTTTCTGAGCACAGGAAAAGCAGCTACTGACTCAAAGAACGAGATACTTATGATCATTTGGCTTAAACCTTTGTGTCCCTGAAGTCTCCCATTCTGAATCTGTCCAGAGGTAAATCAGCTAAGCAATATCTTCAAAGATTTCTTACCTGCTTTCCCTGGATGCTGCTAGTTGAGATTTCAGAGGCATATATTATGTGATTCTGACCCTGTAGCTGATGAGGAGTGCTTCTCAGCACGAAGAAGTCCATCCTTGGCTCTGATCCACCTGTCTAGCTGTCACTTTGCGGTTGGGCTGCATCAGCCATGGTATCATGTGCCATGGCATGGTCAGCTGCAAGCCACTTGCCACTCAATAGATTGGATTTTTTGCCCCTGCCTCCATCTCCACTACTGGTTATGCTGGGAATGGTGAGGGCTGGCATCAAGATATAATACTAGAGTGCACCTACACCTCTGTGGTTCTGTGTGCTTCCCAGGTATTTTACCTTTCCAGTGTCATTTCCTCAGTGCTGAAAGGTGAGGTCCCTTTCTATGCCAGGGTGTCTTTATACACACGCAGTCTATTTCAAGACAGCAGTACATCTCTTGGGGAAAACAAATGATGTCAGTATTAGACAGCTTTTTTTTTTTTTTTAAATTGTCAGATGTTGTATTTCTACACTTTGGATCAGACTTCTCTGCACTCCCTCCCCATCCCCATTATCCCTATTTAGTGCTAGTTAAGGAACCTTCATTATAGTTAAGATTCTTCATCTATGATGTCTCATCAATAGCAAGCAGCCAGTGTAGCTGTCTAACGCTTAGGTCTTCCAGGGACCTTGGTGTTGTGGTTTAACCTGGCAGGCAGCCAAACACCACACAGCTGCTCGCTCACTCCTCCCCCACAGTGGGATGGGGGACAGAATCGGGGCAGGGGTGGGGAAAAAGTAAAATTCGTGGATTGAGATGAAGACAATTTAATAGAACAGAAAAGAAAGGGAAAATAATAATAATAATGGTAGAACATACAAAATGAGTGATGCACTATGCAATTGCTCACCACCCACCGATACCCAAACAGCGATCTCTACTTCCTGGACCACACCTCCTATTTATATACTGAGCATGACGTCACATGGTATGGAATACCCCATTGGCCAGTTGGGTTAGCTGTCCTGGCTGTGCTCCCTCCCAGCTTCTTGTGCACCCAGCAGGGCATGAGAAGTTGAAAAGTCCTTGACTAGTAGACTACTTAGCAACAACTGAAAACATCAATATGTTATCAACATTCTTGTCATACTAAATCCAAAACACAGCACTAGGAACAAATTTATCCCAGCTGAAATCAGGACACCAAGGTTTCAGCCAGTGACTGGGTAAGGGGTCTGTCCAAAGTATGGATATTAGACAGAGCCTATGCTAATATTTGAGATCCGTGAATGCGGTGTGCTTCTGAATCTAGAGTGTATGCATGTTTGTGTGTCTTCACTAGTCAACCTCAATCCTGATGAGCTGGAGAGGAGGAAGAGGACTTGGCAATTGGTATTCCTGTTTACGTGAATCCTGTTGTTCAGTTGGCTCTGTATTAGTCTGTGTGTCCGGTCACGTTATTGTCATGTATGTATTGTGTGTCTTGTCTCTCTGGAATATGTGTTCAGTCTCACTACTTGCTGGAACTGCATATTAATCCAGCAGCCATCATATCCATGGAAGTGGGACAGTAGGAACCTTTGGGGTTTTAGAGTTCAACAGATTTTGCTTTGATAGACTAGGAAGGTGGAATCCTGTGATTCCCAGAGTCGGAGAACTTGCTGAATTCCGCAACTCCCTTAACACACTCATCTTCTCTTCAGGTTGGAATTGTTGTTTTGTATTTTTATTGCCCCATTATTCTCTTACCTCCTCATTCTCTCTTGTTCTCCCTTATCCACTGTCTCTTTATGTGTTTATAGACCAATCATATTCTCTTTTTGTCCTCAGATCTCCTTCTATATGACTTCTGATGTTAATATTTTCTCTTAGTGTCCTGTTTTTCTAAGGATTTATCTGTTTGAACTGTAGTTTGCATTCCAATCAGTCTCCCTCCCAGTTTCTTTATAGTCTGAAAAACAGCAGTGAACTGTATTAATTTTTGTGCAGTATTAAGTTTTAGTTGGGATGGTGTTTGTAAGTATCTCTATTCGTTTGTTTATTTGATAACTGAGCTTTGGAATCTCGTGATAAGAGTTTAAAGTCTGTTTCACAAGTGCGGGGCAGGGGGGGAAGGAAATGTATACTGCCTGAGACAGAGAACTTCCAAAACATACAAAGTTGGCTTTAAAGTATTTGGACAGGCTCATAAGCTGCTTATGAGGACCATATAATACTAAATGACATAAAGAAGTATACAGAAAAAATTATAGAAAGAAGTCTACAGGCTCGTGGCCGTCTGGTAGTTTTCTCTGGAATGTGCAGGGCCTGGCAAAAGGACAAAATCTAACCACTGGTCTGAAAAAGTGATGGTTGGGGGGAAGTTTGGAGCACAAGATTTGGATGATGTGCTTTCTGGAAGGGAATTCAAGAGATATCTCCCCATTTTTAAGTCAAGGATAGAACACCAACAGCTTTCAACTTGACATGAGCATTTCTCTTGCTCCAGTTCAAAATGTTGCTGTCAAAGAACCGCTCTCTAAAAGCAAGCATAATTTGTAATAAAGTGATCATAGTCCAGTTTGCTTGTAGGAGCCACAAAAGCTAATAAATTCACTACAGTGGTGCTTAATATCAAAAAACAAAGCTGGAGTAAAACATTTGCATGTTATTTAAAGATTTCTCATAGTGGAGAAATGCAAATACATGTAGCCATTGGCGTATATTTGACTTGTCTTTTCAGGTTTTGACGAGTTAACTTGTTATTGTGGTGAATCTGTGATTTACCCTCCTGTCCCCTGTGGCACTCAGCCACCAGAGTGTAAAAAAACGTGCACCAGGCCACATGACTGTGATCATCCAGGTAAGTCAGGCCATTCAGTTTTGCTTGTGTGTTTTGTTTTGTTTTAATCAAAATGTAGAAAAGTGTATATAGGTCTGTTTGAAAATATATTTGGTTTTTTATTACATGCTTTTTCAGTAGTTGTGAATATTTCCAAAAATCTACAATTAAGAACCAACCAACTAAAAACTTGCCCTGAATACTAGTAGTAGTACTCCTGGCTGGTGAAAACATTGAATTTTTTTCTGATCATTATTAATAGTCTCAACACATTAAATGCTGTATTCCAAAGATTAAGTGCTCTGTTGAAACAGTAGGGTAATCTAGTGAACAGTTAATTTCTACATTCCTTGGAATTACATTGGCTGATTGCAAAAAATATAGCACAGGTGAAACAGATACGCTTTCTGACAAATTCTGTCTGATAGTATAACCCTGCTCAGAACTTACAATATTCTCTGCTATTTAATTTAGAAAATACGGAAGAATATTCACCTAAAAACCTGACATCATAATTTTTAGAGAGTACTTTAAAGAACAGATTATCTTTGCGTGAAGTATCACACTTCCCATAAATGGTGTAGTTCTGAAATGCAAACTCACGTTTAATAGTCTTTACTGTCTCCTTTAATGCATTTGACCGAAATATGCTAATAAAACTGTGCTGGCTTTTATATTACTGTGACTGCAGTGTACCATTCATGTCATAGTGAGGAGAAATGTCCACCGTGTACCTATCTCACTCAGAAATGGTGTATGGGCAAGCATGAAGTAAGTCTGGATGCTTAATGTTTTTGAATACTAAATAATGTCCTAAGACCATAGACTTAGATTTTGTGGCCTCTTTGGAATGGAATATGTTACTGGAGTTTGAGTTTAATGTGATTAAATTAGAGAAGTATATCTTTTATGCCATATGAATTCAGACCAACTGCTATATTGGACTATGGATATAAAGAAAAACTCAGTCTTTGTCCTAACATATTTTAGTATTACGATTCTTGCATGGACAGTGCCACATGAAGGTGTGAACAGTAAAAGTACTTTGAGATTTGCATTTTTAATTTTTAGTTGTCGTCTTTTTCCTCCCCTCTTCCAGCTGCGAAGTAATATTCCTTGTCATCTCACTGATATTTCCTGTGGACTTCGCTGCAATCAAGTGTTAAAATGTGGAATGCACAAATGTAAAAGAATCTGTCATAAAGGAGAATGTCTTATAGACGAAGAGTGTAAACAGCCATGTGTTATTCCAAGGCTATATTGTAATCATCCTTGCATGGCTCCATGTCATCCTTCTTCACCCTGTCCAACAACATCCTGCTGTGCAAAGGTTAGATACCCAAAGAAAATTCACTGCAAATTCACAGGCGAATTGTATGGTTTAATTATCAGCCAATAACAGTTGTGAAAAAAAATGACATGTTTGTGTATCGATAACATGACATTTTTTTACATAAACTTATAATATTCGAATTTTTTTTAAAAAACTTCATCACTTTTAATTCGCCATTATTCCACTAAAGTGGGATTTTTTAAAGGAATAAATTTCCCTCCCTCACACACCTCCATGGCCATAAAAAGACAAAAGTTTAAAAAAGCTGCTGTCTTGTGTGATACAACAGGTTGATCTTCAATGTGAATGTGGAAGAAGAAAAGAGAGTATGATTTGCTCAGAAGCATCTAATACATATCAAAGGTTTGTACTGTAATAATTCTTTTAATTCCTTACTGGATTTACTTCTTTGCAGTTTGATTAAATTTCAGGCTTGACTAAATATATTTCATTCACAAGCTTTTTCACACTTGTTTTTGTACTTTCATGTACTGTTTCTTTTTTTGTATTCCCCTGAGCTTTCATACCAGGTATGCTGTACTGGAACACATTCCTCTTTTCACTGTTGTTAGTCAAACTGTGATGGTGTGTCAAAGCTTGAATCTCCCATCTGTGGAACTCTGCTCTACGCACACAGAGCAATTAGATACAGACTAATTGGGCAGGTCCAGGTTCAGGCTCCTGAATGTAGGTGACTACATATAGCAGTCCATGTGTGAGTCGCTGTCTAAGTTTCCCTTAATGTGTGATGGAACCTAGTCAATACAGGTGATGGAAGCTAAAGAGTGATTTAAAGTCATTCTGAAATAGCTAAATTTAGGCAGGAGAGCTTTGGCATCTAAATCTTGGCTCTTAAAAACTGAGTCCTACGCAACTCCATTTATTGCAATAGATTTGTCTCCAGATCCTATTTCTAAACTTATTTCTCTTTCTCCCTTACAAGAGAGGGCAAGGAAAGGACAAGGAAAAGAAGAAAAGTAGGGCTTTGGAACTTTTGAAATGAAAATAGCAAAACAGTAATAATTAAAAAAAAAATCTTACTTTGAGGCTGTGACTGAGAGGGAGTAAAAAAATTAATCTAGAGAGTTGATATGCAACCAGAGTGGTGTTCTGCATTCCAGTTGATAGGAGAGCACAGTCACAGATTCTCCCTGTCTTTCAAAGAAAGCTTCCTAATGATTGTTTTATTTGGAACTGCTATTTGAGGGCCCAGTACTAGCCCAGCTTAGGATATGCTGCTTTGTTCCTACTGAACGCTGCCCAGATTCAAATTCTGACAGAAGATGGCTTAGCATCTACGTAATAGGTACTTAATATTACCTAATGAAAATGTGGAGAAAAAATGTGCTAATCAGAAAACAGTTAAGAACAATTGTAGTCAATACTAAGTTGAATGCAAGATAGACTTACAGGCGTGGTAATAATTTTTTCTTTTTTAGAAAAAAAGGGTTTTTTTTTTTTAAAATCTATCTCACTATGAATACAAATCAGAAGACTGACTCAACTTTGAAATAGCAGTTTAAATTGACACATGCTTGTCAATGATAAGCTGGGAAGGTAACGCAATTACAAGTCCAAATTTTTGAAGGCTATTATTTCTCCATTGTTTCTATAGCTCAAGCACTGCAGAAGTATTCATACAGGAAAATGGTTCTTTGAAGTCAGTGAGAGTCCTTGCATGCATAAGCTGAACACATACGTATTTATTTATCTAATCAGAGCCCAAGTCAAGTGGAAGGGAAAGAAACAATCAGTTTAAAGCAAGTGTTTGTATCTGTTAGTTCAAATGTGTTCATATATGGTTACAAATTACTCTGGGCCCATGTGATACTAACAAAAGCAGCATTTAATGCCAGCTGATTTTGTATGATAACTCCAACTGTTCAGGTTGCTGAAAGATTAAAATATTCTGATTTTGTGGGAGTTAGGTTTGGCTTTTTTCCCATCATCTCCACACTTGGGGAAGAGAAAAAAAAAACAACCAATAAAAAAAAAACCCCAAACCAAACACAATAAAGTAACTTTTGTAGTACTAGTGTGGAAAGGTTAGCAAGTTAATGGGGTATCCAAGTTTTCTCAAAAACACTATAGGAGTGATGAAACAGCTTTGAGCTTTGTCAGTGAATGTCGGTGAAAGAATGCCCAAGATAACAGGAAAGGGAGTGTGCTGCTATATCTGTACACATGATACAAATGATGATGTCATATAATCTAATGGCCCATTGCCTAGATTTTGTCACCACATGATAAATATGAAGCTGATGGTGCTTCTCAGTGCTTTTTGTTTTTATTTAATACAATTATCTTCCTTCCTGATAGTTGATTAGTTCTCTGAATGTGATGCAAAACATGTAGAGACAAACATATCCTTTTATCTGAATTTAACAGAAAAGATGGTTCAGAGGATAGAATGTTCCATTTTCGGGATTTTGTTTGAGAATGGTGTGGTATATTTCACTAAAAACTTTCTGTATATTTTAGTTACAGAAATTTAGCAAGAAAATTGGACTGGGAAGGCTTGTTATTGAAGGGAGTGATGAAGAATCTTTATAAAGAAAATTTTAACAGTCTCAGTAGGCATTTTGCTCTTTCCTTATGGCTTGTATCATCCATATTTTCTAAGCAAATTTCTAAGTACTTTATAAATTTACTTTACAGGTTTTAGTTGCACACAGTTAAGGAAAAATCACATAAAAGTTAAAAAGGCAATTAAAGCTATACGGTCAGCTGTAGTTTGAATATTAAGCAGGTGAGAAGAAAGAGTATTCGTATTGCCTAGTTTAGACTTGCTTAGAGTTGATGCTCTGAAAAATTCCCTGAAGAAGCATGTTCATTTGTTAGTCTTGCTCCTAGCTGCTTGAGGGAGATGAGAGAGAGTAACTTCTTAATTTACATAGCTCAATTAGACTCCTAAAACTAGGTGATATGGAACTAGGATCCCATTCTGTAATCTGATGAGGAAATGGTCAGTCTGTCTTACTTCTTCCACCTGGAGGTTTAAATCTGCAGCTTTATACACCTTTTCAAAGGTTTTTGTGTTGCCTCAAATGAAATCTGATGCTGCTCTTTTTCAGAATAGCTGCTATATCTATAGCCACTAAGTTAACAGATCTACAGCTTGGGGATTCAGTGGAAATCAGCAGGCTTATTACGAAAAAAGAAATGAAGCAGGCCAGGTAAGGAGATACATGTAAAAACATATTTGAAACCCTTGTGTGTACCTGAAACATAGGCGACATGGAAAATACATGATACTGTGAGCAAAATCCCAGCTAAAATAGGAAGACCTTAAATAGCCTGACTCTACTGTAACAATACTGCTAAAAGAGTATTTTGCAATTCCTTAGCAATTCATGTTTTTTCTTTCATGTAGAATGAGTTCTCTATCATTGGCTGGTTTGTTGTTATAATTATGTATGGAACAATGTAATTGCGGTTTCAGAGTTTCTTTCTACCCAGCAAACTCCTTAGAGTTCCTCTGGATTTTTTCAGATTTCTAGATGGTATAACTTTTTGCTATTATCTTCTGTTTCAGCATTCCTTCCATCATCCAGCATTCCTTCCTGGATGATTAATAGGGCATATTTTCCCCTACTCATCATCTTACTATTTATAATATTTTTCTAGTACCCTTTTTAGGTTTCTTACATTTGTATCTCAGTTTGATTGGCGCTTCTGTGTTCTCATACTGGCTGGCATTGCAAATCTGCTTTTAAGTCACAAAAACACTTACGACTTAGGTTTGGTGATTTTCTGTTCCTCCTGATGTTCCTCAGGATTGGAATAGCTTGTCTTTTTACTTTTCGTATAATTTCTGTAAGGAATTGTCAAGTTCCTCCAACATCCTTCTGTCAGAAACTTGACTTCATGAAGTCTTTGCCCTTGAAGTCCCTAATTTCTGGTTTTAGTTTATTTTCTGTTACCATCTCTCCTCTCTTAATTGCGAATTTTATTATTTCAGAGACAGTCTATGTCTGTTAAAATCTAATATTCCTTTATATTGTGTAAAGTCAAAATAGTGAAATTTCCCATACAGTTGCTTCATGACTTCCTGTATCAAAAGCTAATACCTGCATACTTCAAGAACTTTTGCTAGTCATTTTGTTCTGTTTATTTGTTTAATGTCTATGAAATTGGAGCATGTAATTACAGAACATTTTGTTCTGTTTATTTGTTTAATATCTATGAAATTGGAGCATGTCCTTTTGGATAATTTTCTACACTGAAATAATTTTAACTCTGAATGTATGGGCAAGATGAACACTAGAAATGATGTGTGGGAGCACCTGCTCATCTCAGTCTCCAGCTTTGTTCTAGTTGGGCCAGTGTCATACTTCAGAAGAAAGTTTGGGGAAAGAACAAGGTGAAAGAGGGAGAGCCGTACTGATTCCTGCATGCAACTTTAAAGAGCATGGTATTAGTGTATAAGCATGGTACAAGAAAGACACAAATAGGAAACAGTAATTGAGTCTTCTTTTAGCCTACCCTGTTTGTTTCAATTAATTGAATACTCAAAGGTGTACAATATGAGCATTAATTTTTGTCTCTAGAATTACTGTAGAATAATCTCTGCTTTACCCAGATGGAGCCTCAACTGCTTTGTTCCTATTTGTATCACAATGCCAACCAGATACAAATATATTCAACAGTATGAAGCCAACTTCAGCTTCTCCAAAAAAAGAGTCACTGTTTAAAGAAAGCAACCATTTGGCAGTGCTAGAACTCCCGGGGAAGGATGGGGGTGTGGGGTTGTAGAAGAAGGGGGGATGACTTTTTCAGCTACTGAAGCTGCAAGTCTGTCATTACAGCTGTATACTTGCCAGGAGAGCAAATAAGACACCAGTGTCTCTGTTGGTGTCCCCGCTTTTGCAATGTGTAATATAAATTGTGTTGTAGTCACTGCTGCACACCTTTCTGTGTGGGCAGACTTAAACTGTCTTTTCCTTGAATAGTTGAATTGCCAGAGATGACTTTTCGTTGAGCGAATCTTTCCCAGTATGATATCTGAACTGTGGCAGGTAGCCTTTATTCAAGGACAGTCAGAGGAAGTATTCTCCCTTCCCCACTCTTTTCATCTACCAAATACTGGGGTGGGGGGGGAAAGAGATGGTGGCACATAAAATATTTATTCTTAATATTCTTAAATTTCTAGTTTATTATCAAACTCCACTATTTTCAAAGAAACTTACAAGTCTGCTTCATTCATTTACAATAGCAGAGTGTTTTATGCAAACTGTGCAGAGATTTCCTTTCTTTGTTTCACTCTCTGGTCCTGTCTGTAGACATTTTATACTTTAGTTCAGTTTCCTTATTAGGGCTTGGGGGTTTTTTGTGACAAATTTGGTCAGTCCTAGAGTAGCTTCTCAAAACTGGCTACATTCCTCTTTTAGAGGAGGAGAAAATGATTCTTTAAGCAAATGACTTTAAACAGTACCAGGTTGATCTTAGAATGCAAGTACGTTAACTTTCTTCTGCCTCTTTTGAGAAGACCACCAGAAGATCTGGATCCTATAGCTGTGTGTCTCCAAACATAATACATGTCACTGAATGAACCAGTTTGCCCTGTAGAAATTATTTGTTTGAAATCAAGGAACTATTATCAACAGAATTAATTCACTTAAGCAGTCTAAGGGACAGAAGTTTGTAACTGCCACTGTGAAATTCTGGAGAACTCTTGATTCTTCTGACATTTTAATCCCTTAAAATAAAATTACAAAATACCTTTCAAAGATGAGACAGAAAACTGAAATTCATAATTCTACTGACACTAGAAGTTATGGGCTCAGTTGAAAGACTTATTTTTATGGTGCATCATAATCCTTCATACGCATAGCTAACTTTTCTGTTTTCCCTGGCTGACAATTTTTTCTGATGCACAGGAGTAAGTGACCTTGTCACATCTTCCTTTGCTAATTTCCCATCCTTCCTAGCATCCCCTCAATGCTGATACTAATTGCATTTTTTTCTCAAATGATCTAATTTACCAATATAATAAAATCTAATTCAGAAGCTATTTTTCTCAGCTTCTATATGGCTTTGGTAATTGCTGCTTCTGTTCAAGTCCTGGAGAAGGGCTTGCGTGCTCAAAGATCTTTGATTGTTGTTTGTTTGGTTTTAGCTGTATTATCTGATCTAATACAATAAACTATTCTCACACACTATTCTCTTTTTACTACTTTAGGCTGTGATAATGATATGACACCAACAAAGCTACAGTTTGAAAAGTATGAGTAGCAGCAGTGATTCTAATTGTATTTTTCTTTCATAATTCAGATTGCAATGTGATGAAGAATGCTTAGCTCTTCAGAGGAACAGGTGGGCAATGAACTTGCTTGCTTTTTTTCAGAAGTCCAGGTTTAGAAAGTTAATTCTATGTAGAAGAAAATCCTTTCCTGCATGACCTAGAGAACGGATAAATGTGGAGATGATTCCTATGCTATAGGCATCTATATTAAGTGATCTGACATCTACTAGAATATTCTAGTGAAAAGTCCTAAATGAGTAGTTTCAAATGTACAGACTGTATCTTTTGCAAGCTGTTCATCTGTATTACTAACCCGTATCTTTACTCGTCAATGACAACATGTTTGGGAGGCTGGGGGGAGGATTTGTGTGTTTATTTTTGCTTGGTTGTGCTTTTGTTACATTTGTTCCCTCCTACCCTCAAATTTAGGCGTCTTGCTGAGGCTCTTGAAATAGATGATAATTCTGATCCTTTTAACATCCGTTCTTCTGGACCAAAGTACAGTGACCTTTTAAAAGAAGATGCGAGGTATGTGTTCTAATGATGACAGGTGTCATATGTAAACAGTGTTGAGAGCAAGATGGGAAATGCAGAATAGTTCTACTTACTCTTGTAAAAATGCCCATGTTTACTCTTCTCTCCAGTCTTGGCAATAGATGATAATTGAGGCAAAGGAGGTGATGTGCACTTCTCAAGACCTGCAAAATGAGAACCTGAAAAGTAAAAGGTGCCTGACAGGTTCCTTTATTCTGTAACAGGACCAGATTTAGAATGGGAACATCATTTTCCACCATTCTTATTACAAATCAGTACCTGTACTTCTCACATCTCCACTGCTTTCATACACAACCAAACCTCATCTCAGTGCTCCTTGTAAACTTTTCAAGACAGACAAAAGTGATAGCTAAGTAATGAAATATGCTCTCATAGCCTGACATTATTTCCCTCCCCCAGTCTCATTTTTTTTTTGCCTTATTGTCTTTATTTTAAAAATAAATGGAATTAATAAAACACTTGATTGATGCAGAGCTAAGCCTATGCCATTGCTGACTGCAAAGAGGCTGCTAGACTGAAACATCTGAAAATGACGCAATAGAAAGTCAAGGTAATATCAAACACATCACACTAATAAATACTACGCAATCTGGAATGACAGGGAGAGATCAGACACATTTTTAAAAAGATGCTTAAATGATAAGTGTCATCTAAGAAGTTTTTACTCTCGTGTGTGTGTTTGTAGGCATGACATTAGTTTTTACCAGCTCTTAAGTTTTTAGAACAGCTGAATCTGTTTTGCTCTTGCTTCGCTATCCTAATGATACATAAATTTCATATTTTTGTGAAGGTGTTTTTTACTTGAAAATCCTTTATTTAATGTGTTGATGTCTTGAGACAAGTGAAAATTTTACATAAATAGCCACATAGAATTTAAGAGTAAATCACCTCTTTACTTCCAACTGATTAGCCTGCTGCAGGGTAAGAGCTGAATGTTTTCATTGTGGAGGTACTGTTTTATTAGTATTTGCACTTAAAAGTGGTATTTTATAAGGACTATTCTTTTAAGTGTATATAGAATATGTTTTGCTCTACCTCTTTCAGAAAACAAAGCACACATTTTTGCTTTCTTACTGGGTTGAGTATCTTGTGTTTTGTCTGTAGTCCCCTCTCTTTTTTTGGAGTACAATCCAATCTTACTTTCCTGTCAGCCATTCTCTACCCATAGTGCAGTGTTCATCTTTCATGAACAGAACTGACCAGAATCATGCTCTGTATTCCAAATGGTCTAACAAATACCTTGAAAAGTAGCCTTAATGCTTCCACACTTCTCTGTAAAAATACCTCTTCTCGGTCATGCTGCGATTTTACTTGCATTTCCTTTGTAGCCACTTTATATTGGTAACTCATGATAAACTAATACACCCAGGCTATTCTTACTGATCCACCGCTTAAAGCAAAAGTTTTTGTTAGTCCTCAGGTCAATGACTTTGCACGTTGAATTACTGGATTTCATTTATCTAATCTTCAAGATAAGTGAGTTTCTCTGTGTGTTAACATATCTCTCTTTACATGAGCAGCAATCTGCAATTTGTAAAGCTATGGCTTTGTGAACTTACTTCCTTGACTGCTCTTGATGATCTTTTATCTCGGCAGTCTTGCAAAAGATATGGATTTCCCTCAAAGTGGCAGGATCTGCAAAATGTATCTGTTACAGTAATTTTTTTTTGAGGTAGCTCAGCATTCTGTATAAGTCTTGACAGATGCATTTATTCTTGCTTGAGCAAGTCACTTCAGTAATGCAAGAGTTCAGGGCTTGAGAAAACTCCTGATTTTGAGCTGTAACCTTTAATTACAGAACCCTAAAGCTCCAAGATGCAGTACAACTCCAGGTAGCAGGAAGAAGATGAGTAAGTGGAAGCATGCCAAGATAATATGTCTCCTTTGTAGGAGAGTGACAGGAGAAGGGAGCACCAAGAATAGTATGGTAGTGCTGCTGCATGCTGATCTTGCTAATGTGTTTGTCAGAATCTGACAAGGAGTCAGAAGAAAAGTCTCTACACCTTTACATGAGGAGATGCCCTGCTGTCAAGGGGAATCTAGTGTGGAGATTCACAACTGAGCACAGATCAGGGGATACAGATCCACGGGGTGGACACTTCAGCACTGACCTTTTTAAGAGGCTCCAGAAATAGACACAGAGAGCAAGCAAATGCTCAAGTTGGCCCGTTGACATGAAGTTGGATGTTGACAAGGATGGTGCTAAGGCTGCTATTTGATGAATTAATACTACTGGATAAGGAAGGGAGGACATCTGGAATATTTGGCCACATGGAGCTACACAGAAGAGAATTTTATTTTGTCACTGGCTGTGCAAGACCCCACAGCAGCTGTGTGGACCAGGGAAATCTCGGATCAAATGATTAAGTTTAGAGAGACACAGAGGGAGATGGGTCCTTTGTAGGCGTCTTCTTAGCCAGTCTTCCCAAGAGTTAACCCTCCACATGTTGTTGTAGACAATGAAGGCAGAGCCAAGCACTCCTGTGTGTGATCTGGCAACAGGAGCAGTGTACAGGTTTAGGGGTAGGAGACACCTTTGTAGCTTTCTTAAACAAGAACTGAAGGAAGGGGCAGTGAAGGCAGCTTCTCAAGCACATGACTGGCAAACTGCAAGCCTGGAATGTCAGTCACTTAGAGGCAAAATCTTGCACTGGCAAGTGTTGCAAGAATAAGCAGGTTTTTGGCAAAGGCAGCAAAATCTGGGCAAGGGAAAAAATACACAGCAAGAACTATAGTGGAAAAACCAAGCAATTAAGAACATTCTCATTAAGTAGTGTGGTTGAGAGGAACTGCAATGGCAGTAGGCCTGCTCCTGCTTATGTGCAATGCAAGGAGGGGAGGAGAAGCCTAATGTACACCATTTATAGACAACTGCACAGAAGAGACTTTCAAGTCCCACATTGCAGAATTTCAGTATACCCACTGTCAGATCAGATGTGTTTATTCTAAGAATCACTTCATTTCCTTACTGTACATTATTTTTCATTAAGTGTCTATCGCAGGTTAGAACATAGGAGCTCACAATGAGCAGTTAGCTGGTTGTTTGGCCATAACCAGCCATAAATAGCTTAATTGAAAGAATCGTGTGCAAATCATGATTTCTGTGCTAGTAAGCAATAACAATATTCCTTTTAAAATAAAACAACAATAAAACAACACATTTGGCAAAACTTGGAAAACTTATTGTAAGAGCTCAGATGAGTAACCCAAAAGAATTAAAAATACTTGAGAAAATACTTCAGTCAGGTAATAGATACTCATCAATATCCTGGAAAATTGAGACACTCCATTTGGTTTTGATAGGGCAGTATGAATTGTACATTGGTTAATTTGTAAATATACAAGCAAATTCCAGCTCAGGATGACCACAAATGAAATTCCCCAAACAGGATATGAGCAAGCTGATGAGACACCAAAACAATCAACCTAAAACTGCAAGACCAGAACCAGAGACAAGTACAGGTGAGAAATAAGCAGTAGCCGGTTCTTACTGTCCCTACTCATCCAGATATCCGATCAGGATCATACAGAGAAGTCTACTGAACCTGCAGGATGTTTTTTCATCTTATTGTGAAATAATTTATAACGGGCTTCATTTTCTTCCCCATCTTTAATGGATAGTTTCTGTTACCTTTGGCCTTTCAAGATCTTTGCTAACAGTCGAGCTTGTCAATGTTTCTTGGCAACTGCAGGCTTCTTTTTGCCCTTCAGTGAAGTGTGGGTTCATGCTTCTGTATCGCTAGGAATAAAGAGTATACTTCCTTGCATGTTGACCTGACACTCCCCTGCTCTTATGTCATGGCAGTCTAATGAGGTTTGCTCCCAAATTTGGAAAGGAAAAATTGCACACTGTCGAAAGGAGACTTTATTTTTTCTTTACTGTTTCATCTGGTGATATCAAAAGGAAGTTTGATTCTGTAAAGAAAATCTTACTTGTGCTTTGTCAGCCTTAGTAGCAGAGGAGTAAGCAGTCTGAAATACTGTTCTTCACTCTGAACATCTAGATACAGAAGATGCATCTTCCCATTGGATTGCCTCAGCTGTTCACTGATGCATCCAGAACTCTCTAGGGCAAATCCAGATGTTTGAGAGTACCTCCTTCAAAGGAAACTTTCAGATCAAGGAATATTGAAGTCTGCCATTTCCTTGAAGATTCCTCAACCCAAATTATGCTCCCTCAGTATCTTCTTGATGCTTCCAAAGAAAAAGCAATTGTTCTGTCTTTCCCCCATCTGCATTGGCCTGTCCTTTGTTGTTACTGTCTGAACAGTCTGTAGGTTGGGGCTCAGATCATCAGGTGGTTCAGGGTTGTTCCTCCATGAAGTTCTTCTATATGAAAGATTCTGGAGGTACAAAGCGTGCATAAAACACTTGCCTCACCTTTGAACACACATATGGGTAGTCACAATTCTGCCATTGTGTAGTATGTTACAAGCAAAAGGGAGTAAGGTCCCTTCTACTCTTTAGGGGGTCATTGGAACGAAGGACGTTAGGTGTTGCCCATGAAACTAGTTTCTGTACAGTTCATCTACTCCAATCCATCTCATCTTTTCCTACAGGGAAATAACATTCTCTTAATCAGTTGATTTCTGCTGCCGCCACCACCACCCCAGCCCTGTGCCTAGCATAGTATGCTTTCTGTTTTGTCTTCCTATTTGAGTACTTCAGTCTTGACTATCTTGGGATTTCTTGAGGCTGAGAGACATTCTAAGTATTTCTGAAAGAACTCCCACCTGATCGATTGCACTGGTGACTTCCAGTTGATAATTCTGTTTTTATAGGCTCCTGAAGAGTTAACTTTTTGAACATATCCCCCAGTCTGTGAGCTGGTTCCTCAATAGGTTTTTAAATATTACACATCAGGTGCTTGTGGACCCTCTCATTGGATTGTTGGTTCCATTTTTTTTCCTTACCTCTTATGATCACTTCACCTTGAAATTTGGGCATTCATCGCTGGCATTCCATTTGCTTTCTGACTCTCTCACGTTTAGCTCATCCTGAAGGGATCAGTGGTTTTGGTTGGGTTTTTTGTTGGCGTTTTTTTTTTTTGCGTTTTTTGGTTGGTTTTTTTTGAACCTGAGATTATTGCTGTAATATTCTTTCCAAAGCCTCATGCCGTGTGGGCTGACTCTGTATTTCATAGCCTAGGTGTCTGGAGGCCCTTTTCTTTTTAATGCTACAAGTTCAGGTCCTTTTTACAGTTCTCCCAATGTAATACTTTTCCGCTCTGAAGATCCAGGAGTTCTGATAAGTGCATGCAATGTCCATCCACTGTTACAAAACCTTGAAGGTTTTCCAGTGACGGGCTGAGTCCATCATACCAGTGATCAAGTGATGTTGGTAGCCGAGCTACTCAATGTTGCCATTTTGCATGTTTGCTTGAGACCACTTGATCTTGTGATGATACATTCACTTCAGCATCCAGAACTTTGGTAGGGCAACTACCAAAGATGGTAGTGCCTACTTTGGTAGGCACTTCTTGACTGATGAAATTCTGACATCATTCACAAAGTGGTGTTTTATTGGTATGTAATAGTGCCTATTTTTGAAGAAATAAGGTTATTTACTACTAACTAGCTTTGAGATATGGAATCTTAAGGTAGCCTTTTTTCCCCTTGGGGATGGTGCCCTAACAAATAACAACCTTACTTTTGGAGTTAGTTTACCTGCTTATTTAAGAACAGAGCACAAAGCTCACCCTTACGTGTGAAAGACTTGACCTACTGTGATTAAGCAAGGTAAAAAAAAAAATTTTTTTAAAATCCTTAGTATCTCATATCAAGAACACTTTGTTTGCTTGCAAGTAGCCTTACACTTCTTCTTTTGTTCTTATTAACTTGTTATGCTAGACGAGTTGAAGACCAAAGTCAGTGCACTTTTCCTCTGTCTTGGAAAAGAACTCCACTCTGTTTACCCAATCCCCATTTTTGTATCTAGTCATGTATTCTAATTAAGTAAATTGCCTTAATGACACGTAATTTAAAAACACTGAAATGGCAACTTTAAAATGTACATTATCCATTTGAAAATGTAGAATTGTATTGTCAGACAGTAGAGTTGTATCATAGAATTTTATGCTGCGTTCCAAGGGTTGAAGGGAAAATAATTCATGATTTTTGTAATAGTGATAACATACTAACTTTTTTTTTAATGTAAATAGTGTAATATATAAATCAAAATGTGCTCTCACTGCTGCTTCTGCTTCAGTCAATTGAGTTCTTTAATTTTGCTCTTATTGAAAATAATTTTATAAAAGATGAAGATACTGTATCTTTGTATGCTCTCTTGCCTCATTTACCTAGAACGCTGTTCTTGCAGGAAGGATTTAAAATTTGTCAGTGACATTGAGAAGGAAATGAGAATGCTTGTGGAAGCTGTGAATAAGGTCAGTATTCAGATATTCTGTATGACTTATTATAAGAAACAATTTTGTTTAGTTTGGGGAGAGTTTGATGTTACTAAACTTTGTTAATACTAATAGTTACGAGTTGACACTAGGTCTGTTTGGGCTCCAATAAAGTGCACATTTTAATTATAAATAGAACAAAATTTTTAGGAGACATAGTAGTTCAGGATTACTTTGGTGACAGCCAAGCTTTGTTTAAAGATTCAACCAGTGCTAGGCTTTAATGCATCACTGGATTATCATTAATTTTTGGGTCTCCATTAATAAAGTACTAATCATCAAAGATGGCGTTTAAAGGTTCAGACTTTGAGGAGGAAAGCCTAGATTCTTCTGATCCCTATGCCTTCCTGCATTTGCCAGTGTGTGAGGTAGTCCTCCTCCTTCTGTAAGGAGACTCGGATTCAGCCACAGTTGTTTGGCAGACTCCGGTATACCTAGAGAAGTTGATACCATGGGCACAATCAAGGTTTTTCAGTGAAAGCAGAATTCTGCCTTCAGGCCTGTCAGCTTAGCATACTCCTGGCTTGCCACTGCACCATGCCTGACCCAGATTACGTGGTTCGAAAGACAGTGTAAACCATACTACCCTCAGTTGCCCTTAGCTCGAGAAAGAGTTAACCTTCTGTAGAAAGCATTAATTTCCTTCCCTCTACCCCCTGAGGACAGTTACTTAACTTTATTCCTTCTTTTTTTATGTATAATGTTTCTTAAACAATCTTTGTGCTTGTCCGCCTGTCTAATGTTCTTGCCCATTGTTTTACACATGGGAATGAAAGTCTAAAAGGGGGCCATCTGTGTCTAATTATGTTCAGGCCCCTCCAACCTCAGACACTTGGTAATACATGCATAGAACAGTTGTTATCACCTAAAAATAATTTGCCCAATGTTGTGTTGCCTGTGGTTATCCTATTTTACATATACCTTTATATACTGCCTTTATTATAAACACATATGTACACAAGTATGTACACACGTATATATTTCTCTATATATGATAACTGCGTATACCAATGTATATGCCTATACTAATATCAAACCAAGATATGTAATATATATTAAAAAAAAGGGCAACCACAGGTCTTGAATTTGCAATATACAATGAATTAGTGACATCAAATATGACAGAACAAAAGAACCAGAGAGCTCAAGACCATCTCCAGTGCTTTAGTTCTCAGTAGTAACCAACTATTTGTTAAATAATGATCCTACAAAGCAGAGAAATGATGTCTGTTAAAGAGCATCTACACTGCAGAAGAGAATGAAAAAATGAAACCAAACCAGATGTGACAATCTGGTCTAAACCTAATCTGTCTGACCTAAAGGGAGAATTACCCAATGGTTACTAAAGCTTTTACCTTCATGATCAGGATGAACCAGTTAGGTCTACATTACAATTCAGTATCTCAAGGATCAGTTCTGCCCCATCCTGCCCCTCAGGCTGTTGGGAATTGCTATTCCATAAGGTACAAGAAGTCCCCAGAAGTCAGATTATATTTCAAAGGGGAAGAAATTTCTTTCTGAACACCAAAGGCAAGTGACACAAGCCTTGAAGCTTGGTATCCATATATTATAATGCAAATGCAGATAAGAAATCATTCTTATTTTATGAAGTCTTCAGTAGGCAAACCCAACTGTTACCTTAGGAGTTCCATGAAAATCTCAATGTTCTGTCCCTAAAAATTCTCTATTTAGAATTTACATATTAACTTTCACAAGGCTGTCAAATTCCTTCTTGAAATGGTTAGATTCCTGATTACCAGTTTTCTGTTTAGATGCCCATTCTAGGTCTGCATTATTCACATTGCTTACAAACTTCCTGTGCTTCTGCACATGAGCCATTTAGTAACAGTAGATTGACTTCTGCCCTGCTACACAAGGTTGTAGTTGTTTCACAGAATCATGGAATGTTTGAGGTTGGAAGGATCCTCTGGAGGTCATCTTGTACAACCCCCCTGCTCAAGCAGGGCCATCTAGAGCCAGTTGCTTGGGACCATGTCTAGACGGCTTTAGAGTATCAGTAAGGATGGAGACGCCACAACCTCCGTTGGCAACCTGGGCCAGTACTCAGTCATCTTCACAGTAAAGAGAGTGTTTCCTGATATTCAGAGGGAACCTCCGGTGTTTCAGTTGTCTCTTGTCTTGTCACTGGGCACCATGGAAAAGAGCCTGGCTCCATCTTTACATCTTCCCTTCAGGCATTCGTAGATGTTGATAATATCACCCCTGAGCCTTCTCTTCTCCAGACTGAACAGTCCCAGCTCTCTCAGCCTTTCCTCAATGGAGAGATGCTTCAGTCCCTTAATCATGTTTGTGGCCCTTCACTGATCCTCCAGTATGTCCAGCTCTCTCTCTTCTGGGTTCTAGGGAGCCCAGAACTGGACACAGTACTCAAGGTGTGGCCTCACCAGTGCTGAGTAGAGGGGAAGGATCAGCCTACTGGCAATACTTTGCCTAATGCAGCCCAGGATACCAGTAGCCTTCTTTGCCGCATGGGCACATCACTGGCTCATGTACAACTTGGTGTCCACCAGGACCCCCAGGTCCTTTTCTGCCAAGCTGCTTTCTGTCTGGGTGCCCCCCAGCATATACTGGGGTGTGGGGTTCTTCCTCACCAGATGCAGGTGCCACCCATTTCTCCAGCCTGTCAAGCTTGCACTGGATGGCAGCATGCCCCTCTGGCCTATCAGCCACTCCTCCCAACTTTGTGTCATTGGCAGACTCCCCAAGGGTACGCTCTGTCCCATCATCCAAATCTCTAATAAAGAACATGAAATGAACATCATGAAGATATTAAACAGGACTGGACCGAGTATGCAGCCCCGCTCCTTTCCCCCCAGGGTACACTGCTGGTTACCAGCCTCCGACTAGTCTTTTGTGCTGCTCATCACCACCCTCAGGGCCTGGCCATTCAGCCAGTTCTCAATCCACCTCACTGCCTGCTCACCCAGCCCCTACGGCAACAGCTTGAGGGGCTATAAGGCTCTTATGGGAGACGGTGTCAGAGGCCTTAATGAAGGCCAGGTGAAGACTAGCCACTGCTCTCCCTTCATCTACCAGGCATGTCAGTTCATTGTAGAAGTTTTTCAAGTTGGTGAAGCCTTGGTGAAGCCATGCTGACTACTCCTGAGGAGTTTCTTGTCCTCCGTGTACTTCGAAATGGGTTCCAAAATGAGCTGCTCCCAGGGATCGAGGTGAGGCTGACCAGCCTGTAGCTCCGTGTGTCCTCCTTGCCCATCTTGAAGATATAAGTGACAGCATGTGTGGAGGCCATGCTCTTGACTTTCTTTTCCTTCAAAATGGTGGAGCGTATGGTGTAAAAAGGAACATGTCCCTTGCACTGTAAAGTTAACCTGCTCTTCTACTCAATTATTCTTCTTGCACACCTTTTCTTTTTATTTCTGAAAGTCTCAGAGGCTTTATTTTCTCCCTTGTAAGAGTCATGTTTCATATTGCAACCCACAGGTATTTATGTTGTCTTGATCATGTCTCTGTACCTGGTAAGTGTTATCAGTGTTGCTCATTCAGGCCTGTGTCCAACCTGACCAAGTCAACTCCCCCTTTTTATGTAGCCAAAGATTGGATTAATATGTTAGGCATGGCATTGTGCAAGGAGACTGTTTATACTTGTGGTTCTTCTGCCATGACCCCTAAGTCCTCCTTATGCTTGAGTGTGTGTTCAGTTTGTTTATCATGACTCCTATATCCTTTCTGACTAAAGATGTGGCTTATTTTCTTTGTTTCTAGATGTAGAGCTTTGCTTACTTGTATTAAAAGTATTTTGCATGCTAGTCTATCAAGCATTCAGGTAGCTCTGCCTATATCAGTACTATGTCTTTCATACTGATTACTATTACTTATGCTTACACATTTCACTTTGACTTTTTTATTTTTTGCACTGTGCCTTTGGAAATACCAACTTCAGGTTGACTGAATGAATAAGTAATAAAAAGAATTTTTATACTTACAAGTTTTAGCATTAATATGGTTCAGCTGTATCTATCATTGTATGACTTTGCTTGCCTCATGAACATCTGTTCCCCTAGACTTATCAGTATGTACTCACCTAGCATAGCAGAGTTGTCATCGTTGATATATGTAAGCAGGCAAGACAGGAAACATTTATATCATCCAGCTCTGTCTGCCTATGGACAGAAATTCTGACATTTTTCTGAGCGTGGAACCATCACCACTTTTTTTAGAGCAAGCGCTACTAGTCATCATAAATAGGTACAGAATCTGTAGCATTTTCTTCATTTAAATGCTTGTCTATATGCTGGAAGTGTTGTAATAGGTGGGAGGATTATTACTGTTTATTGTTAAGTAAAGATTATATCCTGACAGCATGTGATTACCCTGGAGACTTATGGAAATGATTGACCACAGTTTCTGGTCCAGTTACTATTCATAACTTAGCTGTTTTACAATCTAGGAGGAGACAGATATTAACCCTCCATTTACACGGTAGCTACAATGTACCTCTGATGTGTATCTTGCTCTATTACATGTGGTTTTCTTTACATTAATTTAGGTGATCGATCTTTTGTAAATCCACATTGACTACTCCCAGGGACCTTCTCTTCCATGTACCTAAAAATGGGTTCTAAAAGGACTTGCTCTATGATTTTTTTTCCCAGGCTTTGAAGTGTAGCTGACCAACCTGTAGTTCTTAGGTTGTTTTTCTTTTGTTTTTTTTTTTTAACATAGTTGCAACAATTACCTTTCTCCAATCATTGGGTTCCTATCCCATTCTCTACAATCTTTCAGAGACGACAGAGAGTGGGACATCGTCCTGGTCTCTCAGCGCCCTTAAGTGCACTGCCTGCAGTCCCATGAACTTGTATAGGTTGGGATTTCTCTAGAAATCCCTGACTCAATCTTATTCTGCTACTGGTAGTTTGTCTTCTCCTGGAATCCCATCTGTAGACCCAAAGACCTAGAAGACTTTGTTAGGGACAACCAAGGCAAAAGCTGAAGCAGTGTCTTGAGTCCCTGAAGCAGACTGAAGCACTAAGTGTCTCATCCTCATCTGTATTTGCTGTTACAAAGTCACCCAACCCATTAGGATAGGGCTTACAGGCCCCTGCTTTTTTGTTTGTTCTTTTATTGTTTATATAGCAATCAGTGTCAAATCAAGCATTATCAGTCTTTGTTAACTGAAATTAAAACTACAATTTTGTTTTTATTTAATAAAAAGTCTATTGATGCCATTACATGGCAGATTTTGCAGATAAATAGCTTCTTTGGTAGAGGAAATGATAAATAAATCTGACACCTTCGTAGCTATCTGCAATATGTGCATTGTAAAGCCAGTCTGAAAAATGAAATTAGATCTGATTCAAAATCGGCAGATCATTCTGAAAAATAAAAATTCAGAAAAAATCATTTTATACTGCTTCTTTGGGATGTAAGTAGAATGGATACATTCAGGATTTGTATTTCAAACTTAAAAGATACATATGTATGTGGGTGTGTGTATACTTTGAGGTGATGGAAACAATAGAGAACACGTAATTTAATATTTGGGAAATAAACGGACATTTTCAGATGAGTTTTCTGTCTATACTGAGGTATTAACAATTTGTGGTACTAATTTTGTCCTGGCGGCAAAATTTTAGAGGTAGAAGCACTTTCTTTTTTCTTTCTTTCTTCCTCCTGACCCCTCCAAAGGAAAACTTTATGTTTTTTTCTTTTTTTTTTTTTAAACTTTTCTCTTGAATTCAGGGCAAGCATACAAAGAAGAGCCATTGTTACCCACCAATGAACAGAGATCACCGCAGAATCATCCATGAATTAGCTCAGGTTTATGGCATTGAAAGTGTGAGCTATGACAACGAACCAAAGCGTAACGTTGTTATCACTGCAGTGAAGTACGTAATTCATTATTGTTTTCAAATCTATTAACTATAGTTTAAATAATTGGATGTTTTTATCACTTACTCGAATGAGTTTATTTCCAATGCAATTTGCAACATGCAGTAACTTCCAGTAGAAATTTTTTTAAAGCAGTTTTTAAATTTATAATTTCATAGGCTTCTATTTCCACTAGTCAAGTAAATCTTCAGAGAAGAAAACCCAGTTAGAAATAAAAAAGCTAAGAAAAGATTTTGCAAGGCTGTTTTCCATTCATCTTAGCAGTAACTTTCTGTCTTTTTGCCACCAGCTATTTGATAAAGGTATCAAAGATAATAAATGCTATAAAATTTCATGAAAATTAATTGTTGAGTTGAGAAGTCATACCTAAATTTGCACCTTCTTTGAAAAAATCTGGTATTGGAACTTATTTGTTCTCCATCTATCATAACCTGCCACAGAGTATACTCCCTCTTTAGTTAATGGACAAAGAGGGAGCTGGAATTACTGCAAATTGAAGAGATTTCTAAGCAAAACGAAATATTTGGAGAAGACCCACAGAAGGCAGTTCATATTAGAGAAGGAAATGAAGGGAATGTAGCTGGGGGAAAAGCAAGGTGATTGCACTGGAGAATAGTATGGGAAGGCTTCCCAAATCAGCTATCAAGGCTTCCTTGATTCTGCTGCTCACTGAGCAGCATATTTAGTTTAGCACTGTCAAATTGTGGTTCTTGACAACCAGTTGTTTTAACTGTAGATACTGACTGTAGTTATAAAAAAACCTGTCACTTTCCATGCTACTAGAGTGCCATGAGCTGCTTCTGAGCATGTTTATGGGTTGATAGCTTAACTACAATCTTGATTCCTTCCAAGAGAGATGGAACACCACTTTGATACCCCTTTCTGTTTCTGTGAAACGATTTAAGATAGTCTTTGTTTCTAGTAAAGAAAGGTGAGGAAAGAGATCATATTTGAAAAAGCTGATTTAAGAAAAAGAAATAGTTAGGGGGGGCAGGATGAGAAATTAGGGAAGAGTCAAAGAAAGAGGCAGGACAGATGACCATGCTTTAAAAACAAGGACATATCCTGCAACTTGAGAATGGGAGGCCTTCCTCTGTAGTTTTAGGAGAGATTGCACACTTGCTCCTTCCCTTGTGTTGTTCAGGGAATAGCGTACCGTGCAGAACGCACATGCTGCTATTTCATCTCTGCCACTCTTACAGACACCAAGTGGTCTACTAAGCATATTCTTCAGCTGCATAGCAATGTTTCTTATTTCAGTGGATTCATCCAAAGCTTCTTTTAATTGTCTTTTTATTTGCCACTTCTTCAAGACAAAAAACATTGGCGCCGTAGACAAGTGATAGCTCAAGTGATGATATTTTTGAGTATTTCACAACAGCTTCTTCAAGTCCCAGGGGCCTAGTAGTCACCAGAAAGTCCAAGTGGTTTGATTAATTTTGTTTCATCCTGTTCTCGGCATTCCCCACAGATTTTTATTATGGGCTCCTCTGAGTATGGATAATTCAAAATGATGCTAGGCAAAGAGACCATTTTTCTCCACACTCCCCCGTTGTGTCATTGAAATGGTAACATTGCCATACAGGTTGGTCAGAGGAGTGAGAAAGTCTCGTTGGTGCTAAGAAAACTTCCTCCAACTGGACTTCTTCCTCTTCCAGATATCTAGGAGCAAACACCACAAATCTGCTTTGCCCTCAGCCCCTGCCCCCATCATCATTCCACCACATCAGTAAGAGTTGGCCATATTGGCTGCATTAGAATCACTGATGTACAGCATTGCCAATGTCTAACCACATAGAGAGCATTCCCGGTATTGACTGTCAACGTTGATCTGAATTACACTTCTGGTGTTGTTTGAAGTGTAAAACCCCAAGTGAATCCTTGCAAGCGCCCTTCTCTGTGCTTCCCTGTTGATCATCTTTGCAGTCGTCTTTTCAGCAGTTGCAATACCAGATTCCTTCTGAACCAGGTTCAAAGGTAATGTCCAGACTGGTATGGTGAAAAGGGGAGGGCTTTCCTCTCCAAGTTGACACATGTGCATCACTGTACCTGTCAGTGGTTTTTTGAAGTCTCTTACTCATGAATTTCCTCCTCCTCTGAGTAACTCTGGATGCCAGAGCCTGTTAAGGGGTGTCTGCTTGTTGTTATGTAGTAACCAGTGTTCAAGCAGCTTGTACAGATTTGAGACATCCTGGAAGCGTTTTTGAGAACAGGCATCCCTGTAAGACCCATCCTTTTCTGTTCCTTTCTGGAAGAACAATAGGATCAGTCTCTCCTCATGAACAAGGGGACTTTTCAGGAAGATGACAGGGTCCCTGCACATTGTTCTCACTGAGAAAAATACATCCTGCCACAGTCTCATCGACGTGTTCTGTATTATTCTTTTTCACCCAGGATTTTGTTTCCTTTCAATGAGGTCAGCCTAGAGAGAGTTCAGGAGTGGTTACCTAGCTGCAGGCTACACAAGACCAGCAGGACAAAGACCTAAAGAAATTAAAACCCCTGTAACTACATGGAACATCCTTATCAGATCATGGCAGTTGCATCACAGAAGGCAAAAACTGTACATTCCAGTGGCAGGGTTGAAAAGAAATTATACACTCTGAGGAAACGGAATTATTCTTTGGCTTCTTGAAGTTTTTCTGGACACATTTCAGTACTTGATCTGCAGGTACAAGTTCATTTTACTTAATAAGTTAACTGTCTCTGCAGCCTTTTTGGTATCTGGAATAACTTCACTTGCAATTCGACAGAAGTTCTGATGACTTCCTGAAGGTACTCTGTTGCTTTAAGGACTTTTATTCTACCCTTCACTCTCTAGGAATTTTCTCCTCTGCCATGAGGAAAAAGCTAACTTTCTCCTCACCCCCCTTTGCAATGACAAAGGCCTTTTCAAATGACTGCATCTCAACACCTCTAATCTCTATGGCTTTTTGAGCAATTTAAGCACAAATAATGCTACAGGTCACCAGCCAAAGTGGTTTTAACAGCAGTCCTGCTCCAGAAAGTGCTACATCTCTTTCTTAATATTTTTCCTTCAATCTTGACATCATTTGCCCTGAGAATATTTGTTGCGTCTTGACAGCTTATGACATACGATCTGTGAAGTCTAGACAATCAGGAGATTGTTTGAGAGCCACTTACTTCATTATTCCACCCAAACTGTATCAGCTTTTGGAGACACTTCTCACAAAAACCTGCTCTGCCTGAAAGCTGATGGATCGTTATTGCAAGGCTACATGGAGTCATTTCTGGACAGGTTAGTGGGCAAAGAATTTTATAGTAGTTCATACTAAAACAGATCAATGCTGATCCATCCTGGAGTTATGAAAATTGAATTTCTAGTCTTTAAGGAGAAGATAAGTTTGAGTCCTGATTTCCACAGTTCAGTTTTATACAACAGGCCATCCTGTCAGCACTACCAGTGCTTTATAGTCAGCAGGCAGTTAGTTATGTTCTTGCTTTTCCCTGGAGTGCTGCTAAAAATTTGTCATCTCATCTTTGTTGCTTGGGGCAGGCAGTTGTCTTTTTTCCTTACTTTGAGACTAAGTTAATAGAATGAAGAATGGCAACTTTCATATCAAAATGTCCAAAGTACTTGCAAAGCCTTTTGGTTCCATCTCCACAGTTCTATTACAACTGATGATAGATAACCATGATTTATGTTAGCAGGAAGGTAGGATCTGCTTGCTTTCTTCTTTCTGACAATTAATTAGTCAAGGGTTTTTTTCCATTCTACACCTATTTAGTTGAATTCAGTTGTTTGGTTTTCTTCCAGATGAGCTGAATATGATTGGCTGTTTTGTGTTTGTTTGTTTTAACCAGTGAATAGAAATATTCACAGAAATTTGGGGAGGTTGGAGTCAGTCTACTATTGTCCTGTGTGTCACCGAAGTATACAGGAAGTGGTGTACATTTTGCCTGCCTGAGTGTGAGTTGATAGATTTTTGTCTCCAAAGCCTCTGTGATTACATGGCTGGACAGTCAGCTGCACCTCTCTTCTGCTTTTTTTTGGAGGGACACTCAATCTTGTCAAAGCAAAAACAGGGCTAGGCCTTGATGTGACCAAAGCAAATTTGGTTCCAGGATCTCCTCTAACTGTCCACAAGGCTTTAATCCCTCCTCATTTTTAAAGGTTTGATATATTAACCCTCTACATCCTGGGAACATTTCACTTCAGAGCAGAGCTGCTGTATTTACTTTCTTGCAATGCAGGAACATTCTGTTTTCTAGTAAGATTTTTTTAGCTAATTGTAGAAATAAATGCACATGTATTCTTCCAAGTGTTCTGTTTTCCTGCATTTCAGAACTCTCATTTATTTTGTTTTTTTTCCTACACAAGCAAGATTTAGCCTGACGTTTTAGAATAAAAGACAGACACCTTAGTTTACTTGGTGAAGGCCTTTCTAGCCTTTCTTTTTTTTGCCTATTTACCTCCAGTCAATTGGGTTTCCATGTTTTTGCACACCACAGTTTATAAAAATGAAAGAAGACAACAAAATATTCTCCCATCTATCTTTGTCCGCTTTTAGTCTTTTCAGGTAGAGCTCTACAGTTGAGAGGTGACTAAAATGATAGTGGGAGCATTTAAAGCCTGGCTTTATATGCCAGGCTTGAAGCTAAAGGAGATTTTACCCATTTTATACAAGAGGGGAAAATTAGCTGTTCTCAACTGATAGGACACTAATATACTTGCTGTTAGAATGTACATGTAAACGTAATATAATCTTGAAAAAATTATGGTCAGTGGCAAGTAACTTTTTTTCCAAATAATGAAGACTTTCAGTGTTGGGGAGATGGGGACACTTTTTGAATTGGTGACCTACGTTTGCAAGATTTTGCAGTTCGTTTGAACAGACCATCGGTACTCAGTTTAAATAGTGAAATGGGGTCAGGGATCATCACTTCATATTTTAGTGGACTTCTGACTTACCTTGAGAATGTTGTGGAGTTTTTCATCTCTATTGCCACAATATCACTGGAATTGGACATTATATTTTCAGAACTGATGGAAAACAAGACATGATGGAAATAAGACAAATACTTAAGTTTTTTAAGCTCTGAAATAGAACTAGTGTTCATCTGTGTACTGATGTGAGATTTCAACTGCGTAGAACTCTGAGGGAGGTGGGGAAAAAATATGAATTACCAAGTATGTGACAAAGCATGGAACTCTTAACACATGCACATTTCTGGAATTATAACAATGCACAAGCCATCGTTTTGCAGCATTTTTTGCTACTTGAAATGTAATTTTGAAAGGAACAAGATGAACTTGTAAGTGGGAATTTAATGTGATAAGTAAACAGAGAATCGCATGGTCTAGAGGATTCTGCTCTGGGAGGAGTTTATTTAAAAATTCATGAATAAAATAAACAAGGAGGAAACATTATTTAGTGATTGACATAGAATCATAGAATCATTTAGATTGGAAAAGACCCTTAAGATCATCGAGTCCAACCATTAACCTAACACTACCAAATCTACCACTAAAGTATGTCCCTAAGCACCACATTTACATGTCTCTTAAATATCTCTGGGGATGGTGACTCAGCTGCTACCCTGGGCAGCCTGTTCCAATGCTTGACAACTTCTTTCAGTGAAGAAATTTTTCCTAGTATCCAATATAAATCATTCGGATAAAAATAGGAAAGCAATTCAGTTTAGTGTACCAGAAGTAGTTTGGTCTTAAAATGTCAGTAGCAGGGGTTTAGAGGAAAGTACAAGAAGGGTAAGAAATTGACCTTGACAAGGTTTAAGAATTTTAATTTATTCAGCTTATTCGCCCTCAGAAAAGATGAAAAAGAAACTGTGAATGGAAAAGATGTTGAGAGTGGAAGGTTTTTCAGTCTTGCAGTTAAATCGTAACAGTGACCTGGAAGTTGAAATAAAGCAAGCTCACTCTTGAAAGTGGCTCTGAATTTATAGGAAATTTTAAGACATCTCCACAGCCTATTAGAGAAATAGTGTGTTTGGTAATTATTTGGATTTTTTTTTGTTCATTAGGTACCTTTTGGAACAATCTTTCTAAGTTTTTTTTCCTGTGTTTTTTTTTGTGGTGGGGTTTTTTTTTTTGTTTTGTTTTTTTTTTTTTTTAATATCCTTCCTCTTTCTCCAGCTAGTGCATCATTTGGGCATGGACTGCCATACTGAAGTTGAGTGTGAGTCACAGCCAATATATGCCTAAAGCATATAAATGTACATGCTAAAGTATACTGTCCTCCTATACTGGAGAAAATACTGCCCTGCACCACAGCCACAGTGACCCTTGCATTGTGCAGATAGGACAAGCACAAATGGGATCCTTCGTTGTATGGTCGTGATCACATAATAGATTGTAACTAGTGTGGAAGGCATGAAGAGCTGATTTTTTTTTTCCTTTTTTTTTTTTTCCCCTAATGCGTAATGTTATTTTTCTGATCTTGTTCGCCTGGGCTAGCTGACAAGGAAGAGGCAGTGTTGCTGCATTGTTCCTGGGAGAGTGTTGCTTAGCAGGGCTACTTTGAGTGCAGAGTGATAAACAAGTTTAACATGACTTACTGCCAGAGTTTAAGAACATGTTTCTAAAACATTGTAACAGGTTGTGAAGATGCAGTGAACTATGTTCACATGATGCCAAGTTAAGTTATTAAGTTGTTGCTTCTGATCTTATATCTGTTCTGTGAAAGAACAGATATATGTTGTCCTAGAATGCAAGTGTTGCATTTTTGGTATTTTAACAGTTAATCATGTTGTGCACTTCACTTGCAGAAAGGAAGGAGTCTGGGCACCAACATTCAAACCTAGTAAGCGGCTTCTGCATCTTTTATAGGCAGTGATCAAGAGACATTTAGAATACTAGATATCTTGTTCTTGGTAATGAAAATGGACTTTGCACACTATTGATCTCCGTGGTTGGAAAATTAAATATTTGAATAGATGATTTAAGTATACATGTATGAACTCTTTGATACCAGAACTACTACTTAAAAATGTAACTCTTTTGCCCTAACTTCTTAATGAATATAATTTCCTATTGAATTAAATAACCTTTCTTTTATTTCTCTAGAGGAAAATCCATTTGTCCAAGCAATACCTTAACTTCTGTGCTAGATAAAGAAATGCAGAGCAGGCCTCCACCTCCTATTCCTCATTACAAACAAACAGATAAGTAAGGAATTTGTTTTTAAAACAGTATTCTTCAATTTAGTGCTGAGTTACCTGAGAGTGTTCCTGAGCTTCAACTTCATACTTCCTGTTTCTTTGTTTTCCCAACCCACACACAGCTCTGGAGCTTGCAACCTGCACTAAGATTTTCTTTCCACAGAAGTAAACCTGAAATGAAGTGCTAAGACAGTGTAGGATTGACTATGTGGTGTAGGAGTAGTAATATAACAAATATTGTGAATTTTTTTTTTTTTTTTTAAATAAAGATTAGATAGTTGGGAAGAGATGGCTGTTTCGGAGTTTGGGGGATTTTTTTTACCTTTAACTGTTCTGTGTAAAAGAGTAATGTCTTACTGGCATAAAATGATTTATTTGGACAGGTAGTAAATGTATTTTTCTTGTGTAGATATGACTACACAGTTGGCTAAAGGTGAACTACCATTTTTCTCAAATAGTGAAAGCTACTGAAGATGCAATATATAAGGCTTCTTCGTGAATAGTCTAATAGAACAGTCTTTACTTTGTATGACCTGCCAGCTTCAGGTACCTGTAGTCATTTCATAGTTATGAATTTTTTTAATGGATGGCTTATTCTTTGTTCAGGTTTACTTTTCAGAACTTTTAACCTCCAAGTTATTTCCAAATTAGCATTTGAAATGTTCTGTGAATTACCATTTGCTTAATTTTGCAGTAACTATTGCAGCAACTATTGGGTGTTTAAGGTGCTGCTGGAATACAAAGTAGGCTGTTCTGAGAAAATATAAATTGTTTCAGAAGCATCTAGAACAAAACACGTGTCTAAAATGACTGCTTACGGTGTAACTCAATGTGAGTTTTAAAAAGGTTGTTACTCTCTATTTCCACTTACTTCTGTGGGATTCCTGTCTTCAGTGACCCTAATGAAAGGGAGCTATGTGGCAAAATTAAATAAAAAAAGGGCTTTAGCCATTTATTGTTAATTACTAGAAGTGAAATGTCTTTAGAAGTGCTTAATTCTACAAAGTCTTCTGGAAGATCTCATACTGTCTTACCAAAAAAATCTTTACAGTGTTTGGATTTGGTATTACCGTATATTTTTTTTGTTGCTCTCGCTTTTAAAAGCGAGCAGATTTGATCATCAACTCACTTCAACAGTGTATCTTTTGTTCTTTCATTTAAAAAGGCATGTTGAACATTTAGTCTTTAGTACAGTATCATTTTTGTAATACATATTGCCAGTAAATGGTATTTACTGGTAAAACCCCAAAACAAATTGTATCAATTCAGCCACACATAGATGTACATAAATTTAACAAGGAATATGTTTTTCCCAAAACTCAGTTAACAGAGGTTTTCTGGAGCATTAAGGTATTTCCGTTAAAACATAATGTAGAAATGCATACCATTTACCAATGCAGTGTGCATGTGCACACTGAGATGATATGGGAGTTTCTGATTTCAGTTTACTTTGTATATTGTTTTTCGTGCGGGTGAGTAACATTTAATATTCTTATAATTTCAGGAGTAGTGGCAAGAGTGGTCTATCCAAACCATTAAAAGAAGAGCCAGTAATTGACTACTTTGATGTCCAGGACTGAAGTGATTGATGTAGAATTATGATATAGAAGCTTAGAGGTGAAGATACTAAGTTATTGTGTGAGGCGCTTTTTGGTTATCTGTCAAATGATCAGTTGTTCAGCATATTCATGATTTAACATCTAAAGTTAGATTGATTGTGATACTTTAAAAAGTTATGCATTTTTACAGTTTATGTAACAGTATAGCTTTTTAAACCTGGGTTTGGTGCAATTTTTTATCTAATGTGCTGTCAGAATTATGTAGATTTCCACTGATGCCTTTAAAGTGAGAGAACTGGTAATCAAATATATTTTTGGGGGTAGTAAGAACAATGATATATCTCAAAGATTTATTTTGACATATCTCACATGACATAAAATGGACCAGAGATAATCTGTGTTAAAAACAATGATGGGAATATTCTTAAAGTGTTTTCATATTTTATTAATTCATTTTTGTGTTAATGTGGTAAATTTGGGAATTTGAGTTACTCTTCTATATGGAAGGAAATATAAAATTTAGTCTAAGTATGAATATATACACTAAATGCCCATTAAGAGCACAGACTTCCTTTGGTATCTGAAGAACCAGGATTTGGGGAAGGTGGAGAATTAAGACTTATTTTGCTTTATCTCAAATTTGATGTGTTTAAAAAAAAAAAAAAGGCAAAAAAAAAAACAAAAAACCCACACACAAAACCAAAAAAAAAAAAAAAAAAACAAAACAAAAAAACCCCACCCCCAAAAAAAAACAATACAAGAAAATTATTAATACTTCATTATTGAAGATCTTGAACAAAATGAGACTTTATATATTATTTTAGTGTTCTGTTTGGTTTAATTTGTATTTAGATATGTTAGCTTGATGGTCTTCGGGGGGTGGGTTGCATGGTTTTATTGGAGGTTTATAATTTTTTCTGTGCTGTGCAAGCTTAAGGTGAATGTGTGAAGATTGGTTTTAGTATGTTACGAATTTGGAACAGTATTTGTAAAATTTACAAGACCATCTGGCTAAACTGTTTGGTAATGGAAGATCTTTGTTTTATGGGAAATGCCGTAAACAAAATGGGGTGATGGTTTAAACAGTGAGAGACACCAAAGTGGTCTCATAGACGGTGAATTGTTTCCAGATGATGAGTTAAGACACGTGAATAGCTCTCTGGAAGAGGAGATTGTAGGTCTGATCAGAAGGGGTGGCACAGCTCTGAATTTGAGTAGTATCTGTTCACTTGAGAAGATTTTTTGAGTTAATAACTTCAGTAACTGACACTGATGCACTCTTTGTTTCTTGTTCCTTGTGGCTGGCTACATGTAGCACTAGAGGTGAGTCCCCTGTACAGCATCAGAGGCTGCTGCTAAAAGGGGCTTAGCACAATGAAGAAACAGATCTAGCAGAAGACTCATCTGTTGTTGATTTATTTTCTCAGCCAGCTCACTATGGTGTAGTGTGAGATTTGTTGCCAAAAAAATGGAAGGCAGTTATCCATGCTTAGATTCACTTATAGTTATCACACGACCCTGAGCCTTAACTGTGAAGCATTCTGTGGCTATGTTTCATCTTGAACAGCTTGTGAAACATGAAAGAATGAGCAGCAAACTCACAGACCATATCTGTCCTCCAAAATGTTTTTAAATTAAAAAGCATACTGTAATTGCCTATTTTTGTAGGAGCTTATTATTCCATGTTAAAAAAAAAATGCAGCCTTACATGTTTCTAAATATTTGAAATGCATATGCTTCAGGTAAAACAGTTACCAGAAGGATTCTCAGCCCTCAAGAGTGTTCAGGCTTTTAATTTGCATGTAGTGGTTTAAATTGATTTGACCTTTTTTGTCTAATATTTTGTGAACAGAAATGAAAAATAAATTAACATATCTTATATTGCCCTTAATTTCTTAAGCAAATTAATGTTTGATTCTACAAGGTGTACTGCTTTGCTAAGGTCAGCTGAAGAAGGAAGTTGCTCAGCATCTTTCCAGGAATGTATTTCTTCAGTCCCTTCGTTGTGAGGTGTGTATCTATTCCAGTGCCAGCTCAATGTGGCCAGACAAAGGCTAATTCTGGTTTTGAAACTCAGAGCTATGTTAATATAGCACTGTTTTCAAGCTAGTAACACCTGTTAGGGAGAATGTACATAGTTATACTGCAAAGGTAGGTTCTGGACAGGAGCTGGCACACACGTTTGGTGAGCTGAGAGTATAAAGTTAGATGCACGTACACTGGAGCACACACAGTTGGTATACCACAGGTAGACCTAACATTACAGAAAACAAACAGAAAAATTACAAAGTCATTTCATTTATAATAATAAAAAGGCTGAAGCCTATTAACTTTTCACACAGTTTCACATGGATATAGCTAAAACTTCATATCTGCACCTCTGATTTGAAATTTAAAACTTAGAAGGTTTTAATAGCATTATATTTAGCTCTGCTCTTTGGAATTTTTATCAGGTTATGGCTTTAACATAAAAATATGAACCTTGGTGCACTTCAGCAGTCAAATATTCTGCCATTGCTTTTAATAAGAAAACCCAGGTAATCTTCAGCTTCTCAAGATGAGACTAATAATTATTACTGAATCTGTTCATACTGAGAAGTCATAATTCTCTTCACTAAACCTCTTAACTACATTAATGTTAAAACATTTTTATAGATCTGTATGTTATACATCTCTAAATCATAGCTTTTGGAGTATATCTGTGGTTATGAAGCAAGTCACATGTACAGAAACATTTATTTTTAAATGCATTTTAATAACTTGGTTAAAAACATGATACCATACATTTACCCGGGAAAGTAATGCCAAAAAGAATGTATTGGTGTCTTTCTTCCCAGAACACAGTTACATAGCCTTAAGAAGGAACTCAGCAAAGTTTAACAGTGGTGCTCTCCTCTCTGTTCTGGTTTGCTTTTGCTGCAATGTATCTGTGACTTTCGTATGGAATAGTACTAAAGGCTGTAGTTTTGATATCTGTGATAACTCATCTTCATATTGCACGTGTGCCTCATGGAAATATTTTTCAAATAGCTACTTTGTAAATCTGAGCTGGACTTTACACCTTTTATCTAATAGAAAAATGAGTGGATAAAAGAAATCTTTGCATCAGTGAAGTGAGTGGCAAAAATCCTATTGACATCACTGGAACCGAGACTCAAGTTTTGATATGCTAGTCATTTTCCACAGCCCTAAGAATAATATTTTGTCTTGTAAATTTATTTGAAAGAAGTACTCTGCAATAAGCATCTTTTGAAATAAATTATGTGTTGTCAGTTGGAATTCATGCAACTTCATGAAATGCTTTTAAAATTGTGTATAAAATAGGCAGATACTTTGGCATTTGGGCTGTGCTATTATCTATCTATATTGTTTAACATGTTTAAAGTGCTCTGAATATTCAGCGCTTGGGTTTAACCTAAAATTGTGTAAGATGCATAAGTGGACTTCAATACCACTGTTTCTGTGGCAGTTTTGTACAATATCTGCCGCATAATGAAATAAGCAAAGTAAAATTGTTCTAAAACACTTAATTCTTAAGTTATTTGTTGAAAGTTCTATATTTGACTTGATTTTTTCAAGTCATTACTGGTATAAAATTTCTTTCTTTATAAACCTGAAATAAATCAAAGTTGAAAGTTCAGTGCTTTGGAATTGTTTGCAAGCTTTGTCTTGGTATTTTGAAGTTGGAAGACTGAGATATCACAGAGAAACAATAAATATTTAAATGGAAGTTTGGGGAGTCCTTGTCCTCAAATTTTGAAATATGAGGTGTGATTTCCTGGATTTAAAGTGATTTTAAATGAATGCTGTAAGGAGAATGAAGCAAGTAAAGAAGGACTCCCCAGGAAATGGAGAGTAAGGATTATCTGCTACCTTCTTGGGATTCAGAAGTACAGGAAAGGTGATTATCTGAATATAAATGTACATTTTGGTTATCTGAAAAAACCTTTACTATGTCAGCCTAAATGCTACTTGGCAATAAAATGTATCATTTTAACTCGTCCCTTCGTTGTTGTTTGCCCACTGTTCAATTGTAATGGTGACTGTAAAAAAGAGTGGTATGGGGCGGGGGCAGCGGCGGGGTGGGGAAGTGAGGACTAATGTCACTTAAAAGTCCCTGTGGGCATTGATTTAACAAGTACAGGATGACAGATGTTATGGGGGGGTGGGTGAAAACTTTGCCAGCACAGTTCAGTAGAAGGCAGGAAGACTCAAAAAGCAAACAGTCTGAAAATTGGGAGTTTGAAATTATTTCAACTGCTTCCTCCTGAAACTTTTATAATACCAAGTAATGCACCTCCAATGGCAAAAGCCACAGAAATAAAGAATAGCAGCAAAAAATTAGTGGCCTGACCTGGTATTTCAGATGGAGTGCAAGATGGCTCAAGAAATGATCTGGGATTAAAGAGTTCTCGAAAGAGAGCTGAAAACCTTTTGTCTTACTACCTCAACTGACAGTAAGTTTGGACTTTCTTTTCACGATATTTTGGAGGATGAAGGTTCCATGTTGCAGGTATATAAGCATTGCAAAACAGATCGTAATTGGAAATCTCTGTCTGAAAAAAATGCACTTCAGTTCAGGACTGTCATTGACTAGAAGGTGACTAAACATATAATCATTATCAGCGTGCGCAAATGACAGCAGAAGAGACAAATCAATTTTGCTTTCTGTTCGCTTATCTTGTCCATCTTTGGAAATAGTCATTCAAGACATGACATGGTCACAACAGTCTCCTACTAGGTTAAAAAAAAAAAAAATGCTTAGATAGATACTACTGTTCAAATAATGTTGGTTTTTGAGTATTTTAGACTTCGTAGATGCTGAATTCCCAGCAGAAGCCTTGCTACTTAACAAATGCTGTTCTCATCCTTTACTAAGTTGCTGAATTCGTAAGATGGTTGATGTGCAATTTTTTATGTCTATATGCTTCTTATTTAACCATGAACCAGAATACCAGAGACATTAGAAAAGGTATCTTTAGAAAGGCTGTATTTTGGATGCTCCTGAGCTATAGACCAGGTTTCTTAGTCTTTGTCATCTCAGGATTTTTGGAGGAAGCAGTGCAGCTTCTTGAGCAGAAGGAAGGACACCACATTGCTGCTATCCTGGGAGAAGCCAGGTCCCAGAAGGGTCCTGGGAATCCTTTGGTGTTAACAGGACCCTGTTGCAGGTAGCAACATGTGGATCCTTCCAGCCAAAGGGTAGGTGAGTGTGCCTTTATGTTCAAGTGGGTGAAATCTGCTGCTGAATATGCTTTGCTTCCTTCTGGAGTAGGGCTGTGGTATGGATGAGGTGCCCTTCTACAGTCTAGACTTATGTCTTGTTCTGCCATCCCAAGAGCTACTTTTCCCAGCACCGTATATTTTTGTTGAAGTCAGGTTGTCCAGTTTTATACTTCTATGGAAAATAGAGGTCTCTTTCACAATAGAAAATGGATTTTGCCACTGAATGAATCTTTTTCAGAGCACAGACCAAGGCATAGCACCTTTCTGATGTTTCAGGCAATCTTCTGTAAATTGGTTTAGGCTCGATCATTGTATGACCTACTGTGGCCTGCTCTGGAGCTCTTTTCAGTGAGAGAAAGGAGGGGCAAAACATGTCTGTTGTGTGGAGATCTGCTTTGCTTACCCCTCACAACTTTACTTTCTGTGAAATCATGTCCAGGAACTGCCACCTAGTAAGTGATTCAGCTTTCTACTGGATCGAATATGTGCTAATTCCAATGTCCAGTCTTCTTGCTACATCCACATTTATTCCCTTAAAGTGTAGGAAGTTTATTCTAGTCAGACTAGAGGGCTTCATTTGTAAGGAGCTGTAAGAAACTAAACTAAAAATCATGATCACTGTAAAGAAAAACTCATCCTAATAGAACACTTTTTATATAGTAGCTAGGAACCAAAGGGCTGTCTCCTTCAAAATTGTGTGTGTATGATAAGCTTACATGTTTTACTAGGGAGCATTTTTTATAAATCTAAGTTCTAGGAAATAAAACGCTGTGGTGAAAACTGAGTAGTGGGATGTTTTGGATAGTTGCATATCGAACAATACAGTCAGGAAGGTACATTCTGCCCAAGGCACCTAGAGAGCTTATCTTTTTTTAACAAGCAATTTAAGGAATTTCAGAATTTACTGCTTACCCAGTAAGTTAGATACCTCTTAATAGATACTAATAAATGCTGTTTCAGGAAGCGTTAATTAAAATCATCCCTCAGTGCAATAACTCCTGAGGTAAGTACTGATTTAGGTTGGTGTTTAAATTCAGTATGTTGCCATCAAATAAATACGTGCCAAAGTTTCTAATTAAGTATGTGTCTGTGTGACTGCTTAGGAAGGACAGTTCAGCAGCTTCAACCAAAGGCTTATGCAATTCTAATTATATTCTATTGACGTAGGCAGTGATTAAACAGGTATTGGATTGATGCCACTAAAATAGCAATGTAATAACTCATTAATGAATTTTTATTTAGGGTGCATTTCTGGTAACTTTATTAGGTATTTAAGGAGTGCTACATCTTACCTGTTAGCTCACATCTAAGTACTTACTAAGTAATGTAAGTAATGCATTTACTAAGAAGTAGCTGATAAAGCCGCATATGAAATCAATGGCATTTTTATCCCATGGTTCTCCCATTTTTTCCAGTCCTGACTATGAGAAATTATTTTAGACTTCAGCCTAAATGTGTACAAAGCCATGCACCTGGAATGGAATAACCCCATGCAATGGTACAGGCTGGATCCCATTGTCTAGACAGCAGCTTTGTGTAAAAAGACTTGGGGGGTAGGGAGTCCCGGCGGGCAGCAAGTTGAATGTGAGTTAGCAGTGCACCCTTGTGACAAAGGCAGCCAGCTGCGTACTGTGCTGTATTAGTAAGCATGATAGTGATTATTCCCCTTTATTCAGCACTTGTGAGATGACTTCTGTAGTATTGGGTCCAGCTGCGGGCTCCCCACTACAAAAAAGACCTGACTGGACTGAGTCAGAGGACTACCAAGTTGGTCAGGAGGCAGGAGTACATGACATACATGGAGAGGTTGAAGGCACTGAATTTCTTCAGTCTCAAAGAGAGAAGACTAAGAAGAGATCTTACTGCTGTCCACAACTACCTAATGGGAGGGTATAGAGAAGACAGAGCCAGAGTGTACTGTAGAAGGATGAGAGGAAATAGACACAAGTTGAAACATGAGAAATTATGACTTGATACATGCAAAATAACTTTTACCACCAGGGTGGTAAAATACAGGATGAGTTTGCTCATAAATGTTACAGCATCTTATCCCCTGAAGACATTAAAAACTCAACTAAATGAGGTCCTGAGCAACCTTCTCTAACCAGACATGCTTGGAGCAGGTAATTGGACTAGATCACCTCCCTGAGGTACCTTCCAACCAATATTATCCTACAATTCCTGGTCAACTTAAGCGAGCTATGCTCTTGACTCAGTTTTGTCCTTGAGCTTTAACAGTTCTTTTTCTACATACAATGTTAGATGTCAAAAGTAAAAACATTCTTTAAGTATTACCTGATATTTAATTCCTTAATACTTTAATTTCTTCCTTTAATTCCAAATACTTTTAATGGCCAAACAGCTTCTATCATCAAAAACTTGTTAAAGCAAAGTCAGTTGTTTCTGTGGAATGGACATCTTACCAGCTATATCAAGAAGTTATGAAAAAGGTTTGTTTTCAGATGCAAAAGGATTTGCAAAAAATACCTGAAAGAATTAGCTGAGTAGTGGCAGATGTGTTACTCTTCAAGTGAATATATGCTAAAACCAGTCACCCTGTAAAATGTTTTTCAAAACATTATCCAGGTCTACAAGTTGAAAATATTAATGTGAAAGAAATTGATATCAATAAAAACTACTTTAGTAGAGCTAAGACTTCCCCTTTTTCCCACCAAAGTCACAGCTGAAGAGTGCAATTTTCGGTTTACTCCATAGCCCACTGGCTCCAATCAGTTACTGGTCCCTATTTTGTTGTTCATTTCAAATCATAGAATCATAGAATAGTATGGGTTGAAAGGGACCTTTAAAGGTCATCTAGTCCAACCCCCCTGCCATGAGCAGGGACATCTTCAACTAGATCAGGTTGCTCAGAGCCCCGTCCAACCTGACCTTGAATGTTCCCAGGGATGGGGCATCTACCACCTCTCTGGGCAACCTGTTCCAGTGTTTCACCACCCTCATTGTAAAAAATTTCTTCCTTATATCTAGTCTAAATCTACCCTCTTTTAGTTTAAAACCATTCCCCCTTGTCCTGTCGCAACAGGCCCTGCTAAAAAGTTTGTCCCCATCTTTCTTACAAGCCCCCTTTAAGTACTGAAAGGCCGCAATAAGGTCTCCCCAGAGCCTTCTCTTTTCCAGGCTGAATAACCCCAACTCTCTCAGCCTTTCTTCACAGGAGAGGCGTTCCATCCTCCTGATCATTTTTGTGGCCCTCCTCTGGACCTGCTCCAACAGGTCCACGTCTTTCTTGTGCTGAGGGTTCCAGAGCTGGATGCAGTACTCCAGGTGGGGTCTCACCAGAGCAGAGTAGAGGGGCAGAATCACCTCCCTTGACCTGCTGGCCACGCTTCTTTTGATGCAGCCCAGGATACGGTTGGCCTTCTGGGCTGCGAGCGCACATTGTCGGCTCATGTCCAGCTTTTCATCCACCAGTACCCCCAAGTCCTTCTCAGCAGGGCTGCTCTCAATCCCTTTATCCCCCAGCCTGTATTGATACTGAGGGATTGCCCTGAACCAGGTGCAAGACCTTGCACTTGGCCTTGTTGAACCTCGTGAGGTTCACATGGGCCTACTTCTTGAGCTTGTCCAGGTCCCTCTGGACAGCATCCTGTCCCTCAGGTGTGTCAACCGCACCACTCAGCTTGGTGTCATCTGCAAACTTGCTGAGGGTGCACTCGATCCCACTATGTCATTGATGAAGATATTAAACAGTAAAAAATTCGTCCTCCAGCCAAGTCAGTAATGATCTTTCCTCTCTACTAAGCCACCAAATTGTTACTAGATGGGAGGTTTGGCCATTATAGGTGCAGAGTGGGAGTGTGGCCCCATATGAATCCATGACAGGAGGAGTTTTAGGAAAAGGAGATTGGGCAGCAGAGAGAAAAAGGCATGGACTCAGGTAATGACTGAGGATTTTCATTCCAGAGTTCCTGGAAGATTGTATTATAGCAGGCAGTCTTTCGTCATAAGGGTGCCAAATATGGAGAACACTAGAAGGTATGGGAGGGTTTCTTTCTTTATGCTTGAAGATATGAATGAACACTGTAGATGAATGACACTGGAAACTGGGCTGGAGCCATATGCCTTATGCTGTTGAGCTTGGCTTCCCAAGGATAGGTCTAAGGGTGTAAGACAGCCAAGAAACAGCAGGTTTGGCTGAGATACAGGAGGAAGAAAGCAGGCATGCTAGCGTATGTGGGGGGGGGAACAAAGGCATTGTCACTCCAGGAGCCCAGATGTGACCACGCCTTAGAGTCATGAGTACTCAGAGAAGGTAATGACATGGAATGCAGAAAACGTTGCTCAGGCATTTTCTGCTAAAAGGGCAGAAAATCAGGCTCTGGAATAAGACATGGGTGGAAACAGTCTCACTGTGATAGGAAAAGATAGCAACAGAGCAGGACAAAATGAGGAAAGGGACACATAAACTCAACAGTATTCCTGAGCATATTGCAACCTGGACAGCAACCAGCAATACTCTGGAATTTGGAAAATGTGGGCAGACTATTCTGGTGGCACACTGAGGGACAAAATCGCTTGAAATAAGAACAGGAGATTTTAGGCAAACATGAGCTAATGACTGCAGACTGTGATCAAAAGAGAAATAGGTGGATTATGCCTGAAATTCATAGGTGAAGTTTTGCATGGTAGGCAATGGGGGGAGGGGGAGATTGAGAAGAGCTGTTCCTCCAGGATCTTTATATGCTGTTTGTTACACTTTCAAAAGGCAGCCATGGTGAAACCTCCCTCTCCTCCTCTGCCAAAGCTGGGGTGGACTCTCAGCCAGAGTTTGGCCTGCTTTAAAGGGTGAGCAAAGTCACAGGGGAGTGGATGGGAATGCAAATACCCCGAAGACTCAGGATTTTGAGAAGTTCATTTTGCAGTGGGCACTGAGTTCTCCGGACAGATTAGCCAAGGAGATAGTGCACGATGTGCTTGTTGGGTTAAGTACAAGAAGGCTTCCTGGTTTTAAGGTGGACAGGGTGCCAGGTAATAGCATGGAGTTACAACCTATCAAAGGATAGGAAAAGAAATCACTCTGTTCTATGACAATTTGCCATTTAGAGAGGAAGTTTTGTTCATCCTTAAGATCAATAAGTATTAAAGAGACCAGTGAATTCTGGCTGATCATCACTTGTCCTCTAACTGTAGGTATAAATTCCATTCTATTTTATTCTTGCAGAGCAGCCAGAGGTGACAGAATGGATTCTCTGTTATGCTCTGTGAGATACTGTTTCTTCGGCTCAGCATCTTCAGTGATATGTTCCTGTGGTTGTAGAACATGACTTACAAAATATATTAACTTAACATTTTGACTACTACTGGTACACCCCATGTGACTTGAATCTATTGAGATTCAAGTTCTAAGGCCAGGCACAGTGGTTGCTCAACAGCTTGTGTTGAGCCCAATGCTAGAATGTACAAACTCAAAAGACTGCTCGTGTCACACATTGTCCTAATGACTTTCTATTTGTTGTGGAGCATAGTAGGATTGTGGCTCGACTTCTGACATTTACAGGGCAGCAGATTCCTGCTAGCAGAAAAGAAGACAGCTGTATTGTTTGAATACACAGGGAGCCCTAGGACAAATTCCTCACTCTTAGTACTGGAATGAGAGAAGAGAGACAGTTGCACTCAAATAGTGAAATGCTTTAGTTTTGCTGCTAAGGGTAGTAACGCTAGGTGGAGTACATGCTACTTCAGTCGTCTGGGCCTTCTCAGGGCTGAAAAAGCAAGATTGTCGCAGAAGGAGAACTGTATGTTGTACAGAAGTCCTTATGAGATGCTAGTGGGCAGTCCGAGCCCCAAGGGCTTCCTGCAAAAGACCACATGAGCCAGGGCTGTGAACTGAATTTCAAGGTAAGTTTCTCTTGGAGAATGTGGGTTGTGGGGAAGCATCCTTTACCCACAGCTGTGCGGGAGCTTACAGCAACTTGTAAGACTAATAATAGTTGAATTGGAAGCTTGTGTTTCCTTATCCTTAGGTTGATGTTATAAATGAAAAGCAGAAGACTAAGAATGAAATAAAGACTGTACTGTTAGACCATTGATTACTGTGGAAGCAGCAAGACCCAGGCTTTGAGATGCAGCCTACAGACACATGGTCTTAGAGACCTGTACAGCTATGGCTGAAAGACCAAGGGTACAAAAAAAAACAGTAGGGGTTTTGCAGAGCTGAAGACCATGGTTATTATTGGGTACAGAGGAGTAGCAGGCAAGGTGGAGGGCATAAAAGTGCTGGTGTTGCAGATAATTCTTGGCTCAGCAAAACAGAAAACACTATTACAACGAAGACTGCTCATTAGTAAAGCTAAACAATTTCTGCAGTATTATGAGCATCTTGCTAGAGAGTGTTTATGGCAACCACAAGTCCCTCAAGTGCAAACCGCTTTTCTGAGTCTGCTGGGCAGTGGACACGTGTCCTGCTAGGGCAGAACAGTACCCCCTGGAAGTGACATCCTTGATACTGCACTCACCCTATAGAACAAGGGACTGTGTCCGTTGTGAACAAGTTCACAATGAGGATGTCTACCAGGAGGGGTCACTGGCAACACACCCAAGTTCTGAGGGGGCATTTGAATACCTCTACACGCAAATGTAACACAGGAGTTAGAGTGGAGGCATCCATGGAGGATGTGCAGCAATGGTAATGGCACATCTAGGGGTTTGGAGGTAGGCAATATGTAGAAGAATACAGATTCGTTACTTTAGGCCAGGTATCACTACAAGAACTGTGTGGAAGGTTTGTTTTAACCGCTCATGCCAACTGTTTGAACCTGGTGATTATGCTCAGCTCCATCTTGAAGCTGTCAGCATGCACAACCCTTTATACTCTTCCACTATTAATTTAAGCAATATGAAAGAAGAGAATTTTACACTACATCAGTATTCCCCTACAGAGTAAATGAGAGCTGTGTTTTTGATCAGGCTTTCTTCTTGGCTATCATTACTACAAAAGCAGTTGGGAACATAGGACACAGAACCCTGCAGTCTATCTGCCATTCTAAAATCATAGACAAAAAGTGGTACTATTTAATTGATCTAAATAATGGTAACAATAACCTCTGCTTTGCTGGGAATCTCACAGGACTTAGAGCGGTGAGGGATCTGACAGATGTGCAATTAATTGTTACAAAAGAGCTGCCTCACAAACTGGCGTGGTCTGTGCACAGGAAGGTCCTACTGAGATTGCCTTGCCTGAAGACCTGCTGCATGTTATATATGCATCATCTTCCTATCTGAGGGGAAAAAAATTTGGGGTATTTTTAAGCCAAATGATCACCATAGATATCCCAAGACCTCCTTCCTCCTTTTACACAATCAAACTTATCACAGTGTTAAGGATGTCAGAAACCTTGGCACTGTATTTGTCACAGGTGGTGTAATCACATCCATAATGGTACATATTGCCAGCTCTGCTTGTCATATGACTGTGCAGTTAACATGGATGTGAAAGTAAAGTGCCCCAGCTGCAGGCTGTGGTGCAGGTCTGGGAATGTTTGCAGAAGCACAAGGCCCTGGCTATTAAAAACCAAGTTGTTTATTTGGCTATGATTTTTTGTGAGAAATGCAAAGCCTGCATGGAAAGCATCACAGATGCTTTCACAGGCCGGAAGAGTGGAATGTGCTATGGATAGATCTGTCATCTAAACAAGCACCTGTGCTTCATGCCCATGTTCAAAAATCTAGAGGCAGGGAAGGGCTATGTTTTTGAGGACATAAAGTGTATGCAGAAAACAGGGATATATGTCGCAAATGACATTTTTGCCATGGAGTTAGCAGCATGTACTTCAGAAGCATTTAATTTCCCCCAGTATTGAGCCAATAGCTCTTTATCTGGTTCTGGCATCCAAACAGTGATTTTCTACTAGATTAATTGCTCTTTAGTACCCTATTTTTTCTACCTGCAAAACTAGTGTCATACTGTAATCTGGTCATATCATGCTTTTATTAATAGAAAATAGTCTAAATGTCTTACTCTGAGAGCCAATTTTCTTCATTTCCTGGAACAAACACTTTTATGAGTCTTTTCTGTACTTGTTTAAATATGCAGGCACCAATTCCTGCATTTTGAATTCCGATTCCAATACTGCTTTGTCTTCTGCCACACGCCATTATTGCCATATCAAAACCTAGTTATTAAGCCCCACCACAACTTCATGTAATTCTTCCTCTAAATTACTGTGCTCACCTGAGAAATTTTACTCGTTACTCATGCTACCCATTGGAATGCCTTTACTTTTTAATGACTTACTTTTTTTTAGAATCCTGGCAAACAAATATTTGCTTCACTGTGCGACAGGAAGCAGATCACATTTCTACTGATCACATTTTGTGATGAAAACAGTGTTGATAACACAGGGATGTTATTGCTGAGCAGTGCTTACACAGAGTCAAGGCCTTTTCTGCTTCTCACACCGCCCCACCAGCGAGTAGGCTGGGGGTGCACAAGAAGCTGGGAGGGGACACAGCCAGGACAGCTGACCCCAACTGACCAAAGGATATTCCATCCCGTATGATGTCACACTCAGCAATAGAAGAAAGAAGGAGGGATATTCCGAGTGATGGCATTTGAGTTCCCAAGTAACCATTAGTGTGATGGACCCTTGCTTTCCTGGGAATGGCTGAACATCTGCCTGCTGATGGGAAGTAGTGAATTAATTCCAAAAGAAACCCCTTTGGCTTGGTGACAGAATTCCTGTTTTCATCAGTTTTCTCAAAATATAAGGACAGTAAAGTTGCATAAGAGATGGCAGCTTGATCATAACACCTGCCTTTTCTGGAAAGAAAGATGTTGGACTGGATGAAGAAAGATACTCAGGGATGGGAGAGACAAAGCAAGGCTGTCCAGGTGATAATTGTATGGTCCCAGTCTTAACATGCAAAAAATACGGGTGTTGCTAATAGATTTTAAATTGTTTTATATAGTTATTTAATACAATAAGAATAATTTCATTATGCATTCAAAAACATTCAGTTGATACAAGTATTCTGTAGCCTATTCTTTCCTAATTCGGGCCAAAGTTGCCATAGGTGTTTAAGTTTGCTAGGCATTAGCAGACCCTTTCATTTCAAATGAAAGATGAAGTACACAAGTATTGAAAACATAATTTTCTGTGCTGACCATTGGTTGGGCTCCCTTTCACTGCTATTTTCTAGACTATTTTCTTGTTACTGCTTAAGTCCTTTGCTAGCATTGTCCATTTTGCACACCAGCCTTAACTGAATCCTGTTTCTAGGAGCAAGTTGGTGGGCAGCATATATGATTTTCTCATAATTTTGTTTGTTAAATTACAGCTGATTTCAGCTATATCAGCTTTCGTTGATTTATTTCCAGTTCCATATTCCTTACAACTCTTAAGTGATATTTAAAAAAACAAGTGTACTAATTTTATTCTTTCTTTTCTTCACCCTTTCTCTATAGTCCTACTCCTTCTATTAATATTAACATTCATTGATTTATTCTGTTGAAACATTTAATAAGGCACTCCCAATGTGTCATTGCTGAAATCAATGATAATATACCTTGGCAGCTCAGATGTATCAATATGGCAGTATCATCTATCTTTTCTATCAGTGTCCGTTCTGAAAAGCTCTTCTGGAAATCCACATTTGTTAAGACTTTCAGACTAAATCCAATAAGCTACAGAAAATGATACATTTTTCCTTTTATTTTTAAGATATGACCACCAAGTAAAGACACAAAAATAATTTTATTAGTTTCATTGTAGCATATCTTAGGAATAGTGGAGAAGGTGGAGAGCACTCTAACCCCCGTGTAGGAGATTACCAGCCAGAATAATAGTAATAGTTGCTTTCTACTTAGCTACATTAAAAAAAAAAAAAAAAAAGAAAAAAAAGAAGATTAAAAACATGAGCATTCTAGTTGCCAGTTGAGAACTAATGACTTGGAACTCTCCTGGCTGTATGTGCTGAGGGACCAGACTCTCCATATCCATGGCTTACTCAGTCTAACTTCAGAAAACCACTGCCACATGAGCTGTCTAACTAGGGAAAACAATGCCCTTCTCTTTATGCTGTAAAAGTTCAAAACTTTAAAATGGTGAAAAACTTGAAAGTTCAAAATTAAGCATCATTTCCTTGGCTGAAGCCATCTTCTTGGCTGCAAACCAGGTGATATTTCATGAAGAGTTACAAGGCTTTGCTCAGCCCCTAGCCTTTTCATAGTTTCCTGAACTTCCTGAACAGTTCAAGGTGTAACGTGCAACCAATGATTGTGCATCACTGTTGCACCAATGCAACTCAAATCAGGACTTGCCTTTGCATTACAGCATAGGCATTTATTCCTGTAAGGCAAAATTGGCTGATGTTGAGAGCTTATCTCTAAAAAAAAGCTGTGAGAACGGGTTGTTGTAGAGGTGTATACAGCTTTTCTAAAAGCAACTCGCATCTCTTAGTCAGTTAACTTGCAGCATGCAGTCTCTAGATAAGTGTGATCAAAGTCCATTTGATCACATGCAGGCACAACCTAGCCTGTTTTCCTGGAACCCACCATGGCTGTATTTGTCACTGAATTACCAGTGTTGAGTTGAGCATAGTTTCCCTTCAGAAGAAAAGCAATGCAATTGGATTATGCAGGGTTTTTTTCTGCCAAGTACTCCATGTCAGCACAATAATAAAATTCAGTTAAAGCAAAGTAGTATTAAAGCAAAGGTAATATTAACTTCTATTATATTATCTTCATGTTTTTACCTGCCATTCATTTGACAACGTATTGCTCTTTAAAGAACTCTCTACATTTTTCTAATATGCTTCTACGTTTTCCTCACTTATTGGGCGTTATGAAACTTGTTTCACAATTCATTTAAACCTTGGCAATGATTAACCTGCAATGCTAATGTTGCAAGTCAGTATCACTGTGTCTGCTAGCAGATGCCATTGAGAGGGTGGAGAGGCTATTCATTTTGGCAGAAGATAAGCTCGTGAGGCACAATTGCTTTAAATACTTCCATGATGAGTGAAGTTTTCCCGCCCCCAGTGCAGTGGTTTAGCAATGACAAAGAGGAACAGGTGCATGTGAAAAGTATGCTAGTGTACTAAGCAAACATGTTGGTGTTCCTACCTTCATCCTGCAGAGAGGTTTGCACTGCAGTTTTTTTAGTCAGTAAAAGTAGTTTATTTCACCACTTTTGTAACTAACAAAACTACCTCCAGTTGGCACATACTGTGCAGTCAGAAAAATCTACTATGCATGTTGTGCATGGTGCACGGGTGCATTGCCAGAGTTTTGGCACCTTTTCCACACCACAACCTTTCAGGTCAAGGTATACGTGAAACACTACATCAAGTGGACAAGGAACAAAATCACCCTAGTGCTATAATAAATTGAACTGCTGTCTTTTGAATGAACACACCCTACGTGGCTGGATCAATATTTAATGCAGAGGCCAAAGAAAGCCAGGTTTCCATTAGGAATTTTGGCATTGTCTCAAAACCACTCCATCTGTAGCTGCTTGCAAACATGTCAAAGTGGCATGCCAAACAAGCTAAAAGATGTAAAACCATAGCTCTGTGCCTTTCATTTCTGAAATTAAAAAAACCAAACAAACCCAACAAATTATACCTTTGCACATCAATAATTGTGGGAGCTTAACTGTCCAAGGAGACATCAATGTCCCAACCCACTGAGCCATGCAAAGCTGAGCATGAGTCAATAACTGTTAACAACTTCACAGAGTTGTAGCAAAGAGAGAAAAAATTTCAAGACACACTGCATGCATTAGCTTCCATTAAGAAGGAAAGCTACCTAGAGAATAAATAGAAGTACAAACAATAGTATGAAAAATGCAATGAGACAGGCTGAGGAAACAATGTGTTTGTTCTGTGACATATTGTTAAAGAAAGCACAGAGAGGGAAAGGATGGGAAAGTTAATTCTGCAAGTGATATTGAACAATGCAACAAGGATGAACAGAAATTAATGCGCTTGGAGCTCTAAGACAGCAATGCTGTTATATGCACCATAACACAGGGTAGGCCTTTTTCATAAGGGGAGATGGCTCTCATTCTGTTTTATCACCAGAAAAGATGGAACCTGTTGCAATTAGTATTCCTTTAATGTTTCTTATACGGCATGACAAACCACAAGAGCTAGGTCTCATGATGTCCCCACACCCCACAGTACTGACAAGAAGAGGCAAAAGTATAAGAGAGAACAGATGAGGAGGCTGAAGGCAACAGATAATATACGAGGCTTTCTAGTTCCCTTCTATTTTTCTGTTTTGTTAAAAAGCAAATTCTGTTGTGCCTAGTTAATGTGGGCTAGTGGTTGCATTTGTACAGAATCAGAAACAAGTAGTTTGCGAAGGACCTCTGGAGGTCATTTAATGCAGCCTCTTACACTAAGGGCAAACTTCAAGGGTAAACCAAGTTACACAGGACCTCATCCAGACAAGCATCAATGAACAGTCAGGACTGCCTGCTCCCTTTGGGAGAGAAGCCAAGCACGCTAACAAGGCTAGCAGGGCAGGAGCTTCACCAGCCGGGGACTGGTTCCACAGTACCCAAGTGAGGCAAGCAGGTCAGGCTCTGGATCAACAAAGCCCATGGTGAAGCATAGCTGTGATGGCACTGGAGGCAAGTACACCTATGGCATAGATCAGACAGGGACAAAAGGCCCAGGCCTGAACTTAAATGGAGCCCCTCAGCCCAGGGGCAGAGGGTGTGCAGGTGGAAGTGTCTCAGGTGAGGTTGGTCAGTGCAATTAAGGCCTATTAGTGCATTCAGTGTCCTGACAGCAAGTTTTAAATATCACTGTGGAGAAGGATGGAAGCAATAGCCTTCTTTGCTAGGTTTCTTCAAAAATAAGGATACTGAGCTAGAATAATATCACTCTCCAAATAGAGGAATTTCTGGTTGGAACAAATTAATCTGAAGTCTCAAAAGAAATTTGCCTAGTGTAGGCCTTTTCAATAATCCTGCTGGACAATTCAGCAACTTTATATGGCACTCCTGGAGTTAAAACATATCGTGGTTTCTTTGCATCTATTTCTTCCGTAACTTCCAACCATTTACTATTGTACTAGTCCTTGGAATAATCAGATCCCCTTATCTTTTGGGGAGTTTCTCAGCTAATGGTGTCTTCTTGTCTGCCTGCTATGTCTTGCATTTTGGAAACTTTCTCTGTTGACCAGTCTCAGTTACTGTCTAGAAAGGCAGAATCCCTATTCCAGGCTCCAGTGTCAGAGAGGTCCATGTGAAAAACACTGCATTGGCTAAGCCAGGTAAAGACACACCTTTTTGCTTTGCTGCTTATCCATCTGATCTTTTCAACAAAATGGACAATATGCAGGTTTTCATACAGTAAACTGAAGTCACAAATTGAAGAAATGCTGCCGTCTGTCATAGCACTTTAGGAGTCTCCCAGCCTCATGGACTAAAAAGCACTATAAACTATCACCGTGTAAACTAATGAGAGCATAAAGTGGCCCAACTCAGTCTGAGGATTTCTACACAGCTCAGCCATGGAAAGCTTTATCAAACCAATAAAACTCTTGAGTTTTTTTTCTTATTACAGAAGCCACAGGAGTTTACTGAAAGATAGAATTATGTCATGCAAAGCCTGCCCATGAGCCACGAATATTGCTCTGCTAACAATTCAAGTAGAATCAAGATATGTATGTGCATTTAATGGAAAGAGACTCATTAAAGGATTACAAAGCAAATCTCAGCCTTGTTAGAAATCTGTGTTGTGATATCAGCACATGCTCTGGCATATCATAACTCAGTAAGCATGCTGGCATTGTAACCATATGTGACACCCCTAATTTCCCCAGCCTTCGGTCAGCTAAGATTCATATACCTTCTGAATGGAGGAATAGCTGTTGAATCCAGTTGTGTTCTGAGCCTTTTATAAGTAAAGATATTTGCCACTGGTTTTGCAAATACTGGCCAATAATTAACATACCCAATTTTTTGTGATGGTATCCTAACATGCTTCATACTGCGGTGGCTACAGCTTCCTAAATCATTCCAGGAAAGGATCCTCCAGAATGTTCTCTATCAATTACTTTGTTATTTAGAAAGAACGAGGAATCAACTGTGCTGCCATATGCCATATTTCAGTAGCATTCCACCTTCATACTAGCATGTGCTCTTCTATCAGCATGCTCTGACCCTGGAAGCTGTGGCCAACTTCCTTCATAATGGAGAGGTCATAGAGGATTTCTGGAGCTGCTGCTGGGTATTTCATATCCACAAAGCAGTGTGATTACACCACTGTGGTCTTGTTCAGCCTGCCTAAAAAGTACCTAAAAACTTGCATTGACTATGTTGGCAATGACTAATTTCATCAGGTTTTCATAGGCTTCCATTTCCATGTGCTCTGAATGCAAGATAGACACATAGTCTGACACTTCGCTTCAGGTGAGTCTTAATGATCACCACAGATATGAAAAGCTACCGCAGTATCTCTGCAGAAATGCCTTAGGCATGAGCACTTGGGCAATGGAAACTCTCTGGCTCTCACAAAGTTAGAGTCCATTGCGATGTGCTAACCTGAACTGTGTTCCAGATGACAGTGATAATAGACTGTAAGGAATCAGGTGATGGCAGGTTGTGATGCCCCTCTCCTCTCGTTGTGGAGAGATAAGTAGTCAATAAACTAAGTCTTAGAACAGTACCACTTGGTGTGGTGCACAGGACTCTGGGAAACACTTTTTTGTACACAGGAAATAAAAAGTACAGTGTAGCTGGCTTGCATTTTGGTCCAGTAAGAGACAGAAATATTTGAAGAGTCAGGAAGGTCTGGTAAAGGTCACTGAGAAGGTGTCACACTCAACTTGGGTTACACTGTATCCTTTTTGGAGTTACCACTTCCCAAGATAAATGTTCACTTCCTGCAGTCCTGATCCTCAGGTATATTTATGGCTGTATTATGATGACTCTGATTGATTATAATGAATCTGTTCGATTCAGATTACAAACATTTCCCCCCATTACTTATTATTGCAACCACTGTCACCCACAGACGTTACTAGAAAATCTAAATGGCTGATGGAAAAAGTGTCAGAGCAAATCCTAATCTTCCTTGCTCCGTGTCTTACGTTTCGTTACCTTTCTGCCTCTGTTATCACCTTGAGATCTGTCAAGAAGTGGTTTTGAAATATATGGAAGGTATATGGAGTTAATTCCATAGAAATTTCCAACCAAATTTCAGCTGGTACCAAATCAAATGCCTTGGCTATTTTCATGTGGGCTGTAACACTATAACAACTTTAACTGTTCAGACATGTTATCTTGTCCCCCAAAATTTATATATCACGATCATCTTTCCTCAAAACAAAATTACCATTGAGCCAGTTAGCTCAACTTTCCTGAGTCACTCTTCTTCCTTTTTTTAGGTGTTGATGACTCAATATTGATATGGACAATCATTCACTCTTTTGGAATTTTCCCAATTTTTCAAGATTTCTAAAAATTTAACATTCCTGAGTTCAAGAAGTCACTGGATAGCTTATTTTCAGTTTCATGCACATAAACTGCATTAGTCCCGATAACTTGAAAATGTGTAATTTTATTAAGATTTTTATTGTCAGTCACATAGAAGACAATGATCTGGATGTATAAAGCATTTTTCTTTCCTTCTTTGCTATTTCTGCTTTTACTTTTTTTTCCTGTGACAATAACTGTATATTTTTTTTATTTCTAGTGATTTATTTCTAATATCTAAATAACATCAAAGACAATACAAGTTTTGAAGGTATTGGTGTCTTAGTGACATCCTTAATTTCCTTAGGCACATGACTTGTTTTAAATCATAACATATTCATCATTAGCATTAATTTAATCCGTTTTCTATTCTCAGTATGTAAACTAGCTTCATTATACTTTCACATCTCTTCATGTGTTCTGGGGTTTTTTTGGAGGGGGGAGGTGGTTGAGCACTCAGTAGAATATTCACCCCACAAGTCCAGTTTTGTTAACAAGAGGAATGCCTTCTAAAGGTCTATCTGGATATATCAGTTTGAATTGGTGGTGTACCTGCTGCATTCCTATCTTGCCAAACAGAAGGATGGTGATGGTCCAGAGCTCTGTGTTTTCAGTAAACATCACAAACTGAAAGCTTTTGCTTTTTTTTTTTTTTTTTAGCAAAACACTCATGTAATGTTATGATTCCAGCATTGTGCTTTTTAGACACAGATCTACGTAATGTCTTAATCTTATTCTCCTTTTGCTCTTTTTTTATTGCTTATTCCTAGAAGGGTACCATCAGAGTAGCCTGTTGTTAACCGTGACATGTATCACAGCACTACTTATCTGATGCTATTTGAAGGGAAATGACAATAAATCAACGTAAGAAGTGTGTTACTTTTCCCAGTCCCAGGTCCTCATTGTGCAAAAAATTTTAAGAGGCTCACAAATCACAGCTCTTAGATTACAGGATGTCCCTGTAATGGGGGACAACCCACAACCCTGTATGAACTTACCATCCTTGCTCCACAGAACTGCACCTATTTTTTGTCAGATGGCTCTCCATGGTTATGACAGAGGAAGCAGAAGAGAGTTGGAAGAAGAAGTGCTGCCTTTATTCATTCAGAAGTTTTTTGGTCCAAAGCTTCTCTTTCTTTGGCTCTTAGCTATTTTAGACGGAAAATTTGTAACAGGTTGAAGTAAAATTGAAGGCTGCAGTCCTAATTTCTCCCCATTCAATCTTTTGTGCATGCAGTATGATACTGTATGATACAGTTTTCATCTTTATAGTACCTGAGTTTCTTTCCATAGACTCCTCAAGGCACCAGATGGATTGTACTTAAAAAATGATCAGTTATTTAAAATTTTCTTCTCAATGCTCATATGTGATCCCATGCCTTACTATACATTGCATGCTCTTCAGTCCTTCTTTTGAGGAGGGAATTGTTATTTCTTATATATGTCTTAAAATTACATTTACTATTCTAATTCATCATTGTATCTAGTTCCTTAGTACCATTAATTTTGATAACAGTCTGTACCATGACAAAATGAGCTTTAACATTAAAAGTGCCCCAAAATATCCTTGCTTCTGCAGGTAACATCATTAACATACTGGAAATCTGCTATCACTAGCAGAGACACCATTCCAGTCGCTTTCTTGAGCTTGGAAAAAGACAAGCGGAGGATGAAGAGACACATCCCCTACACAGAAACTCCTTTTTCATGCAGCCACAATTCTCGTTACTGTAGTTACACCATGGTTTGAATGGGATGGAACTGGAAGCCCATCCCAGATATCAAAATGTTATCATGCCTCTCTCCCTCTCCTTTTCCTGCTGCCCTACCGTCTCCACATCTGCCACTTTACTGCCACCTCTGATCGCCAGAATCATTTTCCCCACCCTCTTCTTTGAAGGCCTCTATGCTGTGGGACAGACTATAGTGTTAGGTAGACAACTTCCATCCCACTGAGGCATGGGACCCACAAACCCACCAGCGTCCCCTTCCAAAAGGCATAAATACCGACGGACATGAATATAGAGTCTTTCTGCTCTATTCTAGCACTTTGCTGGGAAGGCAGAATAGCAGGAGACAAGAAAAAGGCCTGTGGCTTCCAAGTCTGTTTTCTCTACTTTTGGAGTGGAGATGCTACAACCTCCTCTGGGAAGGAAGTTTAAAGTAACCAAGAGCTACGGCTCATCACCAGTGCTATATCATTAATATTTAATTTGATACACCGCCCATTCACTGATTCATTGATTCTGCTTCACTTCAGGTCAGAGCTTACACGCTGACTCCAACCTGAATCACAGGGCCTTCAGCTGTCCCCTGCAACCCATGGCTGCTGTGCAGGAGAGCAGATTTCTGGGAACCACCTTAATCTCCTGATAGTCCCAAGGTACACAGTGGACTTTCTCCTCCACTTGTCCAAAAGGTGACCCACAAAGCTCCTGCTTGGGTCTTCTGGATGCTGCCATCCTTTTAGAGACCTGGAGAATCAGGGCCCTACAGTCTGGCTCTGGTTTCCTTTGGAAGACAGTTTCTGTCTGTTGGGATCTGAGGACTAGCAGCCTGGTGGTCCTAGTGCTGCAAGGATATCTGAGAAAGAGAGGAAGCATTTTTTGTGCCTAACAGCCATAGCTGAAACCCAATAAAACCGGGGCGGCTCTCACACATTCAGACACACGTGCACACCCTTCTTGGGCTGTTTCCCCAGTGGCACTAGCTCGACTCACGGCAGCGGCTCCTCCCCGCCAACGCCCCGGCGCTCCTCTCACCCTCCGCGGAAGAGCAAAACCTCCCACCGACCTGCCTCGGTTCCGATCTGGGAAGTTGCGTGTATGTAAATCAGAGCTAGTCATAGCACCCCCTTCCTCCTCCTTCTCGCCCCCGGGGAGGCCGCGGCCCGGGCCCCTGCCTCTCACTTCAGCGCTGCGGCCGCAGCGCCGTCAGTCAGGTGGTGAGGGGGCGGGGGCGGGAGGGGGCGGTGGGCGGCACCGAGCCACCGCCCCCTGCTGCGTGAGGAAATGGCTCTCACGTGAGGGAGGCGGCAGCGCCGCGCTTACCCTGCCCGCTGCCCTGGGAGGAGGCGCCAGTGGGTCCCGGGGCCATCTGCGCCATGCCGACCAGCTTCACGGTGGTGCCGGTGGAGGCGCAGGGTGAGGAGCGGGGGCCGGCGGAGCGGGATGGGCAGCGGCAGGAGGAGGAGGAGGAAGAAGAAGACGACGAGAGGGACCGGGGCTCCGGTGAGAGAGGGGGGAGCGGGGAGGTGCCGGGGGGGCAGCGCCTGAGGACAGCACCGGCGCTTTGTGTGCGGGGGAGCGCGGCTGCCGCGTGGGGCGGGCCAGCTCGCCGCCGGAGGGCCCCTGTAGCCTGTGGAGAGGCCGCATCGCCTCTCCGCAGCGGGCGGTGCTGGGGCTACCTGTCCAGGTGGAGAAGTGCGCCTCGGGAGAGGGCGAAAGTCCGGCGCCTGGGGTGGCTGAGAACTTGTTTCTCTTTGTTTCCTTAAGCCGTCGCCGCCGGCCGAAAGGAGGAAATGCGCACGGGCGGCTCCGGCTGGGGGAGCGCAGCAGCCCGGGGGTGGGCGCAGTGCCCGCCCGGGGCGGCGTGGGGCGGTCAGTCTGCCTCCCGCTTGCAAGGGGGAGCGGGAGTAACCAGTGCCGCAGGCAGTTCAACAGGCAGGCGTAAAAGCTCTGTTTAAAAGCCAAGTCCTGCTGGAGCTCACTGGAGAGAGAGGTAGGAGGGGAGACAGACTTTGGAGAAGAGCACAGTCTTAACCTGGCTTGCTCCAGGTGTTTGTCCAGCCATGGGCTTTTGCACCAGCGACCGTGTCATGGGTTAAGTAGATGTTCGCTAGCTGATGGTGTGGTGGTAGGAGCCTTGCCTCCTGCTAGGCCTTGCCCCTGAAGCCGCCTGGGGGAGCAGAATCAAGCCTGAGGTGAAGCTCGGGCATCGCCAGTGAGGGTCTGGTCAGGGCAGCCTCTTCTGCAGCGGGATGAGTATTTGTCTACAAGTGGTGGTGGGGAAATAAGTGCTTTTCTCACTCGGATGATAAAGTACTGCTAGGGAAGCAGTAAGTCTTTATTCCTTTGGCTCAGAAACCCTTAACGCTTCCTCTTTCTGAAGCGTGTTGCAGCGGCAATACCAAGTATGGTGCTTGAATCACTGCTAGCACTATGAGAGCTAGTTGGATCTTGCACATTATTTTGGACACGGTGTTTTCTTAAGGTTTGGTGGTTTTTTTTTTTTTTTCAATGTTAGATGATCACAGGTGAAAAGATGGGTTTTTGTAAAAGGCAATTCCTCGTAATGGCAGCTCCTTTTTGTGGTATAGATCAGATAAATAAGGCTAATATCATGTGATGTGGGATGTGAATGTAAAGAGATGAAAACAGGTATTTGAAAAACTTAATATATTTACATTATATATACTACATGTAGTTGCATTTCCTTTGGTATATTCAAGTGATGAGCAAGTGTTCTAATAACTGCCACTTTTTTTTATTCCAAACTAAATGGAATAGAAAAACTAAAGTAGTATAAACTGTGGCAACGGTTTGTTTCCTGTACTGGATGGATGACAGCAGTACAGCATTAATCTGTCTGGGCAATTTTCCTTATGGTAGAAGAGCTAGTCAGAAAGGCATGGAGTGTGGTGTTTGGTCAGATGGCTTCTCATAATACTCAATACAGGCATAGTTAGACAGGAGTTGTTAGACCATGCATATATATGAAGCATCTGGAAGGCTTGGAACATTTGGAAATCTTGGGAGGGCAAGGAGAAGAGTGGAACTAGCACAACCTTTAGGGTTGTGATTAAAACAAAAAAAAGAATAATTCTTCATGCAATTAAGTAGAATTTGTGTGGAGTAGCAATTACATTTGCAAACTATGTTTAAATTATCTACTGTTCTGGATCTATATCGCCTGAGCAGATGAATTTGTGTATGACTGTCCTGTTAATGTGCCTGTAAAATAGGGAGTAGAGAAGAAAACACTGAAAAGAGAAGGCATTGACTTGTAAACACGGTATAGTCGGAGAGCTCTGACTTCATTAAGAGATCAAATGCTATACTTGGATACAGAGATTTGGGAAGTGAATGATATACTTAATGTTGCCTTAGGTATTACATGGATGTTTGTGGTCCTTAAACCAGTAATAAATAAAATTGTTAAATTAATGCTGTGTAATCAAATAATTCTCCTTGACTTATTCTTCTGAAAACTAAAGAATTCTAAAATACTAGTACAGCTAAAAGCTGTTGTAATTAAGCCTATCTAAAAGTCTGCTGCTCAGAGGAGTGCTTGCCTTTCTGCATGCTCCAGCCTTGAGGAAAAGGCTAGGGAGTAAAACATTTCCTTCCCTGCCCTCTTCCACATCCCTGGGTTCCCTTCCTTTTTCCTGCATTTGACCTTGGTGCTCATCAGACACTTCACTGGCCTGGTTCAACATGCTAAACTGGCAGAAAACTAAACTCCTGCAGAGGGGAAAAACACGCTTCCCCTGTTTTGGAATTGAGGTGAGTGAGTGCTGCAAAAAGTCTGAGAATGGCTAAAGTTGCGTTAAGGTGGGAGAGGGGTAAAGCTGAGAGTGGAGATGGAAGTAAAAAAAGAGGGAGCATGGGAACTTCCCTTTTGGCTCACCCTTAGCCTGTATAGCTCAGCATATAATTTTGTTCCAATTGTTCAGGAATCTAGAATTTTATCGGTTTTGATTGAATTGTCTGGCTTAAAAACCAAGTAGTTATTCTGGAATTTCCTTGACTGTACTAGTACCTTGTTTAAAAAAACAAAAAACCCAAACAAACAAAAAACCCCAAAACAACCAAAAAAACCCAACCAAACAAAAAAAAACCAACAAAAAAATCTCCACCAAACCCATGATGCTGTTTTTTGGAGGGAAGCAGGCTGTATGCTGCTTAGTCATTAGATCACCAGTAAAGTAGTTCTGGTATCTTATTTGCAAGACACTTATCAATTATTCTGTGCCTTTATCCCCTTTCACACATTCTTCTCTGATACTCATCTTTGTAATAATGGAGTAAGCTGGGATGTTATTATTCTATGCTCTTCACTCCTTCATAATTGAGCTATTTGGCTCACTATTGTAGCACTGACCAAAGTAGTACTTGGGAAAAGTAGGGAGGCAGAGTGGAAATTAATGATTGGATTGAACAATATAGTTGAGGATCGGAGCCTGCTGACTCAAATATGCACAAAGTAGCAGAAAGCATATGTACCTGTGTCTTTTAATGTGTTTATAATACACTACATGGAAAGGGTAGTCAGGAAGTAGTAACTGGTTGAAGAATGGAAGGAAACAGGAGCCTGTTGTAGGCAGTAATGGATGAAGTTTTATGAGAAATTCTGGGTTTGAGTGTTGCGCTTTTTGTTTGTTTTCTTCACACATATCAGTAGTGACTGTCTGTTAGATAGACCTGTCAAAACTTTGTAAAGTTAACCAAATCTCTATTTCATTAGCAGCTCTGCATGTCAGGTGTTTCAAAGCATAACTAGTATTTTTAGCATCCTATAGTATAATTTACCTAGCCACAGCAGTGTCTTATTTAGAAACCAATATGAGAACTAACTCCTACAAAATCTTTTTAAATTGAAGACCCTCAAATACAAGGAATATCAATGGCAAACCTGGTCATCTGCCAAGAAGTCATCATATAACTAATGAAACACGAATGCTGTGAATTTCTGTAAAATGCTAATTCCTGGAAAACTAGGAAGTAGTTGAGGCAGGTGTATGCATATATATATATATATATATGCATGCAATGGAGGGCAGACAGGCTAATATCACTGAGATGTCTAGTATATTTTCAGTCAGCTTCTGCTTAAACACAGAACCAGTCTGTATTTCAGAACTTACTATACAGAAAAATACATTATTACATGTTCCCCTTCATCCCATGGGAGTTTGTGCAGTTTTCTGTACCCTGAAAAAATGCGAACTGATGTCTTCACTATTTTTTTTCATCTCAACAGGTTAGTTACCACTCTCTGCCCTGTTCATGTTCTTAGCCAGTAGTGCACACAGTGTTTCCAGTAGTGGCTAAAGGCTCAGGTCTAGGCATATGCATGGGAGCATGGGCTGGCAAATATGGTACTGTTTTCCACATGCTCTTCCAGGCTCCAACAGCTTGTGGGCCAGAAAAAGGTGAGCCTTCTATGAAACTGGATTAGCTTCTCTTTTTTTGGTGAGTTTAGTTTTTTAGGTTAAGTTCTAAATTTGTTTGTATTCTAAATACACTCAGCAAATTCCTCTTCCGTTCTCTTACGCAGCCAGGAATTAATGTATGTTTTTGGCACCTCAGAAACTGTGGCAGTAAGATCTCCTGCTCAAAGGCAAATTACCTCTTGTTTGTTTCTCTTCTGATCCAGTCATCAGATTAAAGGCATCAAATCACGCCTAATACTTGTCAGGTCCCTTTCCAGATCACTCAATTTTATAAACCTTGTCCCTGTCAGCTTTTTTCCAAACTGAAGACTCTTACTTAGTCATTCTTTACATGGAAACTATTCCATACTTACTGTTCTACTTTCTGTCTTTCTCTGAACTTTTTCCACTTCTGTTCATTTTGAAATGGGGGAAGTTCCAGAATTGCACATGATAATCGAGTTGCGAACAAACAGTGATTTTTTTTTTTTTAATACCTTTGTCTAACATCGCCTTTTTTCCCTTTTCATTTCCTTTTTGAAAAGCGATTATTGAACTGGTATTTTTATGAAACAATCATAACCAAAATATCTCATTCATGAGAGGTAATGATCAGTTGGAGTCCAGCTGGTTTAGGATTGTTTTCCTTTGTGTATGTGTATATCTACTCTTAAATTTCTACATTGAATTTTGCTTGTTGGTTTAATGTTCATTTAATCTCGGAGATCTGCAGCTCTCCACAGTTGGCCTGTGCCTTGACTATCCTAAATAACTTGAAACAGTTTCAAACTGTCACATCTCTGGTCACCTCATGTTTTTTGTTTTTGCTGCTGTTTTTTATTAGCGTGTGGAACAGCATGTGTCCCAGCAGAACTTCAATGACCATCTCCATCTCTGAAAGTAGACTCTATTTGTCTTCTATTTTCTTACTCAGTTATTTACCTATGGCTTATCTAATACTTTCTCTTTTATTCTATGGCTGCTTTATTTCCTTAAGTATGTTCAGAGGAGGATTTCATCAAAAGTCTGTTGGAAATCTTGGCAGACTGTATAAATTAGGTTTCCATTATCCATGTGCTTGTTGATTCTTTCTCTTTTAGGCATGTGAGACAGAATCTCCCTTTACAGAAGCCGTCTTGGTTGTCCTCCTCCGCCACCCCAATATGTCATATTGTATTATACAATGTTGGAATGGAATATATTATTCCTGTTGCAGATAAACATATATCTGACATTTGATATCAGGTGTGGGAGTTACACACAGAGTTTTTCTTTGCTCTGAGGGGCATTCGCTGTCCAGGTCAACTCCTGATGTATGTCCAGCTCTGCCAAGGTGCTCTAATTGATCCTTTCATGGTTTAATATAGGTACATGTATCATTGTGAATATAAATGTTTCTGTTAGCTATTGATAGCTCCAAGGGAAATGGGGGCAAATAAAGGAGGCAGAGTTAAGGATAATAAACGTAAATAACTTCACTGTGGGGCAAGTGGTCACTTAGCATTTTGTAACTGTTTAAACATTTCTTTTATACCGTTGCAGTTTTGACCTTTTTTGTGAAGAGGGGATCTTAATGCTTGAAATGGACAGCAAATTATTATTTTTACTCTATTGTGTTAATTTCATGTGAATGAAATTCTAATGTTCTCTTACTGTACTTATTGCCTAAGAGCTAAATGTAAATAATTCTAGTCATAAAACATCTTAAAGTAGAATATTCCAGGACAAAGTAACATCAAATATGGTGATATCGATGCTCATAATTTTAACTTCTCTGATCCTGAAATGAAAATATTATTACTGAGATTTTTTGATCTTATTGCTGATTTTTCTTTTGGTGATAATACTTTTGCCACTATCAGAATATGGTGAGTAAAGGTCTTCTGGTGTAACTGGTTTTTACAATTTTTCATAACGGAACTTTGCTTGTAATGTTTTGTTGTCTTATAATTTAACATAATAACAGTCATCTTAAAAAGCTCACAGGTAAGCATTGTAAAGGCTGCCTTTGCTAAGGGATATGGTTTGTTACTGCATCGCAGATCTTATTAGCTGCTGCTGGCAAAAAAAAAGTGTTTCTGTTCTCTCCAGTGCTACTGCTTGTGAACTGATTTAGGGAGCCAAATCGGCAGGAAACTAGCTATGACAGGAAAAGAGTTTGGTTTTTTTTTTTAAAAAAAGTTGTTTTAAGAGGCTTTATTTCCTTGAATCAGCTCATTGCAGATCAACAGTGGTGTTCCACCCCCCACACCAACACAGAAAACCACCCCTTTTGGCAGCACTAACTTGATTAATCTTTCCTGCATCTTTGAACTATGTTGTTGCTTTACATAAAAATAGTTACTAAAGCCTGGGGAATGAAACAATTAGCGCTATATTTATTTGCTCTCTAGACTAACGAACTATAGAATGTTATCACAGGGGACTTATTTCCTGAATCTGAGTAGAAATATTACTGAGTAGAAATTAAAGCTTGAGGGTTCCCCCTTTTAACAAAATGTATTGCTTGGTTTAAATTAATTCTCCTACCAGTTTTTTTTTTTCTACACAATCCTTTTGTGGCTTATGTGGTATTTTTTGCATAATCCAATAGTATTTCTTTTCCTACTTGATTCGACGTACCAGTTGAAAAAGGAGCATTTCTGATATACACTATAGTTTGTATGACTGCAATTATTTGTATGCCATGGCTTTGTGAACTGACCAGACAGTAGCTAGCGAAATTTTAATTCTGCTAATAGTGTAGCTTATCCTGCCAGGTTTCAATTTACCTTCCGCTACCCCAAGCTAATAAGAGTACTTCAGGTTTGGAATACGTTTTCCTTGGCTTTTTGCACCTTTGACACAGTGGTGACAGCAAAGACATATTTGGTGGAGGTGTCATTGCTCTCGGCAGTGGTTGTGAACATTTTTTCCTTCCCTGCTAAAAGAAAAATACATGGTGAAGTGCATTGGGTTTACGTGGCAAGGTTTTGGTAGCGAAGGGTCTGCAGGGGTGGCTTCTTGAGAGGATGCCAGAAGCTGCCCCCGTGTCAGACATAGCTGATTCCAGCCAGCTCCAAGATGAGCCAGCTCCAAGACGGACCCGCCACTGGCCAAAGCTGAGCCTATCAGTGATATTGGTAAGAAAGGGTAAAAAGAAAAAGCTGCACAAGAGCAGCTAAGAGAGAGGAATGAGAATATGTGAGAGAAACAACTATGCAGACACCAAGGTCAGTGAAGAAGGAGGGGGAGGAGGTGCTGCAGGTGCTGGAGCAGAGATTCCACTGCAGCTTGTGATGAAGACCATGGGATGCAAGTTGTCCCCCTGCAGCCCATGGAGCAGATATCCACACTGCAGCTTGTGGAGGACCCCACACCAAAGCAGGTGGATGTGCCCTGAAGGGAGCTGTAACCCATGGAGAGCCCACACTGGAGCAGGCTCTGGGCAGGAACTGTTGCATGTGGAGAGGAGTCCATATTGGAGCAGGTTTTCTGGCAGGACCTGTGACCCCATGAGGAGACCCATGCTGGCGCAGTCTGTTCCTGAAAGCCTGGTGACCCAATGGAAAGGACCCATGCTGGAGCAGTTCTTGAAGGATTGCATGCCATAGGAAGGACCCTATATTGGAGAAGGTCATGAAGGACTGTCTCCCGAGGATGGGACCCCATGCTGGAGCAGAAGAGTGTGAGGAGGAAGGAGCAGCAGAGACAGCACGTAATGAACCAAATGCAACCCCTGTTCCCCGACTCCCTGTGCTGCTCAGGCGGAGGAGGTAGAGAAGTTGGGAGTGAAGTTGAGCCTGGGAAGAAGGGAGGGGTGGGGGGAAGGTGTTTCTAGATTTGTTCTCATTATCCTACTCTCCTATTAATTGACAGTAAATTAAATTAATTTCCCCAAGTCAAGTCTGTTTTGCCCATGATGGTAATTGCTGAGTGATCTCCCTGTCCTTTTCTCTACCCATAAGCTTTTTAATCTTATTTTCTCCCACTGTTGTGTTGAGGAAGGGGAGTGATAGAGCAGCTTGGTGGGCACCTGGTGGCTAGCCAATGTCAACCTGCCACATGAAGTCTATGAAAACTGCAGTCTTTCTGATTTTATATGCAAATTTTCAAGTAGTTGCAAAATTGGACAAAGTTTTGATGCACTAGGTTGTGCAACCTTAGGTTCTTGCTATGCTGCCCTGACCCTGCTTTACAAGATGTATAACTTTTTCTTTGGCAGGTTTGCAATCCTCAAAATTGCAATTCCTGAGTTTTAGGGCATCAAAAGTGTTATCTACCTGTTTTTAAAGGTCTGACAGTAATCTTCAGAAGCAGATTCGTATTAGCAGTGTACAAACTTAAAGATGGTCCCTGAATAACTTTGCTCTTGAATCACAGCTATAGGAAAGAATGGCTTAATAATGTCTGTGTCAGTTAGACAGTATTTATTATCTGCTTGCTGATTTCAACAGTTATCATTCTTAATTAGGTACCATAATTAGCTGTATCCTTTAGCTAATTCATAGCAACAAAAAATAAGCATTCAACCTGTTTAAGCAATCATTTTGGGAACCTTTGGGAGGTGAGACGTTGAGTGGTAACTGCTTTGCAAAAATGGATTTTTTTTTAAACTCATGCCTGTCTTCTGAAAAAAAAAATTCTATCTTTCTGGGAGAAAAAAATGAAAAACTTGTTCTGTTTCTTGCCTTCTGACAAGGGGCACGCAAATTTGAAACTTTTTAAAATTAAAAGCATTTTCCTACAAGCTTATTTTTTGAAGAGAATAAAACCTTTTAGCAGATTTATTCCAATCTTGAAGAATGGGAAGCTTGCATATTTTTCTTCTAGCTTCAGAAAGGAAAGTTTAGAACATCCTTGAAAATATGTCAGAACTTTGCTTTGTTACCTGTAGAACTGTCCTGATAGAAACTTACTGGGACATAAACAACCTAATAGCTTGCTGCCATTGATTAGTGACCAATCCTATCTCTATCACTCTACTGGCCTTTTTTGCTTTGTGGAACATCTGCTGAGGACTTGCACAAGCTGCTTTATTTTGCTAGTGAGGAACAAGAAGCAGTCCCTGGGGGAAAAAAAAATCAACATGGGGAGGTACAGGACGCAGGCTTTTTGCAGCACTAGTGAGTTAAAGCAACTCTTTTAGGGGCCTAGTAAGCACCAGAGCTGGTTCTAGGAAAGAGGAATTTTGGGAAATTGGCTTGGAAGGAGTCTTCAACCCTTTTGCCTTTCCACAGCTGACCATGCTTGTGGCATAGGTGTTAGGATCACAGAGGAAAAGTAGATTTCGGATGTGATTCAAAGATTTGACCACAGCAATAACATCCATTTAATAGAATTGAAACAGTTTGTATGAAGTTGTTTAAGGCTAGTATAGAATGTGTGAAATAGATTAATGCATAAACTAGAAAACAGTGATGTATCTAATTTGAAAGAGAATTAACAAATTATGCAGCCAGTCTAAAAGAGGACTCCTTTATAACTTCAAAATACTTTTTTTTAAAAAAGAGTGCTTGCAAAGTTACTGGAATTACATTTTAAAGTGTTTTTTATCTGCTACATCTTAAGTACCATTAATGCAAGCTCTTTCTACATAAAATCAATGTTTAGCAGCTATACTTATGGTTAACTTGCTTAAGATCTGCTAATATGTACTTGATGCATAAAATTATCTTTTTTAATATAGATAGATCTTTGGAATAGGTTAATACTACCTGTTGCTAACGTATACTGATCTGCTTAGTGGAAGTATCTTAAAGTGGATTTATTTGATCAAAAGGAAACTTTATATTTATTTATTAGGTAAAGATGTGGGATGTTTTAGTAACTTGATCCTGCCCATTTCACTAAGCATGGTGTTTATGGCTGACAGAAATCCTCCAGCTTAATTCTCTTTAGAGAGTTCTGTGACTGTCCTGTAGTTTGGCTGTGTCATGTGCATGCTTCACACTGCATGAAGCCTTAATGACTTGTTTCAGGATTAATCCAATACTAGTGAGAAATAGGATTTGAGGTCTTACACAAAGCTGGGAGGAAGTAATTGTCAGTTTCCTGTTTCAATTCTTGATATGTGAAGAATCAGCAGAAGGGAATGACTTGATTTTCCTTAATGATGAGTGAACAAGATTATGAAGAAAGTGGACCAAATCCAAGTGAGTCTCTTTAAAAGACTGGTTCTAATGACTCTTTTACTGAAACGGCAGGTTCTGTACTTCCAGCTATATTATAAAGAATTTGTAAACAGCTTTTGCAGTGTGTTTTCATTAGAAGTAGGCTGTGCTTGATTATAATAGTAGCCTAAGTAAAGAAAAACTAAAATTTAGTGATGTTGATAAAGTGATGGATGTAGTATTAGAATCCTCCATTATGTAAAGGGGTTTACAAGGAGCTTAAGTACACCTTGTTCTGCTTTTCAAGATAACTTACATAAATTGTGCTAGTCATTGAGAAAAATGTAAGAAATCGGTGATATAGTAAATATATTTAGACATTTCTTTACTAAAAAAAGCAATAACCTGCAACTTTGAAGTAGCTTGCACTGAATTCTTAAACTCATCTGATGCAAAAATTCAGAGGTAAGATATGTTCAAACAAGGTTATTGATGCCTTTTCGTAATTTGAATTAAAGCAAGGTAGTGGCTTTTGAAAACTTGAGTTTGTTAGAGCTCTAAAGAATACTTTATACATTTTTTGATTAGGAGTGGTAAGAATTGAAACTTTAAGATAGTCTGAGTTCTCTTTAGTTGCCTGCCAATCAAAAATTTCGACATACAGAAAGTAACTATGCATGATAGAGAAGATAGAATTACAGTTTTTGCCACAGGCAGCTTTCTTGGACACTATATATCAGTTTTAGTGACTTTTAAACTTTATATATTTTTACCTTAAAGTTTATCTACATTAACAGTAAATGTTTGTTTACCCTTGTGCAAACAGGATCTTATCTTCATATTCTGAGTTTGTAGTGCTTTGTTCTTTATGTGACCAAATACTAACTTAATGAAAATGTTACCATAGTTTTTATTAAAAACTGTTATTTTTCACCTGGAACCTAATTCAAGGTATGTGGACTGGATGTGCACTTTGGATACTGTGAAAGGTTAGGACTTTTCTGTGAAGTATTATTCTTCAACTACATTCTGCTTTAGGCAGCAACATATAAAGTTAGAAATTTCTGGTGGGAAGCAAAACTTCTTAGTTTTACACATATACTTGTTTAAAGAACAGGTATACCTTATCATAACCAAGCTATCTTATTTGAGGCCATGTGGTTCAAAAGTTTTAGATCATTCTCACTTTGACCACCACCTGTATTCTTTTGCCATATAAAAAGAATCTACTTTTATTTTTCAGATAGATATTAAACTCTTACAGCATGCCAGGAGACATAGATGCTTGCTTTTTTGGACAAAATGTGTTTGAATACAAAGGCAAATGTGAACATTTCTTGAATGTGAATAATAATGACACACATAGTGTGGCATAGTGAGGAAGCAGTGAATCTGGAAAGGATTTAGGGGTCAGACTGGAATAGAATAGCATGAGATTGGTTTAATGCTGTGGTAAAGAGGGCTAGCCTGATCCTTGGAGTAGGGAGGTGATGATTATACTTCCGTAAATAGCATGATTGAGACTGGTGTTAGAAGGCTGTATTTGATTTTTAAAGTTTGAATTTTTTTTTGTATAACTTAAAAACTGGAGAGAATGTTGCCACAAAAATTATTAAAGGTTAAGAGTATGTTTTATGAACTTAACTATTTCAGTTTTTCAAAAGGAAGCTTGAGATGATTTGATAAGTATAGTTACCTTCACAGATAGAAAATAATAAATGCGAGTGGTTAAATTTGGAAGGTGTACTAGGATGTTGCAGCTAGAAGTTTGAAAAGAGACAAATTTAAATAGAAAAAAGGAACATTTTTTTGAGATTTTTCCGGTAATTAAAAAAACCTTAATCTTTATAAAGATAAATTGATAAGCTTTTTTCTTATTTCAGCTCTGAAAACATGAAGAGATACACTGGTCAAATCTCAGTATGTTTTTTCAAAGTTAGAGAGCCTAATGCAGAAATGAAATTCTGCAACCTGTGGAAAGACAGGAAATAAGATTAGATGGTCTAATATTTTTGTCCTTAATCTCTTGAACAGGCATCCTAGTGCAAATTTAGGATCACTTAAATGATCATTTCCTCCTCCTACTCCAAGTCCTGCTCTGCCACTTTCCCTAAGGCAAGACACCTGTAACACCTTTTTTTATAATCTACCTCTTTTGATTCAGGTGGGGAAGGGGGAAAACCAACTACTGTAGTTCTATGATTTAGTAATATTGGCATCAAAGCTAAGGAAGTGGTTTTGCTTACGCTGATTGCTTATTCCTACACTGATGGTGTCTCCAGTGACATTACAAGCATTTGTGTAGTGAACACAAACTCATCTGAATTAAAAGTAGCAGCAAGAATAAAAACAAAAGCAAAACAACTCTTTCCCAATTCAGCATTAAGCACATACCACTGTTGCATTTATAATAAATAGTTCTGTTTGTGTGAGGAACAGTGTGATATAATAGTAGTAGTAAGTGTGAGAGGGGAATGAGAGGGTCACCTCTTTGGTGGCAAAGGTGGCTTCTGCCTGTTTAAGCTATACTGTTGGGTTATGTCTTACACTGTGTAAAATGGACCAGTTTGGATCAGCTTAGAAATTTTTAACTGGTAACATACCTTAAAGTATTCTGCCTGTCAATGTTTGAGGAGCACTGCTCTGAAACTTCTGAGAAATATGAATTTGAACAAAGTGCCTCTTTGACGAACACTTTGAATTGTGATATGCAGACATATTTCTAACATAAGTTCTATTTGGTGAGTGGAAATATTAATGAGAAATCATCTGATGGCATTGGCAGTTCTAAAATTGAGGCTAGCACAACTCTGGGATGGTTTGTGATAACTTGTGTGGGTTACACTGCATCAGCAATTGGGGGGCTGGGATGTATGGCAGTGCACATTGTGATCATCTTCATGAACACTCTGAATAAATATTACCTCCCAAACTTGAGACATGTCTCCTACCTTCTCTGCTTGCAGCTGTATATCTCAGGTAGAAAAGAAAATGTAATTTGTTGCAGCTAATTTCTATGTAAATATAGCTAAACCCATCACAGTGCTTGACTATCTGTAGAAATCAAGAGATGGAATTTTTACATGTCCCGTCAACACAGAAAATGCCAGACAGGCTTCTAGGAAAGGTACGTTAGTTATGGCTTTGGTTTGTCTACTGGTCCATCAGTAAGCACAGAGTTGTGCTATGGTATGTGAACATTCCATAGCAGATTAAAAACAGTAATAATAAAATTTTAAAAGTATATATTTGAGGGGGGGAAACAGATTTATTTCTAGAGCTTAGACTTTGATAACCTTATGTTCGGTGGAATGGGGTGTCACATAAACAGGTGGGTTTTTGTGTGTCATAAGACAGAGGAAACATTATACCATAATCAAGCCCATAGAATATTTCTTTTGTTGTTGTTTTATTTTACCTTTCTTATGGATCTTTTAATACCTGTGGTGGTCCAAGATGAAATACTGGCTCAGATGGACTACTAATCTAGTCCAGATTTAAGATTTTTGCCTGTAAATCCTCATAACTTGAATTACTTTCAGAAATCAAGCAACAGTAAGTATAGATTTTTGGAGTGCTTTAATTGCAGAAGCTTTAATTGGATTCCAGAAGATGTGCAGCTTAGAGGAATGTCTAAAACTACATTGGAAGTTACCATTTTTATTGTATGTTTAACTCGCCTCCACACCTGAGAAGAGATTGAGTTGATGTAATTTCAGAGAAGACTGAGGGAAGGTGGTTTGCTTGTCAAGCATTGGAACAGGCTGCCCAGGGAAGTGGTTGAGTGACCATCTGTGGAGGTATTTAAAAGATGTGTAGATGTGGTGCTTAGGGACATGGTTTAGTGGTGAACTTGGTAGTGTTAGGTTAACAAAAATAATGTGGACATTTCAAGGAATGGAGCTAAAAGAAAAACAATGATCCAAAAATCTTGGGAAGAAAGTGCAATGTCTTAACTAAGAAGTTCTAGTACTTGTATGCTTTAGCAAGATGATGAGAGGAATCAGCAAGTATTTGCTTGGGGACAGAGTTGCTTTTTGTTGTCTATGGAAAAGCTAACTGAACATTTATCTAAGTGCGACGGAGCTGATTAAAGAATAAATGCCAATTTCTCAGACAGTCTTGTGCCAAACCAGCGTGTTCCATGCACTGTGAAACATCTCAAGGTGCTGGTCCATGAGGGAGATACTTTTGTGTTCACGATACTCCTTCTGTTGTGCTTGCATTAAGCATTGTTGGAGGAGGGGGACCTAGCCAGGCTGTAGGACTTGAAGCAATGGGGGACCAATTATAAACTGTAAAGAAACAGAAAAATGAAAGCTGGAGGATATGGATAGAAGGAGATACATTAGATAAGAACAGTAGTTGTGGATGAATTTATCAACAGTTCTTCTCTGGGTCATGGAATTAATTCTAGAGCCCTAATGGACAATAGATATCTTCTAAGTCTCTTATGATAGTATGCGGCTTCTGTGTCATAATACCAATAAGTATAGTGATGCTATGGAGAGTCTACTGGACCAGGGAGCTATGGAGAGTGGTAGGAAGTCCATCAGGGATGTAGTTAGTCATCTGTTTGAGGGACTGATTTCTATTTCTGTCTTTATTTACAACCGAGATAATACTTTGTGCTGAGACTGGTGTCCATGTTTGCAAGAGCTTTGTTCTGGGACTTCATGTGGGGAGAAGTGTCCTGGAGGGGGCAGAGTGGAGGACACAGGGAAAAGAGTATAACTTGTTCTCCAGTGGTTCCTTAATTCTGTAGTGAAGAGACTGTATAGGTGCTATTGCTGTAACTTGTGAATATAAGGGCAAAAGCGCAGACAGGCAAAGTGGCATAGACAAGGACTTGAGACTCTTTGGAAATGCTGTGACAGTATCTGCATGTAATAGCTTTTGTATTGTGTGGGCTGGAAGGCAGTGACAGTGATGCTATATTTTTTGAGGGGTGTGCCAGAGGAGGTCAGGGCTGCTACAGCTTAATGAGATTGATATTTCATTAAGGAATAGAATAAATATAGCATGTCATGAAAGAGTCCCCCCAACCTTTACAAAATAATTCCTTTTACATTGTTTTTTTCATAAATTCCTGCCTCAACTACTGGAGGTTTTTTGAGGGAATCAGTAAAGTGATGACAAGGTAGGTTGGGTTTTTTTGTTGTTGCTCAGAGGGTTTATGTGAAGTTCTATTATCAAGTGTTTTAAGTAAACTGCAAAGATGGGGCAAGGGAGAAGGGACTGTTCTTTAGTATCTGTACTAAAGAATAATAAGTAATAGTTAAGAGGCAAAACACTATGCAAAGATAGACTATTAAAGTAAGCTTAATTTCCTTAAATGTGGACATTGAGTCCACATGTCTGGGATGAAGACGCAGTGTTTGGTAGCCACCTCCAGTGGTTCTTAGACCAGCATCTTCTGACTATTCCTTTTACAGTATACCTTGTCTTTTCTTTTTTCCTTTTGTTTCTAATTGTTGTACTTTTCCACCAGGGGATGGGATTGCCAGGGAAAGTAGTCCATTTATTAACAGTGCAGAGATGGACAGAGGAAACATGTATGAAGGAAAGAATATGGCTCTCTTTGAGGTAAGTTAAATACCCCAAAAACGTATTTCATCTTCGATTGAGGCTCTGGTAGTAAGATGAAAACAAGCAAACCTCTGTTTTCTTTCTCTCTTGAAATTTAGTGGGGGGGGAAATCAATTTTGATAACTTTTCACTAGCTTGGTTCCTGCTAACATTCCATTTCAGTGGATTTGAATGATGTAATAAAAAAAAGTGCTAAGATTTTTTTTTTTCTCCTTCTATATTTTACTTTATCTGTATAGGCAAGAACAGTAAATTTTGGTACACATTGATGTGAAGATATGAAATAAGCCTTCTTGCATTTAAAATTTTTGGGCTAGGATCTAGAAAATGTTGTTAGAGAAAGACGCTGAAAGTTAAATCTAGTGGTTTTAACAAAACAGTATCCAGTTTTAAAAGGATTAGCAAATATATCATGTTGAATACGGGAACTTCTTTAAGACTTCTCTTAAAGCAGCAAAATTATAAAACAAACTGTGATAGGCCATAACCTAGTTATATTGTCCAGTTACAGTGTAAAGCATACCATAGCTATTTCTACTTTCTAATATAAACATCTACTTTATAATGCAAGTTTAATACCCGTTTAATTCACTGAACGATTGCAATCATTTACAGAAAAAAAAGGATATTGATATGGTACATTTAAGTGCCACTTCTGCAATGAAATAGTACTTTTAGTAAAGTTTAACCTAAGTTCTGCTCTAGCAGTATCAACTGGTCTTGCTTTGATGGTTGCTGTTAACAATAAACAAGGTCCTTTCAACATTGTTTGCTTAGCCATCTTGCTGTTGCATTCTATCTACTATTTTCTTGTCGTCTTCTTATGCTCCTCTCTTCTCCCTTTCAAATATCTTTGCACAGAGGAATGATCTTTCGGTTTTCTCTTTCTGCATGACCAAATAATGTATTTTTACTATTTTTCACTGAGTCTTAGAGAAGATTGTGCTGAGGATCAAAGTAATGTTGGTCATTAATTTTGTCTCTGTCATGTATGGAATTTCTTACTATTTTTTTGACAGAAACCATGGTAGTGGAGTTTTGTCACTGAATTTCTCTCCTTCAAGCTCTATTCCATAAAGCAATGTCCAAAACTTCCTGTTGTTCAAATTAGCTGTTGTATACCTCAGTGTTGATAAATTGGCCATAGCTGCTTTTTGTCCCTACTCTCCTTTGAATATATGCTTGCATCAGTTATTTTGAATAGTGACTGGCATTAAATCCTCAGCTGATGGTGTAATGATGACTATCTTTTACATATCTCAGATTATAGACCATGCTGTTACAGTGTTGCCTTGAAAGCCTTCTGGTGACTTCATCACCAGGCTGTTATAGCGGCGAATCTCTTTTGGTAGTATATATGTTTCATAGTATGTTTCTTACAATCTTATTATTCTCATGTTTTCAGCTGACTTGTGTTTTGAATTTTTATATAAACTGTTACAAAGAAATTTGACCATGATTATCATGACCTAATGCCTCAGGCAGAGATGCTTTAGTTCTTGTCTTTCTGTTTGCAATCCTGATCTCTTGTCTTCCTTCCAATATTTGATCTTGCTTACTTGATCGAATTCTCTGGTTCTGCTTTTCTTGCAATCCTTTTGTTGTATATGCTTCTGTATTTTATTATTTGTTTTAGCATGGTTTTGTTTTGTAGCAGATATTTGGCTAAAGAAAGATGGGCTGACTTCTGTGTCAAGTAATATTACATATGATATGCATATGTGCCTGTATTTTCAACAAATGAATACTTTGGAAGTAGCATGTATGGTTTAAGATAAAATATGTAAGCCTGCAACAGTAGGCTTGAGAATGATCCTTAAGTATCTTGGTGCTTGAGGGAATCATTTGAGGCTACTCTCTAGACACAAGCAAGATCCTGGAAAAACACCCTAATGACTCAACCCTGCCAGTACAATCCCCTAAAAACTGTATTGTGATAGGAATAGATTTTTATAATTAAAAATGGCCCTTCTCTAAATTTCCCTTATATTCCATCTGTACAAGCTACATATTATAAGATAGTGTAAAAAAGTTAAAGAAATATTGCAAGATAGCCACATAGTGTTAAACTTCTAGAAAGATTTAGAATTCTTGTTGGTTGAAAGCTGACTGGTATCTTGTCATGCTAATTTTTGGATTTGGGTGAATTGGGGCTGACCTGTTGAGTATGTGCTTGAAGTAGTACCATAAAATCATTACTTTAAAAAAAACTATTTAATGAATGCAGTATTCTTAAAATCCCAACAGGAGGAAATGGATAGTAATCCCATGGTGTCATCTCTTCTTAATAAACTAGCAAACTACACTAATCTGACTCAAGGTGTGGTGGAACATGAAGCCGATGAAGACAGCAAGCGAAAGGAAGTCAAGGTATTTAAACTTCTAATAACTTATTGAGACAAAGCTAGCCACAAAGAGGAACTTTTTTCAACCTAAAAGAAAATATTTGGATGCCTAAAAACAGGAGTGAGATTTGTAATACTGTATTTAAAATTGAAGCGTTTGCAGTAGGACTTGTATTAATTCAGTGTTCTTGTTAGCATGTTTTACAAGACCTTGCTGTAAAAGCCCTAGATAAAATGCGTGCAAAGCTGGGACCTGAAACATGCACCCAGTTTCCTCTTCCTTTCTTCTTCCTTCTGTCCTTTTATGAGCATCAGTACCTTTTGTCTACCTTTAGTGAGGATACAGTATGATGGGGGTTTTTTTGGCTAGTTTATTAACACATTTTAATTGGCTGGGTTTTTACCTAAAGTTGAAATTTAAGGAAAACTTCAGATGAAACAGGTCACTCTTTCAAATCCATAAGCATATTTGCTGCTGTTAACACGGTAGCAGTTTTTCTGAGTAGCTCTCTTGTTTCTGTGAGTTGCAGTAAGTATTTTTAAAACTTAATGGACACATCCCAAGGAAACATTTTGTTGCATACCTCAAAAAGCAACTGAATTCTTCAGGGGTTATCTACTGGATACCCAAGGCCTCTGTAGAAACGGAACATATGCAACAGTCAGAGTTTGCAGTGAGACCTCGGATTGATCCCTCTGTGAGCAGGGAGCTGTTTCAGAAGGAGAAAGCTTGGATCAAAAACATGTGACCAGACAAAGTACAAAAACGCCCAGGCAAGGAGGGATGATGAGCTGGAACTGGTTAAGCATGGTGACTGAAACTAAGAAATTTAGGGTAGGTACTGGGAAAAGGAGAGTACTGGTAGTCACTTGTCTTTGTGTAGGAGAAGGGGTGCTGCTACTGAGTTTGCTGAGCTATGGAGAAAGGAGGAGAAGCACATAAGAATGAATAAAAGGAAATGAGCATATAGCAGAAGAGACAGATATGAAAAGGTGCTTGAAAGTAAGGTTAGAACTGGAGCTCATTTGACTGGAAGAGAGATTTATGGTATGGTACCTGAATATTTGCAATGTTTGCATTAGGACTTGACTAGTGTGGGAAGTTGGTACCAGGACAATCGGCAAGGCCAAGCAATAAAGTCCAGCTGTTTGTTTTAGCTTTTTGCTTATCCTGCATTTGTTTGTGTGGGGGGTTTCTTTTTGTTTTTCTTGTTGTGCTTGTTCTGTGTTTTGTTTCTTCTCATCTGAAGATACAGCTTGAGATATGAGAAAACACTGATCAAATCACACTTTCCTTAGTGTGATCCCTGTCCTCCGTTCAGCTGCTGTGCAGAGGTTTTTGTTAATGCAGCGTGGTGTTAGTCTCTCTGGAACTGACTAGCCAAATGAACACCGTGTCCTCACTTGCACTTAATCTCGTTTGAGCACCATCTGGTGGCCTGAAAACATGCTTTCTGTGCATGTGTCTTCTTTCACTTCCATGACTGAAATTAAGTGATGGTTAAGTAGTAGCCTGGCAGAGTAGCATTTTTAATGGCATAATTGAGACAGTAGTGCTGATGTTGCACATGGATATTGCCCAAGATGCTAAAAAAAAAGATTATAGTCTAAATGGCATTCCATGATTTCTTATAAGTACTTGGAAACTTAGTGTTTTCTTAATAATTTTGTTAACTTATAAAGCACCAATGCTTACTTATTTATTTAAATAGATTGCCTTTTTTCACAGCCTGAGTTGTGATTTAAGAAGAGTTTCTCTATCTGGAAACCTACTATGTATAACTATTGCTTCTAAGTTGAGTATTTCAAGGTCTGATTTCTTCGTTAAGTGTAGAAGGCTGGAACTTTAATGATGAAGCCTGAATGTTTTAACCCATCATGAACACACCAGTAAATAAAAAGTACAAACAAATATACTATGTTGTGGCAGGTTTTTTAACTTCTGCAAAAACAAGCTGTAGTCAGCTCTGCATTTTTTCTGGCCTTGTCATAATACCTTGTCTTGTCTTTTTTTAAAAATGGAAAACACTTACTGTTGAATATCATTTTGTGGGCCAGCTGCAGGGCAATTGGTTATCAACTTTTTGCAGAATATATTTGGTATTTTGATTATGGAAGTAACTTCAATGGTAGTCTGTAACTAGTATTTCAGAAGAAAGTGTAAAGCTTTGTAATCAACAGATAAAGGGGCATCTTACCCCATCAAGGTTTCATCCTAATGCCTATGGAACAATAGGGTTTGCTATCACAAATAGTTTTCTGTCTTTTCAGGAATCTTTCTGCATAAGTAGCTTATGAATACTTGTGAAGCTGGACACTCTGAAGCTACCATTCAATTTCACTTGGCGTTCGTTCATGGAGCATTTGTAATAAGTGTTTGTAGAAGAGAGTCCTTATGGACTTACATTGTTTAGTACAAAGGAATTAAAGTTCTGACTTCATTTCCAGGTTCCACGTATGGGCACTTTTATTGGTGTGTACCTGCCCTGCTTGCAAAACATCTTGGGAGTCATCCTTTTCCTACGTTTAACATGGATTGTGGGAACAGCTGGAGTTCTCGAGTCTTTCATCATCGTGTTCATGTGTTGTGCTTGTGTAAGTTAACCTTTTTCTTTGTTATTGGCCAAATCTTCTGTTATAAGAGTACTGCTGCCTTCTAATATATGAGTAGCCAAGAAAGATTTCTCCATAATAGTTAAGTATCAGTGCAATTGAGAGACATGGGATATATATGCACTGACGGTTATATGTCATTCTAGCTTGTATGGAGTTTCTTTGGAGTTGATCACAGTAAGCTTTTGTTTGAAATCCCTTATATGGATTTTATTATATCAGCTTTTAGCAAATATTTTATGATTTACATTGAGATCTGAACTGTTCTGCTTTTCACAACTTCAGAATAAACTGAAGCATAAACTAAAAATCAATCCTCAGCATTATGTCCATGAATTAATATTTTGGAATGTGAGACCACTAGTAGATGATGTTGTCATAACAGTGACACTTGATCCCTTTGTCACTAGTATTTAATTGGAATAACAAACATCTGGTGGTTACAGTGGTCTGTGTTCTTCCAGTTCTTTTTAAAGACTGTCTCAAACATCTAAATTAACTGAATCTTCTACTGAAAAATTTAGTACTTAATTTACATGGATATCCCTAACCAAAGGTATTATTTTTGGTTACTGTAACATCTTACTAAAAAAAAAAAAATCCTAGTTTCATTTGATCACTTTGTCTTGCCCCATTTTTCAAAAAACTTTCAGTATTTTAAATTTCCTCTATTTCATTTTCCACAGACTATGCTAACTGCCATTTCAATGAGTGCAATAGCAACAAATGGTGTAGTTCCAGGTAATGAAGAATTTTATCTTAAATGTGAATGGTCAAATGATGGAAGTTTAAAGCTGGGATAAGAAATTACTGTAGTCTGAGATATCAGAAGTAATGCTTTTGTGTCAAGTGCATATTTTTTAAACTGATTTATAAATGAGTTTTTAAGGTGAGATACAGTCTTTTAACTGGACCTTCTGGGAATTATGAACTGTAGCATATTGTCATCAATCATTTGATTCTGTTTGAGGATAAGATGTTATGATTTGAAGTAATGGAGACTTGTCTTCATGCAAAGATTTCTTTACAAATTTACAAATAAGGCTGCTTTTTTTTTTGCCTGAATTTGCCTAGACTCCATTTCTAAACACTGGAGCCTAGTTATGTTGTTTTCTGTAAGAATAACAGCCAGTCTGCTGGCAGAAATCTTTTTCTATATAAGCACTCTAGGTTATGCTTATCTTAAATTTTCAGGATGAATAGATGAACTTGTTCCTCTTCAATTATGAAACCGATTTTTTTTTTAAGATGCAAAATCAGTTAGCCTTTGAAGCTTTTACCCTTTTCATTTTCTCAACACATTAATTGGTAATACCGGTGTTCAGACATTGTTATGAACTCTGAACAGTTTACATAATGAAGTTAAAATAATTCCTCACTTGCAGAGCTTCTCCAGCTTAGTAAGGGGTTCCAGAACTGATGTGTAAGTTGTTGGGCAAAAGTAAACACTGCAACTTGTGCAGGGTGTAGAATAATATCATTTCATGGATACAGTACCATGTATGAAATATAAATAGAATAGAAAATTTTGTTTCAAATACTTATATTTTATAATGAAATGTAGTTATTCTAACCAGTGTTCAGATAACTAAAATGTTCTGCTCTTTTCTCCCTCATATTTTTGAAGTTCATTGTAAAGGTTTTGCTTAACATCTGAGTGTCACAGAAATCTTTGAAGTTGGCAGTTCTTACACTAGACAGGTCTTCATTTTCACTTTTTTTTGTTGGTGCCAGTTTCTTAGAGAAGTGCTGCTTCTGCTGGAATATATGGAGGAGGCAGAAAGCACAGATAGGAACCTAGGATTGAAAGAGACCCTCTGAGCAGCAGAATCTTGTCTCTTGCCATTACATACAACAGCATTGTATTTAGTAAAAGGATTGGTGATGCATCATAAACTTTCTTGTTAGTTTCTCATTTGTTCATTTTGAAAAGCAGTTTCAGACTCTGTGCTTTGATTATAAGTATATTTCTTATTTGCGGACTAATTTTATACAAGACTGGTGTATGTTTATTTAAAATAAAGCACTTTCTTCCTCTGTCTCCTCTTTCTTCCTCAGTTGTCATGAGTGGGACAAACATCATGAATTTAAGAGAAGATGGAGAGGGAACCAGAAAGGAGCATGCCTTGAGGGGGTTGGGGGGAAGTCGAGATAAAGAGCTTGAAACTTAGAGCCTTACTGAAAGGGAAATAGTATAGTGCAAATGGTGGGGGAGTAAGCTTATGACTTAAAGAAAGATGATGCATGTATATGGGAAATATGAGTGAGAAGAATTGAGAAATTCAGGGACGAAGTGATTACTATATGAGTAGACAAGAAAAAGCAATCCCTACCTAACACTTTTAAATGGTACTGAAAAAAATACCTGTAGTGGTTTCATGTACAGAAAAGAAAAAGAATGCATATTAGTGAGACAAATTCTATTTTGTCCTTATGTCATAAAGAAATTATTCTGGAAGTTTATTGTTTGATAGTGAACAGCTTGAGGTTAAAAACTAAAGATTGATTCACATCTATTTATACTTGTATATCCTTTTCTTAGTTTACTTTTAGATTGTTTAGCTTGTGGATTTTTTCCGTTTTTTCCTTGGTGTTTATTTTCTGTTCCCCAGAAAATGCGCATGGGGATATTCACTTTGAAATGTACATTCGTACTGCCTAGTTTATACCAACTGAATACAGTTTTGGTATAAACATTTCAATGGAGATGCATGTAGTAGTTATCTTGATTATGCTGATTGAACAATTCATATTTTTGTTCTCTACTGCTGTCCTTAATCGGAAGGGCTGGAGTCTTTTTCTTTTTTTTTTTGTTAAATTCACAGCTGGAGGCTCTTACTACATGATTTCAAGATCTTTAGGGCCAGAGTTTGGTGGAGCAGTGGGACTTTGTTTCTACTTGGGTACAACCTTTGCAGGAGCAATGTACATTCTTGGTACCATTGAAATTTTATTGGTAAGTACTAATTTCTCTTAAGACTAAATATATTTGGGCTGTTTTGGGAGATTGCTGAGGAATGCACTTGGCCTAAAATGCATTCTAGTTTGGTGATTTTTTAATCTTTTGATACTGTATTTCCAGTATGTCAATATTTATTCTTACTCGTGATTATTTGAAAAATATAAAAGAATTCTGATCAGCAATACAAAAATAAATTAAAGGCTGTTTGATGTAAGTTTGTTCTACTTAAAGTAGGAACTAAACAGAATTCGGTAACTGACACTTCCTAATTTGTACCAGATGCAATATGTCTGTTGTCACCTTTTCATAACATGTTCCAAATACCAGATGTCCCATAAATTATGCCTGTGCTACTGTACACCTACAGAGTTGCAAGGAAAACTATATTAATTTTAGTAAGACATACCTAAAATTCCAAAACTAAAGGTATAGGACCAAACTGGAGATATAAACTGGACATGAAAAATAGATAGGAAATATTTCAGTAGATTTTGCAGAAAAGAACATCAGATCAACAGGTAGACTTTGGAGACATATTAAGATTTAATTCAGTGATTTTTGTACCAATTTAAAACTACAACTTTTGTATCAAAAATGACCAAAAAATGCCACAAGAAACAGTGCAGTCCTTAGTGAAATGTCACATTAGATTGCAGATTAAATCATAGTTGACAATGCCTATTTTTAGGGGCTCTGAAATGTCATTTGGATTTAGTGATGCTAAGTCAGTTATTTTAGTTTTAAAAAATAGTTTATTTACAGATGTGAAGGAATTAATTTCTTCTTTAAATGTTTGTCTGCATATGTTCATGGTGCACCACAGCAAACTTGCAAAAAGTTTGATCCATATATTACACTGCTTTTGTGTGTATGTCCTCCTCTCCTTTTCCAAACAAAAACGCGCAGAGGCACATAGCACTTCCTTTAGGTCATCTTAGACTTGGAACTGAAAAGCTAAAGATTCCATCCGGAGAGTCAGTTTATCTTTTTTGCTTTGGAGTCTCCCTTTTCAACTCTGAATGAAGTCTTACTCATCTAACACAAGAAGGTTTTGGTTGCTTTACTTGTGACTCTCTCGAGTTTTAACAAGGATGTGGATTTCATGGTATTACTCATCCTTTGTCTTTTCAACATCTTTTTTTTTTTGTCTTCTTGCTGTAACTTCTCAATATATATCTTGTTTCATTTTTCCCAGGCTGTATGCCTTTGAGCCCTGAATCCTTTAGTGAGCTCTTCAGGGGAGCTTCCACTTACTTTGTATCTACTGGAATTAATTTTCCATTTTACTGTTCTAGTTTGAGATCATGACTATAAGATTTTAAATCTGGCAACTACTTTATAGTAAGCAGTCAACACACCTAGGGGCTCTACATTTCTGTTGGAAGAGCTGCTTATTCTAGGTAAGTATGGCATAAGTCTTTTTAAGCCATGTTTTCTTAAGGTCTAGGAGGACTCCTCTCCTTCTTGCTAATGAAAGTCTGTGGGCTTCGCATCAGACGAGCATTCCCAGGATAATTCACAGAAACTTTTCGGCTTCTACAATGCTTGGCACTGCCACGTGCACTGGGGAAAGCTGCTGCCCAATGAAGGGTTACAGAGGACGTGAAGGGCGTATCTCCTGTGAGGCAGGAATTAAGAATCTATCCCACTTCCTCCTTTTCAGACTACTGGCTTTGAAATTTCTTATTCCTGTAAAGATGCTGTGGAAGACTGTCTGTGTGGCAGTGGCCCAACTATTGTGGCTTTGCTTCATCCAGGAGGGGCTAGACAGTTACTGGTCATCATATCAGAGACTGTGCAGATATGCACAGGAGGTACTTCAGAATTCCTCTTTCTTGTTACTTACTATGACCCATGTCACAAATTCAAAAAAGCCTGGATTTGAAATCGGAGATAGTCCTCACTCATTACTGCTAGCTTGTGCGATCTGATTTATGTTAACAACACTACCACCATGTCACATTTGGTGCACTGTTCTCCCTGCTTAAGAGTCATGCTGGTTTCATGTATTGCTAATAAACATGTATGGGGTTCAGCTGTGGAATTCAAAGTAAAAAGCCTCCCAGGATGTCATATCTGGCAGAAGACCTCAGAACAGACCCCCGTCATAGCCACAAGGCACAAGTATTGATTTCCTCCCCCCCCCCTCCCCCCCTCCACTGGGACATGGATTATTTGGAGGGGCAGAAATCAGTCGTCTGCCTGTGGCTTTTCCCAGCAAAGACTGTGAACAGCAGGGCAACAAAGCACACAAGAAGACTTTTTGGAGTACTTCCATACAAAGCCTGATACTTCTGCAACATCACAACGTAGGATTTTCTAATAACGATATGTAAATACTGTAATCAGTTTTTCATTTTGCTTTTTTGTTTTTTCATACTGATATGACAATTTTCATCTCTTCTAGCATTCTAGTAAATATTAATTTACTAGATTTAAATTTAATATAAAATTAATTTAATTAAAATTAAAGAAAATACTAGTAAAAAATTGCCTATGTCTGTTTTTGGATTTTGGTTCTGAACACATCAGGATAGTCTCCTGCTCAAAGTTTATTCCTGCCTTTACTAGTTAATTATTTAAGGATAGTCAGTTTAGCAGTTGTTTTGAAGGAGTGGAGTTGCCTCAAGCCCCAATACTCCCCTAATAGCTGAGCAGAGATTTTTTTGTAAAGGTGTTAGAAGAAGGAATAAAGATATCTTTATCATGTAGTGTAGTACACAAATGTCTCATAACTGCAGATCAGAGTTTGTCTTTTCATTTGCATTTATCAGTATAAGTCCTATAAGCTGTGCTTCCAACTTCTTTTCAGGTAGAACCCAAAACAAAATTATATGAAATTGAGATCTGTAAGAGAATCCTGTTTGAAATTACAGTAGTTTAATTGTCTGTTTTAGCACAGGACTAAGCTTTGTCACACTAATCTTAAATTGTGCTGTTGCAACTTCAGATTAAAAATTAAGGTAAACTCACAATAAGACATTTTTCAAGGTATGATGTTTTAGGTATCTTTGTTCAAATTTTATGAAAAGCAGTGCAGAGGCTATAGTACTGAAAACATTTTTAGTTTTTTATTATGCTTTTGTTTGACTCTTCATATTTTGTTTCAATCAATAGAATTATTAATCAGCAAATGCTTCAAATGAATCTGAGGATATAAGTGATTTGAGTTGAGTGTTTGAGCTAGTTTTTGGTTTTGTTTTTTTCTTTTAATTTTTGTCAATAGTGCACGCGCGCACACACACAGGCCCAGGTCCTTAGTGGTTTTTCCTGTCTGGCAGAGACATGAGTTTGAGAAGCGGAAACTCTTTAAGAGGAGCGAAGAAGCTGGATCAAAAGCAGTACCTCATTCTCAAAACTCGTTTTTCGTCATCCCTGCCTCCCCCTTCCTTTTACCTCTACACTTTCTAAATGCCCATGTCATCTGGTTGAACTGGTTTATGAAAGGATAAAACTGATATTGTAATAGAAGTTTAGATTTTGAAATTTAAGTAAATGATTTCATAATAAAACGTTTGTTATTACATGTGTGATAGTTTGCCATATCTCTTGCAGACCTACATTTCTCCAAGCGCTGCTATATTTAAAGCGGAAGAGGTTGGTGAAGAAACAGAAGCTATGCTGAACAACATGAGAGTTTATGGAACATGTATTATCATTCTGATGGCCATAGTAGTTTTTGTGGGAGTAAAGTATGTCAACAAACTTGCACTGGTCTTCCTTGCCTGTGTGATTCTTTCCATCATTGCCATATATGCTGGAGTTATTAAGACTGCTTTTGACCCACCTGACTTTCCGTAAGTGCAATATCTTTAGGTAGTGTGGGTTTTTTTTTTTAAAAAAAAAGTCAGAGGAGGGAATAGCTACATTTCATGTTTTAAGCTAAACTTCAAAATACAAGCACATTGGCTTCAATCGTAGGTTTTATGTGTTTTAGGCAGTTATGTGCTCGTTTGTTATTCTGAGTTACCTATCTGAATCTTTCTCTCATCGTTCATAAGACATGATAATCTGGAAAATATTCTTTGGTACTTAAAGTTATTGGCTGTTTTTCCATCAACACCTAAAGAACAGGAAGGTGTTTTTTTGCTGACAGTAATCATAGCTGCTTTATCTGAAGAATTCAACTAAAAACCTATAGAATAAAGTAAAAAATTCAAGAAAGCATTGTAGCTATGTACCATAGTTATGAAAGAAACATACTTTCACACTTTCTTTGTCATGAGGAAATTTTTGAAACTTCCACTACTCCCTACTTAAAATGGAGACATTGCAGTGTTAAATTCACTTGTGTTTGTGGAGGCTTTCTACCTTCTTGTTAATAAAATCAAATGTTGTTGTCACACATGGCATATTGCTTCTGAACACCTTTAACTTGTACCTCTCTTAGCTCACTAAGAATTATTTCTTTTGTCCAGTTACTAGTATGTGAGTTGCTTTTTTGTGCATCTTTTTCTGTGTGGAGAGACAGCCAAATGATACTGCTTAACACATTAGCAGAATAGCCTGGTAACTTTTGTTATGAAGTGCCATCTGTTATGCAGGACTGAAGTTATCCTTTGCTGTATGATAGTTACAGATTCCATAATATTTTGAAATGTTGATGGTTGCAAATTGAGCATTAAATTGCCAGTATTTGTGGACTGTATTGTAAAATGATATCAAGTCTTCTATTGAAAAAATAAGTGTGTTCAAAATTGACATTTTTCGAAGAAAACTTGAATTTCTAAAAACTGTAGCTTCCAGTAGGGAAATACTTAAATCTTTTAGTCACCTATATAGGTAAAAGAGGGTTTATCTGGATATGTAGCATAGGTAAGACTTATTACCGAGTTCCTGGAAACCTTAACTGTGGCTGCTACTGTGATATATTATTGTTGGGGGGAGAGGGGGAGAATAAAGAAGGATTATCTTCCAATAAATATAATTGTTCATATTTTGGCCAGCTTGCCTCAAAATGAAAAACTCAAGTGTGGTTTTATATTATAGTAAATCTAATGTGGTGGTGAGCTGATCTCCAGAAAGACCAGCTTCCACTTAGCTGGTTAGATTGGCATCACTAACCTCTGTTAGGTTTGGCCATTGTATAGATAGTAAAAATAGTTTACCTCATGATCTCCCAGTTGAATCAAACTGGAAGAAGTTTCCATGGGTTGAATCAACTCACCCTTCTGCTATAGGGTCACCAGATCAATAGTAATTAAAAAGAAAAATGAGCAAGGCAAGTGGCAAGATGATCTCTTTAGCAGTAGCTTTCTGTTAAATCTGCTCAACTTCCATGTGATGCCATTTCCTGAAGCTTTACTGGTGTCCTGTACTCTTCTCGAGGCATCTACACTTAATTGCTATCAGAAACAAGATATTGCACTAGGTCAATATTCTGCTTGGCTTAGTATACTTGTTCTAATGCTAAGTGGTATGTTTTTACTGTTTGTTATCAGCTTCTTAACTGAGCTCCTTCAGAAGTATTAGATGTGTACTATGTGTCCTTTGACTTACCTGCTGAACATGAATGTTTTATTTGATGTTCCTTCTTTCATCTTCATAGATATTATATATGACTTCATTATTAAGCAAGCCTGGAATACATATCTCCTAAACATCTTTCGTGTAGCTTAACAAAGAAATGTTCCTAGATCCTTAACATTGTTTGCTGTTAGGAATTTGCTTTTTGCAAACTGTTCTGAGTTTTCTAATTTTCTTTCATTTCTGAGTGTTTTAATTGCTCTCCGCTATGTGATTCTTTAATTTGTACTCCTATCAATGTTTTTAAATTTTGCTGTTTCCTACCTTTTGGATTTTAATATTTTTGAGGGCTGTCTGAAATATTTATTTGCTAGAAAAGGGCATGACATACTTGCTTAATCTTAGGTTTGTATTTTCCTGGTCAGGCTCATTGTTATTTTAAGTATCACTTAATTTCACTTCTTTCTTGTAGGACAGAATGAGTCATGATCTCTGTTATTTAGTGGCCAAGCTGCTTGAGTTGATTGTATTTTCCAAAGAATAAATCAGAAGGCAAAGTAGCTATTAATACCTTAAAGTAGAAATGTTTGATTGGCGTTTTAAAGATTATTGATGATAGTTTTATATGCAGAGACCATATACTGTTTTAGTGGCTGTAGTATAGGCCATAAGATAGGTACTATAAATAACAGGTTTCTGAAGAAGTGTAATGGACAAAAAATGGTTTAATGCACAACACTATATTGAAGGATCACTGCTTTTATTTTTTTATTTATAGTATCTGTCTCCTTGGAAACCGTACATTGTCAAAACGCAGCTTTGATGTCTGTGCCAAATTTACTGAAAGCAATAATGAAACAAAGACTACAACTTTGTGGCGCCTATTCTGTGATAGTTCTTTGCTTAATGCTACATGTGATGACTACTTTAGTCTTAATAACGTAACAGAAATTCAAGGGATTCCTGGAATAATGAGTGGAGTTCTAACTGGTAAGTTGGAAAGCACTGTGATTTAACAATTTTTGGACATTATTAATTTGGCCTGTAGCTGTTCAGTAATGTAGTGGTCTAGCCTGTCCCTACTTCTTTAGCTCTAATCTGTTTGTATGAAAGATTGCTACCTGGAGCATGCTTCTTCCTGTGAGGTTTCCATCTGGTTTTAGAAGCTTAGTATAAAATGCTTTAATTTAGGGGTCATTGGAGTTTTATAGGCACTCTTTCAAAAGCCATTGTTCTATCAAAAAAATGAAGTAGGAAAGTGTTTATCACAGCTAATTTTTTTTAAAGTGTTTAGCTCTTTTGTATGCCAAATACACTTATTTCAATAAGATTTTCATTAATACATTCTCAAACTCTCCTGAGGGAGAACTTGTTTCCAATTTACAGGTGGTGCACTGAGGAATGAAGTCCTGTGGCTTGTCCAATGTGATACAGCAAGTTAGTGATGGGTTTGGAGAAAAGCAGTCTTTCTAGCTTCTAGTCTAGCATTTGGACAGGAGATGTTCTACAAAGTGTATAGACTTTCTTGTGTTTACATTCCTGTACAGTTCTGGCAGCTTGGGATTCCAGTTGCACTGGGTCATAAGATTCATTCACATGTAATGGATTGTATTGTATACAAACAAAGAATGTTTCTGGGGATGAAATGGGTGTTCTGATACCTCTCCCCTGCTTCCCCTTAAAATAAGGTTTGATTTGTATAAGTATGCAACTCTACATAGGGACACTAGGCAATCATACTGCCAGGGTAATTCAGTTTAAAATATCAAATATAAAGTGTACAAATGCATAAAAAGATACTAAATGAAGCATAGGCTTCTCTGAATCTAAATTTGTATGTTGAAAAAAATCACTCAATTTCCTCAATGAAAAATGAAATTCTTTTCAATTGAAATGTTTGTTACAAGAAATGTGACTTAGGGTTTGTTCTATGCATCTTATAATTTACCACACTCATATCTACAGTTTTTACTGAATATTTTTTAAATTTCCTGCGTCAGCTCAGAAGACAACTGTATGTTCTAATTTTTTTGCTACAGTGTAAGCTTTAAACTGCTGTTTTGCTTTTGGAGGTTTCAAGCTGAGTACTAATTTTTCTGCTCTTGGAAAAATGTGCTTTGGTTCTGTTCACTGATTTAACATTTCTTTGAACTAGCACTACTGTATAAAAGTGCATTTCACTATTCTACTGTCACATAAATCTAAGATCTCCAACAACCATTGAGAGTCTGCTGAAAGATCAACATGAGGGATACACCTTCCAATCTTCATTTTTTGATGCTTACCTATAGTGAATTTCATCAACTGCATTCTGTTCAGTCACTGAGTCTGATATGGTTTTTCTGTAGTATTTCATAGTTGGTTTTGCTTCTACACCTTTGAATAACAGTATTACCAGAGAGCTTTTTCATCTTGTTACTAGCTCCTTTTTTCAGGCTGTTTGAGTGTTCTGGAAAGCACTGGTTACATCCTGCTACTGATCCTTGTGGAAGCTTACTGGTGTCTTTCCTGCATTACAAAACTGTATTTACACTTGCTCTTACCTGTTGTTTTCTGTCTTTGAACCATTTTTTATCCATGTGAGGAGTTTTTCTCTTATCTCATGGCTACTATAGATTCCTTGGGTAAGGAATCTTTCAAAAATGTGGGAAATCCAGGTGGACTGAATTAAGTGGATCGCCTTCATTTATGTTTCCCCCATGGAACTTTAATATTTCTGACAACTTTCTTTTACAAAAGCTATGCTAAGACTTCCCCAATTCCTCAAAACTCAAGAAAAAACTGTGAATAGATGCTGGTTTTGTCAGAACTCAAAGATGACACCCATGTGTTTACTGCTCTATCTGTTGCTATTGTTGCTATCAACTGTTCATGTGCAGATGCTACTTGTGAGCCTTTAGTTTTCAGATCTCTCTGAAACTCTCTTAAAAAGTTGGCATTATGTTTGTCATTTTTCAGTCCTGGGGTAGCAAGATTTCAGGTAAACTCATAGTTAGCACCTCAGGTCTTTCAGTATTCTTGGAGGTTTCAGGCTGAGTACTAATTTTTCTGCTTTTGAAAAAATGTGCTCTGGTTCTGTTCACTGATCAACATTTCTTTGAACTAGCACTACTGCATAAAAGTGCATTTCACTATCCTAGTGTCTCGTAATGCTAAGACTAAATTAAATGGATCACCTGTCCTGATTACTGAGTGTGAGCACACATTCTGATACCTAATGTAAGCTTGAACTTGACTGGCAAAGATTTCTCAAGGAGGGTTTTCCTCCACTGGTGGCATGTGTTCTGCTCTGTGTGAAGACTTTGCAGCTGCGGACTCTGCACATTTAAGTTTCTTGAGTTGTGAATACTCAGATATCATGCCTGGGTGTCTCACACCATTTACTGTGCACTTGTATACAGTAAGTATGCATCTCTTGTACACCTTCCATGAATGTTGTCCTAACAATAATAAATCATTCTACAAATAGCTGACAAAACATGCCCATGATTGTGGCCCTAACAATAATGAAATAAGTCTGGAAATAGCTTTCATCAACATCATCCTGCTTCATGGTAGCATGTTTTTGGGTTAAATACATGGTACCAGGTCTTGTTTATGTGTCCCTAAATGTTGCTAGAGGAGCCTCAGCAACCCATGAATGGTCCTAGAAGGGAAACCTATCTCCGCACAAATGTCTGGACTCTTCTGAAAAGTGACCCTTTTTCCTCACCCTAACTTTCAAGTCCACTTGGATTATCACTTTTGGGAAAATGAGCATAGGAAATCAGTGTAACAAAGTGCTGTGTGACGTCTTATGAAAGAGGAAAGTGATTTCTGTTTTACAAAATCTCCAAGCTGATTTTACCCACTCGTGCTGGCATGCACACTTCCACAATTAAATGCATTGGAGTGCTCAGGCCATTGTCAATTCTGTGTCATACTGAATAAAGGACACAGGCTGTTGAGTTCTCATTAAGTATTTAGTGCTTTTGATTGGCAATGACAACCTGATTTTTGGACTTTCTTTTTATGCTCCATAGGGGGTGGATGCTAATTTGGAGATCTTGTCTTGTTTTATGTCACTCAAATCTTTGCTAAAATTCCTGAAGTTTACAATTCTCTTGTTTCCTTAACTCTTCTTTTTATGGCTTCGGTCTTATCTCTAGATCAGCTTGTTATTCTTCATTTGAATGAACTAACACAGGTAGCATCTTTCCTTTTAATCTTTGTTCTGCTGTCTCTTACATTTCTCATGCATGCTTCCATATATGCTTACCAATTGTAAGATTTCTGTTACAAATCTGGATATGAGTACCCTATCTTTGGCCACTTACGGAGATTCAGAGTCAATTTCCTATTGTGCTCAAGTTAACCTTTTGCTATTATGAAGGCTTAGAATACTTAATACTTAAGAATTCTCATAATTTGTACTGGACAGCTGAAAATTCGCTATCGGATCCATCATCCTGGCAGTCCATGGGAATTGTTCACTTCTGTGGTGTAGAATCCTTTGACTCTTTGACAGGGAGGGAGAGTATCTACTTTGTTTCCTCACATGTGATAGGACAACTTGTCTCATTTTAAAATAAGTAAAATAAGAATCGGTGTTGGATGTTCTCACCATCTTGTTAAGGGGCACAACCAGTGTTTCCACAAATGTAAGCTCTCAAAAGCTACTGGTTCTTTGACCTGTCAATCTTCATCAAAGAAGTATCCTTAGTTTGTTGGGGAATTTGAGCCATGTTTTGCTGACTTTTGCTTGCTTTGGGTTTTTTTTGCTTATCAGTTGTCTTCTGAAGTCTGGTTACTCTGCTTTTGTCACTGTGTGGAATACCTTCATCATGAACAGCTGAATCCTGAACTGTTGTTCTAGGGTTATTCTGTACAGCAGGTCTCAAAGAACTCACATTACTGCTAACTAGCATTTCTTTTTTGACCTACTCCTCAAAATATAAGAACAAGAAATACAAATATGTGCTAAGATTGCTTGAACCTGGAGATAATAGTTTCCTTATGTTTTCACAATTCCTGATAATACATCCATACCTCCATGCAATGTAAGTGGACATTCTACAAATATATTGGAATTTAATTCTATCACTAGATCTTTCTTTAACGGAAGAGAAAATCTTGTGTGACGCATCCCATACACTACTGCGTTTCTACTGGCATAGAGGGGGAATGTCCAACAGTTACAATTGGTATTGATTGTATTGCTGCTGCATTCTTGGCTTTATAAGGAAATGTTGGGAGACGTCATAATTTTTGTGTAAGAAAAAGTGATCTGATTCATAAGATTATTGCATTCTTATTGCTTAATGTCCTGAAACAGAGAGATGATACTGGCTCTTGGTTTTTTTTCCCCCTCGTAGATAATCTGTGGAGTACCTATTCAGAAAAAGGATCAATAGTTGAGAAAAAAGATCAACCATCAGTTGCTGGATCAGAAGAGACAAAAATGGGTGGAGTCCCTTATGTATTTACAGACATCATGACCTACTTCACAATGCTTGTAGGGATTTATTTCCCGTCTGTGACAGGTAGATACAACTATTTTTCTTGAGTGAGCATGTGTACTTACATCTGAAAAAAGATTATTTTGTGTGTGTGAATGTTTATTGATGACACATAATATTGCTAGTCTGTGTGTCCAAGTTTTATGTACCTAAAACTTTCTGGTGCTAGAGAGACATAGCTGGTGGCTCGTTATTTTAGGGGTTTATAGGACTTAAACAAGCAATCCGTTTAAGTGCCATTTTCTATGTCTGGAAAGAAAATAAAAGCTCTGTGTGTTACTAAATGCTTATTCAAAATACGATGCATACCTTTATAATATTTTAATCCTCAAATGAATGAGAGAACAGTTGAGTATTAAGATAATTGTTTCAGGTATTTAAGCCATAAACTGCCTGTGACTTGTTTAAATGTCCATTTTTTTTTTGCAACTGTAACTAGTAGAGACTTTTTTATCAAGCTTGATGGTTAGCTTAGTAGTATATCATTTTCCTCAGGTCACATTTGACTGAAATAACCTGAGATATTTTTCTTCAAAAGTCCCAGCTCAAGCAATTGTAGTATCAAGTAACAAAATAGAACTGTGATACGAAGTTGCAGCAGTGTTTGCTAGTAGAACACCAGGCGGAGGTGTCCCTTCGTATTCTTGTCCCACATTATTCCCATTTCTCGACTTCAGGCTCTTTTATCAACATCTCATCATGTCTGAGCCTGTGGGTAGGGTTTCGCTGCATGGAGTTTGACAATGCTTTTGCTCTGGAACATCTTGATATTAGCTTCCATGGTTTTGCTTCCAACACTGGTCAGGGTAATTCTAGGAAAGATCGCAGAATTAGTCAGTTATTGTATGATTTTTCCCTCCTGTCACAATATGTGCTAGAAAATTATTTTTGTTCCCTTGTTAGATTCGAACAGATATGTGTACATGTGATTTCCTAACCATTCTTCTTGTACTTCCTGCCTGCTCCTTTCTTTTTTGTTTCTATATTTTTATTGTTTAGTTTATTGATTTGCTTGCATATCTTATTTTGTATGGCCTGTTTAGTAGAAAGTTAGTGCATTTGGTCACACTGGCTAAAATTGCTAAATCCCCGTTAGTTTATAACATCCATCCCCAACATTTTGCTACTTCTTTATATTTCCCCATTTTAAAAACAATTCTGAAGTTATATTTGAAAAATAATTTTTTCATATGTCTCTTTCCTGAGCTGTCTGGAATTTGTTCAGTCAACAATGGGTGGTAACACAAATCTCTGAACAAAATGAAGGTATAAATTGAGAATTTGTGCAGGATTATGATACATTCTGCTCTATTGGTAATGATGTGTTGAATCAGGCTTAAAGTTAAATGTTCCTATTCTATTAGTTATTTACATGGAGTTAGTATTAATTGTTTTTATGACATACAAATTTGGTCTCTTTTTAAGGTATTATGGCAGGTTCAAACAGATCTGGAGATCTTAAGGATGCTCAGAAATCTATTCCTACTGGAACAATTTTGGCTATTTCAACTACGTCTTTTATTTGTATCCTTTATGCTTTGACTTTTTTTCTAGTGTGCATTCTGTAGGTATAACAGTATAGTTTTTTCATTGAAAATTCATTAGTTGTCTGAGTATAAAATGAATGAAATCTAAACTGAAAAGAAATACTTTATATTTGTCTAAAACATAAATATTATTTATAAATATATCAAATTTTATTTGTATATGTAAATATTTATATATATATTCTACTAGTGCTTCAAATTCCACGTTATAATTGATGATTTTAGTTACGTTTTTAGTGTCACGCTTCAGTTGGCAGATTGCTTTGTTGTTATACCTGGTATAACCAGTGAAAATCTTAAAGCAAACTACCAGCAATAGAAATTGTTAGTCCTTCAATACCTAGAAGACACAAACGCTTATTTGTATGAGAAAATACCTGTTCTGTTGCATGATGCATGAACTGGCTGCTTCTAATACTTCACAAATCAACTGTGCATCAAATGCAGTCGTAGAGAACATAAACTATAAAGTTGTAGCAGGGAAGAATTAAAAAACAAAATAAAACAAAAAACCACAAAACAAAAAAAAACCCCCACACAAAACAACCAGAACAAAAAACAACTGGAACAAACAAAAAAACAAAAAATCCTCACTTCATTATCATGGACACTTTCATTTCATCCCTAGGTGAAAAATGGTGTTTTTTCTCTCTCTATGTATATGATTATTTATAGTGTAATCTTCCTTCAGTCTCAGTAATAGATCTCTCCTGTATAGTTTTGTTTGGTGCCTGTATAGAAGGTGTGATATTAAGAGATAAGTAAGTTGAATACAACTTCTAATTTTACAGGGAGTATGTATGATCATGGGTTATGTTGCAAGCTGCAAGTCCAGGTGATCTGTCACTAGAGCAGGATGCATTGTAACAAGAGCATTGAATCCATATTCTTTCATTTACATTGCTGTCAGTTCTTGTTTGGCTGAAATCCGGTGTAACAGTAAAATGTATGGATTTTGGTCTGGTTTAAAGGCTAGGTTTGCGTTTTTTTTTCATTATGGATTGTTATATCTGCCATGGGGAAAAGCAGGTTGTACATCTTTCAATGTTTGTCTGTCTTTTCAAGTTGTTCCTACCCCTTGTTTAATTAAAACACAGGCTCTAGAATTTGAATCAAGAATGAATATGCAGCTGTATAAATGTCATCATAGAAGCATAATGGCTTTTCTCCTATATTTTTAAAGAGTGTAGTTTCCCCTTTTTCCATCTGCTGAAAATAGTACGTAGCCATGCATCCATGCTTGGGCATATGCAAGAATTTGAACACTGGCTTATTATATTAACCTGATTGCTATGTTTCCTGACCCTGTTTTAAGAGCAGGTCTGAAAAGAGATAAAGCATTTAATTTTTCTTAGTCTGTAGCCTTTTCTTTTCTCTGGTGTTTGTTTTGAAAAACCTGAAAACATTGAAAACAGAAATTATGCTATCACAGTGTAGTTAGTCTTAAAATTGATTTTGACTGCTTCCTAACAAAACTAAGATGAACTACAAGAAGTTTACTTGATTTTAAAACAAAAACATCAGTTTGGGGGGTTGGGGCGGTGGGAAAGAATCTTTTCATAGTTTACCCAAGATGTCCATAAATTACTATAAAGTTAATTATCTAAAAAAAACCCCAAACAAACAAAAGAAACAACCCAACCCCACCTCCACCTCCCCCCAAAAAACCCCAAACAAACAAAAAAAACCCACAAAACCAAAAAACCCCACAAAACCAAAACAACAGCGGCATTGGATGGGACACTCAAGACTGTAATGAAAGCACCTCTTCCTGACTTCCACCCACTGGTTTGCCATAAAAATTGCATCGGGTAGCATGACAGTCAGAAGGCATGTGGATAACTTGAGATAGTTGTGTCTGGTAGTTGCTCTGTTTACTTGTCCATATCTCAGTGTCACACTATTAAAAGGAAAGGCTAATACTTTGTTTTGTGAATCTTCTGGTTATGCCCCAGGGTATATCTGTATTATTTGTAGAACAGACTTCCGCAATCTAGTTCCTAGAAGTCACAAGGATTTAAAAGATGCATATGTAAATACTTCTGCTGTTGCTGTTAATTCTGTAAAGTTTACCAAGATACCTGATAATTGCTGCATGTTTGCTTACAGGCAACACTTACAATGAATCAATTATAGTATGTTTTCTCAATCAATTTATAGTATGTTTATTGTTGAAAAGTAATGTTGTCCAAAAAGATTGAAATGTGGGTGTTGAATCTATAGTAAAAGTTATTTTAATGCGTACTGATTTCCCCCCCCCCCCCGCCCCATGCCTCTTCCCTAAGGTTTGGAGAAGCAGTAAATGGAAATCTAGTGGTTGGTACACTGGCATGGCCTTCTCCATGGGTTATTGTGATTGGTTCATTCTTTTCAACATGTGGCGCTGGTCTCCAGAGTCTCACTGGTGCACCCCGACTGTTGCAGGCCATTGCAAGAGATGGCATTGTACCGTTTATTCAAGTGAGATTTTTTTTTTTCTTTACAATACTTCAAATATGGCTTATATTTTGACAAAAAAAAAGAGGCATTATTTCTGCTATTCATGTAGACCTGTGAGGAAAAGATTTGGAGCACAGTTCTAATTGTGTACAATAGTAGATCAAGCTATTGTAGGACAGAGTTTGATCTTGGATATTTCTGTGCAAAGCAATTTAATTATTTTTGTTGTTACACATAAAACTTAGTGGTTCAAAATTGGGAACATAAGTCTTCTATAAATGGAAATAAATGAACTAAGAAGCAATTAACAACTGAACTTCATGACTCCAGGCTGTGTTTACAACTTGTATTTGTGAATTGATCTAATCTCGCTATGGAACTGCATGATACTTCTCGTATCATAGAGATACAATTCTAGTTTTTATTCATTTGTGTAAACTAAATGAAGTCAACAAAGATGTAACAATAGAATCTATCCCATGACTCCAAACATTAATATTGTCCTGACATCCCCATGCATGTTTTAAAAATAAATAAATCAAATTTTTCTCAAAGGAAGTGAGTAAGAGAGCTGGCAAACAGAAGAACATAACAGAACTCTTGCTGGAAGATATTTAACACAATTGCTGGGCTGCATCTGCAAAAACTAAACAACTAGAATTGAGTTAAAAATAAATAAATAAAATGTGCTAGAGAGCAAAGCTGTGATTTCTGTAGTGAAGTTTGGAGTTTGAAAGCTTACTTCCAAATTGCCAAGAACAGCCAATAGTTGCACAGCAGAATGATAACCTACCAAGAACAAGTTGAAGTATAAAAAAACAGGAGTATGCCTGAGTAACTATGAATACTTTGGGAACAGAGTTAGGGGACAGTTGTCAAATTTAGCACAGAGAAAGAAATTGCAGATAGCACAGGCACTGAAGGTAGCTAGGGCTGAATTTAGGAGAATAGGCTGTTCTGTATGGAGAGAGTCCTGAGGATGACTTGGAGCACTTGTTTGTTTTTATAGATCTCTTTGGGAGGTTTATATGATTTTGATACCTAAGTTATGTGACCAAAGTTATGTTTGAGTATTCCCTACTTCACCCACATTTACTCTAGGTCACTGTCTCACATCTGCGGTCGGTGTAGTATGTTATGTTAAAAATGGGCTATTACTCTTGGTGAATAACTTAAGACTCTAATCAGAGATATCTATCATCTGTCTTCAGTGAGAGCTAGGTATAGAATAGCAGCAGCTTGTTTTGATTCCTGAGTTTGGGGAAAGCCTACAATGAGTCAACACATTGATGTGTGACTTGAGGAAGAAAATTCCTCAGGTAGGATGTGCCTAGGACTATTATGAATGGTGGGTTAGCTGGAGAATTTGAGTGGGGTTGGGGGGGGACATCTGAGGAGGAGGGAGACATGCAGATATGTGGGAATGGGAAAATAAGAGAGGAAAGGACTGTGAAGAGAGGGAAGGAGTGCACAGGGAATGGGTTAGAGGAGACGGTTGGAAAAGCTGAGAAGCAAAGCAAAAATGGAAGAGGTAATGCTAGTAGCTTTGAGGGGGGGTGGGTTTTCTTTTGTGTGTTGTGGGTGGGTTTTGATTTTGTTTGGTTTGGTTTTGTTGTTTTGTTTTAAAGGCAGATCATACTGCTGTTGCCAACTTTTTCTCAGTCTTTAATCACTTGGTTCCATTCTGCTGCTGCTACTTCCCTGGTCTGTCTGGCTAGTCTCAGTAGGGCTATATTCTTGATATTTTCTCTTGGGTGCTTCTCTTCTCTTGGGCTGGAGAGTAGAATGGTTACTGGAAATGTAGACTAGTATTGCTGCTGAGAGCAGGAGCCAGAAGGGTTAATGAATCAAGAAGTAAACAAGTTAAAAAGACAGCAGCTGCTGCTTCTGCAACCCCTCTGCTGCCTGAAATGTTCTGCTAGCAGCACTTGCAGTAGTGCTGCTGCTAGCAGGAAATGCAACTGCTGTGCCTCTGATTCTGCTGGCTTGAGCTGCTCTGCACCTACAGTATTGGCAACTTGTTCGTTGAGAAAGTTACATCACCGTTCCCTTGGTTTAGGAGCATCTTTTCTACCAAGGGTGGAGAAAGATGATGAGGATGTGCAAGAATGTCAAACATGCTGCTGCTTTATTTCACAGTTGAGAGCAGTGGTGTGTTCCCTGACTTGCAAGATCTGTATCTGTAACTGGAAGTAAATATACTAAGTATGCTGGGGTGGGGTACAGAATCGTCATGGAGTTTGACTTGTGAGCGGGAAGCGGTTGTGATGCAATAAATTGTAAATGTTGTGTTGCATTGAGAGAGACAAACAAAAAATTTCACTTTTGTCTGAAGTAAAAATTTGGTACTTGGTGGGAGGGTGACAGTATGATTCTGTCTTATCAGGGTTAGATTTGAAAGGAGTGAAGAATCGGAAGGAAAAAATTTACATGGTTTGGGAAGTGAGGGAAAGGGAATCCAGGAGAAGCAGGATGTTTGAAGAGGGATTTGAGACTTGAAAAGTGCTTGCAGTTTTGGAGTGATATAGCTGCTGCATGGACAATCAAGGAAATTAATGCAAGGATTCATTCAAGAATTAATATAGGGGCAAGAGTATGACATGAAAAAAAAAAAACAAAATACTTGAAACATGAGCAGAAAAAATGGCATTTTAATATAAGGTAAGGAAGATTGATGGATGACAGGAAGCTAAGGGAAGAAGGCAGTATGGAGAAGGAGTGAGAAGAACTTAAACATTTGGAAAGGAAGCCACTATGGAAAATGAGAGTGAGCGTTTAGTCTTTCTAATTGTATGGAGGAATATGGAGGAGAACAAATATGGCTGGAACTACAGCTGAGGCATTTTGCCATCTATCACCAGCACAGCTGGATAGAATACGCCCCAAAGGAAATTACCACATGCAAAATGGTTTTTGGTAAGGCTCTGTGCAGGATCATAGGCTTACCCAAGTCATCTTTAAAGATAAATATTTATGTTCATAAGTACTGAGTTGATGCCTATTTTGTATGTTACAAAAAATACTGCCCTCAACTACATTAGCTTTTCATAGACTAAGCATAAATCTCTGCATGTGGATTTTAAGTTACTTAAGATTATTTCAACAGCAACTGCAATAGTACTTTAATGTGATGTAGTCATCACTTACGTTAGTAAACATTTTTCATACTGGAAATGTGTGGTTTTGCAATTTTTTGTGGCTTTTTATAGTATAGATCGCTTCATTTTCTTTTGTAACTAATGAATATTTTTGGTTCCAGTTAAGAGTTAGTTCATGATCTGAACCATATTTCATAACTGTATAATGAAGAGCTTTCACTAATCTTATTGTTTACTTGAATTGAACTAGGTATTTGGTCATGGAAAAGCAAATGGAGAACCAACTTGGGCTCTGCTCCTCACTGCTGGTATTTGTGAAATAGGAATTTTGATAGCCTCATTGGACAGTGTAGCACCAATTCTTTCAATGTAAGTATGAATGTGGTGTTTTGTGTTCTTAAATTAAATAGTATTTTATTTTTAAATTAACTAGGTAATGGTTTTTCTTTTTGAAATCATACATGCTAGACTTTGTCCTCTAACAAGTTATATTCCTATTTGAGCCTGGAAATAATATGAAACAACAAAATGTTTTGGCAGGAATTAATTTCTAGGCACAAAAAACTTTTTCCATGACAGAGTTCTTGAAGGCTAGTAAAAATATGTTCAACTTCTAAAAACTTGGATTTTAAAATAAAAATTCCTCCTATTTTAGCTCAAGTGCATATAATAGAGACAGACAAAACAATTTAATGTTTCAGGGTATGAACTGAACAGTATTATACTGATTTTGTCTTGGAAGTTCATCCCATGTCTTTATGGGTTGACTCTGGCAGGCAGCTCAGCCCCACACATCTCCTCGCTCACACCCCCCAGTGTGATGGGGGACAGAATCAGAAGGGTAAAAGTGAGAAAACTCATGGATTGAGATAAAGACAGTTTAATAGGTAAGGCAGAAGCTTCATGCACAAGCAAAGCAAAATAAGTAATTCATTCACAATTGATAGGCAGATGTTTAGCCATTTCCAGGAAAGCAGAGCTTCACCATGTGTAACTGTTACTTGGGAAAACAAACACCATTAAGTCCAAATGTCCCCCCTTCTTCCTCCTTTCCCTGAGCTCTTACTGCTGAGCATGATGTCGTACAGTATTGAATATCCTTTTGGTCAGTTGTAGTCAGCTGTACCAGCTGTGTTCCCTCCCCAAGTCTATTTGCTGGTGGGGCAGCAAGAAAAACAGAGAAGGCCTTGATGCTGTGTAAGCACTGCTCAGCAACAGCTAAAACATTCCTGTGTTATCAACACTGTTTTTGTTACAAATCCAGAACATAGCACCATATGAGCTAATATGAGGAAAACTAACTCTATCCCAGCCAAAACCAATACACCATTGTCAGTTGTTTGCTATGTTTTCTCTGAAATCTTTGAGGCTCTATATTAGGCCTCAAAACATGGTATTAGCATAATATTCTACAAATATTAATTTAATCTACGTTTTGTGTTCTATTGGCCACTGTGAACACAGCGTACAAGTTCCTACCCTTTTTTGGATTGTGTTCAGCCTTTTAATGCAAATCTGTCTAGTTAATTTCCTATTGGAAAATGCTTTTTCTTTTTTTTTCTTAACAGGTTTTTCCTTATGTGCTATATGTTTGTAAATCTAGCTTGTGCAGTTCAGACGCTTTTACGGACTCCCAACTGGAGACCTCGTTTCAAGTATTACCATTGGTAGGGAATATTCCTTCATTCAGAAGAGTTAAAACTAATTACGCAGCCCTAAATTGTTGATTTTCTTGTAATAATAAACCAAAATCTCCTTTCTGACTTAAATGAGTTATAAGATGATTCATGCACTGAATACTCTAACAGCAACATTTGTTTTCATGTGTTTGGAATAGGGCTAGTAATAGCTGTGATCATGACAACGTGGTTAATGCAGAGGGTTTGGGAAGGGGCTACAGGATGACATTTAATATTGCTTATAAGCCAAGAGATCTTCTGAATATGTGAAAATGAAGGTGAAAAAAAATATAATCTGTCTTTTATATATAGATAAGGAGAACTGGTAAAAATGTTCAGGAAAGATGATATGATTTTCATTTTTGTTATGCAAAAAAATATACAAAACAAACTTGTACAGAAAAAATCTCATTTAATATATATCAGTTGGCTCTTTAATGATATGATCAGATTTCAAAATATGCTTTGGACATTGCATTTGATAAATGAAGTAGACAAGTGGATGCTTGACAAAGTCAGTAAAGGTCAATTACACAAAAAGTGTGGGTGTGTTTTTTGTTTAGTTTTTTTTAATGGCTTAAGAGTTCAAATATTTCAAACTAAGATTGGGAAACTTTTTGACTTTTTTTACCGAATGTTAAAAATACATCTAATTGAATTAACAGTAATACTATTGAGAAATTTTAGTGCTGAAATGTCTTGAAGACTACAGCCTTTAGGAGATAAGCTGGCCTGATTCTAGGATGTAAGAGTTGCTTATTATTTTTCCTTTTAAAGAATTGAGTGAAAATGAAATGTTGCGGTTTTAGCCCTGAAAAATGTTTTTTGAATATGCTCAGTAGGCACGTAACTAGTTTGGCACCTAAGCCTCCAAATACATCAGTGCCTGTCTCCCAGTCTATCACCGGAAACACCTAGGAGTATTTGCAACATCAAGAAGGAAAATGGGAGATTGCTGTCTGTCTGGATTTTTTTGTTCCACCTCCTCTGAATAATCTGATTGTGGAAGAAGTATAGTAGGAAGTACAAAGTAGCTTAAAAGCTAAGGCAGGTGGAATAAGATGGAGAGTAGCAAGAGGTACAGGATGGACCATGGTGAGGAAGAAAAAGCAAAGGGTTGTGACAAAGCAGCAGCATAGTTTGTAACCATAGTTTTCCCAGAACAATCAGTGAGCCAACTGACTCACTGTGTGATAATGTAGTCACTTCTAGCCAAAGCAGGTGTTGGAATGCTTGGCCAGAATTGGGATGGGACTTTATTTTTTCAGTGCAAGTAGAGTCTTAGGTTTGGCTAAGTCAAGCATGAAAGAGCAGCTGTTGTTCTTTTAGACAAACTACATTTAGACTGATGTCCTCAGAACAGGGAGAAAGCATTTCTTCTGTTTAAAACTGGATGTGTTTGCACTCGATACTTGCATGGTACTAAAGAAGCAAACTAAGGTACCAAACAAAAGTTGGGTCTGCCGACGCTCTTTGTCAATACAGTGAAAGCTAGCTCTAAATTTGGAAATCGGGCGAAAAGAAATCTAGGGTGTCATATGTGACTAGAAGTATTCACAAAACTGCCCAGTTCTGAGCTGACTTACATCTGTCTTGAATAACAGTGTGGGCAAACCAGGCATATAAACTTGAATCTGGAAATGCTTCTGTAACTTTTTCAGCTCGCAGTCATTCTTTCGTTACAGCCTTTGAAAGATTGTTTTCTGTATTCTCTCCTACTGTCCTGTGTTCTTGCGTAAGAGACGGGTCACAACGGAAGTGGAGAATATAACTGATGAGTCAAAAACTTTAAATTTAAACTGATCAACTATTTTTGCTGGAAGTAACACGATGTTGTTTAGTATTGTTTGAGAATTTTTTTTAGCTTAAATTCAAATCAACAGTAAGTGATAGCAATGTGTTTTGAAACTGACCTTGTTTGGAGGTACTGATAGAGTTTCAGAACTGTCAAATGTAGTAAATCTGTTGTTATATCTAGTTCAGTTGTATTATTTATGTCACACAAAGGTTCAGAATGTAATTTTTCTTTATAAGCTAAAATTGGGACAAATGTATTTTCATTTGTATAGTAGCTATGAAATGGCCTTTGAAGAAGAAAGGCCTTTCTGGAAGTTAAATAAGAAATTGTCTTTGTAGAACATTTGCATGCCTATTTAAAAAAATGGAAAAAAATGGTTTCTTTTAGGACTCTGTCATTCCTGGGGATGAGTTTATGTCTTGCCTTGATGTTCATTTGCTCTTGGTACTATGCTTTGATTGCCATGCTAATCGCAGGATGTATATACAAATACATAGAATATAGAGGGTAAGACCATATATCTTATTTATTCTATATTTAATATCTTTAACGTTCAGCAAAAAGCACTTTTCTATAAAATAGATACAACTGAAGTAATAGAATTAAGAGTATTCCTTGAAACAAGGTAAGATCCCATCTCTGTTAAGGGTGTAAGTTTTCAGGTTCTAATTTCTCTGGAAGCTCTGTTCCAAACTTCTTGACAGCTAGAACTAATCAAAATAAGAACCAATAAGGCTGGGAAATTTTCATTTGAGCAGAGATTATGGTGTAAAGTTTTGGTACTTCAGGAACATCACCTTTTAGCACCAAGCAGCAACTATTACAAAACTGTTACCTTCTTATTAACTTGTGCTAAAGCCCAAAAAACTCTACTCTTTTGTGTGGACTTTAGCACTTTTTAGAATGGATTGTTCAGTACGGTTCAGAGCACCCACTGAAAATTATCTGTTTTCTGAAGGCTTAGATAATCTTTAAATTGCAACATATTTTGCATTGTATGCATTTGACAAGGGACACAGCCAGAGCCACACCTGTAAAAAATGCTATGCAAGTAGGAGACTTAAAAGGCATGCCGAGTTCGTTTAAAAAAAAAAAAAACACCACATACACAAAAAACCCAACCAACAGACAAAAAAAACAACCAACCAAACAAAAAAAAATCCCACAAACCAAAAAAACAACTAAAAAAAAAATCCAACTAAACAACACATCCAAACACTAGAGGCGATTATGATCGGTAATGTGTGTGCTTTCCCTTTCTAAGGAAAGATACCCAATGCTGAAAGATTCTAGTCAAGAAAAATAGTAAAATCTTGGAGCAGGAAATTGAAGTGAGGCCAGTTGTTTTGATGAGTGATTAAGCACAAGTCTTAAGTGAATCAGCTGGTATAAACTGCTCCACCTTGTGGGTTCTCCATCTTTTAATATCTCCATTTCCAGGTGAGATGTTTTCCTGGATTGTAACAGCTCCATTTACTGGGTTAATTATAAGGAAATTAATTTGCCTATTTTAGCCAGGAAGTCAGATCAGATGATAAGAGTTCTGCTCGTGTGTGCGTATGTAAGTATGCACATACATAAAAGTATACGTCCATCCAAATTCGTATACAGGGTCTACAAATGTTGCCACATAGCCAGCACATCTACCCTGCAGAAAGAGATTCTTTTTTGCAGAAACTTAACTTCTGTTCTCCCTGCCTTTACAAATGCAGAGGCTGATTTGGCGGCAGGGAGAAACTCACTCTGAAATGTTCTAAAAACTGCTATCTGAAGAAAACCTCCGTTTTTATTTTAATTTTTTGGCTAAGTAAAAGAAACTTACATGATTGTGCTGTCTGTCAGGGTACATTTTAATTGCCACGTTGTTCTTTAATAGCTTTTGAATTCAGTTTGGCTTATTTCATCTAATTTCAAAAGAAGGCTAGAGGTAACAAAGTTCAGTGAGAATTCATTAATAGAAATGAGAGGAAGGGAGGGCAAGGGAGATGGACCCCTTGCCATAGCAGAATCCCCACAAAGGAAAATAATGTGTTAGCCTAACAGTTCTTTCTTATTTGGTTGGCCACCTGGCGCATAAGATAGCTTTGTATTGGGAGAAAGAGGAGTGGAAAATGTAGGGAGATTGAAAGCAATCAGGAGGATGGATAAAGCTTTAGGCTCATCTGGGAGAGAAGCTGGGAAGGAAAGGAAGTGGAGAAAGCTGTAGTGGTGGTGTTGGGGGAAAGATAGAACACTCTAATCCATACAAAGTCAAGTTTCACTTACTCATTCTGCTGCTTTAAAACAATTCCTTTTAAGTAGCCCTCACTTATTCATTCTAGTGCTTAAAAGCAACTTAAGTAGCTCTCATGATTAAAAAAAGCTTTTGAAGTATCAATAAAATAGACCATAATAAATATTAATGAATACTTAACAAATAGTTCTCTTGAAGGGACCTGAGACTGCTTCATCTTGGTTAGTCTTCATTCTTGATTTAAATCTGCAAGATGAGTTTTCCATGCATTTGTGCAAAAAAGAGTGTTTGGGTTTTTTTATGCCCACTATCCGTCATATGAGAAAATGTACTTAATTTGTATAAAATAAATGGGACCCTGTTAATTGAATCTCTTCTGCATCCCGAAGAGCGGAAAAAGAATGGGGTGATGGAATCCGAGGACTGTCTCTGAATGCAGCTCGCTATGCTTTGCTTCGTGTTGAAGATGGTCCTCCTCACACCAAGAACTGGAGGTAAGTCCTGCGCCTTCCAAGGTCACATAATTCTTGAAATATGTAAATCTATTGGGAATACTGCTGGTAAAGCTAATGGCCAAAGTGAAATTCACCATTAAAATAATGTTTTAACTTGGGCATGGCAATGATGTAATTGCAATAGTATTATTTTACTGCAATAGAATGCGACTTATGGTCAGCACGTAATCAACCTTGCTGGTAATATGGGCAAACTAACTCGAACTTAAATCCATGTGATGTTGACATAGTTCCAATTCCATAAGTGGGGTTTTTTTTTGCTTCTATATATGTTTCCTCTGAAATACACTGTATAAATATACAGAGGATCCATTATTTGTTTAAATTTCATTTTTTGTGGCAATCTTTTTTATATAGCTTCGTTTAATAATAACACTTTCTAAACTGCTTTGATATCATTAAAACAAAATCTCAGGTTTGCTGTCCATTTGTATGTAGTGGGGTTAGATATCCACTACTGTTTTCGCAATATATTCGTTTTACTTCTTAAACTATCAATTTTCTCAAAGCCAACACAAAAAATTACTTAGCATTTAAAAAGAAAAGGACGTTTGCACATTGTCACTTCTGATGAATGTAATGCAAATCAGAAGAATTCTGACCAGTGAAACACACAAAAAAGAAATTGTCACTAAATGTGATACTTTAATTATAGTCACTGCTCTGTGATAGTATCCCTGGGTGCATGCACATGCAATGTTCTGTTGCCCTTCAAGTGTAATGGCATTATTTTACCATTTGTCATGGGACTGATGCACATAAGCAGTTACCACAGAATACATGAGCCGCTGTCTTTATCTGTGTCTGAATTTGGCATCTCAGAGGTACCAATGTAATGTAGTGTTGACTAAGAGCATTCCTGTTAAATGTCTGGCATTGCTTCAGTTCCAGATGAGTTATCCTTCTATTGTGTCGAAGTAATTGCTAGAACTGAACCTTCTTGTTACAATTTAAATTGTGCTGGTTTTGAGGAGGGAGGTACGCTCCAACTCTTCGTCGTTCTTTTGAATTCGTAGTAATGACAGGAAAATTATAAAATCTTGGTTTGGGAAAAGTAAGCAGGTTGGATATTGATTAAAGGAAACAGAATGCATCCTCATCAAGCATGCAGTTGAAACTGAACTTGGGGGTGCTATCAGTACGGTTAAGGGTATGACTGTCCTTTTGGAAGGACCTATGCAGGGAGAGGAATGGGTCGACAAGAACATCACGAATATCCAGAAGGGCAAGTGCAAAGTCCAGTACCTGGGACAGACTTGTCCAGTGCTATGGTACTCTGCTCTGGGGAAAAGGACCTGTGGTTCGGAGTAGTTAGTAAGCCAGCAGTGTGCCTTAGCAGTGACATGTGCTGCATCAACAGGACCATAGCTAGTATATTGAGAAGTAAATCTATTGGGAAATAATATTCCTCTTTGCTCAGCACTCACTAGAGTACATCTAGAATATTTCAAATGGTTTTAGGCACCCTAGCGTAGGAAAGACATCACTAAGCTGGAGTGAGTTCAGCAGAGGACCACTGAGATGATGGTTGGGGTACAGGAGCATATCTCCTGTGGGGAGAGGCTGAGGGAGCTATGCTTATTCAGCTTGGAGGAGGCTTGAGGGGAGCCTAAAAGCTGATATAACTAACTAGTAAACATCCAATACCTAAAAGAAGGTTACTGAGAAGATGGAGTCAAACTCCTTACAGCAGTATATGATAGGAGAATGAAAGAACATGATAAAATGGAGAAAGAAAAGAAATAAAAATTGAGATGACGATAATTAAGCACTGAAGAGGTGATAATATCTCTGTTTCTGGAGGTTTTCAAAATCTAGCTGGATGGAGCTGTGAACAATCTGGTGTGCATTCAATGTTTAACCACTTCAAGCAGCAGGTTGCACTAGATGACCTTGGAAGGGTGATAATTCTGATTCAATAATTTTCTTGGTAAAACTGTTCTTTAAGGTAGCTTTTCAGAATGATGGCTCATGTAGGTATTCTGTACCTGTTGTTGCTATTGCAAGTTATGACTGCCTTACTTGATAGTTGAATGTTTTCCATTGAATTAAGCACTTAATCTGCATTTTATTAATTGTTAGTTTTAATTTTCCAATTCTTTCTTTCTTTTATATATATATACATATATGTGTGTTTGTGTGTTTAACTTTTCTTTTTTTTTTTGGCAGACCTCAACTTTTGGTCTTGTTAAACTTGGATGGTGAGCAGTTGGTGAAACATCCTAGACTGCTTTCTTTCACCTCTCAGTTGAAGGCTGGTAAAGGACTGACTATCGTGGGCTCTGTGCTTCAGGGAATCTTCTTGGATAAATGTACAGAAACTCAGAAAGCTGAAGAGGTATTTGAAAGACAGCTTACGAACACTTGAAACTTCCGTTAGTATTTAAATGTTGAATATGGATAACTCATATCTTGAATTAGAACAGAACTGTTGTAAAGTATTGAAGAAACCATCAATTTTTTACTATCAGCACAATCAATGATTATATATAAAGAATAGGGGTTTGTGCGTAGCAAAATGTTTTATAAAACTTCCCAATAGGATAAGGCAATGCTGATACTTCTTAGATTTTTATTTTCTTGAATATTGAAAGCCCTGGGCTCACAATCAAATTACATTCTTGAAAAAGCCAAGTGATAGAATTTTTTTTTTTAACAAATTACCTTATACAGAAAACAGATTTATTTAACAAAAACTTAACATTTATCTAACAAATGCAGATGTGTTTGGCATAATTTCATCCTCTGGATGTATACATGATACTATTTTCTACATTGTCCTAGAAATAAATAGCAGAGCTAGGGTTAGGAGCAGTCTTTGCTGGAATTCTACTCTGTTGCTTAACTGTAAACAGCATCCTTCTTGAGATCCTTTACTTTCTCTTTTTTTTTTCTTTCCTATCTATCCCATATCTCCAGAGAAGGTAGGATGAGGTAGGAAAAAAATAGTAAGTTATCATGTAATTTAAGATGACCTCTAACTGTGCTTACAAATACAAGTGAATCTAATTTGGATGTTTGTCTTTTTTCCTGACAACTTGTCAGTATTTGACTGTGCTACCCAATTGGAAATACACAGACATTTTTGTGGGAAGCCCTTGAAAATACCCAGACTTAATTTTAAATTTTCCCCTGAAGGAAAAAGGGGAGTTAACTGAGCTTCTGAAGATCTATTGTTCATACAGCTTGGACTTTCAGTGCAAAGCACGTTTCTCTTTTTGTTTGGTCTTAAGCAACTCGTGTACTTCTTTGTTTAATCCAGTATTGGGGTAACTCGGTATAGATAATTATATTTGCTTACCTACACAAACTCTCCTACTCCTAACTTTATAGCGCAGGGAAACATTTTTAGAAAATACCATGTTTCATGTATTTGATTGAATACTATTGAAAAATCTATTGCTTTTAGAAAACTACTATAACATCTACTCCAAAAGTAGGCTTTGATTGCCATTATATCTTCAGTGTTGTTGAAAAGAGTATCTTGTGTACTATTTTGATCCAAGTCTTCACAGCTCTGTAAAAATGCCTGTGACTTATTCAGACCTGGTATCTCTAAAATAGATGAGCATTTATGATGTTGAAATGGACTTAACAAAGCTAACTGCCCTTTTTCTCCCAGCTTTCTTTTTTCTCCCTCTTGGTATTCAGACTTGTCCCTAGTGGTTTTTAAAATAACAAAGCGTGAAGCCAGATGGCCTACCTGATATCACATGAAAAGGCTCCAAGAGAGCAATTAGCTTGAAAACATGGTGGAAAAAGTCTAGCAATGATATATTGTGAAAGTAATTATTATTAAGCTGTTGTTGTTATTAACACGTAGGAGTAGAAAACAAGACCAAGAATACAATCAGGCCTCTGAAATAAAACAGAGAAAACCTTTAAACAGAAACTGTTTACCCATGAGGATTTGAAATGTTACCTGTAGTTGGCTTAACTTGAAGTCAGCTACATTTTTGAGAGAGAGAACAGGAATGAATTTAAGGGGGACCTAATCCCTGGGTTCTCTAGAAAGTCCGACCTGGTGTTAAGATCGAGGAAACTATTGCTTTTAAAATGGAAATGAAGATGAATTGTAAAAGTTTGAGTGCCTGGAGGCCTCACTGGTTTTGGAAAATTTCAACTAGAAAATGTTTCTAGAAGATTTGTAGGAAATGAAGATTTCTCCTGTCTGTCTTTTAAAAAGAAAAAAGCATCTATTTAAACTGATATGCCCTCGCAGATACTGTTTGCGCAGACAGACTTGTTAGCTTTGCTACCAAATTCTCTGAAGACTTTTTTTCTCTACTAACCAGAATTTCCGATGTGAAGCCACACTGAGCCAGTGCCAGGCATTCTATGATCAAATCTGTTCCTGATGGTTTCTAACAGGAATTTTGATGCTTCCAAAATTCCAAATTTTGATGTGCTGGTTCTTCCTTCTGAAACCATGCTGATCTCCCACACAAGGCATTGATGATGATGGGATTTTTAAAGTCGTGCCATGAAAAGATAGTAAATGCCAAAGCTGATGTTTCCTAGTCAACCTTGATACCATTTTGAATGCTACTTTTAAATTACTTGGTTATGTGTCTGTGTGTTTATCAGTGTTTAAATGAAGGGGAGACGTTGAAATCAAAGGGGTGTGGGAGACTTAATCTAGTCAGTTCATCTTGTCATTATTCAACCAGTGATTCCAATTGTCTCCTGCACATCTATTTTTTCCGTGTTGGGAGCTGATAAATAAAGAATCATCTCTTAATGTCAAAGTTGTTTAAGGAGCTTTGGCAGCCTCTTCTTCTAAAGTCCTTGGCATCACGTTTTCCCAAACCCTTCCAATTCCAAAAGAAAGGACTTGTCATTCCAAACATACGGTGCTTTGTCAGTCAGCAGTTTTGACTTTACCTGAAGCAGTGTTACTTCATTTATGTATGTGGTTTTATTTGTGTCTTGTTCATTCTTCTTTGGAAATAAAAGGCTGAATAATTAAAGTAATGAAAAACCTGTGTGTGGTGTCTTTTGGGGAGGTGGGTGTTTTGGGTTTTAGTTGTCATAGAATCATGTTCCCACTTTTGGAACTAGCGGTTTCTTAATGTTGATTGTACACTGTAGCTAATGTTTTGCTCTTATTTAGTGATGTTACTCCTTATGGTGTTTTTTACCAGTGTTGATGACTGCATTTCCCCATGTGTAATCTTCCTTTTGCAGAATGTTAAGGCCTTAATGGGAGTAGAAAAGACTAAAGGATTTTGCCAGATTGTCGTATCTCCCAATTTCAGAGATGGAATATCCTATTTGATTCAGTCAGCTGGTCTAGGAGGGATGAAGCACAACACAGTCCTGATGGCGTGGCCACAGTCGTGGAAGCAGGCAGAAAATCGTTTCTCATGGAAAAATTTTGTTGGTATGTGTTTATTGACTTTCTCCTATGTGTTTGTAATACAACTGTGTAACTAATGTATTTGCTGTGTGGAGAAAATGTGATGCTGAACATTCAGTGGACAATTGAGTATTTCCCCACATCTGATTTCACGTGGGTTTTCTCAGCCCTCAGCCTCTTCAACCATGGCTTCTCTTGTTCTTCTCCTAAGCAGGTGAGTCAGTAAACCCAGGATTTTGCCTCAGCAGAATCTGGGAAGATTTAAGCTTTTGAATTTAAAACAAAAACAAAAGCTGTGAATGAAAACTAGACATTCTTGATCAAATGTCTTGCTTTCCCTTGCAGACACCGTACGAGAAACAACAGCAGCTCAGCAAGCACTCTTGGTGGCTAAAAACATTGACTTATTTCCAACAAATCAAGAACGTTTTACTGAAGGCAACATAGATGTGTGGTGGATTGTTCATGATGGTGGTATGCTGATGTTACTGCCTTTTCTCCTTCGACAGCACAAGGCAAGGACACAGAAAATGGCTGGGATTTCATTTTCTAGCAATGAGTAGTTCTAAGGGTTCCTAATGAAATACTCTTTCACCTTGATAGAATAATGCGTGGTGATAGCAATCGCTGTGTTACGAATTGTTATAATGTATCTTTTTGATAGGTTTGGAGAAAATGTAAAATGCGTATCTTCACCGTCGCTCAAATGGATGATAATAGCATTCAAATGAAGAAGGATCTTCAGATGTTCTTATATCACCTTAGACTGAATGCTGAAGTGGAAGTTGTTGAAATGGTACGTTACTGCATTTTTTTTTTTAGGTGCAACTGAGACTAAACTTGGGATTTAGCATTTTTGACACTAAGATGTTAGCCCGAATATAAAAAGGGAAAGATCGCAGTCCCACCAAGAACAAGAAGGTTTTTTAAAGCAACAGTATCTTACCATGTCACAATGCTAGTGTATGTGATAGTGAGTTTAATGGTTTTGTCAAGTAGAGTTGAGCCATTTTGATGTGTTAAAGCCTACTTTATTTATGAGGACTAGTCCATAGAGATAGCTCGCTCAGGAAGGAAAAAGCTTGAATTTTTAGCAGGCAGTGAAATGGAAGGCTGAATGTGCTTAATCTAATAATCCATGGCATCCAGCATGAGAGAGGATGAACACATCTGTCTCTCCAACTGCTGTGTGAATATCTCTCTAGAAAAAGGAATCCCTGGGCCCCCGTGAGAGTATGTCGGTTGTTTTTGGCATTGCCAGCCTCTTTGGCACTGAACAGCAAGACAATATAGTAGAGATTCACAAGCCAAATGGTGGCAAAATGAATTTTGCAACTTTTTTCCCTTTTTAAATACTGGTCGTAAATGGCTAAAGAGAAAGGACTAAAGCTGTATTCTGTCTAGACCTGCTTTTTTTAGGCAACTAAAGAAAAACTTCATTTCAGCACTCAAAGGTGACGAGCATAATGTCCAAAGACCAAAAAAAAAACCACCAACACCCCCCCCCCCCAAAAAAAAAAAAACCCAAAAAACAAAAAACACCAACAACACCTTTTAAACTCATTCTGAAGTGAGGTGAAGGAGATGGGTCAACTGGTTCAAAACTTCTACCATGACCAGTTCCTGGAAAGAACAAAACCTATCAAAAAGATTTATCATGCTAATCGGCCATAAAGCAAATTCTAACAATCGTTTAAATTACTTATAAAAAAAAAAAAAAGGCTTATGAAAAAATTGGTTAGTATTTTGAACTAGGAAGTAAGAGAAATCCTTTTATTTTTTTTTCTAATTTATTTTTGTTTTGTTTAGAGTCCTGAATATAAAAGGCTAAAATGCTGTGGCATGTGCAGTTGAAAGAAGACAGAGTGCCATAAAAAAGGCTCAGCCTTGGCTGGATTTTGAGCAGAAGATAATATAGGAAACATAATTTATTCTTTTCTTATGTGGGTCATATTTAACCCTGATAATCTTCCAAAAGATAAGAGGCACATTACGAGTCAGTGACAACACAGATAATGCTATAGATTTTTACGTTGTATTTTAGCTTTGAGCTGATGTGAGAATATATGCCAAGTTTCTTCATAAATGCTTCCGTTTGTGCACATTTCTCACTGGTGAAAGGACAATGTGTTATTTTGTGGGTCTAGACAGTTTTTAAGCGCACACGTGCTCAGGAAGCAGCAATGCAGACCCAGTTTAAATAAGCGCTTTCAACCCTTTCTCTTTTCTGCAGCCTAGTTGGAACAGAACAATGGAAACTCTGTCCCAAGTACCTCAAATTTAGATAAAAATCACATTGATATTGGTATAATAGGATATTTCAATGTACGAGATTGCTGTTTGAAGATGAAGTTTTAAGAATGATGGATCAATTATATGCTTGGGATTACGCTGATGCCATAAATACATCCAGGACAGAATGAATGCAGGAATGAATGTGGTACACTGTCTAAACGTTGTTCTTTTGAGCAGTACTTTTTCTTCTGATGTTTCTAATGCCAATCTCTTTGCAGTTTGAAAACGATATTTCTGCGTTCACATATGAGAAGACACTTATGATGGAACAGCGATCTCAGATGCTAAAACAGATGCAGCTATCAAAGAACGAAAGGGAAAGAGAGGTAGGGGCTTCGGCTTGGCAAGATGCTCTGTGAAAAATCTGAAAGTAGTATTTCTTCTTAGAAGTGGCTTCTAATTAGTTTCTAACTAGTCAAAAGCTTTTATGACTGCATTCTATGTTAGTTTCTCTACAGCGGGTTTCACTTGCAAGGTTAAAATAATGGGGGGGGAAGGAAATCCTCTTTTATTTGAACAGTTGTTTAGAGTTTTCCTGTTCTTTTTAAGATTAGTGCAAGTATTTACTAGCAAAACATTTGAGCGTCAGTGTGGAATATATCCAGAGCATTTCCAAACTTGACATATATCAGTAGCTAAGGTTCATGATCATTCAGCTGGACTGATTAGCTTTGTTTGTAACTTGGTCTTGTTCAATTCACACAGACTATTTTTTAGTTTCTGCATTATTTTAAATGTTTTATGTATTAACTACTTGTTGTTTCTGGAGCCAAAATTAGGCTGACTAACCTATAATCCTATGATATCCAGATGGGAATGCTATGTTTACTGCTCCCCTACCCTTACTAGTCCCTGGTGGTATTTTGCACGTTGTGGAGACAAGCTTCATGCAGCTGCATTTTTGTGCATATTTGTACCTTTTAAATCTTTTTCTTTTTTTCTTTTGGCTTATCCTTCTACCCCCTCATTTATTCTGTTAACTATCCCATTATTATCAACACTTCCTAGTGATGTAAAAGGTATTAAATGCTTTGGCTTTGCTGTCACTTACAGTGATTTCTCTCCCATGCCAAATCAGAGATCTCTGCTGTGTCTAACTGCTCATTTGTAAAAAAACTAGAATTTTTTTTTCTTGTGGCTTTTTTGTCTACTGATAATTGTAACTCATTTTATACCTAAGCCTTTTTGGTGTTAATCCTACAAGTCCGTGCAGTTGTGGGTTTTGGTTTTTTTTTTAATCTCTCCTTATTTATTCTTTTTTTCCCATTTCACAGGATTTTTTTTAAGGTTCCTAAAGGTGCCTTGTATCGCTACGACAATGTGCTGCTGTAAATCCTCTTTTTTCTCATCTGCATCATGGTAGTTTTCTTTTGATCCGAGCCTGCCTAACATCTTTTCAGTAAAAAACAAGCTCTCCTGTACTCCTTACTCAGTGTTTTTAAATTTTTCTCATTTCTTTATTGAACACTAGTATTTTTCCAGTGGAGTTTGAGCGATTAATCAATCTACAGTGGACTTTTAAGGATCTAACTTCCTCATGAATGCTTTGCAAGTAGCCCAAGCACGTAAGGCTCTGTAGTCTATAGCATATGAATTGTAGTGGAGGCAAAAGAATTTCTCCTCAGCTCTGTGAGTTGGTTGGAATCTGCACTACTTCAGCGTGTTGTTTGCTTGGAAGTTTTAATTTCTTTCTTCTCCCTCCCCCCTCATGTTTGTTTGATGGTTTTTTTATTACTCACTTTCATCTGAATGTAGCCATCATCATTATAGCTTCAGTTTGTTCCTTCATATCAGGTAGGGTAAAATCTGAGATGTTCAAAATACCATAGAATTGATTTCATGGTCTGAAGTAAAATCCTTGATAATTCCAAGAACATCTAGTACTTATTTCCTGCCTTGTCCAAAAATAAAAGCCATATCCATCTGTTGTTTCTGATTAGCATACCTTAATCTACCTTGTTCTTTTGTATTTTCATCAGAAAATGTTGTTTAGTTATGCCTTCACTTCCTCTGGAGTTACAAGTTGAGTATATGCACTCAGTGTGCCAGGCCCTCCCTTAATCTGATTGTCTTGTCTTAAATGAGCTGAGCCATCCCCTCCAGTTTTATGATTACCTCCAAAACATTTCTCTCATTGGTATTGCTAGTTAAAATTAGTATTGCTTTTGTTTTCATTATCTGTCTCCAGACATTCAAATATAACCCTGATATTCCAACTTTGAATGATGCTTGTAGTATTGAATGGTGCTTGTAGTATTGTTCCCTGTTACCACCAAGATTAGTATTTTAATCTCATTTTTGTGCTTCAAATGAGGTTCAGACCTTCATGAGGAGGAGAATTTGTTTTTGTACAGCATTCTTTTGCTGTTTCCCTCACAGGCATGCTCTTATCCCGAAGGAATCACCCTCCCTGTGCCCTCTTCTGTTACTTTTTTAAATGGAACTTTATTTGATCTTGCCCCGGGTTTTCTTGTGGAACTGGGGCATGGGGACTCATGGGATTTTTGTTTCCTTTTTCGAGAAACTTGGTTGATTTGCTTCTATTCAAGTGTAAATATAATATATGCCAGCAAAGGGTAAGATTTGCAGACTTAAGTGCAACTGCAAAACATTTATTTATTTGACTTTGACAATAGTGCTGCAAAGATGAAAGAAAATGTAGAGCCTCGTTCACTTCCTTGCTGCGCTTCCTAGTGGTTGTTGACTTCCTTCTCTGGTTAGTCCCAACTAATGACTGTTGGACCAGGCAGTGATATTGTTGGAACTGTGAGGAGGCAGTCATCCATCCCACCACTACTTTGTGTTGGGTTGCGCAGTGCAAGTGCTGTTGTGCAGATTGCTGCTGCTAGGTAAGATTGGCAGAAATGTGGGTGCACGTAGGTGAGAAGCACAACAATAGCTTGTAAATCACTGGGAAATAAAGCAGTGTTTGGATTCAGAAAGCAGCTTTCTCAGCTGGTTAATTCTTATTTTTTCATACTTTTGACTGTAACTGAATAAAATCAATTCATCTGAATCATCACATATATGAAGGGATGTGACCCTTGCAAACAAGTGACTATTTGAGGTTCCCATATACACTAAAGGATTCAATCCACTTCATGTTTTCACAAATCTCTGTAAAGAGACTTCATAACTAACTGCTAAACACTTCAAAAAGAGCCCCATAGTATATATAAACAAATGGCATGTTTGTTAAAACAAACCAAGTTTATAACAAGCTACGATACCAAATCTCATCTATTTAAATGAAGACAATTTTTGTGTTGAATAATATGATCATCTGCTTTTTTCTATAGACTGTTTTTTTTGTCATTGGTAACCTTTTTGTCCCAGATTCAGAGCATCACTGATGAGTCTCGAGGCTCAATCAGAAGAAAAAGCTACTCCAGTCCACAGTCCATTGGCCAAGATGCGCAGGCACTGCTGACTAGTGATTATCGAGAGGAGGAGGTAGTTGGACATAGTACTGGCTAGATATATTTTTCCATTGCAACACTTGAAGTGCCACTATTGCAAACTGAACTACAAATGAACAACTTGATTATTCATTGATATAGAACAGTTCTTCATAAGTTTTAATTTTACTATTTTTCTAAATTCATTCTTATCCTATATTTTTTCTCTAGATGATGCTTCTGTGACATGAACTACATCCTATTTTTCTCACACTTATTTTCCATAAAAGAAACACTTATGATTCTGAGAGTGCCTGTTTTTCTTAAGAGCCAGAAGCAAAGATATTTCTGTTTTCTATCTCTTAAGAAGTCTTAATAGTGGGTGTTTCATTAATAAGCATATTTCATGCTTTAACAAAGCATTGCCTTCCTTTATAGTTCCTATATTGAAGTACTGAAGCTTCTCAGAGACCATATAGATATACTAGGGCTTTTAAGGATTTCTATACTGATTGACAAGCCATTATTAACCCATAAATGTCGTTACTACTTTCTGCATGGTGAGTTTAAAAGGAAATGAACTAATGTAATAAATGGTTTTAGTGTGCACTTGAAGTGTTGCTCATATCTAAAGATGTGTAGCCTAGTTTGTAGAAATGCTTATATACCTTTGTTTCCCTTTCTTCATGAAGTATGAGAAGAATGTGTTGCATTCCATGTCATTAATCTGGTATCAAAATAGCACTAACAAAAATGCTTTTGTTGTCTTTGCATTTTTATAAACACGTGCTGTAGGTCAGAATTTCTCTTGGCCTCACTGTCTTTCTAAAAATGGCAAAATTTCTTCCATTGAAGCATGGTTGTACTGAACTCATCCTACAGTCATTAGTTTGAAACTTTAGTTCGTTAGATACTGCTGTATGGCACGTATAGTATCTGGATGTATTTGTTAGCTTTTTCTATTCTCATGATAGAACTATATTCACAGTAACTTCTGATTCGTAGTCTTGACTTGTGATTTAATCTTCTGGGGAAATATGGAGACTGTCAAACAAATAGATATTTATGTGAACCTCAGAATTGAACTCTAGGATTTGGGAATCCTCAAGGATAGGAACTAAAGAAATAATTTAGGAAAAATACAGAAGCTCTTAGGCGTTTAAAAACAGCTGCAATTACAGTTTGTGAACAATTAGGGGAATCGCTGTTCAGAGATGGAAAGTAGTTTTCTCATCTGCTTTGATTTTATTCATGCTTTTGATTGCAACTTGAATTAAATTGATTCTTCTGAATCATCACATATGTGGAGGGATGTGACCATCGCTAACGTGAATAATTGAGGTTCCCAAATGGAGCAGGTACTTCAACTCATGATTTTAACAAGTGTCTGAACAGACTTTGTGACTGCTAAAGATCCTTAAAAAACAAACAAAACTAAAGCAAAATAAAGAAGCCCCCAGAACCTCCACACACCAAAAAAAAAAAACCCCACCATCCCAAAACAGAACACCCAAAACCACAAAAACAATCCTCCCCCCATACCAATTCACTTATGATTTTAAGAGTCTAAGGTACTGTATTTGTGTGTCTTTTGATGGAAATACAGAAGCTATGGACAAAGTATTATGAGGGTAAGTAATAAATAACGTGTTAAATATTTCTTCCTTCTTTCCTCAAGAGGAGCAAGGGGAATGGGAAACGGAGAACACAGAAGTGTGTACACATATGGGAACAACAATATTGTGTTCTTGAAGTTGTGATTTGAGTTTCTGCTATTATAAGGGAAGAGAAGGCTCTTTCATGGTTAGATTGATTGGCTTTTGTTATGTAATATGCACTTGCATGCATAAGTAATCTAATGGAACATAGCTAGCCTTCAATTCAGCCAGTCCAATGATGTGTTGCTGGGATCATGAGTCATGCTGGTAGTTCAGCTAAAGGCATGTGAAATGGACAGTGTTTGCGACAGTATCTGAGAAAATAACAATGTATCTGTCTGGTATTTGTTCACAAAGTAAGGTGCATTTTTCTGTATCTTCTTTTGTTCCACTGCTGTGAAATTTCTTTTCAGAATTTTAATAATGCGTAATCTAAAAATGCACTTTTTGGCTGAATCTTGGGATGATTGTTTTGTGGCCAGGCTCAGCTGATCCATGACAGAAACACTGCCTCGCACTCAGCTCCAGCGGTCAAAGCAAGTGTGGCTGCTGCTGTGCCGGAAAAGGTGCAAATGACCTGGACTAAAGAAAAGTTTGTAGCTGAAAAGCATAAAAACAAAGATTCGAATGTGTCTGGCTTTAAAGATATTTTCAACATGAAGCCGTAAGTATACATGTGGTGTTTGGAGTTTTGTATTTGATTGTGTGTATTTTAGCATGTGGTTTTTTGGTCGTGGTGGTTGGTGTGGGGTTTGTTTTTTAAGAGATTGTGGCTTATTTAAAGTTAAGCACAAACATGATCTTTCATGCACTTCACTTAAATGCCATCCTTATGAAAGTAGCATGGACCTGGGTGGAACAATAATGACTATAAAGAATCATTCACAAGAATGTTGTGAATGAAGCTTAAATATGACAGACTTCAAGCTGTCACTTCAACTTCTGTACCAGAAAGCATATATGTTTAAATGCTTAATGATAACTTTTGTTTTTCTCTCTTGCTGTGGGTAACAAATTACTGTATATCACTTCCCAATCTCATTGTGTTTCATTGGGGTGGAGGGAGTACCAAAGAAGCAGATAGATTCTTTCAAGACATTTAGCTTATGTTTTGGTTTTTGTGTGGAGTTCTTGTGGGTTTGGTTTTTTAAACAGATATTCATCCCTCATCCTGTAAATTAAAGCAATATAAAATTTGTGCTTCTATGTATGTCTTGTTATATTAAGTATTTCCTGTTGAAATATTCCTTAATATCTTTTTTTTAAATAGAAGTCACTTAATATATAAGAGCTACAGCCTGTGTCAAGCCTGGTGTAGTAGACACAAAACCAATGACAGAAAGATATCAGCTTATTTGCTTCCTCATGTTGCGATTCAAGGACACACGTGCATTTTTTAATTTCTGGAAGAATGCAGTTATAAACATGGCTAGACTATTTTCTGCACATGCCCAAAGCAAAACTGTGGATGTCAAGAGAAATTTTAATATCTGAAGAAAACATGTCTTAAATCTAGGACTTGTAGACAAGGTACATTTAGAATCAGCACCTTAAAATCCTAGGTTGTTTTGTGGATTTACTCTCAGCTCTTTAGAAACAATTTGCCTTCTGCAAATTCCAGACATCATCTTGCTCACCCTCTAAAGCACTGTTTTTGTTCTGGGCTGCATTGGACTCTAATTCTTAGGGTGTTTTTTTGTTAATATCTTGGAAATATTTCCTATTACTTCTTTATAATTGTGCAAGATGCAGACTTCCGATATTATTATTTTAAAACTACTGTATGTGGTTGGGGTGGAAATTACAGTTCAAACTTGGTGTGCCTGTACAATATATTAATAATGTTGAATTAGAAGTGTACCTGATAGCATAAATATTTTTTCTGTGCATTTGCTTCCCTTCCATGTAGAGAATGGGGAAATCTGTAAGTCTAAACTTCGTTTCACTTAAGCAATGTAGGCTGTGTTCCCTGGTTCTTGTGGTCTTGTACATTGTGTGTGTGTTTCCTAAATCATGATTTGCAATGTGTGTATTCTTTTGTACCTTGTTTTATATACTATGATTTAGCGTTTATCACTAAAAAATATTCTTTATCGTGATTTGTTAATGTTTTCTTCTAAATATTATCAACTTATCAAGGTAAGTCACAGAATGTGTATTTTGGTTTCTGTAAGAATGTAAAACTTGACAGTACTTCTCTGCACCAGCATAATATTTAGCTTTCTAATTAACTACATTAAACAGTGAATATATTTTTGTTCTGGAAAAATAGCCTCCATTGTGCTATAACTACTTGGACAATCGGGATGAATTTGTTCACAAAGGGAACTTAAACGTTTCATCAAATGCCAGTTCTTGCCTTCCTTCTACCAACCCATTCATGTGTAGAAATAACACAAGTTCAGATATACATTGGGTATGACAGCATACAAAAATGAGACACTAAATCTCTATTTGTTCTTGGGTAGAACTGAATTGTGACTGCTCTGCTTTTTTCAGAGCCCAGTGTCTTCTTCATCTTGGCTGTTTAACAAATTGAGCTTCTTATGAAAACTCAGAAAGCTTACTTTGTGTATTATGTACGATTTCAGTTCTACCAGTGCTTGAAGGCTAAATGAAGTTAGTCAGCCTCAGTTCACATTGTACACAATTCGCCTTTAGTCAATTTCAGCTGTTATTTCAGTGCTGAATTCTTGCCCAGTCCATCACAAATTTACATCCTCCATATTTCCTCTGCATTTTATCTTTAGTTTAACAATGTTTGTACTTCAGTATTTGTACACCTCTTCAGTTACACACTCTTGCCTCTCTCTTCTTCATAGTTGTTCTTTGGTCTTCTCAAGCTGCTGTTCTGCTTCTGAAAAACTGAGCTTCAAATATTCTTTTGTTCCATATATGGTTTTTGTACAGTTGGTTCTTAGGACAGATGGCTGCTGTGACAGAAGATCTCCCAGGAGGGACTGATAAACTCAGTTTTGGAAATGTCATTGTCTTGCGGGAAAATGTTGGGGGGGGGGACTCAAAATGAAATTGATGGGGCTGGTCTCCGCTGGCCACTAAACTTCAGGCCAAATGTCTTTTTCTTTCTAATTGCCCCTGCAAAATCAAGGATGAAAATACAACATGAGACATGCTACTTCTAATAGTATCCTGTTAACGGCTTTTCCCTTCATAGTAAAAAAAACGGGGCTTAGCAGAACACATGTATGCTCCCAGCATTCTTCATCTTTCTTGGTCCCCTGTGTTTGAATGAATCTGTATCTGGCTGCTGTTCTCAACTCTACACTTGTTTATATAATCTGAGGGTGGCCTCGTGTTGCTAGAAGATTCTAGGAGTAAGTGTTAGTGTAGTCCCCTGAAATGACCTCTGGTAGTAGAACAAAGTTGTGCGTTTCCTTTTATAAATTTTGGCCTTCTAAACGTTCTTCTTTTGGGAGAAGAGATATCATTAATTTCTGTTTACTTGAGCTGAAACAGTGCTGGGGTTTGTGCTGTAATTTTGATTATTGTTAGTGGAATTCAAAAGATGCCAGACTTGATCAGGCACTTCAGAGGATGTCTTATGTCCTGCTGCTACTAACCTGCCAGTCATCTCTCTGCAGTATGTGAGCCCAGCTGAGCAGGGTACAGTTGTGCTTTTTCTGTGAGACCACCAGTTACAGTGCTAAGAAAATTGCACAGGATGGAGTGATATAAGTGTCTTATATCAGCATACCAGTATCTCAGTTCTTGAGATGTGCTGTCACTCTGTGTTTCCAGGGTTCCCTTTGAAGTGACTCATTTCACTTGTAAAGAATCTACTTTTGGGCAGCGGATCTTTTGGATAAATGGGCTTAGGTAGAGTTGGGATATTTCTGTTGCACTGTAGTGTATGGTTCATTTCCAGTCTTGGCTAGTTTTACACAGATGGCAGTTTCTCAGGAACTATAAGAAAACTGTTCTTTTGTTTTGCAGCTAACAAGGGTAGATCCTAAAATATCTGAAGTCCTAGCAGTTTTGTCCGCTGGCCCACAAATTTACAACAATTATATTTGTGGACACAACAAGCAAAGCATTAGTTAATATTGTTAACGTAAGGGGAGAAGTTCCATTTCGGTTCATTGCTTACTGCCTTACTCTTATGACATGAGAAACTAATAATTTTTTCATGAAATCTATGCTGTTTCTGAATTCTCTTCACCAGGCTTATAGTAATCTTGTGATGTTTCCAAAGGAGCATGAGTGAAATCTTGTACTATACAACATAAATACTGTAATCTTTCCATTGCATTCCTGTAATTCCTTTTTTTGGAATTTCTTGTACAAATCTAGTTACTTTTTTATATAATTTTTATAATTCAATAAACTGGATTCTCGGTGGTTTTGACTAAACTTAATTTCTATTGAAATTAAGTTTTTGCTTTATCTTTGTAAAAGAACTGGTAGTTGGAAGACTTGTGCATTTTGGCAATCTGCTTAGAATTGCTAGAATTTCAGAGTTAAATGTTCTTTTCAAAGGAGAAAAACATGTTTTAAACCTAGGTATTGCATTTTTCTCAAATTTATCTTCAATGTGTACCAATACTGCTGTCCATGAAAATAGCTTATCCTACGTGCATAAGGATTAAATTTATAAATTCAAATACCTAACATATAAATCAAATACATAAGTATTGTGACAATACTTAAAAATGTTTGTTTGCATGCTAGGAATCAGTCAAACGTGAGAAGAATGCACACTGCTGTGAAGCTCAATGGAGTAGTGCTTAATAAATCACAGCATGCTCAGCTAGTTCTTCTGAATATGCCTGGACCTCCTAAAAACAGAAAAGGGGATGAAAACTGTATCCTCTACTATATTGCTTCCATATTTCTTGAAATCAGGAGTGTGGTTTTTGTGATTGTGTCATGGTCTATTTGTTGGGGTAACCATTAGTAACCATGGGTAAGCATAAGCTTGCCTTTAAGAAAACAACTTTTGATTCCACAGGGTTTTAAGAAGTGTTGATAGTGGTGGGGTTTTTTAATTGAATGGATGTAAAGCATTCCTCAATTTTGAACTTATTTTTAAAACCTCTGTTTTTATCTTTTCTGCAGGTGAGTAGGGCAGAACTAGAAATTTTCCCCAAATTAGGCCTCGCTTCCACTTGAGCAAGCAGGTGGATTACATAATGGGACAGTAAAGGGCAACACAGGAAAACTCCTTGATGAAATTGTTGAACTTGATTTTTGCATTATATGTCAGACTTTCTGAGAGATTAGTGGCTATTTTTTCTTTTCTGAATAAATTCCTTGACTTAATGATATTTCAGACATGGAGTTTTTGGAAGTTCTGACAGAAGGTCTGGATAGAGCTCTTCTGGTCCGAGGCAGTGGACGTGAAGTGATCACCATTTATTCTTAACCTGTTTGTACATTTTGTTCAAACCCCACCCCACCCCCACAAAAAAAAAGATGAAACAAAGTTATTTGCCATAATTTGAGCAGCTTCATTAAGAGTTCTAGTTGAAAATTACCTGCAATCTGATGATGTGTTCTGTTTTTTCTATTAAAAAGTTGTATCTAAATTATATTTTAAGAAGATAGATTTATGTAGAATATATTTCTGTAGTGATTAATAAATGGTGGATGGGTTAGGATATTTATATGTAGCATATTCTGACACATTAAACTGTGGTGAAACACAAGAGAAGAGATGGTAATGCAATGGTGTCTTTAAACATACAGAAATGTTAAGCAACTTTTGATGATTTTAATCTTCATTCTGCATCTAAATAAAAGGGAAAGGTTTTAGGAAAGGTTGGCTTCTTCCCTTACCAAAATGCTGCTATGTTGCTTCTGTTGGGATTAGTCCTGCTTCAGGAAACTTCATTCAGAAACGTGTACAACTACTCAAATTTGTATATTATGTGCATAAAGTGTTTCTCCGAAGTTCATGATTTGCCACACTTGTTTTAAATAACATTTCTCTATTTAAAATACTTAGCCAGGTAGCTGAAGCCTTCAGGTGACAGTAATAAATTGTCAAGTTGTGTGGGTTTTCTTATGAGCCACTACCAGTTATAGATTATTGCACAATTATACCAGTGAAATCTAAGAGCATCCAACTCATAGAAAGGCTATGATGCAGTAAGTCCACCTCATTGCAAATATAATTGTAACAATTGATAAACCACAGCAAGTTGGTTAATGAAGTGCAGTCTCTTGTTTTCAAATATGTATATTTTGAAAATGTTGTATGTATGTGCTGCTGTTTAAAATAAAATCTGCTTTTCTGAACTGAACGAGCTCTTAAGTGTTTTTCATTTGAACTTGTTGAACAATTTAGTTTAGGTGCTCAATGGAAACTTTTTGCCTCTGTCAGAATTCTGCCCCTTTTCAGACACTGTTTAGTTTTGTAAATGTTGTTTAAGACCTAAAGTGTGTGTTGGATATCAGAAGATTGTTCTACTCTAAAAAGAATGGTTTTATTTAAACATATATAAACTATTCTTTTATAGTACAATCAACATCTCTGTTGCTCAGATAGGGACAGCAGTGATGCAGGGCTCAAATACCTGACTAGGCTTAAGGTCAGTGCTTTTATCATACCTCTCAGGCAAAGCAAAACAAATTTATAAACAGCAAAAGCTGAAAGCAGCCATTACCAATTCCTGTAGACTGATGTGAAAGGTAATCAGATGACCCAGTGAACTTCAGATGGCTCACAAACACTGCTGGGGCTGTTGTGGTTTAACCCTAGCCAGCAACTAGCTGCTTGCTTACCCGGCCCAGTATGGTGGGATAGGGGAGAGAATTGGGAGGGCACATGTAGGAAAACTGGCGCGCTGAGATAAAAACAGTTTAATAATTGAAATAAACCAAAGCAGAAGAGTAATAATAATAATGGTGACAACAACAATAACAATATACAAAGGAGGCGATGCACAATGTAACTGCATACTACCCACAGACCCATGCCCCTGCATGTCCCAAGTGCCAGAGCCCCCCCTTCCTGGACCATGCCTCCTAATAATATACAGAGCATGATGTCACATGGTACGGAATACCCCATTGGCTAGCTGGGTCAGCTGCTATGCTTCCCCCCCAGCTTCCCATGCACCTGACAGAGCATGGGAAGCCAAAAAGTCCATGGTACAAGTGCTGCGTGGCAACAAACAAATGTTCCTCTCCTACAAAACCCAAAACACAGCACACCCCCAGCTACTGGGAAGAAAGTTAACTCTGTCCCAACCGCAACCAGGACAGCATCCACCCCTTACTCTGTACCATCTATGTCATGCCCAGGTCTCACATTTTCCAATACATTCCAATTAATCGTCGCCACATTTCCTGCCTTTTGATATATACACACAGATATCATTCCTTAGTCTATGGACTAAATATGTCCCTCTAGAATGTCTGTTGAGTTAATTTAGTCCATGACTTTGGGCTCCATATGTCGTGACAGTCTTTCAGGGCAAGAGAGATGGTGTGTGGTGATGGATTATTGCATCCTGAAGCCAGTTCTGGTTCCATTATCGCTGTGCTCCTCCAGTGCTATCATCGTTGCACTTTGCTCTGTTTCATCAAACGTTGGCTAAGTCAAGCATGCAAGAGCAGGGTTATTTATTTGTTGACCCTCCTAACCTCTACATATCCCTTAACCTCAATGGAGCCAAGCTCCGAAGCGGCCACACACTACATGCGGCTCAGGCACAGAGGGAGCCAGAATTCAAGGCTGATGCTGGCACTGCCTCTCGCTTGGCAGCTCCTGCTCTGCCCCAGCAATACCGGGGCTTTGTGCTCTCTCACCTAGCCTCAACCTATCCCTTATCCTCAATGGAGCCAAGCTCCGATGCGGCCCCTCACATCATGGGGCACAGGCACAGAAGTAGTCAGGACTGAAAGCTGATGCTGGCCCTCACCTTCCCTCCTCAGCCCCACCAGCACCAGGGCTCTGAGTTCTCTCACCTAACATCAACCTATCCTTTACACTCATCAGAGCCAAGCTCCGAAGCGGCCACTCACATCATGGGGCTCAGGCACAGAAGTAGCGAGGACTCAAGGCTGATGCTGGCCCTCACCTTCCCTTGCCAGCCCCTCTTCAGCCCCGCCAATGCCGGGGCTCTATGTTCACCCTCCTAACCTCTACCTATCCCTTACCCTCAATGGAGCCAAGCTCCGAAGCGGCCACCCCCTACATGCGGCTCAGGCACAGAGGGAACCAGAATTCAAGGCTGATGCTGGCACTGCCTCTCGCTTGCCACCTCCTGCTCTGCCCCAGCAATACCGGGGCTTTGTGCTCTCTCCTAGCCTCAGCCTGGCCCACATCATGGGGAAGAGGCACAGAAGTAGTCAGGACTGAAAGCTGATGCTGGCCCTCACCTTCCCTCCTCAGTCCCACCAGCACCAGGGCTCTGAGTTCTCTCACCAAACCTCAACCTATCTTAAACACTCATCAGAGCCAAGCTCTGAAGCGGCCACCCACTACATGCGGCTCAGGCACAGAGGGAACCAGAATTCAAGGCTGATGCTGGCATGGACGCTCGCTTGCCACCTCCTGCTCTGCCCCAGCAATACCGGGGCTCTGTGTCTGTTCTACCACCTAACCTAAGCTATACCGTCCCTTAACAGATCCAAGCTCTGAAGCGGCCGCCCGCTGCATAGAGCTCTGGCACAAGAAGTAGCCAGAAGTGACGACTGATGTTGGCCCTCACCTTCCCTTGGCAGCCCCTCCTCAGAAGCACCAACACCGGGGCTCAGTGTCTGTTCTCACACAAAACATTTCCATAGCCCTTATTGTCATCAGAGCCAGGCTCCAAAGCAGCCACCCACCACATGGAGCTCAGGCACAGAAGTAGCGAGGACTCAAGGCTGATGCTGGCCCTCACCTGCACTCCTCAGTCCCACCAGCACCAGGGCTCTAAGTTCTCTCACCTAACCTCAACCTCTCTTGAACACTCATCACAGCCATGCTCCGAAGGGGCCACTCACATCATGGGGCACAGCCACAGAAGTAGTCAGGACGGAAAGCCGATGCTGGCCCTTACCTACCCTCCTAAGCCCCACCACCACGAGGACTCCTTATTTGTTCACCCTCCTAAGCTCTACCTATCCCTTATACGCAAGGGAGCCAAGCTCCGAAGCGGCCACTCACATCATGAGGCACAGGCAAGAAATAGTCCGGATTGAAAGCTGATGCTGGCCCTCACCTTCCCTCCTCAGTCCCACCAGCACCAGGGCTCTGAGTTCTCTCACCTAACCTCAACCTATCCTTTACAATCATCAGAGCCAAGGTACGAAGCGTCTACTCACATCATGGGGCTCAGGCACAGAAGTAGTCAGGACTCAAGGCTGATGCTGGTCCTCACCTTCCCTTGCCAGCCCCTCTTCACCCCGCCAAGGCCAGGGCTCTGTGTTCACCCTCCTAACCTCTACCTATCCCTTACCCTCAATGGAGCCAAGCTCCGAAGCGGCCACCCACTACATGCGGCTCAGGCACACAGGGAGCCAGAATTTAATGCTGATGTGGCACTGACGCTCTCTTGCCACCTCCTGCTCTGCCCCAGCAATATCGGGGCTTTGTGCTCTCTCTCCTAGCCTCAACCTATCCCTACACCATCAATGGAGCCAAGCTCAGAAGCCTCCCCTCACATCAGGGGCACAGGCGCAGAAGTAGCGAGGACTCAAGGCTGATGCTGGCCCTCACCTGCACTCCTCAGCCCCACCACTACCAGGGTTATTTATTTGTTCATCCTCCTAACCTCTACCTATCCCTTAAAGTCAAGGGAGCCAAGCTCCGATGCGGCCCCTCACATCATGGGGCACAGGCACAGAAGTAGTCAGGACTGAAAGCTGATGCTGGCCCCCACCTTCCCTCCTCAATCCCACCAGAACCAGGGCTCTGAGTTCTCTCAACTAACATCAACTTCTCTTTAACACTCATCAGAGCCATGCTCCGAAGCGGTCACTCACATCATGGGGCACAGGCACAGAAGTAGTCAGGACTGAAAGCTGATGCTGGCCCTCACCTGCCCTCCTAAGCCCCAACACCACCAGGGCTCCTTATTTGTTCACCCTCCTAACCTCTACCTATCCCTTACCCTCAATGGAGCCAAGCTCCGTAGCGGCCACCTACTACCTACTGTTCAGGCACAGAGGGAGCCAGAATTCAAGGCTGATGCTGGCACTGACGCTCGCTTGCCACCTCCTGCTCTACCCCATCAATACCTGGGCTCTGTGTCTGTTCTACCACCTAACCTCAAGCTATACCGTCCCTTAACAGATCGAAGCGGCCACCCGCTGCAGAGAGCTCAGCCACAAGAAGTAGCCAAAAGTGACGACTGATGTTGGCCCTCACCAGCCCCTCTTCACCCCGCCAAGGCCGGGGCTCTGTGTTCACCCTCCTAACCATTACCTATCCCTTATACGCAATGGAGCCAAGCTCCGAAGCGGCCACCCACTACATGCGGCTCAGGCACACAGGGAGCCAGAATTCAAGGCTGATGCTGGCACTGCCCCTCGCTTGGCAGCTCCTGCTCTGCCCCAGCAATACCAGGGCTTTGTGCTCTCTCACCTAGCCTCAACCTATACCTTACCATCAATGGAGCTAAGCTCAGAAGCGTCCCCTCACATCATGGGGCACAGGCACAGAAGTAGTCAGGACTGAAAGCTGATGCTGGCCCTCCCTGCCCTCCTAAGCCCCAACACCACCAGGGCTCCTTATTTGTTCAGCCTCCTAACCTCTACCTATCCCTTAACCTCAACGGAGCCAAGCTCCGAAGCGGCCACCCACTACATGCGGCTCAGGCACAGAGGGAGCCAGAATTCAAGGCTGATGCTGGCACTGACGCTCGCTTGCCACCTCCTGCTCTGCCCCAGCCTGTACATGGGCTTTGTGTTCACCCTCCTAAACTCAACCTCTCCCTTATCCTCAATGGAGCCAAGCTCCGAAACGGCCACTCACATCATGGGGCACAGGCACAGAAGTAGTCAGGACTGAAAGCTGATTCTGGCATCACCTTTCCTCCTCAGTCCCACCAGCACCAGGGCTCTGAGTTCTCTCACCTAACCTCAACCTATCTTAAACACTCATCGGAGCCAACCTCCGAAGCGGCCACTCACATCATGGGGCTCAGGCACAGAGGGAGGCAGAATTCAAGGCTGATGCTGGCACTGACTCTCGCTTGCCACCTCCTGCTCTGCCCCAGCAATACCGGGGCTTTGTGCTCTCTCTCCTAGCCTCAACCTATCCCTACACCATCAATGGAGCCAAGCTCAGAAGCGTCCCCTCACATCAGGGGAACAGGCACAGAAGTAGCGAGGACTCAAGGCTGATGCTGGCCCTCACCTGCACTCCTCAGCCCCACCACTACCAGGGTTATTTATTTGTTCATCCTCCTAACCTCTACCTATCCCTTAACGTCAATGGAGCCAAGCTCCGATGCGGCCCCTCACATCATGGGGCACAGGCACAGAAGTAGTCAGGACTGAAAGCTGATGCTGGCCCCCACCTTCCCTCCTCAATCCCACCAGAACCAGGGCTCTGAGTTCTCTCAATCAACTATCATCAACCTCTCTTTAACACTCATCAGAGCCATGCTCCGAAGCGGCCACCCACTACATGCGGCTCAGGCACACAGGGAGCCAGAATTCAAGGCTGATGCTGGCACAGCCTCTCGCTTAGCAGCTCGTGCTCTGCCCCAGCTATACCGGGGCTTTGTGCTTTCTCACCTAGCCTCAACCTATCCCTACACCATCAATGGAGCCAAGCTCAGAAGCGTCCCCTCACATCATGGGGCACAGGCACAGAAGTAGTCAGGACTGAAAGCTGATTCTGGCATCACCTTTCCTCCTCAGTCCCACCAGCACCAGGGCTCTGAGTTCTCTCACCTAACCTTAACCTATCTTAAACACTCATCAGAGCCAAGATCCGAAGCGGCCCCTCACATCATGGGGCTCAGGCACAGAACTAGCGAGGACTCAAGGCTGATGCTGGCCCTCACCTGCACTCCTCAGCCCCACCACTACCAGGGTTATTTATTTATTCACCCTCCTAACCTCTAGCTATCCCTTACCCTCAATGGAGCCAAGCTCCGTATCGGCCACCCCCTACGTGCGGCTCAGGCACAGAGGGAACAAGAATTCAAGGCTGATGCTGGCACTGAGGCTCGCTTGCCACCTCCTGCTCTGCCCCAGCAATACCGGGGCTTTGTGCTCTCTCTCCTAGCCTCAACCTATCCCTACACCATCAATGGAGCCAAGCTCAGAAGCGTCCTCTCACATCAAGGGCACAGGCACAGAAGTAGCGAGGACTAAGGCTGATGCTGGCCCTCACCTGCCCTCCTAAGCCCCAACACCACCAGGGCTCCTTATTTGTTCAGCCTCCTAACCTCTACCTATCCCTTACCCTCAATGCAGCCAAGCTCCGAAGCGGCCACCCCCTACATGCGGCTCAGGCACAGAGGGAACCAGAATTCAAGGCTGATGCTGGCACTGACGCTCGCTTGCCACCTCCTGCTCTGCCCCAGCAATACCGGGCCTCTGTGTCTGTTCTACCACCTAACCTCAAGCTATACCGTCCCTTAACAGATCCAAGCTCCGAAGCGGCCACCCGCTGCAGAGAGCTCAGGCACAAGAAGTAGCCAGAAGTGACGACAGATGTTGGCCCTCACCTTCCCTTGGCAGCCCCTCCTCAGAAGCACCAACACCGGGGTCAGTGTCTGTTCTCGCACTTAACAACATTTCCATAGCCCTTACTGTCATCAGAGCCAGGCTCCAAAGCAGCCACGCACCACATGCGGCTCAGGCACAGAAGTAGCGAGGGCTCAAGGCTGATGCTGGCCCTCACCAGCCTCTCTTTACCCCGCCAAGGCCGGGGCTCTGTGTTCACCCTCCTAACCTCTACCTATCCCTTACCCTCAAGGTAGCCAAGCTCCGAAGCGGCCACCCCCTACATGCGGCTCAGGCACAGAGGGAACCAGTATTCAAGGCTGATGCTGGCACTGACTCTCGCTTAGCAGCTCCTGCTCTGCCCCAGCAATACCGGGGCTTTTTGCTTTCTCACCTAGTCTCAACCTATCCCTACACCATCAATGGAGCCAAGCTCAGAAGCGTCCCCTCACATCATAGGCCACAGGCACAGAAGTAGTCCGGACTGAAAGCTGATGCTGGCCGTCACCTTCACTCCTCAGTCCCACCACTACCAAGGTTATTTATTTGTTCATCCTCCTAACCTCTACCTATCCCTTACCCTCAATGCAGCCAAGCTCCGATGCGGCTCCTCACATCATGGGGCACAGGTAAAGAAGTAGTCAGGACTGAAAGCTGATGCTGGCCCCCACCTTCCCTCCTCAATCCCACCAGAACCAGGGCTCTGAGTTCTCTCTGCTAACATCAACCTCTCTTTAACACTCATCAGAGCCATGCTCCGAAGCGGTCACTCACATCATGGGGCACAGGCACAGAAGTAGTCAGGACTGAAAGCTGATGCTGGCTTTTACCTGCCCTCCTAAGCCCCACCACCACGAGGGCTCCTTATTTGTTCACCCTCCTAACCTCTACCTATCCCTTATACGCAATGGAGCCAAGCTCTGAAGCGGCCACCCACTACATGCGGCTCAGGCACAGAGGGAGCCAGAATTCAAGGCTGATGCTGGCACTGACTCTCGCTTAGCAGCTCCTGCTCTGCCCCAGCAATACCGGGGCTTTGTGCTTTCTCACCTAGCCTCAACCTATCCCTACACCATCAATGGAGCCAAGCTCAGAAGCGTCCCCTCACATCATGGGGCAGAGGAACAGAAGTAGTCAGGACTGAAAGCTGATGCTGGCATCACCTTTCCTCCTCAGTCCCACCAGCACCAGGGCTCTGAGTTCTCTCACCTAACCTCAACCTACCTTAAACACTCATCAGAGCCAAGCTCCGAAGCGGCCACTCACATCATAGGGCTCAGGCACAGAAGTAGCGAGGACTCAAGGCTGATACTGGCCCTCACCTGCACTCCTCAGCCCCACCACTACCAGGGTTATTTATTTATTCTCCCTCCTAACCTCTAGCTATCCCTTACCCTCAATGGAGCCAAGCTCCGTATCGGCCACCCCCTACGTGCGGCTCAGGCACAGAGGGAACCAGAGTTCAAGGCTGATGCTAGCACTGACTCTCGCTTGGCAGCTCCTGCTCTGCCCCAGCAATACCGGGGCTTTGTGCTCTCTCTCCTACCTTCAACCTATCCCTACACCATCAATGGAACCAAGCTCAGAAGCGTCCTCTCACATCATGGGGCACAGGCACAGAAGTAGCGAGGACTAAGGCTGATGCTGGCCCTCACCTGCCCTCCTAAGCCCCAACACCACCAGGGCTCCTTATTTGTTCAGCCTCCTAACCTCTACCTATCCCTTACCCTCAACGGAGCTAAGCTCCGAAGCGGCCACCCCCTACATGCGGCTCAGGCACAGAGGGAACCAGAATTCAAGGCTGATGCTGGCACTGACGCTCGCTTGCCACCTCCTGCTCTGCCCCAGCCTGTACACGGGCTTTGTGCTCTCTCACCTAGCCTCAACCTATACCTTACCATCAATGGAGCTAAGCTCTGAAGAGTCCCCTCACATCATGGGGCACAGGCACAGAAGTAGTCAGGACTGAAAGCTGATGCTGGCCGTCACCTTCACTCCTCAGCCCCACCACTACCAAGGTTATTTATTTGTTCATCCTCCTAACCTCTACCTATCCCTTACCCTCAATGCAGCCAAGCTCCGATGCGGCCCCTCACATCATGGGGCACAGGCAAAGAAGTAGTCAGGACTGAAAGCTGATGCTGGCCCTCACCTTTCCTCCTCAATCCCACCAGAACCAGGGCTCTGAGTTCTCTCAGCTAACATCAACCTCTCTTTAACACTCATCAGAGCCATGCTCCGAAGCGGTCACTCACATCATGGGGCACAGGCACAGAAGTAGTCCGGACTGAAAGCTGATGCTGGCCCTCACCTTTCCTCCTCAATCCCACCAGAACCAGGGCTCTGAGTTCTCTCACCTAACCTCAACCTACCTTAAACACTCATCAGAGCCAAGCTCCGAAGCGGCCACTCACATCATAGGGCTCAGGCACAGAAGTAGCGAGGACTCAAGGCTGATACTGGCCCTCACCTGCACTCCTCAGCCCCACCACTACCAGGGTTATTTATTTATTCTCCCTCCTAACCTCTAGCTATCCCTTACCCTCAATGGAGCCAAGCTCCGTATCGGCCACCCCCTACATGCGGCTCAGGCACAGAGGGAGCCAGAATTCAAGGGTGATGCTGGCACTGACGCTCCTTTGCCACCTTCTGCCACCCCAGCAATACCGGGGCTTTGTGCTCTCTCTCCTAGCCTCAACCTATACCTTACCATCAATGGAGCTAAGCTCTGAAGAGTCCCCTCACATCATGGGGCACAGGCACAGAAGTAGTCCGGACTGAAAGCTGATGCTGGCCCTCACCTGCCCTCCTAAGCCCCAACACCACCAGGGCTCCTTATTTGTTCAGCCTCCTAACCTCTACCTATCCCTTAGCCTCAAGGCAGCCAAGCTCCGAAGCGGCCACCCCCTACATGCGGCTCAGGCACAGAGGGAACCAGAATTCAAGGCTGATGCTGGCACTGACGCTCGCTTGCCACTTCCTGCTCTGCCCCAGCAATACCGGGCCTCTGTGTCTGTTCTACCACCTAACCTCAAGCTATACCGTCCCTTAACAGATCCAAGCTCCGAAGCGGCCACCCGCTGCAGAGAGCTCAGGCACAAGAAGTAGCCAGAAGTGACGACAGATGTTGGCCCTCACCTTCCCTTGGCAGCCCCTCCTCAGAAGCACCAACACCGGGGTCAGTGTCTGTTCTCGCACTTAACAACATTTCCATAGCCCTTACTGTCATCAGAGCCAGGCTCCAAAGCAGCCACGCACCACATGCGGCTCAGGCACAGAAGTAGCGAGGGCTCAAGGCTGATGCTGGCCCTCGCCAGCCCCTCTTTACCCCGCCAAGGCCGGGGCTCTGTGTTCACCCTCCTAACCTCTACCTATCCCTTACCCTCAACGGAGCCAAGCTCCGAAGCGGCCACCCTCTACATGCGGCTCAGGCACAGAGGGAGCCAGTATTCAAGGCTGATGCTGGCACTGACTCTCGCTTAGCAGCTCCTGCTCTGCCCCAGCAATACCGGGGCTTTTTGCTTTCTCACCTAGTCTCAACCTATCCCTACACCATCAATGGAGCCAAGCTCAGAAGCGTCCCCTCACATCATAGGCCACAGGCACAGAAGTAGTCCGGACTGAAAGCTGATGCTGGCCGTCACCTTCACTCCTCAGTCCCACCACTACCAAGGTTATTTATTTGTTCATCCTCCTAACCTCTACCTATCCCTTACCCTCAATGCAGCCAAGCTCCGATGCGGCCCCTCACATCATGGGGCACAGGCAAAGAAGTAGTCAGGACTGAAAGCTGATGCTGGCCCCCACCTTCCCTCCTCAATCCCACCAGAACCAGGGCTCTGAGTTCTCTCAGCTAACATCAACCTCTCTTTAACACTCATCAGAGCCATGCTCCGAAGCGGTCACTCACATCATGGGGCACAGGCACAGAAGTAGTCAGGACTGAAAGCTGATGCTGGCTTTTACCTGCCCTCCTAAGCCCCACCACCACGAGGGCTCCTTATTTGTTCACCCTCCTAACCTCTACCTATCCCTTATACGCAATGGAGCCAAGCTCTGAAGCGGCCACCCACTACATGCGGCTCAGGCACACAGGGAGCCAGAATTCAAGGCTGATGCTGGCACTGACTCTCGCTTAGCAGCTCCTGCTCTGCCCCAGCAATACCGGGGCTTTGTGCTTTCTCACCTAGCCTCAACCTATCCCTACACCATCAATGGAGCCAAGCTCAGAAGCGTCCCCTCGCATCATGGGGCAGAGGAACAGAAGTAGTCAGGACTGAAAGCTGATTCTGGCATCACCTTTCCTCCTCAGTCCCACCAGCACCAGGGCTCTGAGTTCTCTCACCTAACCTCAACCTACCTTAAACACTCATCAGAGCCAACCTCCGAAGCGGCCACTCACATCATAGGGCTCAGGCACAGAAGTAGCGAGGACTCAAGGCTGATACTGGCCCTCACCTGCACTCCTCAGCCCCACCACTACCAGGGTTATTTATTTATTCTCCCTCCTAACCTCTAGCTATCCCTTACCCTCAATGGAGCCAAGCTCCGTATCGGCCACCCCCTACGTGCGGCTCAGGCACAGAGGGAACAAGAATTCAAGGCTGATGCTGGCACTGAGGCTCGCTTGGCAGCTCCTGCTCTGCCCCAGCAATACCGGGGGTTTGTGCTCTCTCTCCTAGCTTCAACCTATCCCTACACCATCAATGGAGCCAAGCTCAGAAGCGTCCTCTCACATCAAGGGCACAGGCACAGAAGTAGCGAGGACTAAGGCTGATGCTGGCCCTCACCTGCCCTCCTAAGCCCCAACACCACCAGGGCTCCTTATTTGTTCAGCCTCCTAACCTCTACCTATCCCTTACCCTCAATGCAGCCAAGCTCCGAAGCGGCCACCCCCTACATGCGGCTCAGGCACAGAGGGAACCAGAATTCAAGGCTGATGCTGGCACTGACGCTCGCTTGCCACCTCCTGCTCTGCCCCAGCAATACCGGGGCTCTGTGTCTGTTCTCCCACCTAACCTCAAGCTATACCATCCCTTAACAGATCCAAGCTCCGAAGCGGCCACCCGCTGCAGAGAGCTCAGGCACAAGAAGTAGCCAGAAGTGACGACAGATGTTGGCCCTCACCTTCCCTTGGCAGCCCCTCCTCAGAAGCACCAACACCGGGGTCAGTGTCTGTTCTCGCACTTAACAACATTTCCATAGCCCTTACTGTCATCAGAGCCAGGCTCCAAAGCAGCCACGCACCACATGCGGCTCAGGCACAGAAGTAGCGAGGGCTCAAGGCTGATGCTGGCCCTCGCCAGCCCCTCTTTACCCCGCCAAGGCCGGGGCTCTGTGTTCACCCTCCTAACCTCTACCTATCCCTTACCCTCAACGGAGCCAAGCTCCGAAGCAGCCACCCACTACATGCGGCTCAGGCACAGAGGGAGCCAGAATTCAAGGCTGATGCTGGCACTGACTCTCGCTTAGCAGCTCCTGCTCTGCCCCAGCAATACCGGGGCTTTGTGCTCTCTCTCCTAGCTTCAGCCTATCCCAACACCATCAATGGAACCAAGCTCAGAAGCGTCCCCTCACATCATGGGCCACAGGCACAGAAGTAGTCCGGACTGAAAGCTGATGCTGGCCGTCACCTTCACTCCTCAGCCCCACCACTACCAAGGTTATTTATTTGTTCATCCTCCTAACCTCTACCTATCCTTTACCCTCAATGCAGCCAAGCTCCGATGCGGCTCCTCACATCATGGGGCACAGGCACAGAAGTAGTCAGGACTGAAAGCTGATGCTGGCCCCCACCTTCCCTCGTCAATCCCACCAGAACCAGGGCTCTGAGTTCTCTCAGCTAACATCAACCTCTCTTTAACACTCATCAGAGCCATGCTCCGAAGTGGTCACTCACATCATGGGGCACAGGCACATAGTAGTCAGGACTGAAAGCTGATGCTGGCTTTTACCTGCCCTCCTAAGCCCCACCACCACGAGGGCTCCTTATTTGTTCACCCTCCTAACCTCTACCTATCCCTTATACGCAATGGAGCCAAGCTCTGAAGCGGCCACCCACTACATGCGGCTCAGGCACACAGGGAGCCAGAATTCAAGGCTGATGCTGGCACTAACGCTCGCTTGGCAGCTCCTGCTCTGCCCCAGCAATACCGGGGCTTTGTGCTTTCTCACCTAGCCTCAACCTATCCCTACACCATCAATGGAGCCAAGCTCAGAAGCGTCCCCTCACATCATGGGGCAGAGGAACAGAAGTAGTCAGGACTGAAAGCTGATGCTGGCATCACCTTTCCTCCTCAGTCCCACCAGCACCAGGGCTCTGAGTTCTCTCACCTAACCTCAACCTACCTTAAACACTCATCAGAGCCAAGCTCCGAAGCGGCCACTCACACCATAGGGCTCAGGCACAGAAGTAGCGAGGACTCAAGGCTGATACTGGCCCTCACCTGCACTCCTCAGCCCCACCACTACCAGGGTTATTTATTTATTCTCCCTGCTAACCTCTAGCTACCCCTTACCCTCAATGGAGCCAAGCTCCGTATCGGCCACCCCCTACATGCGGCTCAGGCACAGAGGGAGCCAGAATTCAAGGCTGATGCTGGCACTGACGCTCGCTCACCACCTCCTGCTCTGCCCCAGCAATACCGGGGCTCTGTGTCTCTTCTACCACCTAACCTCAAGCTATACCGTCCCTTAACAGATCCAAGCTCCGAAGCGGCCACCCGCTGCAGAGAGCTCAGGCACAAGAAGTAGCCAGAAGTGACGACAGATGTTGGCCCTCACCTTCCCTTGGCAGCCCCTCCTCAGAAGCACCAATACCGGGGTCAGTGTCTGTTCTCGCACTTAACAACATTTCCATAGCCCTTACTGTCATCAGAGCCAGGCTCCAAAGCAGCCACGCACCACATGCGGCTCAGGCACAGAAGTAGCGAGGGCTCAAGGCTGATGCTGGCCCTCGCCAGCCCCTCTTCACCCCGCCAAGGCCAGGGCTCTGTGTTCACCCTCCTAACCTCTACCTATCCCTTACCCTCAATGGAGCCAAGCTCAGAAGCGGCCACCCACTACATGAGGCTCAGGCACAGAGGGAGCCAGAATTCAAGGCTGATGCTGGCACTGATGCTCGCTTGGCAGCTCCTGCTCTGCCCCAGCAATACCGGGGCTTTGTGCTCTCTCTCCTAGCTTCAGCCTATCCCTACACCATCAATGGAACCAAGCTCCGAAGCGTCCTCTCACATCAGGGGCACAGGCACAGAAGTAGCGAGGACTCAAGGCTGATGCTGGCCCTCAGCTGCCCTCCTAAGCCCCAACACCACCAGGGCTCCTTATTTGTTCACCCTCCTAACCTCTACCTATCCCTTATAAGCAATGGAGCCGAGCTCTGAAGCGGCCACCCCCTACATGCGGCTCAGGCACAGAGGGAACCAGAATTCAAGGCTGATGCTGGCACTGACGCTCGCTTGCCACCTCCTGCTCTGCCCCAGCCTGTACACGGGCTTTGTGCTCTCTCACCTAGCCTCAACCTATACCTTACCATCAATGGAGCTAAGCTCTGAAGAGTCCCCTCACATCATGGGGCACAGGCACAGAAGTAGTCAGGACTGAAAGCTGATGCTGGCCCTCACCTTTCCTCCTCAATCCCACCAGAACCAGGGCTCTGAGTTCTCTCAGCTAACATCAACCTCTCTTTAACACTCATCAGAGCCATGCTCCGAAGCGGTCACTCACATCATGGGGCACAGGCACAGAAGTAGTCCGGACTGAAAGCTGATGCTGGCTTTTACCTGCCCTTCTAAGCCCCACCACCACGAGGGCTCCTTATTTGTTCACCCTCCTAACCTCTACCTATCCCTTACCCTCAACGGAGCCAAGCTCCGAAGCGGCCAGCCCCTACATGCGGCTCAGGCACAGAGGGAGCCAGAATTCAAGGCTGATGCTGGCACTGACGCTCGCTTGCCACCTCCTGCTCTGCCCCAGTCTGTACACGGGCTTTGTGTTCACCCTCCTAAACTCAACCTCTCCCTTATCATCAATGGAGCCAAGCTCCGAAACGGCCACTCACATCATGGGGCACAGGCAAAGAAGTAGTCCGGACTGAAAGCTGATGCTGGCATCACCTTTCCTCCTCAGTCCCACCAGCACCAGGGCTCTGAGTTCTCTCACCTAACCTCAACCTACCTTAAACACTCATCAGAGCCAAGCTCCGAAGCGGCCACTCACATCATAGGGCTCAGGCACAGAAGTAGCGAGGACTCAAGGCTGATGCTGGCCCTCACCTGCACTCCTCAGCCCCACCACTACCAGGGTTATTTATTTATTCTCCCTCCTAACCTCTAGCTATCCCTTACCCTCAATGGAGCCAAGCTCCGTATCGGCCACCCCCTACGTGCGGCTCAGGCACAGAGGGAACCAGAGTTCAAGGCTGATGCTGGCACTGCCTCTCGCTTGGCAGCTCCTGCTCTGCCCCAGCAATACCGGGGCTTTGTGCTCTCTCTCCTAGCTTCAACCTATCCCTACACCATCAATGGAGCCAAGCTCCGAAGCGTCCTCTCACATCAGGGGCACAGGCACAGAAGTAGCGAGGACTAAGGCTGATGCTGGCCCTCACCTGCCCTCCTAAGCCCCAACACCACCAGGGCTCCTTATTTGTTCAGCCTCCTAACCTCTACCTATCCCTTACCCTCAACGGAGCTAAGCTCCGAAGCGGCCACCCCCTACATGCGGCTCAGGCACAGAGGGAACCAGAATTCAAGGCTGATGCTGGCACTGACGCTCGCTTGCCACCTCCTGCTCTGCCCCAGTCTGTACACGGGCTTTGTGCTCTCTCACCTAGCCTCAACCTATACCTTACCATCAATGGAGCTAAGCTCTGAAGAGTCCCCTCACATCATGGGGCACAGGCACAGAAGTAGTCAGGAGTGAAAGCTGATGCTGGCCGTCACCTTCACTCCTCAGCCCCACCACTACCAAGGTTATTTATTTGTTCATCCTCCTAACCTCTACCTATCCCTTACCCTCAACGGAGCCAAGCTCCGAAGCGGCCAGCCCCTACATGCGGCTCAGGCACACAGGGAGCCAGAATTCAAGGCTGATGCTGGCACTGACGCTCGCTTGCCACCTCCTGCTCTGACCCAGCAATACCGGGGCTTTGTGCTCTCTCTCCTAGCCTCAACCTATACCTTACCATCAATGGAGCTAAGCTCTGAAGAGTCCCCTCACATCATGGGGCACAGGCACAGAAGTAGTCCGGACTGAAAGCTGATGCTGGCCGTCACCTTCACTCCTCAGCCCCACCACTACCAAGGTTATTTATTTGTTCATCCTCCTAACCTCTACCTATCCCTTACCCTCAATGCAGCCAAGCTCCGATGCGGCCCCTCACATCATGGGGCACAGGCAAAGAAGTAGTCAGGACTGAAAGCTGATGCTGGCCCTCACCTTTCCTCCTCAATCCCACCAGAACCAGGGCTCTGAGTTCTCTCAGCTAACATCAACCTCTCTTTAACACTCATCAGAGCCATGCTCCGAAGCGGTCACTCACATCACGGGGCACAGGCACAGAAGTAGTCAGGACTGAAAGCTGATGCTGGCTTTTACCTGCTCTCCTAAGCCCCACCACCACGAGGGCTCCTTATTTGTTCACCCTCCTAACCTCTACCTATCCCTTACCCTCAACGGAGCTAAGCTCCGAAGCGGCCACCCACTACATGCGGCTCAGGCACACAGGGAGCCAGAATTCAAGGCTGATGCTGGCACTGACTCTCGCTTAGCAGCTCCTGCTCTGCCCCAGCAATACCGGGGCTTTGTGCTTTCTCACCTAGCCTCAACCTATTCCTACACCATCAATGGAGCCAAGCTCAGAAGCGTCCCCTCACATCATGGGGCAGAGGAACAGAAGTAGTCAGGACTGAAAGCTGATTCTGGCATCACCTTTCCTCCTCAGTCTCACCAGCACCAGGGCTCTGAGTTCTCTCACCTAACCTCAACCTACCTTAAACACTCATCAGAGCCAAGCTCCGAAGCGGCCACTCACATCATAGGGCTCAGGCACAGAAGTAGCGAGGACTCAAGGCTGATGCTGGCCCTCACCTGCACTCCTCAGCCCCACCACTACCAGGGTTATTTATTTATTCTCCCTCCTAACCTCTAGCTATCCCTTACCCTCAATGGAGCCAAGCTCCGTAGCGGCCACCCCCTACGTGCGGCTCAGGCACAGAGGGAACCAGAGTTCAAGGCTGATGCTGGCACTGAGGCTCGCTTGGCAGCTCCTGCTCTGCCCCAGCAATACCGGGGCTTTGTGCTCTCTCTCCTAGCTTCAACCTATCCCTACACCATCAATGGAGCCAAGCTCAGAAGCGTCCTCTCACATCAGGGGCACAGGCACAGAAGTAGCGAGGACTAAGGCTGATGCTGGCCCTCACCTGCCCTCCTAAGCCCCAACACCACCAGGGCTCCTTATTTGTTCAGCCTCCTAACCTCTACCTATCCCTTACCCTCAACGGAGCTAAGCTCCGAAGCGGCCACCCCCTACATGCGGCTCAGGCACAGAGGGAACCAGAATTCAAGGCTGATGCTGGCACTGACGCTCGCTTGCCACCTCCTGCTCTGCCCCAGCCTGTACACGGGCTTTGTGCTCTCTCACCTAGCCTCAACCTACACCTTACCATCAATGGAGCTAAGCTCTGAAGAGTCCCCTCACATCATGGGGCACAGGCACAGAAGTAGTCCGGACTGAAAGCTGATGCTGGCCGTCACCTTCACTCCTCAGCCCCACCACTACCAAGGTTATTTATTTGTTCATCCTCCTAACCTCTACCTATCCCTTACCCTCAATGCAGCCAAGCTCCGATGCGGCCCCTCACATCATGGGGCACAGGCAAAGAAGTAGTCAGGACTGAAAGCTGATGCTGGCCCTCACCTTTCCTCCTCAATCCCACCAGAACCAGGGCTCTGAGTTCTCTCAGCTAACATCAACCTCTCTTTAACACTCATCAGAGCCATGCTCCGAAGCGGTCACTCACATCATGGGGCACAGGCACAGAAGTAGTCAGGACTGAAAGCTGATGCTGCCTTTTACCTGCCCTTCTAAGCCCCACCACCACGAGGGCTCCTTATTTGTTCAGCGTCCTAACCTCTACCTATCCCTTACCCTCAAGGCAGCCAAGCTCCGAAGCGGCCAGCCCCTACATGCGGCTCAGGCACAGAGGGAGCCAGAATTCAAGGCTGATGCTGGCACTGACGCTCGCTTGCCACCTCCTGCTCTGCCCCAGTCTGTACACGGGCTTTGTGTTCACCCTCCCTAAACTCAACCTCTCCCTTATCCTCAATGGAGCCAAGCTCCGAAACGGCCACTCACATCATGGGGCACAGGCAAAGAAGTAGTCCGGACTGAAAGCTGATGCTGGCATCACCTTTCCTCCTCAGTCCCACCAGCACCAGGGCTCTGAGTTCTCTCACCTAACCTCAACCTACCTTAAACACTCATCAGAGCCAACCTCCGAAGCGGCCACTCACATCATAGGGCTCAGGCACAGAAGTAGCGAGGACTCAAGGCTGATACTGGCCCTCACCTGCACTCCTCAGCCCCACCACTACCAGGGTTATTTATTTGTTCATCCTCCTAACCTCTACCTATCCCTTAAAGTCAAGGGAGCCAAGCTCCGATGCGGCCCCTCACATCATGGGGCACAGGCACAGAAGTAGTCAGGACTGAAAGCTGATGCTGGCCCCCACCTTCCCTCCTCAATCCCACCAGAACCAGGGCTCTGAGTTCTCTCAACTAACATCAACTTCTCTTTAACACTCATCAGAGCCATGCTCCGAAGCGGTCACTCACATCATGGGGCACAGGCACAGAAGTAGTCAGGACTGAAAGCTGATGCTGGCCCTCACCTGCCCTCCTAAGCCCCAACACCACCAGGGCTCCTTATTTGTTCACCCTCCTAACCTCTACCTATCCCTTACCCTCAATGGAGCCAAGCTCCGTAGCGGCCACCTACTACCTACTGTTCAGGCACAGAGGGAGCCAGAATTCAAGGCTGATGCTGGCACTGACGCTCGCTTGCCACCTCCTGCTCTACCCCATCAATACCTGGGCTCTGTGTCTGTTCTACCACCTAACCTCAAGCTATACCGTCCCTTAACAGATCGAAGCGGCCACCCGCTGCAGAGAGCTCAGCCACAAGAAGTAGCCAAAAGTGACGACTGATGTTGGCCCTCACCAGCCCCTCTTCACCCCGCCAAGGCCGGGGCTCTGTGTTCACCCTCCTAACCATTACCTATCCCTTATACGCAATGGAGCCAAGCTCCGAAGCGGCCACCCACTACATGCGGCTCAGGCACACAGGGAGCCAGAATTCAAGGCTGATGCTGGCACTGCCCCTCGCTTGGCAGCTCCTGCTCTGCCCCAGCAATACCAGGGCTTTGTGCTCTCTCACCTAGCCTCAACCTATACCTTACCATCAATGGAGCTAAGCTCAGAAGCGTCCCCTCACATCATGGGGCACAGGCACAGAAGTAGTCAGGACTGAAAGCTGATGCTGGCCCTCCCTGCCCTCCTAAGCCCCAACACCACCAGGGCTCCTTATTTGTTCAGCCTCCTAACCTCTACCTATCCCTTAACCTCAACGGAGCCAAGCTCCGAAGCGGCCACCCACTACATGCGGCTCAGGCACAGAGGGAGCCAGAATTCAAGGCTGATGCTGGCACTGACGCTCGCTTGCCACCTCCTGCTCTGCCCCAGCCTGTACATGGGCTTTGTGTTCACCCTCCTAAACTCAACCTCTCCCTTATCCTCAATGGAGCCAAGCTCCGAAACGGCCACTCACATCATGGGGCACAGGCACAGAAGTAGTCAGGACTGAAAGCTGATTCTGGCATCACCTTTCCTCCTCAGTCCCACCAGCACCAGGGCTCTGAGTTCTCTCACCTAACCTCAACCTATCTTAAACACTCATCGGAGCCAACCTCCGAAGCGGCCACTCACATCATGGGGCTCAGGCACAGAGGGAGGCAGAATTCAAGGCTGATGCTGGCACTGACTCTCGCTTGCCACCTCCTGCTCTGCCCCAGCAATACCGGGGCTTTGTGCTCTCTCTCCTAGCCTCAACCTATCCCTACACCATCAATGGAGCCAAGCTCAGAAGCGTCCCCTCACATCAGGGGAACAGGCACAGAAGTAGCGAGGACTCAAGGCTGATGCTGGCCCTCACCTGCACTCCTCAGCCCCACCACTACCAGGGTTATTTATTTGTTCATCCTCCTAACCTCTACCTATCCCTTAACGTCAATGGAGCCAAGCTCCGATGCGGCCCCTCACATCATGGGGCACAGGCACAGAAGTAGTCAGGACTGAAAGCTGATGCTGGCCCCCACCTTCCCTCCTCAATCCCACCAGAACCAGGGCTCTGAGTTCTCTCAATCAACTATCATCAACCTCTCTTTAACACTCATCAGAGCCATGCTCCGAAGCGGCCACCCACTACATGCGGCTCAGGCACACAGGGAGCCAGAATTCAAGGCTGATGCTGGCACAGCCTCTCGCTTAGCAGCTCGTGCTCTGCCCCAGCTATACCGGGGCTTTGTGCTTTCTCACCTAGCCTCAACCTATCCCTACACCATCAATGGAGCCAAGCTCAGAAGCGTCCCCTCACATCATGGGGCACAGGCACAGAAGTAGTCAGGACTGAAAGCTGATTCTGGCATCACCTTTCCTCCTCAGTCCCACCAGCACCAGGGCTCTGAGTTCTCTCACCTAACCTTAACCTATCTTAAACACTCATCAGAGCCAAGATCCGAAGCGGCCCCTCACATCATGGGGCTCAGGCACAGAACTAGCGAGGACTCAAGGCTGATGCTGGCCCTCACCTGCACTCCTCAGCCCCACCACTACCAGGGTTATTTATTTATTCACCCTCCTAACCTCTAGCTATCCCTTACCCTCAATGGAGCCAAGCTCCGTATCGGCCACCCCCTACGTGCGGCTCAGGCACAGAGGGAACAAGAATTCAAGGCTGATGCTGGCACTGAGGCTCGCTTGCCACCTCCTGCTCTGCCCCAGCAATACCGGGGCTTTGTGCTCTCTCTCCTAGCCTCAACCTATCCCTACACCATCAATGGAGCCAAGCTCAGAAGCGTCCTCTCACATCAAGGGCACAGGCACAGAAGTAGCGAGGACTAAGGCTGATGCTGGCCCTCACCTGCCCTCCTAAGCCCCAACACCACCAGGGCTCCTTATTTGTTCAGCCTCCTAACCTCTACCTATCCCTTACCCTCAATGCAGCCAAGCTCCGAAGCGGCCACCCCCTACATGCGGCTCAGGCACAGAGGGAACCAGAATTCAAGGCTGATGCTGGCACTGACGCTCGCTTGCCACCTCCTGCTCTGCCCCAGCAATACCGGGCCTCTGTGTCTGTTCTACCACCTAACCTCAAGCTATACCGTCCCTTAACAGATCCAAGCTCCGAAGCGGCCACCCGCTGCAGAGAGCTCAGGCACAAGAAGTAGCCAGAAGTGACGACAGATGTTGGCCCTCACCTTCCCTTGGCAGCCCCTCCTCAGAAGCACCAACACCGGGGTCAGTGTCTGTTCTCGCACTTAACAACATTTCCATAGCCCTTACTGTCATCAGAGCCAGGCTCCAAAGCAGCCACGCACCACATGCGGCTCAGGCACAGAAGTAGCGAGGGCTCAAGGCTGATGCTGGCCCTCACCAGCCTCTCTTTACCCCGCCAAGGCCGGGGCTCTGTGTTCACCCTCCTAACCTCTACCTATCCCTTACCCTCAAGGTAGCCAAGCTCCGAAGCGGCCACCCCCTACATGCGGCTCAGGCACAGAGGGAACCAGTATTCAAGGCTGATGCTGGCACTGACTCTCGCTTAGCAGCTCCTGCTCTGCCCCAGCAATACCGGGGCTTTTTGCTTTCTCACCTAGTCTCAACCTATCCCTACACCATCAATGGAGCCAAGCTCAGAAGCGTCCCCTCACATCATAGGCCACAGGCACAGAAGTAGTCCGGACTGAAAGCTGATGCTGGCCGTCACCTTCACTCCTCAGTCCCACCACTACCAAGGTTATTTATTTGTTCATCCTCCTAACCTCTACCTATCCCTTACCGTCAATGCAGCCAAGCTCCGATGCGGCTCCTCACATCATGGGGCACAGGTAAAGAAGTAGTCAGGACTGAAAGCTGATGCTGGCCCCCACCTTCCCTCCTCAATCCCACCAGAACCAGGGCTCTGAGTTCTCTCTGCTAACATCAACCTCTCTTTAACACTCATCAGAGCCATGCTCCGAAGCGGTCACTCACATCATGGGGCACAGGCACAGAAGTAGTCAGGACTGAAAGCTGATGCTGGCTTTTACCTGCCCTCCTAAGCCCCACCACCACGAGGGCTCCTTATTTGTTCACCCTCCTAACCTCTACCTATCCCTTATACGCAATGGAGCCAAGCTCTGAAGCGGCCACCCACTACATGCGGCTCAGGCACAGAGGGAGCCAGAATTCAAGGCTGATGCTGGCACTGACTCTCGCTTAGCAGCTCCTGCTCTGCCCCAGCAATACCGGGGCTTTGTGCTTTCTCACCAAGCCTCAACCTATCCCTACACCATCAATGGAGCCAAGCTCAGAAGCGTCCCCTCACATCATGGGGCAGAGGAACAGAAGTAGTCAGGACTGAAAGCTGATGCTGGCATCACCTTTCCTCCTCAGTCCCACCAGCACCAGGGCTCTGAGTTCTCTCACCTAACCTCAACCTACCTTAAACACTCATCAGAGCCAAGCTCCGAAGCGGCCACTCACATCATAGGGCTCAGGCACAGAAGTAGCGAGGACTCAAGGCTGATACTGGCCCTCACCTGCACTCCTCAGCCCCACCACTACCAGGGTTATTTATTTATTCTCCCTCCTAACCTCTAGCTATCCCTTACCCTCAATGGAGCCAAGCTCCGTATCGGCCACCCCCTACGTGCGGCTCAGGCACAGAGGGAACCAGAGTTCAAGGCTGATGCTAGCACTGACTCTCGCTTGGCAGCTCCTGCTCTGCCCCAGCAATACCGGGGCTTTGTGCTCTCTCTCCTACCTTCAACCTATCCCTACACCATCAATGGAACCAAGCTCAGAAGCGTCCTCTCACATCATGGGGCACAGGCACAGAAGTAGCGAGGACTAAGGCTGATGCTGGCCCTCACCTGCCCTCCTAAGCCCCAACACCACCAGGGCTCCTTATTTGTTCAGCCTCCTAACCTCTACCTATCCCTTACCCTCAACGGAGCTAAGCTCCGAAGCGGCCACCCCCTACATGCGGCTCAGGCACAGAGGGAACCAGAATTCAAGGCTGATGCTGGCACTGACGCTCGCTTGCCACCTCCTGCTCTGCCCCAGCCTGTACACGGGCTTTGTGCTCTCTCACCTAGCCTCAACCTATACCTTACCATCAATGGAGCTAAGCTCTGAAGAGTCCCCTCACATCATGGGGCACAGGCACAGAAGTAGTCAGGACTGAAAGCTGATGCTGGCCGTCACCTTCACTCCTCAGCCCCACCACTACCAAGGTTATTTATTTGTTCATCCTCCTAACCTCTACCTATCCCTTACCGTCAATGCAGCCAAGCTCCGATGCGGCCCCTCACATCATGGGGCACAGGCAAAGAAGTAGTCAGGACTGAAAGCTGATGCTGGCCCTCACCTTTCCTCCTCAATCCCACCAGAACCAGGGCTCTGAGTTCTCTCAGCTAACATCAACCTCTCTTTAACACTCATCAGAGCCATGCTCCGAAGCGGTCACTCACATCATGGGGCACAGGCACAGAAGTAGTCCGGACTGAAAGCTGATGCTGGCCCTCACCTTTCCTCCTCAATCCCACCAGAACCAGGGCTCTGAGTTCTCTCACCTAACCTCAACCTACCTTAAACACTCATCAGAGCCAAGCTCCGAAGCGGCCACTCACATCATAGGGCTCAGGCACAGAAGTAGCGAGGACTCAAGGCTGATACTGGCCCTCACCTGCACTCCTCAGCCCCACCACTACCAGGGTTATTTATTTATTCTCCCTCCTAACCTCTAGCTATCCCTTACCCTCAATGGAGCCAAGCTCCGTATCGGCCACCCCCTACATGCGGCTCAGGCACAGAGGGAGCCAGAATTCAAGGGTGATGCTGGCACTGACGCTCCTTTGCCACCTTCTGCCACCCCAGCAATACCGGGGCTTTGTGCTCTCTCTCCTAGCCTCAACCTATACCTTACCATCAATGGAGCTAAGCTCTGAAGAGTCCCCTCACATCATGGGGCACAGGCACAGAAGTAGTCCGGACTGAAAGCTGATGCTGGCCCTCACCTGCCCTCCTAAGCCCCAACACCACCAGGGCTCCTTATTTGTTCAGCCTCCTAACCTCTACCTATCCCTTAGCCTCAAGGCAGCCAAGCTCCGAAGCGGCCACCCCCTACATGCGGCTCAGGCACAGAGGGAACCAGAATTCAAGGCTGATGCTGGCACTGACGCTCGCTTGCCACTTCCTGCTCTGCCCCAGCAATACCGGGCCTCTGTGTCTGTTCTACCACCTAACCTCAAGCTATACCGTCCCTTAACAGATCCAAGCTCCGAAGCGGCCACCCGCTGCAGAGAGCTCAGGCACAAGAAGTAGCCAGAAGTGACGACAGATGTTGGCCCTCACCTTCCCTTGGCAGCCCCTCCTCAGAAGCACCAACACCGGGGTCAGTGTCTGTTCTCGCACTTAACAACATTTCCATAGCCCTTACTGTCATCAGAGCCAGGCTCCAAAGCAGCCACGCACCACATGCGGCTCAGGCACAGAAGTAGCGAGGGCTCAAGGCTGATGCTGGCCCTCGCCAGCCCCTCTTTACCCCGCCAAGGCCGGGGCTCTGTGTTCACCCTCCTAACCTCTACCTATCCCTTACCCTCAACGGAGCCAAGCTCCGAAGCGGCCACCCTCTACATGCGGCTCAGGCACAGAGGGAGCCAGTATTCAAGGCTGATGCTGGCACTGACTCTCGCTTAGCAGCTCCTGCTCTGCCCCAGCAATACCGGGGCTTTTTGCTTTCTCACCTAGTCTCAACCTATCCCTACACCATCAATGGAGCCAAGCTCAGAAGCGTCCCCTCACATCATAGGCCACAGGCACAGAAGTAGTCCGGACTGAAAGCTGATGCTGGCCGTCACCTTCACTCCTCAGTCCCACCACTACCAAGGTTATTTATTTGTTCATCCTCCTAACCTCTACCTATCCCTTACCCTCAATGCAGCCAAGCTCCGATGCGGCCCCTCACATCATGGGGCACAGGCAAAGAAGTAGTCAGGACTGAAAGCTGATGCTGGCCCCCACCTTCCCTCCTCAATCCCACCAGAACCAGGGCTCTGAGTTCTCTCAGCTAACATCAACCTCTCTTTAACACTCATCAGAGCCATGCTCCGAAGCGGTCACTCACATCATGGGGCACAGGCACAGAAGTAGTCAGGACTGAAAGCTGATGCTGGCTTTTACCTGCCCTCCTAAGCCCCACCACCACGAGGGCTCCTTATTTGTTCACCCTCCTAACCTCTACCTATCCCTTATACGCAATGGAGCCAAGCTCTGAAGCGGCCACCCACTACATGCGGCTCAGGCACACAGGGAGCCAGAATTCAAGGCTGATGCTGGCACTGACTCTCGCTTAGCAGCTCCTGCTCTGCCCCAGCAATACCGGGGCTTTGTGCTTTCTCACCTAGCCTCAACCTATCCCTACACCATCAATGGAGCCAAGCTCAGAAGCGTCCCCTCGCATCATGGGGCAGAGGAACAGAAGTAGTCAGGACTGAAAGCTGATTCTGGCATCACCTTTCCTCCTCAGTCCCACCAGCACCAGGGCTCTGAGTTCTCTCACCTAACCTCAACCTACCTTAAACACTCATCAGAGCCAACCTCCGAAGCGGCCACTCACATCATAGGGCTCAGGCACAGAAGTAGCGAGGACTCAAGGCTGATACTGGCCCTCACCTGCACTCCTCAGCCCCACCACTACCAGGGTTATTTATTTATTCTCCCTCCTAACCTCTAGCTATCCCTTACCCTCAATGGAGCCAAGCTCCGTATCGGCCACCCCCTACGTGCGGCTCAGGCACAGAGGGAACAAGAATTCAAGGCTGATGCTGGCACTGAGGCTCGCTTGGCAGCTCCTGCTCTGCCCCAGCAATACCGGGGGTTTGTGCTCTCTCTCCTAGCTTCAACCTATCCCTACACCATCAATGGAGCCAAGCTCAGAAGCGTCCTCTCACATCAAGGGCACAGGCACAGAAGTAGCGAGGACTAAGGCTGATGCTGGCCCTCACCTGCCCTCCTAAGCCCCAACACCACCAGGGCTCCTTATTTGTTCAGCCTCCTAACCTCTACCTATCCCTTACCCTCAATGCAGCCAAGCTCCGAAGCGGCCACCCCCTACATGCGGCTCAGGCACAGAGGGAACCAGAATTCAAGGCTGATGCTGGCACTGACGCTCGCTTGCCACCTCCTGCTCTGCCCCAGCAATACCGGGCCTCTGTGTCTGTTCTACCACCTAACCTCAAGCTATACCATCCCTTAACAGATCCAAGCTCCGAAGCGGCCACCCGCTGCAGAGAGCTCAGGCACAAGAAGTAGCCAGAAGTGACGACAGATGTTGGCCCTCACCTTCCCTTGGCAGCCCCTCCTCAGAAGCACCAACACCGGGGTCAGTGTCTGTTCTCGCACTTAACAACATTTCCATAGCCCTTACTGTCATCAGAGCCAGGCTCCAAAGCAGCCACGCACCACATGCGGCTCAGGCACAGAAGTAGCGAGGGCTCAAGGCTGATGCTGGCCCTCGCCAGCCCCTCTTTACCCCGCCAAGGCCGGGGCTCTGTGTTCACCCTCCTAACCTCTACCTATCCCTTACCCTCAACGGAGCCAAGCTCCGAAGCAGCCACCCACTACATGCGGCTCAGGCACAGAGGGAGCCAGAATTCAAGGCTGATGCTGGCACTGACTCTCGCTTAGCAGCTCCTGCTCTGCCCCAGCAATACCGGGGCTTTGTGCTCTCTCTCCTAGCTTCAGCCTATCCCAACACCATCAATGGAACCAAGCTCAGAAGCGTCCCCTCACATCATGGGCCACAGGCACAGAAGTAGTCCGGACTGAAAGCTGATGCTGGCCGTCACCTTCACTCCTCAGCCCCACCACTACCAAGGTTATTTATTTGTTCATCCTCCTAACCTCTACCTATCCTTTACCCTCAATGCAGCCAAGCTCCGATGCGGCTCCTCACATCATGGGGCACAGGCAAAGAAGTAGTCAGGACTGAAAGCTGATGCTGGCCCCCACCTTCCCTCGTCAATCCCACCAGAACCAGGGCTCTGAGTTCTCTCAGCTAACATCAACCTCTCTTTAACACTCATCAGAGCCATGCTCCGAAGTGGTCACTCACATCATGGGGCACAGGCACATAGTAGTCAGGACTGAAAGCTGATGCTGGCTTTTACCTGCCCTCCTAAGCCCCACCACCACGAGGGCTCCTTATTTGTTCACCCTCCTAACCTCTACCTATCCCTTATACGCAATGGAGCCAAGCTCTGAAGCGGCCACCCACTACATGCGGCTCAGGCACACAGGGAGCCAGAATTCAAGGCTGATGCTGGCACTAACGCTCGCTTGGCAGCTCCTGCTCTGCCCCAGCAATACCGGGGCTTTGTGCTTTCTCACCTAGCCTCAACCTATCCCTACACCATCAATGGAGCCAAGCTCAGAAGCGTCCCCTCACATCATGGGGCAGAGGAACAGAAGTAGTCAGGACTGAAAGCTGATTCTGGCATCACCTTTCCTCCTCAGTCCCACCAGCACCAGGGCTCTGAGTTCTCTCACCTAACCTCAACCTACCTTAAACACTCATCAGAGCCAAGCTCCGAAGCGGCCACTCACATCATAGGGCTCAGGCACAGAAGTAGCGAGGACTCAAGGCTGATACTGGCCCTCACCTGCACTCCTCAGCCCCACCACTACCAGGGTTATTTATTTATTCTCCCTGCTAACCTCTAGCTACCCCTTACCCTCAATGGAGCCAAGCTCCGTATCGGCCACCCCCTACATGCGGCTCAGGCACAGAGGGAGCCAGAATTCAAGGCTGATGCTGGCACTGACGCTCGCTCACCACCTCCTGCTCTGCCCCAGCAATACCGGGGCTCTGTGTCTCTTCTACCACCTAACCTCAAGCTATACCGTCCCTTAACAGATCCAAGCTCCGAAGCGGCCACCCGCTGCAGAGAGCTCAGGCACAAGAAGTAGCCAGAAGTGACGACAGATGTTGGCCCTCACCTTCCCTTGGCAGCCCCTCCTCAGAAGCACCAACACCGGGGTCAGTGTCTGTTCTCGCACTTAACAACATTTCCATAGCCCTTACTGTCATCAGAGCCAGGCTCCAAAGCAGCCACGCACCACATGCGGCTCAGGCACAGAAGTAGCGAGGGCTCAAGGCTGATGCTGGCCCTCGCCAGCCCCTCTTCACCCCGCCAAGGCCAGGGCTCTGTGTTCACCCTCCTAACCTCTACCTATCCCTTACCCTCAATGGAGCCAAGCTCAGAAGCGGCCACCCACTACATGAGGCTCAGGCACAGAGGGAGCCAGAATTCAAGGCTGATGCTGGCACTGATGCTCGCTTGGCAGCTCCTGCTCTGCCCCAGCAATACCGGGGCTTTGTGCTCTCTCTCCTAGCTTCAGCCTATCCCTACACCATCAATGGAACCAAGCTCCGAAGCGTCCTCTCACATCAGGGGCACAGGCACAGAAGTAGCGAGGACTCAAGGCTGATGCTGGCCCTCAGCTGCCCTCCTAAGCCCCAACACCACCAGGGCTCCTTATTTGTTCACCCTCCTAACCTCTACCTATCCCTTATAAGCAATGGAGCCGAGCTCTGAAGCGGCCACCCCCTACATGCGGCTCAGGCACAGAGGGAACCAGAATTCAAGGCTGATGCTGGCACTGACGCTCGCTTGCCACCTCCTGCTCTGCCCCAGCCTGTACACGGGCTTTGTGCTCTCTCACCTAGCCTCAACCTATACCTTACCATCAATGGAGCTAAGCTCTGAAGAGTCCCCTCACATCATGGGGCACAGGCACAGAAGTAGTCAGGACTGAAAGCTGATGCTGGCCGTCACCTTCACTCCTCAGCCCCACCACTACCAAGGTTATTTATTTGTTCATCCTCCTAACCTCTACCTATCCCTTACCCTCAACGGAGCCAAGCTCCGAAGCGGCCAGCCCCTACATGCGGCTCAGGCACACAGGGAGCCAGAATTCAAGGCTGATGCTGGCACTGACGCTCGCTTGCCACCTCCTGCTCTGACCCAGCAATACCGGGGCTTTGTGCTCTCTCTCCTAGCCTCAACCTATACCTTACCATCAATGGAGCTAAGCTCTGAAGAGTCCCCTCACATCATGGGGCACAGGCACAGAAGTAGTCCGGACTGAAAGCTGATGCTGGCCGTCACCTTCACTCCTCAACCCCACCACTACCAAGGTTATGTATTTGTTCATCCTCCTAACCTCTACCTATCCCTTACCCTCAATGCAGCCAAGCTCCGATGCGGCCCCTCACATCATGGGGCACAGGCAAAGAAGTAGTCAGGACTGAAAGCTGATGCTGGCCCTCACCTTTCCTCCTCAATCCCACCAGAACCAGGGCTCTGAGTTCTCTCAGCTAACATCAACCTCTCTTTAACACTCATCAGAGCCATGCTCCGAAGCGGTCACTCACATCACGGGGCACAGGCACAGAAGTAGTCAGGACTGAAAGCTGATGCTGGCTTTTACCTGCTCTCCTAAGCCCCACCACCACGAGGGCTCCTTATTTGTTCACCCTCCTAACCTCTACCTATCCCTTACCCTCAACGGAGCTAAGCTCCGAAGCGGCCACCCACTACATGCGGCTCAGGCACACAGGGAGCCAGAATTCAAGGCTGATGCTGGCACTGACTCTCGCTTAGCAGCTCCTGCTCTGCCCCAGCAATACCGGGGCTTTGTGCTTTCTCACCTAGCCTCAACCTATTCCTACACCATCAATGGAGCCAAGCTCAGAAGCGTCCCCTCACATCATGGGGCAGAGGAACAGAAGTAGTCAGGACTGAAAGCTGATTCTGGCATCACCTTTCCTCCTCAGTCTCACCAGCACCAGGGCTCTGAGTTCTCTCACCTAACCTCAACCTACCTTAAACACTCATCAGAGCCAAGCTCCGAAGCGGCCACTCACATCATAGGGCTCAGGCACAGAAGTAGCGAGGACTCAAGGCTGATGCTGGCCCTCACCTGCACTCCTCAGCCCCACCACTACCAGGGTTATTTATTTATTCTCCCTCCTAACCTCTAGCTATCCCTTACCCTCAATGGAGCCAAGCTCCGTAGCGGCCACCCCCTACGTGCGGCTCAGGCACAGAGGGAACCAGAGTTCAAGGCTGATGCTGGCACTGAGGCTCGCTTGGCAGCTCCTGCTCTGCCCCAGCAATACCGGGGCTTTGTGCTCTCTCTCCTAGCTTCAACCTATCCCTACACCATCAATGGAGCCAAGCTCAGAAGCGTCCTCTCACATCAGGGGCACAGGCACAGAAGTAGCGAGGACTAAGGCTGATGCTGGCCCTCACCTGCCCTCCTAAGCCCCAACACCACCAGGGCTCCTTATTTGTTCAGCCTCCTAACCTCTACCTATCCCTTACCCTCAACGGAGCTAAGCTCCGAAGCGGCCACCCCCTACATGCGGCTCAGGCACAGAGGGAACCAGAATTCAAGGCTGATGCTGGCACTGACGCTCGCTTGCCACCTCCTGCTCTGCCCCAGCCTGTACACGGGCTTTGTGCTCTCTCACCTAGCCTCAACCTACACCTTACCATCAATGGAGCTAAGCTCTGAAGAGTCCCCTCACATCATGGGGCACAGGCACAGAAGTAGTCCGGACTGAAAGCTGATGCTGGCCGTCACCTTCACTCCTCAGCCCCACCACTACCAAGGTTATTTATTTGTTCATCCTCCTAACCTCTACCTATCCCTTACCCTCAATGCAGCCAAGCTCCGATGCGGCCCCTCACATCATGGGGCACAGGCAAAGAAGTAGTCAGGACTGAAAGCTGATGCTGGCCCTCACCTTTCCTCCTCAATCCCACCAGAACCAGGGCTCTGAGTTCTCTCAGCTAACATCAACCTCTCTTTAACACTCATCAGAGCCATGCTCCGAAGCGGTCACTCACATCATGGGGCACAGGCACAGAAGTAGTCAGGACTGAAAGCTGATGCTGCCTTTTACCTGCCCTTCTAAGCCCCACCACCACGAGGGCTCCTTATTTGTTCAGCGTCCTAACCTCTACCTATCCCTTACCCTCAAGGCAGCCAAGCTCCGAAGCGGCCAGCCCCTACATGCGGCTCAGGCACAGAGGGAGCCAGAATTCAAGGCTGATGCTGGCACTGACGCTCGCTTGCCACCTCCTGCTCTGCCCCAGTCTGTACACGGGCTTTGTGTTCACCCTCCCTAAACTCAACCTCTCCCTTATCCTCAATGGAGCCAAGCTCCGAAACGGCCACTCACATCATGGGGCACAGGCAAAGAAGTAGTCCGGACTGAAAGCTGATGCTGGCATCACCTTTCCTCCTCAGTCCCACCAGCACCAGGGCTCTGAGTTCTCTCACCTAACCTCAACCTACCTTAAACACTCATCAGAGCCAACCTCCGAAGCGGCCACTCACATCATAGGGCTCAGGCACAGAAGTAGCGAGGACTCAAGGCTGATACTGGCCCTCACCTGCACTCCTCAGCCCCACCACTACCAGGGTTATTTATTTATTCTCCCTCCTAACCTCTAGCTATCCCTTACCGTCAATGGAGTCAAGCTCCGTAGCGGCCACCCCCTACATGCGGCTCAGGCACAGAGGGAGCCAGAATTCAAGGCTGATGCTGGCACTGCCTCTCGCTTGGCAGCTCCTGCTCTGCCCCAGCAATACCGGGGCTTTGTGCTCTCTCTCCTAGCCTCAACCTATACCTTACCATCAATGGAGCTAAGCTCTGAAGAGTCCCCTCACATCATGGGGCACAGGCACAGAAGTAGTCAGGACTGAAAGCTGATGCTGGCCGTCACCTTCACTCCTCAACCCCACCACTACCAAGGTTATTTATTTGTTCATCCTCCTAACCTCTACCTATCCCTTACCGTCAATGCAGCCAAGCTCCGATGCGGCCCCTCACATCATGGGGCACAGGCAAAGTAGTCAGGACTGAAAGCTGATGCTGGCCCTCACCTTTCCTCCTCAATCCCACCAGAACCAGGGCTCTGAGTTCTCTCAGCTAACATCAACCTCTCTTTAACACTCATCAGAGCCATGCTCCGAAGCGGTCACTCACATCATGGGGCACAGGCACAGAAGTAGTCAGGACTGAAAGCTGATGCTGGCTTTTACCTGCCCTCCTAAGCCCCACCACCACGAGGGCTCCTTATTTGTTCACCCTCCTAACCTCTACCTATCCCTTACCCTCAACGGAGCTAAGCTCCGAAGCGGCCACCCACTACATGCGGCTCAGGCACACAGGGAGCCAGAATTCAAGGCTGATGCTGGCACTGACTCTCGCTTAGCAGCTCCTGCTCTGCCCCAGCAATACCGGGGCTTTGTGCTTTCTCACCTAGCCTCAACCTATCCCTACACCATCAATGGAGCCAAGCTCAGAAGCGTCCCCTCACATCATGGGGCAGAGGAACAGAAGTAGTCAGGACTGAAAGCTGATTCTGGCATCACCTTTCCTCCTCAGTCCCACCAGCACCAGGGCTCTGAGTTCTCTCACCTAACCTCAACCTACCTTAAACACTCATCAGAGCCAAGCTCCGAAGCGGCCACTCACATCATAGGGCTCAGGCACAGAAGTAGCGAGGACTCAAGGCTGATGCTGGCCCTCACCTGCACTCCTCAGCCCCACCACTACCAGGGTTATTTATTTATTCTCCCTCCTAACCTCTAGCTATCCCTTACCCTCAATGCAGCCAAGCTCCGATGCGGCCCCTCACATCATGGGGCACAGGCAAAGAAGTAGTCAGGACTGAAAGCTGATGCTGGCCCTCACCTTTCCTCCTCAATCCCACCAGAACCAGGGCTCTGAGTTCTCTCAGCTAACATCAACCTCTCTTTAACACTCATCAGAGCCATGCTCCGAAGCGGTCACTCACATCATGGGGCACAGGCACAGAAGTAGTCAGGACTGAAAGCTGATGCTGGCTTTTACCTGCCCTTCTAAGTCCCACCACCACGAGGGCTCCTTATTTGTTCAGCCTCCTAACCTCTACCTATCCCTTACCCTCAAGGCAGCCAAGCTCCGAAGCGGCCAGCCCCTACATGCGGCTCAGGCACAGAGGGAGCCAGAATTCAAGGCTGATGCTGGCACTGACGCTCGCTTGCCACCTCCTGCTCTGCCCCAGTCTGTACACGGGCTTTGTGTTCACCCTCCCTAAACTCAACCTCTCCCTTATCCTCAATGGAGCCAAGCTCCGAAACGGCCACTCACATCATGGGGCACAGGCAAAGAAGTAGTCCGGACTGAAAGCTGATTCTGGCATCACCTTTCCTCCTCAGTCCCACCAGCACCAGGGCTCTGAGTTCTCTCACCTAACCTCAACCTACCTTAAACACTCATCAGAGCCAAGCTCCGAAGCGGCCACTCACATCATAGGGCTCAGGCACAGAAGTAGCGAGGACTCAAGGCTGATACTGGCCCTCACCTGCACTCCTCAGCCCCACCACTAGCAGGGTTATTTATTTATTCTCCCTCCTAACCTCTAGCTATCCCTTACCGTCAATGGAGTCAAGCTCAGTATCGGCCAGCCCCTACATGCGGCTCAGGCACAGAGGGAGCCAGAATTCAAGGCTGATGCTGGCACTGCCTCTCGCTTGGCAGCTCCTGCTCTGCCCCAGCAATACCGGGGCTTTGTGCTCTCTCTCCTAGCCTCAACCTATACCTTACCATCAATGGAGCTAAGCTCTGAAGAGTCCCCTCACATCATGGGGCACAGGCACAGAAGTAGTCAGGACTGAAAGCTGATGCTGGCCGTCACCTTCACTCCTCAACCCCACCACTACCAAGGTTATTTATTTGTTCATCCTCCTAACCTCTACCTATCCCTTACCGTCAATGCAGCCAAGCTCCGATGCGGCCCCTCACATCATGGGGCACAGGCAAAGAAGTAGTCAGGACTGAAAGCTGATGCTGGCCCTCACCTTTCCTCCTCAATCCCACCAGAACCAGGGCTCTGAGTTCTCTCAGCTAACATCAACCTCTCTTTAACACTCATCAGAGCCATGCTCCGAAGCGGTCACTCACATCATGGGGCACAGGCACAGAAGTAGTCAGGACTGAAAGCTGATGCTGGCTTTTACCTGCCCTCCTAAGCCCCACCACCACGAGGGCTCCTTATTTGTTCACCCTCCTAACCTCTACCTATCCCTTACCCTCAACGGAGCTAAGCTCCGAAGCGGCCACCCACTACATGCGGCTCAGGCACACAGGGAGCCAGAATTCAAGGCTGATGCTGGCACTGACTCTCGCTTAGCAGCTCCTGCTCTGCCCCAGCAATACCGGGGCTTTGTGCTTTCTCACCTAGCCTCAACCTATCCCTACACCATCAATGGAGCCAAGCTCAGAAGCGTCCCCTCACATCATGGGGCAGAGGAACAGAAGTAGTCAGGACTGAAAGCTGATTCTGGCATCACCTTTCCTCCTCAGTCCCACCAGCACCAGGGCTCTGAGTTCTCTCACCTAACCTCAACCTACCTTAAACACTCATCAGAGCCAAGCTCCGAAGCGGCCACTCACATCATAGGGCTCAGGCACAGAAGTAGCGAGGACTCAAGGCTGATACTGGCCCTCACCTGCACTCCTCAGCCCCACCACTACCAGGGTTATTTATTTATTCTCCCTCCTAACCTCTAGCTATCCCTTACCGTCAATGGAGCCAAGTTCCGTATCGGCCACCCCCTACGTGCGGCTCAGGCACAGAGGGAACAAGAATTCAAGGCTGATGCTGGCACTGAGGCTCGCTTGGCAGCTCCTGCTCTGCCCCAGCAATACCGGGGCTTTGTGCTCTCTCTCCTAGCTTCAACCTATCCCTACACCATCAATGGAGCCAAGCTCAGAAGCGTCCTCTCACATCAGGGGCACAGGCACAGAAGTAGCGAGGACTAAGGCTGATGCTGGCCCTCACCTGCCCTCCTAAGCCCCAACACCACCAGGGCTCCTTATTTGTTCAGCCTCCTAACCTCTACCTATCCCTTACCCTCAACGGAGCTAAGCTCCGAAGCGGCCACCCCCTACATGCGGCTCAGGCACAGAGGGAACCAGAATTCAAGGCTGATGCTGGCACTGACGCTCGCTTGCCACCTCCTGCTCTGCCCCAGCCTGTACACGGGCTTTGTGCTCTCTCACCTAGCCTCAACCTACATCTTACCATCAATGGAGCTAAGCTCTGAAGAGTCCCCTCACATCATGGGGCACAGGCACAGAAGTAGTCAGGACTGAAAGCTGATGCTGGCCGTCACCTTCACTCCTCAGCCCCACCACTACCAAGGTTATTTATTTGTTCATCCTCCTAACCTCTACCTATCCCTTACCGTCAATGCAGCCAAGCTCCGATGCGGCCCCTCACATCATGGGGCACAGGCAAAGAAGTAGTCAGGACTGAAAGCTGATGCTGGCCCTCACCTTTCCTCCTCAATCCCACCAGAACCAGGGCTCTGAGTTCTCTCAGCTAACATCAACCTCTCTTTAACACTCATCAGAGCCATGCTCCGAAGCGGTCACTCACATCATGGGGCACAGGCACAGAAGTAGTCAGGACTGAAAGCTGATGCTGGCTTTTACCTGCCCTTCTAAGCCCCACCACCACGAGGGCTCCTTATTTGTTCACCCTCCTAACCTCTACCTATCCCTTATACGCAATGGAGCCAAGCTCTGAAGCGGCCACCCACTACATGCGGCTCAGGCACACAGGGAGCCAGAATTCAAGGCTGATGCTGGCACTGACTCTCGCTTAGCAGCTCCTGCTCTGCCCCAGCAATACCGGGGCTTTGTGCTTTCTCACCTAGCCTCAACCTATCCCTACACCATCAATGGAGCCAAGCTCAGAAGCGTCCCCTCACATCATGGGGCAGAGGAACAGAAGTAGTCAGGACTGAAAGCTGATTCTGGCATCACCTTTCCTCCTCAGTCCCACCAGCACCAGGGCTCTGAGTTCTCTCACCTAACCTCAACCTACCTTAAACACTCATCAGAGCCAAGCTCCGAAGCGGCCACTCACATCATAGGGCTCAGGCACAGAAGTAGCGAGGACTCAAGGCTGATGCTGGCCCTCACCTGCACTCCTCAGCCCCACCACTACCAGGGTTATTTATTTATTCTCCCTCCTAACCTCTAGCTATCCCTTACCGTCAATGGAGTCAAGCTCCGTAGCGGCCACCCCCTACATGCGGCTCAGGCACAGAGGGAGCCAGTATTCAAGGCTGATGCTGGCACTGACTCTCGCTTAGCAGCTCCTGCTCTGCCCCAGCAATACCGGGGCTTTTTGCTTTCTCACCTAGTCTCAACCTATCCCTACACCATCAATGGAGCCAAGCTCAGAAGCGTCCCCTCACATCATAGGCCACAGGCACAGAAGTAGTCCGGACTGAAAGCTGATACTGGCCGTCACCTTCACTCCTCAGTCCCACCACTACCAAGGTTATTTATTTGTTCATCCTCCTAACCTCTACCTATCCCTTACCCTCAATGCAGCCAATCTCCGATGCGGCTCCTCACATCATGGGGCACAGGCAAAGAAGTAGTCAGGACTGAAAGCTGATGCTGGCCCCCACCTTCCCTCCTCAATCCCACCAGAACCAGGGCTCTGAGTTCTCTCAGCTAACATCAACCTCTCTTTAACACTCATCAGAGCCATGCTCCGAAGCGGTCACTCACATCATGGGGCACAGGCACAGAAGTAGTAAGGACTGAAAGCTGATGCTGGCTTTTACCTGCCCTTCTAAGCCCCACCACCACGAGGGCTCCTTATTTGTTCACCCTCCTAACCTCTACCTATCCCTTATACGCAATGGAGCCAAGCTCTGAAGCGGCCACCCACTACATGCGGCTCAGGCACACAGGGAGCCAGAATTCAAGGCTGATGCTGGCACTGACTCTCGCTTAGCAGCTCCTGCTCTGCCCCAGCAATACCGGGGCTTTGTGCTTTCTCACCTAGCCTCAACCTATCCCTACACCATCAATGGAGCCAAGCTCAGAAGCGTCCCCTCACATCATGGGGCAGAGGAACAGAAGTAGTCAGGACTGAAAGCTGATTCTGGCATCACCTTTCCTCCTCAGTCCCACCAGCACCAGGGCTCTGAGTTCTCTCACCTAACCTCAACCTACCTTAAACACTCATCAGAGCCAAGCTCCGAAGCGGCCACTCACATCATAGGGCTCAGGCACAGAAGTAGCGAGGACTCAAGGCTGATGCTGGCCCTCACCTGCACTCCTCAGCCCCACCACTACCAGGGTTATTTATTTATTCTCCCTCCTAACCTCTAGCTATCCCTTACCCTCAATGGAGCCAAGCTCCGTATCGGCCACCCCCTACGTGCGCCTAGGCACAGAGGGAACAAGAATTCAAGGCTGATGCTGGCACTGAGGCTCGCTTGGCAGCTCCTGCTCTGCCCCAGCAATACCGGGGCTTTGTGCTCTCTCTCCTAGCTTCAACCTATCCCTACACCATCAATGGAGCCAAGCTCAGAAGCGTCCTCTCACATCAGGGGCACAGGCACAGAAGTAGCGAGGACTAAGGCTGATGCTGGCCCTCACCTGCCCTCCTAAGCCCCAACACCACCAGGGCTCCTTATTTGTTCAGCCTCCTAACCTCTACCTATCCCTTACCCTCAACGGAGCTAAGCTCCGAAGCGGCCACCCCCTACATGCGGCTCAGGCACAGAGGGAACCAGAATTCAAGGCTGATGCTGGCACTGACGCTCGCTTGCCACCTCCTGCTCTGCCCCAGCCTGTACACGGGCTTTGTGCTCTCTCACCTAGCCTCAACCTATACCTTACCATCAATGGAGCTAAGCTCTGAAGAGTCCCCTCACATCATGGGGCACAGGCACAGAAGTAGTCCGGACTGAAAGCTGATGCTGGCCGTCACCTTCACTCCTCAGCCCCACCACTACCAAGGTTATTTATTTGTTCATCCTCCTAACCTCTACCTATCCCTTACCCTCAATGCAGCCAAGCTCCGATGCGGCCCCTCACATCATGGGGCACAGGCAAAGAAGTAGTCAGGACTGAAAGCTGATGCTGGCCCTCACCTTTCCTCCTCAATCCCACCAGAACCAGGGCTCTGAGTTCTCTCAGCTAACATCAACCTCTCTTTAACACTCATCAGAGCCATGCTCCGAAGCGGTCACTCACATCATGGGGCACAGGCACAGAAGTAGTCAGGACTGAAAGCTGATGCTGGCCCTCACCTTTCCTCCTCAGTCCCACCAGCACCAGGGCTCCTTATTTGTTCAGCCTCCTAACCTCTACCTATCCCTTACCCTCAACGGAGCCAAGCTCCGAAGCGGCCAGCCCCTACATGGGGCTCAGGCACACAGGGAGCCAGAATTCAAGGCTGATGCTGGCACTGACGCTCGCTTGCCACCTCCTGCTCTGCCCCAGTCTGTACACGGGCTTTGTGTTCACCCTCCTAAACTCAACCTCTCCCTTATCCTCAATGGAGCCAAGCTCCGAAACGGCCACTCACATCATGGGGCACAGGCAAAGAAGTAGTCCGGACTGAAAGCTGATGCTGGCATCACCTTTCCTCCTCAGTCCCACCAGCACCAGGGCTCTGAGTTCTCTCACCTAACCTCAACCTACCTTAAACACTCATCAGAGCCAACCTCCGAAGCGGCCACTCACATCATAGGGCTCAGGCACAGAAGTAGCGAGGACTCAAGGCTGATGCTGGCCCTCACCTGCACTCCTCAGCCCCACCACTAGCAGGGTTATTTATTTATTCTCCCTCCTAACCTCTAGCTATCCCTTACCGTCAATGGAGTCAAGCTCCGTATCGGCCACCCCCTACATGCGGCTCAGGCACAGAGGGAGCCAGAATTCAAGGCTGATGCTGGCACTGCCTCTCGCTTGGCAGCTCCTGCTCTGCCCCAGCAATACCGGGGCTTTGTGCTCTCTCTCCTAGCCTCAACCTATACCTTACCATCAATGGAGCTAAGCTCTGAAGAGTCCCCTCACATCATGGGGCACAGGCACAGAAGTAGTCAGGACTGAAAGCTGATGCTGGCCCTCACCTTTCCTCCTCAATCCCACCAGAACCAGGGCTCTGAGTTCTCTCAGCTAACATCAACCTCTCTTTAACACTCATCAGAGCCATGCTCCGAAGCGGTCACTCACATCATGGGGCACAGGCACAGAAGTAGTCAGGACTGAAAGCTGATGCTGGCTTTTACCTGCCCTCCTAAGCCCCACCACCACGAGGGCTCCTTATTTGTTCACCCTCCTAACCTCTACCTATCCCTTACCCTCAACGGAGCTAAGCTCCGAAGCGGCCACCCACTACATGCGGCTCAGGCACACAGGGAGCCAGAATTCAAGGCTGATGCTGGCACTGACTCTCGCTTAGCAGCTCCTGCTCTGCCCCAGCAATACCGGGGCTTTGTGCTTTCTCACCTAGCCTCAACCTATCCCTACACCATCAATGGAGCCAAGCTCAGAAGCGTCCCCTCACATCATGGGGCAGAGGAACAGAAGTAGTCAGGACTGAAAGCTGATTCTGGCATCACCTTTCCTCCTCAGTCCCACCAGCACCAGGGCTCTGAGTTCTCTCACCTAACCTCAACCTACCTTAAACACTCATCAGAGCCAAGCTCCGAAGCGGCCACTCACATCATAGGGCTCAGGCACAGAAGTAGCGAGGACTCAAGGCTGATACTGGCCCTCACCTGCACTCCTCAGCCCCACCACTACCAGGGTTATTTATTTATTCTCCCTCCTAACCTCTAGCTATCCCTTACCGTCAATGGAGCCAAGTTCCGTATCGGCCACCCCCTACGTGCGGCTCAGGCACAGAGGGAACAAGAATTCAAGGCTGATGCTGGCACTGAGGCTCGCTTGGCAGCTCCTGCTCTGCCCCAGCAATACCGGGGCTTTGTGCTCTCTCTCCTAGCTTCAACCTATCCCTACACCATCAATGGAGCCAAGCTCAGAAGCGTCCTCTCACATCAGGGGCACAGGCACAGAAGTAGCGAGGACTAAGGCTGATGCTGGCCCTCACCTGCCCTCCTAAGCCCCAACACCACCAGGGCTCCTTATTTGTTCAGCCTCCTAACCTCTACCTATCCCTTACCCTCAACGGAGCTAAGCTCCGAAGCGGCCACCCCCTACATGCGGCTCAGGCACAGAGGGAACCAGAATTCAAGGCTGATGCTGGCACTGACGCTCGCTTGCCACCTCCTGCTCTGCCCCAGCCTGTACACGGGCTTTGTGCTCTCTCACCTAGCCTCAACCTACATCTTACCATCAATGGAGCTAAGCTCTGAAGAGTCCCCTCACATCATGGGGCACAGGCACAGAAGTAGTCAGGACTGAAAGCTGATGCTGGCCGTCACCTTCACTCCTCAGCCCCACCACTACCAAGGTTATTTATTTGTTCATCCTCCTAACCTCTACCTATCCCTTACCGTCAATGCAGCCAAGCTCCGATGCGGCCCCTCACATCATGGGGCACAGGCAAAGAAGTAGTCAGGACTGAAAGCTGATGCTGGCCCTCACCTTTCCTCCTCAATCCCACCAGAACCAGGGCTCTGAGTTCTCTCAGCTAACATCAACCTCTCTTTAACACTCATCAGAGCCATGCTCCGAAGCGGTCACTCACATCATGGGGCACAGGCACAGAAGTAGTCAGGACTGAAAGCTGATGCTGGCTTTTACCTGCCCTTCTAAGCCCCACCACCACGAGGGCTCCTTATTTGTTCACCCTCCTAACCTCTACCTATCCCTTATACGCAATGGAGCCAAGCTCTGAAGCGGCCACCCACTACATGCGGCTCAGGCACACAGGGAGCCAGAATTCAAGGCTGATGCTGGCACTGACTCTCGCTTAGCAGCTCCTGCTCTGCCCCAGCAATACCGGGGCTTTGTGCTTTCTCACCTAGCCTCAACCTATCCCTACACCATCAATGGAGCCAAGCTCAGAAGCGTCCCCTCACATCATGGGGCAGAGGAACAGAAGTAGTCAGGACTGAAAGCTGATTCTGGCATCACCTTTCCTCCTCAGTCCCACCAGCACCAGGGCTCTGAGTTCTCTCACCTAACCTCAACCTACCTTAAACACTCATCAGAGCCAAGCTCCGAAGCGGCCACTCACATCATAGGGCTCAGGCACAGAAGTAGCGAGGACTCAAGGCTGATGCTGGCCCTCACCTGCACTCCTCAGCCCCACCACTACCAGGGTTATTTATTTATTCTCCCTCCTAACCTCTAGCTATCCCTTACCGTCAATGGAGTCAAGCTCCGTAGCGGCCACCCCCTACATGCGGCTCAGGCACAGAGGGAGCCAGTATTCAAGGCTGATGCTGGCACTGACTCTCGCTTAGCAGCTCCTGCTCTGCCCCAGCAATACCGGGGCTTTTTGCTTTCTCACCTAGTCTCAACCTATCCCTACACCATCAATGGAGCCAAGCTCAGAAGCGTCCCCTCACATCATAGGCCACAGGCACAGAAGTAGTCCGGACTGAAAGCTGATACTGGCCGTCACCTTCACTCCTCAGTCCCACCACTACCAAGGTTATTTATTTGTTCATCCTCCTAACCTCTACCTATCCCTTACCCTCAATGCAGCCAATCTCCGATGCGGCTCCTCACATCATGGGGCACAGGCAAAGAAGTAGTCAGGACTGAAAGCTGATGCTGGCCCCCACCTTCCCTCCTCAATCCCACCAGAACCAGGGCTCTGAGTTCTCTCAGCTAACATCAACCTCTCTTTAACACTCATCAGAGCCATGCTCCGAAGCGGTCACTCACATCATGGGGCACAGGCACAGAAGTAGTAAGGACTGAAAGCTGATGCTGGCTTTTACCTGCCCTTCTAAGCCCCACCACCACGAGGGCTCCTTATTTGTTCACCCTCCTAACCTCTACCTATCCCTTATACGCAATGGAGCCAAGCTCTGAAGCGGCCACCCACTACATGCGGCTCAGGCACACAGGGAGCCAGAATTCAAGGCTGATGCTGGCACTGACTCTCGCTTAGCAGCTCCTGCTCTGCCCCAGCAATACCGGGGCTTTGTGCTTTCTCACCTAGCCTCAACCTATCCCTACACCATCAATGGAGCCAAGCTCAGAAGCGTCCCCTCACATCATGGGGCAGAGGAACAGAAGTAGTCAGGACTGAAAGCTGATTCTGGCATCACCTTTCCTCCTCAGTCCCACCAGCACCAGGGCTCTGAGTTCTCTCACCTAACCTCAACCTACCTTAAACACTCATCAGAGCCAAGCTCCGAAGCGGCCACTCACATCATAGGGCTCAGGCACAGAAGTAGCGAGGACTCAAGGCTGATGCTGGCCCTCACCTGCACTCCTCAGCCCCACCACTACCAGGGTTATTTATTTATTCTCCCTCCTAACCTCTAGCTATCCCTTACCCTCAATGGAGCCAAGCTCCGTATCGGCCACCCCCTACGTGCGCCTAGGCACAGAGGGAACAAGAATTCAAGGCTGATGCTGGCACTGAGGCTCGCTTGGCAGCTCCTGCTCTGCCCCAGCAATACCGGGGCTTTGTGCTCTCTCTCCTAGCTTCAACCTATCCCTACACCATCAATGGAGCCAAGCTCAGAAGCGTCCTCTCACATCAGGGGCACAGGCACAGAAGTAGCGAGGACTAAGGCTGATGCTGGCCCTCACCTGCCCTCCTAAGCCCCAACACCACCAGGGCTCCTTATTTGTTCAGCCTCCTAACCTCTACCTATCCCTTACCCTCAACGGAGCTAAGCTCCGAAGCGGCCACCCCCTACATGCGGCTCAGGCACAGAGGGAACCAGAATTCAAGGCTGATGCTGGCACTGACGCTCGCTTGCCACCTCCTGCTCTGCCCCAGCCTGTACACGGGCTTTGTGCTCTCTCACCTAGCCTCAACCTATACCTTACCATCAATGGAGCTAAGCTCTGAAGAGTCCCCTCACATCATGGGGCACAGGCACAGAAGTAGTCCGGACTGAAAGCTGATGCTGGCCGTCACCTTCACTCCTCAGCCCCACCACTACCAAGGTTATTTATTTGTTCATCCTCCTAACCTCTACCTATCCCTTACCCTCAATGCAGCCAAGCTCCGATGCGGCCCCTCACATCATGGGGCACAGGCAAAGAAGTAGTCAGGACTGAAAGCTGATGCTGGCCCTCACCTTTCCTCCTCAATCCCACCAGAACCAGGGCTCTGAGTTCTCTCAGCTAACATCAACCTCTCTTTAACACTCATCAGAGCCATGCTCCGAAGCGGTCACTCACATCATGGGGCACAGGCACAGAAGTAGTCAGGACTGAAAGCTGATGCTGGCCCTCACCTTTCCTCCTCAGTCCCACCAGCACCAGGGCTCCTTATTTGTTCAGCCTCCTAACCTCTACCTATCCCTTACCCTCAACGGAGCCAAGCTCCGAAGCGGCCAGCCCCTACATGGGGCTCAGGCACACAGGGAGCCAGAATTCAAGGCTGATGCTGGCACTGACGCTCGCTTGCCACCTCCTGCTCTGCCCCAGTCTGTACACGGGCTTTGTGTTCACCCTCCTAAACTCAACCTCTCCCTTATCCTCAATGGAGCCAAGCTCCGAAACGGCCACTCACATCATGGGGCACAGGCAAAGAAGTAGTCCGGACTGAAAGCTGATGCTGGCATCACCTTTCCTCCTCAGTCCCACCAGCACCAGGGCTCTGAGTTCTCTCACCTAACCTCAACCTACCTTAAACACTCATCAGAGCCAACCTCCGAAGCGGCCACTCACATCATAGGGCTCAGGCACAGAAGTAGCGAGGACTCAAGGCTGATGCTGGCCCTCACCTGCACTCCTCAGCCCCACCACTAGCAGGGTTATTTATTTATTCTCCCTCCTAACCTCTAGCTATCCCTTACCGTCAATGGAGTCAAGCTCCGTATCGGCCACCCCCTACATGCGGCTCAGGCACAGAGGGAGCCAGAATTCAAGGCTGATGCTGGCACTGCCTCTCGCTTGGCAGCTCCTGCTCTGCCCCAGCAATACCGGGGCTTTGTGCTCTCTCTCCTAGCCTCAACCTATACCTTACCATCAATGGAGCTAAGCTCTGAAGAGTCCCCTCACATCATGGGGCACAGGCACAGAAGTAGTCAGGACTGAAAGCTGATGCTGGCCCTCACCTTTCCTCCTCAATCCCACCAGAACCAGGGCTCTGAGTTCTCTCAGCTAACATCAACCTCTCTTTAACACTCATCAGAGCCATGCTCCGAAGCGGTCACTCACATCATGGGGCACAGGCACAGAAGTAGTCAGGACTGAAAGCTGATGCTGGCTTTTACCTGCCCTTCTAAGTCCCACCACCACGAGGGCTCCTTATTTGTTCAGCCTCCTAACCTCTACCTATCCCTTACCCTCAAGGCAGCCAAGCTCCGAAGCGGCCAGCCCCTACATGCGGCTCAGGCACAGAGGGAGCCAGAATTCAAGGCTGATGCTGGCACTGACGCTCGCTTGCCACCTCCTGCTCTGCCCCAGTCTGTACACGGGCTTTGTGTTCACCCTCCCTAAACTCAACCTCTCCCTTATCCTCAATGGAGCCAAGCTCCGAAACGGCCACTCACATCATGGGGCACAGGCAAAGAAGTAGTCCGGACTGAAAGCTGATTCTGGCATCACCTTTCCTCCTCAGTCCCACCAGCACCAGGGCTCTGAGTTCTCTCACCTAACCTCAACCTACCTTAAACACTCATCAGAGCCAAGCTCCGAAGCGGCCACTCACATCATAGGGCTCAGGCACAGAAGTAGCGAGGACTCAAGGCTGATACTGGCCCTCACCTGCACTCCTCAGCCCCACCACTAGCAGGGTTATTTATTTATTCTCCCTCCTAACCTCTAGCTATCCCTTACCGTCAATGGAGTCAAGCTCAGTATCGGCCAGCCCCTACATGCGGCTCAGGCACAGAGGGAGCCAGAATTCAAGGCTGATGCTGGCACTGCCTCTCGCTTGGCAGCTCCTGCTCTGCCCCAGCAATACCGGGGCTTTGTGCTCTCTCTCCTAGCCTCAACCTATACCTTACCATCAATGGAGCTAAGCTCTGAAGAGTCCCCTCACATCATGGGGCACAGGCACAGAAGTAGTCAGGACTGAAAGCTGATGCTGGCCGTCACCTTCACTCCTCAACCCCACCACTACCAAGGTTATTTATTTGTTCATCCTCCTAACCTCTACCTATCCCTTACCGTCAATGCAGCCAAGCTCCGATGCGGCCCCTCACATCATGGGGCACAGGCAAAGAAGTAGTCAGGACTGAAAGCTGATGCTGGCCCTCACCTTTCCTCCTCAATCCCACCAGAACCAGGGCTCTGAGTTCTCTCAGCTAACATCAACCTCTCTTTAACACTCATCAGAGCCATGCTCCGAAGCGGTCACTCACATCATGGGGCACAGGCACAGAAGTAGTCAGGACTGAAAGCTGATGCTGGCTTTTACCTGCCCTCCTAAGCCCCACCACCACGAGGGCTCCTTATTTGTTCACCCTCCTAACCTCTACCTATCCCTTACCCTCAACGGAGCTAAGCTCCGAAGCGGCCACCCACTACATGCGGCTCAGGCACACAGGGAGCCAGAATTCAAGGCTGATGCTGGCACTGACTCTCGCTTAGCAGCTCCTGCTCTGCCCCAGCAATACCGGGGCTTTGTGCTTTCTCACCTAGCCTCAACCTATCCCTACACCATCAATGGAGCCAAGCTCAGAAGCGTCCCCTCACATCATGGGGCAGAGGAACAGAAGTAGTCAGGACTGAAAGCTGATTCTGGCATCACCTTTCCTCCTCAGTCCCACCAGCACCAGGGCTCTGAGTTCTCTCACCTAACCTCAACCTACCTTAAACACTCATCAGAGCCAAGCTCCGAAGCGGCCACTCACATCATAGGGCTCAGGCACAGAAGTAGCGAGGACTCAAGGCTGATACTGGCCCTCACCTGCACTCCTCAGCCCCACCACTACCAGGGTTATTTATTTATTCTCCCTCCTAACCTCTAGCTATCCCTTACCGTCAATGGAGCCAAGTTCCGTATCGGCCACCCCCTACGTGCGGCTCAGGCACAGAGGGAACAAGAATTCAAGGCTGATGCTGGCACTGAGGCTCGCTTGGCAGCTCCTGCTCTGCCCCAGCAATACCGGGGCTTTGTGCTCTCTCTCCTAGCTTCAACCTATCCCTACACCATCAATGGAGCCAAGCTCAGAAGCGTCCTCTCACATCAGGGGCACAGGCACAGAAGTAGCGAGGACTAAGGCTGATGCTGGCCCTCACCTGCCCTCCTAAGCCCCAACACCACCAGGGCTCCTTATTTGTTCAGCCTCCTAACCTCTACCTATCCCTTACCCTCAACGGAGCTAAGCTCCGAAGCGGCCACCCCCTACATGCGGCTCAGGCACAGAGGGAACCAGAATTCAAGGCTGATGCTGGCACTGACGCTCGCTTGCCACCTCCTGCTCTGCCCCAGCCTGTACACGGGCTTTGTGCTCTCTCACCTAGCCTCAACCTACATCTTACCATCAATGGAGCTAAGCTCTGAAGAGTCCCCTCACATCATGGGGCACAGGCACAGAAGTAGTCAGGACTGAAAGCTGATGCTGGCCGTCACCTTCACTCCTCAGCCCCACCACTACCAAGGTTATTTATTTGTTCATCCTCCTAACCTCTACCTATCCCTTACCGTCAATGCAGCCAAGCTCCGATGCGGCCCCTCACATCATGGGGCACAGGCAAAGAAGTAGTCAGGACTGAAAGCTGATGCTGGCCCTCACCTTTCCTCCTCAATCCCACCAGAACCAGGGCTCTGAGTTCTCTCAGCTAACATCAACCTCTCTTTAACACTCATCAGAGCCATGCTCCGAAGCGGTCACTCACATCATGGGGCACAGGCACAGAAGTAGTCAGGACTGAAAGCTGATGCTGGCTTTTACCTGCCCTTCTAAGCCCCACCACCACGAGGGCTCCTTATTTGTTCACCCTCCTAACCTCTACCTATCCCTTATACGCAATGGAGCCAAGCTCTGAAGCGGCCACCCACTACATGCGGCTCAGGCACACAGGGAGCCAGAATTCAAGGCTGATGCTGGCACTGACTCTCGCTTAGCAGCTCCTGCTCTGCCCCAGCAATACCGGGGCTTTGTGCTTTCTCACCTAGCCTCAACCTATCCCTACACCATCAATGGAGCCAAGCTCAGAAGCGTCCCCTCACATCATGGGGCAGAGGAACAGAAGTAGTCAGGACTGAAAGCTGATTCTGGCATCACCTTTCCTCCTCAGTCCCACCAGCACCAGGGCTCTGAGTTCTCTCACCTAACCTCAACCTACCTTAAACACTCATCAGAGCCAAGCTCCGAAGCGGCCACTCACATCATAGGGCTCAGGCACAGAAGTAGCGAGGACTCAAGGCTGATGCTGGCCCTCACCTGCACTCCTCAGCCCCACCACTACCAGGGTTATTTATTTATTCTCCCTCCTAACCTCTAGCTATCCCTTACCGTCAATGGAGTCAAGCTCCGTAGCGGCCACCCCCTACATGCGGCTCAGGCACAGAGGGAGCCAGTATTCAAGGCTGATGCTGGCACTGACTCTCGCTTAGCAGCTCCTGCTCTGCCCCAGCAATACCGGGGCTTTTTGCTTTCTCACCTAGTCTCAACCTATCCCTACACCATCAATGGAGCCAAGCTCAGAAGCGTCCCCTCACATCATAGGCCACAGGCACAGAAGTAGTCCGGACTGAAAGCTGATACTGGCCGTCACCTTCACTCCTCAGTCCCACCACTACCAAGGTTATTTATTTGTTCATCCTCCTAACCTCTACCTATCCCTTACCCTCAATGCAGCCAATCTCCGATGCGGCTCCTCACATCATGGGGCACAGGCAAAGAAGTAGTCAGGACTGAAAGCTGATGCTGGCCCCCACCTTCCCTCCTCAATCCCACCAGAACCAGGGCTCTGAGTTCTCTCAGCTAACATCAACCTCTCTTTAACACTCATCAGAGCCATGCTCCGAAGCGGTCACTCACATCATGGGGCACAGGCACAGAAGTAGTCAGGACTGAAAGCTGATGCTGGCTTTTACCTGCCCTTCTAAGCCCCACCACCACGAGGGCTCCTTATTTGTTCACCCTCCTAACCTCTACCTATCCCTTATACGCAATGGAGCCAAGCTCTGAAGCGGCCACCCACTACATGCGGCTCAGGCACACAGGGAGCCAGAATTCAAGGCTGATGCTGGCACTGACTCTCGCTTAGCAGCTCCTGCTCTGCCCCAGCAATACCGGGGCTTTGTGCTTTCTCACCTAGCCTCAACCTATCCCTACACCATCAATGGAGCCAAGCTCAGAAGCGTCCCCTCACATCATGGGGCAGAGGAACAGAAGTAGTCAGGACTGAAAGCTGATTCTGGCATCACCTTTCCTCCTCAGTCCCACCAGCACCAGGGCTCTGAGTTCTCTCACCTAACCTCAACCTACCTTAAACACTCATCAGAGCCAAGCTCCGAAGCGGCCACTCACATCATAGGGCTCAGGCACAGAAGTAGCGAGGACTCAAGGCTGATGCTGGCCCTCACCTGCACTCCTCAGCCCCACCACTACCAGGGTTATTTATTTATTCTCCCTCCTAACCTCTAGCTATCCCTTACCCTCAATGGAGCCAAGCTCCGTATCGGCCACCCCCTACGTGCGCCTAGGCACAGAGGGAACAAGAATTCAAGGCTGATGCTGGCACTGAGGCTCGCTTGGCAGCTCCTGCTCTGCCCCAGCAATACCGGGGCTTTGTGCTCTCTCTCCTAGCTTCAACCTATCCCTACACCATCAATGGAGCCAAGCTCAGAAGCGTCCTCTCACATCAGGGGCACAGGCACAGAAGTAGCGAGGACTAAGGCTGATGCTGGCCCTCACCTGCCCTCCTAAGCCCCAACACCACCAGGGCTCCTTATTTGTTCAGCCTCCTAACCTCTACCTATCCCTTACCCTCAACGGAGCTAAGCTCCGAAGCGGCCACCCCCTACATGCGGCTCAGGCACAGAGGGAACCAGAATTCAAGGCTGATGCTGGCACTGACGCTCGCTTGCCACCTCCTGCTCTGCCCCAGCCTGTACACGGGCTTTGTGCTCTCTCACCTAGCCTCAACCTATACCTTACCATCAATGGAGCTAAGCTCTGAAGAGTCCCCTCACATCATGGGGCACAGGCACAGAAGTAGTCCGGACTGAAAGCTGATGCTGGCCGTCACCTTCACTCCTCAGCCCCACCACTACCAAGGTTATTTATTTGTTCATCCTCCTAACCTCTACCTATCCCTTACCCTCAATGCAGCCAAGCTCCGATGCGGCCCCTCACATCATGGGGCACAGGCAAAGAAGTAGTCAGGACTGAAAGCTGATGCTGGCCCTCACCTTTCCTCCTCAATCCCACCAGAACCAGGGCTCTGAGTTCTCTCAGCTAACATCAACCTCTCTTTAACACTCATCAGAGCCATGCTCCGAAGCGGTCACTCACATCATGGGGCACAGGCACAGAAGTAGTCAGGACTGAAAGCTGATGCTGGCCCTCACCTTTCCTCCTCAGTCCCACCAGCACCAGGGCTCCTTATTTGTTCAGCCTCCTAACCTCTACCTATCCCTTACCCTCAACGGAGCCAAGCTCCGAAGCGGCCAGCCCCTACATGGGGCTCAGGCACACAGGGAGCCAGAATTCAAGGCTGATGCTGGCACTGACGCTCGCTTGCCACCTCCTGCTCTGCCCCAGTCTGTACACGGGCTTTGTGTTCACCCTCCTAAACTCAACCTCTCCCTTATCCTCAATGGAGCCAAGCTCCGAAACGGCCACTCACATCATGGGGCACAGGCAAAGAAGTAGTCCGGACTGAAAGCTGATGCTGGCATCACCTTTCCTCCTCAGTCCCACCAGCACCAGGGCTCTGAGTTCTCTCACCTAACCTCAACCTACCTTAAACACTCATCAGAGCCAACCTCCGAAGCGGCCACTCACATCATAGGGCTCAGGCACAGAAGTAGCGAGGACTCAAGGCTGATGCTGGCCCTCACCTGCACTCCTCAGCCCCACCACTAGCAGGGTTATTTATTTATTCTCCCTCCTAACCTCTAGCTATCCCTTACCGTCAATGGAGTCAAGCTCCGTATCGGCCACCCCCTACATGCGGCTCAGGCACAGAGGGAGCCAGAATTCAAGGCTGATGCTGGCACTGCCTCTCGCTTGGCAGCTCCTGCTCTGCCCCAGCAATACCGGGGCTTTGTGCTCTCTCTCCTAGCCTCAACCTATACCTTACCATCAATGGAGCTAAGCTCTGAAGAGTCCCCTCACATCATGGGGCACAGGCACAGAAGTAGTCAGGACTGAAAGCTGATGCTGGCCGTCACCTTCACTCCTCAACCCCACCACTACCAAGGTTATTTATTTGTTCATCCTCCTAACCTCTACCTATCCCTTACCGTCAATGCAGCCAAGCTCCGATGCGGCCCCTCACATCATGGGGCACAGGCAAAGAAGTAGTCAGGACTGAAAGCTGATGCTGGCCCTCACCTTTCCTCCTCAATCCCACCAGAACCAGGGCTCTGAGTTCTCTCAGCTAACATCAACCTCTCTTTAACACTCATCAGAGCCATGCTCCGAAGCGGTCACTCACATCATGGGGCACAGGCACAGAAGTAGTCAGGACTGAAAGCTGATGCTGGCTTTTACCTGCCCTCCTAAGCCCCACCACCACGAGGGCTCCTTATTTGTTCACCCTCCTAACCTCTACCTATCCCTTACCCTCAACGGAGCTAAGCTCCGAAGCGGCCACCCACTACATGCGGCTCAGGCACACAGGGAGCCAGAATTCAAGGCTGATGCTGGCACTGACTCTCGCTTAGCAGCTCCTGCTCTGCCCCAGCAATACCGGGGCTTTGTGCTTTCTCACCTAGCCTCAACCTATCCCTACACCATCAATGGAGCCAAGCTCAGAAGCGTCCCCTCACATCATGGGGCAGAGGAACAGAAGTAGTCAGGACTGAAAGCTGATTCTGGCATCACCTTTCCTCCTCAGTCCCACCAGCACCAGGGCTCTGAGTTCTCTCACCTAACCTCAACCTACCTTAAACACTCATCAGAGCCAAGCTCCGAAGCGGCCACTCACATCATAGGGCTCAGGCACAGAAGTAGCGAGGACTCAAGGCTGATGCTGGCCCTCACCTGCACTCCTCAGCCCCACCACTACCAGGGTTATTTATTTATTCTCCCTCCTAACCTCTAGCTATCCCTTACCCTCAATGGAGCCAAGTTCCGTATCGGCCACCCCCTACGTGCGGCTCAGGCACAGAGGGAACAAGAATTCAAGGCTGATGCTGGCACTGAGGCTCGCTTGGCAGCTCCTGCTCTGCCCCAGCAATACCGGGGCTTTGTGCTCTCTCTCCTAGCTTCAACCTATCCCTACACCATCAATGGAGCCAAGCTCAGAAGCGTCCTCTCACATCAGGGGCACAGGCACAGAAGTAGCGAGGACTAAGGCTGATGCTGGCCCTCACCTGCCCTCCTAAGCCCCAACACCACCAGGGCTCCTTATTTGTTCAGCCTCCTAACCTCTACCTATCCCTTACCCTCAACGGAGCTAAGCTCCGAAGCGGCCACCCCCTACATGCGGCTCAGGCACAGAGGGAACCAGAATTCAAGGCTGATGCTGGCACTGACGCTCGCTTGCCACCTCCTGCTCTGCCCCAGCCTGTACACGGGCTTTGTGCTCTCTCACCTAGCCTCAACCTATACCTTACCATCAATGGAGCTAAGCTCTGAAGAGTCCCCTCACATCATGGGGCACAGGCACAGAAGTAGTCCGGACTGAAAGCTGATGCTGGCCGTCACCTTCACTCCTCAGCCCCACCACTACCAAGGTTATTTATTTGTTCATCCTCCTAACCTCTACCTATCCCTTACCCTCAATGCAGCCAAGCTCCGATGCGGCCCCTCACATCATGGGGCACAGGCAAAGAAGTAGTCAGGACTGAAAGCTGATGCTGGCCCTCACCTTTCCTCCTCAATCCCACCAGAACCAGGGCTCTGAGTTCTCTCAGCTAACATCAACCTCTCTTTAACACTCATCAGATCCATGCTCCGAAGCGGTCACTCACATCATGGGGCACAGGCACAGAAGTAGTCAGGACTGAAAGCTGATGCTGGCCCTCACCTTTCCTCCTCAGTCCCACCAGCACCAGGGCTCCTTATTTGTTCAGCCTCCTAACCTCTACCTATCCCTTACCCTCAACGGAGCCAAGCTCCGAAGCGGCCAGCCCCTACATGCGGCTCAGGCACACAGGGAGCCAGAATTCAAGGCTGATGCTGGCACTGACGCTCGCTTGCCACCTCCTGCTCTGCCCCAGTCTGTACACGGGCTTTGTGTTCACCCTCCTAAACTCAACCTCTCCCTTATCCTCAATGGAGCCAAGCTCCGAAACGGCCACTCACATCATGGGGCACAGGCAAAGAAGTAGTCCGGACTGAAAGCTGATGCTGGCATCACCTTTCCTCCTCAGTCCCACCAGCACCAGGGCTCTGAGTTCTCTCACCTAACCTCAACCTACCTTAAACACTCATCAGAGCCAACCTCCGAAGCGGCCACTCACATCATAGGGCTCAGGCACAGAAGTAGCGAGGACTCAAGGCTGATGCTGGCCCTCACCTGCACTCCTCAGCCCCACCACTACCAGGGTTATTTATTTATTCTCCCTCCTAACCTCTAGCTATCCCTTACCGTCAATGGAGTCAAGCTCCGTATCGGCCACCCCCTACATGCGGCTCAGGCACAGAGGGAGCCAGAATTCAAGGCTGATGCTGGCACTGCCTCTCGCTTGGCAGCTCCTGCTCTGCCCCAGCAATACCGGGGCTTTGTGCTCTCTCTCCTAGCCTCAACCTATACCTTACCATCAATGGAGCTAAGCTCTGAAGAGTCCCCTCACATCATGGGGCACAGGCACAGAAGTAGTCAGGACTGAAAGCTGATGCTGGCCGTCACCTTCACTCCTCAACCCCACCACTACCAAGGTTATTTATTTGTTCATCCTCCTAACCTCTACCTATCCCTTACCGTCAATGCAGCCAAGCTCCGATGCGGCCCCTCACATCATGGGGCACAGGCAAAGAAGTAGTCAGGACTGAAAGCTGATGCTGGCCCTCACCTTTCCTCCTCAATCCCACCAGAACCAGGGCTCTGAGTTCTCTCAGCTAACATCAACCTCTCTTTAACACTCATCAGAGCCATGCTCCGAAGCGGTCACTCACATCATGGGGCACAGGCACAGAAGTAGTCCGGACTGAAAGCTGATGCTGGCTTTTACCTGCCCTCCTAAGCCCCACCACCACGAGGGCTCCTTATTTGTTCACCCTCCTAACCTCTACCTATCCCTTACCCTCAACGGAGCTAAGCTCCGAAGCGGCCACCCACTACATGCGGCTCAGGCACACAGGGAGCCAGAATTCAAGGCTGATGCTGGCACTGACTCTCGCTTAGCAGCTCCTGCTCTGCCCCAGCAATACCGGGGCTTTGTGCTTTCTCACCTAGCCTCAACCTATCCCTACACCATCAATGGAGCCAAGCTCAGAAGCGTCCCCTCACATCATGGGGCAGAGGAACAGAAGTAGTCAGGACTGAAAGCTGATTCTGGCATCACCTTTCCTCCTCAGTCCCACCAGCACCAGGGCTCTGAGTTCTCTCACCTAACCTCAACCTACCTTAAACACTCATCAGAGCCAAGCTCCGAAGCGGCCACTCACATCATAGGGCTCAGGCACAGAAGTAGCGAGGACTCAAGGCTGATGCTGGCCCTCACCTGCACTCCTCAGCCCCACCACTACCAGGGTTATTTATTTATTCTCCCTCCTAACCTCTAGCTATCCCTTACCCTCAATGGAGCCAAGTTCCGTATCGGCCACCCCCTACGTGCGGCTCAGGCACAGAGGGAACAAGAATTCAAGGCTGATGCTGGCACTGAGGCTCGCTTGGCAGCTCCTGCTCTGCCCCAGCAATACCGGGGCTTTGTGCTCTCTCTCCTAGCTTCAACCTATCCCTACACCATCAATGGAGCCAAGCTCAGAAGCGTCCTCTCACATCAGGGGCACAGGCACAGAAGTAGCGAGGACTAAGGCTGATGCTGGCCCTCACCTGCCCTCCTAAGCCCCAACACCACCAGGGCTCCTTATTTGTTCAGCCTCCTAACCTCTACCTATCCCTTACCCTCAACGGAGCTAAGCTCCGAAGCGGCCACCCCCTACATGCGGCTCAGGCACAGAGGGAACCAGAATTCAAGGCTGATGCTGGCACTGACGCTCGCTTGCCACCTCCTGCTCTGCCCCAGCCTGTACACGGGCTTTGTGCTCTCTCACCTAGCCTCAACCTATACCTTACCATCAATGGAGCTAAGCTCTGAAGAGTCCCCTCACATCATGGGGCACAGGCACAGAAGTAGTCCGGACTGAAAGCTGATGCTGGCCGTCACCTTCACTCCTCAGCCCCACCACTACCAAGGTTATTTATTTGTTCATCCTCCTAACCTCTACCTATCCCTTACCCTCAATGCAGCCAAGCTCCGATGCGGCCCCTCACATCATGGGGCACAGGCAAAGAAGTAGTCAGGACTGAAAGCTGATGCTGGCCCTCACCTTTCCTCCTCAATCCCACCAGAACCAGGGCTCTGAGTTCTCTCAGCTAACATCAACCTCTCTTTAACACTCATCAGAGCCATGCTCCGAAGCGGTCACTCACATCATGGGGCACAGGCACAGAAGTAGTCAGGACTGAAAGCTGATGCTGGCTTTTACCTGCCCTTCTAAGTCCCACCACCACGAGGGCTCCTTATTTGTTCAGCCTCCTAACCTCTACCTATCCCTTACCCTCAAGGCAGCCAAGCTCCGAAGCGGCCAGCCCCTACATGCGGCTCAGGCACAGAGGGAGCCAGAATTCAAGGCTGATGCTGGCACTGACGCTCGCTTGCCACCTCCTGCTCTGCCCCAGTCTGTACACGGGCTTTGTGTTCACCCTCCCTAAACTCAACCTCTCCCTTATCCTCAATGGAGCCAAGCTCCGAAACGGCCACTCACATCATGGGGCACAGGCAAAGAAGTAGTCCGGACTGAAAGCTGATGCTGGCATCACCTTTCCTCCTCAGTCCCACCAGCACCAGGGCTCTGAGTTCTCTCACCTAACCTCAACCTACCTTAAACACTCATCAGAGCCAAGCTCCGAAGCGGCCACTCACATCATAGGGCTCAGGCACAGAAGTAGCGAGGACTCAAGGCTGATACTGGCCCTCACCTGCACTCCTCAGCCCCACCACTACCAGGGTTATTTATTTATTCTCCCTCCTAACCTCTAGCTATCCCTTACCGTCAATGGAGTCAAGCTCAGTATCGGCCACCCCCTACATGCGGCTCAGGCACAGAGGGAGCCAGAATTCAAGGCTGATGCTGGCACTGCCTCTCGCTTGGCAGCTCCTGCTCTGCCCCAGCAATACCAGGGCTTTGTGCTCTCTCTCCTAGCCTCAACCTATACCTTACCATCAATGGAGCTAAGCTCTGAAGAGTCCCCTCACATCATGGGGCACAGGCACAGAAGTAGTCAGGACTGAAAGCTGATGCTGGCCGTCACCTTCACTCCTCAACCCCACCACTACCAAGGTTATTTATTTGTTCATCCTCCTAACCTCTACCTATCCCTTACCGTCAATGCAGCCAAGCTCCGATGCGGCCCCTCACATCATGGGGCACAGGCAAAGAAGTAGTCAGGACTGAAAGCTGATGCTGGCCCTCACCTTTCCTCCTCAATCCCACCAGAACCAGGGCTCTGAGTTCTCTCAGCTAACATCAACCTCTCTTTAACACTCATCAGAGCCATGCTCCGAAGCGGTCACTCACATCATGGGGCACAGGCACAGAAGTAGTCAGGACTGAAAGCTGATGCTGGCTTTTACCTGCCCTCCTAAGCCCCACCACCACGAGGGCTCCTTATTTGTTCACCCTCCTAACCTCTACCTATCCCTTACCCTCAACGGAGCTAAGCTCCGAAGCGGCCACCCACTACATGCGGCTCAGGCACACAGGGAGCCAGAATTCAAGGCTGATGCTGGCACTGACTCTCGCTTAGCAGCTCCTGCTCTGCCCCAGCAATACCGGGGCTTTGTGCTTTCTCACCTAGCCTCAACCTATCCCTACACCATCAATGGAGCCAAGCTCAGAAGCGTCCCCTCACATCATGGGGCAGAGGAACAGAAGTAGTCAGGACTGAAAGCTGATTCTGGCATCACCTTTCCTCCTCAGTCCCACCAGCACCAGGGCTCTGAGTTCTCTCACCTAACCTCAACCTACCTTAAACACTCATCAGAGCCAAGCTCCGAAGCGGCCACTCACATCATAGGGCTCAGGCACAGAAGTAGCGAGGACTCAAGGCTGATGCTGGCCCTCACCTGCACTCCTCAGCCCCACCACTACCAGGGTTATTTATTTATTCTCCCTCCTAACCTCTAGCTATCCCTTACCCTCAATGGAGCCAAGTTCCGTATCGGCCACCCCCTACGTGCGGCTCAGGCACAGAGGGAACAAGAATTCAAGGCTGATGCTGGCACTGAGGCTCGCTTGGCAGCTCCTGCTCTGCCCCAGCAATACCGGGGCTTTGTGCTCTCTCTCCTAGCTTCAACCTATCCCTACACCATCAATGGAGCCAAGCTCAGAAGCGTCCTCTCACATCAGGGGCACAGGCACAGAAGTAGCGAGGACTAAGGCTGATGCTGGCCCTCACCTGCCCTCCTAAGCCCCAACACCACCAGGGCTCCTTATTTGTTCAGCCTCCTAACCTCTACCTATCCCTTACCCTCAACGGAGCTAAGCTCCGAAGCGGCCACCCCCTACATGCGGCTCAGGCACAGAGGGAACCAGAATTCAAGGCTGATGCTGGCACTGACGCTCGCTTGCCACCTCCTGCTCTGCCCCAGCCTGTACACGGGCTTTGTGCTCTCTCACCTAGCCTCAACCTATACCTTACCATCAATGGAGCTAAGCTCTGAAGAGTCCCCTCACATCATGGGGCACAGGCACAGAAGTAGTCCGGACTGAAAGCTGATGCTGGCCGTCACCTTCACTCCTCAGCCCCACCACTACCAAGGTTATTTATTTGTTCATCCTCCTAACCTCTACCTATCCCTTACCCTCAATGCAGCCAAGCTCCGATGCGGCCCCTCACATCATGGGGCACAGGCAAAGAAGTAGTCAGGACTGAAAGCTGATGCTGGCCCTCAGCTTTCCTCCTCAATCCCACCAGAACCAGGGCTCTGAGTTCTCTCAGCTAACATCAACCTCTCTTTAACACTCATCAGAGCCATGCTCCGAAGCGGTCACTCACATCATGGGGCACAGGCACAGAAGTAGTCAGGACTGAAAGCTGATGCTGGCTTTTACCTGCCCTTCTAAGTCCCACCACCACGAGGGCTCCTTATTTGTTCAGCCTCCTAACCTCTACCTATCCCTTACCCTCAAGGCAGCCAAGCTCCGAAGCGGCCAGCCCCTACATGCGGCTCAGGCACAGAGGGAGCCAGAATTCAAGGCTGATGCTGGCACTGACGCTCGCTTGCCACCTCCTGCTCTGCCCCAGTCTGTACACGGGCTTTGTGTTCACCCTCCCTAAACTCAACCTCTCCCTTATCCTCAATGGAGCCAAGCTCCGAAACGGCCACTCACATCATGGGGCACAGGCAAAGAAGTAGTCCGGACTGAAAGCTGATGCTGGCATCACCTTTCCTCCTCAGTCCCACCAGCACCAGGGCTCTGAGTTCTCTCACCTAACCTCAACCTACCTTAAACACTCATCAGAGCCAAGCTCCGAAGCGGCCACTCACATCATAGGGCTCAGGCACAGAAGTAGCGAGGACTCAAGGCTGATACTGGCCCTCACCTGCACTCCTCAGCCCCACCACTACCAGGGTTATTTATTTATTCTCCCTCCTAACCTCTAGCTATCCCTTACCGTCAATGGAGTCAAGCTCAGTATCGGCCACCCCCTACATGCGGCTCAGGCACAGAGGGAGCCAGAATTCAAGGCTGATGCTGGCACTGCCTCTCGCTTGGCAGCTCCTGCTCTGCCCCAGCAATACCAGGGCTTTGTGCTCTCTCTCCTAGCCTCAACCTATACCTTACCATCAATGGAGCTAAGCTCTGAAGAGTCCCCTCACATCATGGGGCACAGGCACAGAAGTAGTCAGGACTGAAAGCTGATGCTGGCCGTCACCTTCACTCCTCAACCCCACCACTACCAAGGTTATTTATTTGTTCATCCTCCTAACCTCTACCTATCCCTTACCGTCAATGCAGCCAAGCTCCGATGCGGCCCCTCACATCATGGGGCACAGGCAAAGAAGTAGTCAGGACTGAAAGCTGATGCTGGCCCTCACCTTTCCTCCTCAATCCCACCAGAACCAGGGCTCTGAGTTCTCTCAGCTAACATCAACCTCTCTTTAACACTCATCAGAGCCATGCTCCGAAGCGGTCACTCACATCATGGGGCACAGGCACAGAAGTAGTCAGGACTGAAAGCTGATGCTGGCTTTTACCTGCCCTCCTAAGCCCCACCACCACGAGGGCTCCTTATTTGTTCACCCTCCTAACCTCTACCTATCCCTTACCCTCAACGGAGCTAAGCTCCGAAGCGGCCACCCACTACATGCGGCTCAGGCACACAGGGAGCCAGAATTCAAGGCTGATGCTGGCACTGACTCTCGCTTAGCAGCTCCTGCTCTGCCCCAGCAATACCGGGGCTTTGTGCTTTCTCACCTAGCCTCAACCTATCCCTACACCATCAATGGAGCCAAGCTCAGAAGCGTCCCCTCACATCATGGGGCAGAGGAACAGAAGTAGTCAGGACTGAAAGCTGATTCTGGCATCACCTTTCCTCCTCAGTCCCACCAGCACCAGGGCTCTGAGTTCTCTCACCTAACCTCAACCTACCTTAAACACTCATCAGAGCCAAGCTCCGAAGCGGCCACTCACATCATAGGGCTCAGGCACAGAAGTAGCGAGGACTCAAGGCTGATACTGGCCCTCACCTGCACTCCTCAGCCCCACCACTACCAGGGTTATTTATTTATTCTCCCTCCTAACCTCTAGCTATCCCTTACCCTCAATGGAGCCAAGTTCCGTATCGGCCACCCCCTACGTGCGGCTCAGGCACAGAGGGAACAAGAATTCAAGGCTGATGCTGGCACTGAGGCTCGCTTGGCAGCTCCTGCTCTGCCCCAGCAATACCGGGGCTTTGTGCTCTCTCTCCTAGCTTCAACCTATCCCTACACCATCAATGGAGCCAAGCTCAGAAGCGTCCTCTCACATCAGGGGCACAGGCACAGAAGTAGCGAGGACTAAGGCTGATGCTGGCCCTCACCTGCCCTCCTAAGCCCCAACACCACCAGGGCTCCTTATTTGTTCAGCCTCCTAACCTCTACCTATCCCTTACCCTCAACGGAGCTAAGCTCCGAAGCGGCCACCCCCTACATGCGGCTCAGGCACAGAGGGAACCAGAATTCAAGGCTGATGCTGGCACTGACGCTCGCTTGCCACCTCCTGCTCTGCCCCAGCCTGTACACGGGCTTTGTGCTCTCTCACCTAGCCTCAACCTATACCTTACCATCAATGGAGCTAAGCTCTGAAGAGTCCCCTCACATCATGGGGCACAGGCACAGAAGTAGTCCGGACTGAAAGCTGATGCTGGCCGTCACCTTCACTCCTCAGCCCCACCACTACCAAGGTTATTTATTTGTTCATCCTCCTAACCTCTACCTATCCCTTACCCTCAATGCAGCCAAGCTCCGATGCGGCCCCTCACATCATGGGGCACAGGCAAAGAAGTAGTCAGGACTGAAAGCTGATGCTGGCCCTCACCTTTCCTCCTCAATCCCACCAGAACCAGGGCTCTGAGTTCTCTCAGCTAACATCAACCTCTCTTTAACACTCATCAGAGCCATGCTCCGAAGCGGTCACTCACATCATGGGGCACAGGCACAGAAGTAGTCAGGACTGAAAGCTGATGCTGGCTTTTACCTGCCCTTCTAAGTCCCACCACCACGAGGGCTCCTTATTTGTTCAGCCTCCTAACCTCTACCTATCCCTTACCCTCAAGGCAGCCAAGCTCCGAAGCGGCCAGCCCCTACATGCGGCTCAGGCACAGAGGGAGCCAGAATTCAAGGCTGATGCTGGCACTGACGCTCGCTTGCCACCTCCTGCTCTGCCCCAGTCTGTACACGGGCTTTGTGTTCACCCTCCCTAAACTCAACCTCTCCCTTATCCTCAATGGAGCCAAGCTCCGAAACGGCCACTCACATCATGGGGCACAGGCAAAGAAGTAGTCCGGACTGAAAGCTGATGCTGGCATCACCTTTCCTCCTCAGTCCCACCAGCACCAGGGCTCTGAGTTCTCTCACCTAACCTCAACCTACCTTAAACACTCATCAGAGCCAAGCTCCGAAGCGGCCACTCACATCATAGGGCTCAGGCACAGAAGTAGCGAGGACTCAAGGCTGATACTGGCCCTCACCTGCACTCCTCAGCCCCACCACTACCAGGGTTATTTATTTATTCTCCCTCCTAACCTCTAGCTATCCCTTACCGTCAATGGAGTCAAGCTCAGTATCGGCCACCCACTACATGCGGCTCAGGCACAGAGGGAGCCAGAATTCAAGGCTGATGCTGGCACTGCCTCTCGCTTGGCAGCTCCTGCTCTGCCCCAGCAATACCGGGGCTTTGTGCTCTCTCTCCTAGCCTCAACCTATACCTTACCATCAATGGAGCTAAGCTCTGAAGAGTCCCCTCACATCATGGGGCACAGGCACAGAAGTAGTCAGGACTGAAAGCTGATGCTGGCCGTCACCTTCACTCCTCAACCCCACCACTACCAAGGTTATTTATTTGTTCATCCTCCTAACCTCTACCTATCCCTTACCGTCAATGCAGCCAAGCTCCGATGCGGCCCCTCACATCATGGGGCACAGGCAAAGAAGTAGTCAGGACTGAAAGCTGATGCTGGCCCTCACCTTTCCTCCTCAATCCCACCAGAACCAGGGCTCTGAGTTCTCTCAGCTAACATCAACCTCTCTTTAACACTCATCAGAGCCATGCTCCGAAGCGGTCACTCACATCATGGGGCACAGGCACAGAAGTAGTCAGGACTGAAAGCTGATGCTGGCTTTTACCTGCCCTCCTAAGCCCCACCACCACGAGGGCTCCTTATTTGTTCACCCTCCTAACCTCTACCTATCCCTTACCCTCAACGGAGCTAAGCTCCGAAGCGGCCACCCACTACATGCGGCTCAGGCACACAGGGAGCCAGAATTCAAGGCTGATGCTGGCACTGACTCTCGCTTAGCAGCTCCTGCTCTGCCCCAGCAATACCGGGGCTTTGTGCTTTCTCACCTAGCCTCAACCTATCCCTACACCATCAATGGAGCCAAGCTCAGAAGCGTCCCCTCACATCATGGGGCAGAGGAACAGAAGTAGTCAGGACTGAAAGCTGATTCTGGCATCACCTTTCCTCCTCAGTCCCACCAGCACCAGGGCTCTGAGTTCTCTCACCTAACCTCAACCTACCTTAAACACTCATCAGAGCCAAGCTCCGAAGCGGCCACTCACATCATAGGGCTCAGGCACAGAAGTAGCGAGGACTCAAGGCTGATACTGGCCCTCACCTGCACTCCTCAGCCCCACCACTACCAGGGTTATTTATTTATTCTCCCTCCTAACCTCTAGCTATCCCTTACCCTCAATGGAGCCAAGTTCCGTATCGGCCACCCCCTACGTGCGGCTCAGGCACAGAGGGAACAAGAATTCAAGGCTGATGCTGGCACTGAGGCTCGCTTGGCAGCTCCTGCTCTGCCCCAGCAATACCGGGGCTTTGTGCTCTCTCTCCTAGCTTCAACCTATCCCTACACCATCAATGGAGCCAAGCTCAGAAGCGTCCTCTCACATCAGGGGCACAGGCACAGAAGTAGCGAGGACTAAGGCTGATGCTGGCCCTCACCTGCCCTCCTAAGCCCCAACACCACCAGGGCTCCTTATTTGTTCAGCCTCCTAACCTCTACCTATCCCTTACCCTCAACGGAGCTAAGCTCCGAAGCGGCCACCCCCTACATGCGGCTCAGGCACAGAGGGAACCAGAATTCAAGGCTGATGCTGGCACTGACGCTCGCTTGCCACCTCCTGCTCTGCCCCAGCCTGTACACGGGCTTTGTGCTCTCTCACCTAGCCTCAACCTATACCTTACCATCAATGGAGCTAAGCTCTGAAGAGTCCCCTCACATCATGGGGCACAGGCACAGAAGTAGTCCGGACTGAAAGCTGATGCTGGCCGTCACCTTCACTCCTCAGCCCCACCACTACCAAGGTTATTTATTTGTTCATCCTCCTAACCTCTACCTATCCCTTACCCTCAATGCAGCCAAGCTCCGATGCGGCCCCTCACATCATGGGGCACAGGCAAAGAAGTAGTCAGGACTGAAAGCTGATGCTGGCCCTCACCTTTCCTCCTCAATCCCACCAGAACCAGGGCTCTGAGTTCTCTCAGCTAACATCAACCTCTCTTTAACACTCATCAGAGCCATGCTCCGAAGCGGTCACTCACATCATGGGGCACAGGCACAGAAGTAGTCAGGACTGAAAGCTGATGCTGGCTTTTACCTGCCCTTCTAAGTCCCACCACCACGAGGGCTCCTTATTTGTTCAGCCTCCTAACCTCTACCTATCCCTTACCCTCAAGGCAGCCAAGCTCCGAAGCGGCCAGCCCCTACATGCGGCTCAGGCACAGAGGGAGCCAGAATTCAAGGCTGATGCTGGCACTGACGCTCGCTTGCCACCTCCTGCTCTGCCCCAGTCTGTACACGGGCTTTGTGTTCACCCTCCCTAAACTCAACCTCTCCGTTATCATCAATGGAGCCAAGCTCCGAAACGGCCACTCACATCATGGGGCACAGGCAAAGAAGTAGTCCGGACTGAAAGCTGATGCTGGCATCACCTTTCCTCCTCAGTCCCACCAGCACCAGGGCTCTGAGTTCTCTCACCTAACCTCAACCTACCTTAAACACTCATCAGAGCCAAGCTCCGAAGCGGCCACTCACATCATAGGGCTCAGGCACAGAAGTAGCGAGGACTCAAGGCTGATACTGGCCCTCACCTGCACTCCTCAGCCCCACCACTACCAGGGTTATTTATTTATTCTCCCTCCTAACCTCTAGCTATCCCTTACCGTCAATGGAGTCAAGCTCCGTAGCGGCCACCCCCTACATGCGGCTCAGGCACAGAGGGAGCCAGTATTCAAGGCTGATGCTGGCACTGACTCTCGCTTAGCAGCTCCTGCTCTGCCCCAGCATTACCGGGGCTTTTTGCTTTCTCACCTAGTCTCAACCTATCCCTACACCATCAATGGAGCCAAGCTCAGAAGCGTCCCCTCACATCATAGGCCACAGGCACAGAAGTAGTCCGGACTGAAAGCTGATGCTGGCCGTCACCTTCACTCCTCAGTCCCACCACTACCAAGGTTATTTATTTGTTCATCCTCCTAACCTCTACCTATCCCTTACCCTCAATGCAGCCAATCTCCGATGCGGCTCCTCACATCATGGGGCACAGGCAAAGAAGTAGTCAGGACTGAAAGCTGATGCTGGCCCCCACCTTCCCTCCTCAATCCCACCAGAACCAGGGCTCTGAGTTCTCTCAGCTAACATCAACCTCTCTTTAACACTCATCAGAGCCATGCTCCGAAGCGGTCACTCACATCATGGGGCACAGGCACAGAAGTAGTCAGGACTGAAAACTGATGCTGGCTTTTACCTGCCCTTCTAAGCCCCACCACCACGAGGGCTCCTTATTTGTTCACCCTCCTAACCTCTACCTATCCCTTATACGCAATGGAGCCAAGCTCTGAAGCGGCCACCCACTACATGCGGCTCAGGCACACAGGGAGCCAGAATTCAAGGCTGATGCTGGCACTGACTCTCGCTTAGCAGCTCCTGCTCTGCCCCAGCAATACCGGGGCTTTGTGCTTTCTCACCTAGCCTCAACCTATCCCTACACCATCAATGGAGCCAAGCTCAGAAGCGTCCCCTCACATCATGGGGCAGAGGAACAGAAGTAGTCAGGACTGAAAGCTGATTCTGGCATCACCTTTCCTCCTCAGTCCCACCAGCACCAGGGCTCTGAGTTCTCTCACCTAACCTCAACCTACCTTAAACACTCATCAGAGCCAACCTCCGAAGCGGCCACTCACATCATAGGGCTCAGGCACAGAAGTAGCGAGGACTCAAGGCTGATGCTGGCCCTCACCTGCACTCCTCAGCCCCACCACTACCAGGGTTATTTATTTATTCTCCCTCCTAACCTCTAGCTATCCCTTACCCTCAATGGAGCCAAGCTCCGTATCGGCCACCCCCTACGTGCGCCTAGGCACAGAGGGAACAAGAATTCAAGGCTGATGCTGGCACTGAGGCTCGCTTGGCAGCTCCTGCTCTGCCCCAGCAATACCGGGGCTTTGTGCTCTCTCTCCTAGCTTCAACCTATCCCTACACCATCAATGGAGCCAAGCTCAGAAGCGTCCTCTCACATCAGGGGCACAGGCACAGAAGTAGCGAGGACTAAGGCTGATGCTGGCCCTCACCTGCCCTCCTAAGCCCCAACACCACCAGGGCTCCTTATTTGTTCAGCCTCCTAACCTCTACCTATCCCTTACCCTCAACGGAGCTAAGCTCCGAAGCGGCCAGCCCCTACATGCGGCTCAGGCACAGAGGGAACCAGAATTCAAGGCTGATGCTGGCACTGACGCTCGCTTGCCACCTCCTGCTCTGCCCCAGCCTGTACACGGGCTTTGTGCTCTCTCACCTAGCCTCAACCTATACCTTACCATCAATGGAGCTAAGCTCTGAAGAGTCCCCTCACATCATGGGGCACAGGCACAGAAGTAGTCCGGACTGAAAGCTGATGCTGGCCGTCACCTTCACTCCTCAGCCCCACCACTACCAAGGTTATTTATTTGTTCATCCTCCTAACCTCTACCTATCCCTTACCCTCAATGCAGCCAAGCTCCGATGCGGCCCCTCACATGATGGGGCACAGGCAAAGAAGTAGTCAGGACTGAAAGCTGATGCTGGCCCTCACCTTTCCTCCTCAATCCCACCAGAACCAGGGCTCTGAGTTCTCTCAGCTAACATCAACCTCTCTTTAACACTCATCAGAGCCATGCTCCGAAGCGGTCACTCACATCATGGGGCACAGGCACAGAAGTAGTCCGGACTGAAAGCTGATGCTGGCCCTCACCTTTCCTCCTCAGTCCCACCAGCACCAGGGCTCCTTATTTGTTCAGCCTCCTAACCTCTACCTATCCCTTACCCTCAACGGAGCCAAGCTCCGAAGCGGCCAGCCCCTACATGCGGCTCAGGCACAGAGAGAGCCAGAATTCAAGGCTGATGCTGGCACTGACGCTCGCTTGCCACCTCCTGCTCTGCCCCAGTCTGTACACGGCCTTTGTGTTCACCCTCCTAAACTCAACCTCTCCCTTATCATCAATGGAGCCAAGCTCCGAAACGGCCACTCACATCATGGGGCACAGGCAAAGAAGTAGTCCGGACTGAAAGCTGATGCTGGCATCACCTTTCCTCCTCAGTCCCACCAGCACCAGGGCTCTGAGTTCTCTCACCTAACCTCAACCTACCTTAAACACTCATCAGAGCCAACCTCCGAAGCGGCCACTCACATCATAGGGCTCAGGCACAGAAGTAGCGAGGACTCAAGGCTGATGCTGGCCCTCACCTGCACTCCTCAGCCCCACCACTACCAGGGTTATTTATTTATTCTCCCTCCTAACCTCTAGCTATCCCTTACCCTCAATTTAGCCAAGCTCCGTATCGGCCACCCCCTACGTGCGGCTCAGGCACAGAGGGAACCAGAGTTCAAGGCTGATGCTGGCACTGCCTCTCGCTTGGCAGCTCCTGCTCTGCCCCAGCAATACCGGGGCTTTGTGCTCTCTCTCCTAGCTTCAACCTATCCCTACACCATCAATGGAGCCAAGCTCAGAAGCGTCCTCTCACATCAGGGGCACAGGCACAGAAGTAGCGAGGACTAAGGCTGATGCTGGCCCTCACCTGCCCTCCTAAGCCCCAACACCACCAGGGCTCCTTATTTGTTCAGCCTCCTAACCTCTACCTATCCCTTACCCTCAACGGAGCTAAGCTCCGAAGCGGCCACCCCCTACATGCGGCTCAGGCACAGAGGGAACCAGAATTCAAGGCTGATGCTGGCACTGACGCTCGCTTGCCACCTCCTGCTCTGCCCCAGCCTGTACACGGGCTTTGTGCTCTCTCACCTAGCCTCAACCTACACCTTACCATCAATGGAGCTAAGCTCTGAAGAGTCCCCTCACATCATGGGGCACAGGCACAGAAGTAGTCAGGACTGAAAGCTGATGCTGGCCGTCACCTTCACTCCTCAGCCCCACCACTACCAAGGTTATTTATTTGTTCATCCTCCTAACCTCTACCTATCCCTTACCCTCAATGCAGCCAAGCTCCGATGCGGCCCCTCACATCATGGGGCACAGGCAAAGAAGTAGTCAGGACTGAAAGCTGATGCTGGCCCTCACCTTTCCTCCTCAATCCCACCAGAACCAAGGCTCTGAGTTCTCTCAGCTAACATCAACCTCTCTTTAACACTCATCAGAGCCATGCTCCGAAGCGGTCACTCACATCATGGGCCACAGGCACAGAAGTAGTCCGGACTGAAAGCTGATGCTGGCCCTCACCTTTCCTCCTCAGTCCCACCAGCACCAGGGCTCCTTATTTGTTCAGCCTCCTAACCTCTACCTATCCCTTACCCTCAACGGAGCCAAGCTCCGAAGCGGCCAGCCCCTACATGCGGCTCAGGCACAGAGGGAGCCAGAATTCAAGGCTGATGCTGGCACTGACGCTCGCTTGCCACCTCCTGCTCTGCCCCAGTCTGTACACGGCCTTTGTGTTCACCCTCCTAAACTCAACCTCTCCCTTATCCTCAAAGGAGCCAAGCTCCGAAACGGCCACTCACATCATGGGGCACAGGCAAAGAAGTAGTCCGGACTGAAAGCTGATGCTGGCATCACCTTTCCTCCTCAGTCCCACCAGCACCAGGGCTCTGAGTTCTCTCACCTAACCTCAACCTACCTTAAACACTCATCAGAGCCAAGCTCCGAAGCGGCCACTCACATCATAGGGCTCAGGCACAGAAGTAGCGAGGACTCAAGGCTGATACTGGCCCTCACCTGCACTCCTCAGCCCCACCACTACCAGGGTTATTTATTTATTCTCCCTCCTAACCTCTAGCTATCCCTTACCGTCAATGGAGTCAAGCTCCGTAGCGGCCACCCCCTACATGCGGCTCAGGCACAGAGGGAACCAGTATTCAAGGCTGATGCTGGCACTGACTCTCGCTTAGCAGCTCCTGCTCTGCCCCAGCAATACCGGGGCTTTTTGCTTTCTCACCTAGTCTCAACCTATCCCTACACCATCAATGGAGCCAAGCTCAGAAGCGTCCCCTCACATCATAGGCCACAGGCACAGAAGTAGTCCGGACTGAAAGCTGATGCTGGCCGTCACCTTCACTCCTCAGTCCCACCACTACCAAGGTTATTTATTTGTTCATCCTCCTAACCTCTACCTATCCCTTACCCTCAATGCAGCCAATCTCCGATGCGGCTCCTCACATCATGGGGCACAGGCAAAGAAGTAGTCAGGACTGAAAGCTGATGCTGGCCCCCACCTTCCCTCCTCAATCCCACCAGAACCAGGGCTCTGAGTTCTCTCAGCTAACATCAACCTCTCTTTAACACTCATCAGAGCCATGCTCCGAAGCGGTCACTCACATCATGGGGCACAGGCACAGAAGTAGTCAGGACTGAAAGCTGATGCTGGCTTTTACCTGCCCTTCTAAGCCCCACCACCACGAGGGCTCCTTATTTGTTCACCCTCCTAACCTCTACCTATCCCTTATACGCAATGGAGCCAAGCTCTGAAGCGGCCACCCACTACATGCGGCTCAGGCACACAGGGAGCCAGAATTCAAGGCTGATGCTGGCACTGACTCTCGCTTAGCAGCTCCTGCTCTGCCCCAGCAATACCGGGGCTTTGTGCTTTCTCACCTAGCCTCAACCTATCCCTACACCATCAATGGAGCCAAGCTCAGAAGCGTCCCCTCACATCATGGGGCAGAGGAACAGAAGTAGTCAGGACTGAAAGCTGATTCTGGCATCACCTTTCCTCCTCAGTCCCACCAGCACCAGGGCTCTGAGTTCTCTCACCTAACCTCAACCTACCTTAAACACTCATCAGAGCCAACCTCCGAAGCGGCCACTCACATCATAGGGCTCAGGCACAGAAGTAGCGAGGACTCAAGGCTGATACTGGCCCTCACCTGCACTCCTCAGCCCCACCACTACCAGGGTTATTTATTTATTCTCCCTCCTAACCTCTAGCTATCCCTTACCGTCAATGGAGTCAAGCTCAGTATCGGCCACCCCCTACATGCGGCTCAGGCACAGAGGGAGCCAGAATTCAAGGCTGATGCTGGCACTGCCTCTCGCTTGGCAGCTCCTGCTCTGCCCCAGCAATACCAGGGCTTTGTGCTCTCTCTCCTAGCCTCAACCTATACCTTACCATCAATGGAGCTAAGCTCTGAAGAGTCCCCTCACATCATGGGGCACAGGCACAGAAGTAGTCAGGACTGAAAGCTGATGCTGGCCGTCACCTTCACTCCTCAACCCCACCACTACCAAGGTTATTTATTTGTTCATCCTCCTAACCTCTACCTATCCCTTACCGTCAATGCAGCCAAGCTCCGATGCGGCCCCTCACATCATGGGGCACAGGCAAAGAAGTAGTCAGGACTGAAAGCTGATGCTGGCCCTCACCTTTCCTCCTCAATCCCACCAGAACCAGGGCTCTGAGTTCTCTCAGCTAACATCAACCTCTCTTTAACACTCATCAGAGCCATGCTCCGAAGCGGTCACTCACATCATGGGGCACAGGCACAGAAGTAGTCAGGACTGAAAGCTGATGCTGGCTTTTACCTGCCCTCCTAAGCCCCACCACCACGAGGGCTCCTTATTTGTTCACCCTCCTAACCTCTACCTATCCCTTACCCTCAACGGAGCTAAGCTCCGAAGCGGCCACCCACTACATGCGGCTCAGGCACACAGGGAGCCAGAATTCAAGGCTGATGCTGGCACTGACTCTCGCTTAGCAGCTCCTGCTCTGCCCCAGCAATACCGGGGCTTTGTGCTTTCTCACCTAGCCTCAACCTATCCCTACACCATCAATGGAGCCAAGCTCAGAAGCGTCCCCTCACATCATGGGGCAGAGGAACAGAAGTAGTCAGGACTGAAAGCTGATTCTGGCATCACCTTTCCTCCTCAGTCCCACCAGCACCAGGGCTCTGAGTTCTCTCACCTAACCTCAACCTACCTTAAACACTCATCAGAGCCAAGCTCCGAAGCGGCCACTCACATCATAGGGCTCAGGCACAGAAGTAGCGAGGACTCAAGGCTGATACTGGCCCTCACCTGCACTCCTCAGCCCCACCACTACCAGGGTTATTTATTTATTCTCCCTCCTAACCTCTAGCTATCCCTTACCCTCAATGGAGCCAAGTTCCGTATCGGCCACCCCCTACGTGCGGCTCAGGCACAGAGGGAACAAGAATTCAAGGCTGATGCTGGCACTGAGGCTCGCTTGGCAGCTCCTGCTCTGCCCCAGCAATACCGGGGCTTTGTGCTCTCTCTCCTAGCTTCAACCTATCCCTACACCATCAATGGAGCCAAGCTCAGAAGCGTCCTCTCACATCAGGGGCACAGGCACAGAAGTAGCGAGGACTAAGGCTGATGCTGGCCCTCACCTGCCCTCCTAAGCCCCAACACCACCAGGGCTCCTTATTTGTTCAGCCTCCTAACCTCTACCTATCCCTTACCCTCAACGGAGCTAAGCTCCGAAGCGGCCACCCCCTACATGCGGCTCAGGCACAGAGGGAACCAGAATTCAAGGCTGATGCTGGCACTGACGCTCGCTTGCCACCTCCTGCTCTGCCCCAGCCTGTACACGGGCTTTGTGCTCTCTCACCTAGCCTCAACCTATACCTTACCATCAATGGAGCTAAGCTCTGAAGAGTCCCCTCACATCATGGGGCACAGGCACAGAAGTAGTCCGGACTGAAAGCTGATGCTGGCCGTCACCTTCACTCCTCAGCCCCACCACTACCAAGGTTATTTATTTGTTCATCCTCCTAACCTCTACCTATCCCTTACCCTCAATGCAGCCAAGCTCCGATGCGGCCCCTCACATCATGGGGCACAGGCAAAGAAGTAGTCAGGACTGAAAGCTGATGCTGGCCCTCACCTTTCCTCCTCAATCCCACCAGAACCAGGGCTCTGAGTTCTCTCAGCTAACATCAACCTCTCTTTAACACTCATCAGAGCCATGCTCCGAAGCGGTCACTCACATCATGGGGCACAGGCACAGAAGTAGTCAGGACTGAAAGCTGATGCTGGCTTTTACCTGCCCTTCTAAGTCCCACCACCACGAGGGCTCCTTATTTGTTCAGCCTCCTAACCTCTACCTATCCCTTACCCTCAAGGCAGCCAAGCTCCGAAGCGGCCAGCCCCTACATGCGGCTCAGGCACAGAGGGAGCCAGAATTCAAGGCTGATGCTGGCACTGACGCTCGCTTGCCACCTCCTGCTCTGCCCCAGTCTGTACACGGGCTTTGTGTTCACCCTCCCTAAACTCAACCTCTCCCTTATCCTCAATGGAGCCAAGCTCCGAAACGGCCACTCACATCATGGGGCACAGGCAAAGAAGTAGTCCGGACTGAAAGCTGATGCTGGCATCACCTTTCCTCCTCAGTCCCACCAGCACCAGGGCTCTGAGTTCTCTCACCTAACCTCAACCTACCTTAAACACTCATCAGAGCCAAGCTCCGAAGCGGCCACTCACATCATAGGGCTCAGGCACAGAAGTAGCGAGGACTCAAGGCTGATACTGGCCCTCACCTGCACTCCTCAGCCCCACCACTACCAGGGTTATTTATTTATTCTCCCTCCTAACCTCTAGCTATCCCTTACCGTCAATGGAGTCAAGCTCAGTATCGGCCACCCACTACATGCGGCTCAGGCACAGAGGGAGCCAGAATTCAAGGCTGATGCTGGCACTGCCTCTCGCTTGGCAGCTCCTGCTCTGCCCCAGCAATACCGGGGCTTTGTGCTCTCTCTCCTAGCCTCAACCTATACCTTACCATCAATGGAGCTAAGCTCTGAAGAGTCCCCTCACATCATGGGGCACAGGCACAGAAGTAGTCAGGACTGAAAGCTGATGCTGGCCGTCACCTTCACTCCTCAACCCCACCACTACCAAGGTTATTTATTTGTTCATCCTCCTAACCTCTACCTATCCCTTACCGTCAATGCAGCCAAGCTCCGATGCGGCCCCTCACATGATGGGGCACAGGCAAAGAAGTAGTCAGGACTGAAAGCTGATGCTGGCCCTCACCTTTCCTCCTCAATCCCACCAGAACCAGGGCTCTGAGTTCTCTCAGCTAACATCAACCTCTCTTTAACACTCATCAGAGCCATGCTCCGAAGCGGTCACTCACATCATGGGGCACAGGCACAGAAGTAGTCAGGACTGAAAGCTGATGCTGGCTTTTACCTGCCCTCCTAAGCCCCACCACCACGAGGGCTCCTTATTTGTTCACCCTCCTAACCTCTACCTATCCCTTACCCTCAACGGAGCTAAGCTCCGAAGCGGCCACCCACTACATGCGGCTCAGGCACACAGGGAGCCAGAATTCAAGGCTGATGCTGGCACTGACTCTCGCTTAGCAGCTCCTGCTCTGCCCCAGCAATACCGGGGCTTTGTGCTTTCTCACCTAGCCTCAACCTATCCCTACACCATCAATGGAGCCAAGCTCAGAAGCGTCCCCTCACATCATGGGGCAGAGGAACAGAAGTAGTCAGGACTGAAAGCTGATTCTGGCATCACCTTTCCTCCTCAGTCCCACCAGCACCAGGGCTCTGAGTTCTCTCACCTAACCTCAACCTACCTTAAACACTCATCAGAGCCAAGCTCCGAAGCGGCCACTCACATCATAGGGCTCAGGCACAGAAGTAGCGAGGACTCAAGGCTGATACTGGCCCTCACCTGCACTCCTCAGCCCCACCACTACCAGGGTTATTTATTTATTCTCCCTCCTAACCTCTAGCTATCCCTTACCCTCAATGGAGCCAAGTTCCGTATCGGCCACCCCCTACGTGCGGCTCAGGCACAGAGGGAACAAGAATTCAAGGCTGATGCTGGCACTGAGGCTCGCTTGGCAGCTCCTGCTCTGCCCCAGCAATACCGGGGCTTTGTGCTCTCTCTCCTAGCTTCAACCTATCCCTACACCATCAATGGAGCCAAGCTCAGAAGCGTCCTCTCACATCAGGGGCACAGGCACAGAAGTAGCGAGGACTAAGGCTGATGCTGGCCCTCACCTGCCCTCCTAAGCCCCAACACCACCAGGGCTCCTTATTTGTTCAGCCTCCTAACCTCTACCTATCCCTTACCCTCAACGGAGCTAAGCTCCGAAGCGGCCACCCCCTACATGCGGCTCAGGCACAGAGGGAACCAGAATTCAAGGCTGATGCTGGCACTGACGCTCGCTTGCCACCTCCTGCTCTGCCCCAGCCTGTACACGGGCTTTGTGCTCTCTCACCTAGCCTCAACCTATACCTTACCATCAATGGAGCTAAGCTCTGAAGAGTCCCCTCACATCATGGGGCACAGGCACAGAAGTAGTCCGGACTGAAAGCTGATGCTGGCCGTCACCTTCACTCCTCAGCCCCACCACTACCAAGGTTATTTATTTGTTCATCCTCCTAACCTCTACCTATCCCTTACCCTCAATGCAGCCAAGCTCCGATGCGGCCCCTCACATCATGGGGCACAGGCAAAGAAGTAGTCAGGACTGAAAGCTGATGCTGGCCCTCACCTTTCCTCCTCAATCCCACCAGAACCAGGGCTCTGAGTTCTCTCAGCTAACATCAACCTCTCTTTAACACTCATCAGAGCCATGCTCCGAAGCGGTCACTCACATCATGGGGCACAGGCACAGAAGTAGTCAGGACTGAAAGCTGATGCTGGCTTTTACCTGCCCTTCTAAGTCCCACCACCACGAGGGCTCCTTATTTGTTCAGCCTCCTAACCTCTACCTATCCCTTACCCTCAAGGCAGCCAAGCTCCGAAGCGGCCAGCCCCTACATGCGGCTCAGGCACAGAGGGAGCCAGAATTCAAGGCTGATGCTGGCACTGACGCTCGCTTGCCACCTCCTGCTCTGCCCCAGTCTGTACACGGGCTTTGTGTTCACCCTCCCTAAACTCAACCTCTCCGTTATCATCAATGGAGCCAAGCTCCGAAACGGCCACTCACATCATGGGGCACAGGCAAAGAAGTAGTCCGGACTGAAAGCTGATGCTGGCATCACCTTTCCTCCTCAGTCCCACCAGCACCAGGGCTCTGAGTTCTCTCACCTAACCTCAACCTACCTTAAACACTCATCAGAGCCAAGCTCCGAAGCGGCCACTCACATCATAGGGCTCAGGCACAGAAGTAGCGAGGACTCAAGGCTGATACTGGCCCTCACCTGCACTCCTCAGCCCCACCACTACCAGGGTTATTTATTTATTCTCCCTCCTAACCTCTAGCTATCCCTTACCGTCAATGGAGTCAAGCTCCGTAGCGGCCACCCCCTACATGCGGCTCAGGCACAGAGGGAGCCAGTATTCAAGGCTGATGCTGGCACTGACTCTCGCTTAGCAGCTCCTGCTCTGCCCCAGCATTACCGGGGCTTTTTGCTTTCTCACCTAGTCTCAACCTATCCCTACACCATCAATGGAGCCAAGCTCAGAAGCGTCCCCTCACATCATAGGCCACAGGCACAGAAGTAGTCCGGACTGAAAGCTGATGCTGGCCGTCACCTTCACTCCTCAGTCCCACCACTACCAAGGTTATTTATTTGTTCATCCTCCTAACCTCTACCTATCCCTTACCCTCAATGCAGCCAATCTCCGATGCGGCTCCTCACATCATGGGGCACAGGCAAAGAAGTAGTCAGGACTGAAAGCTGATGCTGGCCCCCACCTTCCCTCCTCAATCCCACCAGAACCAGGGCTCTGAGTTCTCTCAGCTAACATCAACCTCTCTTTAACACTCATCAGAGCCATGCTCCGAAGCGGTCACTCACATCATGGGGCACAGGCACAGAAGTAGTCAGGACTGAAAACTGATGCTGGCTTTTACCTGCCCTTCTAAGCCCCACCACCACGAGGGCTCCTTATTTGTTCACCCTCCTAACCTCTACCTATCCCTTATACGCAATGGAGCCAAGCTCTGAAGCGGCCACCCACTACATGCGGCTCAGGCACACAGGGAGCCAGAATTCAAGGCTGATGCTGGCACTGACTCTCGCTTAGCAGCTCCTGCTCTGCCCCAGCAATACCGGGGCTTTGTGCTTTCTCACCTAGCCTCAACCTATCCCTACACCATCAATGGAGCCAAGCTCAGAAGCGTCCCCTCACATCATGGGGCAGAGGAACAGAAGTAGTCAGGACTGAAAGCTGATTCTGGCATCACCTTTCCTCCTCAGTCCCACCAGCACCAGGGCTCTGAGTTCTCTCACCTAACCTCAACCTACCTTAAACACTCATCAGAGCCAACCTCCGAAGCGGCCACTCACATCATAGGGCTCAGGCACAGAAGTAGCGAGGACTCAAGGCTGATGCTGGCCCTCACCTGCACTCCTCAGCCCCACCACTACCAGGGTTATTTATTTATTCTCCCTCCTAACCTCTAGCTATCCCTTACCCTCAATGGAGCCAAGCTCCGTATCGGCCACCCCCTACGTGCGCCTAGGCACAGAGGGAACAAGAATTCAAGGCTGATGCTGGCACTGAGGCTCGCTTGGCAGCTCCTGCTCTGCCCCAGCAATACCGGGGCTTTGTGCTCTCTCTCCTAGCTTCAACCTATCCCTACACCATCAATGGAGCCAAGCTCAGAAGCGTCCTCTCACATCAGGGGCACAGGCACAGAAGTAGCGAGGACTAAGGCTGATGCTGGCCCTCACCTGCCCTCCTAAGCCCCAACACCACCAGGGCTCCTTATTTGTTCAGCCTCCTAACCTCTACCTATCCCTTACCCTCAACGGAGCTAAGCTCCGAAGCGGCCAGCCCCTACATGCGGCTCAGGCACAGAGGGAACCAGAATTCAAGGCTGATGCTGGCACTGACGCTCGCTTGCCACCTCCTGCTCTGCCCCAGCCTGTACACGGGCTTTGTGCTCTCTCACCTAGCCTCAACCTATACCTTACCATCAATGGAGCTAAGCTCTGAAGAGTCCCCTCACATCATGGGGCACAGGCACAGAAGTAGTCCGGACTGAAAGCTGATGCTGGCCGTCACCTTCACTCCTCAGCCCCACCACTACCAAGGTTATTTATTTGTTCATCCTCCTAACCTCTACCTATCCCTTACCCTCAATGCAGCCAAGCTCCGATGCGGCCCCTCACATGATGGGGCACAGGCAAAGAAGTAGTCAGGACTGAAAGCTGATGCTGGCCCTCACCTTTCCTCCTCAATCCCACCAGAACCAGGGCTCTGAGTTCTCTCAGCTAACATCAACCTCTCTTTAACACTCATCAGAGCCATGCTCCGAAGCGGTCACTCACATCATGGGGCACAGGCACAGAAGTAGTCCGGACTGAAAGCTGATGCTGGCCCTCACCTTTCCTCCTCAGTCCCACCAGCACCAGGGCTCCTTATTTGTTCAGCCTCCTAACCTCTACCTATCCCTTACCCTCAACGGAGCCAAGCTCCGAAGCGGCCAGCCCCTACATGCGGCTCAGGCACAGAGAGAGCCAGAATTCAAGGCTGATGCTGGCACTGACGCTCGCTTGCCACCTCCTGCTCTGCCCCAGTCTGTACACGGCCTTTGTGTTCACCCTCCTAAACTCAACCTCTCCCTTATCATCAATGGAGCCAAGCTCCGAAACGGCCACTCACATCATGGGGCACAGGCAAAGAAGTAGTCCGGACTGAAAGCTGATGCTGGCATCACCTTTCCTCCTCAGTCCCACCAGCACCAGGGCTCTGAGTTCTCTCACCTAACCTCAACCTACCTTAAACACTCATCAGAGCCAACCTCCGAAGCGGCCACTCACATCATAGGGCTCAGGCACAGAAGTAGCGAGGACTCAAGGCTGATGCTGGCCCTCACCTGCACTCCTCAGCCCCACCACTACCAGGGTTATTTATTTATTCTCCCTCCTAACCTCTAGCTATCCCTTACCCTCAATTTAGCCAAGCTCCGTATCGGCCACCCCCTACGTGCGGCTCAGGCACAGAGGGAACCAGAGTTCAAGGCTGATGCTGGCACTGCCTCTCGCTTGGCAGCTCCTGCTCTGCCCCAGCAATACCGGGGCTTTGTGCTCTCTCTCCTAGCTTCAACCTATCCCTACACCATCAATGGAGCCAAGCTCAGAAGCGTCCTCTCACATCAGGGGCACAGGCACAGAAGTAGCGAGGACTAAGGCTGATGCTGGCCCTCACCTGCCCTCCTAAGCCCCAACACCACCAGGGCTCCTTATTTGTTCAGCCTCCTAACCTCTACCTATCCCTTACCCTCAACGGAGCTAAGCTCCGAAGCGGCCACCCCCTACATGCGGCTCAGGCACAGAGGGAACCAGAATTCAAGGCTGATGCTGGCACTGACGCTCGCTTGCCACCTCCTGCTCTGCCCCAGCCTGTACACGGGCTTTGTGCTCTCTCACCTAGCCTCAACCTACACCTTACCATCAATGGAGCTAAGCTCTGAAGAGTCCCCTCACATCATGGGGCACAGGCACAGAAGTAGTCAGGACTGAAAGCTGATGCTGGCCGTCACCTTCACTCCTCAGCCCCACCACTACCAAGGTTATTTATTTGTTCATCCTCCTAACCTCTACCTATCCCTTACCCTCAATGCAGCCAAGCTCCGATGCGGCCCCTCACATCATGGGGCACAGGCAAAGAAGTAGTCAGGACTGAAAGCTGATGCTGGCCCTCACCTTTCCTCCTCAATCCCACCAGAACCAAGGCTCTGAGTTCTCTCAGCTAACATCAACCTCTCTTTAACACTCATCAGAGCCATGCTCCGAAGCGGTCACTCACATCATGGGCCACAGGCACAGAAGTAGTCCGGACTGAAAGCTGATGCTGGCCCTCACCTTTCCTCCTCAGTCCCACCAGCACCAGGGCTCCTTATTTGTTCAGCCTCCTAACCTCTACCTATCCCTTACCCTCAACGGAGCCAAGCTCCGAAGCGGCCAGCCCCTACATGCGGCTCAGGCACAGAGGGAGCCAGAATTCAAGGCTGATGCTGGCACTGACGCTCGCTTGCCACCTCCTGCTCTGCCCCAGTCTGTACACGGCCTTTGTGTTCACCCTCCTAAACTCAACCTCTCCCTTATCCTCAAAGGAGCCAAGCTCCGAAACGGCCACTCACATCATGGGGCACAGGCAAAGAAGTAGTCCGGACTGAAAGCTGATGCTGGCATCACCTTTCCTCCTCAGTCCCACCAGCACCAGGGCTCTGAGTTCTCTCACCTAACCTCAACCTACCTTAAACACTCATCAGAGCCAAGCTCCGAAGCGGCCACTCACATCATAGGGCTCAGGCACAGAAGTAGCGAGGACTCAAGGCTGATACTGGCCCTCACCTGCACTCCTCAGCCCCACCACTACCAGGGTTATTTATTTATTCTCCCTCCTAACCTCTAGCTATCCCTTACCGTCAATGGAGTCAAGCTCCGTAGCGGCCACCCCCTACATGCGGCTCAGGCACAGAGGGAACCAGTATTCAAGGCTGATGCTGGCACTGACTCTCGCTTAGCAGCTCCTGCTCTGCCCCAGCAATACCGGGGCTTTTTGCTTTCTCACCTAGTCTCAACCTATCCCTACACCATCAATGGAGCCAAGCTCAGAAGCGTCCCCTCACATCATAGGCCACAGGCACAGAAGTAGTCCGGACTGAAAGCTGATGCTGGCCGTCACCTTCACTCCTCAGTCCCACCACTACCAAGGTTATTTATTTGTTCATCCTCCTAACCTCTACCTATCCCTTACCCTCAATGCAGCCAATCTCCGATGCGGCTCCTCACATCATGGGGCACAGGCAAAGAAGTAGTCAGGACTGAAAGCTGATGCTGGCCCCCACCTTCCCTCCTCAATCCCACCAGAACCAGGGCTCTGAGTTCTCTCAGCTAACATCAACCTCTCTTTAACACTCATCAGAGCCATGCTCCGAAGCGGTCACTCACATCATGGGGCACAGGCACAGAAGTAGTCAGGACTGAAAGCTGATGCTGGCTTTTACCTGCCCTTCTAAGCCCCACCACCACGAGGGCTCCTTATTTGTTCACCCTCCTAACCTCTACCTATCCCTTATACGCAATGGAGCCAAGCTCTGAAGCGGCCACCCACTACATGCGGCTCAGGCACACAGGGAGCCAGAATTCAAGGCTGATGCTGGCACTGACTCTCGCTTAGCAGCTCCTGCTCTGCCCCAGCAATACCGGGGCTTTGTGCTTTCTCACCTAGCCTCAACCTATCCCTACACCATCAATGGAGCCAAGCTCAGAAGCGTCCCCTCACATCATGGGGCAGAGGAACAGAAGTAGTCAGGACTGAAAGCTGATTCTGGCATCACCTTTCCTCCTCAGTCCCACCAGCACCAGGGCTCTGAGTTCTCTCACCTAACCTCAACCTACCTTAAACACTCATCAGAGCCAACCTCCGAAGCGGCCACTCACATCATAGGGCTCAGGCACAGAAGTAGCGAGGACTCAAGGCTGATGCTGGCCCTCACCTGCACTCCTCAGCCCCACCACTACCAGGGTTATTTATTTATTCTCCCTCCTAACCTCTAGCTATCCCTTACCCTCAATGGAGCCAAGCTCCGTATCGGCCACCCCCTACGTGCGCCTAGGCACAGAGGGAACAAGAATTCAAGGCTGATGCTGGCACTGAGGCTCGCTTGGCAGCTCCTGCTCTGCCCCAGCAATACCGGGGCTTTGTGCTCTCTCTCCTAGCTTCAACCTATCCCTACACCATCAATGGAGCCAAGCTCAGAAGCGTCCTCTCACATCAGGGGCACAGGCACAGAAGTAGCGAGGACTAAGGCTGATGCTGGCCCTCACCTGCCCTCCTAAGCCCCAACACCACCAGGGCTCCTTATTTGTTCAGCCTCCTAACCTCTACCTATCCCTTACCCTCAACGGAGCTAAGCTCCGAAGCGGCCACCCCCTACATGCGGCTCAGGCACAGAGGGAGCCAGAATTCAAGGCTGATGCTGGCACTGACGCTCGCTTGCCACCTCCTGCTCTGCCCCAGCCTGTACACGGGCTTTGTGCTCTCTCACCTAGCCTCAACCTATACCTTACCATCAATGGAGCTAAGCTCTGAAGAGTCCCCTCACATCATGGGGCACAGGCACAGAAGTAGTCCGGACTGAAAGCTGATGCTGGCCGTCACCTTCACTCCTCAGCCCCACCACTACCAAGGTTATTTATTTGTTCATCCTCCTAACCTCTACCTATCCCTTACCCTCAATGCAGCCAAGCTCCGATGCGGCCCCTCACATCATGGGGCACAGGCAAAGAAGTAGTCAGGACTGAAAGCTGATGCTGGCCCTCACCTTTCCTCCTCAATCCCACCAGAACCAGGGCTCTGAGTTCTCTCAGCTAACATCAACCTCTCTTTAACACTCATCAGAGCCATGCTCCGAAGCGGTCACTCACATCATGGGGCACAGGCACAGAAGTAGTCCGGACTGAAAGCTGATGCTGGCCCTCACCTTTCCTCCTCAGTCCCACCAGCACCAGGGCTCCTTATTTGTTCAGCCTCCTAACGTCTACCTATCCCTTACCCTCAACGGAGCCAAGCTCCGAAGCGGCCAGCCCCTACATGCGGCTCAGGCACAGAGGGAGCCAGAATTCAAGGCTGATGCTGGCACTGACGCTCGCTTGCCACCTCCTGCTCTGCCCCAGTCTGTACACGGGCTTTGTGTTCACCCTCCTAAACTCAACCTCTCCGTTATCATCAATGGAGCCAAGCTCCGAAACGGCCACTCACATCATGGGGCACAGGCAAAGAAGTAGTCCGGACTGAAAGCTGATGCTGGCATCACCTTTCCTCCTCAGTCCCACCAGCACCAGGGCTCTGAGTTCTCTCACCTAACCTCAACCTACCTTAAACACTCATCAGAGCCAAGCTCCGAAGCGGCCACTCTCATCATAGGGCTCAGGCACAGAAGTAGCGAGGACTCAAGGCTGATACTGGCCCTCACCTGCACTCCTCAGCCCCACCACTAGCAGGGTTATTTATTTATTCTCCCTCCTAACCTCTAGCTATCCCTTACCGTCAATGGAGTCAAGCTCCGTATCGGCCACCCCCTACATGCGGCTCAGGCACAGAGGGAGCCAGAATTCAAGGCTGATGCTGGCACTGCCTCTCGCTTGCCACCTCCTGCTCTGCCCCAGCAATACCGGGGCTTTGTGCTCTCTCTCCTAGCCTCAACCTATACCTTACCATCAATGGAGCTAAGCTCTGAAGAGTCCCCTCACATCATGGGGCACAGGCACAGAAGTAGTCAGGACTGAAAGCTGATGCTGGCCGTCACCTTCACTCCTCAACCCCACCACTACCAAGGTTATTTATTTGTTCATCCTCCTAACCTCTACCTATCCCTTACCGTCAATGCAGCCAAGCTCCGATGCGGCCCCTCACATCATGGGGCACAGGCAAAGAAGTAGTCAGGACTGAAAGCTGATGCTGGCCCTCACCTTTCCTCCTCAATCCCACCAGAACCAGGGCTCTGAGTTCTCTCAGCTAACATCAACCTCTCTTTAACACTCATCAGAGCCATGCTCCGAAGCGGTCACTCACATCATGGGGCACAGGCACAGAAGTAGTCAGGACTGAAAGCTGATGCTGGCTTTTACCTGCCCTCCTAAGCCCCACCACCACGAGGGCTCCTTATTTGTTCACCCTCCTAACCTCTACCTATCCCTTACCCTCAACGGAGCTAAGCTCCGAAGCGGCCACCCACTACATGCGGCTCAGGCACACAGGGAGCCAGAATTCAAGGCTGATGCTGGCACTGACTCTCGCTTAGCAGCTCCTGCTCTGCCCCAGCAATACCGGGGCTTTGTGCTTTCTCACCTAGCCTCAACCTATCCCTACACCATCAATGGAGCCAAGCTCAGAAGCGTCTCCTCACATCATGGGGCAGAGGAACAGAAGTAGTCAGGACTGAAAGCTGATTCTGGCATCACCTTTCCTCCTCAGTCCCACCAGCACCAGGGCTCTGAGTTCTCTCACCTAACCTCAACCTACCTTAAACACTCATCAGAGCCAAGCTCCGAAGCGGCCACTCACATCATAGGGCTCAGGCACAGAAGTAGCGAGGACTCAAGGCTGATACTGGCCCTCACCTGCACTCCTCAGCCCCACCACTACCAGGGTTATTTATTTATTCTCCCTCCTAACCTCTAGCTATCCCTTACCCTCAATGGAGCCAAGTTCCGTATCGGCCACCCCCTACGTGCGGCTCAGGCACAGAGGGAACAAGAATTCAAGGCTGATGCTGGCACTGAGGCTCTCTTGGCAGCTCCTGCTCTGCCCCAGCAATACCGGGGCTTTGTGCTCTCTCTCCTAGCTTCAACCTATCCCTACACCATCAATGGAGCCAAGCTCAGAAGCGTCCTCTCACATCAGGGGCACAGGCACAGAAGTAGCGAGGACTAAGGCTGATGCTGGCCCTCACCTGCCCTCCTAAGCCCCAACACCACCAGGGCTCCTTATTTGTTCAGCCTCCTAACCTCTACCTATCCCTTACCCTCAACGGAGCTAAGCTCCGAAGAGGCCACCCCCTACATGCGGCTCAGGCACAGAGGGAACCAGAATTCAAGGCTGATGCTGGCACTGACGCTCGCTTGCCACCTCCTGCTCTGCCCCAGTCTGTACACGGGCTTTGTGTTCACCCTCCCTAAACTCAACCTCTCCCTTATCCTCAATGGAGCCAAGCTCCGAAACGGCCACTCACATCATGGGGCACAGGCAAAGAAGTAGTCCGGACTGAAAGCTGATGCTGGCATCACCTTTCCTCCTCAGTCCCACCAGCACCAGGGCTCTGAGTTCTCTCACCTAACCTCAACCTACCTTAAACACTCATCAGAGCCAAGCTCCGAAGCGGCCACTCACATCATAGGGCTCAGGCACAGAAGTAGCGAGGACTCAAGGCTGATACTGGCCCTCACCTGCACTCCTCAGCCCCACCACTACCAGGGTTATTTATTTATTCTCCCTCCTAACCTCTAGCTATCCCTTACCGTCAATGGAGTCAAGCTCCGTATCGGCCACCCCCTACATGCGGCTCAGGCACAGAGGGAGCCAGAATTCAAGGCTGATGCTGGCACTGCCTCTCGCTTGGCAGCTCCTGCTCTGCCCCAGCAATACCGGGGCTTTGTGCTCTCTCTCCTAGCCTCAACCTATACCTTACCATCAATGGAGCTAAGCTCTGAAGAGTCCCCTCACATCATGGGGCACAGGCACAGAAGTAGTCAGGACTGAAAGCTGATGCTGGCCGTCACCTTCACTCCTCAACCCCACCACTACCAAGGTTATTTATTTGTTCATCCTCCTAACCTCTACCTATCCCTTACCGTCAATGCAGCCAAGCTCCGATGCGGCCCCTCACATGATGGGGCACAGGCAAAGAAGTAGTCAGGACTGAAAGCTGATGCTGGCCCTCACCTTTCCTCCTCAATCCCACCAGAACCAGGGCTCTGAGTTCTCTCAGCTAACATCAACCTCTCTTTAACACTCATCAGAGCCATGCTCCGAAGCGGTCACTCACATCATGGGGCACAGGCACAGAAGTAGTCAGGACTGAAAGCTGATGCTGGCTTTTACCTGCCCTCCTAAGCCCCACCACCACGAGGGCTCCTTATTTGTTCACCCTCCTAACCTCTACCTATCCCTTACCCTCAACGGAGCTAAGCTCCGAAGCGGCCACCCACTACATGCGGCTCAGGCACACAGGGAGCCAGAATTCAAGGCTGATGCTGGCACTGACTCTCGCTTAGCAGCTCCTGCTCTGCCCCAGCAATACCGGGGCTTTGTGCTTTCTCACCTAGCCTCAACCTATCCCTACACCATCAATGGAGCCAAGCTCAGAAGCGTCCCCTCACATCATGGGGCAGAGGAACAGAAGTAGTCAGGACTGAAAGCTGATTCTGGCATCACCTTTCCTCCTCAGTCCCACCAGCACCAGGGCTCTGAGTTCTCTCACCTAACCTCAACCTACCTTAAACACTCATCAGAGCCAAGCTCCGAAGCGGCCACTCACATCATAGGGCTCAGGCACAGAAGTAGCGAGGACTCAAGGCTGATACTGGCCCTCACCTGCACTCCTCAGCCCCACCACTACCAGGGTTATTTATTTATTCTCCCTCCTAACCTCTAGCTATCCCTTACCCTCAATGGAGCCAAGTTCCGTATCGGCCACCCCCTACGTGCGGCTCAGGCACAGAGGGAACAAGAATTCAAGGCTGATGCTGGCACTGAGGCTCGCTTGGCAGCTCCTGCTCTGCCCCAGCAATACCGGGGCTTTGTGCTCTCTCTCCTAGCTTCAACCTATCCCTACACCATCAATGGAGCCAAGCTCAGAAGCGTCCTCTCACATCAGGGGCACAGGCACAGAAGTAGCGAGGACTAAGGCTGATGCTGGCCCTCACCTGCCCTCCTAAGCCCCAACACCACCAGGGCTCCTTATTTGTTCAGCCTCCTAACCTCTACCTATCCCTTACCCTCAACGGAGCTAAGCTCCGAAGCGGCCACCCCCTACATGCGGCTCAGGCACAGAGGGAACCAGAATTCAAGGCTGATGCTGGCACTGGCGCTCGCTTGCCACCTCCTGCTCTGCCCCAGCCTGTACACGGGCTTTGTGCTCTCTCACCTAGCCTCAACCTATACCTTACCATCAATGGAGCTAAGCTCTGAAGAGTCCCCTCACATCATGGGGCACAGGCAAAGAAGTAGTCAGGACTGAAAGCTGATGCTGGCCCTCACCTTTCCTCCTCAATCCCACCAGAACCAAGGCTCTGAGTTCTCTCAGCTAACATCAACCTCTCTTTAACACTCATCAGAGCCATGCTCCGAAGCGGTCACTCACATCATGGGCCACAGGCACAGAAGTAGTCCGGACTGAAAGCTGATGCTGGCCCTCACCTTTCCTCCTCAGTCCCACCAGCACCAGGGCTCCTTATTTGTTCAGCCTCCTAACCTCTACCTATCCCTTACCCTCAACGGAGCCAAGCTCCGAAGCGGCCAGCCCCTACATGCGGCTCAGGCACAGAGGGAGCCAGAATTCAAGGCTGATGCTGGCACTGACGCTCGCTTGCCACCTCCTGCTCTGCCCCAGTCTGTACACGGCCTTTGTGTTCACCCTCCTAAACTCAACCTCTCCCTTATCATCAATGGAGCCAAGCTCCGAAACGGCCACTCACATCATGGGGCACAGGCAAAGAAGTAGTCCGGACTGAAAGCTGATGCTGGCATCACCTTTCCTCCTCAGTCCCACCAGCACCAGGGCTCTGAGTTCTCTCACCTAACCTCAACCTACCTTAAACACTCATCAGAGCCAAGCTCCGAAGCGGCCACTCACATCATAGGGCTCAGGCACAGAAGTAGCGAGGACTCAAGGCTGATACTGGCCCTCACCTGCACTCCTCAGCCCCACCACTACCAGGGTTATTTATTTATTCTCCCTCCTAACCTCTAGCTATCCCTTACCGTCAATGGAGTCAAGCTCCGTATCGGCCACCCCCTACAAGCGGCTCAGGCACAGAGTGAGCCAGTATTCAAGGCTGATGCTGGCACTGCCTCTCGCTTAGCAGCTCCTGCTCTGCCCCAGCAATACCGGGGCTTTTTGCTTTCTCACCTAGTCTCAACCTATCCCTACACCATCAATGGAGCCAAGCTCAGAAGCGTCCCCTCACATCATAGGCCACAGGCACAGAAGTAGTCCGGACTGAAAGCTGATGCTGGCCGTCACCTTCACTCCTCAGTCCCACCACTACCAAGGTTATTTATTTGTTCATCCTCCTAACCTCTACCTATCCCTTACCCTCAATGCAGCCAATCTCCGATGCGGCTCCTCACATCATGGGGCACAGGCAAAGAAGTAGTCAGGACTGAAAGCTGATGCTGGCCCCCACCTTCCCTCCTCAATCCCACCAGAACCAGGGCTCTGAGTTCTCTCAGCTAACATCAACCTCTCTTTAACACTCATCAGAGCCATGCTCCGAAGCGGTCACTCACATCATGGGGCACAGGCACAGAAGTAGTCAGGACTGAAAGCTGATGCTGGCTTTTACCTGCCCTTCTAAGCCCCACCACCACGAGGGCTCCTTATTTGTTCACCCTCCTAACCTCTACCTATCCCTTATACGCAATGGAGCCAAGCTCCGAAGCGGCCACCCACTACATGCGGCTCAGGCACACAGGGAGCCAGAATTCAAGGCTGATGCTGGCACTGACTCTCGCTTAGCAGCTCCTGCTCTGCCCCAGCAATACCGGGGCTTTGTGCTTTCTCACCTAGCCTCAACCTATCCCTACACCATCAATGGAGCCAAGCTCAGAAGCGTCCCCTCACATCATGGGGCAGAGGAACAGAAGTAGTCAGGACTGAAAGCTGATTCTGGCATCACCTTTCCTCCTCAGTCCCACCAGCACCAGGGCTCTGAGTTCTCTCACCTAACCTCAACCTACCTTAAACACTCATCAGAGCCAAGCTCCGAAGCGGCCACTCACATCATAGGGCTCAGGCACAGAAGTAGCGAGGACTCAAGGCTGATGCTGGCCCTCACCTGCACTCCTCAGCCCCACCACTACCAGGGTTATTTATTTATTCTCCCTCCTAACCTCTAGCTATCCCTTACCCTCAATGGAGCCAAGCTCCGTATCGGCCACCCCCTACGTGCGCCTAGGCACAGAGGGAACAAGAATTCAAGGCTGATGCTGGCACTGAGGCTCGCTTGGCAGCTCCTGCTCTGCCCCAGCAATACCGGGGCTTTGTGCTCTCTCTCCTAGCTTCAACCTATCCCTACACCATCAATGGAGCCAAGCTCAGAAGCGTCCTCTCACATCAGGGGCACAGGCACAGAAGTAGCGAGGACTAAGGCTGATGCTGGCCCTCACCTGCCCTCCTAAGCCCCAACACCACCAGGGCTCCTTATTTGTTCAGCCTCCTAACCTCTACCTATCCCTTACCCTCAACGGAGCTAAGCTCCGAAGCGGCCACCCCCTACATGCGGCTCAGGCACAGAGGGAACCAGAATTCAAGGCTGATGCTGGCACTGGCGCTCGCTTGCCACCTCCTGCTCTGCCCCAGCCTGTACACGGGCTTTGTGCTCTCTCACCTAGCCTCAACCTATACCTTACCATCAATGGAGCTAAGCTCTGAAGAGTCCCCTCACATCATGGGGCACAGGCACAGAAGTAGTCCGGACTGAAAGCTGATGCTGGCCGTCACCTTCACTCCTCAGCCCCACCACTACCAAGGTTATTTATTTGTTCATCCTCCTAACCTCTACCTATCCCTTACCCTCAATGCAGCCAAGCTCCGATGCGGCCCCTCACATCATGGGGCACAGGCAAAGAAGTAGTCAGGACTGAAAGCTGATGCTGGCCCTCACCTTTCCTCCTCAATCCCACCAGAACCAGGGCTCTGAGTTCTCTCAGCTAACATCAACCTCTCTTTAACACTCATCAGAGCCATGCTCCGAAGCGGTCACTCACATCATGGGGCACAGGCACAGAAGTAGTCAGGACTGAAAGCTGATGCTGGCTTTTACCTGCCCTTCTAAGTCCCACCACCACGAGGGCTCCTTATTTGTTCAGCCTCCTAACCTCTACCTATCCCTTACCCTCAAGGCAGCCAAGCTCCGAAGCGGCCAGCCCCTACATGCGGCTCAGGCACAGAGGGAGCCAGAATTCAAGGCTGATGCTGGCACTGACGCTCGCTTGCCACCTCCTGCTCTGCCCCAGTCTGTACACGGGCTTTGTGTTCACCCTCCCTAAACTCAACCTCTCCCTTATCCTCAATGGAGCCAAGCTCCGAAACGGCCACTCACATCATGGGGCACAGGCAAAGAAGTAGTCCGGACTGAAAGCTGATGCTGGCATCACCTTTCCTCCTCAGTCCCACCAGCACCAGGGCTCTGAGTTCTCTCACCTAACCTCAACCTACCTTAAACACTCATCAGAGCCAAGCTCCGAAGCGGCCACTCACATCATAGGGCTCAGGCACAGAAGTAGCGAGGACTCAAGGCTGATACTGGCCCTCACCTGCACTCCTCAGCCCCACCACTACCAGGGTTATTTATTTATTCTCCCTCCTAACCTCTAGCTATCCCTTACCGTCAATGGAGTCAAGCTCAGTATCGGCCACCCCCTACATGCGGCTCAGGCACAGAGGGAGCCAGAATTCAAGGCTGATGCTGGCACTGCCTCTCGCTTGGCAGCTCCTGCTCTGCCCCAGCAATACCGGGGCTTTGTGCTCTCTCTCCTAGCCTCAACCTATACCTTACCATCAATGGAGCTAAGCTCTGAAGAGTCCCCTCACATCATGGGGCACAGGCACAGAAGTAGTCAGGACTGAAAGCTGATGCTGGCCGTCACCTTCACTCCTCAACCCCACCACTACCAAGGTTATTTATTTGTTCATCCTCCTAACCTCTACCTATCCCTTACCGTCAATGCAGCCAAGCTCCGATGCGGCCCCTCACATGATGGGGCACAGGCAAAGAAGTAGTCAGGACTGAAAGCTGATGCTGGCCCTCACCTTTCCTCCTCAATCCCACCAGAACCAGGGCTCTGAGTTCTCTCAGCTAACATCAACCTCTCTTTAACACTCATCAGAGCCATGCTCCGAAGCGGTCACTCACATCATGGGGCACAGGCACAGAAGTAGTCCGGACTGAAAGCTGATGCTGGCCCTCACCTTTCCTCCTCAGTCCCACCAGCACCAGGGCTCCTTATTTGTTCAGCCTCCTAACCTCTACCTATCCCTTACCCTCAACGGAGCCAAGCTCCGAAGCGGCCAGCCCCTACATGCGGCTCAGGCACAGAGGGAGCCAGAATTCAAGGCTGATGCTGGCACTGACGCTCGCTTGCCACCTCCTGCTCTGCCCCAGTCTGTACACGGGCTTTGTGTTCACCCTCCTAAACTCAACCTCTCCGTTATCATCAATGGAGCCAAGCTCCGAAACGGCCACTCACATCATGGGGCACAGGCAAAGAAGTAGTCCGGACTGAAAGCTGATGCTGGCATCACCTTTCCTCCTCAGTCCCACCAGCACCAGGGCTCTGAGTTCTCTCACCTAACCTCAACCTACCTTAAACACTCATCAGAGCCAAGCTCCGAAGCGGCCACTCACATCATAGGGCTCAGGCACAGAAGTAGCGAGGACTCAAGGCTGATGCTGGCCCTCACCTGCACTCCTCAGCCCCACCACTACCAGGGTTATTTATTTATTCTCCCTCCTAACCTCTAGCTATCCCTTACCCTCAATGGAGCCAAGTTCCGTATCGGCCACCCCCTACGTGCGGCTCAGGCACAGAGGGAACAAGAATTCAAGGCTGATGCTGGCACTGAGGCTCGCTTGGCAGCTCCTGCTCTGCCCCAGCAATACCGGGGCTTTGTGCTCTCTCTCCTAGCTTCAACCTATCCCTACACCATCAATGGAGCCAAGCTCAGAAGCGTCCTCTCACATCAGGGGCACAGGCACAGAAGTAGCGAGGACTAAGGCTGATGCTGGCCCTCACCTGCCCTCCTAAGCCCCAACACCACCAGGGCTCCTTATTTGTTCAGCCTCCTAACCTCTACCTATCCCTTACCCTCAACGGAGCTAAGCTCCGAAGCGGCCACCCCCTACATGCGGCTCAGGCACAGAGGGAACCAGAATTCAAGGCTGATGCTGGCACTGACGCTCGCTTGCCACCTCCTGCTCTGCCCCAGCCTGTACATGGGCTTTGTGTTCACCCTCCTAAACTCAACCTCTCCCTTATCCTCAATGGAGCCAAGCTCCGAAACGGCCACTCACATCATGGGGCACAGGCACAGAAGTAGTCCGGACTGAAAGCTGATGCTGGCCGTCACCTTCACTCCTCAGCCCCACCACTACCAAGGTTATTTATTTGTTCATCCTCCTAACCTCTACCTATCCCTTACCCTCAATGCAGCCAAGCTCCGATGCGGCCCCTCACATCATGGGGCACAGGCAAAGAAGTAGTCAGGACTGAAAGCTGATGCTGGCCCTCACCTTTCCTCCTCAATCCCACCAGAACCAGGGCTCTGAGTTCTCTCAGCTAACATCAACCTCTCTTTAACACTCATCAGAGCCATGCTCCGAAGCGGTCACTCACATCATGGGGCACAGGCACAGAAGTAGTCAGGACTGAAAGCTGATGCTGGCTTTTACCTGCCCTTCTAAGTCCCACCACCACGAGGGCTCCTTATTTGTTCAGCCTCCTAACCTCTACCTATCCCTTACCCTCAAGGCAGCCAAGCTCCGAAGCGGCCAGCCCCTACATGCGGCTCAGGCACAGAGGGAGCCAGAATTCAAGGCTGATGCTGGCACTGACGCTCGCTTGCCACCTCCTGCTCTGCCCCAGTCTGTACACGGCCTTTGTGTTCACCCTCCCTAAACTCAACCTCTCCCTTATCCTCAATGGAGCCAAGCTCCGAAACGGCCACTCACATCATGGGGCACAGGCAAAGAAGTAGTCCGGACTGAAAGCTGATGCTGGCATCACCTTTCCTCCTCAGTCCCACCAGCACCAGGGCTCTGAGTTCTCTCACCTAACCTCAACCTACCTTAAACACTCATCAGAGCCAAGCTCCGAAGCGGCCACTCACATCATAGGGCTCAGGCACAGAAGTAGCGAGGACTCAAGGCTGATACTGGCCCTCACCTGCACTCCTCAGCCCCACCACTACCAGGGTTATTTATTTATTCTCCCTCCTAACCTCTAGCTATCCCTTACCGTCAATGGAGTCAAGCTCCGTAGCGGCCACCCCCTACATGCGGCTCAGGCACAGAGGGAGCCAGTATTCAAGGCTGATGCTGGCACTGACTCTCGCTTAGCAGCTCCTGCTCTGCCCCAGCAATACCGGGGCTTTTTGCTTTCTCACCTAGTCTCAACCTATCCCTACACCATCAATGGAGCCAAGCTCAGAAGCGTCCCCTCACATCATAGGCCACAGGCACAGAAGTAGTCCGGACTGAAAGCTGATGCTGGCCGTCACCTTCACTCCTCAGTCCCACCACTACCAAGGTTATTTATTTGTTCATCCTCCTAACCTCTACCTATCCCTTACCCTCAATGCAGCCAATCTCCGATGCGGCTCCTCACATCATGGGGCACAGGCAAAGAAGTAGTCAGGACTGAAAGCTGATGCTGGCCCCCACCTTCCCTCCTCAATCCCACCAGAACCAGGGCTCTGAGTTCTCTCAGCTAACATCAACCTCTCTTTAACACTCATCAGAGCCATGCTCCGAAGCGGTCACTCACATCATGGGGCACAGGCACAGAAGTAGTCAGGACTGAAAACTGATGCTGGCTTTTACCTGCCCTTCTAAGCCCCACCACCACGAGGGCTCCTTATTTGTTCACCCTCCTAACCTCTACCTATCCCTTATACGCAATGGAGCCAAGCTCTGAAGCGGCCACCCACTACATGCGGCTCAGGCACACAGGGAGCCAGAATTCAAGGCTGATGCTGGCACTGACTCTCGCTTAGCAGCTCCTGCTCTGCCCCAGCAATACCGGGGCTTTGTGCTTTCTCACCTAGCCTCAACCTATCCCTACACCATCAATGGAGCCAAGCTCAGAAGCGTCCCCTCACATCATGGGGCAGAGGAACAGAAGTAGTCAGGACTGAAAGCTGATTCTGGCATCACCTTTCCTCCTCAGTCCCACCAGCACCAGGGCTCTGAGTTCTCTCACCTAACCTCAACCTACCTTAAACACTCATCAGAGCCAACCTCCGAAGCGGCCACTCACATCATAGGGCTCAGGCACAGAAGTAGCGAGGACTCAAGGCTGATGCTGGCCCTCACCTGCACTCCTCAGCCCCACCACTACCAGGGTTATTTATTTATTCTCCCTCCTAACCTCTAGATATCCCTTACCCTCAATGGAGCCAAGTTCCGTATCGGCCACCCCCTACGTGCGGCTCAGGCACAGAGGGAACAAGAATTCAAGGCTGATGCTGGCACTGAGGCTCGCTTGGCAGCTCCTGCTCTGCCCCAGCAATACCGGGGCTTTGTGCTCTCTCTCCTAGCTTCAACCTATCCCTACACCATCAATGGAGCCAAGCTCAGAAGCGTCCTCTCACATCAGGGGCACAGGCACAGAAGTAGCGAGGACTAAGGCTGATGCTGGCCCTCACCTGCCCTCCTAAGCCCCAACACCACCAGGGCTCCTTATTTGTTCAGCCTCCTAACCTCTACCTATCCCTTACCCTCAACGGAGCTAAGCTCCGAAGCGGCCACCCCCTACATGCGGCTCAGGCACAGAGGGAACCAGAATTCAAGGCTGATGCTGGCACTGACGCTCGCTTGCCACCTCCTGCTCTGCCCCAGCCTGTACACGGGCTTTGTGCTCTCTCACCTAGCCTCAACCTATACCTTACCATCAATGGAGCTAAGCTCTGAAGAGTCCCCTCACATCATGGGGCACAGGCACAGAAGTAGTCCGGACTGAAAGCTGATGCTGGCCGTCACCTTCACTCCTCAGCCCCACCACTACCAAGGTTATTTATTTGTTCATCCTCCTAACCTCTACCTATCCCTTACCCTCAATGCAGCCAAGCTCCGATGCGGCCCCTCACATCATGGGGCACAGGCAAAGAAGTAGTCAGGACTGAAAGCTGATGCTGGCCCTCACCTTTCCTCCTCAATCCCACCAGAACCAGGGCTCTGAGTTCTCTCAGCTAACATCAACCTCTCTTTAACACTCATCAGAGCCATGCTCCGAAGCGGTCACTCACATCATGGGGCACAGGCACAGAAGTAGTCAGGACTGAAAGCTGATGCTGGCTTTTACCTGCCCTTCTAAGTCCCACCACCACGAGGGCTCCTTATTTGTTCAGCCTCCTAACCTCTACCTATCCCTTACCCTCAAGGCAGCCAAGCTCCGAAGCGGCCAGCCCCTACATGCGGCTCAGGCACAGAGGGAGCCAGAATTCAAGGCTGATGCTGGCACTGACGCTCGCTTGCCACCTCCTGCTCTGCCCCAGTCTGTACACGGGCTTTGTGTTCACCCTCCCTAAACTCAACCTCTCCCTTATCCTCAATGGAGCCAAGCTCCGAAACGGCCACTCACATCATGGGGCACAGGCAAAGAAGTAGTCCGGACTGAAAGCTGATGCTGGCATCACCTTTCCTCCTCAGTCCCACCAGCACCAGGGCTCTGAGTTCTCTCACCTAACCTCAACCTACCTTAAACACTCATCAGAGCCAAGCTCCGAAGCGGCCACTCACATCATAGGGCTCAGGCACAGAAGTAGCGAGGACTCAAGGCTGATACTGGCCCTCACCTGCACTCCTCAGCCCCACCACTACCAGGGTTATTTATTTATTCTCCCTCCTAACCTCTAGCTATCCCTTACCCTCAATGGAGTCAAGCTCAGTATCGGCCACCCCCTACGTGCGGCTCAGGCACAGAGGGAGCCAGAATTCAAGGCTGATGCTGGCACTGCCTCTCGCTTGGCAGCTCCTGCTCTGCACCAGCAATACCGGGGCTTTGTGCTCTCTCTCCTAGCCTCAACCTATACCTTACCATCAATGGAGCTAAGCTCTGAAGAGTCCCCTCACATCATGGGGCACAGGCACAGAAGTAGTCAGGACTGAAAGCTGATGCTGGCCGTCACCTTCACTCCTCAACCCCACCACTACCAAGGTTATTTATTTGTTCATCCTCCTAACCTCTACCTATCCCTTACCGTCAATGCAGCCAAGCTCCGATGCGGCCCCTCACATGATGGGGCACAGGCAAAGAAGTAGTCAGGACTGAAAGCTGATGCTGGCCCTCACCTTTCCTCCTCAATCCCACCAGAACCAGGGCTCTGAGTTCTCTCAGCTAACATCAACCTCTCTTTAACACTCATCAGAGCCATGCTCCGAAGCGGTCACTCACATCATGGGGCACAGGCACAGAAGTAGTCAGGACTGAAAGCTGATGCTGGCTTTTACCTGCCCTCCTAAGCCCCACCACCACGAGGGCTCCTTATTTGTTCACCCTCCTAACCTCTACCTATCCCTTACCCTCAACGGAGCTAAGCTCCGAAGCGGCCACCCACTACATGCGGCTCAGGCACACAGGGAGCCAGAATTCAAGGCTGATGCTGGCACTGACTCTCGCTTAGCAGCTCCTGCTCTGCCCCAGCAATACCGGGGCTTTGTGCTTTCTCACCTAGCCTCAACCTATCCCTACACCATCAATGGAGCCAAGCTCAGAAGCGTCCCCTCACATCATGGGGCAGAGGAACAGAAGTAGTCAGGACTGAAAGCTGATTCTGGCATCACCTTTCCTCCTCAGTCCCACCAGCACCAGGGCTCTGAGTTCTCTCACCTAACCTCAACCTACCTTAAACACTCATCAGAGCCAAGCTCCGAAGCGGCCACTCACATCATAGGGCTCAGGCACAGAAGTAGCGAGGACTCAAGGCTGATGCTGGCCCTCACCTGCACTCCTCAGCCCCACCACTACCAGGGTTATTTATTTATTCTCCCTCCTAACCTCTAGCTATCCCTTACCCTCAATGGAGCCAAGTTCCGTATCGGCCACCCCCTACGTGCGGCTCAGGCACAGAGGGAACAAGAATTCAAGGCTGATGCTGGCACTGAGGCTCGCTTGGCAGCTCCTGCTCTGCCCCAGCAATACCGGGGCTTTGTGCTCTCTCTCCTAGCTTCAACCTATCCCTACACCATCAATGGAGCCAAGCTCAGAAGCGTCCTCTCACATCAGGGGCACAGGCACAGAAGTAGCGAGGACTAAGGCTGATGCTGGCCCTCACCTGCCCTCCTAAGCCCCAACACCACCAGGGCTCCTTATTTGTTCAGCCTCCTAACCTCTACCTATCCCTTACCCTCAACGGAGCTAAGCTCCGAAGCGGCCACCCCCTACATGCGGCTCAGGCACAGAGGGAACCAGAATTCAAGGCTGATGCTGGCACTGGCGCTCGCTTGCCACCTCCTGCTCTGCCCCAGCCTGTACACGGGCTTTGTGCTCTCTCACCTAGCCTCAACCTATACCTTACCATCAATGGAGCTAAGCTCTGAAGAGTCCCCTCACATCATGGGGCACAGGCACAGAAGTAGTCCGGACTGAAAGCTGATGCTGGCCGTCACCTTCACTCCTCAGCCCCACCACTACCAAGGTTATTTATTTGTTCATCCTCCTAACCTCTACCTATCCCTTACCCTCAATGCAGCCAAGCTCCGATGCGGCCCCTCACATCATGGGGCACAGGCAAAGAAGTAGTCAGGACTGAAAGCTGATGCTGGCCCTCACCTTTCCTCCTCAATCCCACCAGAACCAGGGCTCTGAGTTCTCTCAGCTAACATCAACCTCTCTTTAACACTCATCAGAGCCATGCTCCGAAGCGGTCACTCACATCATGGGGCACAGGCACAGAAGTAGTCCGGACTGAAAGCTGATGCTGGCCCTCACCTTTCCTCCTCAGTCCCACCAGCACCAGGGCTCCTTATTTGTTCAGCCTCCTAACCTCTACCTATCCCTTACCCTCAACGGAGCCAAGCTCCGAAGCGGCCAGCCCCTACATGCGGCTCAGGCACAGAGGGAGCCAGAATTCAAGGCTGATGCTGGCACTGATGCTCGCTTGCCACCTCCTGCTCTGCCCCAGTCTGTACACGGGCTTTGTGTTCACCCTCCTAAACTCAACCTCTCCGTTATCATCAATGGAGCCAAGCTCCGAAACGGCCACTCACATCATGGGGCACAGGCAAAGAAGTAGTCCGGACTGAAAGCTGATGCTGGCATCACCTTTCCTCCTCAGTCCCACCAGCACCAGGGCTCTGAGTTCTCTCACCTAACCTCAACCTACCTTAAACACTCATCAGAGCCAAGCTCCGAAGCGGCCACTCACATCATAGGGCTCAGGCACAGAAGTAGCGAGGACTCAAGGCTGATACTGGCCCTCACCTGCACTCCTCAGCCCCACCACTACCAGGGTTATTTATTTATTCTCCCTCCTAACCTCTAGCTATCCCTTACCGTCAATGGAGTCAAGCTCCGTAGCGGCCACCCCCTACATGCGGCTCAGGCACAGAGGGAGCCAGTATTCAAGGCTGATGCTGGCACTGACTCTCGCTTAGCAGCTCCTGCTCTGCCCCAGCAATACCGGGGCTTTTTGCTTTCTCACCTAGTCTCAACCTATCCCTACACCATCAATGGAGCCAAGCTCAGAAGCGTCCCCTCACATCATAGGCCACAGGCACAGAAGTAGTCCGGACTGAAAGCTGATGCTGGCCGTCACCTTCACTCCTCAGTCCCACCACTACCAAGGTTATTTATTTGTTCATCCTCCTAACCTCTACCTATCCCTTACCCTCAATGCAGCCAATCTCCGATGCGGCTCCTCACATCATGGGGCACAGGCAAAGAAGTAGTCAGGACTGAAAGCTGATGCTGGCCCCCACCTTCCCTCCTCAATCCCACCAGAACCAGGGCTCTGAGTTCTCTCAGCTAACATCAACCTCTCTTTAACACTCATCAGAGCCATGCTCCGAAGCGGTCACTCACATCATGGGGCACAGGCACAGAAGTAGTCAGGACTGAAAACTGATGCTGGCTTTTACCTGCCCTTCTAAGCCCCACCACCACGAGGGCTCCTTATTTGTTCACCCTCCTAACCTCTACCTATCCCTTATACGCAATGGAGCCAAGCTCTGAAGCGGCCACCCACTACATGCGGCTCAGGCACACAGGGAGCCAGAATTCAAGGCTGATGCTGGCACTGACTCTCGCTTAGCAGCTCCTGCTCTGCCCCAGCAATACCGGGGCTTTGTGCTTTCTCACCTAGCCTCAACCTATCCCTACACCATCAATGGAGCCAAGCTCAGAAGCGTCCCCTCACATCATGGGGCAGAGGAACAGAAGTAGTCAGGACTGAAAGCTGATTCTGGCATCACCTTTCCTCCTCAGTCCCACCAGCACCAGGGCTCTGAGTTCTCTCACCTAACCTCAACCTACCTTAAACACTCATCAGAGCCAACCTCCGAAGCGGCCACTCACATCATAGGGCTCAGGCACAGAAGTAGCGAGGACTCAAGGCTGATGCTGGCCCTCACCTGCACTCCTCAGCCCCACCACTACCAGGGTTATTTATTTATTCTCCCTCCTAACCTCTAGCTATCCCTTACCCTCAATGGAGCCAAGTTCCGTATCGGCCACCCCCTACGTGCGGCTCAGGCACAGAGGGAACAAGAATTCAAGGCTGATGCTGGCACTGAGGCTCGCTTGGCAGCTCCTGCTCTGCCCCAGCAATACCGGGGCTTTGTGCTCTCTCTCCTAGCTTCAACCTATCCCTACACCATCAATGGAGCCAAGCTCAGAAGCGTCCTCTCACATCAGGGGCACAGGCACAGAAGTAGCGAGGACTAAGGCTGATGCTGGCCCTCACCTGCCCTCCTAAGCCCCAACACCACCAGGGCTCCTTATTTGTTCAGCCTCCTAACCTCTACCTATCCCTTACCCTCAACGGAGCTAAGCTCCGAAGCGGCCAGCCCCTACATGCGGCTCAGGCACAGAGGGAACCAGAATTCAAGGCTGATGCTGGCACTGACGCTCGCTTGCCACCTCCTGCTCTGCCCCAGCCTGTACACGGGCTTTGTGCTCTCTCACCTAGCCTCAACCTATACCTTACCATCAATGGAGCTAAGCTCTGAAGAGTCCCCTCACATCATGGGGCACAGGCACAGAAGTAGTCCGGACTGAAAGCTGATGCTGGCCGTCACCTTCACTCCTCAGCCCCACCACTACCAAGGTTATTTATTTGTTCATCCTCCTAACCTCTACCTATCCCTTACCCTCAATGCAGCCAAGCTCCGATGCGGCCCCTCACATCATGGGGCACAGGCAAAGAAGTAGTCAGGACTGAAAGCTGATGCTGGCCCTCACCTTTCCTCCTCAATCCCACCAGAACCAGGGCTCTGAGTTCTCTCAGCTAACATCAACCTCTCTTTAACACTCATCAGAGCCATGCTCCGAAGCGGTCACTCACATCATGGGGCACAGGCACAGAAGTAGTCCGGACTGAAAGCTGATGCTGGCTTTTACCTGCCCTTCTAAGTCCCACCACCACGAGGGCTCCTTATTTGTTCAGCCTCCTAACCTCTACCTATCCCTTACCCTCAAGGCAGCCAAGCTCCGAAGCGGCCAGCCCCTACATGCGGCTCAGGCACAGAGGGAGCCAGAATTCAAGGCTGATGCTGGCACTGACGCTCGCTTGCCACCTCCTGCTCTGCCCCAGTCTGTACACGGGCTTTGTGTTCACCCTCCCTAAACTCAACCTCTCCCTTATCCTCAATGGAGCCAAGCTCCGAAACGGCCACTCACATCATGGGGCACAGGCAAAGAAGTAGTCCGGACTGAAAGCTGATGCTGGCATCACCTTTCCTCCTCAGTCCCACCAGCACCAGGGCTCTGAGTTCTCTCACCTAACCTCAACCTACCTTAAACACTCATCAGAGCCAAGCTCCGAAGCGGCCACTCACATCATAGGGCTCAGGCACAGAAGTAGCGAGGACTCAAGGCTGATACTGGCCCTCACCTGCACTCCTCAGCCCCACCACTACCAGGGTTATTTATTTATTCTCCCTCCTAACCTCTAGCTATCCCTTACCGTCAATGGAGTCAAGCTCAGTATCGGCCACCCCCTACATGCGGCTCAGGCACAGAGGGAGCCAGAATTCAAGGCTGATGCTGGCACTGCCTCTCGCTTGGCAGCTCCTGCTCTGCCCCAGCAATACCGGGGCTTTGTGCTCTCTCTCCTAGCCTCAACCTATACCTTACCATCAATGGAGCTAAGCTCTGAAGAGTCCCCTCACATCATGGGGCACAGGCACAGAAGTAGTCAGGACTGAAAGCTGATGCTGGCCGTCACCTTCACTCCTCAACCCCACCACTACCAAGGTTATTTATTTGTTCATCCTCCTAACCTCTACCTATCCCTTACCGTCAACGGAGCTAAGCTCCGAAGCGGCCACCCACTACATGCGGCTCAGGCACACAGGGAGCCAGAATTCAAGGCTGATGCTGGCACTGACTCTCGCTTAGCAGCTCCTGCTCTGCCCCAGCAATACCGGGGCTTTGTGCTTTCTCACCTAGCCTCAACCTATCCCTACACCATCAATGGAGCCAAGCTCAGAAGCGTCCCCTCACATCATGGGGCAGAGGAACAGAAGTAGTCAGGACTGAAAGCTGATTCTGGCATCACCTTTCCTCCTCAGTCCCACCAGCACCAGGGCTCTGAGTTCTCTCACCTAACCTCAACCTACCTTAAACACTCATCAGAGCCAAGCTCCGAAGCGGCCACTCACATCATAGGGCTCAGGCACAGAAGTAGCGAGGACTCAAGGCTGATGCTGGCCCTCACCTGCACTCCTCAGCCCCACCACTACCAGGGTTATTTATTTATTCTCCCTCCTAACCTCTAGCTATCCCTTACCCTCAATGGAGCCAAGTTCCGTATCGGCCACCCCCTACGTGCGGCTCAGGCACAGAGGGAACAAGAATTCAAGGCTGATGCTGGCACTGAGGCTCGCTTGGCAGCTCCTGCTCTGCCCCAGCAATACCGGGGCTTTGTGCTCTCTCTCCTAGCTTCAACCTATCCCTACACCATCAATGGAGCCAAGCTCAGAAGCGTCCTCTCACATCAGGGGCACAGGCACAGAAGTAGCGAGGACTAAGGCTGATGCTGGCCCTCACCTGCCCTCCTAAGCCCCAACACCACCAGGGCTCCTTATTTGTTCAGCCTCCTAACCTCTACCTATCCCTTACCCTCAACGGAGCTAAGCTCCGAAGCGGCCACCCCCTACATGCGGCTCAGGCACAGAGGGAACCAGAATTCAAGGCTGATGCTGGCACTGACGCTCGCTTGCCACCTCCTGCTCTGCCCCAGCCTGTACACGGGCTTTGTGCTCTCTCACCTAGCCTCAACCTATACCTTACCATCAATGGAGCTAAGCTCTGAAGAGTCCCCTCACATCATGGGGCACAGGCACAGAAGTAGTCCGGACTGAAAGCTGATGCTGGCCGTCACCTTCACTCCTCAGCCCCACCACTACCAAGGTTATTTATTTGTTCATCCTCCTAACCTCTACCTATCCCTTACCCTCAATGCAGCCAAGCTCCGATGCGGCCCCTCACATGATGGGGCACAGGCAAAGAAGTAGTCAGGACTGAAAGCTGATGCTGGCCCTCACCTTTCCTCCTCAATCCCACCAGAACCAGGGCTCTGAGTTCTCTCAGCTAACATCAACCTCTCTTTAACACTCATCAGAGCCATGCTCCGAAGCGGTCACTCACATCATGGGGCACAGGCACAGAAGTAGTCCGGACTGAAAGCTGATGCTGGCCCTCACCTTTCCTCCTCAGTCCCACCAGCACCAGGGCTCCTTATTTGTTCAGCCTCCTAACCTCTACCTATCCCTTACCCTCAACGGAGCCAAGCTCCGAAGCGGCCAGCCCCTACATGCGGCTCAGGCACAGAGGGAGCCAGAATTCAAGGCTGATGCTGGCACTGACGCTCGCTTGCCACCTCCTGCTCTGCCCCAGTCTGTACACGGGCTTTGTGTTCACCCTCCTAAACTCAACCTCTCCGTTATCATCAATGGAGCCAAGCTCCGAAACGGCCACTCACATCATGGGGCACAGGCAAAGAAGTAGTCCGGACTGAAAGCTGATGCTGGCATCACCTTTCCTCCTCAGTCCCACCAGCACCAGGGCTCTGAGTTCTCTCACCTAACCTCAACCTACCTTAAACACTCATCAGAGCCAAGCTCCGAAGCGGCCACTCACATCATAGGGCTCAGGCACAGAAGTAGCGAGGACTCAAGGCTGATACTGGCCCTCACCTGCACTCCTCAGCCCCACCACTACCAGGGTTATTTATTTATTCTCCCTCCTAACCTCTAGCTATCCCTTACCGTCAATGGAGTCAAGCTCCGTAGCGGCCACCCCCTACATGCGGCTCAGGCACAGAGGGAGCCAGTATTCAAGGCTGATGCTGGCACTGACTCTCGCTTAGCAGCTCCTGCTCTGCCCCAGCAATACCGGGGCTTTTTGCTTTCTCACCTAGTCTCAACCTATCCCTACACCATCAATGGAGCCAAGCTCAGAAGCGTCCCCTCACATCATAGGCCACAGGCACAGAAGTAGTCCGGACTGAAAGCTGATGCTGGCCGTCACCTTCACTCCTCAGTCCCACCACTACCAAGGTTATTTATTTGTTCATCCTCCTAACCTCTACCTATCCCTTACCCTCAATGCAGCCAATCTCCGATGCGGCTCCTCACATCATGGGGCACAGGCAAAGAAGTAGTCAGGACTGAAAGCTGATGCTGGCCCCCACCTTCCCTCCTCAATCCCACCAGAACCAGGGCTCTGAGTTCTCTCAGCTAACATCAACCTCTCTTTAACACTCATCAGAGCCATGCTCCGAAGCGGTCACTCACATCATGGGGCACAGGCACAGAAGTAGTCAGGACTGAAAACTGATGCTGGCTTTTACCTGCCCTTCTAAGCCCCACCACCACGAGGGCTCCTTATTTGTTCACCCTCCTAACCTCTACCTATCCCTTATACGCAATGGAGCCAAGCTCTGAAGCGGCCACCCACTACATGCGGCTCAGGCACACAGGGAGCCAGAATTCAAGGCTGATGCTGGCACTGACTCTCGCTTAGCAGCTCCTGCTCTGCCCCAGCAATACCGGGGCTTTGTGCTTTCTCACCTAGCCTCAACCTATCCCTACACCATCAATGGAGCCAAGCTCAGAAGCGTCCCCTCACATCATGGGGCAGAGGAACAGAAGTAGTCAGGACTGAAAGCTGATTCTGGCATCACCTTTCCTCCTCAGTCCCACCAGCACCAGGGCTCTGAGTTCTCTCACCTAACCTCAACCTACCTTAAACACTCATCAGAGCCAACCTCCGAAGCGGCCACTCACATCATAGGGCTCAGGCACAGAAGTAGCGAGGACTCAAGGCTGATGCTGGCCCTCACCTGCACTCCTCAGCCCCACCACTACCAGGGTTATTTATTTATTCTCCCTCCTAACCTCTAGCTATCCCTTACCCTCAATGGAGCCAAGCTCCGTATCGGCCACCCCCTACGTGCGCCTAGGCACAGAGGGAACAAGAATTCAAGGCTGATGCTGGCACTGAGGCTCGCTTGGCAGCTCCTGCTCTGCCCCAGCAATACCGGGGCTTTGTGCTCTCTCTCCTAGCTTCAACCTATCCCTACACCATCAATGGAGCCAAGCTCAGAAGCGTCCTCTCACATCAGGGGCACAGGCACAGAAGTAGCGAGGACTAAGGCTGATGCTGGCCCTCACCTGCCCTCCTAAGCCCCAACACCACCAGGGCTCCTTATTTGTTCAGCCTCCTAACCTCTACCTATCCCTTACCCTCAACGGAGCTAAGCTCCGAAGCGGCCACCCCCTACATGCGGCTCAGGCACAGAGGGAACCAGAATTCAAGGCTGATGCTGGCACTGACGCTCGCTTGCCACCTCCTGCTCTGCCCCAGCCTGTACACGGGCTTTGTGCTCTCTCACCTAGCCTCAACCTATACCTTACCATCAATGGAGCTAAGCTCTGAAGAGTCCCCTCACATCATGGGGCACAGGCACAGAAGTAGTCCGGACTGAAAGCTGATGCTGGCCGTCACCTTCACTCCTCAGCCCCACCACTACCAAGGTTATTTATTTGTTCATCCTCCTAACCTCTACCTATCCCTTACCCTCAATGCAGCCAAGCTCCGATGCGGCCCCTCACATGATGGGGCACAGGCAAAGAAGTAGTCAGGACTGAAAGCTGATGCTGGCCCTCACCTTTCCTCCTCAATCCCACCAGAACCAGGGCTCTGAGTTCTCTCAGCTAACATCAACCTCTCTTTAACACTCATCAGAGCCATGCTCCGAAGCGGTCACTCACATCATGGGGCACAGGCACAGAAGTAGTCCGGACTGAAAGCTGATGCTGGCCCTCACCTTTCCTCCTCAGTCCCACCAGCACCAGTGCTCCTTATTTGTTCAGCCTCCTAACCTCTACCTATCCCTTACCCTCAACGGAGCCAAGCTCCGAAGCGGCCAGCCCCTACATGCGGCTCAGGCACAGAGGGAGCCAGAATTCAAGGCTGATGCTGGCACTGACGCTCGCTTGCCACCTCCTGCTCTGCCCCAGTCTGTACACGGGCTTTGTGTTCACCCTCCTAAACTCAACCTCTCCGTTATCATCAATGGAGCCAAGCTCCGAAACGGCCACTCACATCATGGGGCACAGGCAAAGAAGTAGTCCGGACTGAAAGCTGATGCTGGCATCACCTTTCCTCCTCAGTCCCACCAGCACCAGGGCTCTGAGTTCTCTCACCTAACCTCAACCTACCTTAAACACTCATCAGAGCCAACCTCCGAAGCGGCCACTCACATCATAGGGCTCAGGCACAGAAGTAGCGAGGACTCAAGGCTGATGCTGGCCCTCACCTGCACTCCTCAGCCCCACCACTACCAGGGTTATTTATTTATTCTCCCTCCTAACCTCTAGCTATCCCTTACCGTCAATGGAGTCAAGCTCCGTAGCGGCCACCCCCTACATGCGGCTCAGGCACAGAGGGAGCCAGTATTCAAGGCTGATGCTGGCACTGACTCTCGCTTAGCAGCTCCTGCTCTGCCCCAGCAATACCGGGGCTTTTTGCTTTCTCACCTAGTCTCAACCTATCCCTACACCATCAATGGAGCCAAGCTCAGAAGCGTCCCCTCACATCATAGGCCACAGGCACAGAAGTAGTCCGGACTGAAAGCTGATGCTGGCCGTCACCTTCACTCCTCAGTCCCACCACTACCAAGGTTATTTATTTGTTCATCCTCCTAACCTCTACCTATCCCTTACCCTCAATGCAGCCAATCTCCGATGCGGCTCCTCACATCATGGGGCACAGGCAAAGAAGTAGTCAGGACTGAAAGCTGATGCTGGCCCCCACCTTCCCTCCTCAATCCCACCAGAACCAGGGCTCTGAGTTCTCTCAGCTAACATCAACCTCTCTTTAACACTCATCAGAGCCATGCTCCGAAGCGGTCACTCACATCATGGGGCACAGGCACAGAAGTAGTCAGGACTGAAAACTGATGCTGGCTTTTACCTGCCCTTCTAAGCCCCACCACCACGAGGGCTCCTTATTTGTTCACCCTCCTAACCTCTACCTATCCCTTATACGCAATGGAGCCAAGCTCTGAAGCGGCCACCCACTACATGCGGCTCAGGCACACAGGGAGCCAGAATTCAAGGCTGATGCTGGCACTGACTCTCGCTTAGCAGCTCCTGCTCTGCCCCAGCAATACCGGGGCTTTGTGCTTTCTCACCTAGCCTCAACCTATCCCTACACCATCAATGGAGCCAAGCTCAGAAGCGTCCCCTCACATCATGGGGCAGAGGAACAGAAGTAGTCAGGACTGAAAGCTGATTCTGGCATCACCTTTCCTCCTCAGTCCCACCAGCACCAGGGCTCTGAGTTCTCTCACCTAACCTCAACCTACCTTAAACACTCATCAGAGCCAAGCTCCGAAGCGGCCACTCACATCATAGGGCTCAGGCACAGAAGTAGCGAGGACTCAAGGCTGATGCTGGCCCTCACCTGCACTCCTCAGCCCCACCACTACCAGGGTTATTTATTTATTCTCCCTCCTAACCTCTAGCTATCCCTTACCCTCAATGGAGCCAAGCTCCGTATCGGCCACCCCCTACGTGCGCCTAGGCACAGAGGGAACAAGAATTCAAGGCTGATGCTGGCACTGAGGCTCGCTTGGCAGCTCCTGCTCTGCCCCAGCAATACCGGGGCTTTGTGCTCTCTCTCCTAGCTTCAACCTATCCCTACACCATCAATGGAGCCAAGCTCAGAAGCGTCCTCTCACATCAGGGGCACAGGCACAGAAGTAGCGAGGACTAAGGCTGATGCTGGCCCTCACCTGCCCTCCTAAGCCCCAACACCACCAGGGCTCCTTATTTGTTCAGCCTCCTAACCTCTACCTATCCCTTACCCTCAACGGAGCTAAGCTCCGAAGCGGCCACCCCCTACATGCGGCTCAGGCACAGAGGGAACCAGAATTCAAGGCTGATGCTGGCACTGACGCTCGCTTGCCACCTCCTGCTCTGCCCCAGCCTGTACACGGGCTTTGTGCTCTCTCACCTAGCCTCAACCTATACCTTACCATCAATGGAGCTAAGCTCTGAAGAGTCCCCTCACATCATGGGGCACAGGCACAGAAGTAGTCCGGACTGAAAGCTGATGCTGGCCGTCACCTTCACTCCTCAGCCCCACCACTACCAAGGTTATTTATTTGTTCATCCTCCTAACCTCTACCTATCCCTTACCCTCAATGCAGCCAAGCTCCGATGCGGCCCCTCACATCATGGGGCACAGGCAAAGAAGTAGTCAGGACTGAAAGCTGATGCTGGCCCTCACCTTTCCTCCTCAATCCCACCAGAACCAGGGCTCTGAGTTCTCTCAGCTAACATCAACCTCTCTTTAACACTCATCAGAGCCATGCTCCGAAGCGGTCACTCACATCATGGGGCACAGGCACAGAAGTAGTCCGGACTGAAAGCTGATGCTGGCCCTCACCTTTCCTCCTCAGTCCCACCAGCACCAGGGCTCCTTATTTGTTCAGCCTCCTAACCTCTACCTATCCCTTACCCTCAACGGAGCCAAGCTCCGAAGCGGCCAGCCCCTACATGCGGCTCAGGCACAGAGGGAGCCAGAATTCAAGGCTGATGCTGGCACTGACGCTCGCTTGCCACCTCCTGCTCTGCCCCAGTCTGTACACGGGCTTTGTGTTCACCCTCCTAAACTCAACCTCTCCGTTATCATCAATGGAGCCAAGCTCCGAAACGGCCACTCACATCATGGGGCACAGGCAAAGAAGTAGTCCGGACTGAAAGCTGATGCTGGCATCACCTTTCCTCCTCAGTCCCACCAGCACCAGGGCTCTGAGTTCTCTCACCTAACCTCAACCTACCTTAAACACTCATCAGAGCCAAGCTCCGAAGCGGCCACTCACATCATAGGGCTCAGGCACAGAAGTAGCGAGGACTCAAGGCTGATGCTGGCCCTCACCTGCACTCCTCAGCCCCACCACTACCAGGGTTATTTATTTATTCTCCCTCCTAACCTCTAGCTATCCCTTACCGTCAATGGAGTCAAGCTCCGTAGCGGCCACCCCCTACATGCGGCTCAGGCACAGAGGGAGCCAGTATTCAAGGCTGATGCTGGCACTGACTCTCGCTTAGCAGCTCCTGCTCTGCCCCAGCAATACCGGGGCTTTTTGCTTTCTCACCTAGTCTCAACCTATCCCTACACCATCAATGGAGCCAAGCTCAGAAGCGTCCCCTCACATCATAGGCCACAGGCACAGAAGTAGTCCGGACTGAAAGCTGATGCTGGCCGTCACCTTCACTCCTCAGTCCCACCACTACCAAGGTTATTTATTTGTTCATCCTCCTAACCTCTACCTATCCCTTACCCTCAATGCAGCCAATCTCCGATGCGGCTCCTCACATCATGGGGCACAGGCAAAGAAGTAGTCAGGACTGAAAGCTGATGCTGGCCCCCACCTTCCCTCCTCAATCCCACCAGAACCAGGGCTCTGAGTTCTCTCAGCTAACATCAACCTCTCTTTAACACTCATCAGAGCCATGCTCCGAAGCGGTCACTCACATCATGGGGCACAGGCACAGAAGTAGTCAGGACTGAAAACTGATGCTGGCTTTTACCTGCCCTTCTAAGCCCCACCACCACGAGGGCTCCTTATTTGTTCACCCTCCTAACCTCTACCTATCCCTTATACGCAATGGAGCCAAGCTCTGAAGCGGCCACCCACTACATGCGGCTCAGGCACACAGGGAGCCAGAATTCAAGGCTGATGCTGGCACTGACTCTCGCTTAGCAGCTCCTGCTCTGCCCCAGCAATACCGGGGCTTTGTGCTTTCTCACCTAGCCTCAACCTATCCCTACACCATCAATGGAGCCAAGCTCAGAAGCGTCCCCTCACATCATGGGGCAGAGGAACAGAAGTAGTCAGGACTGAAAGCTGATTCTGGCATCACCTTTCCTCCTCAGTCCCACCAGCACCAGGGCTCTGAGTTCTCTCACCTAACCTCAACCTACCTTAAACACTCATCAGAGCCAACCTCCGAAGCGGCCACTCACATCATAGGGCTCAGGCACAGAAGTAGCGAGGACTCAAGGCTGATGCTGGCCCTCACCTGCACTCCTCAGCCCCACCACTACCAGGGTTATTTATTTATTCTCCCTCCTAACCTCTAGCTATCCCTTACCCTCAATGGAGCCAAGCTCCGTATCGGCCACCCCCTACGTGCGCCTAGGCACAGAGGGAACAAGAATTCAAGGCTGATGCTGGCACTGAGGCTCGCTTGGCAGCTCCTGCTCTGCCCCAGCAATACCGGGGCTTTGTGCTCTCTCTCCTAGCTTCAACCTATCCCTACACCATCAATGGAGCCAAGCTCAGAAGCGTCCTCTCACATCAGGGGCACAGGCACAGAAGTAGCGAGGACTAAGGCTGATGCTGGCCCTCACCTGCCCTCCTAAGCCCCAACACCACCAGGGCTCCTTATTTGTTCAGCCTCCTAACCTCTACCTATCCCTTACCCTCAACGGAGCTAAGCTCCGAAGCGGCCACCCCCTACATGCGGCTCAGGCACAGAGGGAACCAGAATTCAAGGCTGATGCTGGCACTGACGCTCGCTTGCCACCTCCTGCTCTGCCCCAGCCTGTACACGGGCTTTGTGCTCTCTCACCTAGCCTCAACCTATACCTTACCATCAATGGAGCTAAGCTCTGAAGAGTCCCCTCACATCATGGGGCACAGGCACAGAAGTAGTCCGGACTGAAAGCTGATGCTGGCCGTCACCTTCACTCCTCAGCCCCACCACTACCAAGGTTATTTATTTGTTCATCCTCCTAACCTCTACCTATCCCTTACCCTCAATGCAGCCAAGCTCCGATGCGGCCCCTCACATCATGGGGCACAGGCAAAGAAGTAGTCAGGACTGAAAGCTGATGCTGGCCCTCACCTTTCCTCCTCAATCCCACCAGAACCAGGGCTCTGAGTTCTCTCAGCTAACATCAACCTCTCTTTAACACTCATCAGAGCCATGCTCCGAAGCGGTCACTCACATCATGGGGCACAGGCACAGAAGTAGTCCGGACTGAAAGCTGATGCTGGCCCTCACCTTTCCTCCTCAGTCCCACCAGCACCAGGGCTCCTTATTTGTTCAGCCTCCTAACCTCTACCTATCCCTTACCCTCAACGGAGCCAAGCTCCGAAGCGGCCAGCCCCTACATGCGGCTCAGGCACAGAGGGAGCCAGAATTCAAGGCTGATGCTGGCACTGACGCTCGCTTGCCACCTCCTGCTCTGCCCCAGTCTGTACACGGGCTTTGTGTTCACCCTCCTAAACTCAACCTCTCCCTTATCATCAATGGAGCCAAGCTCCGAAACGGCCACTCACATCATGGGGCACAGGCAAAGAAGTAGTCCGGACTGAAAGCTGATGCTGGCATCACCTTTCCTCCTCAGTCCCACCAGCACCAGGGCTCTGAGTTCTCTCACCTAACCTCAACCTACCTTAAACACTCATCAGAGCCAACCTCCGAAGCGGCCACTCACATCATAGGGCTCAGGCACAGAAGTAGCGAGGACTCAAGGCTGATGCTGGCCCTCACCTGCACTCCTCAGCCCCACCACTACCAGGGTTATTTATTTATTCTCCCTCCTAACCTCTAGCTATCCCTTACCCTCAATTTAGCCAAGCTCCGTATCGGCCACCCCCTACGTGCGGCTCAGGCACAGAGGGAACCAGAGTTCAAGGCTGATGCTGGCACTGCCTCTCGCTTGGCAGCTCCTGCTCTGCCCCAGCAATACCGGGGCTTTGTGCTCTCTCTCCTAGCTTCAACCTATCCCTACACCATCAATGGAGCCAAGCTCAGAAGCGTCCTCTCACATCAGGGGCACAGGCACAGAAGTAGCGAGGACTAAGGCTGATGCTGGCCCTCACCTGCCCTCCTAAGCCCCAACACCACCAGGGCTCCTTATTTGTTCAGCCTCCTAACCTCTACCTATCCCTTACCCTCAACGGAGCTAAGCTCCGAAGCGGCCACCCCCTACATGCGGCTCAGGCACAGAGGGAACCAGAATTCAAGGCTGATGCTGGCACTGACGCTCGCTTGCCACCTCCTGCTCTGCCCCAGCCTGTACACGGGCTTTGTGCTCTCTCACCTAGCCTCAACCTACACCTTACCATCAATGGAGCTAAGCTCTGAAGAGTCCCCTCACATCATGGGGCACAGGCACAGAAGTAGTCCGGACTGAAAGCTGATGCTGGCCGTCACCTTCACTCCTCAGCCCCACCACTACCAAGGTTATTTATTTGTTCATCCTCCTAACCTCTACCTATCCCTTACCCTCAATGCAGCCAAGCTCCGATGCGGCCCCTCACATCATGGGGCACAGGCAAAGAAGTAGTCAGGACTGAAAGCTGATGCTGGCCCCCACCTTCCCTCCTCAATCCCACCAGAACCAGGGCTCTGAGTTCTCTCAGCTAACATCAACCTCTCTTTAACACTCATCAGAGCCATGCTCCGAAGCGGTCACTCACATCATGGGCCACAGGCACAGAAGTAGTCCGGACTGAAAGCTGATGCTGGCTTTTACCTGCCCTTCTAAGCCCCACCACCACGAGGGCTCCTTATTTGTTCACCCTCCTAACCTCTACCTATCCCTTATACGCAATGGAGCCAAGCTCTGAAGCGGCCACCCACTACATGCGGCTCAGGCACACAGGGAGCCAGAATTCAAGGCTGATGCTGGCACTGACTCTCGCTTAGCAGCTCCTGCTCTGCCCCAGCAATACCGGGGCTTTGTGCTTTCTCACCTAGCCTCAACCTATCCCTACACCATCAATGGAGCCAAGCTCAGAAGCGTCCCCTCACATCATGGGGCAGAGGAACAGAAGTAGTCAGGACTGAAAGCTGATTCTGGCATCACCTTTCCTCCTCAGTCCCACCAGCACCAGGGCTCTGAGTTCTCTCACCTAACCTCAACCTACCTTAAACACTCATCAGAGCCAACCTCCGAAGCGGCCACTCACATCATAGGGCTCAGGCACAGAAGTAGCGAGGACTCAAGGCTGATGCTGGCCCTCACCTGCACTCCTCAGCCCCACCACTACCAGGGTTATTTATTTATTCTCCCTCCTAACCTCTAGCTATCCCTTACCCTCAATGGAGCCAAGCTCCGTATCGGCCACCCCCTACGTGCGCCTAGGCACAGAGGGAACAAGAATTCAAGGCTGATGCTGGCACTGAGGCTCGCTTGGCAGCTCCTGCTCTGCCCCAGCAATACCGGGGCTTTGTGCTCTCTCTCCTAGCTTCAACCTATCCCTACACCATCAATGGAGGCAAGCTCAGAAGCGTCCTCTCACATCAGGGGCACAGGCACAGAAGTAGCGAGGACTAAGGCTGATGCTGGCCCTCACCTGCCCTCCTAAGCCCCAACACCACCAGGGCTCCTTATTTGTTCAGCCTCCTAACCTCTACCTATCCCTTACCCTCAACGGAGCTAAGCTCCGAAGCGGCCACCCCCTACATGCGGCTCAGGCACAGAGGGAACCAGAATTCAAGGCTGATGCTGGCACTGACGCTCGCTTGCCACCTCCTGCTCTGCCCCAGCCTGTACACGGGCTTTGTGCTCTCTCACCTAGCCTCAACCTATACCTTACCATCAATGGAGCTAAGCTCTGAAGAGTCCCCTCACATCATGGGGCACAGGCACAGAAGTAGTCCGGACTGAAAGCTGATGCTGGCCGTCACCTTCACTCCTCAGCCCCACCACTACCAAGGTTATTTATTTGTTCATCCTCCTAACCTCTACCTATCCCTTACCCTCAATGCAGCCAAGCTCCGATGCGGCCCCTCACATCATGGGGCACAGGCAAAGAAGTAGTCAGGACTGAAAGCTGATGCTGGCCCTCACCTTTCCTCCTCAATCCCACCAGAACCAGGGCTCTGAGTTCTCTCAGCTAACATCAACCTCTCTTTAACACTCATCAGAGCCATGCTCCGAAGCGGTCACTCACATCATGGGGCACAGGCACAGAAGTAGTCCGGACTGAAAGCTGATGCTGGCCCTCACCTTTCCTCCTCAGTCCCACCAGCACCAGGGCTCCTTATTTGTTCAGCCTCCTAACCTCTACCTATCCCTTACCCTCAACGGAGCCAAGCTCCGAAGCGGCCAGCCCCTACATGCGGCTCAGGCACAGAGGGAGCCAGAATTCAAGGCTGATGCTGGCACTGACGCTCGCTTGCCACCTCCTGCTCTGCCCCAGTCTGTACACGGGCTTTGTGTTCACCCTCCTAAACTCAACCTCTCCCTTATCATCAATGGAGCCAAGCTCCGAAACGGCCACTCACATCATGGGGCACAGGCAAAGAAGTAGTCCGGACTGAAAGCTGATGCTGGCATCACCTTTCCTCCTCAGTCCCACCAGCACCAGGGCTCTGAGTTCTCTCACCTAACCTCAACCTACCTTAAACACTCATCAGAGCCAACCTCCGAAGCGGCCACTCACATCATAGGGCTCAGGCACAGAAGTAGCGAGGACTCAAGGCTGATGCTGGCCCTCACCTGCACTCCTCAGCCCCACCACTACCAGGGTTATTTATTTATTCTCCCTCCTAACCTCTAGCTATCCCTTACCCTCAATTTAGCCAAGCTCCGTATCGGCCACCCCCTACGTGCGGCTCAGGCACAGAGGGAACCAGAGTTCAAGGCTGATGCTGGCACTGCCTCTCGCTTGGCAGCTCCTGCTCTGCCCCAGCAATACCGGGGCTTTGTGCTCTCTCTCCTAGCTTCAACCTATCCCTACACCATCAATGGAGCCAAGCTCAGAAGCGTCCTCTCACATCAGGGGCACAGGCACAGAAGTAGCGAGGACTAAGGCTGATGCTGGCCCTCACCTGCCCTCCTAAGCCCCAACACCACCAGGGCTCCTTATTTGTTCAGCCTCCTAACCTCTACCTATCCCTTACCCTCAACGGAGCTAAGCTCCGAAGCGGCCACCCCCTACATGCGGCTCAGGCACAGAGGGAACCAGAATTCAAGGCTGATGCTGGCACTGACGCTCGCTTGCCACCTCCTGCTCTGCCCCAGCCTGTACACGGGCTTTGTGCTCTCTCACCTAGCCTCAACCTACACCTTACCATCAATGGAGCTAAGCTCTGAAGAGTCCCCTCACATCATGGGGCACAGGCACAGAAGTAGTCCGGACTGAAAGCTGATGCTGGCCGTCACCTTCACTCCTCAGCCCCACCACTACCAAGGTTATTTATTTGTTCATCCTCCTAACCTCTACCTATCCCTTACCCTCAATGCAGCCAAGCTCCGATGCGGCCCCTCACATCATGGGGCACAGGCAAAGAAGTAGTCAGGACTGAAAGCTGATGCTGGCCCTCACCTTTCCTCCTCAATCCCACCAGAACCAAGGCTCTGAGTTCTCTCAGCTAACATCAACCTCTCTTTAATACTCATCAGAGCCATGCTCCGAAGCGGTCACTCACATCATGGGCCACAGGCACAGAAGTAGTCCGGACTGAAAGCTGATGCTGGCCCTCACCTTTCCTCCTCAGTCCCACCAGCACCAGGGCTCCTTATTTGTTCAGCCTCCTAACCTCTACCTATCCCTTACCCTCAACGGAGCCAAGCTCCGAAGCGGCCAGCCCCTACATGCGGCTCAGGCACAGAGGGAGCCAGAATTCAAGGCTGATGCTGGCACTGACGCTCGCTTGCCACCTCCTGCTCTGCCCCAGTCTGTACACGGGCTTTGTGTTCACCCTCCTAAACTCAACCTCTCCCTTATCATCAATGGAGCCAAGCTCCGAAACGGCCACTCACATCATGGGGCACAGGCAAAGAAGTAGTCCGGACTGAAAGCTGATGCTGGCATCACCTTTCCTCCTCAGTCCCACCAGCACCAGGGCTCTGAGTTCTCTCACCTAACCTCAACCTACCTTAAACACTCATCAGAGCCAAGCTCCGAAGCGGCCACTCACATCATAGGGCTCAGGCACAGAAGTAGCGAGGACTCAAGGCTGATACTGGCCCTCACCTGCACTCCTCAGCCCCACCACTACCAGGGTTATTTATTTATTCTCCCTCCTAACCTCTAGCTATCCCTTACCGTCAATGGAGTCAAGCTCCGTAGCGGCCACCCCCTACATGCGGCTCAGGCACAGAGGGAGCCAGTATTCAAGGCTGATGCTGGCACTGACTCTCGCTTAGCAGCTCCTGCTCTGCCCCAGCAATACCGGGGCTTTTTGCTTTCTCACCTAGTCTCAACCTATCCCTACACCATCAATGGAGCCAAGCTCAGAAGCGTCCCCTCACATCATAGGCCACAGGCACAGAAGTAGTCCGGACTGAAAGCTGATGCTGGCCGTCACCTTCACTCCTCAGTCCCACCACTACCAAGGTTATTTATTTGTTCATCCTCCTAACCTCTACCTATCCCTTACCCTCAATGCAGCCAATCTCCGATGCGGCTCCTCACATCATGGGGCACAGGCAAAGAAGTAGTCAGGACTGAAAGCTGATGCTGGCCCCCACCTTCCCTCCTCAATCCCACCAGAACCAGGGCTCTGAGTTCTCTCAGCTAACATCAACCTCTCTTTAACACTCATCAGAGCCATGCTCCGAAGCGGTCACTCACATCATGGGGCACAGGCACAGAAGTAGTCAGGACTGAAAGCTGATGCTGGCTTTTACCTGCCCTTCTAAGCCCCACCACCACGAGGGCTCCTTATTTGTTCACCCTCCTAACCTCTACCTATCCCTTATACGCAATGGAGCCAAGCTCTGAAGCGGCCACCCACTACATGCGGCTCAGGCACACAGGGAGCCAGAATTCAAGGCTGATGCTGGCACTGACTCTCGCTTAGCAGCTCCTGCTCTGCCCCAGCAATACCGGGGCTTTGTGCTTTCTCACCTAGCCTCAACCTATCCCTACACCATCAATGGAGCCAAGCTCAGAAGCGTCCCCTCACATCATGGGGCAGAGGAACAGAAGTAGTCAGGACTGAAAGCTGATTCTGGCATCACCTTTCCTCCTCAGTCCCACCAGCACCAGGGCTCTGAGTTCTCTCACCTAACCTCAACCTACCTTAAACACTCATCAGAGCCAACCTCCGAAGCGGCCACTCACATCATAGGGCTCAGGCACAGAAGTAGCGAGGACTCAAGGCTGATGCTGGCCCTCACCTGCACTCCTCAGCCCCACCACTACCAGGGTTATTTATTTATTCTCCCTCCTAACCTCTAGCTATCCCTTACCCTCAATGGAGCCAAGCTCCGTATCGGCCACCCCCTACGTGCGCCTAGGCACAGAGGGAACAAGAATTCAAGGCTGATGCTGGCACTGAGGCTCGCTTGGCAGCTCCTGCTCTGCCCCAGCAATACCGGGGCTTTGTGCTCTCTCTCCTAGCTTCAACCTATCCCTACACCATCAATGGAGCCAAGCTCAGAAGCGTCCTCTCACATCAGGGGCACAGGCACAGAAGTAGCGAGGACTAAGGCTGATGCTGGCCCTCACCTGCCCTCCTAAGCCCCAACACCACCAGGGCTCCTTATTTGTTCAGCCTCCTAACCTCTACCTATCCCTTACCCTCAACGGAGCTAAGCTCCGAAGCGGCCACCCCCTACATGCGGCTCAGGCACAGAGGGAACCAGAATTCAAGGCTGATGCTGGCACTGACGCTCGCTTGCCACCTCCTGCTCTGCCCCAGCCTGTACACGGGCTTTGTGCTCTCTCACCTAGCCTCAACCTATACCTTACCATCAATGGAGCTAAGCTCTGAAGAGTCCCCTCACATCATGGGGCACAGGCACAGAAGTAGTCCGGACTGAAAGCTGATGCTGGCCGTCACCTTCACTCCTCAGCCCCACCACTACCAAGGTTATTTATTTGTTCATCCTCCTAACCTCTACCTATCCCTTACCCTCAATGCAGCCAAGCTCCGATGCGGCCCCTCACATCATGGGGCACAGGCAAAGAAGTAGTCAGGACTGAAAGCTGATGCTGGCCCTCACCTTTCCTCCTCAATCCCACCAGAACCAGGGCTCTGAATTCTCTCAGCTAACATCAACCTCTCTTTAACACTCATCAGAGCCATGCTCCGAAGCGGTCACTCACATCATGGGGCACAGGCACAGAAGTAGTCAGGACTGAAAACTGATGCTGGCTTTTACCTGCCCTTCTAAGCCCCACCACCACGAGGGCTCCTTATTTGTTCACCCTCCTAACCTCTACCTATCCCTTATACGCAATGGAGCCAAGCTCTGAAGCGGCCACCCACTACATGCGGCTCAGGCACACAGGGAGCCAGAATTCAAGGCTGATGCTGGCACTGACTCTCGCTTAGCAGCTCCTGCTCTGCCCCAGCAATACCGGGGCTTTGTGCTTTCTCACCTAGCCTCAACCTATCCCTACACCATCAATGGAGCCAAGCTCAGAAGCGTCCCCTCACATCATGGGGCAGAGGAACAGAAGTAGTCAGGACTGAAAGCTGATTCTGGCATCACCTTTCCTCCTCAGTCCCACCAGCACCAGGGCTCTGAGTTCTCTCACCTAACCTCAACCTACCTTAAACACTCATCAGAGCCAACCTCCGAAGCGGCCACTCACATCATAGGGCTCAGGCACAGAAGTAGCGAGGACTCAAGGCTGATGCTGGCCCTCACCTGCACTCCTCAGCCCCACCACTACCAGGGTTATTTATTTATTCTCCCTCCTAACCTCTAGCTATCCCTTACCCTCAATGGAGCCAAGCTCCGTATCGGCCACCCCCTACGTGCGCCTAGGCACAGAGGGAACAAGAATTCAAGGCTGATGCTGGCACTGAGGCTCGCTTGGCAGCTCCTGCTCTGCCCCAGCAATACCGGGGCTTTGTGCTCTCTCTCCTAGCTTCAACCTATCCCTACACCATCAATGGAGGCAAGCTCAGAAGCGTCCTCTCACATCAGGGGCACAGGCACAGAAGTAGCGAGGACTAAGGCTGATGCTGGCCCTCACCTGCCCTCCTAAGCCCCAACACCACCAGGGCTCCTTATTTGTTCAGCCTCCTAACCTCTACCTATCCCTTACCCTCAACGGAGCTAAGCTCCGAAGCGGCCACCCCCTACATGCGGCTCAGGCACAGAGGGAACCAGAATTCAAGGCTGATGCTGGCACTGACGCTCGCTTGCCACCTCCTGCTCTGCCCCAGCCTGTACACGGGCTTTGTGCTCTCTCACCTAGCCTCAACCTATACCTTACCATCAATGGAGCTAAGCTCTGAAGAGTCCCCTCACATCATGGGGCACAGGCACAGAAGTAGTCCGGACTGAAAGCTGATGCTGGCCGTCACCTTCACTCCTCAGCCCCACCACTACCAAGGTTATTTATTTGTTCATCCTCCTAACCTCTACCTATCCCTTACCCTCAATGCAGCCAAGCTCCGATGCGGCCCCTCACATCATGGGGCACAGGCAAAGAAGTAGTCAGGACTGAAAGCTGATGCTGGCCCTCACCTTTCCTCCTCAATCCCACCAGAACCAGGGCTCTGAGTTCTCTCAGCTAACATCAACCTCTCTTTAACACTCATCAGAGCCATGCTCCGAAGCGGTCACTCACATCATGGGGCACAGGCACAGAAGTAGTCCGGACTGAAAGCTGATGCTGGCCCTCACCTTTCCTCCTCAGTCCCACCAGCACCAGGGCTCCTTATTTGTTCAGCCTCCTAACCTCTACCTATCCCTTACCCTCAACGGAGCCAAGCTCCGAAGCGGCCAGCCCCTACATGCGGCTCAGGCACAGAGGGAGCCAGAATTCAAGGCTGATGCTGGCACTGACGCTCGCTTGCCACCTCCTGCTCTGCCCCAGTCTGTACACGGGCTTTGTGTTCACCCTCCTAAACTCAACCTCTCCCTTATCATCAATGGAGCCAAGCTCCGAAACGGCCACTCACATCATGGGGCACAGGCAAAGAAGTAGTCCGGACTGAAAGCTGATGCTGGCATCACCTTTCCTCCTCAGTCCCACCAGCACCAGGGCTCTGAGTTCTCTCACCTAACCTCAACCTACCTTAAACACTCATCAGAGCCAACCTCCGAAGCGGCCACTCACATCATAGGGCTCAGGCACAGAAGTAGCGAGGACTCAAGGCTGATGCTGGCCCTCACCTGCACTCCTCAGCCCCACCACTACCAGGGTTATTTATTTATTCTCCCTCCTAACCTCTAGCTATCCCTTACCCTCAATTTAGCCAAGCTCCGTATCGGCCACCCCCTACGTGCGGCTCAGGCACAGAGGGAACCAGAGTTCAAGGCTGATGCTGGCACTGCCTCTCGCTTGGCAGCTCCTGCTCTGCCCCAGCAATACCGGGGCTTTGTGCTCTCTCTCCTAGCTTCAACCTATCCCTACACCATCAATGGAGCCAAGCTCAGAAGCGTCCTCTCACATCAGGGGCACAGGCACAGAAGTAGCGAGGACTAAGGCTGATGCTGGCCCTCACCTGCCCTCCTAAGCCCCAACACCACCAGGGCTCCTTATTTGTTCAGCCTCCTAACCTCTACCTATCCCTTACCCTCAACGGAGCTAAGCTCCGAAGCGGCCACCCCCTACATGCGGCTCAGGCACAGAGGGAACCAGAATTCAAGGCTGATGCTGGCACTGACGCTCGCTTGCCACCTCCTGCTCTGCCCCAGCCTGTACACGGGCTTTGTGCTCTCTCACCTAGCCTCAACCTACACCTTACCATCAATGGAGCTAAGCTCTGAAGAGTCCCCTCACATCATGGGGCACAGGCACAGAAGTAGTCCGGACTGAAAGCTGATGCTGGCCGTCACCTTCACTCCTCAGCCCCACCACTACCAAGGTTATTTATTTGTTCATCCTCCTAACCTCTACCTATCCCTTACCCTCAATGCAGCCAAGCTCCGATGCGGCCCCTCACATCATGGGGCACAGGCAAAGAAGTAGTCAGGACTGAAAGCTGATGCTGGCCCTCACCTTTCCTCCTCAATCCCACCAGAACCAAGGCTCTGAGTTCTCTCAGCTAACATCAACCTCTCTTTAATACTCATCAGAGCCATGCTCCGAAGCGGTCACTCACATCATGGGCCACAGGCACAGAAGTAGTCCGGACTGAAAGCTGATGCTGGCCCTCACCTTTCCTCCTCAGTCCCACCAGCACCAGGGCTCCTTATTTGTTCAGCCTCCTAACCTCTACCTATCCCTTACCCTCAACGGAGCCAAGCTCCGAAGCGGCCAGCCCCTACATGCGGCTCAGGCACAGAGGGAGCCAGAATTCAAGGCTGATGCTGGCACTGACGCTCGCTTGCCACCTCCTGCTCTGCCCCAGTCTGTACACGGGCTTTGTGTTCACCCTCCTAAACTCAACCTCTCCCTTATCATCAATGGAGCCAAGCTCCGAAACGGCCACTCACATCATGGGGCACAGGCAAAGAAGTAGTCCGGACTGAAAGCTGATGCTGGCATCACCTTTCCTCCTCAGTCCCACCAGCACCAGGGCTCTGAGTTCTCTCACCTAACCTCAACCTACCTTAAACACTCATCAGAGCCAAGCTCCGAAGCGGCCACTCACATCATAGGGCTCAGGCACAGAAGTAGCGAGGACTCAAGGCTGATACTGGCCCTCACCTGCACTCCTCAGCCCCACCACTACCAGGGTTATTTATTTATTCTCCCTCCTAACCTCTAGCTATCCCTTACCGTCAATGGAGTCAAGCTCCGTAGCGGCCACCCCCTACATGCGGCTCAGGCACAGAGGGAGCCAGTATTCAAGGCTGATGCTGGCACTGACTCTCGCTTAGCAGCTCCTGCTCTGCCCCAGCAATACCGGGGCTTTTTGCTTTCTCACCTAGTCTCAACCTATCCCTACACCATCAATGGAGCCAAGCTCAGAAGCGTCCCCTCACATCATAGGCCACAGGCACAGAAGTAGTCCGGACTGAAAGCTGATGCTGGCCGTCACCTTCACTCCTCAGTCCCACCACTACCAAGGTTATTTATTTGTTCATCCTCCTAACCTCTACCTATCCCTTACCCTCAATGCAGCCAATCTCCGATGCGGCTCCTCACATCATGGGGCACAGGCAAAGAAGTAGTCAGGACTGAAAGCTGATGCTGGCCCCCACCTTCCCTCCTCAATCCCACCAGAACCAGGGCTCTGAGTTCTCTCAGCTAACATCAACCTCTCTTTAACACTCATCAGAGCCATGCTCCGAAGCGGTCACTCACATCATGGGGCACAGGCACAGAAGTAGTCAGGACTGAAAGCTGATGCTGGCTTTTACCTGCCCTTCTAAGCCCCACCACCACGAGGGCTCCTTATTTGTTCACCCTCCTAACCTCTACCTATCCCTTATACGCAATGGAGCCAAGCTCTGAAGCGGCCACCCACTACATGCGGCTCAGGCACACAGGGAGCCAGAATTCAAGGCTGATGCTGGCACTGACTCTCGCTTAGCAGCTCCTGCTCTGCCCCAGCAATACCGGGGCTTTGTGCTTTCTCACCTAGCCTCAACCTATCCCTACACCATCAATGGAGCCAAGCTCAGAAGCGTCCCCTCACATCATGGGGCAGAGGAACAGAAGTAGTCAGGACTGAAAGCTGATTCTGGCATCACCTTTCCTCCTCAGTCCCACCAGCACCAGGGCTCTGAGTTCTCTCACCTAACCTCAACCTACCTTAAACACTCATCAGAGCCAACCTCCGAAGCGGCCACTCACATCATAGGGCTCAGGCACAGAAGTAGCGAGGACTCAAGGCTGATGCTGGCCCTCACCTGCACTCCTCAGCCCCACCACTACCAGGGTTATTTATTTATTCTCCCTCCTAACCTCTAGCTATCCCTTACCCTCAATGGAGCCAAGCTCCGTATCGGCCACCCCCTACGTGCGCCTAGGCACAGAGGGAACAAGAATTCAAGGCTGATGCTGGCACTGAGGCTCGCTTGGCAGCTCCTGCTCTGCCCCAGCAATACCGGGGCTTTGTGCTCTCTCTCCTAGCTTCAACCTATCCCTACACCATCAATGGAGCCAAGCTCAGAAGCGTCCTCTCACATCAGGGGCACAGGCACAGAAGTAGCGAGGACTAAGGCTGATGCTGGCCCTCACCTGCCCTCCTAAGCCCCAACACCACCAGGGCTCCTTATTTGTTCAGCCTCCTAACCTCTACCTATCCCTTACCCTCAACGGAGCTAAGCTCCGAAGCGGCCACCCCCTACATGCGGCTCAGGCACAGAGGGAACCAGAATTCAAGGCTGATGCTGGCACTGACGCTCGCTTGCCACCTCCTGCTCTGCCCCAGCCTGTACACGGGCTTTGTGCTCTCTCACCTAGCCTCAACCTATACCTTACCATCAATGGAGCTAAGCTCTGAAGAGTCCCCTCACATCATGGGGCACAGGCACAGAAGTAGTCCGGACTGAAAGCTGATGCTGGCCGTCACCTTCACTCCTCAGCCCCACCACTACCAAGGTTATTTATTTGTTCATCCTCCTAACCTCTACCTATCCCTTACCCTCAATGCAGCCAAGCTCCGATGCGGCCCCTCACATCATGGGGCACAGGCAAAGAAGTAGTCAGGACTGAAAGCTGATGCTGGCCCTCACCTTTCCTCCTCAATCCCACCAGAACCAGGGCTCTGAATTCTCTCAGCTAACATCAACCTCTCTTTAACACTCATCAGAGCCATGCTCCGAAGCGGTCACTCACATCATGGGGCACAGGCACAGAAGTAGTCAGGACTGAAAACTGATGCTGGCTTTTACCTGCCCTTCTAAGCCCCACCACCACGAGGGCTCCTTATTTGTTCACCCTCCTAACCTCTACCTATCCCTTATACGCAATGGAGCCAAGCTCTGAAGCGGCCACCCACTACATGCGGCTCAGGCACACAGGGAGCCAGAATTCAAGGCTGATGCTGGCACTGACTCTCGCTTAGCAGCTCCTGCTCTGCCCCAGCAATACCGGGGCTTTGTGCTTTCTCACCTAGCCTCAACCTATCCCTACACCATCAATGGAGCCAAGCTCCGAAACGGCCACTCACATCATGGGGCACAGGCAAAGAAGTAGTCCGGACTGAAAGCTGATTCTGGCATCACCTTTCCTCCTCAGTCCCACCAGCACCAGGGCTCTGAGTTCTCTCACCTAACCTCAACCTACCTTAAACACTCATCAGAGCCAACCTCCGAAGCGGCCACTCACATCATAGGGCTCAGGCACAGAAGTAGCGAGGACTCAAGGCTGATGCTGGCCCTCACCTGCACTCCTCAGCCCCACCACTACCAGGGTTATTTATTTATTCTCCCTCCTAACCTCTAGCTATCCCTTACCCTCAATGGAGCCAAGCTCCGTATCGGCCACCCCCTACGTGCGCCTAGGCACAGAGGGAACAAGAATTCAAGGCTGATGCTGGCACTGAGGCTCGCTTGGCAGCTCCTGCTCTGCCCCAGCAATACCGGGGCTTTGTGCTCTCTCTCCTAGCTTCAACCTATCCCTACACCATCAATGGAGCCAAGCTCAGAAGCGTCCTCTCACATCAGGGGCACAGGCACAGAAGTAGCGAGGACTAAGGCTGATGCTGGCCCTCACCTGCCCTCCTAAGCCCCAACACCACCAGGGCTCCTTATTTGTTCAGCCTCCTAACCTCTACCTATCCCTTACCCTCAACGGAGCTAAGCTCCGAAGCGGCCACCCCCTACATGCGGCTCAGGCACAGAGGGAACCAGAATTCAAGGCTGATGCTGGCACTGACGCTCGCTTGCCACCTCCTGCTCTGCCCCAGCCTGTACACGGGCTTTGTGCTCTCTCACCTAGCCTCAACCTATACCTTACCATCAATGGAGCTAAGCTCTGAAGAGTCCCCTCACATCATGGGGCACAGGCACAGAAGTAGTCCGGACTGAAAGCTGATGCTGGCCGTCACCTTCACTCCTCAGCCCCACCACTACCAAGGTTATTTATTTGTTCATCCTCCTAACCTCTACCTATCCCTTACCCTCAATGCAGCCAAGCTCCGATGCGGCCCCTCACATCATGGGGCACAGGCAAAGAAGTAGTCAGGACTGAAAGCTGATGCTGGCCCTCACCTTTCCTCCTCAATCCCACCAGAACCAGGGCTCTGAGTTCTCTCAGCTAACATCAACCTCTCTTTAACACTCATCAGAGCCATGCTCCGAAGCGGTCACTCACATCATGGGGCACAGGCACAGAAGTAGTCCGGACTGAAAGCTGATGCTGGCCCTCACCTTTCCTCCTCAGTCCCACCAGCACCAGGGCTCCTTATTTGTTCAGCCTCCTAACCGCTACCTATCCCTTACCCTCAACGGAGCCAAGCTCCGAAGCGGCCAGCCCCTACATGCGGCTCAGGCACAGAGGGAGCCAGAATTCAAGGCTGATGCTGGCACTGACGCTCGCTTGCCACCTCCTGCTCTGCCCCAGTCTGTACACGGGCTTTGTGTTCACCCTCCTAAACTCAACCTCTCCCTTATCATCAATGGAGCCAAGCTCCGAAACGGCCACTCACATCATGGGGCACAGGCAAAGAAGTAGTCCGGACTGAAAGCTGATGCTGGCATCACCTTTCCTCCTCAGTCCCACCAGCACCAGGGCTCTGAGTTCTCTCACCTAACCTCAACCTACCTTAAACACTCATCAGAGCCAACCTCCGAAGCGGCCACTCACATCATAGGGCTCAGGCACAGAAGTAGCGAGGACTCAAGGCTGATGCTGGCCCTCACCTGCACTCCTCAGCCCCACCACTACCAGGGTTATTTATTTATTCTCCATCCTAACCTCTAGCTATCCCTTACCCTCAATTTAGCCAAGCTCCGTATCGGCCACCCCCTACGTGCGGCTCAGGCACAGAGGGAACCAGAGTTCAAGGCTGATGCTGGCACTGCCTCTCGCTTGGCAGCTCCTGCTCTGCCCCAGCAATACCGGGGCTTTGTGCTCTCTCTCCTAGCTTCAACCTATCCCTACACCATCAATGGAGCCAAGCTCAGAAGCGTCCTCTCACATCAGGGGCACAGGCACAGAAGTAGCGAGGACTAAGGCTGATGCTGGCCCTCACCTGCCCTCCTAAGCCCCAACACCACCAGGGCTCCTTATTTGTTCAGCCTCCTAACCTCTACCTATCCCTTACCCTCAACGGAGCTAAGCTCCGAAGCGGCCACCCCCTACATGCGGCTCAGGCACAGAGGGAACCAGAATTCAAGGCTGATGCTGGCACTGACGCTCGCTTGCCACCTCCTGCTCTGCCCCAGCCTGTACACGGGCTTTGTGCTCTCTCACCTAGCCTCAACCTATACCTTACCATCAATGGAGCTAAGCTCTGAAGAGTCCCCTCAAATCATGGGGCACAGGCACAGAAGTAGTCAGGACTGAAAGCTGATGCTGGCCGTCACCTTCACTCCTCAGCCCCACCACTACCAAGGTTATTTATTTGTTCATCCTCCTAACCTCTACCTATCCCTTACCCTCAATGCAGCCAAGCTCCGATGCGGCCACTCACATCATGGGGCACAGGCAAAGAAGTAGTCAGGACTGAAAGCTGATGCTGGCCCTCACCTTTCCTCCTCAATCCCACCAGAACCAGGGCTCTGAGTTCTCTCAGCTAACATCAACCTCTCTTTAACACTCATCAGAGCCATGCTCCGAAGCGGTCACTCACATCATGGGCCACAGGCACAGAAGTAGTCCGGACTGAAAGCTGATGCTGGCCCTCACCTTTCCTCCTCAGTCCCACCAGCACCAGGGCTCCTTATTTGTTCAGCCTCCTAACCTCTACCTATCCCTTACCCTCAACGGAGCTAAGCTCCGAAGCGGCCAGCCCCTACATGCGGCTCAGGCACAGAGGGAGCCAGAATTCAAGGCTGATGCTGGCACTGACGCTCGCTTGCCACCTCCTGCTCTGCCCCAGTCTGTACACGGGCTTTGTGTTCACCCTCCTAAACTCAACCTCTCCCTTATCATCAATGGAGCCAAGCTCCGAAACGGCCACTCACATCATGGGGCACAGGCAAAGAAGTAGTCCGGACTGAAAGCTGATGCTGGCATCACCTTTCCTCCTCAGTCCCACCAGCACCAGGGCTCTGAGTTCTCTCACCTAACCTCAACCTACCTTAAACACTCATCAGAGCCAACCTCCGAAGCGGCCACTCACATCATAGGGCTCAGGCACAGAAGTAGCGAGGACTCAAGGCTGATACTGGCCCTCACCTGCACTCCTCAGCCCCACCACTACCAGGGTTATTTATTTATTCTCCCTCCTAACCTCTAGCTATCCCTTACCGTCAATGGAGTCAAGCTCCGTAGCGGCCACCCCCTACATGCGGCTCAGGCACAGAGGGAGCCAGTATTCAAGGCTGATGCTGGCACTGACTCTCGCTTAGCAGCTCCTGCTCTGCCCCAGCAATACCGGGGCTTTTTGCTTTCTCACCTAGTCTCAACCTATCCCTACACCATCAATGGAGCCAAGCTCAGAAGCGTCCCCTCACATCATAGGCCACAGGCACAGAAGTAGTCCGGACTGAAAGCTGATGCTGGCCGTCACCTTCACTCCTCAGTCCCACCACTACCAAGGTTATTTATTTGTTCATCCTCCTAACCTCTACCTATCCCTTACCCTCAATGCAGCCAAGCTCCGATGCGGCTCCTCACATCATGGGGCACAGGCAAAGAAGTAGTCAGGACTGAAAGCTGATGCTGGCCCCCACCTTCCCTCCTCAATCCCACCAGAACCAAGGCTCTGAGTTCTCTCAGCTAACATCAACCTCTCTTTAACACTCATCAGAGCCATGCTCCGAAGCGGTCACTCACATCATGGGGCACAGGCACAGAAGTAGTCAGGACTGAAAGCTGATGCTGGCTTTTACCTGCCCTCCTAAGCCCCACCACCACGAGGGCTCCTTATTTGTTCACCCTCCTAACCTCTACCTATCCCTTATACGCAATGGAGCCAAGCTCTGAAGCGGCCACCCACTACATGCGGCTCAGGCACACAGGGAGCCAGAATTCAAGGCTGATGCTGGCACTGACTCTCGCTTAGCAGCTCCTGCTCTGCCCCAGCAATACCGGGGCTTTGTGCTTTCTCACCTAGCCTCAACCTATCCCTACACCATCAATGGAGCCAAGCTCAGAAGCGTCCCCTCACATCATGGGGCAGAGGAACAGAAGTAGTCAGGACTGAAAGCTGATTCTGGCATCACCTTTCCTCCTCAGTCCCACCAGCACCAGGGCTCTGAGTTCTCTCACCTAACCTCAACCTACCTTAAACACTCATCAGAGCCAAGCTCCGAAGCGGCCACTCACATCATAGGGCTCAGGCACAGAAGTAGCGAGGACTCAAGGCTGATGCTGGCCCTCACCTGCACTCCTCAGCCCCACCACTACCAGGGTTATTTATTTATTCTCCCTCCTAACCTCTAGCTATCCCTTACCCTCAATGGAGCCAAGCTCCGTATCGGCCACCCCCTACGTGCGGCTCAGGCACAGAGGGAACCAGAGTTCAAGGCTGATGCTGGCACTGACTCTCGCTTGGCAGCTCCTGCTCTGCCCCAGCAATACCGGGGCTTTGTGCTCTCTCTCCTAGCTTCAACCTATCCCTACACCATCAGTGGAGCCAAGCTCAGAAGCGTCCTCTCACATCAGGGGCACAGGCACAGAAGTAGCGAGGACTAAGGCTGATGCTGGCCCTCACAAGCCCCAACACCACCAGGGCTCCTTATTTGTTCAGCCTCCTAACCTCTACCTATCCCTTACCCTCAACGGAGCTAAGCTCCGAAGCGGCCACCCCCTACATGCGGCTCAGGCACAGAGGGAACCAGAATTCAAGGCTGATGCTGGCACTGACGCTCGCTTGCCACCTCCTGCTCTGCCCCAGCCTGTACACGGGCTTTGTGCTCTCTCACCTAGCCTCAACCTATACCTTACCATCAATGGAGCTAAGCTCTGAAGAGTCCCCTCACATCATGGGGCACAGGCACAGAAGTAGTCCGGACTGAAAGCTGATGCTGGCCGTCACCTTCACTCCTCAGCCCCACCACTACCAAGGTTATTTATTTGTTCATCCTCCTAACCTCTACCTATCCCTTACCCTCAATGCAGCCAAGCTCCCATGCGGCCCCTCACATCATGGGGCACAGGCAAAGAAGTAGTCAGGACTGAAAGCTGATGCTGGCCCTCACCTTTCCTCCTCAATCCCACCAGAACCAGGGCTCTGAGTTCTCTCAGCTAACATCAACCTCTCTTTAACACTCATCAGAGCCATGCTCCGAAGCGGTCACTCACATCATGGGGCACAGGCACAGAAGTAGTCCGGACTGAAAGCTGATGCTGGCCCTCACCTTTCCTCCTCAGTCCCACCAGCACCAGGGCTCCTTATTTGTTCAGCCTCCTAACCTCTACCTATCCCTTACCCTCAACGGAGCCAAGCTCCGAAGCGGCCAGCCCCTACATGCGGCTCAGGCACAGAGGGAGCCAGAATTCAAGGCTGATGCTGGCACTGACGCTCGCTTGCCACCTCCTGCTCTGCCCCAGTCTGTACACGGCCTTTGTGTTCACCCTCCTAAACTCAACCTCTCCCTTATCCTCAATGGAGCCAAGCTCCGAAACGGCCACTCACATCATGGGGCACAGGCAAAGAAGTAGTCCGGACTGAAAGCTGATGCTGGCATCACCTTTCCTCCTCAGTCCCACCAGCACCAGGGCTCTGAGTTCTCTCACCTAACCTCAACCTACCTTAAACACTCATCAGAGCCAAGCTCCGAAGCGGCCACTCACATCATAGGGCTCAGGCACAGAAGTAGCGAGGACTCAAGGCTGATACTGGCCCTCACCTGCACTCCTCAGCCCCACCACTACCAGGGTTATTTATTTATTCTCCCTCCTAACCTCTACCTATCCCTTACCGTCAATGGAGTCAAGCTCCGTAGCGGCCACCCCCTACATGCGGCTCAGGCACAGAGGGAGCCAGTATTCAAGGCTGATGCTGGCACTGACTCTCGCTTAGCAGCTCCTGCTCTGCCCCAGCAATACCGGGGCTTTTTGCTTTCTCACCTAGTCTCAACCTATCCCTACACCATCAATGGAGCCAAGCTCAGAAGCGTCCCCTCACATCATAGGCCACAGGCACAGAAGTAGTCCGGACTGAAAGCTGATGCTGGCCGTCACCTTCACTCCTCAGTCCCACCACTACCAAGGTTATTTATTTGTTCATCCTCCTAACCTCTACCTATCCCTTACCCTCAATGCAGCCAATCTCCGATGCGGCTCCTCACATCATGGGGCACAGGCAAAGAAGTAGTCAGGACTGAAAGCTGATGCTGGCCCCCACCTTCCCTCCTCAATCCCACCAGAACCAGGGCTCTGAGTTCTCTCAGCTAACATCAACCTCTCTTTAACACTCATCAGAGCCATGCTCCGAAGCGGTCACTCACATCATGGGGCACAGGCACAGAAGTAGTCAGGACTGAAAACTGATGCTGGCTTTTACCTGCCCTTCTAAGCCCCACCACCACGAGGGCTCCTTATTTGTTCACCCTCCTAACCTCTACCTATCCCTTATACGCAATGGAGCCAAGCTCTGAAGCGGCCACCCACTACATGCGGCTCAGGCACACAGGGAGCCAGAATTCAAGGCTGATGCTGGCACTGACTCTCGCTTAGCAGCTCCTGCTCTGCCCCAGCAATACCGGGGCTTTGTGCTTTCTCACCTAGCCTCAACCTATCCCTACACCATCAATGGAGCCAAGCTCAGAAGCGTCCCCTCACATCATGGGGCAGAGGAACAGAAGTAGTCAGGACTGAAAGCTGATTCTGGCATCACCTTTCCTCCTCAGTCCCACCAGCACCAGGGCTCTGAGTTCTCTCACCTAACCTCAACCTACCTTAAACACTCATCAGAGCCAACCTCCGAAGCGGCCACTCACATCATAGGGCTCAGGCACAGAAGTAGCGAGGACTCAAGGCTGATGCTGGCCCTCACCTGCACTCCTCAGCCCCACCACTACCAGGGTTATTTATTTATTCTCCCTCCTAACCTCTAGCTATCCCTTACCCTCAATGGAGCCAAGCTCCGTATCGGCCACCCCCTACGTGCGCCTAGGCACAGAGGGAACAAGAATTCAAGGCTGATGCTGGCACTGAGGCTCGCTTGGCAGCTCCTGCTCTGCCCCAGCAATACCGGGGCTTTGTGCTCTCTCTCCTAGCTTCAACCTATCCCTACACCATCAATGGAGGCAAGCTCAGAAGCGTCCTCTCACATCAGGGGCACAGGCACAGAAGTAGCGAGGACTAAGGCTGATGCTGGCCCTCACCTGCCCTCCTAAGCCCCAACACCACCAGGGCTCCTTATTTGTTCAGCCTCCTAACCTCTACCTATCCCTTACCCTCAACGGAGCTAAGCTCCGAAGCGGCCACCCCCTACATGCGGCTCAGGCACAGAGGGAACCAGAATTCAAGGCTGATGCTGGCACTGACGCTCGCTTGCCACCTCCTGCTCTGCCCCAGCCTGTACACGGGCTTTGTGCTCTCTCACCTAGCCTCAACCTATACCTTACCATCAATGGAGCTAAGCTCTGAAGAGTCCCCTCACATCATGGGGCACAGGCACAGAAGTAGTCCGGACTGAAAGCTGATGCTGGCCGTCACCTTCACTCCTCAGCCCCACCACTACCAAGGTTATTTATTTGTTCATCCTCCTAACCTCTACCTATCCCTTACCCTCAATGCAGCCAAGCTCCGATGCGGCCCCTCACATCATGGGGCACAGGCAAAGAAGTAGTCAGGACTGAAAGCTGATGCTGGCCCTCACCTTTCCTCCTCAATCCCACCAGAACCAGGGCTCTGAGTTCTCTCAGCTAACATCAACCTCTCTTTAACACTCATCAGAGCCATGCTCCGAAGCGGTCACTCACATCATGGGGCACAGGCACAGAAGTAGTCCGGACTGAAAGCTGATGCTGGCCCTCACCTTTCCTCCTCAGTCCCACCAGCACCAGGGCTCCTTATTTGTTCAGCCTCCTAACCTCTACCTATCCCTTACCCTCAACGGAGCCAAGCTCCGAAGCGGCCAGCCCCTACATGCGGCTCAGGCACAGAGGGAGCCAGAATTCAAGGCTGATGCTGGCACTGACGCTCGCTTGCCACCTCCTGCTCTGCCCCAGTCTGTACACGGGCTTTGTGTTCACCCTCCTAAACTCAACCTCTCCCTTATCATCAATGGAGCCAAGCTCCGAAACGGCCACTCACATCATGGGGCACAGGCAAAGAAGTAGTCCGGACTGAAAGCTGATGCTGGCATCACCTTTCCTCCTCAGTCCCACCAGCACCAGGGCTCTGAGTTCTCTCACCTAACCTCAACCTACCTTAAACACTCATCAGAGCCAACCTCCGAAGCGGCCACTCACATCATAGGGCTCAGGCACAGAAGTAGCGAGGACTCAAGGCTGATGCTGGCCCTCACCTGCACTCCTCAGCCCCACCACTACCAGGGTTATTTATTTATTCTCCCTCCTAACCTCTAGCTATCCCTTACCCTCAATTTAGCCAAGCTCCGTATCGGCCACCCCCTACGTGCGGCTCAGGCACAGAGGGAACCAGAGTTCAAGGCTGATGCTGGCACTGCCTCTCGCTTGGCAGCTCCTGCTCTGCCCCAGCAATACCGGGGCTTTGTGCTCTCTCTCCTAGCTTCAACCTATCCCTACACCATCAATGGAGCCAAGCTCAGAAGCGTCCTCTCACATCAGGGGCACAGGCACAGAAGTAGCGAGGACTAAGGCTGATGCTGGCCCTCACCTGCCCTCCTAAGCCCCAACACCACCAGGGCTCCTTATTTGTTCAGCCTCCTAACCTCTACCTATCCCTTACCCTCAACGGAGCTAAGCTCCGAAGCGGCCACCCCCTACATGCGGCTCAGGCACAGAGGGAACCAGAATTCAAGGCTGATGCTGGCACTGACGCTCGCTTGCCACCTCCTGCTCTGCCCCAGCCTGTACACGGGCTTTGTGCTCTCTCACCTAGCCTCAACCTACACCTTACCATCAATGGAGCTAAGCTCTGAAGAGTCCCCTCACATCATGGGGCACAGGCACAGAAGTAGTCCGGACTGAAAGCTGATGCTGGCCGTCACCTTCACTCCTCAGCCCCACCACTACCAAGGTTATTTATTTGTTCATCCTCCTAACCTCTACCTATCCCTTACCCTCAATGCAGCCAAGCTCCGATGCGGCCCCTCACATCATGGGGCACAGGCAAAGAAGTAGTCAGGACTGAAAGCTGATGCTGGCCCTCACCTTTCCTCCTCAATCCCACCAGAACCAAGGCTCTGAGTTCTCTCAGCTAACATCAACCTCTCTTTAATACTCATCAGAGCCATGCTCCGAAGCGGTCACTCACATCATGGGCCACAGGCACAGAAGTAGTCCGGACTGAAAGCTGATGCTGGCCCTCACCTTTCCTCCTCAGTCCCACCAGCACCAGGGCTCCTTATTTGTTCAGCCTCCTAACCTCTACCTATCCCTTACCCTCAACGGAGCCAAGCTCCGAAGCGGCCAGCCCCTACATGCGGCTCAGGCACAGAGGGAGCCAGAATTCAAGGCTGATGCTGGCACTGACGCTCGCTTGCCACCTCCTGCTCTGCCCCAGTCTGTACACGGGCTTTGTGTTCACCCTCCTAAACTCAACCTCTCCCTTATCATCAATGGAGCCAAGCTCCGAAACGGCCACTCACATCATGGGGCACAGGCAAAGAAGTAGTCCGGACTGAAAGCTGATGCTGGCATCACCTTTCCTCCTCAGTCCCACCAGCACCAGGGCTCTGAGTTCTCTCACCTAACCTCAACCTACCTTAAACACTCATCAGAGCCAAGCTCCGAAGCGGCCACTCACATCATAGGGCTCAGGCACAGAAGTAGCGAGGACTCAAGGCTGATACTGGCCCTCACCTGCACTCCTCAGCCCCACCACTACCAGGGTTATTTATTTATTCTCCCTCCTAACCTCTAGCTATCCCTTACCGTCAATGGAGTCAAGCTCCGTAGCGGCCACCCCCTACATGCGGCTCAGGCACAGAGGGAGCCAGTATTCAAGGCTGATGCTGGCACTGACTCTCGCTTAGCAGCTCCTGCTCTGCCCCAGCAATACCGGGGCTTTTTGCTTTCTCACCTAGTCTCAACCTATCCCTACACCATCAATGGAGCCAAGCTCAGAAGCGTCCCCTCACATCATAGGCCACAGGCACAGAAGTAGTCCGGACTGAAAGCTGATGCTGGCCGTCACCTTCACTCCTCAGTCCCACCACTACCAAGGTTATTTATTTGTTCATCCTCCTAACCTCTACCTATCCCTTACCCTCAATGCAGCCAATCTCCGATGCGGCTCCTCACATCATGGGGCACAGGCAAAGAAGTAGTCAGGACTGAAAGCTGATGCTGGCCCCCACCTTCCCTCCTCAATCCCACCAGAACCAGGGCTCTGAGTTCTCTCAGCTAACATCAACCTCTCTTTAACACTCATCAGAGCCATGCTCCGAAGCGGTCACTCACATCATGGGGCACAGGCACAGAAGTAGTCAGGACTGAAAGCTGATGCTGGCTTTTACCTGCCCTTCTAAGCCCCACCACCACGAGGGCTCCTTATTTGTTCACCCTCCTAACCTCTACCTATCCCTTATACGCAATGGAGCCAAGCTCTGAAGCGGCCACCCACTACATGCGGCTCAGGCACACAGGGAGCCAGAATTCAAGGCTGATGCTGGCACTGACTCTCGCTTAGCAGCTCCTGCTCTGCCCCAGCAATACCGGGGCTTTGTGCTTTCTCACCTAGCCTCAACCTATCCCTACACCATCAATGGAGCCAAGCTCAGAAGCGTCCCCTCACATCATGGGGCAGAGGAACAGAAGTAGTCAGGACTGAAAGCTGATTCTGGCATCACCTTTCCTCCTCAGTCCCACCAGCACCAGGGCTCTGAGTTCTCTCACCTAACCTCAACCTACCTTAAACACTCATCAGAGCCAACCTCCGAAGCGGCCACTCACATCATAGGGCTCAGGCACAGAAGTAGCGAGGACTCAAGGCTGATGCTGGCCCTCACCTGCACTCCTCAGCCCCACCACTACCAGGGTTATTTATTTATTCTCCCTCCTAACCTCTAGCTATCCCTTACCCTCAATGGAGCCAAGCTCCGTATCGGCCACCCCCTACGTGCGCCTAGGCACAGAGGGAACAAGAATTCAAGGCTGATGCTGGCACTGAGGCTCGCTTGGCAGCTCCTGCTCTGCCCCAGCAATACCGGGGCTTTGTGCTCTCTCTCCTAGCTTCAACCTATCCCTACACCATCAATGGAGCCAAGCTCAGAAGCGTCCTCTCACATCAGGGGCACAGGCACAGAAGTAGCGAGGACTAAGGCTGATGCTGGCCCTCACCTGCCCTCCTAAGCCCCAACACCACCAGGGCTCCTTATTTGTTCAGCCTCCTAACCTCTACCTATCCCTTACCCTCAACGGAGCTAAGCTCCGAAGCGGCCACCCCCTACATGCGGCTCAGGCACAGAGGGAACCAGAATTCAAGGCTGATGCTGGCACTGACGCTCGCTTGCCACCTCCTGCTCTGCCCCAGCCTGTACACGGGCTTTGTGCTCTCTCACCTAGCCTCAACCTATACCTTACCATCAATGGAGCTAAGCTCTGAAGAGTCCCCTCACATCATGGGGCACAGGCACAGAAGTAGTCCGGACTGAAAGCTGATGCTGGCCGTCACCTTCACTCCTCAGCCCCACCACTACCAAGGTTATTTATTTGTTCATCCTCCTAACCTCTACCTATCCCTTACCCTCAATGCAGCCAAGCTCCGATGCGGCCCCTCACATCATGGGGCACAGGCAAAGAAGTAGTCAGGACTGAAAGCTGATGCTGGCCCTCACCTTTCCTCCTCAATCCCACCAGAACCAGGGCTCTGAATTCTCTCAGCTAACATCAACCTCTCTTTAACACTCATCAGAGCCATGCTCCGAAGCGGTCACTCACATCATGGGGCACAGGCACAGAAGTAGTCAGGACTGAAAACTGATGCTGGCTTTTACCTGCCCTTCTAAGCCCCACCACCACGAGGGCTCCTTATTTGTTCACCCTCCTAACCTCTACCTATCCCTTATACGCAATGGAGCCAAGCTCTGAAGCGGCCACCCACTACATGCGGCTCAGGCACACAGGGAGCCAGAATTCAAGGCTGATGCTGGCACTGACTCTCGCTTAGCAGCTCCTGCTCTGCCCCAGCAATACCGGGGCTTTGTGCTTTCTCACCTAGCCTCAACCTATCCCTACACCATCAATGGAGCCAAGCTCCGAAACGGCCACTCACATCATGGGGCACAGGCAAAGAAGTAGTCCGGACTGAAAGCTGATTCTGGCATCACCTTTCCTCCTCAGTCCCACCAGCACCAGGGCTCTGAGTTCTCTCACCTAACCTCAACCTACCTTAAACACTCATCAGAGCCAACCTCCGAAGCGGCCACTCACATCATAGGGCTCAGGCACAGAAGTAGCGAGGACTCAAGGCTGATGCTGGCCCTCACCTGCACTCCTCAGCCCCACCACTACCAGGGTTATTTATTTATTCTCCCTCCTAACCTCTAGCTATCCCTTACCCTCAATGGAGCCAAGCTCCGTATCGGCCACCCCCTACGTGCGCCTAGGCACAGAGGGAACAAGAATTCAAGGCTGATGCTGGCACTGAGGCTCGCTTGGCAGCTCCTGCTCTGCCCCAGCAATACCGGGGCTTTGTGCTCTCTCTCCTAGCTTCAACCTATCCCTACACCATCAATGGAGCCAAGCTCAGAAGCGTCCTCTCACATCAGGGGCACAGGCACAGAAGTAGCGAGGACTAAGGCTGATGCTGGCCCTCACCTGCCCTCCTAAGCCCCAACACCACCAGGGCTCCTTATTTGTTCAGCCTCCTAACCTCTACCTATCCCTTACCCTCAACGGAGCTAAGCTCCGAAGCGGCCACCCCCTACATGCGGCTCAGGCACAGAGGGAACCAGAATTCAAGGCTGATGCTGGCACTGACGCTCGCTTGCCACCTCCTGCTCTGCCCCAGCCTGTACACGGGCTTTGTGCTCTCTCACCTAGCCTCAACCTATACCTTACCATCAATGGAGCTAAGCTCTGAAGAGTCCCCTCACATCATGGGGCACAGGCACAGAAGTAGTCCGGACTGAAAGCTGATGCTGGCCGTCACCTTCACTCCTCAGCCCCACCACTACCAAGGTTATTTATTTGTTCATCCTCCTAACCTCTACCTATCCCTTACCCTCAATGCAGCCAAGCTCCGATGCGGCCCCTCACATCATGGGGCACAGGCAAAGAAGTAGTCAGGACTGAAAGCTGATGCTGGCCCTCACCTTTCCTCCTCAATCCCACCAGAACCAGGGCTCTGAGTTCTCTCAGCTAACATCAACCTCTCTTTAACACTCATCAGAGCCATGCTCCGAAGCGGTCACTCACATCATGGGGCACAGGCACAGAAGTAGTCCGGACTGAAAGCTGATGCTGGCCCTCACCTTTCCTCCTCAGTCCCACCAGCACCAGGGCTCCTTATTTGTTCAGCCTCCTAACCGCTACCTATCCCTTACCCTCAACGGAGCCAAGCTCCGAAGCGGCCAGCCCCTACATGCGGCTCAGGCACAGAGGGAGCCAGAATTCAAGGCTGATGCTGGCACTGACGCTCGCTTGCCACCTCCTGCTCTGCCCCAGTCTGTACACGGGCTTTGTGTTCACCCTCCTAAACTCAACCTCTCCCTTATCATCAATGGAGCCAAGCTCCGAAACGGCCACTCACATCATGGGGCACAGGCAAAGAAGTAGTCCGGACTGAAAGCTGATGCTGGCATCACCTTTCCTCCTCAGTCCCACCAGCACCAGGGCTCTGAGTTCTCTCACCTAACCTCAACCTACCTTAAACACTCATCAGAGCCAACCTCCGAAGCGGCCACTCACATCATAGGGCTCAGGCACAGAAGTAGCGAGGACTCAAGGCTGATGCTGGCCCTCACCTGCACTCCTCAGCCCCACCACTACCAGGGTTATTTATTTATTCTCCATCCTAACCTCTAGCTATCCCTTACCCTCAATTTAGCCAAGCTCCGTATCGGCCACCCCCTACGTGCGGCTCAGGCACAGAGGGAACCAGAGTTCAAGGCTGATGCTGGCACTGCCTCTCGCTTGGCAGCTCCTGCTCTGCCCCAGCAATACCGGGGCTTTGTGCTCTCTCTCCTAGCTTCAACCTATCCCTACACCATCAATGGAGCCAAGCTCAGAAGCGTCCTCTCACATCAGGGGCACAGGCACAGAAGTAGCGAGGACTAAGGCTGATGCTGGCCCTCACCTGCCCTCCTAAGCCCCAACACCACCAGGGCTCCTTATTTGTTCAGCCTCCTAACCTCTACCTATCCCTTACCCTCAACGGAGCTAAGCTCCGAAGCGGCCACCCCCTACATGCGGCTCAGGCACAGAGGGAACCAGAATTCAAGGCTGATGCTGGCACTGACGCTCGCTTGCCACCTCCTGCTCTGCCCCAGCCTTTACACGGGCTTTGTGCTCTCTCACCTAGCCTCAACCTATACCTTACCATCAATGGAGCTAAGCTCTGAAGAGTCCCCTCAAATCATGGGGCACAGGCACAGAAGTAGTCAGGACTGAAAGCTGATGCTGGCCGTCACCTTCACTCCTCAGCCCCACCACTACCAAGGTTATTTATTTGTTCATCCTCCTAACTTCTACCTATCCCTTACCCTCAATGCAGCCAAGCTCCGATGCGGCCACTCACATCATGGGGCACAGGCAAAGAAGTAGTCAGGACTGAAAGCTGATGCTGGCCCTCACCTTTCCTCCTCAATCCCACCAGAACCAGGGCTCTGAGTTCTCTCAGCTAACATCAACCTCTCTTTAACACTCATCAGAGCCATGCTCCGAAGCGGTCACTCACATCATGGGCCACAGGCACAGAAGTAGTCCGGACTGAAAGCTGATGCTGGCCCTCACCTTTCCTCCTCAGTCCCACCAGCACCAGGGCTCCTTATTTGTTCAGCCTCCTAACCTCTACCTATCCCTTACCCTCAACGGAGCTAAGCTCCGAAGCGGCCAGCCCCTACATGCGGCTCAGGCACAGAGGGAGCCAGAATTCAAGGCTGATGCTGGCACTGACGCTCGCTTGCCACCTCCTGCTCTGCCCCAGTCTGTACACGGGCTTTGTGTTCACCCTCCTAAACTCAACCTCTCCCTTATCATCAATGGAGCCAAGCTCCGAAACGGCCACTCACATCATGGGGCACAGGCAAAGAAGTAGTCCGGACTGAAAGCTGATGCTGGCATCACCTTTCCTCCTCAGTCCCACCAGCACCAGGGCTCTGAGTTCTCTCACCTAACCTCAACCTACCTTAAACACTCATCAGAGCCAACCTCCGAAGCGGCCACTCACATCATAGGGCTCAGGCACAGAAGTAGCGAGGACTCAAGGCTGATACTGGCCCTCACCTGCACTCCTCAGCCCCACCACTACCAGGGTTATTTATTTATTCTCCCTCCTAACCTCTAGCTATCCCTTACCGTCAATGGAGTCAAGCTCCGTAGCGGCCACCCCCTACATGCGGCTCAGGCACAGAGGGAGCCAGTATTCAAGGCTGATGCTGGCACTGACTCTCGCTTAGCAGCTCCTGCTCTGCCCCAGCAATACCGGGGCTTTTTGCTTTCTCACCTAGTCTCAACCTATCCCTACACCATCAATGGAGCCAAGCTCAGAAGCGTCCCCTCACATCATAGGCCACAGGCACAGAAGTAGTCCGGACTGAAAGCTGATGCTGGCCGTCACCTTCACTCCTCAGTCCCACCACTACCAAGGTTATTTATTTGTTCATCCTCCTAACCTCTACCTATCCCTTACCCTCAATGCAGCCAAGCTCCGATGCGGCTCCTCACATCATGGGGCACAGGCAAAGAAGTAGTCAGGACTGAAAGCTGATGCTGGCCCCCACCTTCCCTCCTCAATCCCACCAGAACCAAGGCTCTGAGTTCTCTCAGCTAACATCAACCTCTCTTTAACACTCATCAGAGCCATGCTCCGAAGCGGTCACTCACATCATGGGGCACAGGCACAGAAGTAGTCAGGACTGAAAGCTGATGCTGGCTTTTACCTGCCCTCCTAAGCCCCACCACCACGAGGGCTCCTTATTTGTTCACCCTCCTAACCTCTACCTATCCCTTATACGCAATGGAGCCAAGCTCTGAAGCGGCCACCCACTACATGCGGCTCAGGCACACAGGGAGCCAGAATTCAAGGCTGATGCTGGCACTGACTCTCGCTTAGCAGCTCCTGCTCTGCCCCAGCAATACCGGGGCTTTGTGCTTTCTCACCTAGCCTCAACCTATCCCTACACCATCAATGGAGCCAAGCTCAGAAGCGTCCCCTCACATCATGGGGCAGAGGAACAGAAGTAGTCAGGACTGAAAGCTGATTCTGGCATCACCTTTCCTCCTCAGTCCCACCAGCACCAGGGCTCTGAGTTCTCTCACCTAACCTCAACCTACCTTAAACACTCATCAGAGCCAAGCTCCGAAGCGGCCACTCACATCATAGGGCTCAGGCACAGAAGTAGCGAGGACTCAAGGCTGATGCTGGCCCTCACCTGCACTCCTCAGCCCCACCACTACCAGGGTTATTTATTTATTCTCCCTCCTAACCTCTAGCTATCCCTTACCCTCAATGGAGCCAAGCTCCGTATCGGCCACCCCCTACGTGCGGCTCAGGCACAGAGGGAACCAGAGTTCAAGGCTGATGCTGGCACTGACTCTCGCTTGGCAGCTCCTGCTCTGCCCCAGCAATACCGGGGCTTTGTGCTCTCTCTCCTAGCTTCAACCTATCCCTACACCATCAGTGGAGCCAAGCTCAGAAGCGTCCTCTCACATCAGGGGCACAGGCACAGAAGTAGCGAGGACTAAGGCTGATGCTGGCCCTCACAAGCCCCAACACCACCAGGGCTCCTTATTTGTTCAGCCTCCTAACCTCTACCTATCCCTTACCCTCAACGGAGCTAAGCTCCGAAGCGGCCACCCCCTACATGCGGCTCAGGCACAGAGGGAACCAGAATTCAAGGCTGATGCTGGCACTGACGCTCGCTTGCCACCTCCTGCTCTGCCCCAGCCTGTACACGGGCTTTGTGCTCTCTCACCTAGCCTCAACCTATACCTTACCATCAATGGAGCTAAGCTCTGAAGAGTCCCCTCACATCATGGGGCACAGGCACAGAAGTAGTCCGGACTGAAAGCTGATGCTGGCCGTCACCTTCACTCCTCAGCCCCACCACTACCAAGGTTATTTATTTGTTCATCCTCCTAACCTCTACCTATCCCTTACCCTCAATGCAGCCAAGCTCCCATGCGGCCCCTCACATCATGGGGCACAGGCAAAGAAGTAGTCAGGACTGAAAGCTGATGCTGGCCCTCACCTTTCCTCCTCAATCCCACCAGAACCAGGGCTCTGAGTTCTCTCAGCTAACATCAACCTCTCTTTAACACTCATCAGAGCCATGCTCCGAAGCGGTCACTCACATCATGGGGCACAGGCACAGAAGTAGTCCGGACTGAAAGCTGATGCTGGCCCTCACCTTTCCTCCTCAGTCCCACCAGCACCAGGGCTCCTTATTTGTTCAGCCTCCTAACCTCTACCTATCCCTTACCCTCAACGGAGCCAAGCTCCGAAGCGGCCAGCCCCTACATGCGGCTCAGGCACAGAGGGAGCCAGAATTCAAGGCTGATGCTGGCACTGACGCTCGCTTGCCACCTCCTGCTCTGCCCCAGTCTGTACACGGCCTTTGTGTTCACCCTCCTAAACTCAACCTCTCCCTTATCCTCAATGGAGCCAAGCTCCGAAACGGCCACTCACATCATGGGGCACAGGCAAAGAAGTAGTCCGGACTGAAAGCTGATGCTGGCATCACCTTTCCTCCTCAGTCCCACCAGCACCAGGGCTCTGAGTTCTCTCACCTAACCTCAACCTACCTTAAACACTCATCAGAGCCAAGCTCCGAAGCGGCCACTCACATCATAGGGCTCAGGCACAGAAGTAGCGAGGACTCAAGGCTGATACTGGCCCTCACCTGCACTCCTCAGCCCCACCACTACCAGGGTTATTTATTTATTCTCCCTCCTAACCTCTACCTATCCCTTACCGTCAATGGAGTCAAGCTCCGTAGCGGCCACCCCCTACATGCGGCTCAGGCACAGAGGGAGCCAGTATTCAAGGCTGATGCTGGCACTGACTCTCGCTTAGCAGCTCCTGCTCTGCCCCAGCAATACCGGGGCTTTTTGCTTTCTCACCTAGTCTCAACCTATCCCTACACCATCAATGGAGCCAAGCTCAGAAGCGTCCCCTCACATCATAGGCCACAGGCACAGAAGTAGTCCGGACTGAAAGCTGATGCTGGCCGTCACCTTCACTCCTCAGTCCCACCACTACCAAGGTTATTTATTTGTTCATCCTCCTAACCTCTACCTATCCCTTACCCTCAATGCAGCCAATCTCCGATGCGGCTCCTCACATCATGGGGCACAGGCAAAGAAGTAGTCAGGACTGAAAGCTGATGCTGGCCCCCACCTTCCCTCCTCAATCCCACCAGAACCAGGGCTCTGAGTTCTCTCAGCTAACATCAACCTCTCTTTAACACTCATCAGAGCCATGCTCCGAAGCGGTCACTCACATCATGGGGCACAGGCACAGAAGTAGTCAGGACTGAAAACTGATGCTGGCTTTTACCTGCCCTTCTAAGCCCCACCACCACGAGGGCTCCTTATTTGTTCACCCTCCTAACCTCTACCTATCCCTTATACGCAATGGAGCCAAGCTCTGAAGCGGCCACCCACTACATGCGGCTCAGGCACACAGGGAGCCAGAATTCAAGGCTGATGCTGGCACTGACTCTCGCTTAGCAGCTCCTGCTCTGCCCCAGCAATACCGGGGCTTTGTGCTTTCTCACCTAGCCTCAACCTATCCCTACACCATCAATGGAGCCAAGCTCAGAAGCGTCCCCTCACATCATGGGGCAGAGGAACAGAAGTAGTCAGGACTGAAAGCTGATTCTGGCATCACCTTTCCTCCTCAGTCCCACCAGCACCAGGGCTCTGAGTTCTCTCACCTAACCTCAACCTACCTTAAACACTCATCAGAGCCAAGCTCCGAAGCGGCCACTCACATCATAGGGCTCAGGCACAGAAGTAGCGAGGACTCAAGGCTGATGCTGGCCCTCACCTGCACTCCTCAGCCCCACCACTACCAGGGTTATTTATTTATTCTCCCTCCTAACCTCTAGCTATCCCTTACCCTCAATGGAGCCAAGCTCCGTATCGGCCACCCCCTACGTGCGCCTAGGCACAGAGGGAACAAGAATTCAAGGCTGATGCTGGCACTGAGGCTCGCTTGGCAGCTCCTGCTCTGCCCCAGCAATACCGGGGCTTTGTGCTCTCTCTCCTAGCTTCAACCTATCCCTACACCATCAATGGAGCCAAGCTCAGAAGCGTCCTCTCACATCAGGGGCACAGGCACAGAAGTAGCGAGGACTAAGGCTGATGCTGGCCCTCACCTGCCCTCCTAAGCCCCAACACCACCAGGGCTCCTTATTTGTTCAGCCTCCTAACCTCTACCTATCCCTTACCCTCAACGGAGCTAAGCTCCGAAGCGGCCACCCCCTACATGCGGCTCAGGCACAGAGGGAACCAGAATTCAAGGCTGATGCTGGCACTGACGCTCGCTTGCCACCTCCTGCTCTGCCCCAGCCTGTACACGGGCTTTGTGCTCTCTCACCTAGCCTCAACCTATACCTTACCATCAATGGAGCTAAGCTCTGAAGAGTCCCCTCACATCATGGGGCACAGGCACAGAAGTAGTCCGGACTGAAAGCTGATGCTGGCCGTCACCTTCACTCCTCAGCCCCACCACTACCAAGGTTATTTATTTGTTCATCCTCCTAACCTCTACCTATCCCTTACCCTCAATGCAGCCAAGCTCCGATGCGGCCCCTCACATCATGGGGCACAGGCAAAGAAGTAGTCAGGACTGAAAGCTGATGCTGGCCCTCACCTTTCCTCCTCAATCCCACCAGAACCAGGGCTCTGAGTTCTCTCAGCTAACATCAACCTCTCTTTAACACTCATCAGAGCCATGCTCCGAAGCGGTCACTCACATCATGGGGCACAGGCACAGAAGTAGTCCGGACTGAAAGCTGATGCTGGCCCTCACCTTTCCTCCTCAGTCCCACCAGCACCAGGGCTCCTTATTTGTTCAGCCTCCTAACCTCTACCTATCCCTTACCCTCAACGGAGCCAAGCTCCGAAGCGGCCAGCCCCTACATGCGGCTCAGGCACAGAGGGAGCCAGAATTCAAGGCTGATGCTGGCACTGACGCTCGCTTGCCACCTCCTGCTCTGCCCCAGTCTGTACACGGCCTTTGTGTTCACCCTCCTAAACTCAACCTCTCCCTTATCATCAATGGAGCCAAGCTCCGAAACGGCCACTCACATCATGGGGCACAGGCAAAGAAGTAGTCCGGACTGAAAGCTGATGCTGGCATCACCTTTCCTCCTCAGTCCCACCAGCACCAGGGCTCTGAGTTCTCTCACCTAACCTCAACCTACCTTAAACACTCATCAGAGCCAACCTCCGAAGCGGCCACTCACATCATAGGGCTCAGGCACAGAAGTAGCGAGGACTCAAGGCTGATGCTGGCCCTCACCTGCACTCCTCAGCCCCACCACTACCAGGGTTATTTATTTATTCTCCCTCCTAACCTCTAGCTATCCCTTACCCTCAATTTAGCCAAGCTCCGTATCGGCCACCCCCTACGTGCGGCTCAGGCACAGAGGGAACCAGAGTTCAAGGCTGATGCTGGCACTGCCTCTCGCTTGGCAGCTCCTGCTCTGCCCCAGCAATACCGGGGCTTTGTGCTCTCTCTCCTAGCTTCAACCTATCCCTACACCATCAATGGAGCCAAGCTCAGAAGCGTCCTCTCACATCAGGGGCACAGGCACAGAAGTAGCGAGGACTAAGGCTGATGCTGGCCCTCACCTGCCCTCCTAAGCCCCAACACCACCAGGGCTCCTTATTTGTTCAGCCTCCTAACCTCTACCTATCCCTTACCCTCAACGGAGCTAAGCTCCGAAGCGGCCACCCCCTACATGCGGCTCAGGCACAGAGGGAACCAGAATTCAAGGCTGATGCTGGCACTGACGCTCGCTTGCCACCTCCTGCTCTGCCCCAGCCTGTACACGGGCTTTGTGCTCTCTCACCTAGCCTCAACCTACACCTTACCATCAATGGAGCTAAGCTCTGAAGAGTCCCCTCACATCATGGGGCACAGGCACAGAAGTAGTCCGGACTGAAAGCTGATGCTGGCCGTCACCTTCACTCCTCAGCCCCACCACTACCAAGGTTATTTATTTGTTCATCCTCCTAACCTCTACCTATCCCTTACCCTCAATGCAGCCAAGCTCCGATGCGGCCCCTCACATCATGGGGCACAGGCAAAGAAGTAGTCAGGACTGAAAGCTGATGCTGGCCCCCACCTTCCCTCCTCAATCCCACCAGAACCAGGGCTCTGAGTTCTCTCAGCTAACATCAACCTCTCTTTAACACTCATCAGAGCCATGCTCCGAAGCGGTCACTCACATCATGGGCCACAGGCACAGAAGTAGTCCGGACTGAAAGCTGATGCTGGCTTTTACCTGCCCTTCTAAGCCCCACCACCACGAGGGCTCCTTATTTGTTCACCCTCCTAACCTCTACCTATCCCTTATACGCAATGGAGCCAAGCTCTGAAGCGGCCACCCACTACATGCGGCTCAGGCACACAGGGAGCCAGAATTCAAGGCTGATGCTGGCACTGACTCTCGCTTAGCAGCTCCTGCTCTGCCCCAGCAATACCGGGGCTTTGTGCTTTCTCACCTAGCCTCAACCTATCCCTACACCATCAATGGAGCCAAGCTCAGAAGCGTCCCCTCACATCATGGGGCAGAGGAACAGAAGTAGTCAGGACTGAAAGCTGATTCTGGCATCACCTTTCCTCCTCAGTCCCACCAGCACCAGGGCTCTGAGTTCTCTCACCTAACCTCAACCTACCTTAAACACTCATCAGAGCCAACCTCCGAAGCGGCCACTCACATCATAGGGCTCAGGCACAGAAGTAGCGAGGACTCAAGGCTGATGCTGGCCCTCACCTGCACTCCTCAGCCCCACCACTACCAGGGTTATTTATTTATTCTCCCTCCTAACCTCTAGCTATCCCTTAACCTCAATGGAGCCAAGCTCCGTATCGGCCACCCCCTACGTGCGCCTAGGCACAGAGGGAACAAGAATTCAAGGCTGATGCTGGCACTGAGGCTCGCTTGGCAGCTCCTGCTCTGCCCCAGCAATACCGGGGCTTTGTGCTCTCTCTCCTAGCTTCAACCTATCCCTACACCATCAATGGAGGCAAGCTCAGAAGCGTCCTCTCACATCAGGGGCACAGGCACAGAAGTAGCGAGGACTAAGGCTGATGCTGGCCCTCACCTGCCCTCCTAAGCCCCAACACCACCAGGGCTCCTTATTTGTTCAGCCTCCTAACCTCTACCTATCCCTTACCCTCAACGGAGCTAAGCTCCGAAGCGGCCACCCCCTACATGCGGCTCAGGCACAGAGGGAACCAGAATTCAAGGCTGATGCTGGCACTGACGCTCGCTTGCCACCTCCTGCTCTGCCCCAGCCTGTACACGGGCTTTGTGCTCTCTCACCTAGCCTCAACCTATACCTTACCATCAATGGAGCTAAGCTCTGAAGAGTCCCCTCACATCATGGGGCACAGGCACAGAAGTAGTCAGGACTGAAAGCTGATGCTGGCCGTCACCTTCACTCCTCAGCCCCACCACTACCAAGGTTATTTATTTGTTCATCCTCCTAACCTCTACCTATCCCTTACCCTCAATGCAGCCAAGCTCCGATGCGGCCACTCACATCATGGGGCACAGGCAAAGAAGTAGTCAGGACTGAAAGCTGATGCTGGCCCTCACCTTTCCTCCTCAATCCCACCAGAACCAGGGCTCTGAGTTCTCTCAGCTAACATCAACCTCTCTTTAACACTCATCAGAGCCATGCTCCGAAGCGGTCACTCACATCATGGGGCACAGGCACAGAAGTAGTCCGGACTGAAAGCTGATGCTGGCCCTCACCTTTCCTCCTCAGTCCCACCAGCACCAGGGCTCCTTATTTGTTCAGCCTCCTAACCTCTACCTATCCCTTACCCTCAACGGAGCCAAGCTCCGAAGCGGCCAGCCCCTACATGCGGCTCAGGCACAGAGGGAGCCAGAATTCAAGGCTGATGCTGGCACTGACGCTCGCTTGCCACGTACTGCTCTGCCCCAGTCTGTACACGGGCTTTGTGTTCACCCTCCTAAACTCAACCTCTCCCTTATCCTCAATGGAGCCAAGCTCCGAAACGGCCACTCACATCATGGGGCACAGGCAAAGAAGTAGTCCGGACTGAAAGCTGATGCTGGCATCACCTTTCCTCCTCAGTCCCACCAGCACCAGGGCTCTGAGTTCTCTCACCTAACCTCAACCTACCTTAAACACTCATCAGAGCCAACCTCCGAAGCGGCCACTCACATCATAGGGCTCAGGCACAGAAGTAGCGAGGACTCAAGGCTGATACTGGCCCTCACCTGCACTCCTCAGCCCCACCACTACCAGGGTTATTTATTTATTCTCCCTCCTAACCTCTAGCTATCCCTTACCGTCAATGGAGTCAAGCTCCGTAGCGGCCACCCCCTACATGCGGCTCAGGCACAGAGGGAGCCAGAATTCAAGGGTGATGCTGGCACTGCCTCTCGCTTGGCAGCTCCTGCTCTGCCCCAGCAATACCGGGGCTTTGTGCTCTCTCTCCTAGCTTCCACCTATACCTTACCATCAATGGAGCTAAGCTCTGAAGAGTCCCCTCACATCATGGGGCACAGGCACAGAAATAGTCCGGACTGAAAGCTGATGCTGGCCCCCACCTTCCCTCCTCAATCCCACCAGAACCAGGGCTCTGAGTTCTCTCAGCTAACATCAACCTCTCTTTAACACTCATCAGAGCCATGCTCCGAAGCGGTCACTCACATCATGGGGCACAGGCACAGAAGTAGTCAGGACTGAAAGCTGATGCTGGCTTTTACCTGCCCTTCTAAGCCCCACCACCACGAGGGCTCCTTATTTGTTCACCCTCCTAACCTCTACCTATCCCTTATACGCAATGGAGCCAAGCTCTGAAGCGGCCACCCACTACATGCGGCTCAGGCACACAGGGAGCCAGAATTCAAGGCTGATGCTGGCACTGACTCTCGCTTAGCAGCTCCTGCTCTGCCCCAGCAATACCGGGGCTTTGTGCTTTCTCACCTAGCCTCAACCTATCCCTACACCATCAATGGAGCCAAGCTCAGAAGCGTCCCCTCACATCATGGGGCAGAGGAACAGAAGTAGTCAGGACTGAAAGCTGATTCTGGCATCACCTTTCCTCCTCAGTCCCACCAGCACCAGGGCTCTGAGTTCTCTCACCTAACCTCAACCTACCTTAAACACTCATCAGAGCCAACCTCCGAAGCGGCCACTCACATCATAGGGCTCAGGCACAGAAGTAGCGAGGACTCAAGGCTGATGCTGGCCCTCACCTGCACTCCTCAGCCCCACCACTACCAGGGTTATTTATTTATTCTCCCTCCTAACCTCTAGCTATCCCTTACCCTCAATGGAGCCAAGCTCCGTATCGGCCACCCCCTACGTGCGCCTAGGCACAGAGGGAACAAGAATTCAAGGCTGATGCTGGCACTGAGGCTCGCTTGGCAGCTCCTGCTCTGCCCCAGCAATACCGGGGCTTTGTGCTCTCTCTCCTAGCTTCAACCTATCCCTACACCATCAATGGAGCCAAGCTCAGAAGCGTCCTCTCACATCAGGGGCACAGGCACAGAAGTAGCGAGGACTAAGGCTGATGCTGGCCCTCACCTGCCCTCCTAAGCCCCAACACCACCAGGGCTCCTTATTTGTTCAGCCTCCTAACCTCTACCTATCCCTTACCCTCAACGGAGCTAAGCTCCGAAGCGGCCACCCCCTACATGCGGCTCAGGCACAGAGGGAACCAGAATTCAAGGCTGATGCTGGCACTGACGCTCGCTTGCCACCTCCTGCTCTGCCCCAGCCTGTACACGGGCTTTGTGCTCTCTCACCTAGCCTCAACCTATACCTTACCATCAATGGAGCTAAGCTCTGAAGAGTCCCCTCACATCATGGGGCACAGGCACAGAAGTAGTCCGGACTGAAAGCTGATGCTGGCCGTCACCTTCACTCCTCAGCCCCACCACTACCAAGGTTATTTATTTGTTCATCCTCCTAACCTCTACCTATCCCTTACCCTCAATGCAGCCAAGCTCCCATGCGGCCCCTCACATCATGGGGCACAGGCAAAGAAGTAGTCAGGACTGAAAGCTGATGCTGGCCCTCACCTTTCCTCCTCAATCCCACCAGAACCAGGGCTCTGAGTTCTCTCAGCTAACATCAACCTCTCTTTAACACTCATCAGAGCCATGCTCCGAAGCGGTCACTCACATCATGGGGCACAGGCACAGAAGTAGTCCGGACTGAAAGCTGATGCTGGCCCTCATCTTTCCTCCTCAGTCCCACCAGCACCAGGGCTCCTTATTTGTTCAGCCTCCTAACCTCTACCTATCCCTTACCCTCAACGGAGCCAAGCTCCGAAGCGGCCAGCCCCTACATGCGGCTCAGGCACAGAGGGAGCCAGAATTCAAGGCTGATGCTGGCACTGACGCTCGCTTGCCACCTCCTGCTCTGCCCCAGTCTGTACACGGCCTTTGTGTTCACCCTCCTAAACTCAACCTCTCCCTTATCCTCAATGGAGCCAAGCTCCGAAACGGCCACTCACATCATGGGGCACAGGCAAAGAAGTAGTCCGGACTGAAAGCTGATGCTGGCATCACCTTTCCTCCTCAGTCCCACCAGCACCAGGGCTCTGAGTTCTCTCACCTAACCTCAACCTACCTTAAACACTCATCAGAGCCAAGCTCCGAAGCGGCCACTCACATCATAGGGCTCAGGCACAGAAGTAGCGAGGACTCAAGGCTGATACTGGCCCTCACCTGCACTCCTCAGCCCCACCACTACCAGGGTTATTTATTTATTCTCCCTCCTAACCTCTACCTATCCCTTACCGTCAATGGAGTCAAGCTCCGTAGCGGCCACCCCCTACATGCGGCTCAGGCACAGAGGGAGCCAGTATTCAAGGCTGATGCTGGCACTGACTCTCGCTTAGCAGCTCCTGCTCTGCCCCAGCAATACCGGGGCTTTTTGCTTTCTCACCTAGTCTCAACCTATCCCTACACCATCAATGGAGCCAAGCTCAGAAGCGTCCCCTCACATCATAGGCCACAGGCACAGAAGTAGTCCGGACTGAAAGCTGATGCTGGCCGTCACCTTCACTCCTCAGTCCCACCACTACCAAGGTTATTTATTTGTTCATCCTCCTAACCTCTACCTATCCCTTACCCTCAATGCAGCCAAGCTCCGATGCGGCTCCTCACATCATGGGGCACAGGCAAAGAAGTAGTCAGGACTGAAAGCTGATGCTGGCCCCCACCTTCCCTCCTCAATCCCACCAGAACCAGGGCTCTGAGTTCTCTCAGCTAACATCAACCTCTCTTTAACACTCATCAGAGCCATGCTCCGAAGCGGTCACTCACATCATGGGGCACAGGCACAGAAGTAGTCAGGACTGAAAACTGATGCTGGCTTTTACCTGCCCTTCTAAGCCCCACCACCACGAGGGCTCCTTATTTGTTCACCCTCCTAACCTCTACCTATCCCTTATACGCAATGGAGCCAAGCTCTGAAGCGGCCACCCACTACATGCGGCTCAGGCACAGAGGGAGCCAGAATTCAAGGCTGATGCTGGCACTGACTCTCGCTTAGCAGCTCCTGCTCTGCCCCAGCAATACCGGGGCTTTGTGCTTTCTCACCTAGCCTCAACCTATCCCTACACCATCAATGGAGCCAAGCTCAGAAGCGTCCCCTCACATCATGGGGCAGAGGAACAGAAGTAGTCAGGACTGAAAGCTGATTCTGGCATCACCTTTCCTCCTCAGTCCCACCAGCACCAGGGCTCTGAGTTCTCTCACCTAACCTCAACCTACCTTAAACACTCATCAGAGCCAAGCTCCGAAGCGGCCACTCACATCATAGGGCTCAGGCACAGAAGTAGCGAGGACTCAAGGCTGATGCTGGCCCTCACCTGCACTCCTCAGCCCCACCACTACCAGGGTTATTTATTTATTCTCCCTCCTAACCTCTAGCTATCCCTTACCCTCAATGGAGCCAAGCTCCGTATCGGCCACCCCCTACGTGCGCCTAGGCACAGAGGGAACAAGAATTCAAGGCTGATGCTGGCACTGAGGCTCGCTTGGCAGCTCCTGCTCTGCCCCAGCAATACCGGGGCTTTGTGCTCTCTCTCCTAGCTTCAACCTATCCCTACACCATCAATGGAGGCAAGCTCAGAAGCGTCCTCTCACATCAGGGGCACAGGCACAGAAGTAGCGAGGACTAAGGCTGATGCTGGCCCTCACCTGCCCTCCTAAGCCCCAACACCACCAGGGCTCCTTATTTGTTCAGCCTCCTAACCTCTACCTATCCCTTACCCTCAACGGAGCTAAGCTCCGAAGCGGCCACCCCCTACATGCGGCTCAGGCACAGAGGGAACCAGAATTCAAGGCTGATGCTGGCACTGACGCTCGCTTGCCACCTCCTGCTCTGCCCCAGCCTGTACACGGGCTTTGTGCTCTCTCACCTAGCCTCAACCTATACCTTACCATCAATGGAGCTAAACTCTGAAGAGTCCCCTCACATCATGGGGCACAGGCACAGAAGTAGTCCGGACTGAAAGCTGATGCTGGCCGTCACCTTCACTCCTCAGCCCCACCACTACCAAGGTTATTTATTTGTTCATCCTCCTAACCTCTACCTATCCCTTACCCTCAATGCAGCCAAGCTCCGATGCGGCCACTCACATCATGGGGCACAGGCAAAGAAGTAGTCAGGACTGAAAGCTGATGCTGGCCCTCACCTTTCCTCCTCAATCCCACCAGAACCAGGGCTCTGAGTTCTCTCAGCTAACATCAACCTCTCTTTAACACTCATCAGAGCCATGCTCCGAAGCGGTCACTCACATCATGGGGCACAGGCACAGAAGTAGTCCGGACTGAAAGCTGATGCTGGCCCTCACCTTTCCTCCTCAGTCCCACCAGCACCAGGGCTCCTTATTTGTTCAGCCTCCTAACCTCTACCTATCCCTTACCCTCAACGGAGCCAAGCTCCGAAGCGGCCAGCCCCTACATGCGGCTCAGGCACAGAGGGAGCCAGAATTCAAGGCTGATGCTGGCACTGACGCTCGCTTGCCACGTACTGCTCTGCCCCAGTCTGTACACGGGCTTTGTGTTCACCCTCCTAAACTCAACCTCTCCCTTATCCTCAATGGAGCCAAGCTCCGAAACGGCCACTCACATCATGGGGCACAGGCAAAGAAGTAGTCCGGACTGAAAGCTGATGCTGGCATCACCTTTCCTCCTCAGTCCCACCAGCACCAGGGCTCTGAGTTCTCTCACCTAACCTCAACCTACCTTAAACACTCATCAGAGCCAACCTCCGAAGCGGCCACTCACATCATAGGGCTCAGGCACAGAAGTAGCGAGGACTCAAGGCTGATACTGGCCCTCACCTGCACTCCTCAGCCCCACCACTACCAGGGTTATTTATTTATTCTCCCTCCTAACCTCTAGCTATCCCTTACCGTCAATGGAGTCAAGCTCCGTAGCGGCCACCCCCTACATGCGGCTCAGGCACAGAGGGAGCCAGAATTCAAGGGTGATGCTGGCACTGCCTCTCGCTTGGCAGCTCCTGCTCTGCCCCAGCAATACCGGGGCTTTGTGCTCTCTCTCCTAGCTTCCACCTATACCTTACCATCAATGGAGCTAAGCTCTGAAGAGTCCCCTCACATCATGGGGCACAGGCACAGAAATAGTCCGGACTGAAAGCTGATGCTGGCCCCCACCTTCCCTCCTCAATCCCACCAGAACCAGGGCTCTGAGTTCTCTCAGCTAACATCAACCTCTCTTTAACACTCATCAGAGCCATGCTCCGAAGCGGTCACTCACATCATGGGGCACAGGCACAGAAGTAGTCAGGACTGAAAGCTGATGCTGGCTTTTACCTGCCCTTCTAAGCCCCACCACCACGAGGGCTCCTTATTTGTTCACCCTCCTAACCTCTACCTATCCCTTATACGCAATGGAGCCAAGCTCTGAAGCGGCCACCCACTACATGCGGCTCAGGCACACAGGGAGCCAGAATTCAAGGCTGATGCTGGCACTGACTCTCGCTTAGCAGCTCCTGCTCTGCCCCAGCAATACCGGGGCTTTGTGCTTTCTCACCTAGCCTCAACCTATCCCTACACCATCAATGGAGCCAAGCTCAGAAGCGTCCCCTCACATCATGGGGCAGAGGAACAGAAGTAGTCAGGACTGAAAGCTGATTCTGGCATCACCTTTCCTCCTCAGTCCCACCAGCACCAGGGCTCTGAGTTCTCTCACCTAACCTCAACCTACCTTAAACACTCATCAGAGCCAACCTCCGAAGCGGCCACTCACATCATAGGGCTCAGGCACAGAAGTAGCGAGGACTCAAGGCTGATGCTGGCCCTCACCTGCACTCCTCAGCCCCACCACTACCAGGGTTATTTATTTATTCTCCCTCCTAACCTCTAGCTATCCCTTACCCTCAATGGAGCCAAGCTCCGTATCGGCCACCCCCTACGTGCGCCTAGGCACAGAGGGAACAAGAATTCAAGGCTGATGCTGGCACTGAGGCTCGCTTGGCAGCTCCTGCTCTGCCCCAGCAATACCGGGGCTTTGTGCTCTCTCTCCTAGCTTCAACCTATCCCTACACCATCAATGGAGCCAAGCTCAGAAGCGTCCTCTCACATCAGGGGCACAGGCACAGAAGTAGCGAGGACTAAGGCTGATGCTGGCCCTCACCTGCCCTCCTAAGCCCCAACACCACCAGGGCTCCTTATTTGTTCAGCCTCCTAACCTCTACCTATCCCTTACCCTCAACGGAGCTAAGCTCCGAAGCGGCCACCCCCTACATGCGGCTCAGGCACAGAGGGAACCAGAATTCAAGGCTGATGCTGGCACTGACGCTCGCTTGCCACCTCCTGCTCTGCCCCAGCCTGTACACGGGCTTTGTGCTCTCTCACCTAGCCTCAACCTATACCTTACCATCAATGGAGCTAAGCTCTGAAGAGTCCCCTCACATCATGGGGCACAGGCACAGAAGTAGTCCGGACTGAAAGCTGATGCTGGCCGTCACCTTCACTCCTCAGCCCCACCACTACCAAGGTTATTTATTTGTTCATCCTCCTAACCTCTACCTATCCCTTACCCTCAATGCAGCCAAGCTCCCATGCGGCCCCTCACATCATGGGGCACAGGCAAAGAAGTAGTCAGGACTGAAAGCTGATGCTGGCCCTCACCTTTCCTCCTCAATCCCACCAGAACCAGGGCTCTGAGTTCTCTCAGCTAACATCAACCTCTCTTTAACACTCATCAGAGCCATGCTCCGAAGCGGTCACTCACATCATGGGGCACAGGCACAGAAGTAGTCCGGACTGAAAGCTGATGCTGGCCCTCACCTTTCCTCCTCAGTCCCACCAGCACCAGGGCTCCTTATTTGTTCAGCCTCCTAACCTCTACCTATCCCTTACCCTCAACGGAGCCAAGCTCCGAAGCGGCCAGCCCCTACATGCGGCTCAGGCACAGAGGGAGCCAGAATTCAAGGCTGATGCTGGCACTGACGCTCGCTTGCCACCTCCTGCTCTGCCCCAGTCTGTACACGGCCTTTGTGTTCACCCTCCTAAACTCAACCTCTCCCTTATCCTCAATGGAGCCAAGCTCCGAAACGGCCACTCACATCATGGGGCACAGGCAAAGAAGTAGTCCGGACTGAAAGCTGATGCTGGCATCACCTTTCCTCCTCAGTCCCACCAGCACCAGGGCTCTGAGTTCTCTCACCTAACCTCAACCTACCTTAAACACTCATCAGAGCCAAGCTCCGAAGCGGCCACTCACATCATAGGGCTCAGGCACAGAAGTAGCGAGGACTCAAGGCTGATACTGGCCCTCACCTGCACTCCTCAGCCCCACCACTACCAGGGTTATTTATTTATTCTCCCTCCTAACCTCTACCTATCCCTTACCGTCAATGGAGTCAAGCTCCGTAGCGGCCACCCCCTACATGCGGCTCAGGCACAGAGGGAGCCAGTATTCAAGGCTGATGCTGGCACTGACTCTCGCTTAGCAGCTCCTGCTCTGCCCCAGCAATACCGGGGCTTTTTGCTTTCTCACCTAGTCTCAACCTATCCCTACACCATCAATGGAGCCAAGCTCAGAAGCGTCCCCTCACATCATAGGCCACAGGCACAGAAGTAGTCCGGACTGAAAGCTGATGCTGGCCGTCACCTTCACTCCTCAGTCCCACCACTACCAAGGTTATTTATTTGTTCATCCTCCTAACCTCTACCTATCCCTTACCCTCAATGCAGCCAAGCTCCGATGCGGCTCCTCACATCATGGGGCACAGGCAAAGAAGTAGTCAGGACTGAAAGCTGATGCTGGCCCCCACCTTCCCTCCTCAATCCCACCAGAACCAGGGCTCTGAGTTCTCTCAGCTAACATCAACCTCTCTTTAACACTCATCAGAGCCATGCTCCGAAGCGGTCACTCACATCATGGGGCACAGGCACAGAAGTAGTCAGGACTGAAAACTGATGCTGGCTTTTACCTGCCCTTCTAAGCCCCACCACCACGAGGGCTCCTTATTTGTTCACCCTCCTAACCTCTACCTATCCCTTATACGCAATGGAGCCAAGCTCTGAAGCGGCCACCCACTACATGCGGCTCAGGCACAGAGGGAGCCAGAATTCAAGGCTGATGCTGGCACTGACTCTCGCTTAGCAGCTCCTGCTCTGCCCCAGCAATACCGGGGCTTTGTGCTTTCTCACCTAGCCTCAACCTATCCCTACACCATCAATGGAGCCAAGCTCAGAAGCGTCCCCTCACATCATGGGGCAGAGGAACAGAAGTAGTCAGGACTGAAAGCTGATTCTGGCATCACCTTTCCTCCTCAGTCCCACCAGCACCAGGGCTCTGAGTTCTCTCACCTAACCTCAACCTACCTTAAACACTCATCAGAGCCAAGCTCCGAAGCGGCCACTCACATCATAGGGCTCAGGCACAGAAGTAGCGAGGACTCAAGGCTGATGCTGGCCCTCACCTGCACTCCTCAGCCCCACCACTACCAGGGTTATTTATTTATTCTCCCTCCTAACCTCTAGCTATCCCTTACCCTCAATGGAGCCAAGCTCCGTATCGGCCACCCCCTACGTGCGCCTAGGCACAGAGGGAACAAGAATTCAAGGCTGATGCTGGCACTGAGGCTCGCTTGGCAGCTCCTGCTCTGCCCCAGCAATACCGGGGCTTTGTGCTCTCTCTCCTAGCTTCAACCTATCCCTACACCATCAATGGAGCCAAGCTCAGAAGCGTCCTCTCACATCAGGGGCACAGGCACAGAAGTAGCGAGGACTAAGGCTGATGCTGGCCCTCACCTGCACTCCTAAGCCCCAACACCACCAGGGCTCCTTATTTGTTCAGCCTCCTAACCTCTACCTATCCCTTACCCTCAACGGAGCTAAGCTCCGAAGCGGCCACCCCCTACATGCGGCTCAGGCACAGAGGGAACCAGAATTCAAGGCTGATGCTGGCACTGACGCTCGCTTGCCACCTCCTGCTCTGCCCCAGCCTGTACACGGGCTTTGTGCTCTCTCACCTAGCCTCAACCTATACCTTACCATCAATGGAGCTAAACTCTGAAGAGTCCCCTCACATCATGGGGCACAGGCACAGAAGTAGTCCGGACTGAAAGCTGATGCTGGCCGTCACCTTCACTCCTCAGCCCCACCACTACCAAGGTTATTTATTTGTTCATCCTCCTAACCTCTACCTATCCCTTACCCTCAATGCAGCCAAGCTCCGATGCGGCCCCTCACATCATGGGGCACAGGCAAAGAAGTAGTCAGGACTGAAAGCTGATGCTGGCCCTCACCTTTCCTCCTCAATCCCACCAGAACCAGGGCTCTGAGTTCTCTCAGCTAACATCAACCTCTCTTTAACACTCATCAGAGCCATGCTCCGAAGCGGTCACTCACATCATGGGGCACAGGCACAGAAGTAGTCCGGACTGAAAGCTGATGCTGGCCCTCACCTTTCCTCCTCAGTCCCACCAGCACCAGGGCTCCTTATTTGTTCAGCCTCCTAACCTCTACCTATCCCTTACCCTCAACGGAGCCAAGCTCCGAAGCGGCCAGCCCCTACATGCGGCTCAGGCACAGAGGGAGCCAGAATTCAAGGCTGATGCTGGCACTGACGCTCGCTTGCCACCTCCTGCTCTGCCCCAGTCTGTACACGGCCTTTGTGTTCACCCTCCTAAACTCAACCTCTCCCTTATCATCAATGGAGCCAAGCTCCGAAACGGCCACTCACATCATGGGGCACAGGCAAAGAAGTAGTCCGGACTGAAAGCTGATGCTGGCATCACCTTTCCTCCTCAGTCCCACCAGCACCAGGGCTCTGAGTTCTCTCACCTAACCTCAACCTACCTTAAACACTCATCAGAGCCAAGCTCCGAAGCGGCCACTCACATCATAGGGCTCAGGCACAGAAGTAGCGAGGACTCAAGGCTGATACTGGCCCTCACCTGCACTCCTCAGCCCCACCACTACCAGGGTTATTTATTTATTCTCCCTCCTAACCTCTAGCTATCCCTTACCGTCAATGGAGTCAAGCTCCGTAGCGGCCACCCCCTACATGCGGCTCAGGCACAGAGGGAGCCAGTATTCAAGGCTGATGCTGGCACTGACTCTCGCTTAGCAGCTCCTGCTCTGCCCCAGCAATACCGGGGCTTTTTGCTTTCTCACCTAGTCTCAACCTATCCCTACACCATCAATGGAGCCAAGCTCAGAAGCGTCCCCTCACATCATAGGCCACAGGCACAGAAGTAGTCCGGACTGAAAGCTGATGCTGGCCGTCACCTTCACTCCTCAGTCCCACCACTACCAAGGTTATTTATTTGTTCATCCTCCTAACCTCTACCTATCCCTTACCCTCAATGCAGCCAAGCTCCGATGCGGCTCCTCACATCATGGGGCACAGGCAAAGAAGTAGTCAGGACTGAAAGCTGATGCTGGCCCCCACCTTCCCTCCTCAATCCCACCAGAACCAGGGCTCTGAGTTCTCTCAGCTAACATCAACCTCTCTTTAACACTCATCAGAGCCATGCTCCGAAGCGGTCACTCACATCATGGGGCACAGGCACAGAAGTAGTCAGGACTGAAAGCTGATGCTGGCTTTTACCTGCCCTCCTAAGCCCCACCACCACGAGGGCTCCTTATTTGTTCACCCTCCTAACCTCTACCTATCCCTTACCCTCAACGGAGCTAAGCTCTGAAGCGGCCACCCACTACATGCGGCTCAGGCACACAGGGAGCCAGAATTCAAGGCTGATGCTGGCACTGACTCTCGCTTAGCAGCTCCTGCTCTGCCCCAGCAATACCGGGGCTTTGTGCTTTCTCACCTAGCCTCAACCTATCCCTACACCATCAATGGAGCCAAGCTCAGAAGCGTCCCCTCACATCATGGGGCAGAGGAACAGAAGTAGTCAGGACTGAAAGCTGATTCTGGCATCACCTTTCCTCCTCAGTCCCACCAGCACCAGGGCTCTGAGTTCTCTCACCTAACCTCAACCTACCTTAAACACTCATCAGAGCCAAGCTCCGAAGCGGCCACTCACATCATAGGGCTCAGGCACAGAAGTAGCGAGGACTCAAGGCTGATGCTGGCCCTCACCTGCACTCCTCAGCCCCACCACTACCAGGGTTATTTATTTATTCTCCCTCCTAACCTCTAGCTATCCCTTACCCTCAATGGAGCCAAGCTCCGTATCGGCCACCCCCTACGTGCGGCTCAGGCACAGAGGGAACCAGAGTTCAAGGCTGATGCTGGCACTGCCTCTCGCTTGGCAGCTCCTGCTCTGCCCCAGCAATACCGGGGCTTTGTGCTCTCTCTCCTAGCTTCAACCTATCCCTACACCATCAGTGGAGCCAAGCTCAGAAGCGTCCTCTCACATCAGGGGCACAGGCACAGAAGTAGCGAGGACTAAGGCTGATGCTGGCCCTCACAAGCCCCAACACCACCAGGGCTCCTTATTTGTTCAGCCTCCTAACCTCTACCTATCCCTTACCCTCAACGGAGCTAAGCTCCGAAGCGGCCACCCCCTACATGCGGCTCAGGCACAGAGGGAGCCAGAATTCAAGGCTGATGCTGGCACTGACGCTCGCTTGCCACCTCCTCTCTGCCCCAGTCTGTACACGGGCTTTGTGTTCACCCTCCTAAACTCAACCTCTCCCTTATCCTCAATGGAGCCAAGCTCCGAAACGGCCACTCACATCATGGGGCACAGGCAAAGAAGTAGTCCGGACTGAAAGCTGATGCTGGCATCACCTTTCCTCCTCAGTCCCACCAGCACCAGGGCTCTGAGTTCTCTCACCTAACCTCAACCTACCTTAAACACTCATCAGAGCCAACCTCCGAAGCGGCCACTCACATCATAGGGCTCAGGCACAGAAGTAGCGAGGACTCAAGGCTGATACTGGCCCTCACCTGCACTCCTCAGCCCCACCACTACCAGGGTTATTTATTTATTCTCCCTCCTAACCTCTAGCTATCCCTTACCGTCAATGGAGTCAAGCTCCGTAGCGGCCACCCCCTACATGCGGCTCAGGCACAGAGGGAGCCAGTATTCAAGGCTGATGCTGGCACTGACTCTCGCTTAGCAGCTCCTGCTCTGCCCCAGCAATACCGGGGCTTTTTGCTTTCTCACCTAGTCTCAACCTATCCCTACACCATCAATGGAGCCAAGCTCAGAAGCGTCCCCTCACATCATAGGCCACAGGCACAGAAGTAGTCCGGACTGAAAGCTGATGCTGGCCGTCACCTTCACTCCTCAGTCCCACCACTACCAAGGTTATTTATTTGTTCATCCTCCTAACCTCTACCTATCCCTTACCCTCAATGCAGCCAATCTCCGATGCGGCTCCTCACATCATGGGGCACAGGCAAAGAAGTAGTCAGGACTGAAAGCTGATGCTGGCCCCCACCTTCCCTCCTCAATCCCACCAGAACCAGGGCTCTGAGTTCTCTCAGCTAACATCAACCTCTCTTTAACACTCATCAGAGCCATGCTCCGAAGCGGTCACTCACATCATGGGGCACAGGCACAGAAGTAGTCAGGACTGAAAGCTGATGCTGGCTTTTACCTGCCCTCCTAAGCCCCACCACCACGAGGGCTCCTTATTTGTTCACCCTCCTAACCTCTACCTATCCCTTATACGCAATGGAGCCAAGCTCTGAAGCGGCCACCCACTACATGCGGCTCAGGCACAGAGGGAGCCAGAATTCAAGGCTGATGCTGGCACTGACTCTCGCTTAGCAGCTCCTGCTCTGCCCCAGCAATACCGGGGCTTTGTGCTTTCTCACCTAGCCTCAACCTATCCCTACACCATCAATGGAGCCAAGCTCAGAAGCGTCCCCTCACATCATGGGGCAGAGGAACAGAAGTAGTCAGGACTGAAAGCTGATTCTGGCATCACCTTTCCTCCTCAGTCCCACCAGCACCAGGGCTCTGAGTTCTCTCACCTAACCTCAACCTACCTTAAACACTCATCAGAGCCAAGCTCCGAAGCGGCCACTCACATCATAGGGCTCAGGCACAGAAGTAGCGAGGACTCAAGGCTGATGCTGGCCCTCACCTGCACTCCTCAGCCCCACCACTACCAGGGTTATTTATTTATTCTCCCTCCTAACCTCTAGCTATCCCTTACCCTCAATGGAGCCAAGCTCCGTATCGGCCACCCCCTACGTGCGGCTCAGGCACAGAGGGAACCAGAGTTCAAGGCTGATGCTGGCACTGCCTCTCGCTTGGCAGCTCCTGCTCTGCCCCAGCAATACCGGGGCTTTGTGCTCTCTCTCCTAGCTTCAACCTATCCCTACACCATCAATGGAGCCAAGCTCAGAAGCGTCCTCTCACATCAGGGGCACAGGCACAGAAGTAGCGAGGACTAAGGCTGATGCTGGCCCTCACCTGCCCTCCTAAGCCCCAACACCACCAGGGCTCCTTATTTGTTCAGCCTCCTAACCTCTACCTATCCCTTACCCTCAACGGAGCTAAGCTCCGAAGCGGCCACCCCCTACATGCGGCTCAGGCACAGAGGGAACCAGAATTCAAGGCTGATGCTGGCACTGACGCTCGCTTGCCACCTCCTGCTCTGCCCCAGCCTGTACACGGGCTTTGTGCTCTCTCACCTAGCCTCAACCTACACCTTACCATCAATGGAGCTAAGCTCTGAAGAGTCCCCTCACATCATGGGGCACAGGCACAGAAGTAGTCCGGACTGAAAGCTGATGCTGGCCGTCACCTTCACTCCTCAGCCCCACCACTACCAAGGTTATTTATTTGTTCATCCTCCTAACCTCTACCTATCCCTTACCCTCAATGCAGCCAAGCTCCGATGCGGCCCCTCACATCATGGGGCACAGGCAAAGAAGTAGTCAGGACTGAAAGCTGATGCTGGCCCTCACCTTTCCTCCTCAATCCCACCAGAACCAGGGCTCTGAGTTCTCTCAGCTAACATCAACCTCTCTTTAACACTCATCAGAGCCATGCTCCGAAGCGGTCACTCACATCATGGGGCACAGGCACAGAAGTAGTCCGGACTGAAAGCTGATGCTGGCCCTCACCTTTCCTCCTCAGTCCCACCAGCACCAGGGCTCCTTATTTGTTCAGCCTCCTAACCTCTACCTATCCCTTACCCTCAACGGAGCCAAGCTCCGAAGCGGCCAGCCCCTACATGCGGCTCAGGCACAGAGGGAGCCAGAATTCAAGGCTGATGCTGGCACTGACGCTCGCTTGCCACCTCCTGCTCTGCCCCAGTCTGTACACGGGCTTTGTGTTCACCCTCCTAAACTCAACCTCTCCCTTATCCTCAATGGAGCCAAGCTCCGAAACGGCCACTCACATCATGGGGCACAGGCAAAGAAGTAGTCCGGACTGAAAGCTGATGCTGGCATCACCTTTCCTCCTCAGTCCCACCAGCACCAGGGCTCTGAGTTCTCTCACCTAACCTCAACCTACCTTAAACACTCATCAGAGCCAACCTCCGAAGCGGCCACTCACATCATAGGGCTCAGGCACAGAAGTAGCGAGGACTCAAGGCTGATGCTGGCCCTCACCTGCACTCCTCAGCCCCACCACTACCAGGGTTATTTATTTATTCTCCCTCCTAACCTCTAGCTATCCCTTACCCTCAATTTAGCCAAGCTCCGTATCGGCCACCCCCTACGTGCGGCTCAGGCACAGAGGGAACCAGAGTTCAAGGCTGATGCTGGCACTGCCTCTCGCTTGGCAGCTCCTGCTCTGCCCCAGCAATACCGGGGCTTTGTGCTCTCTCTCCTAGCTTCAACCTATCCCTACACCATCAATGGAGCCAAGCTCAGAAGCGTCCTCTCACATCAGGGGCACAGGCACAGAAGTAGCGAGGACTAAGGCTGATGCTGGCCCTCACCTGCCCTCCTAAGCCCCAACACCACCAGGGCTCCTTATTTGTTCAGCCTCCTAACCTCTACCTATCCCTTACCCTCAACGGAGCTAAGCTCCGAAGCGGCCACCCCCTACATGCGGCTCAGGCACAGAGGGAACCAGAATTCAAGGCTGATGCTGGCACTGACGCTCGCTTGCCACCTCCTGCTCTGCCCCAGCCTGTACACGGGCTTTGTGCTCTCTCACCTAGCCTCAACCTATACCTTACCATCAATGGAGCTAAGCTCTGAAGAGTCCCCTCACATCATGGGGCACAGGCACAGAAGTAGTCAGGACTGAAAGCTGATGCTGGCCGTCACCTTCACTCCTCAGCCCCACCACTACCAAGGTTATTTATTTGTTCATCCTCCTAACCTCTACCTATCCCTTACCCTCAATGCAGCCAAGCTCCGATGCGGCCCCTCACATCATGGGGCACAGGCAAAGAAGTAGTCAGGACTGAAAGCTGATGCTGGCCCTCACCTTTCCTCCTCAATCCCACCAGAACCAGGGCTCTGAGTTCTCTCAGCTAACATCAACCTCTCTTTAACACTCATCAGAGCCATGCTCCGAAGCGGTCACTCACATCATGGGGCACAGGCACAGAAGTAGTCCGGACTGAAAGCTGATGCTGGCCCTCACCTTTCCTCCTCAGTCCCACCAGCACCAGGGCTCCTTATTTGTTCAGCCTCCTAACCTCTACCTATCCCTTACCCTCAACGGAGCCAAGCTCCGAAGCGGCCAGCCCCTACATGCGGCTCAGGCACAGAGGGAGCCAGAATTCAAGGCTGATGCTGGCACTGACGCTCGCTTGCCACCTCCTGCTCTGCCCCAGTCTGTACACGGGCTTTGTGTTCACCCTCCTAAACTCAACCTCTCCCTTATCATCAATGGAGCCAAGCTCCGAAACGGCCACTCACATCATGGGGCACAGGCAAAGAAGTAGTCCGGACTGAAAGCTGATGCTGGCATCACCTTTCCTCCTCAGTCCCACCAGCACCAGGGCTCTGAGTTCTCTCACCTAACCTCAACCTACCTTAAACACTCATCAGAGCCAAGCTCCGAAGCGGCCACTCACATCATAGGGCTCAGGCACAGAAGTAGCGAGGACTCAAGGCTGATACTGGCCCTCACCTGCACTCCTCAGCCCCACCACTACCAGGGTTATTTATTTATTCTCCCTCCTAACCTCTACCTATCCCTTACCGTCAATGGAGTCAAGCTCCGTAGCGGCCACCCCCTACATGCGGCTCAGGCACAGAGGGAACCAGTATTCAAGGCTGATGCTGGCACTGACTCTCGCTTAGCAGCTCCTGCTCTGCCCCAGCAATACCGGGGCTTTTTGCTTTCTCACCTAGTCTCAACCTATCCCTACACCATCAATGGAGCCAAGCTCAGAAGCGTCCCCTCACATCATAGGCCACAGGCACAGGAAGTAGTCCGGACTGAAAGCTGATGCTGGCCGTCACCTTCACTCCTCAGTCCCACCACTACCAAGGTTATTTATTTGTTCATCCTCCTAACCTCTACCTATCCCTTACCCTCAATGCAGCCAAGCTCCGATGCGGCTCCTCACATCATGGGGCACAGGCAAAGAAGTAGTCAGGACTGAAAGCTGATGCTGGCCCCCACCTTCCCTCCTCAATCCCACCAGAACCAGGGCTCTGAGTTCTCTCAGCTAACATCAACCTCTCTTTAACACTCATCAGAGCCATGCTCCGAAGCGGTCACTCACATCATGGGGCACAGGCACAGAAGTAGTCAGGACTGAAAGCTGATGCTGGCTTTTACCTGCCCTCCTAAGCCCCACCACCACGAGGGCTCCTTATTTGTTCACCCTCCTAACCTCTACCTATCCCTTATACGCAATGGAGCCAAGCTCTGAAGCGGCCACCCACTACATGCGGCTCAGGCACACAGGGAGCCAGAATTCAAGGCTGATGCTGGCACTGACTCTCGCTTAGCAGCTCCTGCTCTGCCCCAGCAATACCGGGGCTTTGTGCTTTCTCACCTAGCCTCAACCTATCCCTACACCATCAATGGAGCCAAGCTCAGAAGCGTCCCCTCACATCATGGGGCAGAGGAACAGAAGTAGTCAGGACTGAAAGCTGATTCTGGCATCACCTTTCCTCCTCAGTCCCACCAGCACCAGGGCTCTGAGTTCTCTCACCTAACCTCAACCTACCTTAAACACTCATCAGAGCCAAGCTCCGAAGCGGCCACTCACATCATAGGGCTCAGGCACAGAAGTAGCGAGGACTCAAGGCTGATGCTGGCCCTCACCTGCACTCCTCAGCCCCACCACTACCAGGGTTATTTATTTATTCTCCCTCCTAACCTCTAGCTATCCCTTACCCTCAATGGAGCCAAGCTCCGTATCGGCCACCCCCTACGTGCGGCTCAGGCACAGAGGGAACCAGAGTTCAAGGCTGATGCTGGCACTGCCTCTCGCTTGGCAGCTCCTGCTCTGCCCCAGCAATACCGGGGCTTTGTGCTCTCTCTCCTAGCTTCAACCTATCCCTACACCATCAGTGGAGCCAAGCTCAGAAGCGTCCTCTCACATCAGGGGCACAGGCACAGAAGTAGCGAGGACTAAGGCTGATGCTGGCCCTCACAAGCCCCAACACCACCAGGGCTCCTTATTTGTTCAGCCTCCTAACCTCTACCTATCCCTTACCCTCAACGGAGCTAAGCTCCGAAGCGGCCACCCCCTACATGCGGCTCAGGCACAGAGGGAACCAGAATTCAAGGCTGATGCTGGCACTGACGCTCGCTTGCCACCTCCTGCTCTGCCCCAGCCTGTACACGGGCTTTGTGCTCTCTCACCTAGCCTCAACCTATACCTTACCATCAATGGAGCTAAGCTCTGAAGAGTCCCCTCACATCATGGGGCACAGGCACAGAAGTAGTCAGGACTGAAAGCTGATGCTGGCCGTCACCTTCACTCCTCAGCCCCACCACTACCAAGGTTATTTATTTGTTCATCCTCCTAACCTCTACCTATCCCTTACCCTCAATGCAGCCAAGCTCCGATGCGGCCCCTCACATCATGGGGCACAGGCAAAGAAGTAGTCAGGACTGAAAGCTGATGCTGGCACTCACCTTTCCTCCTCAATCCCACCAGAACCAGGGCTCTGAGTTCTCTCAGCTAACATCAACCTCTCTTTAACACTCATCAGAGCCATGCTCCGAAGCGGTCACTCACATCATGGGGCACAGGCACAGAAGTAGTCCGGACTGAAAGCTGATGCTGGCCCTCACCTTTCCTCCTCAGTCCCACCAGCACCAGGGCTCCTTATTTGTTCAGCCTCCTAACCTCTACCTATCCCTTACCCTCAACGGAGCCAAGCTCCGAAGCGGCCAGCCCCTACATGCGGCTCAGGCACAGAGGGAGCCAGAATTCAAGGCTGATGCTGGCACTGACGCTCGCTTGCCACCTCCTGCTCTGCCCCAGTCTGTACACGGGCTTTGTGTTCACCCTCCTAAACTCAACCTCTCCCTTATCCTCAATGGAGCCAAGCTCCGAAACGGCCACTCACATCATGGGGCACAGGCAAAGAAGTAGTCCGGACTGAAAGCTGATGCTGGCATCACCTTTCCTCCTCAGTCCCACCAGCACCAGGGCTCTGAGTTCTCTCACCTAACCTCAACCTACCTTAAACACTCATCAGAGCCAACCTCCGAAGCGGCCACTCACATCATAGGGCTCAGGCACAGAAGTAGCGAGGACTCAAGGCTGATACTGGCCCTCACCTGCACTCCTCAGCCCCACCACTACCAGGGTTATTTATTTATTCTCCCTCCTAACCTCTAGCTATCCCTTACCGTCAATGGAGTCAAGCTCCGTAGCGGCCACCCCCTACATGCGGCTCAGGCACAGAGGGAGCCAGAATTCAAGGCTGATGCTGGCACTGACGCTCGCTTGCCACCTCCTGCTCTGCCCCAGCAATACCGGGGCTTTGTGCTCTCTCTCCTAGCCTCCACCTATACCTTACCATCAATGGAGCTAAGCTCTGAAGAGTCCCCTCACATCATGGGGCACAGGCACAGAAGTAGTCCGGACTGAAAGCTGATGCTGGCCCTCACCTGCCCTCCTCAACCCCACCACTACCAAGGTTATTTATTTGTTCATCCTCCTAACCTCTACCTATCTCTTACCCTCAATGCAGCCAAGCTCCGATGCGGCTCCTCACATCATGGGGCACAGGCAAAGAAGTAGTCAGGACTGAAAGCTGATGCTGGCCCCCACCTTCCCTCCTCAATCCCACCAGAACCAGGGCTCTGAGTTCTCTCAGCTAACATCAACCTCTCTTTAACACTCATCAGAGCCATGCTCCGAAGCGGTCACTCACATCATGGGGCACAGGCACAGAAGTAGTCAGGACTGAAAGCTGATGCTGGCTTTTACCTGCCCTCCTAAGCCCCACCACCACGAGGGCTCCTTATTTGTTCACCCTCCTAACCTCTACCTATCCCTTATACGCAATGGAGCCAAGCTCTGAAGCGGCCACCCACTACATGCGGCTCAGGCACACAGGGAGCCAGAATTCAAGGCTGATGCTGGCACTGACTCTCGCTTAGCAGCTCCTGCTCTGCCCCAGCAATACCGGGGCTTTGTGCTTTCTCACCTAGCCTCAACCTATCCCTACACCATCAATGGAGCCAAGCTCAGAAGCGTCCCCTCACATCATGGGGCAGAGGAACAGAAGTAGTCAGGACTGAAAGCTGATTCTGGCATCACCTTTCCTCCTCAGTCCCACCAGCACCAGGGCTCTGAGTTCTCTCACCTAACCTCAACCTACCTTAAACACTCATCAGAGCCAAGCTCCGAAGCGGCCACTCACATCATAGGGCTCAGGCACAGAAGTAGCGAGGACTCAAGGCTGATGCTGGCCCTCACCTGCACTCCTCAGCCCCACCACTACCAGGGTTATTTATTTATTCTCCCTCCTAACCTCTAGCTATCCCTTACCCTCAATGGAGCCAAGCTCCGTATCGGCCACCCCCTACGTGCGGCTCAGGCACAGAGGGAACCAGAGTTCAAGGCTGATGCTGGCACTGCCTCTCGCTTGGCAGCTCCTGCTCTGCCCCAGCAATACCGGGGCTTTGTGCTCTCTCTCCTAGCTTCAACCTATCCCTACACCATCAATGGAGCCAAGCTCAGAAGCGTCCTCTCACATCAGGGGCACAGGCACAGAAGTAGCGAGGACTAAGGCTGATGCTGGCCCTCACCTGCCCTCCTAAGCCCCAACACCAGCAGGGCTCCTTATTTGTTCAGCCTCCTAACCTCTACCTATCCCTTACCCTCAACGGAGCTAAGCTCCGAAGCGGCCACCCCCTACATGCGGCTCAGGCACAGAGGGAACCAGAATTCAAGGCTGATGCTGGCACTGACGCTCGCTTGCCACCTCCTGCTCTGCCCCAGCCTGTACACGGGCTTTGTGCTCTCTCACCTAGCCTCAACCTACACCTTACCATCAATGGAGCTAAGCTCTGAAGAGTCCCCTCACATCATAGGCCACAGGCACAGAAGTAGTCCGGACTGAAAGCTGATGCTGGCCGTCACCTTCACTCCTCAGCCCCACCACTACCAAGGTTATTTATTTGTTCATCCTCCTAACCTCTACCTATCCCTTACCCTCAATGCAGCCAAGCTCCGATGCGGCCCCTCACATCATGGGGCACAGGCAAAAAAGTAGTCAGGACTGAAAGCTGATGCTGGCCCTCACCTTTCCTCCTCAATCCCACCAGAACCAGGGCTCTGAGTTCTCTCAGCTAACATCAACCTCTCTTTAACACTCATCAGAGCCATGCTCCGAAGCGGTCACTCACATCATGGGGCACAGGCACAGAAGTAGTCCGGACTGAAAGCTGATGCTGGCCCTCACCTTTCCTCCTCAGTCCCACCAGCACCAGGGCTCCTTATTTGTTCAGCCTCCTAACCTCTACCTATCCCTTACCCTCAACGGAGCCAAGCTCCGAAGCGGCCAGCCCCTACATGCGGCTCAGGCACAGAGGGAGCCAGAATTCAAGGCTGATGCTGGCACTGACGCTCGCTTGCCACGTACTGCTCTGCCCCAGTCTGTACACGGGCTTTGTGTTCACCCTCCTAAACTCAACCTCTCCCTTATCCTCAATGGAGCCAAGCTCCGAAACGGCCACTCACATCATGGGGCACAGGCAAAGAAGTAGTCCGGACTGAAAGCTGATGCTGGCATCACCTTTCCTCCTCAGTCCCACCAGCACCAGGGCTCTGAGTTCTCTCACCTAACCTCAACCTACCTTAAACACTCATCAGAGCCAAGCTCCGAAGCGGCCACTCACATCATAGGGCTCAGGCACAGAAGTAGCGAGGACTCAAGGCTGATACTGGCCCTCACCTGCACTCCTCAGCCCCACCACTACCAGGGTTATTTATTTATTCTCCCTCCTAACCTCTAGCTATCCCTTACCCTCAATGGAGCCAAGCTCCGTATCGGCCACCCCCTACGTGCGGCTCAGGCACAGAGGGAACCAGAGTTCAAGGCTGATGCTGGCACTGACTCTCGCTTGGCAGCTCCTGCTCTGCCCCAGCAATACCGGGGCTTTGTGCTCTCTCTCCTAGCTTCAACCTATCCCTACACCATCAGTGGAGCCAAGCTCAGAAGCGTCCTCTCACATCAGGGGCACAGGGACAGAAGTAGCGAGGACTAATGCTGATGCTGGCCCTCACAAGCCCCAACACCAGCAGGGCTCCTTATTTGTTCAGCCTCCTAACCTCTACCTATCCCTTACCCTCAACGGAGCTAAGCTCCGAAGCGGCCACCCCCTACATGCGGCTCAGGCACAGAGGGAACCAGAATTCAAGGCTGATGCTGGCACTGACGCTCGCTTGCCACCTCCTGCTCTGCCCCAGCCTGTACACGGGCTTTGTGCTCTCTCACCTAGCCTCAACCTATACCTTACCATCAATGGAGCTAAGCTCTGAAGAGTCCCCTCACATCATGGGGCACAGGCACAGAAGTAGTCAGGACTGAAAGCTGATGCTGGCCGTCACCTTCACTCCTCAGCCCCACCACTACCAAGGTTATTTATTTGTTCATCCTCCTAACCTCTACCTATCCCTTACCCTCAATGCAGCCAAGCTCCGATGCGGCCCCTCACATCATGGGGCACAGGAACAGAAGTAGTCCGGACTGAAAGCTGATGCTGGCCCTCACCTTTCCTCCTCAGTCCCACCAGCACCAGGGCTCCTTATTTGTTCAGCCTCCTAACCTCTACCTATCCCTTACCCTCAACGGAGCCAAGCTCCGAAGCGGCCAGCCCCTACATGCGGCTCAGGCACAGAGGGAGCCAGAATTCAAGGCTGATGCTGGCACTGACGCTCGCTTGCCACCTCCTGCTCTGCCCCAGTCTGTACACGGGCTTTGTGTTCACCCTCCTAAACTCAACCTCTCCCTTATCCTCAATGGAGCCAAGCTCCGAAACGGCCACTCACATCATGGGGCACAGGCAAAGAAGTAGTCCGGACTGAAAGCTGATGCTGGCATCACCTTTCCTCCTCAGTCCCACCAGCACCAGGGCTCTGAGTTCTCTCACCTAACCTCAACCTACCTTAAACACTCATCAGAGCCAACCTCCGAAGCGGCCACTCACATCATAGGGCTCAGGCACAGAAGTAGCGAGGACTCAAGGCTGATACTGGCCCTCACCTGCACTCCTCAGCCCCACCACTACCAGGGTTATTTATTTATTCTCCCTCCTAACCTCTAGCTATCCCTTACCGTCAATGGAGTCAAGCTCCGTAGCGGCCACCCCCTACATGCGGCTCAGGCACAGAGGGAGCCAGTATTCAAGGCTGATGCTGGCACTGACTCTCGCTTAGCAGCTCCTGCTCTGCCCCAGCAATACCGGGGCTTTTTGCTTTCTCACCTAGCCTCAACCTATCCCTACACCATCAATGGAGCCAAGCTCAGAAGCGTCCCCTCACATCATAGGCCACAGGCACAGAAGTAGTCCGGACTGAAAGCTGATGCTGGCCGTCACCTTCACTCCTCAGTCCCACCACTACCAAGGTTATTTATTTGTTCATCCTCCTAACCTCTACCTATCCCTTACCCTCAATGCAGCCAATCTCCGATGCGGCTCCTCACATCATGGGGCACAGGCAAAGAAGTAGTCAGGACTGAAAGCTGATGCTGGCCCCCACCTTCCCTCCTCAATCCCACCAGAACCAGGGCTCTGAGTTCTCTCAGCTAACATCAACCTCTCTTTAACACTCATCAGAGCCATGCTCCGAAGCGGTCACTCACATCATGGGGCACAGGCACAGAAGTAGTCAGGACTGAAAGCTGATGCTGGCTTTTACCTGCCCTCCTAAGCCCCACCACCACGAGGGCTCCTTATTTGTTCACCCTCCTAACCTCTACCTATCCCTTATACGCAATGGAGCCAAGCTCTGAAGCGGCCACCCACTACATGCGGCTCAGGCACACAGGGAGCCAGAATTCAAGGCTGATGCTGGCACTGACTCTCGCTTAGCAGCTCCTGCTCTGCCCCAGCAATACCGGGGCTTTGTGCTTTCTCACCTAGCCTCAACCTATCCCTACACCATCAATGGAGCCAAGCTCAGAAGCGTCCCCTCACATCATGGGGCAGAGGAACAGAAGTAGTCAGGACTGAAAGCTGATTCTGGCATCACCTTTCCTCCTCAGTCCCACCAGCACCAGGGCTCTGAGTTCTCTCACCTAACCTCAACCTACCTTAAACACTCATCAGAGCCAAGCTCCGAAGCGGCCACTCACATCATAGGGCTCAGGCACAGAAGTAGCGAGGACTCAAGGCTGATGCTGGCCCTCACCTGCACTCCTCAGCCCCACCACTACCAGGGTTATTTATTTATTCTCCCTCCTAACCTCTAGCTATCCCTTACCCTCAATGGAGCCAAGCTCCGTATCGGCCACCCCCTACGTGCGGCTCAGGCACAGAGGGAACCAGAGTTCAAGGCTGATGCTGGCACTGCCTCTCGCTTGGCAGCTCCTGCTCTGCCCCAGCAATACCGGGGCTTTGTGCTCTCTCTCCTAGCTTCAACCTATCCCTACACCATCAATGGAGCCAAGCTCAGAAGCGTCCTCTCACATCAGGGGCACAGGCACAGAAGTAGCGAGGACTAAGGCTGATGCTGGCCCTCACCTGCCCTCCTAAGCCCCAACACCAGCAGGGCTCCTTATTTGTTCAGCCTCCTAACCTCTACCTATCCCTTACCCTCAACGGAGCTAAGCTCCGAAGCGGCCACCCCCTACATGCGGCTCAGGCACAGAGGGAACCAGAATTCAAGGCTGATGCTGGCACTGACGCTCGCTTGCCACCTCCTGCTCTGCCCCAGCCTGTACACGGGCTTTGTGCTCTCTCACCTAGCCTCAACCTACACCTTACCATCAATGGAGCTAAGCTCTGAAGAGTCCCCTCACATCATAGGCCACAGGCACAGAAGTAGTCCGGACTGAAAGCTGATGCTGGCCGTCACCTTCACTCCTCAGCCCCACCACTACCAAGGTTATTTATTTGTTCATCCTCCTAACCTCTACCTATCCCTTACCCTCAATGCAGCCAAGCTCCGATGCGGCCCCTCACATCATGGGGCACAGGCAAAGAAGTAGTCAGGACTGAAAGCTGATGCTGGCCCTCACCTTTCCTCCTCAATCCCACCAGAACCAGGGCTCTGAGTTCTCTCACCTAACATCAACCTCTCTTTAACACTCATCAGAGCCATGCTCCGAAGCGGTCACTCACATCATGGGGCACAGGCACAGAAGTAGTCCGGACTGAAAGCTGATGCTGGCCCTCACCTTTCCTCCTCAGTCCCACCAGCACCAGGGCTCCTTATTTGTTCAGCCTCCTAACCTCTACCTATCCCTTACCCTCAACGGAGCCAAGCTCCGAAGCGGCCAGCCCCTACATGCGGCTCAGGCACAGAGGGAGCCAGAATTCAAGGCTGATGCTGGCACTGACGCTCGCTTGCCACCTCCTGCTCTGCCCCAGTCTGTACACGGGCTTTGTGTTCACCCTCCTAAACTCAACCTCTCCCTTATCCTCAATGGAGCCAAGCTCCGAAACGGCCACTCACATCATGGGGCACAGGCAAAGAAGTAGTCCGGACTGAAAGCTGATGCTGGCATCACCTTTCCTCCTCAGTCCCACCAGCACCAGGGCTCTGAGTTCTCTCACCTAACCTCAACCTACCTTAAACACTCATCAGAGCCAACCTCCGAAGCGGCCACTCACATCATAGGGCTCAGGCACAGAAGTAGCGAGGACTCAAGGCTGATACTGGCCCTCACCTGCACTCCTCAGCCCCACCACTACCAGGGTTATTTATTTATTCACCCTCCTAACCTCCAGCTATCCATACCGTCAATGGAGTCAAGCTCCGTATCGGCCACCCCCTACATGCGGCTCAGGCACAGAGGGAGCCAGAATTCAAGGCTGATGCTGGCACTGCCTCTCGCTTGGCAGCTCCTGCTCTGCCCCAGCAATACCGGGGCTTTGTGCTCTCTCTCCTAGCCTCAACCTATACCTTACCATCAATGGAGCTAAGCTCTGAAGAGTCCCCTCACATCATGGGGCACAGGCACAGAAGTAGTCCGGACTGAAAGCTGATGCTGGCCGTCACCTTCACTCCTCAACCCCACCACTACCAAGGTTATTTATTTGTTCATCCTCCTAACCTCCACCTATCCCTTACCCTCAATGCAGCCAAGCTCCGATGCGGCCCGTCACATCATGGGGCACAGGCAAAGAAGTAGTCAGGACTGAAAGCTGATGCTGGCCCTCACCTTTCCTCCTCAATCCCACCAGAACCAGGGCTCTGAGTTCTCTCAGCTAACATCAACCTCTCTTTAACACTCATCAGAGCCATGCTCCGAAGCGGTCACTCACATCATGGGGCACAGGCACAGAAGTAGTCAGGACTGAAAGCTGATGCTGGCTTTTACCTGCCCTCCTAAGCCCCACCACCACGAGGGCTCCTTATTTGTTCACCCTCCTAACCTCTACCTATCCCTTACCCTCAACGGAGCTAAGCTCCGAAGCGGCCACCCACTACATGCGGCTCAGGCACACAGGGAGCCAGAATTCAAGGCTGATGCTGGCACTGACTCTCGCTTAGCAGCTCCTGCTCTGCCCCAGCAATACCGGGGCTTTGTGCTTTCTCACCTAGCCTCAACCTATCCCTACACCATCAATGGAGCCAAGCTCAGAAGCGTCCCCTCACATCATGGGGCAGAGGAACAGAAGTAGTCAGGACTGAAAGCTGATTCTGGCATCACCTTTCCTCCTCAGTCCCACCAGCACCAGGGCTCTGAGTTCTCTCACCTAACCTCAACCTACCTTAAACACTCATCAGAGCCAAGCTCCGAAGCGGCCACTCACATCATAGGGCTCAGGCACAGAAGTAGCGAGGACTCAAGGCTGATGCTGGCCCTCACCTGCACTCCTCAGCCCCACCACTACCAGGGTTATTTATTTATTCTCCCTCCTAACCTCTAGCTATCCCTTACCCTCAATGGAGCCAAGCTCCGTATCGGCCACCCCCTACGTGCGGCTCAGGCACAGAGGGAACCAGAGTTCAAGGCTGATGCTGGCACTGCCTCTCGCTTGGCAGCTCCTGCTCTGCCCCAGCAATACCGGGGCTTTGTGCTCTCTCTCCTAGCTTCAACCTATCCCTACACCATCAATGGAGCCAAGCTCAGAAGCGTCCTCTCACATCAGGGGCACAGGCACAGAAGTAGCGAGGACTAAGGCTGATGCTGGCCCTCACCTGCCCTCCTAAGCCCCAACACCAGCAGGGCTCCTTATTTGTTCAGCCTCCTAACCTCTACCTATCCCTTACCCTCAACGGAGCCAAGCTCCGAAGCGGCCAGCCCCTACATGCGGCTCAGGCACAGAGGGAGCCAGAATTCAAGGCTGATGCTGGCACTGACGCTCGCTTGCCACCTCCTGCTCTGCCCCAGTCTGTACACGGGCTTTGTGCTCTCTCACCTAGCCTCAACCTACACCTTACCATCAATGGAGCTAAGCTCTGAAGAGTCCCCTCACATCATGGGGCACAGGCACAGAAGTAGTCCGGACTGAAAGCTGATGCTGGCCGTCACCTTCACTCCTCAGCCCCACCACTACCAAGGTTATTTATTTGTTCATCCTCCTAACCTCTACCTATCCCTTACCCTCAATGCAGCCAAGCTCCGATGCGGCCCCTCACATCATGGGGCACAGGCAAAGAAGTAGTCAGGACTGAAAGCTGATGCTGGCCCTCACCTTTCCTCCTCAATCCCACCAGAACCAGGGCTCTGAGTTCTCTCACCTAACATCAACCTCTCTTTAACACTCATCAGAGCCATGCTCCGAAGCGGTCACTCACATCATGGGGCACAGGCACAGAAGTAGTCCGGACTGAAAGCTGATGCTGGCCCTCACCTTTCCTCCTCAGTCCCACCAGCACCAGGGCTCCTTATTTGTTCAGCCTCCTAACCTCTACCTATCCCTTACCCTCAACGGAGCCAAGCTCCGAAGCGGCCAGCCCCTACATGCGGCTCAGGCACAGAGGGAGCCAGAATTCAAGGCTGATGCTGGCACTGACGCTCGCTTGCCACCTCCTGCTCTGCCCCAGTCTGTACACGGGCTTTGTGTTCACCCTCCTAAACTCAACCTCTCCCTTATCCTCAATGGAGCCAAGCTCCGAAACGGCCACTCACATCATGGGGCACAGGCAAAGAAGTAGTCCGGACTGAAAGCTGATGCTGGCATCACCTTTCCTCCTCAGTCCCACCAGCACCAGGGCTCTGAGTTCTCTCACCTAACCTCAACCTACCTTAAACACTCATCAGAGCCAACCTCCGAAGCGGCCACTCACATCATAGGGCTCAGGCACAGAAGTAGCGAGGACTCAAGGCTGATGCTGGCCCTCACCTGCACTCCTCAGCCCCACCACTACCAGGGTTATTTATTTATTCACCCTCCTAACCTCCAGCTATCCATACCGTCAATGGAGTCAAGCTCCGTATCGGCCACCCCCTACATGCGGCTCAGGCACAGAGGGAGCCAGAATTCAAGGCTGATGCTGGCACTGCCTCTCGCTTGGCAGCTCCTGCTCTGCCCCAGCAATACCGGGGCTTTGTGCTCTCTCTCCTAGCCTCAACCTATACCTTACCATCAATGGAGCTAAGGTCTGAAGAGTCCCCTCACATCATGGGGCACAGGCACAGAAGTAGTCCGGACTGAAAGCTGATGCTGGCCGTCACCTTCACTCCTCAACCCCACCACTACCAAGGTTATTTATTTGTTCATCCTCCTAACCTCCACCTATCCCTTACCCTCAATGCAGCCAAGCTCCGATGCGGCCCGTCACATCATGGGGCACAGGCAAAGAAGTAGTCAGGACTGAAAGCTGATGCTGGCCCTCACCTTTCCTCCTCAATCCCACCAGAACCAGGGCTCTGAGTTCTCTCAGCTAACATCAACCTCTCTTTAACACTCATCAGAGCCATGCTCCGAAGCGGTCACTCACATCATGGGGCACAGGCACAGAAGTAGTCAGGACTGAAAGCTGATGCTGGCTTTTACCTGCCCTCCTAAGCCCCACCACCACGAGGGCTCCTTATTTGTTCACCCTCCTAACCTCTACCTATCCCTTACCCTCAACGGAGCTAAGCTCCGAAGCGGCCACCCACTACATGCGGCTCAGGCACACAGGGAGCCAGAATTCAAGGCTGATGCTGGCACTGACTCTCGCTTAGCAGCTCCTGCTCTGCCCCAGCAATACCGGGGCTTTGTGCTTTCTCACCTAGCCTCAACCTATCCCTACACCATCAATGGAGCCAAGCTCAGAAGCGTCCCCTCACATCATGGGGCAGAGGAACAGAAGTAGTCAGGACTGAAAGCTGATTCTGGCATCACCTTTCCTCCTCAGTCCCACCAGCACCAGGGCTCTGAGTTCTCTCACCTAACCTCAACCTACCTTAAACACTCATCAGAGCCAAGCTCCGAAGCGGCCACTCACATCATAGGGCTCAGGCACAGAAGTAGCGAGGACTCAAGGCTGATGCTGGCCCTCACCTGCACTCCTCAGCCCCACCACTACCAGGGTTATTTATTTATTCTCCCTCCTAACCTCTAGCTATCCCTTACCCTCAATGGAGCCAAGCTCCGTATCGGCCACCCCCTACGTGCGGCTCAGGCACAGAGGGAACCAGAGTTCAAGGCTGATGCTGGCACTGCCTCTCGCTTGGCAGCTCCTGCTCTGCCCCAGCAATACCGGGGCTTTGTGCTCTCTCTCCTAGCTTCAACCTATCCCTACACCATCAATGGAGCCAAGCTCAGAAGCGTCCTCTCACATCAGGGGCACAGGCACAGAAGTAGCGAGGACTAAGGCTGATGCTGGCCCTCACCTGCCCTCCTAAGCCCCAACACCAGCAGGGCTCCTTATTTGTTCAGCCTCCTAACCTCTACCTATCCCTTACCCTCAACGGAGCTAAGCTCCGAAGCGGCCACCCCCTACATGCGGCTCAGGCACAGAGGGAACCAGAATTCAAGGCTGATGCTGGCACTGACGCTCGCTTGCCACCTCCTGCTCTGCCCCAGCCTGTACACGGGCTTTGTGCTCTCTCACCTAGCCTCAACCTACATCTTACCATCAATGGAGCTAAGCTCTGAAGAGTCCCCTCACATCATGGGGCACAGGCACAGAAGTAGTCCGGACTGAAAGCTGATGCTGGCCGTCACCTTCACTCCTCAGCCCCACCACTACCAAGGTTATTTATTTGTTCATCCTCCTAACCTCTACCTATCCCTTACCGTCAATGCAGCCAAGCTCCGATGCGGCCCCTCACATCATGGGGCACAGGCAAAGAAGTAGTCAGGACTGAAAGCTGATGCTGGCCCTCACCTTTCCTCCTCAATCCCACCAGAACCAGGGCTCTGAGTTCTCTCACCTAACATCAACCTCTCTTTAACACTCATCAGAGCCATGCTCCGAAGCGGTCACTCACATCATGGGGCACAGGCACAGAAGTAGTCCGGACTGAAAGCTGATGCTGGCCCTCACCTTTCCTCCTCAGTCCCACCAGCACCAGGGCTCCTTATTTGTTCAGCCTCCTAACCTCTACCTATCCCTTACCCTCAACGGAGCCAAGCTCCGAAGCGGCCAGCCCCTACATGCGGCTCAGGCACAGAGGGAGCCAGAATTCAAGGCTGATGCTGGCACTGACGCTCGCTTGCCACCTCCTGCTCTGCCCCAGTCTGTACACGGGCTTTGTGTTCACCCTCCTAAACTCAACCTCTCCCTTATCCTCAATGGAGCCAAGCTCCGAAACGGCCACTCACATCATGGGGCACAGGCAAAGAAGTAGTCCGGACTGAAAGCTGATGCTGGCATCACCTTTCCTCCTCAGTCCCACCAGCACCAGGGCTCTGAGTTCTCTCACCTAACCTCAACCTACCTTAAACACTCATAAGAGCCAACCTCCGAAGCGGCCACTCACATCATAGGGCTCAGGCACAGAAGTAGCGAGGACTCAAGGCTGATACTGGCCCTCACCTGCACTCCTCAGCCCCACCACTAGCAGGGTTATTTATGTATTCTCCCTCCTAACCTCTAGCTATCCCTTACCGTCAATGGAGTCAAGCTCCGTAGCGGCCACCCCCTACATGCGGCTCAGGCACAGAGGGAGCCAGAATTCAAGGCTGATGCTGGCACTGCCTCTCGCTTGGCAGCTCCTGCTCTGCCCCAGCAATACCGGGGCTTTGTGCTCTCTCTCCTAGCCTCAACCTATACCTTACCGTCAATGGAGCTAAGCTCTGAAGAGTCCCCTCACATCATGGGGCACAGGCACAGAAGTAGTCCGGACTGAAAGCTGATGCTGGCCGTCACCTTCACTCCTCAGCCCCACCACTACCAAGGTTATTTATTTGTTCATCCTCCTAACCTCTACCTATCCCTTACCCTCAATGCAGCCAAGCTCCGATGCGGCCCCTCACATCATGGGGCACAGGCAAAGAAGTAGTCAGGACTGAAAGCTGATGCTGGCCCTCACCTTTCCTCCTCAATCCCACCAGAACCAGGGCTCTGAGTTCTCTCAGCTAACATCAACCTCTCTTTAACACTCATCAGAGCCATGCTCCGAAGCGGTCACTCACATCATGGGCCACAGGCACAGAAGTAGTCAGGACTGAAAGCTGATGCTGGCTTTTACCTGCCCTTCTAAGCCCCACCACCACGAGGGCTCCTTATTTGTTCACCCTCCTAACCTCTACCTATCCCTTACCCTCAACGGAGCCAAGCTCCGAAGCGGCCAGCCCCTACATGCGGCTCAGGCACAGAGGGAGCCAGTATTCAAGGCTGATGCTGGCACTGACGCTCGCTTGCCACGTCCTGCTCTGCCCCAGTCTGTACACGGGCTTTTTGTTCACCCTCCTAAACTCAACCTCTCCCTTATCCTCAATGGAGCCAAGCTCCGAAACGGCCACTCACATCATGGGGCACAGGCAAAGAAGTAGTCCGGACTGAAAGCTGATTCTGGCATCACCTTTCCTCCTCAGTCCCACCAGCACCAGGGCTCTGAGTTCTCTCACCTAACCTCAACCTACCTTAAACACTCATCAGAGCCAACCTCCGAAGCGGCCACTCACATCATAGGGCTCAGGCACAGAAGTAGCGAGGACTCAAGGCTGATACTGGCCCTCACCTGCACTCCTCAGCCCCACCACTACCAGGGTTATTTATTTATTCTCCCTCCTAACCTCTAGCTATCCCTTACCGTCAATGGAGTCAAGCTCCGTAGCGGCCACACCCTACATGCGGCTCAGGCACAGAGGGAGCCAGAATTCAAGGCTGATGCTGGCACTGCCTCTCGCTTGGCAGCTCCTGCTCTGCCCCAGCAATACCGGGGCTTTGTGCTCTCTCTCCTAGCCTCAACCTATACCTTACCATCAATGGAGCTAAGCTCTGAAGAGTCCCCTCACATCATGGGGCACAGGCACAGAAGTAGTCCGGACTGAAAGCTGATGCTGGCCGTCACCTTCACTCCTCAGCCCCACCACTACCAAGGTTATTTATTTGTTCATCCTCCTAACCTCTACCTATCCCTTACCCTCAATGCAGCCAAGCTCCGATGCGGCCCCTCACATCATGGGGCACAGGCAAAGAAGTAGTCAGGACTGAAAGCTGATGCTGGCCCTCACCTTTCCTCCTCAATCCCACCAGAACCAGGGCTCTGAGTTCTCTCAGCTAACATCAACCTCTCTTTAACACTCATCAGAGCCATGCTCCGAAGCGGTCACTCACATCATGGGGCACAGGCACAGAAGTAGTCAGGACTGAAAGCTGATGCTGGCTTTTACCTGCCCTCCTAAGCCCCACCACCACGAGGGCTCCTTATTTGTTCACCCTCCTAACCTCTACCTATCCCTTACCCTCAACGGAGCTAAGCTCCGAAGCGGCCACCCACTACATGCGGCTCAGGCACACAGGGAGCCAGAATTCAAGGCTGATGCTGGCACTGACTCTCGCTTAGCAGCTCCTGCTCTGCCCCAGCAATACCGGGGCTTTGTGCTTTCTCACCTAGCCTCAACCTATCCCTACACCATCAATGGAGCCAAGCTCAGAAGCGTCCCCTCACATCATGGGGCAGAGGAACAGAAGTAGTCAGGACTGAAAGCTGATTCTGGCATCACCTTTCCTCCTCAGTCCCACCAGCACCAGGGCTCTGAGTTCTCTCACCTAACCTCAACCTACCTTAAACACTCATCAGAGCCAAGCTCCGAAGCGGCCACTCACATCATAGGGCTCAGGCACAGAAGTAGCGAGGACTCAAGGCTGATGCTGGCCCTCACCTGCACTCCTCAGCCCCACCACTACCAGGGTTATTTATTTATTCACCCTCCTAACCTCCAGCTATCCATACCGTCAATGGAGTCAAGCTCCGTATCGGCCACCCCCTACATGCGGCTCAGGCACAGAGGGAGCCAGAATTCAAGGCTGATGCTGGCACTGCCTCTCGCTTGGCAGCTCCTGCTCTGCCCCAGCAATACCGGGGCTTTGTGCTCTCTCTCCTAGCCTCAACCTATACCTTACCATCAATGGAGCTAAGGTCTGAAGAGTCCCCTCACATCATGGGGCACAGGCACAGAAGTAGTCCGGACTGAAAGCTGATGCTGGCCGTCACCTTCACTCCTCAACCCCACCACTACCAAGGTTATTTATTTGTTCATCCTCCTAACCTCCACCTATCCCTTACCCTCAATGCAGCCAAGCTCCGATGCGGCCCGTCACATCATGGGGCACAGGCAAAGAAGTAGTCAGGACTGAAAGCTGATGCTGGCCCTCACCTTTCCTCCTCAATCCCACCAGAACCAGGGCTCTGAGTTCTCTCAGCTAACATCAACCTCTCTTTAACACTCATCAGAGCCATGCTCCGAAGCGGTCACTCACATCATGGGGCACAGGCACAGAAGTAGTCAGGACTGAAAGCTGATGCTGGCTTTTACCTGCCCTCCTAAGCCCCACCACCACGAGGGCTCCTTATTTGTTCACCCTCCTAACCTCTACCTATCCCTTACCCTCAACGGAGCTAAGCTCCGAAGCGGCCACCCACTACATGCGGCTCAGGCACACAGGGAGCCAGAATTCAAGGCTGATGCTGGCACTGACTCTCGCTTAGCAGCTCCTGCTCTGCCCCAGCAATACCGGGGCTTTGTGCTTTCTCACCTAGCCTCAACCTATCCCTACACCATCAATGGAGCCAAGCTCAGAAGCGTCCCCTCACATCATGGGGCAGAGGAACAGAAGTAGTCAGGACTGAAAGCTGATTCTGGCATCACCTTTCCTCCTCAGTCCCACCAGCACCAGGGCTCTGAGTTCTCTCACCTAACCTCAACCTACCTTAAACACTCATCAGAGCCAAGCTCCGAAGCGGCCACTCACATCATAGGGCTCAGGCACAGAAGTAGCGAGGACTCAAGGCTGATGCTGGCCCTCACCTGCACTCCTCAGCCCCACCACTACCAGGGTTATTTATTTATTCTCCCTCCTAACCTCTAGCTATCCCTTACCCTCAATGGAGCCAAGCTCCGTATCGGCCACCCCCTACGTGCGGCTCAGGCACAGAGGGAACCAGAGTTCAAGGCTGATGCTGGCACTGCCTCTCGCTTGGCAGCTCCTGCTCTGCCCCAGCAATACCGGGGCTTTGTGCTCTCTCTCCTAGCTTCAACCTATCCCTACACCATCAATGGAGCCAAGCTCAGAAGCGTCCTCTCACATCAGGGGCACAGGCACAGAAGTAGCGAGGACTAAGGCTGATGCTGGCCCTCACCTGCCCTCCTAAGCCCCAACACCAGCAGGGCTCCTTATTTGTTCAGCCTCCTAACCTCTACCTATCCCTTACCCTCAACGGAGCTAAGCTCCGAAGCGGCCACCCCCTACATGCGGCTCAGGCACAGAGGGAACCAGAATTCAAGGCTGATGCTGGCACTGACGCTCGCTTGCCACCTCCTGCTCTGCCCCAGCCTGTACACGGGCTTTGTGCTCTCTCACCTAGCCTCAACCTACATCTTACCATCAATGGAGCTAAGCTCTGAAGAGTCCCCTCACATCATGGGGCACAGGCACAGAAGTAGTCCGGACTGAAAGCTGATGCTGGCCGTCACCTTCACTCCTCAGCCCCACCACTACCAAGGTTATTTATTTGTTCATCCTCCTAACCTCTACCTATCCCTTACCGTCAATGCAGCCAAGCTCCGATGCGGCCCCTCACATCATGGGGCACAGGCAAAGAAGTAGTCAGGACTGAAAGCTGATGCTGGCCCTCACCTTTCCTCCTCAATCCCACCAGAACCAGGGCTCTGAGTTCTCTCACCTAACATCAACCTCTCTTTAACACTCATCAGAGCCATGCTCCGAAGCGGTCACTCACATCATGGGGCACAGGCACAGAAGTAGTCCGGACTGAAAGCTGATGCTGGCCCTCACCTTTCCTCCTCAGTCCCACCAGCACCAGGGCTCCTTATTTGTTCAGCCTCCTAACCTCTACCTATCCCTTACCCTCAACGGAGCCAAGCTCCGAAGCGGCCAGCCCCTACATGCGGCTCAGGCACAGAGGGAGCCAGAATTCAAGGCTGATGCTGGCACTGACGCTCGCTTGCCACCTCCTGCTCTGCCCCAGTCTGTACACGGGCTTTGTGTTCACCCTCCTAAACTCAACCTCTCCCTTATCCTCAATGGAGCCAAGCTCCGAAACGGCCACTCACATCATGGGGCACAGGCAAAGAAGTAGTCCGGACTGAAAGCTGATTCTGGCATCACCTTTCCTCCTCAGTCCCACCAGCACCAGGGCTCTGAGTTCTCTCACCTAACCTCAACCTACCTTAAACACTCATCAGAGCCAACCTCCGAAGCGGCCACTCACATCATAGGGCTCAGGCACAGAAGTAGCGAGGACTCAAGGCTGATACTGGCCCTCACCTGCACTCCTCAGCCCCACCACTAGCAGGGTTATTTATGTATTCTCCCTCCTAACCTCTAGCTATCCCTTACCGTCAATGGAGTCAAGCTCCGTAGCGGCCACCCCCTACATGCGGCTCAGGCACAGAGGGAGCCAGAATTCAAGGCTGATGCTGGCACTGCCTCTCGCTTGGCAGCTCCTGCTCTGCCCCAGCAATACCGGGGCTTTGTGCTCTCTCTCCTAGCCTCAACCTATACCTTACCGTCAATGGAGCTAAGCTCTGAAGAGTCCCCTCACATCATGGGGCACAGGCACAGAAGTAGTCCGGACTGAAAGCTGATGCTGGCCGTCACCTTCACTCCTCAGCCCCACCACTACCAAGGTTATTTATTTGTTCATCCTCCTAACCTCTACCTATCCCTTACCCTCAATGCAGCCAAGCTCCGATGCGGCCCCTCACATCATGGGGCACAGGCAAAGAAGTAGTCAGGACTGAAAGCTGATGCTGGCCCTCACCTTTCCTCCTCAATCCCACCAGAACCAGGGCTCTGAGTTCTCTCAGCTAACATCAACCTCTCTTTAACACTCATCAGAGCCATGCTCCGAAGCGGTCACTCACATCATGGGGCACAGGCACAGAAGTAGTCAGGACTGAAAGCTGATGCTGGCTTTTACCTGCCCTCCTAAGCCCCACCACCACGAGGGCTCCTTATTTGTTCACCCTCCTAACCTCTACCTATCCCTTACCCTCAACGGAGCTAAGCTCCGAAGCGGCCACCCACTACATGCGGCTCAGGCACACAGGGAGCCAGAATTCAAGGCTGATGCTGGCACTGACTCTCGCTTAGCAGCTCCTGCTCTGCCCCAGCAATACCGGGGCTTTGTGCTTTCTCACCTAGCCTCAACCTATCCCTACACCATCAATGGAGCCAAGCTCAGAAGCGTCCCCTCACATCATGGGGCAGAGGAACAGAAGTAGTCAGGACTGAAAGCTGATTCTGGCATCACCTTTCCTCCTCAGTCCCACCAGCACCAGGGCTCTGAGTTCTCTCACCTAACCTCAACCTACCTTAAACACTCATCAGAGCCAAGCTCCGAAGCGGCCACTCACATCATAGGGCTCAGGCACAGAAGTAGCGAGGACTCAAGGCTGATGCTGGCCCTCACCTGCACTCCTCAGCCCCACCACTACCAGGGTTATTTATTTATTCTCCCTCCTAACCTCTAGCTATCCCTTACCCTCAATGGAGCCAAGCTCCGTATCGGCCACCCCCTACGTGCGGCTCAGGCACAGAGGGAACCAGAGTTCAAGGCTGATGCTGGCACTGCCTCTCGCTTGGCAGCTCCTGCTCTGCCCCAGCAATACCGGGGCTTTGTGCTCTCTCTCCTAGCTTCAACCTATCCCTACACCATCAATGGAGCCAAGCTCAGAAGCGTCCTCTCACATCAGGGGCACAGGCACAGAAGTAGCGAGGACTAAGGCTGATGCTGGCCCTCACCAGCCCTCCTAAGCCCCAACACCAGCAGGGCTCCTTATTTGTTCAGCCTCCTAACCTCTACCTATCCCTTACCCTCAACGGAGCCAAGCTCCGAAGCGGCCAGCCCCTACATGCGGCTCAGGCACAGAGGGAGCCAGAATTCAAGGCTGATGCTGGCACTGACGCTCGCTTGCCACCTCCTGCTCTGCCCCAGTCTGTACACGGGCTTTGTGCTCTCTCACCTAGCCTCAACCTACACCTTACCATCAATGGAGCTAAGCTCTGAAGAGTCCCCTCACATCATGGGGCACAGGCACAGAAGTAGTCCGGACTGAAAGCTGATGCTGGCCGTCACCTTCACTCCTCAGCCCCACCACTACCAAGGTTATTTATTTGTTCAGCCTCCTAACCTCTACCTATCCCTTACCCTCAATGCAGCCAAGCTCCGATGCGGCCCCTCACATCATGGGGCACAGGCAAAGAAGTAGTCAGGACTGAAAGCTGATGCTGGCCCTCACCTTTCCTCCTCAATCCCACCAGAACCAGGGCTCTGAGTTCTCTCAGCTAACATCAACCTCTCTTTAACACTCATCAGAGCCATGCTCCGAAGCGGTCACTCACATCATGGGGCACAGGCACAGAAGTAGTCCGGACTGAAAGCTGATGCTGGCCCTCACCTTTCCTCCTCAGTCCCACCAGCACCAGGGCTCCTTATTTGTTCAGCCTCCTAACCTCTACCTATCCCTTACCCTCAACGGAGCCAAGCTCCGAAGCGGCCAGCCCCTACATGCGGCTCAGGCACAGAGGGAGCCAGAATTCAAGGCTGATGCTGGCACTGACGCTCGCTTGCCACCTCCTGCTCTGCCCCAGTCTGTACACGGGCTTTGTGTTCACCCTCCTAAACTCAACCTCTCCCTTATCCTCAATGGAGCCAAGCTCCGAAACGGCCACTCACATCATGGGGCACAGGCAAAGAAGTAGTCCGGACTGAAAGCTGATGCTGGCATCACCTTTCCTCCTCAGTCCCACCAGCACCAGGGCTCTGAGTTCTCTCACCTAACCTCAACCTACCTTAAACACTCATCAGAGCCAACCTCCGAAGCGGCCACTCACATCATAGGGCTCAGGCACAGAAGTAGCGAGGACTCAAGGCTGATGCTGGCCCTCACCTGCACTCCTCAGCCCCACCACTACCAGGGTTATTTATTTATTCACCCTCCTAACCTCCAGCTATCCATACCGTCAATGGAGTCAAGCTCCGTATCGGCCACCCCCTACATGCGGCTCAGGCACAGAGGGAGCCAGAATTCAAGGCTGATGCTGGCACTGCCTCTCGCTTGGCAGCTCCTGCTCTGCCCCAGCAATACCGGGGCTTTGTGCTCTCTCTCCTAGCCTCAACCTATACCTTACCATCAATGGAGCTAAGCTCTGAAGAGTCCCCTCACATCATGGGGCACAGGCACAGAAGTAGTCCGGACTGAAAGCTGATGCTGGCCGTCACCTTCACTCCTCAACCCCACCACTACCAAGGTTATTTATTTGTTCATCCTCCTAACCTCCACCTATCCCTTACCCTCAATGCAGCCAAGCTCCGATGCGGCCCGTCACATCATGGGGCACAGGCAAAGAAGTAGTCAGGACTGAAAGCAGATGCTGGCCCTCACCTTTCCTCCTCAATCCCACCAGAACCAGGGCTCTGAGTTCTCTCAGCTAACATCAACCTCTCTTTAACACTCATCAGAGCCATGCTCCGAAGCGGTCACTCACATCATGGGGCACAGGCACAGAAGTAGTCAGGACTGAAAGCTGATGCTGGCTTTTACCTGCCCTCCTAAGCCCCACCACCACGAGGGCTCCTTATTTGTTCACCCTCCTAACCTCTACCTATCCCTTACCCTCAACGGAGCTAAGCTCCGAAGCGGCCACCCACTACATGCGGCTCAGGCACACAGGGAGCCAGAATTCAAGGCTGATGCTGGCACTGACTCTCGCTTAGCAGCTCCTGCTCTGCCCCAGCAATACCGGGGCTTTGTGCTTTCTCACCTAGCCTCAACCTATCCCTACACCATCAATGGAGCCAAGCTCAGAAGCGTCCCCTCACATCATGGGGCAGAGGAACAGAAGTAGTCAGGACTGAAAGCTGATTCTGGCATCACCTTTCCTCCTCAGTCCCACCAGCACCAGGGCTCTGAGTTCTCTCACCTAACCTCAACCTACCTTAAACACTCATCAGAGCCAAGCTCCGAAGCGGCCACTCACATCATAGGGCTCAGGCACAGAAGTAGCGAGGACTCAAGGCTGATGCTGGCCCTCACCTGCACTCCTCAGCCCCACCACTACCAGGGTTATTTATTTATTCTCCCTCCTAACCTCTAGCTATCCCTTACCCTCAATGGAGCCAAGCTCCGTATCGGCCACCCCCTACGTGCGGCTCAGGCACAGAGGGAACCAGAGTTCAAGGCTGATGCTGGCACTGCCTCTCGCTTGGCAGCTCCTGCTCTGCCCCAGCAATACCGGGGCTTTGTGCTCTCTCTCCTAGCTTCAACCTATCCCTACACCATCAATGGAGCCAAGCTCAGAAGCGTCCTCTCACATCAGGGGCACAGGCACAGAAGTAGCGAGGACTAAGGCTGATGCTGGCCCTCACCTGCCCTCCTAAGCCCCAACACCAGCAGGGCTCCTTATTTGTTCAGCCTCCTAACCTCTACCTATCCCTTACCCTCAACGGAGCTAAGCTCCGAAGCGGCCACCCCCTACATGCGGCTCAGGCACAGAGGGAACCAGAATTCAAGGCTGATGCTGGCACTGACGCTCGCTTGCCACCTCCTGCTCTGCCCCAGCCTGTACACGGGCTTTGTGCTCTCTCACCTAGCCTCAACCTACATCTTACCATCAATGGAGCTAAGCTCTGAAGAGTCCCCTCACATCATGGGGCACAGGCACAGAAGTAGTCCGGACTGAAAGCTGATGCTGGCCGTCACCTTCACTCCTCAGCCCCACCACTACCAAGGTTATTTATTTGTTCATCCTCCTAACCTCTACCTATCCCTTACCGTCAATGCAGCCAAGCTCCGATGCGGCCCCTCACATCATGGGGCACAGGCAAAGAAGTAGTCAGGACTGAAAGCTGATGCTGGCCCTCACCTTTCCTCCTCAATCCCACCAGAACCAGGGCTCTGAGTTCTCTCACCTAACATCAACCTCTCTTTAACACTCATCAGAGCCATGCTCCGAAGCGGTCACTCACATCATGGGGCACAGGCACAGAAGTAGTCCGGACTGAAAGCTGATGCTGGCCCTCACCTTTCCTCCTCAGTCCCACCAGCACCAGGGCTCCTTATTTGTTCAGCCTCCTAACCTCTACCTATCCCTTACCCTCAACGGAGCCAAGCTCCGAAGCGGCCAGCCCCTACATGCGGCTCAGGCACAGAGGGAGCCAGAATTCAAGGCTGATGCTGGCACTGACGCTCGCTTGCCACCTCCTGCTCTGCCCCAGTCTGTACACGGGCTTTGTGTTCACCCTCCTAAACTCAACCTCTCCCTTATCCTCAATGGAGCCAAGCTCCGAAACGGCCACTCACATCATGGGGCACAGGCAAAGAAGTAGTCCGGACTGAAAGCTGATTCTGGCATCACCTTTCCTCCTCAGTCCCACCAGCACCAGGGCTCTGAGTTCTCTCACCTAACCTCAACCTACCTTAAACACTCATCAGAGCCAACCTCCGAAGCGGCCACTCACATCATAGGGCTCAGGCACAGAAGTAGCGAGGACTCAAGGCTGATACTGGCCCTCACCTGCACTCCTCAGCCCCACCACTAGCAGGGTTATTTATGTATTCTCCCTCCTAACCTCTAGCTATCCCTTACCGTCAATGGAGTCAAGCTCCGTAGCGGCCACCCCCTACATGCGGCTCAGGCACAGAGGGAGCCAGAATTCAAGGCTGATGCTGGCACTGCCTCTCGCTTGGCAGCTCCTGCTCTGCCCCAGCAATACCGGGGCTTTGTGCTCTCTCTCCTAGCCTCAACCTATACCTTACCGTCAATGGAGCTAAGCTCTGAAGAGTCCCCTCACATCATGGGGCACAGGCACAGAAGTAGTCCGGACTGAAAGCTGATGCTGGCCGTCACCTTCACTCCTCAGCCCCACCACTACCAAGGTTATTTATTTGTTCATCCTCCTAACCTCTACCTATCCCTTACCCTCAATGCAGCCAAGCTCCGATGCGGCCCCTCACATCATGGGGCACAGGCAAAGAAGTAGTCAGGACTGAAAGCTGATGCTGGCCCTCACCTTTCCTCCTCAATCCCACCAGAACCAGGGCTCTGAGTTCTCTCAGCTAACATCAACCTCTCTTTAACACTCATCAGAGCCATGCTCCGAAGCGGTCACTCACATCATGGGGCACAGGCACAGAAGTAGTCAGGACTGAAAGCTGATGCTGGCTTTTACCTGCCCTCCTAAGCCCCACCACCACGAGGGCTCCTTATTTGTTCACCCTCCTAACCTCTACCTATCCCTTACCCTCAACGGAGCTAAGCTCCGAAGCGGCCACCCACTACATGCGGCTCAGGCACACAGGGAGCCAGAATTCAAGGCTGATGCTGGCACTGACTCTCGCTTAGCAGCTCCTGCTCTGCCCCAGCAATACCGGGGCTTTGTGCTTTCTCACCTAGCCTCAACCTATCCCTACACCATCAATGGAGCCAAGCTCAGAAGCGTCCCCTCACATCATGGGGCAGAGGAACAGAAGTAGTCAGGACTGAAAGCTGATTCTGGCATCACCTTTCCTCCTCAGTCCCACCAGCACCAGGGCTCTGAGTTCTCTCACCTAACCTCAACCTACCTTAAACACTCATCAGAGCCAAGCTCCGAAGCGGCCACTCACATCATAGGGCTCAGGCACAGAAGTAGCGAGGACTCAAGGCTGATGCTGGCCCTCACCTGCACTCCTCAGCCCCACCACTACCAGGGTTATTTATTTATTCTCCCTCCTAACCTCTAGCTATCCCTTACCCTCAATGGAGCCAAGCTCCGTATCGGCCACCCCCTACGTGCGGCTCAGGCACAGAGGGAACCAGAGTTCAAGGCTGATGCTGGCACTGCCTCTCGCTTGGCAGCTCCTGCTCTGCCCCAGCAATACCGGGGCTTTGTGCTCTCTCTCCTAGCTTCAACCTATCCCTACACCATCAATGGAGCCAAGCTCAGAAGCGTCCTCTCACATCAGGGGCACAGGCACAGAAGTAGCGAGGACTAAGGCTGATGCTGGCCCTCACCAGCCCTCCTAAGCCCCAACACCAGCAGGGCTCCTTATTTGTTCAGCCTCCTAACCTCTACCTATCCCTTACCCTCAACGGAGCCAAGCTCCGAAGCGGCCAGCCCCTACATGCGGCTCAGGCACAGAGGGAGCCAGAATTCAAGGCTGATGCTGGCACTGACGCTCGCTTGCCACCTCCTGCTCTGCCCCAGTCTGTACACGGGCTTTGTGCTCTCTCACCTAGCCTCAACCTACACCTTACCATCAATGGAGCTAAGCTCTGAAGAGTCCCCTCACATCATGGGGCACAGGCACAGAAGTAGTCCGGACTGAAAGCTGATGCTGGCCGTCACCTTCACTCCTCAGCCCCACCACTACCAAGGTTATTTATTTGTTCAGCCTCCTAACCTCTACCTATCCCTTACCCTCAATGCAGCCAAGCTCCGATGCGGCCCCTCACATCATGGGGCACAGGCAAAGAAGTAGTCAGGACTGAAAGCTGATGCTGGCCCTCACCTTTCCTCCTCAATCCCACCAGAACCAGGGCTCTGAGTTCTCTCAGCTAACATCAACCTCTCTTTAACACTCATCAGAGCCATGCTCCGAAGCGGTCACTCACATCATGGGGCACAGGCACAGAAGTAGTCCGGACTGAAAGCTGATGCTGGCCCTCACCTTTCCTCCTCAGTCCCACCAGCACCAGGGCTCCTTATTTGTTCAGCCTCCTAACCTCTACCTATCCCTTACCCTCAACGGAGCCAAGCTCCGAAGCGGCCAGCCCCTACATGCGGCTCAGGCACAGAGGGAGCCAGAATTCAAGGCTGATGCTGGCACTGACGCTCGCTTGCCACCTCCTGCTCTGCCCCAGTCTGTACACGGGCTTTGTGTTCACCCTCCTAAACTCAACCTCTCCCTTATCCTCAATGGAGCCAAGCTCCGAAACGGCCACTCACATCATGGGGCACAGGCAAAGAAGTAGTCCGGACTGAAAGCTGATGCTGGCATCACCTTTCCTCCTCAGTCCCACCAGCACCAGGGCTCTGAGTTCTCTCACCTAACCTCAACCTACCTTAAACACTCATCAGAGCCAACCTCCGAAGCGGCCACTCACATCATAGGGCTCAGGCACAGAAGTAGCGAGGACTCAAGGCTGATGCTGGCCCTCACCTGCACTCCTCAGCCCCACCACTACCAGGGTTATTTATTTATTCACCCTCCTAACCTCCAGCTATCCATACCGTCAATGGAGTCAAGCTCCGTATCGGCCACCCCCTACATGCGGCTCAGGCACAGAGGGAGCCAGAATTCAAGGCTGATGCTGGCACTGCCTCTCGCTTGGCAGCTCCTGCTCTGCCCCAGCAATACCGGGGCTTTGTGCTCTCTCTCCTAGCCTCAACCTATACCTTACCATCAATGGAGCTAAGCTCTGAAGAGTCCCCTCACATCATGGGGCACAGGCACAGAAGTAGTCCGGACTGAAAGCTGATGCTGGCCGTCACCTTCACTCCTCAACCCCACCACTACCAAGGTTATTTATTTGTTCATCCTCCTAACCTCCACCTATCCCTTACCCTCAATGCAGCCAAGCTCCGATGCGGCCCGTCACATCATGGGGCACAGGCAAAGAAGTAGTCAGGACTGAAAGCAGATGCTGGCCCTCACCTTTCCTCCTCAATCCCACCAGAACCAGGGCTCTGAGTTCTCTCAGCTAACATCAACCTCTCTTTAACACTCATCAGAGCCATGCTCCGAAGCGGTCACTCACATCATGGGGCACAGGCACAGAAGTAGTCAGGACTGAAAGCTGATGCTGGCTTTTACCTGCCCTCCTAAGCCCCACCACCACGAGGGCTCCTTATTTGTTCACCCTCCTAACCTCTACCTATCCCTTACCCTCAACGGAGCTAAGCTCCGAAGCGGCCACCCACTACATGCGGCTCAGGCACACAGGGAGCCAGAATTCAAGGCTGATGCTGGCACTGACTCTCGCTTAGCAGCTCCTGCTCTGCCCCAGCAATACCGGGGCTTTGTGCTTTCTCACCTAGCCTCAACCTATCCCTACACCATCAATGGAGCCAAGCTCAGAAGCGTCCCCTCACATCATGGGGCAGAGGAACAGAAGTAGTCAGGACTGAAAGCTGATTCTGGCATCACCTTTCCTCCTCAGTCCCACCAGCACCAGGGCTCTGAGTTCTCTCACCTAACCTCAACCTACCTTAAACACTCATCAGAGCCAAGCTCCGAAGCGGCCACTCACATCATAGGGCTCAGGCACAGAAGTAGCGAGGACTCAAGGCTGATGCTGGCCCTCACCTGCACTCCTCAGCCCCACCACTACCAGGGTTATTTATTTATTCTCCCTCCTAACCTCTAGCTATCCCTTACCCTCAATGGAGCCAAGCTCCGTATCGGCCACCCCCTACGTGCGGCTCAGGCACAGAGGGAACCAGAGTTCAAGGCTGATGCTGGCACTGCCTCTCGCTTGGCAGCTCCTGCTCTGCCCCAGCAATACCGGGGCTTTGTGCTCTCTCTCCTAGCTTCAACCTATCCCTACACCATCAATGGAGCCAAGCTCAGAAGCGTCCTCTCACATCAGGGGCACAGGCACAGAAGTAGCGAGGACTAAGGCTGATGCTGGCCCTCACCTGCCCTCCTAAGCCCCAACACCAGCAGGGCTCCTTATTTGTTCAGCCTCCTAACCTCTACCTATCCCTTACCCTCAACGGAGCCAAGCTCCGAAGCGGCCAGCCCCTACATGCGGCTCAGGCACAGAGGGAGCCAGAATTCAAGGCTGATGCTGGCACTGACGCTCGCTTGCCACCTCCTGCTCTGCCCCAGTCTGTACACGGGCTTTGTGCTCTCTCACCTAGCCTCAACCTACACCTTACCATCAATGGAGCTAAGCTCTGAAGAGTCCCCTCACATCATGGGGCACAGGCACAGAAGTAGTCCGGACTGAAAGCTGATGCTGGCCGTCACCTTCACTCCTCAGCCCCACCACTACCAAGGTTATTTATTTGTTCATCCTCCTAACCTCTACCTATCCCTTACCCTCAATGCAGCCAAGCTCCGATGCGGCCCCTCACATCATGGGGCACAGGCAAAGAAGTAGTCAGGACTGAAAGCTGATGCTGGCCCTCACCTTTCCTCCTCAATCCCACCAGAACCAGGGCTCTGAGTTCTCTCAGCTAACATCAACCTCTCTTTAACACTCATCAGAGCCATGCTCCGAAGCGGTCACTCACATCATGGGGCACAGGCACAGAAGTAGTCCGGACTGAAAGCTGATGCTGGCCCTCACCTTTCCTCCTCAGTCCCACCAGCACCAGGGCTCCTTATTTGTTCAGCCTCCTAACCTCTACCTATCCCTTACCCTCAACGGAGCCAAGCTCCGAAGCGGCCAGCCCCTACATGCGGCTCAGGCACAGAGGGAGCCAGAATTCAAGGCTGATGCTGGCACTGACGCTCGCTTGCCACCTCCTGCTCTGCCCCAGTCTGTACACGGGCTTTGTGTTCACCCTCCTAAACTCAACCTCTCCCTTATCCTCAATGGAGCCAAGCTCCGAAACGGCCACTCACATCATGGGGCACAGGCAAAGAAGTAGTCCGGACTGAAAGCTGATGCTGGCATCACCTTTCCTCCTCAGTCCCACCAGCACCAGGGCTCTGAGTTCTCTCACCTAACCTCAACCTACCTTAAACACTCATCAGAGCCAACCTCCGAAGCGGCCACTCACATCATAGGGCTCAGGCACAGAAGTAGCGAGGACTCAAGGCTGATGCTGGCCCTCACCTGCACTCCTCAGCCCCACCACTACCAGGGTTATTTATTTATTCACCCTCCTAACCTCCAGCTATCCATACCGTCAATGGAGTCAAGCTCCGTATCGGCCACCCCCTACATGCGGCTCAGGCACAGAGGGAGCCAGAATTCAAGGCTGATGCTGGCACTGCCTCTCGCTTGGCAGCTCCTGCTCTGCCCCAGCAATACCGGGGCTTTGTGCTCTCTCTCCTAGCCTCAACCTATACCTTACCATCAATGGAGCTAAGCTCTGAAGAGTCCCCTCACATCATGGGGCACAGGCACAGAAGTAGTCCGGACTGAAAGCTGATGCTGGCCGTCACCTTCACTCCTCAACCCCACCACTACCAAGGTTATTTATTTGTTCATCCTCCTAACCTCCACCTATCCCTTACCCTCAATGCAGCCAAGCTCCGATGCGGCCCGTCACATCATGGGGCACAGGCAAAGAAGTAGTCAGGACTGAAAGCTGATGCTGGCCCTCACCTTTCCTCCTCAATCCCACCAGAACCAGGGCTCTGAGTTCTCTCAGCTAACATCAACCTCTCTTTAACACTCATCAGAGCCATGCTCCGAAGCGGTCACTCACATCATGGGGCACAGGCACAGAAGTAGTCAGGACTGAAAGCTGATGCTGGCTTTTACCTGCCCTCCTAAGCCCCACCACCACGAGGGCTCCTTATTTGTTCACCCTCCTAACCTCTACCTATCCCTTACCCTCAACGGAGCTAAGCTCCGAAGCGGCCACCCACTACATGCGGCTCAGGCACAGAGGGAGCCAGAATTCAAGGCTGATGCTGGCACTGACTCTCGCTTAGCAGCTCCTGCTCTGCCCCAGCAATACCGGGGCTTTGTGCTTTCTCACCTAGCCTCAACCTATCCCTACACCATCAATGGAGCCAAGCTCAGAAGCGTCCCCTCACATCATGGGGCAGAGGAACAGAAGTAGTCAGGACTGAAAGCTGATTCTGGCATCACCTTTCCTCCTCAGTCCCACCAGCACCAGGGCTCTGAGTTCTCTCACCTAACCTCAACCTACCTTAAACACTCATCAGAGCCAAGCTCCGAAGCGGCCACTCACATCATAGGGCTCAGGCACAGAAGTAGCGAGGACTCAAGGCTGATGCTGGCCCTCACCTGCACTCCTCAGCCCCACCACTACCAGGGTTATTTATTTATTCTCCCTCCTAACCTCTAGCTATCCCTTACCCTCAATGGAGCCAAGCTCCGTATCGGCCACCCCCTACGTGCGGCTCAGGCACAGAGGGAACCAGAGTTCAAGGCTGATGCTGGCACTGCCTCTCGCTTGGCAGCTCCTGCTCTGCCCCAGCAATACCGGGGCTTTGTGCTCTCTCTCCTAGCTTCAACCTATCCCTACACCATCAATGGAGCCAAGCTCAGAAGCGTCCTCTCACATCAGGGGCACAGGCACAGAAGTAGCGAGGACTAAGGCTGATGCTGGCCCTCACCTGCCCTCCTAAGCCCCAACACCAGCAGGGCTCCTTATTTGTTCAGCCTCCTAACCTCTACCTATCCCTTACCCTCAACGGAGCTAAGCTCCGAAGCGGCCACCCCCTACATGCGGCTCAGGCACAGAGGGAACCAGAATTCAAGGCTGATGCTGGCACTGACGCTCGCTTGCCACCTCCTGCTCTGCCCCAGCCTGTACACGGGCTTTGTGCTCTCTCACCTAGTCTCAACCTACATCTTACCATCAATGGAGCTAAGCTCTGAAGAGTCCCCTCACATCATGGGGCACAGGCACAGAAGTAGTCCGGACTGAAAGCTGATGCTGGCCGTCACCTTCACTCCTCAGCCCCACCACTACCAAGGTTATTTATTTGTTCATCCTCCTAACCTCTACCTATCCCTTACCCTCAATGCAGCCAAGCTCCGATGCGGCCCCTCACATCATGGGGCACAGGCAAAGAAGTAGTCAGGACTGAAAGCTGATGCTGGCCCTCACCTTTCCTCCTCAATCCCACCAGAACCAGGGCTCTGAGTTCTCTCACCTAACATCAACCTCTCTTTAACACTCATCAGAGCCATGCTCCGAAGCGGTCACTCACATCATGGGGCACAGGCACAGAAGTAGTCCGGACTGAAAGCTGATGCTGGCCCTCACCTTTCCTCCTCAGTCCCACCAGCACCAGGGCTCCTTATTTGTTCAGCCTCCTAACCTCTACCTATCCCTTACCCTCAACGGAGCCAAGCTCCGAAGCGGCCAGCCCCTACATGCGGCTCAGGCACAGAGGGAGCCAGAATTCAAGGCTGATGCTGGCACTGACGCTCGCTTGCCACCTCCTGCTCTGCCCCAGTCTGTACACGGGCTTTGTGTTCACCCTCCTAAACTCAACCTCTCCCTTATCCTCAATGGAGCCAAGCTCCGAAACGGCCACTCACATCATGGGGCACAGGCAAAGAAGTAGTCCGGACTGAAAGCTGATGCTGGCATCACCTTTCCTCCTCAGTCCCACCAGCACCAGGGCTCTGAGTTCTCTCACCTAACCTCAACCTACCTTAAACACTCATAAGAGCCAACCTCCGAAGCGGCCACTCACATCATAGGGCTCAGGCACAGAAGTAGCGAGGACTCAAGGCTGATACTGGCCCTCACCTGCACTCCTCAGCCCCACCACTAGCAGGGTTATTTATGTATTCTCCCTCCTAACCTCTAGCTATCCCTTACCGTCAATGGAGTCAAGCTCCGTAGCGGCCACCCCCTACATGCGGCTCAGGCACAGAGGGAGCCAGAATTCAAGGCTGATGCTGGCACTGCCTCTCGCTTGGCAGCTCCTGCTCTGCCCCAGCAATACCGGGGCTTTGTGCTCTCTCTCCTAGCCTCAACCTATACCTTACCGTCAATGGAGCTAAGCTCTGAAGAGTCCCCTCACATCATGGGGCACAGGCACAGAAGTAGTCCGGACTGAAAGCTGATGCTGGCCGTCACCTTCACTCCTCAGCCCCACCACTACCAAGGTTATTTATTTGTTCATCCTCCTAACCTCTACCTATCCCTTACCCTCAATGCAGCCAAGCTCCGATGCGGCCCCTCACATCATGGGGCACAGGCAAAGAAGTAGTCAGGACTGAAAGCTGATGCTGGCCCTCACCTTTCCTCCTCAATCCCACCAGAACCAGGGCTCTGAGTTCTCTCAGCTAACATCAACCTCTCTTTAACACTCATCAGAGCCATGCTCCGAAGCGGTCACTCACATCATGGGCCACAGGCACAGAAGTAGTCAGGACTGAAAGCTGATGCTGGCTTTTACCTGCCCTTCTAAGCCCCACCACCACGAGGGCTCCTTATTTGTTCACCCTCCTAACCTCTACCTATCCCTTACCCTCAACGGAGCCAAGCTCCGAAGCGGCCAGCCCCTACATGCGGCTCAGGCACAGAGGGAGCCAGTATTCAAGGCTGATGCTGGCACTGACGCTCGCTTGCCACGTCCTGCTCTGCCCCAGTCTGTACACGGGCTTTTTGTTCACCCTCCTAAACTCAACCTCTCCCTTATCCTCAATGGAGCCAAGCTCCGAAACGGCCACTCACATCATGGGGCACAGGCAAAGAAGTAGTCCGGACTGAAAGCTGATTCTGGCATCACCTTTCCTCCTCAGTCCCACCAGCACCAGGGCTCTGAGTTCTCTCACCTAACCTCAACCTACCTTAAACACTCATCAGAGCCAACCTCCGAAGCGGCCACTCACATCATAGGGCTCAGGCACAGAAGTAGCGAGGACTCAAGGCTGATACTGGCCCTCACCTGCACTCCTCAGCCCCACCACTACCAGGGTTATTTATTTATTCTCCCTCCTAACCTCTAGCTATCCCTTACCGTCAATGGAGTCAAGCTCCGTAGCGGCCACACCCTACATGCGGCTCAGGCACAGAGGGAGCCAGAATTCAAGGCTGATGCTGGCACTGCCTCTCGCTTGGCAGCTCCTGCTCTGCCCCAGCAATACCGGGGCTTTGTGCTCTCTCTCCTAGCCTCAACCTATACCTTACCATCAATGGAGCTAAGCTCTGAAGAGTCCCCTCACATCATGGGGCACAGGCACAGAAGTAGTCCGGACTGAAAGCTGATGCTGGCCGTCACCTTCACTCCTCAGCCCCACCACTACCAAGGTTATTTATTTGTTCATCCTCCTAACCTCTACCTATCCCTTACCCTCAATGCAGCCAAGCTCCGATGCGGCCCCTCACATCATGGGGCACAGGCAAAGAAGTAGTCAGGACTGAAAGCTGATGCTGGCCCTCACCTTTCCTCCTCAATCCCACCAGAACCAGGGCTCTGAGTTCTCTCAGCTAACATCAACCTCTCTTTAACACTCATCAGAGCCATGCTCCGAAGCGGTCACTCACATCATGGGGCACAGGCACAGAAGTAGTCAGGACTGAAAGCTGATGCTGGCTTTTACCTGCCCTTCTAAGGCCCACCACCACGAGGGCTCCTTATTTGTTCACCCTCCTAACCTCTACCTATCCCTTATACGCAATGGAGCCAAGCTCTGAAGCGGCCACCCACTACATGCGGCTCAGGCACACAGGGAGCCAGAATTCAAGGCTGATGCTGGAACTGACTCTCGCTTAGCAGCTCCTGCTCTGCCCCAGCAATACCGGGGCTTTGTGCTTTCTCACCTAGCCTCAACCTATCCCTACACCATCAATGGAGCCAAGCTCAGAAGCGTCCCCTCACATCATGGGGCAGAGGAACAGAAGTAGTCAGGACTGAAAGCTGATTCTGGCATCACCTTTCCTCCTCAGTCCCACCAGCACCAGGGCTCTGAGTTCTCTCACCTAACATCAACCTCTCTTTAACACTCATGAGAGCCATGCTCCGAAGCGGTCACTCACATCATGGGGCACAGGCACAGAAGTAGTCCGGACTGAAAGCTGATGCTGGCCCTCACCTTTCCTCCTCAGTCCCACCAGCACCAGGGCTCCTTATTTGTTCAGCCTCCTAACCTCTACCTATCCCTTACCCTCAACGGAGCCAAGCTCCGAAGCGGCCAGCCCCTACATGCGGCTCAGGCACAGAGGGAGCCAGAATTCAAGGCTGATGCTGGCACTGACGCTCGCTTGCCACCTCCTGCTCTGCCCCAGTCTGTACACGGGCTTTGTGTTCACCCTCCTAAACTCAACCTCTCCCTTATCCTCAATGGAGCCAAGCTCCGAAACGGCCACTCACATCATGGGGCACAGGCAAAGAAGTAGTCCGGACTGAAAGCTGATTCTGGCATCACCTTTCCTCCTCAGTCCCACCAGCACCAGGGCTCTGAGTTCTCTCACCTAACCTCAACCTACCTTAAACACTCATCAGAGCCAACCTCCGAAGCGGCCACTCACATCATAGGGCTCAGGCACAGAAGTAGCGAGGACTCAAGGCTGATACTGGCCCTCACCTGCACTCCTCAGCCCCACCACTAGCAGGGTTATTTATGTATTCTCCCTCCTAACCTCTAGCTATCCCTTACCGTCAATGGAGTCAAGCTCCGTAGCGGCCACCCCCTACATGCGGCTCAGGCACAGAGGGAGCCAGAATTCAAGGCTGATGCTGGCACTGCCTCTCGCTTGGCAGCTCCTGCTCTGCCCCAGCAATACCGGGGCTTTGTGCTCTCTCTCCTAGCCTCAACCTATACCTTACCGTCAATGGAGCTAAGCTCTGAAGAGTCCCCTCACATCATGGGGCACAGGCACAGAAGTAGTCCGGACTGAAAGCTGATGCTGGCCGTCACCTTCACTCCTCAGCCCCACCACTACCAAGGTTATTTATTTGTTCATCCTCCTAACCTCTACCTATCCCTTACCCTCAATGCAGCCAAGCTCCGATGCGGCCCCTCACATCATGGGGCACAGGCAAAGAAGTAGTCAGGACTGAAAGCTGATGCTGGCCCTCACCTTTCCTCCTCAATCCCACCAGAACCAGGGCTCTGAGTTCTCTCAGCTAACATCAACCTCTCTTTAACACTCATCAGAGCCATGCTCCGAAGCGGTCACTCACATCATGGGGCACAGGCACAGAAGTAGTCAGGACTGAAAGCTGATGCTGGCTTTTACCTGCCCTCCTAAGCCCCACCACCACGAGGGCTCCTTATTTGTTCACCCTCCTAACCTCTACCTATCCCTTACCCTCAACGGAGCTAAGCTCCGAAGCGGCCACCCACTACATGCGGCTCAGGCACACAGGGAGCCAGAATTCAAGGCTGATGCTGGCACTGACTCTCGCTTAGCAGCTCCTGCTCTGCCCCAGCAATACCGGGGCTTTGTGCTTTCTCACCTAGCCTCAACCTATCCCTACACCATCAATGGAGCCAAGCTCAGAAGCGTCCCCTCACATCATGGGGCAGAGGAACAGAAGTAGTCAGGACTGAAAGCTGATTCTGGCATCACCTTTCCTCCTCAGTCCCACCAGCACCAGGGCTCTGAGTTCTCTCACCTAACCTCAACCTACCTTAAACACTCATCAGAGCCAAGCTCCGAAGCGGCCACTCACATCATAGGGCTCAGGCACAGAAGTAGCGAGGACTCAAGGCTGATGCTGGCCCTCACCTGCACTCCTCAGCCCCACCACTACCAGGGTTATTTATTTATTCTCCCTCCTAACCTCTAGCTATCCCTTACCCTCAATGGAGCCAAGCTCCGTATCGGCCACCCCCTACGTGCGGCTCAGGCACAGAGGGAACCAGAGTTCAAGGCTGATGCTGGCACTGCCTCTCGCTTGGCAGCTCCTGCTCTGCCCCAGCAATACCGGGGCTTTGTGCTCTCTCTCCTAGCTTCAACCTATCCCTACACCATCAATGGAGCCAAGCTCAGAAGCGTCCTCTCACATCAGGGGCACAGGCACAGAAGTAGCGAGGACTAAGGCTGATGCTGGCCCTCACCAGCCCTCCTAAGCCCCAACACCAGCAGGGCTCCTTATTTGTTCAGCCTCCTAACCTCTACCTATCCCTTACCCTCAACGGAGCCAAGCTCCGAAGCGGCCAGCCCCTACATGCGGCTCAGGCACAGAGGGAGCCAGAATTCAAGGCTGATGCTGGCACTGACGCTCGCTTGCCACCTCCTGCTCTGCCCCAGTCTGTACACGGGCTTTGTGCTCTCTCACCTAGCCTCAACCTACACCTTACCATCAATGGAGCTAAGCTCTGAAGAGTCCCCTCACATCATGGGGCACAGGCACAGAAGTAGTCCGGACTGAAAGCTGATGCTGGCCGTCACCTTCACTCCTCAGCCCCACCACTACCAAGGTTATTTATTTGTTCAGCCTCCTAACCTCTACCTATCCCTTACCCTCAATGCAGCCAAGCTCCGATGCGGCCCCTCACATCATGGGGCACAGGCAAAGAAGTAGTCAGGACTGAAAGCTGATGCTGGCCCTCACCTTTCCTCCTCAATCCCACCAGAACCAGGGCTCTGAGTTCTCTCAGCTAACATCAACCTCTCTTTAACACTCATCAGAGCCATGCTCCGAAGCGGTCACTCACATCATGGGGCACAGGCACAGAAGTAGTCCGGACTGAAAGCTGATGCTGGCCCTCACCTTTCCTCCTCAGTCCCACCAGCACCAGGGCTCCTTATTTGTTCAGCCTCCTAACCTCTACCTATCCCTTACCCTCAACGGAGCCAAGCTCCGAAGCGGCCAGCCCCTACATGCGGCTCAGGCACAGAGGGAGCCAGAATTCAAGGCTGATGCTGGCACTGACGCTCGCTTGCCACCTCCTGCTCTGCCCCAGTCTGTACACGGGCTTTGTGTTCACCCTCCTAAACTCAACCTCTCCCTTATCCTCAATGGAGCCAAGCTCCGAAACGGCCACTCACATCATGGGGCACAGGCAAAGAAGTAGTCCGGACTGAAAGCTGATGCTGGCATCACCTTTCCTCCTCAGTCCCACCAGCACCAGGGCTCTGAGTTCTCTCACCTAACCTCAACCTACCTTAAACACTCATCAGAGCCAACCTCCGAAGCGGCCACTCACATCATAGGGCTCAGGCACAGAAGTAGCGAGGACTCAAGGCTGATGCTGGCCCTCACCTGCACTCCTCAGCCCCACCACTACCAGGGTTATTTATTTATTCACCCTCCTAACCTCCAGCTATCCATACCGTCAATGGAGTCAAGCTCCGTATCGGCCACCCCCTACATGCGGCTCAGGCACAGAGGGAGCCAGAATTCAAGGCTGATGCTGGCACTGCCTCTCGCTTGGCAGCTCCTGCTCTGCCCCAGCAATACCGGGGCTTTGTGCTCTCTCTCCTAGCCTCAACCTATACCTTACCATCAATGGAGCTAAGCTCTGAAGAGTCCCCTCACATCATGGGGCACAGGCACAGAAGTAGTCCGGACTGAAAGCTGATGCTGGCCGTCACCTTCACTCCTCAACCCCACCACTACCAAGGTTATTTATTTGTTCATCCTCCTAACCTCCACCTATCCCTTACCCTCAATGCAGCCAAGCTCCGATGCGGCCCGTCACATCATGGGGCACAGGCAAAGAAGTAGTCAGGACTGAAAGCAGATGCTGGCCCTCACCTTTCCTCCTCAATCCCACCAGAACCAGGGCTCTGAGTTCTCTCAGCTAACATCAACCTCTCTTTAACACTCATCAGAGCCATGCTCCGAAGCGGTCACTCACATCATGGGGCACAGGCACAGAAGTAGTCAGGACTGAAAGCTGATGCTGGCTTTTACCTGCCCTCCTAAGCCCCACCACCACGAGGGCTCCTTATTTGTTCACCCTCCTAACCTCTACCTATCCCTTACCCTCAACGGAGCTAAGCTCCGAAGCGGCCACCCACTACATGCGGCTCAGGCACACAGGGAGCCAGAATTCAAGGCTGATGCTGGCACTGACTCTCGCTTAGCAGCTCCTGCTCTGCCCCAGCAATACCGGGGCTTTGTGCTTTCTCACCTAGCCTCAACCTATCCCTACACCATCAATGGAGCCAAGCTCAGAAGCGTCCCCTCACATCATGGGGCAGAGGAACAGAAGTAGTCAGGACTGAAAGCTGATTCTGGCATCACCTTTCCTCCTCAGTCCCACCAGCACCAGGGCTCTGAGTTCTCTCACCTAACCTCAACCTACCTTAAACACTCATCAGAGCCAAGCTCCGAAGCGGCCACTCACATCATAGGGCTCAGGCACAGAAGTAGCGAGGACTCAAGGCTGATGCTGGCCCTCACCTGCACTCCTCAGCCCCACCACTACCAGGGTTATTTATTTATTCTCCCTCCTAACCTCTAGCTATCCCTTACCCTCAATGGAGCCAAGCTCCGTATCGGCCACCCCCTACGTGCGGCTCAGGCACAGAGGGAACCAGAGTTCAAGGCTGATGCTGGCACTGCCTCTCGCTTGGCAGCTCCTGCTCTGCCCCAGCAATACCGGGGCTTTGTGCTCTCTCTCCTAGCTTCAACCTATCCCTACACCATCAATGGAGCCAAGCTCAGAAGCGTCCTCTCACATCAGGGGCACAGGCACAGAAGTAGCGAGGACTAAGGCTGATGCTGGCCCTCACCTGCCCTCCTAAGCCCCAACACCAGCAGGGCTCCTTATTTGTTCAGCCTCCTAACCTCTACCTATCCCTTACCCTCAACGGAGCCAAGCTCCGAAGCGGCCAGCCCCTACATGCGGCTCAGGCACAGAGGGAGCCAGAATTCAAGGCTGATGCTGGCACTGACGCTCGCTTGCCACCTCCTGCTCTGCCCCAGTCTGTACACGGGCTTTGTGCTCTCTCACCTAGCCTCAACCTACACCTTACCATCAATGGAGCTAAGCTCTGAAGAGTCCCCTCACATCATGGGGCACAGGCACAGAAGTAGTCCGGACTGAAAGCTGATGCTGGCCGTCACCTTCACTCCTCAGCCCCACCACTACCAAGGTTATTTATTTGTTCATCCTCCTAACCTCTACCTATCCCTTACCCTCAATGCAGCCAAGCTCCGATGCGGCCCCTCACATCATGGGGCACAGGCAAAGAAGTAGTCAGGACTGAAAGCTGATGCTGGCCCTCACCTTTCCTCCTCAATCCCACCAGAACCAGGGCTCTGAGTTCTCTCAGCTAACATCAACCTCTCTTTAACACTCATCAGAGCCATGCTCCGAAGCGGTCACTCACATCATGGGGCACAGGCACAGAAGTAGTCCGGACTGAAAGCTGATGCTGGCCCTCACCTTTCCTCCTCAGTCCCACCAGCACCAGGGCTCCTTATTTGTTCAGCCTCCTAACCTCTACCTATCCCTTACCCTCAACGGAGCCAAGCTCCGAAGCGGCCAGCCCCTACATGCGGCTCAGGCACAGAGGGAGCCAGAATTCAAGGCTGATGCTGGCACTGACGCTCGCTTGCCACCTCCTGCTCTGCCCCAGTCTGTACACGGGCTTTGTGTTCACCCTCCTAAACTCAACCTCTCCCTTATCCTCAATGGAGCCAAGCTCCGAAACGGCCACTCACATCATGGGGCACAGGCAAAGAAGTAGTCCGGACTGAAAGCTGATGCTGGCATCACCTTTCCTCCTCAGTCCCACCAGCACCAGGGCTCTGAGTTCTCTCACCTAACCTCAACCTACCTTAAACACTCATCAGAGCCAACCTCCGAAGCGGCCACTCACATCATAGGGCTCAGGCACAGAAGTAGCGAGGACTCAAGGCTGATGCTGGCCCTCACCTGCACTCCTCAGCCCCACCACTACCAGGGTTATTTATTTATTCACCCTCCTAACCTCCAGCTATCCATACCGTCAATGGAGTCAAGCTCCGTATCGGCCACCCCCTACATGCGGCTCAGGCACAGAGGGAGCCAGAATTCAAGGCTGATGCTGGCACTGCCTCTCGCTTGGCAGCTCCTGCTCTGCCCCAGCAATACCGGGGCTTTGTGCTCTCTCTCCTAGCCTCAACCTATACCTTACCATCAATGGAGCTAAGCTCTGAAGAGTCCCCTCACATCATGGGGCACAGGCACAGAAGTAGTCCGGACTGAAAGCTGATGCTGGCCGTCACCTTCACTCCTCAACCCCACCACTACCAAGGTTATTTATTTGTTCATCCTCCTAACCTCCACCTATCCCTTACCCTCAATGCAGCCAAGCTCCGATGCGGCCCGTCACATCATGGGGCACAGGCAAAGAAGTAGTCAGGACTGAAAGCTGATGCTGGCCCTCACCTTTCCTCCTCAATCCCACCAGAACCAGGGCTCTGAGTTCTCTCAGCTAACATCAACCTCTCTTTAACACTCATCAGAGCCATGCTCCGAAGCGGTCACTCACATCATGGGGCACAGGCACAGAAGTAGTCAGGACTGAAAGCTGATGCTGGCTTTTACCTGCCCTCCTAAGCCCCACCACCACGAGGGCTCCTTATTTGTTCACCCTCCTAACCTCTACCTATCCCTTACCCTCAACGGAGCTAAGCTCCGAAGCGGCCACCCACTACATGCGGCTCAGGCACAGAGGGAGCCAGAATTCAAGGCTGATGCTGGCACTGACTCTCGCTTAGCAGCTCCTGCTCTGCCCCAGCAATACCGGGGCTTTGTGCTTTCTCACCTAGCCTCAACCTATCCCTACACCATCAATGGAGCCAAGCTCAGAAGCGTCCCCTCACATCATGGGGCAGAGGAACAGAAGTAGTCAGGACTGAAAGCTGATTCTGGCATCACCTTTCCTCCTCAGTCCCACCAGCACCAGGGCTCTGAGTTCTCTCACCTAACCTCAACCTACCTTAAACACTCATCAGAGCCAAGCTCCGAAGCGGCCACTCACATCATAGGGCTCAGGCACAGAAGTAGCGAGGACTCAAGGCTGATGCTGGCCCTCACCTGCACTCCTCAGCCCCACCACTACCAGGGTTATTTATTTATTCTCCCTCCTAACCTCTAGCTATCCCTTACCCTCAATGGAGCCAAGCTCCGTATCGGCCACCCCCTACGTGCGGCTCAGGCACAGAGGGAACCAGAGTTCAAGGCTGATGCTGGCACTGCCTCTCGCTTGGCAGCTCCTGCTCTGCCCCAGCAATACCGGGGCTTTGTGCTCTCTCTCCTAGCTTCAACCTATCCCTACACCATCAATGGAGCCAAGCTCAGAAGCGTCCTCTCACATCAGGGGCACAGGCACAGAAGTAGCGAGGACTAAGGCTGATGCTGGCCCTCACCTGCCCTCCTAAGCCCCAACACCAGCAGGGCTCCTTATTTGTTCAGCCTCCTAACCTCTACCTATCCCTTACCCTCAACGGAGCTAAGCTCCGAAGCGGCCACCCCCTACATGCGGCTCAGGCACAGAGGGAACCAGAATTCAAGGCTGATGCTGGCACTGACGCTCGCTTGCCACCTCCTGCTCTGCCCCAGCCTGTACACGGGCTTTGTGCTCTCTCACCTAGTCTCAACCTACATCTTACCATCAATGGAGCTAAGCTCTGAAGAGTCCCCTCACATCATGGGGCACAGGCACAGAAGTAGTCCGGACTGAAAGCTGATGCTGGCCGTCACCTTCACTCCTCAGCCCCACCACTACCAAGGTTATTTATTTGTTCATCCTCCTAACCTCTACCTATCCCTTACCCTCAATGCAGCCAAGCTCCGATGCGGCCCCTCACATCATGGGGCACAGGCAAAGAAGTAGTCAGGACTGAAAGCTGATGCTGGCCCTCACCTTTCCTCCTCAATCCCACCAGAACCAGGGCTCTGAGTTCTCTCACCTAACATCAACCTCTCTTTAACACTCATCAGAGCCATGCTCCGAAGCGGTCACTCACATCATGGGGCACAGGCACAGAAGTAGTCCGGACTGAAAGCTGATGCTGGCCCTCACCTTTCCTCCTCAGTCCCACCAGCACCAGGGCTCCTTATTTGTTCAGCCTCCTAACCTCTACCTATCCCTTACCCTCAACGGAGCCAAGCTCCGAAGCGGCCAGCCCCTACATGCGGCTCAGGCACAGAGGGAGCCAGAATTCAAGGCTGATGCTGGCACTGACGCTCGCTTGCCACCTCCTGCTCTGCCCCAGTCTGTACACGGGCTTTGTGTTCACCCTCCTAAACTCAACCTCTCCCTTATCCTCAATGGAGCCAAGCTCCGAAACGGCCACTCACATCATGGGGCACAGGCAAAGAAGTAGTCCGGACTGAAAGCTGATGCTGGCATCACCTTTCCTCCTCAGTCCCACCAGCACCAGGGCTCTGAGTTCTCTCACCTAACCTCAACCTACCTTAAACACTCATAAGAGCCAACCTCCGAAGCGGCCACTCACATCATAGGGCTCAGGCACAGAAGTAGCGAGGACTCAAGGCTGATACTGGCCCTCACCTGCACTCCTCAGCCCCACCACTAGCAGGGTTATTTATGTATTCTCCCTCCTAACCTCTAGCTATCCCTTACCGTCAATGGAGTCAAGCTCCGTAGCGGCCACCCCCTACATGCGGCTCAGGCACAGAGGGAGCCAGAATTCAAGGCTGATGCTGGCACTGCCTCTCGCTTGGCAGCTCCTGCTCTGCCCCAGCAATACCGGGGCTTTGTGCTCTCTCTCCTAGCCTCAACCTATACCTTACCGTCAATGGAGCTAAGCTCTGAAGAGTCCCCTCACATCATGGGGCACAGGCACAGAAGTAGTCCGGACTGAAAGCTGATGCTGGCCGTCACCTTCACTCCTCAGCCCCACCACTACCAAGGTTATTTATTTGTTCATCCTCCTAACCTCTACCTATCCCTTACCCTCAATGCAGCCAAGCTCCGATGCGGCCCCTCACATCATGGGGCACAGGCAAAGAAGTAGTCAGGACTGAAAGCTGATGCTGGCCCTCACCTTTCCTCCTCAATCCCACCAGAACCAGGGCTCTGAGTTCTCTCAGCTAACATCAACCTCTCTTTAACACTCATCAGAGCCATGCTCCGAAGCGGTCACTCACATCATGGGCCACAGGCACAGAAGTAGTCAGGACTGAAAGCTGATGCTGGCTTTTACCTGCCCTTCTAAGCCCCACCACCACGAGGGCTCCTTATTTGTTCACCCTCCTAACCTCTACCTATCCCTTACCCTCAACGGAGCCAAGCTCCGAAGCGGCCAGCCCCTACATGCGGCTCAGGCACAGAGGGAGCCAGTATTCAAGGCTGATGCTGGCACTGACGCTCGCTTGCCACGTCCTGCTCTGCCCCAGTCTGTACACGGGCTTTTTGTTCACCCTCCTAAACTCAACCTCTCCCTTATCCTCAATGGAGCCAAGCTCCGAAACGGCCACTCACATCATGGGGCACAGGCAAAGAAGTAGTCCGGACTGAAAGCTGATTCTGGCATCACCTTTCCTCCTCAGTCCCACCAGCACCAGGGCTCTGAGTTCTCTCACCTAACCTCAACCTACCTTAAACACTCATCAGAGCCAACCTCCGAAGCGGCCACTCACATCATAGGGCTCAGGCACAGAAGTAGCGAGGACTCAAGGCTGATACTGGCCCTCACCTGCACTCCTCAGCCCCACCACTACCAGGGTTATTTATTTATTCTCCCTCCTAACCTCTAGCTATCCCTTACCGTCAATGGAGTCAAGCTCCGTAGCGGCCACACCCTACATGCGGCTCAGGCACAGAGGGAGCCAGAATTCAAGGCTGATGCTGGCACTGCCTCTCGCTTGGCAGCTCCTGCTCTGCCCCAGCAATACCGGGGCTTTGTGCTCTCTCTCCTAGCCTCAACCTATACCTTACCATCAATGGAGCTAAGCTCTGAAGAGTCCCCTCACATCATGGGGCACAGGCACAGAAGTAGTCCGGACTGAAAGCTGATGCTGGCCGTCACCTTCACTCCTCAGCCCCACCACTACCAAGGTTATTTATTTGTTCATCCTCCTAACCTCTACCTATCCCTTACCCTCAATGCAGCCAAGCTCCGATGCGGCCCCTCACATCATGGGGCACAGGCAAAGAAGTAGTCAGGACTGAAAGCTGATGCTGGCCCTCACCTTTCCTCCTCAATCCCACCAGAACCAGGGCTCTGAGTTCTCTCAGCTAACATCAACCTCTCTTTAACACTCATCAGAGCCATGCTCCGAAGCGGTCACTCACATCATGGGGCACAGGCACAGAAGTAGTCAGGACTGAAAGCTGATGCTGGCTTTTACCTGCCCTTCTAAGGCCCACCACCACGAGGGCTCCTTATTTGTTCACCCTCCTAACCTCTACCTATCCCTTATACGCAATGGAGCCAAGCTCTGAAGCGGCCACCCACTACATGCGGCTCAGGCACACAGGGAGCCAGAATTCAAGGCTGATGCTGGAACTGACTCTCGCTTAGCAGCTCCTGCTCTGCCCCAGCAATACCGGGGCTTTGTGCTTTCTCACCTAGCCTCAACCTATCCCTACACCATCAATGGAGCCAAGCTCAGAAGCGTCCCCTCACATCATGGGGCAGAGGAACAGAAGTAGTCAGGACTGAAAGCTGATTCTGGCATCACCTTTCCTCCTCAGTCCCACCAGCACCAGGGCTCTGAGTTCTCTCACCTAACATCAACCTCTCTTTAACACTCATGAGAGCCATGCTCCGAAGCGGTCACTCACATCATGGGGCACAGGCACAGAAGTAGTCCGGACTGAAAGCTGATGCTGGCCCTCACCTTTCCTCCTCAGTCCCACCAGCACCAGGGCTCCTTATTTGTTCAGCCTCCTAACCTCTACCTATCCCTTACCCTCAACGGAGCCAAGCTCCGAAGCGGCCAGCCCCTACATGCGGCTCAGGCACAGAGGGAGCCAGAATTCAAGGCTGATGCTGGCACTGACGCTCGCTTGCCACCTCCTGCTCTGCCCCAGTCTGTACACGGGCTTTGTGTTCACCCTCCTAAACTCAACCTCTCCCTTATCCTCAATGGAGCCAAGCTCCGAAACGGCCACTCACATCATGGGGCACAGGCAAAGAAGTAGTCCGGACTGAAAGCTGATTCTGGCATCACCTTTCCTCCTCAGTCCCACCAGCACCAGGGCTCTGAGTTCTCTCACCTAACCTCAACCTACCTTAAACACTCATCAGAGCCAACCTCCGAAGCGGCCACTCACATCATAGGGCTCAGGCACAGAAGTAGCGAGGACTCAAGGCTGATACTGGCCCTCACCTGCACTCCTCAGCCCCACCACTAGCAGGGTTATTTATGTATTCTCCCTCCTAACCTCTAGCTATCCCTTACCGTCAATGGAGTCAAGCTCCGTAGCGGCCACCCCCTACATGCGGCTCAGGCACAGAGGGAGCCAGAATTCAAGGCTGATGCTGGCACTGCCTCTCGCTTGGCAGCTCCTGCTCTGCCCCAGCAATACCGGGGCTTTGTGCTCTCTCTCCTAGCCTCAACCTATACCTTACCGTCAATGGAGCTAAGCTCTGAAGAGTCCCCTCACATCATGGGGCACAGGCACAGAAGTAGTCCGGACTGAAAGCTGATGCTGGCCGTCACCTTCACTCCTCAGCCCCACCACTACCAAGGTTATTTATTTGTTCATCCTCCTAACCTCTACCTATCCCTTACCCTCAATGCAGCCAAGCTCCGATGCGGCCCCTCACATCATGGGGCACAGGCAAAGAAGTAGTCAGGACTGAAAGCTGATGCTGGCCCTCACCTTTCCTCCTCAATCCCACCAGAACCAGGGCTCTGAGTTCTCTCAGCTAACATCAACCTCTCTTTAACACTCATCAGAGCCATGCTCCGAAGCGGTCACTCACATCATGGGGCACAGGCACAGAAGTAGTCAGGACTGAAAGCTGATGCTGGCTTTTACCTGCCCTCCTAAGCCCCACCACCACGAGGGCTCCTTATTTGTTCACCCTCCTAACCTCTACCTATCCCTTACCCTCAACGGAGCTAAGCTCCGAAGCGGCCACCCACTACATGCGGCTCAGGCACACAGGGAGCCAGAATTCAAGGCTGATGCTGGCACTGACTCTCGCTTAGCAGCTCCTGCTCTGCCCCAGCAATACCGGGGCTTTGTGCTTTCTCACCTAGCCTCAACCTATCCCTACACCATCAATGGAGCCAAGCTCAGAAGCGTCCCCTCACATCATGGGGCAGAGGAACAGAAGTAGTCAGGACTGAAAGCTGATTCTGGCATCACCTTTCCTCCTCAGTCCCACCAGCACCAGGGCTCTGAGTTCTCTCACCTAACCTCAACCTACCTTAAACACTCATCAGAGCCAAGCTCCGAAGCGGCCACTCACATCATAGGGCTCAGGCACAGAAGTAGCGAGGACTCAAGGCTGATGCTGGCCCTCACCTGCACTCCTCAGCCCCACCACTACCAGGGTTATTTATTTATTCTCCCTCCTAACCTCTAGCTATCCCTTACCCTCAATGGAGCCAAGCTCCGTATCGGCCACCCCCTACGTGCGGCTCAGGCACAGAGGGAACCAGAGTTCAAGGCTGATGCTGGCACTGCCTCTCGCTTGGCAGCTCCTGCTCTGCCCCAGCAATACCGGGGCTTTGTGCTCTCTCTCCTAGCTTCAACCTATCCCTACACCATCAATGGAGCCAAGCTCAGAAGCGTCCTCTCACATCAGGGGCACAGGCACAGAAGTAGCGAGGACTAAGGCTGATGCTGGCCCTCACCAGCCCTCCTAAGCCCCAACACCAGCAGGGCTCCTTATTTGTTCAGCCTCCTAACCTCTACCTATCCCTTACCCTCAACGGAGCCAAGCTCCGAAGCGGCCAGCCCCTACATGCGGCTCAGGCACAGAGGGAGCCAGAATTCAAGGCTGATGCTGGCACTGACGCTCGCTTGCCACCTCCTGCTCTGCCCCAGTCTGTACACGGGCTTTGTGCTCTCTCACCTAGCCTCAACCTACACCTTACCATCAATGGAGCTAAGCTCTGAAGAGTCCCCTCACATCATGGGGCACAGGCACAGAAGTAGTCCGGACTGAAAGCTGATGCTGGCCGTCACCTTCACTCCTCAGCCCCACCACTACCAAGGTTATTTATTTGTTCAGCCTCCTAACCTCTACCTATCCCTTACCCTCAATGCAGCCAAGCTCCGATGCGGCCCCTCACATCATGGGGCACAGGCAAAGAAGTAGTCAGGACTGAAAGCTGATGCTGGCCCTCACCTTTCCTCCTCAATCCCACCAGAACCAGGGCTCTGAGTTCTCTCAGCTAACATCAACCTCTCTTTAACACTCATCAGAGCCATGCTCCGAAGCGGTCACTCACATCATGGGGCACAGGCACAGAAGTAGTCCGGACTGAAAGCTGATGCTGGCCCTCACCTTTCCTCCTCAGTCCCACCAGCACCAGGGCTCCTTATTTGTTCAGCCTCCTAACCTCTACCTATCCCTTACCCTCAACGGAGCCAAGCTCCGAAGCGGCCAGCCCCTACATGCGGCTCAGGCACAGAGGGAGCCAGAATTCAAGGCTGATGCTGGCACTGACGCTCGCTTGCCACCTCCTGCTCTGCCCCAGTCTGTACACGGGCTTTGTGTTCACCCTCCTAAACTCAACCTCTCCCTTATCCTCAATGGAGCCAAGCTCCGAAACGGCCACTCACATCATGGGGCACAGGCAAAGAAGTAGTCCGGACTGAAAGCTGATGCTGGCATCACCTTTCCTCCTCAGTCCCACCAGCACCAGGGCTCTGAGTTCTCTCACCTAACCTCAACCTACCTTAAACACTCATCAGAGCCAACCTCCGAAGCGGCCACTCACATCATAGGGCTCAGGCACAGAAGTAGCGAGGACTCAAGGCTGATGCTGGCCCTCACCTGCACTCCTCAGCCCCACCACTACCAGGGTTATTTATTTATTCACCCTCCTAACCTCCAGCTATCCATACCGTCAATGGAGTCAAGCTCCGTATCGGCCACCCCCTACATGCGGCTCAGGCACAGAGGGAGCCAGAATTCAAGGCTGATGCTGGCACTGCCTCTCGCTTGGCAGCTCCTGCTCTGCCCCAGCAATACCGGGGCTTTGTGCTCTCTCTCCTAGCCTCAACCTATACCTTACCATCAATGGAGCTAAGCTCTGAAGAGTCCCCTCACATCATGGGGCACAGGCACAGAAGTAGTCCGGACTGAAAGCTGATGCTGGCCGTCACCTTCACTCCTCAACCCCACCACTACCAAGGTTATTTATTTGTTCATCCTCCTAACCTCCACCTATCCCTTACCCTCAATGCAGCCAAGCTCCGATGCGGCCCGTCACATCATGGGGCACAGGCAAAGAAGTAGTCAGGACTGAAAGCAGATGCTGGCCCTCACCTTTCCTCCTCAATCCCACCAGAACCAGGGCTCTGAGTTCTCTCAGCTAACATCAACCTCTCTTTAACACTCATCAGAGCCATGCTCCGAAGCGGTCACTCACATCATGGGGCACAGGCACAGAAGTAGTCAGGACTGAAAGCTGATGCTGGCTTTTACCTGCCCTCCTAAGCCCCACCACCACGAGGGCTCCTTATTTGTTCACCCTCCTAACCTCTACCTATCCCTTACCCTCAACGGAGCTAAGCTCCGAAGCGGCCACCCACTACATGCGGCTCAGGCACACAGGGAGCCAGAATTCAAGGCTGATGCTGGCACTGACTCTCGCTTAGCAGCTCCTGCTCTGCCCCAGCAATACCGGGGCTTTGTGCTTTCTCACCTAGCCTCAACCTATCCCTACACCATCAATGGAGCCAAGCTCAGAAGCGTCCCCTCACATCATGGGGCAGAGGAACAGAAGTAGTCAGGACTGAAAGCTGATTCTGGCATCACCTTTCCTCCTCAGTCCCACCAGCACCAGGGCTCTGAGTTCTCTCACCTAACCTCAACCTACCTTAAACACTCATCAGAGCCAAGCTCCGAAGCGGCCACTCACATCATAGGGCTCAGGCACAGAAGTAGCGAGGACTCAAGGCTGATGCTGGCCCTCACCTGCACTCCTCAGCCCCACCACTACCAGGGTTATTTATTTATTCTCCCTCCTAACCTCTAGCTATCCCTTACCCTCAATGGAGCCAAGCTCCGTATCGGCCACCCCCTACGTGCGGCTCAGGCACAGAGGGAACCAGAGTTCAAGGCTGATGCTGGCACTGCCTCTCGCTTGGCAGCTCCTGCTCTGCCCCAGCAATACCGGGGCTTTGTGCTCTCTCTCCTAGCTTCAACCTATCCCTACACCATCAATGGAGCCAAGCTCAGAAGCGTCCTCTCACATCAGGGGCACAGGCACAGAAGTAGCGAGGACTAAGGCTGATGCTGGCCCTCACCTGCCCTCCTAAGCCCCAACACCAGCAGGGCTCCTTATTTGTTCAGCCTCCTAACCTCTACCTATCCCTTACCCTCAACGGAGCCAAGCTCCGAAGCGGCCAGCCCCTACATGCGGCTCAGGCACAGAGGGAGCCAGAATTCAAGGCTGATGCTGGCACTGACGCTCGCTTGCCACCTCCTGCTCTGCCCCAGTCTGTACACGGGCTTTGTGCTCTCTCACCTAGCCTCAACCTACACCTTACCATCAATGGAGCTAAGCTCTGAAGAGTCCCCTCACATCATGGGGCACAGGCACAGAAGTAGTCCGGACTGAAAGCTGATGCTGGCCGTCACCTTCACTCCTCAGCCCCACCACTACCAAGGTTATTTATTTGTTCATCCTCCTAACCTCTACCTATCCCTTACCCTCAATGCAGCCAAGCTCCGATGCGGCCCCTCACATCATGGGGCACAGGCAAAGAAGTAGTCAGGACTGAAAGCTGATGCTGGCCCTCACCTTTCCTCCTCAATCCCACCAGAACCAGGGCTCTGAGTTCTCTCAGCTAACATCAACCTCTCTTTAACACTCATCAGAGCCATGCTCCGAAGCGGTCACTCACATCATGGGGCACAGGCACAGAAGTAGTCCGGACTGAAAGCTGATGCTGGCCCTCACCTTTCCTCCTCAGTCCCACCAGCACCAGGGCTCCTTATTTGTTCAGCCTCCTAACCTCTACCTATCCCTTACCCTCAACGGAGCCAAGCTCCGAAGCGGCCAGCCCCTACATGCGGCTCAGGCACAGAGGGAGCCAGAATTCAAGGCTGATGCTGGCACTGACGCTCGCTTGCCACCTCCTGCTCTGCCCCAGTCTGTACACGGGCTTTGTGTTCACCCTCCTAAACTCAACCTCTCCCTTATCCTCAATGGAGCCAAGCTCCGAAACGGCCACTCACATCATGGGGCACAGGCAAAGAAGTAGTCCGGACTGAAAGCTGATGCTGGCATCACCTTTCCTCCTCAGTCCCACCAGCACCAGGGCTCTGAGTTCTCTCACCTAACCTCAACCTACCTTAAACACTCATCAGAGCCAACCTCCGAAGCGGCCACTCACATCATAGGGCTCAGGCACAGAAGTAGCGAGGACTCAAGGCTGATGCTGGCCCTCACCTGCACTCCTCAGCCCCACCACTAGCAGGGTTATTTATTTATTCACCCTCCTAACCTCCAGCTATCCATACCGTCAATGGAGTCAAGCTCCGTATCGGCCACCCCCTACATGCGGCTCAGGCACAGAGGGAGCCAGAATTCAAGGCTGATGCTGGCACTGCCTCTCGCTTGGCAGCTCCTGCTCTGCCCCAGCAATACCGGGGCTTTGTGCTCTCTCTCCTAGCCTCAACCTATACCTTACCATCAATGGAGCTAAGCTCTGAAGAGTCCCCTCACATCATGGGGCACAGGCACAGAAGTAGTCCGGACTGAAAGCTGATGCTGGCCGTCACCTTCACTCCTCAACCCCACCACTACCAAGGTTATTTATTTGTTCATCCTCCTAACCTCCACCTATCCCTTACCCTCAATGCAGCCAAGCTCCGATGCGGCCCGTCACATCATGGGGCACAGGCAAAGAAGTAGTCAGGACTGAAAGCTGATGCTGGCCCTCACCTTTCCTCCTCAATCCCACCAGAACCAGGGCTCTGAGTTCTCTCAGCTAACATCAACCTCTCTTTAACACTCATCAGAGCCATGCTCCGAAGCGGTCACTCACATCATGGGGCACAGGCACAGAAGTAGTCAGGACTGAAAGCTGATGCTGGCTTTTACCTGCCCTCCTAAGCCCCACCACCACGAGGGCTCCTTATTTGTTCACCCTCCTAACCTCTACCTATCCCTTACCCTCAACGGAGCTAAGCTCCGAAGCGGCCACCCACTACATGCGGCTCAGGCACACAGGGAGCCAGAATTCAAGGCTGATGCTGGCACTGACTCTCGCTTAGCAGCTCCTGCTCTGCCCCAGCAATACCGGGGCTTTGTGCTTTCTCACCTAGCCTCAACCTATCCCTACACCATCAATGGAGCCAAGCTCAGAAGCGTCCCCTCACATCATGGGGCAGAGGAACAGAAGTAGTCAGGACTGAAAGCTGATTCTGGCATCACCTTTCCTCCTCAGTCCCACCAGCACCAGGGCTCTGAGTTCTCTCACCTAACCTCAACCTACCTTAAACACTCATCAGAGCCAAGCTCCGAAGCGGCCACTCACATCATAGGGCTCAGGCACAGAAGTAGCGAGGACTCAAGGCTGATGCTGGCCCTCACCTGCACTCCTCAGCCCCACCACTACCAGGGTTATTTATTTATTCTCCCTCCTAACCTCTAGCTATCCCTTACCCTCAATGGAGCCAAGCTCCGTATCGGCCACCCCCTACGTGCGGCTCAGGCACAGAGGGAACCAGAGTTCAAGGCTGATGCTGGCACTGCCTCTCGCTTGGCAGCTCCTGCTCTGCCCCAGCAATACCGGGGCTTTGTGCTCTCTCTCCTAGCTTCAACCTATCCCTACACCATCAATGGAGCCAAGCTCAGAAGCGTCCTCTCACATCAGGGGCACAGGCACAGAAGTAGCGAGGACTAAGGCTGATGCTGGCCCTCACCTGCCCTCCTAAGCCCCAACACCAGCAGGGCTCCTTATTTGTTCAGCCTCCTAACCTCTACCTATCCCTTACCCTCAACGGAGCCAAGCTCCGAAGCGGCCAGCCCCTACATGCGGCTCAGGCACAGAGGGAGCCAGAATTCAAGGCTGATGCTGGCACTGACGCTCGCTTGCCACCTCCTGCTCTGCCCCAGTCTGTACACGGGCTTTGTGCTCTCTCACCTAGCCTCAACCTACACCTTACCATCAATGGAGCTAAGCTCTGAAGAGTCCCCTCACATCATGGGGCACAGGCACAGAAGTAGTCCGGACTGAAAGCTGATGCTGGCCGTCACCTTCACTCCTCAGCCCCACCACTACCAAGGTTATTTATTTGTTCATCCTCCTAACCTCTACCTATCCCTTACCCTCAATGCAGCCAAGCTCCGATGCGGCCCCTCACATCATGGGGCACAGGCAAAGAAGTAGTCAGGACTGAAAGCTGATGCTGGCCCTCACCTTTCCTCCTCAATCCCACCAGAACCAGGGCTCTGAGTTCTCTCAGCTAACATCAACCTCTCTTTAACACTCATCAGAGCCATGCTCCGAAGCGGTCACTCACATCATGGGGCACAGGCACAGAAGTAGTCCGGACTGAAAGCTGATGCTGGCCCTCACCTTTCCTCCTCAGTCCCACCAGCACCAGGGCTCCTTATTTGTTCAGCCTCCTAACCTCTACCTATCCCTTACCCTCAACGGAGCCAAGCTCCGAAGCGGCCAGCCCCTACATGCGGCTCAGGCACAGAGGGAGCCAGAATTCAAGGCTGATGCTGGCACTGACGCTCGCTTGCCACCTCCTGCTCTGCCCCAGTCTGTACACGGGCTTTGTGTTCACCCTCCTAAACTCAACCTCTCCCTTATCCTCAATGGAGCCAAGCTCCGAAACGGCCACTCACATCATGGGGCACAGGCAAAGAAGTAGTCCGGACTGAAAGCTGATGCTGGCATCACCTTTCCTCCTCAGTCCCACCAGCACCAGGGCTCTGAGTTCTCTCACCTAACCTCAACCTACCTTAAACACTCATCAGAGCCAACCTCCGAAGCGGCCACTCACATCATAGGGCTCAGGCACAGAAGTAGCGAGGACTCAAGGCTGATGCTGGCCCTCACCTGCACTCCTCAGCCCCACCACTACCAGGGTTATTTATTTATTCACCCTCCTAACCTCCAGCTATCCATACCGTCAATGGAGTCAAGCTCCGTATCGGCCACCCCCTACATGCGGCTCAGGCACAGAGGGAGCCAGAATTCAAGGCTGATGCTGGCACTGCCTCTCGCTTGGCAGCTCCTGCTCTGCCCCAGCAATACCGGGGCTTTGTGCTCTCTCTCCTAGCCTCAACCTATACCTTACCATCAATGGAGCTAAGCTCTGAAGAGTCCCCTCACATCATGGGGCACAGGCACAGAAGTAGTCCGGACTGAAAGCTGATGCTGGCCGTCACCTTCACTCCTCAACCCCACCACTACCAAGGTTATTTATTTGTTCATCCTCCTAACCTCCACCTATCCCTTACCCTCAATGCAGCCAAGCTCCGATGCGGCCCGTCACATCATGGGGCACAGGCAAAGAAGTAGTCAGGACTGAAAGCTGATGCTGGCCCTCACCTTTCCTCCTCAATCCCACCAGAACCAGGGCTCTGAGTTCTCTCAGCTAACATCAACCTCTCTTTAACACTCATCAGAGCCATGCTCCGAAGCGGTCACTCACATCATGGGGCACAGGCACAGAAGTAGTCAGGACTGAAAGCTGATGCTGGCTTTTACCTGCCCTCCTAAGCCCCACCACCACGAGGGCTCCTTATTTGTTCACCCTCCTAACCTCTACCTATCCCTTACCCTCAACGGAGCTAAGCTCCGAAGCGGCCACCCACTACATGCGGCTCAGGCACAGAGGGAGCCAGAATTCAAGGCTGATGCTGGCACTGACTCTCGCTTAGCAGCTCCTGCTCTGCCCCAGCAATACCGGGGCTTTGTGCTTTCTCACCTAGCCTCAACCTATCCCTACACCATCAATGGAGCCAAGCTCAGAAGCGTCCCCTCACATCATGGGGCAGAGGAACAGAAGTAGTCAGGACTGAAAGCTGATTCTGGCATCACCTTTCCTCCTCAGTCCCACCAGCACCAGGGCTCTGAGTTCTCTCACCTAACCTCAACCTACCTTAAACACTCATCAGAGCCAAGCTCCGAAGCGGCCACTCACATCATAGGGCTCAGGCACAGAAGTAGCGAGGACTCAAGGCTGATGCTGGCCCTCACCTGCACTCCTCAGCCCCACCACTACCAGGGTTATTTATTTATTCTCCCTCCTAACCTCTAGCTATCCCTTACCCTCAATGGAGCCAAGCTCCGTATCGGCCACCCCCTACGTGCGGCTCAGGCACAGAGGGAACCAGAGTTCAAGGCTGATGCTGGCACTGCCTCTCGCTTGGCAGCTCCTGCTCTGCCCCAGCAATACCGGGGCTTTGTGCTCTCTCTCCTAGCTTCAACCTATCCCTACACCATCAATGGAGCCAAGCTCAGAAGCGTCCTCTCACATCAGGGGCACAGGCACAGAAGTAGCGAGGACTAAGGCTGATGCTGGCCCTCACCTGCCCTCCTAAGCCCCAACACCAGCAGGGCTCCTTATTTGTTCAGCCTCCTAACCTCTACCTATCCCTTACCCTCAACGGAGCTAAGCTCCGAAGCGGCCACCCCCTACATGCGGCTCAGGCACAGAGGGAACCAGAATTCAAGGCTGATGCTGGCACTGACGCTCGCTTGCCACCTCCTGCTCTGCCCCAGCCTGTACACGGGCTTTGTGCTCTCTCACCTAGTCTCAACCTACATCTTACCATCAATGGAGCTAAGCTCTGAAGAGTCCCCTCACATCATGGGGCACAGGCACAGAAGTAGTCCGGACTGAAAGCTGATGCTGGCCGTCACCTTCACTCCTCAGCCCCACCACTACCAAGGTTATTTATTTGTTCATCCTCCTAACCTCTACCTATCCCTTACCCTCAATGCAGCCAAGCTCCGATGCGGCCCCTCACATCATGGGGCACAGGCAAAGAAGTAGTCAGGACTGAAAGCTGATGCTGGCCCTCACCTTTCCTCCTCAATCCCACCAGAACCAGGGCTCTGAGTTCTCTCACCTAACATCAACCTCTCTTTAACACTCATCAGAGCCATGCTCCGAAGCGGTCACTCACATCATGGGGCACAGGCACAGAAGTAGTCCGGACTGAAAGCTGATGCTGGCCCTCACCTTTCCTCCTCAGTCCCACCAGCACCAGGGCTCCTTATTTGTTCAGCCTCCTAACCTCTACCTATCCCTTACCCTCAACGGAGCCAAGCTCCGAAGCGGCCAGCCCCTACATGCGGCTCAGGCACAGAGGGAGCCAGAATTCAAGGCTGATGCTGGCACTGACGCTCGCTTGCCACCTCCTGCTCTGCCCCAGTCTGTACACGGGCTTTGTGTTCACCCTCCTAAACTCAACCTCTCCCTTATCCTCAATGGAGCCAAGCTCCGAAACGGCCACTCACATCATGGGGCACAGGCAAAGAAGTAGTCCGGACTGAAAGCTGATGCTGGCATCACCTTTCCTCCTCAGTCCCACCAGCACCAGGGCTCTGAGTTCTCTCACCTAACCTCAACCTACCTTAAACACTCATAAGAGCCAACCTCCGAAGCGGCCACTCACATCATAGGGCTCAGGCACAGAAGTAGCGAGGACTCAAGGCTGATACTGGCCCTCACCTGCACTCCTCAGCCCCACCACTAGCAGGGTTATTTATGTATTCTCCCTCCTAACCTCTAGCTATCCCTTACCGTCAATGGAGTCAAGCTCCGTAGCGGCCACCCCCTACATGCGGCTCAGGCACAGAGGGAGCCAGAATTCAAGGCTGATGCTGGCACTGCCTCTCGCTTGGCAGCTCCTGCTCTGCCCCAGCAATACCGGGGCTTTGTGCTCTCTCTCCTAGCCTCAACCTATACCTTACCGTCAATGGAGCTAAGCTCTGAAGAGTCCCCTCACATCATGGGGCACAGGCACAGAAGTAGTCCGGACTGAAAGCTGATGCTGGCCGTCACCTTCACTCCTCAGCCCCACCACTACCAAGGTTATTTATTTGTTCATCCTCCTAACCTCTACCTATCCCTTACCCTCAATGCAGCCAAGCTCCGATGCGGCCCCTCACATCATGGGGCACAGGCAAAGAAGTAGTCAGGACTGAAAGCTGATGCTGGCCCTCACCTTTCCTCCTCAATCCCACCAGAACCAGGGCTCTGAGTTCTCTCAGCTAACATCAACCTCTCTTTAACACTCATCAGAGCCATGCTCCGAAGCGGTCACTCACATCATGGGCCACAGGCACAGAAGTAGTCAGGACTGAAAGCTGATGCTGGCTTTTACCTGCCCTTCTAAGCCCCACCACCACGAGGGCTCCTTATTTGTTCACCCTCCTAACCTCTACCTATCCCTTACCCTCAACGGAGCCAAGCTCCGAAGCGGCCAGCCCCTACATGCGGCTCAGGCACAGAGGGAGCCAGTATTCAAGGCTGATGCTGGCACTGACGCTCGCTTGCCACGTCCTGCTCTGCCCCAGTCTGTACACGGGCTTTTTGTTCACCCTCCTAAACTCAACCTCTCCCTTATCCTCAATGGAGCCAAGCTCCGAAACGGCCACTCACATCATGGGGCACAGGCAAAGAAGTAGTCCGGACTGAAAGCTGATTCTGGCATCACCTTTCCTCCTCAGTCCCACCAGCACCAGGGCTCTGAGTTCTCTCACCTAACCTCAACCTACCTTAAACACTCATCAGAGCCAACCTCCGAAGCGGCCACTCACATCATAGGGCTCAGGCACAGAAGTAGCGAGGACTCAAGGCTGATACTGGCCCTCACCTGCACTCCTCAGCCCCACCACTACCAGGGTTATTTATTTATTCTCCCTCCTAACCTCTAGCTATCCCTTACCGTCAATGGAGTCAAGCTCCGTAGCGGCCACACCCTACATGCGGCTCAGGCACAGAGGGAGCCAGAATTCAAGGCTGATGCTGGCACTGCCTCTCGCTTGGCAGCTCCTGCTCTGCCCCAGCAATACCGGGGCTTTGTGCTCTCTCTCCTAGCCTCAACCTATACCTTACCATCAATGGAGCTAAGCTCTGAAGAGTCCCCTCACATCATGGGGCACAGGCACAGAAGTAGTCCGGACTGAAAGCTGATGCTGGCCGTCACCTTCACTCCTCAGCCCCACCACTACCAAGGTTATTTATTTGTTCATCCTCCTAACCTCTACCTATCCCTTACCCTCAATGCAGCCAAGCTCCGATGCGGCCCCTCACATCATGGGGCACAGGCAAAGAAGTAGTCAGGACTGAAAGCTGATGCTGGCCCTCACCTTTCCTCCTCAATCCCACCAGAACCAGGGCTCTGAGTTCTCTCAGCTAACATCAACCTCTCTTTAACACTCATCAGAGCCATGCTCCGAAGCGGTCACTCACATCATGGGGCACAGGCACAGAAGTAGTCAGGACTGAAAGCTGATGCTGGCTTTTACCTGCCCTTCTAAGGCCCACCACCACGAGGGCTCCTTATTTGTTCACCCTCCTAACCTCTACCTATCCCTTATACGCAATGGAGCCAAGCTCTGAAGCGGCCACCCACTACATGCGGCTCAGGCACACAGGGAGCCAGAATTCAAGGCTGATGCTGGAACTGACTCTCGCTTAGCAGCTCCTGCTCTGCCCCAGCAATACCGGGGCTTTGTGCTTTCTCACCTAGCCTCAACCTATCCCTACACCATCAATGGAGCCAAGCTCAGAAGCGTCCCCTCACATCATGGGGCAGAGGAACAGAAGTAGTCAGGACTGAAAGCTGATTCTGGCATCACCTTTCCTCCTCAGTCCCACCAGCACCAGGGCTCTGAGTTCTCTCACCTAACATCAACCTCTCTTTAACACTCATGAGAGCCATGCTCCGAAGCGGTCACTCACATCATGGGGCACAGGCACAGAAGTAGTCCGGACTGAAAGCTGATGCTGGCCCTCACCTTTCCTCCTCAGTCCCACCAGCACCAGGGCTCCTTATTTGTTCAGCCTCCTAACCTCTACCTATCCCTTACCCTCAACGGAGCCAAGCTCCGAAGCGGCCAGCCCCTACATGCGGCTCAGGCACAGAGGGAGCCAGAATTCAAGGCTGATGCTGGCACTGACGCTCGCTTGCCACCTCCTGCTCTGCCCCAGTCTGTACACGGGCTTTGTGTTCACCCTCCTAAACTCAACCTCTCCCTTATCCTCAATGGAGCCAAGCTCCGAAACGGCCACTCACATCATGGGGCACAGGCAAAGAAGTAGTCCGGACTGAAAGCTGATTCTGGCATCACCTTTCCTCCTCAGTCCCACCAGCACCAGGGCTCTGAGTTCTCTCACCTAACCTCAACCTACCTTAAACACTCATCAGAGCCAACCTCCGAAGCGGCCACTCACATCATAGGGCTCAGGCACAGAAGTAGCGAGGACTCAAGGCTGATACTGGCCCTCACCTGCACTCCTCAGCCCCACCACTAGCAGGGTTATTTATGTATTCTCCCTCCTAACCTCTAGCTATCCCTTACCGTCAATGGAGTCAAGCTCCGTAGCGGCCACCCCCTACATGCGGCTCAGGCACAGAGGGAGCCAGAATTCAAGGCTGATGCTGGCACTGCCTCTCGCTTGGCAGCTCCTGCTCTGCCCCAGCAATACCGGGGCTTTGTGCTCTCTCTCCTAGCCTCAACCTATACCTTACCGTCAATGGAGCTAAGCTCTGAAGAGTCCCCTCACATCATGGGGCACAGGCACAGAAGTAGTCCGGACTGAAAGCTGATGCTGGCCGTCACCTTCACTCCTCAGCCCCACCACTACCAAGGTTATTTATTTGTTCATCCTCCTAACCTCTACCTATCCCTTACCCTCAATGCAGCCAAGCTCCGATGCGGCCCCTCACATCATGGGGCACAGGCAAAGAAGTAGTCAGGACTGAAAGCTGATGCTGGCCCTCACCTTTCCTCCTCAATCCCACCAGAACCAGGGCTCTGAGTTCTCTCAGCTAACATCAACCTCTCTTTAACACTCATCAGAGCCATGCTCCGAAGCGGTCACTCACATCATGGGGCACAGGCACAGAAGTAGTCAGGACTGAAAGCTGATGCTGGCTTTTACCTGCCCTCCTAAGCCCCACCACCACGAGGGCTCCTTATTTGTTCACCCTCCTAACCTCTACCTATCCCTTACCCTCAACGGAGCTAAGCTCCGAAGCGGCCACCCACTACATGCGGCTCAGGCACACAGGGAGCCAGAATTCAAGGCTGATGCTGGCACTGACTCTCGCTTAGCAGCTCCTGCTCTGCCCCAGCAATACCGGGGCTTTGTGCTTTCTCACCTAGCCTCAACCTATCCCTACACCATCAATGGAGCCAAGCTCAGAAGCGTCCCCTCACATCATGGGGCAGAGGAACAGAAGTAGTCAGGACTGAAAGCTGATTCTGGCATCACCTTTCCTCCTCAGTCCCACCAGCACCAGGGCTCTGAGTTCTCTCACCTAACCTCAACCTACCTTAAACACTCATCAGAGCCAAGCTCCGAAGCGGCCACTCACATCATAGGGCTCAGGCACAGAAGTAGCGAGGACTCAAGGCTGATGCTGGCCCTCACCTGCACTCCTCAGCCCCACCACTACCAGGGTTATTTATTTATTCTCCCTCCTAACCTCTAGCTATCCCTTACCCTCAATGGAGCCAAGCTCCGTATCGGCCACCCCCTACGTGCGGCTCAGGCACAGAGGGAACCAGAGTTCAAGGCTGATGCTGGCACTGCCTCTCGCTTGGCAGCTCCTGCTCTGCCCCAGCAATACCGGGGCTTTGTGCTCTCTCTCCTAGCTTCAACCTATCCCTACACCATCAATGGAGCCAAGCTCAGAAGCGTCCTCTCACATCAGGGGCACAGGCACAGAAGTAGCGAGGACTAAGGCTGATGCTGGCCCTCACCAGCCCTCCTAAGCCCCAACACCAGCAGGGCTCCTTATTTGTTCAGCCTCCTAACCTCTACCTATCCCTTACCCTCAACGGAGCCAAGCTCCGAAGCGGCCAGCCCCTACATGCGGCTCAGGCACAGAGGGAGCCAGAATTCAAGGCTGATGCTGGCACTGACGCTCGCTTGCCACCTCCTGCTCTGCCCCAGTCTGTACACGGGCTTTGTGCTCTCTCACCTAGCCTCAACCTACACCTTACCATCAATGGAGCTAAGCTCTGAAGAGTCCCCTCACATCATGGGGCACAGGCACAGAAGTAGTCCGGACTGAAAGCTGATGCTGGCCGTCACCTTCACTCCTCAGCCCCACCACTACCAAGGTTATTTATTTGTTCAGCCTCCTAACCTCTACCTATCCCTTACCCTCAATGCAGCCAAGCTCCGATGCGGCCCCTCACATCATGGGGCACAGGCAAAGAAGTAGTCAGGACTGAAAGCTGATGCTGGCCCTCACCTTTCCTCCTCAATCCCACCAGAACCAGGGCTCTGAGTTCTCTCAGCTAACATCAACCTCTCTTTAACACTCATCAGAGCCATGCTCCGAAGCGGTCACTCACATCATGGGGCACAGGCACAGAAGTAGTCCGGACTGAAAGCTGATGCTGGCCCTCACCTTTCCTCCTCAGTCCCACCAGCACCAGGGCTCCTTATTTGTTCAGCCTCCTAACCTCTACCTATCCCTTACCCTCAACGGAGCCAAGCTCCGAAGCGGCCAGCCCCTACATGCGGCTCAGGCACAGAGGGAGCCAGAATTCAAGGCTGATGCTGGCACTGACGCTCGCTTGCCACCTCCTGCTCTGCCCCAGTCTGTACACGGGCTTTGTGTTCACCCTCCTAAACTCAACCTCTCCCTTATCCTCAATGGAGCCAAGCTCCGAAACGGCCACTCACATCATGGGGCACAGGCAAAGAAGTAGTCCGGACTGAAAGCTGATGCTGGCATCACCTTTCCTCCTCAGTCCCACCAGCACCAGGGCTCTGAGTTCTCTCACCTAACCTCAACCTACCTTAAACACTCATCAGAGCCAACCTCCGAAGCGGCCACTCACATCATAGGGCTCAGGCACAGAAGTAGCGAGGACTCAAGGCTGATGCTGGCCCTCACCTGCACTCCTCAGCCCCACCACTACCAGGGTTATTTATTTATTCACCCTCCTAACCTCCAGCTATCCATACCGTCAATGGAGTCAAGCTCCGTATCGGCCACCCCCTACATGCGGCTCAGGCACAGAGGGAGCCAGAATTCAAGGCTGATGCTGGCACTGCCTCTCGCTTGGCAGCTCCTGCTCTGCCCCAGCAATACCGGGGCTTTGTGCTCTCTCTCCTAGCCTCAACCTATACCTTACCATCAATGGAGCTAAGCTCTGAAGAGTCCCCTCACATCATGGGGCACAGGCACAGAAGTAGTCCGGACTGAAAGCTGATGCTGGCCGTCACCTTCACTCCTCAACCCCACCACTACCAAGGTTATTTATTTGTTCATCCTCCTAACCTCCACCTATCCCTTACCCTCAATGCAGCCAAGCTCCGATGCGGCCCGTCACATCATGGGGCACAGGCAAAGAAGTAGTCAGGACTGAAAGCAGATGCTGGCCCTCACCTTTCCTCCTCAATCCCACCAGAACCAGGGCTCTGAGTTCTCTCAGCTAACATCAACCTCTCTTTAACACTCATCAGAGCCATGCTCCGAAGCGGTCACTCACATCATGGGGCACAGGCACAGAAGTAGTCAGGACTGAAAGCTGATGCTGGCTTTTACCTGCCCTCCTAAGCCCCACCACCACGAGGGCTCCTTATTTGTTCACCCTCCTAACCTCTACCTATCCCTTACCCTCAACGGAGCTAAGCTCCGAAGCGGCCACCCACTACATGCGGCTCAGGCACACAGGGAGCCAGAATTCAAGGCTGATGCTGGCACTGACTCTCGCTTAGCAGCTCCTGCTCTGCCCCAGCAATACCGGGGCTTTGTGCTTTCTCACCTAGCCTCAACCTATCCCTACACCATCAATGGAGCCAAGCTCAGAAGCGTCCCCTCACATCATGGGGCAGAGGAACAGAAGTAGTCAGGACTGAAAGCTGATTCTGGCATCACCTTTCCTCCTCAGTCCCACCAGCACCAGGGCTCTGAGTTCTCTCACCTAACCTCAACCTACCTTAAACACTCATCAGAGCCAAGCTCCGAAGCGGCCACTCACATCATAGGGCTCAGGCACAGAAGTAGCGAGGACTCAAGGCTGATGCTGGCCCTCACCTGCACTCCTCAGCCCCACCACTACCAGGGTTATTTATTTATTCTCCCTCCTAACCTCTAGCTATCCCTTACCCTCAATGGAGCCAAGCTCCGTATCGGCCACCCCCTACGTGCGGCTCAGGCACAGAGGGAACCAGAGTTCAAGGCTGATGCTGGCACTGCCTCTCGCTTGGCAGCTCCTGCTCTGCCCCAGCAATACCGGGGCTTTGTGCTCTCTCTCCTAGCTTCAACCTATCCCTACACCATCAATGGAGCCAAGCTCAGAAGCGTCCTCTCACATCAGGGGCACAGGCACAGAAGTAGCGAGGACTAAGGCTGATGCTGGCCCTCACCTGCCCTCCTAAGCCCCAACACCAGCAGGGCTCCTTATTTGTTCAGCCTCCTAACCTCTACCTATCCCTTACCCTCAACGGAGCCAAGCTCCGAAGCGGCCAGCCCCTACATGCGGCTCAGGCACAGAGGGAGCCAGAATTCAAGGCTGATGCTGGCACTGACGCTCGCTTGCCACCTCCTGCTCTGCCCCAGTCTGTACACGGGCTTTGTGCTCTCTCACCTAGCCTCAACCTACACCTTACCATCAATGGAGCTAAGCTCTGAAGAGTCCCCTCACATCATGGGGCACAGGCACAGAAGTAGTCCGGACTGAAAGCTGATGCTGGCCGTCACCTTCACTCCTCAGCCCCACCACTACCAAGGTTATTTATTTGTTCATCCTCCTAACCTCTACCTATCCCTTACCCTCAATGCAGCCAAGCTCCGATGCGGCCCCTCACATCATGGGGCACAGGCAAAGAAGTAGTCAGGACTGAAAGCTGATGCTGGCCCTCACCTTTCCTCCTCAATCCCACCAGAACCAGGGCTCTGAGTTCTCTCAGCTAACATCAACCTCTCTTTAACACTCATCAGAGCCATGCTCCGAAGCGGTCACTCACATCATGGGGCACAGGCACAGAAGTAGTCCGGACTGAAAGCTGATGCTGGCCCTCACCTTTCCTCCTCAGTCCCACCAGCACCAGGGCTCCTTATTTGTTCAGCCTCCTAACCTCTACCTATCCCTTACCCTCAACGGAGCCAAGCTCCGAAGCGGCCAGCCCCTACATGCGGCTCAGGCACAGAGGGAGCCAGAATTCAAGGCTGATGCTGGCACTGACGCTCGCTTGCCACCTCCTGCTCTGCCCCAGTCTGTACACGGGCTTTGTGTTCACCCTCCTAAACTCAACCTCTCCCTTATCCTCAATGGAGCCAAGCTCCGAAACGGCCACTCACATCATGGGGCACAGGCAAAGAAGTAGTCCGGACTGAAAGCTGATGCTGGCATCACCTTTCCTCCTCAGTCCCACCAGCACCAGGGCTCTGAGTTCTCTCACCTAACCTCAACCTACCTTAAACACTCATCAGAGCCAACCTCCGAAGCGGCCACTCACATCATAGGGCTCAGGCACAGAAGTAGCGAGGACTCAAGGCTGATGCTGGCCCTCACCTGCACTCCTCAGCCCCACCACTAGCAGGGTTATTTATTTATTCACCCTCCTAACCTCCAGCTATCCATACCGTCAATGGAGTCAAGCTCCGTATCGGCCACCCCCTACATGCGGCTCAGGCACAGAGGGAGCCAGAATTCAAGGCTGATGCTGGCACTGCCTCTCGCTTGGCAGCTCCTGCTCTGCCCCAGCAATACCGGGGCTTTGTGCTCTCTCTCCTAGCCTCAACCTATACCTTACCATCAATGGAGCTAAGCTCTGAAGAGTCCCCTCACATCATGGGGCACAGGCACAGAAGTAGTCCGGACTGAAAGCTGATGCTGGCCGTCACCTTCACTCCTCAACCCCACCACTACCAAGGTTATTTATTTGTTCATCCTCCTAACCTCCACCTATCCCTTACCCTCAATGCAGCCAAGCTCCGATGCGGCCCGTCACATCATGGGGCACAGGCAAAGAAGTAGTCAGGACTGAAAGCTGATGCTGGCCCTCACCTTTCCTCCTCAATCCCACCAGAACCAGGGCTCTGAGTTCTCTCAGCTAACATCAACCTCTCTTTAACACTCATCAGAGCCATGCTCCGAAGCGGTCACTCACATCATGGGGCACAGGCACAGAAGTAGTCAGGACTGAAAGCTGATGCTGGCTTTTACCTGCCCTCCTAAGCCCCACCACCACGAGGGCTCCTTATTTGTTCACCCTCCTAACCTCTACCTATCCCTTACCCTCAACGGAGCTAAGCTCCGAAGCGGCCACCCACTACATGCGGCTCAGGCACAGAGGGAGCCAGAATTCAAGGCTGATGCTGGCACTGACTCTCGCTTAGCAGCTCCTGCTCTGCCCCAGCAATACCGGGGCTTTGTGCTTTCTCACCTAGCCTCAACCTATCCCTACACCATCAATGGAGCCAAGCTCAGAAGCGTCCCCTCACATCATGGGGCAGAGGAACAGAAGTAGTCAGGACTGAAAGCTGATTCTGGCATCACCTTTCCTCCTCAGTCCCACCAGCACCAGGGCTCTGAGTTCTCTCACCTAACCTCAACCTACCTTAAACACTCATCAGAGCCAAGCTCCGAAGCGGCCACTCACATCATAGGGCTCAGGCACAGAAGTAGCGAGGACTCAAGGCTGATGCTGGCCCTCACCTGCACTCCTCAGCCCCACCACTACCAGGGTTATTTATTTATTCTCCCTCCTAACCTCTAGCTATCCCTTACCCTCAATGGAGCCAAGCTCCGTATCGGCCACCCCCTACGTGCGGCTCAGGCACAGAGGGAACCAGAGTTCAAGGCTGATGCTGGCACTGCCTCTCGCTTGGCAGCTCCTGCTCTGCCCCAGCAATACCGGGGCTTTGTGCTCTCTCTCCTAGCTTCAACCTATCCCTACACCATCAATGGAGCCAAGCTCAGAAGCGTCCTCTCACATCAGGGGCACAGGCACAGAAGTAGCGAGGACTAAGGCTGATGCTGGCCCTCACCTGCCCTCCTAAGCCCCAACACCAGCAGGGCTCCTTATTTGTTCAGCCTCCTAACCTCTACCTATCCCTTACCCTCAACGGAGCTAAGCTCCGAAGCGGCCACCCCCTACATGCGGCTCAGGCACAGAGGGAACCAGAATTCAAGGCTGATGCTGGCACTGACGCTCGCTTGCCACCTCCTGCTCTGCCCCAGCCTGTACACGGGCTTTGTGCTCTCTCACCTAGTCTCAACCTACATCTTACCATCAATGGAGCTAAGCTCTGAAGAGTCCCCTCACATCATGGGGCACAGGCACAGAAGTAGTCCGGACTGAAAGCTGATGCTGGCCGTCACCTTCACTCCTCAGCCCCACCACTACCAAGGTTATTTATTTGTTCATCCTCCTAACCTCTACCTATCCCTTACCCTCAATGCAGCCAAGCTCCGATGCGGCCCCTCACATCATGGGGCACAGGCAAAGAAGTAGTCAGGACTGAAAGCTGATGCTGGCCCTCACCTTTCCTCCTCAATCCCACCAGAACCAGGGCTCTGAGTTCTCTCAGCTAACATCAACCTCTCTTTAACACTCATCAGAGCCATGCTCCGAAGCGGTCACTCACATCATGGGGCACAGGCACAGAAGTAGTCCGGACTGAAAGCTGATGCTGGCCCTCACCTTTCCTCCTCAGTCCCACCAGCACCAGGGCTCCTTATTTGTTCAGCCTCCTAACCTCTACCTATCCCTTACCCTCAACGGAGCCAAGCTCCGAAGCGGCCAGCCCCTACATGCGGCTCAGGCACAGAGGGAGCCAGAATTCAAGGCTGATGCTGGCACTGACGCTCGCTTGCCACCTCCTGCTCTGCCCCAGTCTGTACACGGGCTTTGTGTTCACCCTCCTAAACTCAACCTCTCCCTTATCCTCAATGGAGCCAAGCTCCGAAACGGCCACTCACATCATGGGGCACAGGCAAAGAAGTAGTCCGGACTGAAAGCTGATGCTGGCATCACCTTTCCTCCTCAGTCCCACCAGCACCAGGGCTCTGAGTTCTCTCACCTAACCTCAACCTACCTTAAACACTCATAAGAGCCAACCTCCGAAGCGGCCACTCACATCATAGGGCTCAGGCACAGAAGTAGCGAGGACTCAAGGCTGATGCTGGCCCTCACCTGCACTCCTCAGCCCCACCACTAGCAGGGTTATTTATGTATTCTCCCTCCTAACCTCTAGCTATCCCTTACCGTCAATGGAGTCAAGCTCCGTAGCGGCCACCCCCTACATGCGGCTCAGGCACAGAGGGAGCCAGAATTCAAGGCTGATGCTGGCACTGCCTCTCGCTTGGCAGCTCCTGCTCTGCCCCAGCAATACCGGGGCTTTGTGCTCTCTCTCCTAGCCTCAACCTATACCTTACCGTCAATGGAGCTAAGCTCTGAAGAGTCCCCTCACATCATGGGGCACAGGCACAGAAGTAGTCCGGACTGAAAGCTGATGCTGGCCGTCACCTTCACTCCTCAGCCCCACCACTACCAAGGTTATTTATTTGTTCATCCTCCTAACCTCTACCTATCCCTTACCCTCAATGCAGCCAAGCTCCGATGCGGCCCCTCACATCATGGGGCACAGGCAAAGAAGTAGTCAGGACTGAAAGCTGATGCTGGCCCTCACCTTTCCTCCTCAATCCCACCAGAACCAGGGCTCTGAGTTCTCTCAGCTAACATCAACCTCTCTTTAACACTCATCAGAGCCATGCTCCGAAGCGGTCACTCACATCATGGGCCACAGGCACAGAAGTAGTCAGGACTGAAAGCTGATGCTGGCTTTTACCTGCCCTTCTAAGGCCCACCACCACGAGGGCTCCTTATTTGTTCACCCTCCTAACCTCTACCTATCCCTTATACGCAATGGAGCCAAGCTCTGAAGCGGCCACCCACTACATGCGGCTCAGGCACAGAGGGAGCCAGTATTCAAGGCTGATGCTGGCACTGACGCTCGCTTGCCACGTCCTGCTCTGCCCCAGTCTGTACACGGGCTTTTTGTTCACCCTCCTAAACTCAACCTCTCCCTTATCCTCAATGGAGCCAAGCTCCGAAACGGCCACTCACATCATGGGGCACAGGCAAAGAAGTAGTCCGGACTGAAAGCTGATTCTGGCATCACCTTTCCTCCTCAGTCCCACCAGCACCAGGGCTCTGAGTTCTCTCACCTAACCTCAACCTACCTTAAACACTCATCAGAGCCAACCTCCGAAGCGGCCACTCACATCATAGGGCTCAGGCACAGAAGTAGCGAGGACTCAAGGCTGATACTGGCCCTCACCTGCACTCCTCAGCCCCACCACTACCAGGGTTATTTATTTATTCTCCCTCCTAACCTCTAGCTATCCCTTACCGTCAATGGAGTCAAGCTCCGTAGCGGCCACACCCTACATGCGGCTCAGGCACAGAGGGAGCCAGAATTCAAGGCTGATGCTGGCACTGCCTCTCGCTTGGCAGCTCCTGCTCTGCCCCAGCAATACCGGGGCTTTGTGCTCTCTCTCCTAGCCTCAACCTATACCTTACCATCAATGGAGCTAAGCTCTGAAGAGTCCCCTCACATCATGGGGCACAGGCACAGAAGTAGTCCGGACTGAAAGCTGATGCTGGCCGTCACCTTCACTCCTCAGCCCCACCACTACCAAGGTTATTTATTTGTTCATCCTCCTAACCTCTACCTATCCCTTACCCTCAATGCAGCCAAGCTCCGATGCGGCCCCTCACATCATGGGGCACAGGCAAAGAAGTAGTCAGGACTGAAAGCTGATGCTGGCCCTCACCTTTCCTCCTCAATCCCACCAGAACCAGGGCTCTGAGTTCTCTCAGCTAACATCAACCTCTCTTTAACACTCATCAGAGCCATGCTCCGAAGCGGTCACTCACATCATGGGGCACAGGCACAGAAGTAGTCAGGACTGAAAGCTGATGCTGGCTTTTACCTGCCCTTCTAAGGCCCACCACCACGAGGGCTCCTTATTTGTTCACCCTCCTAACCTCTACCTATCCCTTATACGCAATGGAGCCAAGCTCTGAAGCGGCCACCCACTACATGCGGCTCAGGCACACAGGGAGCCAGAATTCAAGGCTGATGCTGGAACTGACTCTCGCTTAGCAGCTCCTGCTCTGCCCCAGCAATACCGGGGCTTTGTGCTTTCTCACCTAGCCTCAACCTATCCCTACACCATCAATGGAGCCAAGCTCAGAAGCGTCCCCTCACATCATGGGGCAGAGGAACAGAAGTAGTCAGGACTGAAAGCTGATTCTGGCATCACCTTTCCTCCTCAGTCCCACCAGCACCAGGGCTCTGAGTTCTCTCACCTAACATCAACCTCTCTTTAACACTCATGAGAGCCATGCTCCGAAGCGGTCACTCACATCATGGGGCACAGGCACAGAAGTAGTCAGGACTGAAAGCTGATGCTGGCTTTTACCTGCCCTTCTAAGCCCCACCACCACGAGGGCTCCTTATTTGTTCACCCTCCTAACCTCTACCTATCCCTTATACGCAATGGAGCCAAGCTCTGAAGCGGCCACCCACTACATGCGGCTCAGGCACACAGGGAGCCAGAATTCAAGGCTGATGCTGGCACTGACTCTCGCTTAGCAGCTCCTGCTCTGCCCCAGCAATACCGGGGCTTTGTGCTTTCTCACCTAGCCTCAACCTATCCCTACACCATCAATGGAGCCAAGCTCAGAAGCGTCCCCTCACATCATGGGGCAGAGGAACAGAAGTAGTCAGGACTGAAAGCTGATTCTGGCATCACCTTTCCTCCTCAGTCCCACCAGCACCAGGGCTCTGAGTTCTCTCACCTAACCTCAACCTACCTTAAACACTCATCAGAGCCAAGCTCCGAAGCGGCCACTCACATCATAGGGCTCAGGCACAGAAGTAGCGAGGACTCAAGGCTGATGCTGGCCCTCACCTGCACTCCTCAGCCCCACCACTACCAGGGTTATTTATTTATTCTCCCTCCTAACCTCTAGCTATCCCTTACCCTCAATGGAGCCAAGCTCCGTATCGGCCACCCCCTACGTGCGGCTCAGGCACAGAGGGAACCAGAGTTCAAGGCTGATGCTGGCACTGCCTCTCGCTTGGCAGCTCCTGCTCTGCCCCAGCAATACCGGGGCTTTGTGCTCTCTCTCCTAGCTTCAACCTATCCCTACACCATCAATGGAGCCAAGCTCAGAAGCGTCCTCTCACATCAGGGGCACAGGCACAGAAGTAGCGAGGACTAAGGCTGATGCTGGCCCTCACCAGCCCTCCTAAGCCCCAACACCAGCAGGGCTCCTTATTTGTTCAGCCTCCTAACCTCTACCTATCCCTTACCCTCAACGGAGCCAAGCTCCGAAGCGGCCAGCCCCTACATGCGGCTCAGGCACAGAGGGAGCCAGAATTCAAGGCTGATGCTGGCACTGACGCTCGCTTGCCACCTCCTGCTCTGCCCCAGTCTGTACACGGGCTTTGTGCTCTCTCACCTAGCCTCAACCTACACCTTACCATCAATGGAGCTAAGCTCTGAAGAGTCCCCTCACATCATGGGGCACAGGCACAGAAGTAGTCCGGACTGAAAGCTGATGCTGGCCGTCACCTTCACTCCTCAGCCCCACCACTACCAAGGTTATTTATTTGTTCAGCCTCCTAACCTCTACCTATCCCTTACCCTCAATGCAGCCAAGCTCCGATGCGGCCCCTCACATCATGGGGCACAGGCAAAGAAGTAGTCAGGACTGAAAGCTGATGCTGGCCCTCACCTTTCCTCCTCAATCCCACCAGAACCAGGGCTCTGAGTTCTCTCAGCTAACATCAACCTCTCTTTAACACTCATCAGAGCCATGCTCCGAAGCGGTCACTCACATCATGGGGCACAGGCACAGAAGTAGTCCGGACTGAAAGCTGATGCTGGCCCTCACCTTTCCTCCTCAGTCCCACCAGCACCAGGGCTCCTTATTTGTTCAGCCTCCTAACCTCTACCTATCCCTTACCCTCAACGGAGCCAAGCTCCGAAGCGGCCAGCCCCTACATGCGGCTCAGGCACAGAGGGAGCCAGAATTCAAGGCTGATGCTGGCACTGACGCTCGCTTGCCACCTCCTGCTCTGCCCCAGTCTGTACACGGGCTTTGTGTTCACCCTCCTAAACTCAACCTCTCCCTTATCCTCAATGGAGCCAAGCTCCGAAACGGCCACTCACATCATGGGGCACAGGCAAAGAAGTAGTCCGGACTGAAAGCTGATGCTGGCATCACCTTTCCTCCTCAGTCCCACCAGCACCAGGGCTCTGAGTTCTCTCACCTAACCTCAACCTACCTTAAACACTCATCAGAGCCAACCTCCGAAGCGGCCACTCACATCATAGGGCTCAGGCACAGAAGTAGCGAGGACTCAAGGCTGATGCTGGCCCTCACCTGCACTCCTCAGCCCCACCACTACCAGGGTTATTTATTTATTCACCCTCCTAACCTCCAGCTATCCATACCGTCAATGGAGTCAAGCTCCGTATCGGCCACCCCCTACATGCGGCTCAGGCACAGAGGGAGCCAGAATTCAAGGCTGATGCTGGCACTGCCTCTCGCTTGGCAGCTCCTGCTCTGCCCCAGCAATACCGGGGCTTTGTGCTCTCTCTCCTAGCCTCAACCTATACCTTACCATCAATGGAGCTAAGGTCTGAAGAGTCCCCTCACATCATGGGGCACAGGCACAGAAGTAGTCCGGACTGAAAGCTGATGCTGGCCGTCACCTTCACTCCTCAACCCCACCACTACCAAGGTTATTTATTTGTTCATCCTCCTAACCTCCACCTATCCCTTACCCTCAATGCAGCCAAGCTCCGATGCGGCCCGTCACATCATGGGGCACAGGCAAAGAAGTAGTCAGGACTGAAAGCAGATGCTGGCCCTCACCTTTCCTCCTCAATCCCACCAGAACCAGGGCTCTGAGTTCTCTCAGCTAACATCAACCTCTCTTTAACACTCATCAGAGCCATGCTCCGAAGCGGTCACTCACATCATGGGGCACAGGCACAGAAGTAGTCAGGACTGAAAGCTGATGCTGGCTTTTACCTGCCCTCCTAAGCCCCACCACCACGAGGGCTCCTTATTTGTTCACCCTCCTAACCTCTACCTATCCCTTACCCTCAACGGAGCTAAGCTCCGAAGCGGCCACCCACTACATGCGGCTCAGGCACACAGGGAGCCAGAATTCAAGGCTGATGCTGGCACTGACTCTCGCTTAGCAGCTCCTGCTCTGCCCCAGCAATACCGGGGCTTTGTGCTTTCTCACCTAGCCTCAACCTATCCCTACACCATCAATGGAGCCAAGCTCAGAAGCGTCCCCTCACATCATGGGGCAGAGGAACAGAAGTAGTCAGGACTGAAAGCTGATTCTGGCATCACCTTTCCTCCTCAGTCCCACCAGCACCAGGGCTCTGAGTTCTCTCACCTAACCTCAACCTACCTTAAACACTCATCAGAGCCAAGCTCCGAAGCGGCCACTCACATCATAGGGCTCAGGCACAGAAGTAGCGAGGACTCAAGGCTGATGCTGGCCCTCACCTGCACTCCTCAGCCCCACCACTACCAGGGTTATTTATTTATTCTCCCTCCTAACCTCTAGCTATCCCTTACCCTCAATGGAGCCAAGCTCCGTATCGGCCACCCCCTACGTGCGGCTCAGGCACAGAGGGAACCAGAGTTCAAGGCTGATGCTGGCACTGCCTCTCGCTTGGCAGCTCCTGCTCTGCCCCAGCAATACCGGGGCTTTGTGCTCTCTCTCCTAGCTTCAACCTATCCCTACACCATCAATGGAGCCAAGCTCAGAAGCGTCCTCTCACATCAGGGGCACAGGCACAGAAGTAGCGAGGACTAAGGCTGATGCTGGCCCTCACCTGCCCTCCTAAGCCCCAACACCAGCAGGGCTCCTTATTTGTTCAGCCTCCTAACCTCTACCTATCCCTTACCCTCAACGGAGCCAAGCTCCGAAGCGGCCAGCCCCTACATGCGGCTCAGGCACAGAGGGAGCCAGAATTCAAGGCTGATGCTGGCACTGACGCTCGCTTGCCACCTCCTGCTCTGCCCCAGTCTGTACACGGGCTTTGTGCTCTCTCACCTAGCCTCAACCTACACCTTACCATCAATGGAGCTAAGCTCTGAAGAGTCCCCTCACATCATGGGGCACAGGCACAGAAGTAGTCCGGACTGAAAGCTGATGCTGGCCGTCACCTTCACTCCTCAGCCCCACCACTACCAAGGTTATTTATTTGTTCATCCTCCTAACCTCTACCTATCCCTTACCCTCAATGCAGCCAAGCTCCGATGCGGCCCCTCACATCATGGGGCACAGGCAAAGAAGTAGTCAGGACTGAAAGCTGATGCTGGCCCTCACCTTTCCTCCTCAATCCCACCAGAACCAGGGCTCTGAGTTCTCTCAGCTAACATCAACCTCTCTTTAACACTCATCAGAGCCATGCTCCGAAGCGGTCACTCACATCATGGGGCACAGGCACAGAAGTAGTCCGGACTGAAAGCTGATGCTGGCCCTCACCTTTCCTCCTCAGTCCCACCAGCACCAGGGCTCCTTATTTGTTCAGCCTCCTAACCTCTACCTATCCCTTACCCTCAACGGAGCCAAGCTCCGAAGCGGCCAGCCCCTACATGCGGCTCAGGCACAGAGGGAGCCAGAATTCAAGGCTGATGCTGGCACTGACGCTCGCTTGCCACCTCCTGCTCTGCCCCAGTCTGTACACGGGCTTTGTGTTCACCCTCCTAAACTCAACCTCTCCCTTATCCTCAATGGAGCCAAGCTCCGAAACGGCCACTCACATCATGGGGCACAGGCAAAGAAGTAGTCCGGACTGAAAGCTGATGCTGGCATCACCTTTCCTCCTCAGTCCCACCAGCACCAGGGCTCTGAGTTCTCTCACCTAACCTCAACCTACCTTAAACACTCATCAGAGCCAACCTCCGAAGCGGCCACTCACATCATAGGGCTCAGGCACAGAAGTAGCGAGGACTCAAGGCTGATGCTGGCCCTCACCTGCACTCCTCAGCCCCACCACTACCAGGGTTATTTATTTATTCACCCTCCTAACCTCCAGCTATCCATACCGTCAATGGAGTCAAGCTCCGTATCGGCCACCCCCTACATGCGGCTCAGGCACAGAGGGAGCCAGAATTCAAGGCTGATGCTGGCACTGCCTCTCGCTTGGCAGCTCCTGCTCTGCCCCAGCAATACCGGGGCTTTGTGCTCTCTCTCCTAGCCTCAACCTATACCTTACCATCAATGGAGCTAAGCTCTGAAGAGTCCCCTCACATCATGGGGCACAGGCACAGAAGTAGTCCGGACTGAAAGCTGATGCTGGCCGTCACCTTCACTCCTCAACCCCACCACTACCAAGGTTATTTATTTGTTCATCCTCCTAACCTCCACCTATCCCTTACCCTCAATGCAGCCAAGCTCCGATGCGGCCCGTCACATCATGGGGCACAGGCAAAGAAGTAGTCAGGACTGAAAGCTGATGCTGGCCCTCACCTTTCCTCCTCAATCCCACCAGAACCAGGGCTCTGAGTTCTCTCAGCTAACATCAACCTCTCTTTAACACTCATCAGAGCCATGCTCCGAAGCGGTCACTCACATCATGGGGCACAGGCACAGAAGTAGTCAGGACTGAAAGCTGATGCTGGCTTTTACCTGCCCTCCTAAGCCCCACCACCACGAGGGCTCCTTATTTGTTCACCCTCCTAACCTCTACCTATCCCTTACCCTCAACGGAGCTAAGCTCCGAAGCGGCCACCCACTACATGCGGCTCAGGCACACAGGGAGCCAGAATTCAAGGCTGATGCTGGCACTGACTCTCGCTTAGCAGCTCCTGCTCTGCCCCAGCAATACCGGGGCTTTGTGCTTTCTCACCTAGCCTCAACCTATCCCTACACCATCAATGGAGCCAAGCTCAGAAGCGTCCCCTCACATCATGGGGCAGAGGAACAGAAGTAGTCAGGACTGAAAGCTGATTCTGGCATCACCTTTCCTCCTCAGTCCCACCAGCACCAGGGCTCTGAGTTCTCTCACCTAACCTCAACCTACCTTAAACACTCATCAGAGCCAAGCTCCGAAGCGGCCACTCACATCATAGGGCTCAGGCACAGAAGTAGCGAGGACTCAAGGCTGATGCTGGCCCTCACCTGCACTCCTCAGCCCCACCACTACCAGGGTTATTTATTTATTCTCCCTCCTAACCTCTAGCTATCCCTTACCCTCAATGGAGCCAAGCTCCGTATCGGCCACCCCCTACGTGCGGCTCAGGCACAGAGGGAACCAGAGTTCAAGGCTGATGCTGGCACTGCCTCTCGCTTGGCAGCTCCTGCTCTGCCCCAGCAATACCGGGGCTTTGTGCTCTCTCTCCTAGCTTCAACCTATCCCTACACCATCAATGGAGCCAAGCTCAGAAGCGTCCTCTCACATCAGGGGCACAGGCACAGAAGTAGCGAGGACTAAGGCTGATGCTGGCCCTCACCTGCCCTCCTAAGCCCCAACACCAGCAGGGCTCCTTATTTGTTCAGCCTCCTAACCTCTACCTATCCCTTACCCTCAACGGAGCTAAGCTCCGAAGCGGCCACCCCCTACATGCGGCTCAGGCACAGAGGGAACCAGAATTCAAGGCTGATGCTGGCACTGACGCTCGCTTGCCACCTCCTGCTCTGCCCCAGCCTGTACACGGGCTTTGTGCTCTCTCACCTAGCCTCAACCTACATCTTACCATCAATGGAGCTAAGCTCTGAAGAGTCCCCTCACATCATGGGGCACAGGCACAGAAGTAGTCCGGACTGAAAGCTGATGCTGGCCGTCACCTTCACTCCTCAGCCCCACCACTACCAAGGTTATTTATTTGTTCATCCTCCTAACCTCTACCTATCCCTTACCCTCAATGCAGCCAAGCTCCGATGCGGCCCCTCACATCATGGGGCACAGGCAAAGAAGTAGTCAGGACTGAAAGCTGATGCTGGCCCTCACCTTTCCTCCTCAATCCCACCAGAACCAGGGCTCTGAGTTCTCTCACCTAACATCAACCTCTCTTTAACACTCATCAGAGCCATGCTCCGAAGCGGTCACTCACATCATGGGGCACAGGCACAGAAGTAGTCCGGACTGAAAGCTGATGCTGGCCCTCACCTTTCCTCCTCAGTCCCACCAGCACCAGGGCTCCTTATTTGTTCAGCCTCCTAACCTCTACCTATCCCTTACCCTCAACGGAGCCAAGCTCCGAAGCGGCCAGCCCCTACATGCGGCTCAGGCACAGAGGGAGCCAGAATTCAAGGCTGATGCTGGCACTGACGCTCGCTTGCCACCTCCTGCTCTGCCCCAGTCTGTACACGGGCTTTGTGTTCACCCTCCTAAACTCAACCTCTCCCTTATCCTCAATGGAGCCAAGCTCCGAAACGGCCACTCACATCATGGGGCACAGGCAAAGAAGTAGTCCGGACTGAAAGCTGATGCTGGCATCACCTTTCCTCCTCAGTCCCACCAGCACCAGGGCTCTGAGTTCTCTCACCTAACCTCAACCTACCTTAAACACTCATAAGAGCCAACCTCCGAAGCGGCCACTCACATCATAGGGCTCAGGCACAGAAGTAGCGAGGACTCAAGGCTGATGCTGGCCCTCACCTGCACTCCTCAGCCCCACCACTAGCAGGGTTATTTATGTATTCTCCCTCCTAACCTCTAGCTATCCCTTACCGTCAATGGAGTCAAGCTCCGTAGCGGCCACCCCCTACATGCGGCTCAGGCACAGAGGGAGCCAGAATTCAAGGCTGATGCTGGCACTGCCTCTCGCTTGGCAGCTCCTGCTCTGCCCCAGCAATACCGGGGCTTTGTGCTCTCTCTCCTAGCCTCAACCTATACCTTACCGTCAATGGAGCTAAGCTCTGAAGAGTCCCCTCACATCATGGGGCACAGGCACAGAAGTAGTCCGGACTGAAAGCTGATGCTGGCCGTCACCTTCACTCCTCAGCCCCACCACTACCAAGGTTATTTATTTGTTCATCCTCCTAACCTCTACCTATCCCTTACCCTCAATGCAGCCAAGCTCCGATGCGGCCCCTCACATCATGGGGCACAGGCAAAGAAGTAGTCAGGACTGAAAGCTGATGCTGGCCCTCACCTTTCCTCCTCAATCCCACCAGAACCAGGGCTCTGAGTTCTCTCAGCTAACATCAACCTCTCTTTAACACTCATCAGAGCCATGCTCCGAAGCGGTCACTCACATCATGGGCCACAGGCACAGAAGTAGTCAGGACTGAAAGCTGATGCTGGCTTTTACCTGCCCTTCTAAGCCCCACCACCACGAGGGCTCCTTATTTGTTCACCCTCCTAACCTCTACCTATCCCTTACCCTCAACGGAGCCAAGCTCCGAAGCGGCCAGCCCCTACATGCGGCTCAGGCACAGAGGGAGCCAGTATTCAAGGCTGATGCTGGCACTGACGCTCGCTTGCCACGTCCTGCTCTGCCCCAGTCTGTACACGGGCTTTTTGTTCACCCTCCTAAACTCAACCTCTCCCTTATCCTCAATGGAGCCAAGCTCCGAAACGGCCACTCACATCATGGGGCACAGGCAAAGAAGTAGTCCGGACTGAAAGCTGATTCTGGCATCACCTTTCCTCCTCAGTCCCACCAGCACCAGGGCTCTGAGTTCTCTCACCTAACCTCAACCTACCTTAAACACTCATCAGAGCCAACCTCCGAAGCGGCCACTCACATCATAGGGCTCAGGCACAGAAGTAGCGAGGACTCAAGGCTGATACTGGCCCTCACCTGCACTCCTCAGCCCCACCACTACCAGGGTTATTTATTTATTCTCCCTCCTAACCTCTAGCTATCCCTTACCGTCAATGGAGTCAAGCTCCGTAGCGGCCACACCCTACATGCGGCTCAGGCACAGAGGGAGCCAGAATTCAAGGCTGATGCTGGCACTGCCTCTCGCTTGGCAGCTCCTGCTCTGCCCCAGCAATACCGGGGCTTTGTGCTCTCTCTCCTAGCCTCAACCTATACCTTACCATCAATGGAGCTAAGCTCTGAAGAGTCCCCTCACATCATGGGGCACAGGCACAGAAGTAGTCCGGACTGAAAGCTGATGCTGGCCGTCACCTTCACTCCTCAGCCCCACCACTACCAAGGTTATTTATTTGTTCATCCTCCTAACCTCTACCTATCCCTTACCCTCAATGCAGCCAAGCTCCGATGCGGCCCCTCACATCATGGGGCACAGGCAAAGAAGTAGTCAGGACTGAAAGCTGATGCTGGCCCTCACCTTTCCTCCTCAATCCCACCAGAACCAGGGCTCTGAGTTCTCTCAGCTAACATCAACCTCTCTTTAACACTCATCAGAGCCATGCTCCGAAGCGGTCACTCACATCATGGGGCACAGGCACAGAAGTAGTCAGGACTGAAAGCTGATGCTGGCTTTTACCTGCCCTTCTAAGGCCCACCACCACGAGGGCTCCTTATTTGTTCACCCTCCTAACCTCTACCTATCCCTTATACGCAATGGAGCCAAGCTCTGAAGCGGCCACCCACTACATGCGGCTCAGGCACACAGGGAGCCAGAATTCAAGGCTGATGCTGGAACTGACTCTCGCTTAGCAGCTCCTGCTCTGCCCCAGCAATACCGGGGCTTTGTGCTTTCTCACCTAGCCTCAACCTATCCCTACACCATCAATGGAGCCAAGCTCAGAAGCGTCCCCTCACATCATGGGGCAGAGGAACAGAAGTAGTCAGGACTGAAAGCTGATTCTGGCATCACCTTTCCTCCTCAGTCCCACCAGCACCAGGGCTCTGAGTTCTCTCACCTAACATCAACCTCTCTTTAACACTCATGAGAGCCATGCTCCGAAGCGGTCACTCACATCATGGGGCACAGGCACAGAAGTAGTCCGGACTGAAAGCTCATGCTGGCCCTCACCTGCCCTTCTAAGCCCCACCACCACGAGGGCTCCTTATTTGTTCACCCTCCTAACCTCTACCTATCCCTTATACGCAATGGAGCCAAGCTCTGAAGCGGCCACCCACTACATGCGGCTCAGGCACACAGGGAGCCAGAATTCAAGGCTGATGCTGGCACTGACTCTCGCTTAGCAGCTCCTGCTCTGCCCCAGCAATACCGGGGCTTTGTGCTTTCTCACCTAGCCTCAACCTATCCCTACACCATCAATGGAGCCAAGCTCAGAAGCGTCCCCTCACATCATGGGGCAGAGGAACAGAAGTAGTCAGGACTGAAAGCTGATTCTGGCATCACCTTTCCTCCTCAGTCCCACCAGCACCAGGGCTCTGAGTTCTCTCACCTAACCTCAACCTACCTTAAACACTCATCAGAGCCAAGCTCCGAAGCGGCCACTCACATCATAGGGCTCAGGCACAGAAGTAGCGAGGACTCAAGGCTGATGCTGGCCCTCACCTGCACTCCTCAGCCCCACCACTACCAGGGTTATTTATTTATTCTCCCTCCTAACCTCTAGCTATCCCTTACCCTCAATGGAGCCAAGCTCCGTATCGGCCACCCCCTACGTGCGGCTCAGGCACAGAGGGAACCAGAGTTCAAGGCTGATGCTGGCACTGCCTCTCGCTTGGCAGCTCCTGCTCTGCCCCAGCAATACCGGGGCTTTGTGCTCTCTCTCCTAGCTTCAACCTATCCCTACACCATCAATGGAGCCAAGCTCAGAAGCGTCCTCTCACATCAGGGGCACAGGCACAGAAGTAGCGAGGACTAAGGCTGATGCTGGCCCTCACCTGCCCTCCTAAGCCCCAACACCAGCAGGGCTCCTTATTTGTTCAGCCTCCTAACCTCTACCTATCCCTTACCCTCAACGGAGCCAAGCTCCGAAGCGGCCAGCCCCTACATGCGGCTCAGGCACAGAGGGAGCCAGAATTCAAGGCTGATGCTGGCACTGACGCTCGCTTGCCACCTCCTGCTCTGCCCCAGTCTGTACACGGGCTTTGTGCTCTCTCACCTAGCCTCAACCTACACCTTACCATCAATGGAGCTAAGCTCTGAAGAGTCCCCTCACATCATGGGGCACAGGCACAGAAGTAGTCCGGACTGAAAGCTGATGCTGGCCGTCACCTTCACTCCTCAGCCCCACCACTACCAAGGTTATTTATTTGTTCAGCCTCCTAACCTCTACCTATCCCTTACCCTCAATGCAGCCAAGCTCCGATGCGGCCCCTCACATCATGGGGCACAGGCAAAGAAGTAGTCAGGACTGAAAGCTGATGCTGGCCCTCACCTTTCCTCCTCAATCCCACCAGAACCAGGGCTCTGAGTTCTCTCAGCTAACATCAACCTCTCTTTAACACTCATCAGAGCCATGCTCCGAAGCGGTCACTCACATCATGGGGCACAGGCACAGAAGTAGTCCGGACTGAAAGCTGATGCTGGCCCTCACCTTTCCTCCTCAATCCCACCAGAACCAGGGCTCTGAGTTCTCTCAGCTAACATCAACCTCTCTTTAACACTCATCAGAGCCATGCTCCGAAGCGGTCACTCACATCATGGGGCACAGGCACAGAAGTAGTCCGGACTGAAAGCTGATGCTGGCCCTCACCTTTCCTCCTCAGTCCCACCAGCACCAGGGCTCCTTATTTGTTCAGCCTCCTAACCTCTACCTATCCCTTACCCTCAACGGAGCCAAGCTCCGAAGCGGCCAGCCCCTACATGCGGCTCAGGCACAGAGGGAGCCAGAATTCAAGGCTGATGCTGGCACTGACGCTCGCTTGCCACCTCCTGCTCTGCCCCAGTCTGTACACGGGCTTTGTGTTCACCCTCCTAAACTCAACCTCTCCCTTATCCTCAATGGAGCCAAGCTCCGAAACGGCCACTCACATCATGGGGCACAGGCAAAGAAGTAGTCCGGACTGAAAGCTGATGCTGGCATCACCTTTCCTCCTCAGTCCCACCAGCACCAGGGCTCTGAGTTCTCTCACCTAACCTCAACCTACCTTAAACACTCATCAGAGCCAAGCTCCGAAGCGGCCACTCACATCATAGGGCTCAGGCACAGAAGTAGCGAGGACTCAAGGCTGATACTGGCCCTCACCTGCACTCCTCAGCCCCACCACTACCAGGGTTATTTATTTATTCACCCTCCTAACCTCCAGCTATCCATACCGTCAATGGAGTCAAGCTCCGTATCGGCCACCCCCTACATGCGGCTCAGGCACAGAGGGAGCCAGAATTCAAGGCTGATGCTGGCACTGCCTCTCGCTTGGCAGCTCCTGCTCTGCCCCAGCAATACCGGGGCTTTGTGCTCTCTCTCCTAGCCTCAACCTATACCTTACCATCAATGGAGCTAAGCTCTGAAGAGTCCCCTCACATCATGGGGCACAGGCACAGAAGTAGTCCGGACTGAAAGCTGATGCTGGCCGTCACCTTCACTCCTCAACCCCACCACTACCAAGGTTATTTATTTGTTCATCCTCCTAACCTCCACCTATCCCTTACCCTCAATGCAGCCAAGCTCCGATGCGGCCCGTCACATCATGGGGCACAGGCAAAGAAGTAGTCAGGACTGAAAGCTGATGCTGGCCCTCACCTTTCCTCCTCAATCCCACCAGAACCAGGGCTCTGAGTTCTCTCAGCTAACATCAACCTCTCTTTAACACTCATCAGAGCCATGCTCCGAAGCGGTCACTCACATCATGGGGCACAGGCACAGAAGTAGTCAGGACTGAAAGCTGATGCTGGCTTTTACCTGCCCTCCTAAGCCCCACCACCACGAGGGCTCCTTATTTGTTCACCCTCCTAACCTCTACCTATCCCTTACCCTCAACGGAGCTAAGCTCCGAAGCGGCCACCCACTACATGCGGCTCAGGCACACAGGGAGCCAGAATTCAAGGCTGATGCTGGCACTGACTCTCGCTTAGCAGCTCCTGCTCTGCCCCAGCAATACCGGGGCTTTGTGCTTTCTCACCTAGCCTCAACCTATCCCTACACCATCAATGGAGCCAAGCTCAGAAGCGTCCCCTCACATCATGGGGCAGAGGAACAGAAGTAGTCAGGACTGAAAGCTGATTCTGGCATCACCTTTCCTCCTCAGTCCCACCAGCACCAGGGCTCTGAGTTCTCTCACCTAACCTCAACCTACCTTAAACACTCATCAGAGCCAAGCTCCGAAGCGGCCACTCACATCATAGGGCTCAGGCACAGAAGTAGCGAGGACTCAAGGCTGATGCTGGCCCTCACCTGCACTCCTCAGCCCCACCACTACCAGGGTTATTTATTTATTCTCCCTCCTAACCTCTAGCTATCCCTTACCCTCAATGGAGCCAAGCTCCGTATCGGCCACCCCCTACGTGCGGCTCAGGCACAGAGGGAACCAGAGTTCAAGGCTGATGCTGGCACTGCCTCTCGCTTGGCAGCTCCTGCTCTGCCCCAGCAATACCGGGGCTTTGTGCTCTCTCTCCTAGCTTCAACCTATCCCTACACCATCAATGGAGCCAAGCTCAGAAGCGTCCTCTCACATCAGGGGCACAGGCACAGAAGTAGCGAGGACTAAGGCTGATGCTGGCCCTCACCTGCCCTCCTAAGCCCCAACACCAGCAGGGCTCCTTATTTGTTCAGCCTCCTAACCTCTACCTATCCCTTACCCTCAACGGAGCCAAGCTCCGAAGCGGCCAGCCCCTACATGCGGCTCAGGCACAGAGGGAGCCAGAATTCAAGGCTGATGCTGGCACTGACGCTCGCTTGCCACCTCCTGCTCTGCCCCAGTCTGTACACGGGCTTTGTGCTCTCTCACCTAGCCTCAACCTACACCTTACCATCAATGGAGCTAAGCTCTGAAGAGTCCCCTCACATCATGGGGCACAGGCACAGAAGTAGTCCGGACTGAAAGCTGATGCTGGCCGTCACCTTCACTCCTCAGCCCCACCACTACCAAGGTTATTTATTTGTTCATCCTCCTAACCTCTACCTATCCCTTACCCTCAATGCAGCCAAGCTCCGATGCGGCCCCTCACATCATGGGGCACAGGCAAAGAAGTAGTCAGGACTGAAAGCTGATGCTGGCCCTCACCTTTCCTCCTCAATCCCACCAGAACCAGGGCTCTGAGTTCTCTCAGCTAACATCAACCTCTCTTTAACACTCATCAGAGCCATGCTCCGAAGCGGTCACTCACATCATGGGGCACAGGCACAGAAGTAGTCCGGACTGAAAGCTGATGCTGGCCCTCACCTTTCCTCCTCAGTCCCACCAGCACCAGGGCTCCTTATTTGTTCAGCCTCCTAACCTCTACCTATCCCTTACCCTCAACGGAGCCAAGCTCCGAAGCGGCCAGCCCCTACATGCGGCTCAGGCACAGAGGGAGCCAGAATTCAAGGCTGATGCTGGCACTGACGCTCGCTTGTCACCTCCTGCTCTGCCCCAGTCTGTACACGGGCTTTGTGTTCACCCTCCTAAACTCAACCTCTCCCTTATCCTCAATGGAGCCAAGCTCCGAAACGGCCACTCACATCATGGGGCACAGGCAAAGAAGTAGTCCGGACTGAAAGCTGATGCTGGCATCACCTTTCCTCCTCAGTCCCACCAGCACCAGGGCTCTGAGTTCTCTCACCTAACCTCAACCTACCTTAAACACTCATCAGAGCCAAGCTCCGAAGCGGCCACTCACATCATAGGGCTCAGGCACAGAAGTAGCGAGGACTCAAGGCTGATACTGGCCCTCACCTGCACTCCTCAGCCCCACCACTACCAGGGTTATTTATTTATTCACCCTCCTAACCTCCAGCTATCCATACCGTCAATGGAGTCAAGCTCCGTATCGGCCACCCCCTACATGCGGCTCAGGCACAGAGGGAGCCAGAATTCAAGGCTGATGCTGGCACTGCCTCTCGCTTGGCAGCTCCTGCTCTGCCCCAGCAATACCGGGGCTTTGTGCTCTCTCTCCTAGCCTCAACCTATACCTTACCATCAATGGAGCTAAGCTCTGAAGAGTCCCCTCACATCATGGGGCACAGGCACAGAAGTAGTCCGGACTGAAAGCTGATGCTGGCCGTCACCTTCACTCCTCAACCCCACCACTACCAAGGTTATTTATTTGTTCATCCTCCTAACCTCCACCTATCCCTTACCCTCAATGCAGCCAAGCTCCGATGCGGCCCGTCACATCATGGGGCACAGGCAAAGAAGTAGTCAGGACTGAAAGCTGATGCTGGCCCTCACCTTTCCTCCTCAATCCCACCAGAACCAGGGCTCTGAGTTCTCTCAGCTAACATCAACCTCTCTTTAACACTCATCAGAGCCATGCTCCGAAGCGGTCACTCACATCATGGGGCACAGGCACAGAAGTAGTCAGGACTGAAAGCTGATGCTGGCTTTTACCTGCCCTCCTAAGCCCCACCACCACGAGGGCTCCTTATTTGTTCACCCTCCTAACCTCTACCTATCCCTTACCCTCAACGGAGCTAAGCTCCGAAGCGGCCACCCACTACATGCGGCTCAGGCACACAGGGAGCCAGAATTCAAGGCTGATGCTGGCACTGACTCTCGCTTAGCAGCTCCTGCTCTGCCCCAGCAATACCGGGGCTTTGTGCTTTCTCACCTAGCCTCAACCTATCCCTACACCATCAATGGAGCCAAGCTCAGAAGCGTCCCCTCACATCATGGGGCAGAGGAACAGAAGTAGTCAGGACTGAAAGCTGATTCTGGCATCACCTTTCCTCCTCAGTCCCACCAGCACCAGGGCTCTGAGTTCTCTCACCTAACCTCAACCTACCTTAAACACTCATCAGAGCCAAGCTCCGAAGCGGCCACTCACATCATAGGGCTCAGGCACAGAAGTAGCGAGGACTCAAGGCTGATGCTGGCCCTCACCTGCACTCCTCAGCCCCACCACTACCAGGGTTATTTATTTATTCTCCCTCCTAACCTCTAGCTATCCCTTACCCTCAATGGAGCCAAGCTCCGTATCGGCCACCCCCTACGTGCGGCTCAGGCACAGAGGGAACCAGAGTTCAAGGCTGATGCTGGCACTGCCTCTCGCTTGGCAGCTCCTGCTCTGCCCCAGCAATACCGGGGCTTTGTGCTCTCTCTCCTAGCTTCAACCTATCCCTACACCATCAATGGAGCCAAGCTCAGAAGCGTCCTCTCACATCAGGGGCACAGGCACAGAAGTAGCGAGGACTAAGGCTGATGCTGGCCCTCACCTGCCCTCCTAAGCCCCAACACCAGCAGGGCTCCTTATTTGTTCAGCCTCCTAACCTCTACCTATCCCTTACCCTCAACGGAGCCAAGCTCCGAAGCGGCCAGCCCCTACATGCGGCTCAGGCACAGAGGGAGCCAGAATTCAAGGCTGATGCTGGCACTGACGCTCGCTTGCCACCTCCTGCTCTGCCCCAGTCTGTACACGGGCTTTGTGCTCTCTCACCTAGCCTCAACCTACACCTTACCATCAATGGAGCTAAGCTCTGAAGAGTCCCCTCACATCATGGGGCACAGGCACAGAAGTAGTCCGGACTGAAAGCTGATGCTGGCCGTCACCTTCACTCCTCAGCCCCACCACTACCAAGGTTATTTATTTGTTCATCCTCCTAACCTCTACCTATCCCTTACCCTCAATGCAGCCAAGCTCCGATGCGGCCCCTCACATCATGGGGCACAGGCAAAGAAGTAGTCAGGACTGAAAGCTGATGCTGGCCCTCACCTTTCCTCCTCAATCCCACCAGAACCAGGGCTCTGAGTTCTCTCAGCTAACATCAACCTCTCTTTAACACTCATCAGAGCCATGCTCCGAAGCGGTCACTCACATCATGGGGCACAGGCACAGAAGTAGTCCGGACTGAAAGCTGATGCTGGCTTTTACCTGCCCTTCTAAGGCCCACCACCACGAGGGCTCCTTATTTGTTCAGCCTCCTAACCTCTACCTATCCCTTACCCTCAACGGAGCCAAGCTCCGAAGCGGCCAGCCCCTACATGCGGCTCAGGCACAGAGGGAGCCAGAATTCAAGGCTGATGCTGGCACTGACGCTCGCTTGTCACCTCCTGCTCTGCCCCAGTCTGTACACGGGCTTTGTGTTCACCCTCCTAAACTCAACCTCTCCCTTATCCTCAATGGAGCCAAGCTCCGAAACGGCCACTCACATCATGGGGCACAGGCAAAGAAGTAGTCCGGACTGAAAGCTGATGCTGGCATCACCTTTCCTCCTCAGTCCCACCAGCACCAGGGCTCTGAGTTCTCTCACCTAACCTCAACCTACCTTAAACACTCATCAGAGCCAACCTCCGAAGCGGCCACTCACATCATAGGGCTCAGGCACAGAAGTAGCGAGGACTCAAGGCTGATACTGGCCCTCACCTGCACTCCTCAGCCCCACCACTACCAGGGTTATTTATTTATTCACCCTCCTAACCTCCAGCTATCCATACCGTCAATGGAGTCAAGCTCCGTATCGGCCACCCCCTACATGCGGCTCAGGCACAGAGGGAGCCAGAATTCAAGGCTGATGCTGGCACTGCCTCTCGCTTGGCAGCTCCTGCTCTGCCCCAGCAATACCGGGGCTTTGTGCTCTCTCTCCTAGCCTCAACCTATACCTTACCATCAATGGAGCTAAGCTCTGAAGAGTCCCCTCACATCATGGGGCACAGGCACAGAAGTAGTCCGGACTGAAAGCTGATGCTGGCCGTCACCTTCACTCCTCAACCCCACCACTACCAAGGTTATTTATTTGTTCATCCTCCTAACCTCCACCTATCCCTTACCCTCAATGCAGCCAAGCTCCGATGCGGCCCGTCACATCATGGGGCACAGGCAAAGAAGTAGTCAGGACTGAAAGCTGATGCTGGCCCTCACCTTTCCTCCTCAATCCCACCAGAACCAGGGCTCTGAGTTCTCTCAGCTAACATCAACCTCTCTTTAACACTCATCAGAGCCATGCTCCGAAGCGGTCACTCACATCATGGGGCACAGGCACAGAAGTAGTCAGGACTGAAAGCTGATGCTGGCTTTTACCTGCCCTCCTAAGCCCCACCACCACGAGGGCTCCTTATTTGTTCACCCTCCTAACCTCTACCTATCCCTTACCCTCAACGGAGCTAAGCTCCGAAGCGGCCACCCCCTACATGCGGCTCAGGCACAGAGGGAACCAGAGTTCAAGGCTGATGCTGGCACTGCCTCTTGCTTGGCAGCTCCTGCTCTGCCCCAGCAATACCGGGGCTTTGTGCTCTCTCTCCTAGCTTCAACCTATCCCTACACCATCAATGGAGCCAAGCTCAGAAGCGTCCTCTCACATCAGGGGCACAGGCACAGAAGTAGCGAGGACTAAGGCTGATGCTGGCCCTCACCTGCCCTCCTAAGCCCCAACACCAGCAGGGCTCCTTATTTGTTCAGCCTCCTAACCTCTACCTATCCCTTACCCTCAACGGAGCTAAGCTCCGAAGCGGCCACCCCCTACATGCGGCTCAGGCACAGAGGGAACCAGAATTCAAGGCTGATGCTGGCACTGACGCTCGCTTGCCACCTCCTGCTCTGCCCCAGCCTGTACACGGGCTTTGTGCTCTCTCACCTAGCCTCAACCTACATCTTACCATCAATGGAGCTAAGCTCTGAAGAGTCCCCTCACATCATGGGGCACAGGCACAGAAGTAGTCCGGACTGAAAGCTGATGCTGGCCGTCACCTTCACTCCTCAGCCCCACCACTACCAAGGTTATTTATTTGTTCATCCTCCTAACCTCTACCTATCCCTTACCCTCAATGCAGCCAAGCTCCGATGCGGCCCCTCACATCATGGGGCACAGGCAAAGAAGTAGTCAGGACTGAAAGCTGATGCTGGCCCTCACCTTTCCTCCTCAATCCCACCAGAACCAGGGCTCTGAGTTCTCTCACCTAACATCAACCTCTCTTTAACACTCATCAGAGCCATGCTCCGAAGCGGTCACTCACATCATGGGGCACAGGCACAGAAGTAGTCAGGACTGAAAGCTGATGCTGGCTTTTACCTGCCCTTCTAAGGCCCACCACCACGAGGGCTCCTTATTTGTTCACCCTCCTAACCTCTACCTATCCCTTACACGCAATGGAGCTAAGCTCCGAAGCGGCCACCCACTACATGCGGCTCAGGCACACAGGGAGCCAGAATTCAAGGCTGATGCTGGCACTGACTCTCGCTTAGCAGCTCCTGCTCTGCCCCAGCAATACCGGGGCTTTGTGCTTTCTCACCTAGCCTCAACCTATCCCTACACCATCAATGGAGCCAAGCTCAGAAGCGTCCCCTCACATCATGGGGCAGAGGAACAGAAGTAGTCAGGACTGAAAGCTGATTCTGGCATCACCTTTCCTCCTCAGTCCCACCAGCACCAGGGCTCTGAGTTCTCTCACCTAACCTCAACCTACCTTAAACACTCATCAGAGCCAAGCTCCGAAGCGGCCACTCACATCATAGGGCTCAGGCACAGAAGTAGCGAGGACTCAAGGCTGATGCTGGCCCTCACCTGCACTCCTCAGCCCCACCACTACCAGGGTTATTTATTTATTCTCCCTCCTAACCTCTAGCTATCCCTTACCCTCAATGGAGCCAAGCTCCGTATCGGCCACCCCCTACGTGCGGCTCAGGCACAGAGGGAACCAGAGTTCAAGGCTGATGCTGGCACTGCCTCTCGCTTGGCAGCTCCTGCTCTGCCCCAGCAATACCGGGGCTTTGTGCTCTCTCTCCTAGCTTCAACCTATCCCTACACCATCAATGGAGCCAAGCTCAGAAGCGTCCTCTCACATCAGGGGCACAGGCACAGAAGTAGCGAGGACTAAGGCTGATGCTGGCCCTCACCTGCCCTCCTAAGCCCCAACACCAGCAGGGCTCCTTATTTGTTCAGCCTCCTAACCTCTACCTATCCCTTACCCTCAACGGAGCTAAGCTCCGAAGCGGCCACCCCCTACATGCGGCTCAGGCACAGAGGGAACCAGAATTCAAGGCTGATGCTGGCACTGACGCTCGCTTGCCACCTCCTGCTCTGCCCCAGTCTGTACACGGGCTTTGTGCTCTCTCACCTAGCCTCAACCTACACCTTACCATCAATGGAGCTAAGCTCTGAAGAGTCCCCTCACATCATGGGGCACAGGCACAGAAGTAGTCCGGACTGAAAGCTGATGCTGGCCGTCACCTTCACTCCTCAGCCCCACCACTACCAAGGTTATTTATTTGTTCATCCTCCTAACCTCTACCTATCCCTTACCCTCAATGCAGCCAAGCTCCGATGCGGCCCCTCACATCATGGGGCACAGGCAAAGAAGTAGTCAGGACTGAAAGCTGATGCTGGCCCTCACCTTTCCTCCTCAATCCCACCAGAACCAGGGCTCTGAGTTCTCTCAGCTAACATCAACCTCTCTTTAACACTCATCAGAGCCATGCTCCGAAGCGGTCACTCACATCATGGGGCACAGGCACAGAAGTAGTCCGGACTGAAAGCTGATGCTGGCTTTTACCTGCCCTTCTAAGGCCCACCACCACGAGGGCTCCTTATTTGTTCAGCCTCCTAACCTCTACCTATCCCTTACCCTCAACGGAGCCAAGCTCCGAAGCGGCCAGCCCCTACATGCGGCTCAGGCACAGAGGGAGCCAGAATTCAAGGCTGATGCTGGCACTGACGCTCGCTTGTCACCTCCTGCTCTGCCCCAGTCTGTACACGGGCTTTGTGTTCACCCTCCTAAACTCAACCTCTCCCTTATCCTCAATGGAGCCAAGCTCCGAAACGGCCACTCACATCATGGGGCACAGGCAAAGAAGTAGTCCGGACTGAAAGCTGATGCTGGCATCACCTTTCCTCCTCAGTCCCACCAGCACCAGGGCTCTGAGTTCTCTCACCTAACCTCAACCTACCTTAAACACTCATCAGAGCCAACCTCCGAAGCGGCCACTCACATCATAGGGCTCAGGCACAGAAGTAGCGAGGACTCAAGGCTGATACTGGCCCTCACCTGCACTCCTCAGCCCCACCACTACCAGGGTTATTTATTTATTCACCCTCCTAACCTCCAGCTATCCATACCGTCAATGGAGTCAAGCTCCGTATCGGCCACCCCCTACATGCGGCTCAGGCACAGAGGGAGCCAGAATTCAAGGCTGATGCTGGCACTGCCTCTCGCTTGGCAGCTCCTGCTCTGCCCCAGCAATACCGGGGCTTTGTGCTCTCTCTCCTAGCCTCAACCTATACCTTACCATCAATGGAGCTAAGCTCTGAAGAGTCCCCTCACATCATGGGGCACAGGCACAGAAGTAGTCCGGACTGAAAGCTGATGCTGGCCGTCACCTTCACTCCTCAACCCCACCACTACCAAGGTTATTTATTTGTTCATCCTCCTAACCTCCACCTATCCCTTACCCTCAATGCAGCCAAGCTCCGATGCGGCCCGTCACATCATGGGGCACAGGCAAAGAAGTAGTCAGGACTGAAAGCTGATGCTGGCCCTCACCTTTCCTCCTCAATCCCACCAGAACCAGGGCTCTGAGTTCTCTCAGCTAACATCAACCTCTCTTTAACACTCATCAGAGCCATGCTCCGAAGCGGTCACTCACATCATGGGGCACAGGCACAGAAGTAGTCAGGACTGAAAGCTGATGCTGGCTTTTACCTGCCCTCCTAAGCCCCACCACCACGAGGGCTCCTTATTTGTTCACCCTCCTAACCTCTACCTATCCCTTACCCTCAACGGAGCTAAGCTCCGAAGCGGCCACCCCCTACATGCGGCTCAGGCACAGAGGGAACCAGAGTTCAAGGCTGATGCTGGCACTGCCTCTTGCTTGGCAGCTCCTGCTCTGCCCCAGCAATACCGGGGCTTTGTGCTCTCTCTCCTAGCTTCAACCTATCCCTACACCATCAATGGAGCCAAGCTCAGAAGCGTCCTCTCACATCAGGGGCACAGGCACAGAAGTAGCGAGGACTAAGGCTGATGCTGGCCCTCACCTGCCCTCCTAAGCCCCAACACCAGCAGGGCTCCTTATTTGTTCAGCCTCCTAACCTCTACCTATCCCTTACCCTCAACGGAGCTAAGCTCCGAAGCGGCCACCCCCTACATGCGGCTCAGGCACAGAGGGAACCAGAATTCAAGGCTGATGCTGGCACTGACGCTCGCTTGCCACCTCCTGCTCTGCCCCAGCCTGTACACGGGCTTTGTGCTCTCTCACCTAGCCTCAACCTACATCTTACCATCAATGGAGCTAAGCTCTGAAGAGTCCCCTCACATCATGGGGCACAGGCACAGAAGTAGTCCGGACTGAAAGCTGATGCTGGCCGTCACCTTCACTCCTCAGCCCCACCACTACCAAGGTTATTTATTTGTTCATCCTCCTAACCTCTACCTATCCCTTACCCTCAATGCAGCCAAGCTCCGATGCGGCCCCTCACATCATGGGGCACAGGCAAAGAAGTAGTCAGGACTGAAAGCTGATGCTGGCCCTCACCTTTCCTCCTCAATCCCACCAGAACCAGGGCTCTGAGTTCTCTCAGCTAACATCAACCTCTCTTTAACACTCATCAGAGCCACGCTCCGAAGCGGTCACTCACATCATGGGGCACAGGCACAGAAGTAGTCCGGACTGAAAGCTGATGCTGGCCCTCACCTTTCCTCCTCAGTCCCACCAGCACCAGGGCTCCTTATTTGTTCAGCCTCCTAACCTCTACCTATCCCTTACCCTCAACGGAGCCAAGCTCCGAAGCGGCCAGCCCCTACATGCGGCTCAGGCACAGAGGGAGCCAGAATTCAAGGCTGATGCTGGCACTGACGCTCGCTTGCCACCTCCTGCTCTGCCCCAGTCTGTACACGGGCTTTGTGTTCACCCTCCTAAACTCAACCTCTCCCTTATCCTCAATGGAGCCAAGCTCCGAAACGGCCACTCACATCATGGGGCACAGGCAAAGAAGTAGTCCGGACTGAAAGCTGATGCTGGCATCACCTTTCCTCCTCAGTCCCACCAGCACCAGGGCTCTGAGTTCTCTCACCTAACCTCAACCTACCTTAAACACTCATCAGAGCCAAGCTCCGAAGCGGCCACTCACATCATAGGGCTCAGGCACAGAAGTAGCGAGGACTCAAGGCTGATACTGGCCCTCACCTGCACTCCTCAGCCCCACCACTACCAGGGTTATTTATTTATTCACCCTCCTAACCTCCAGCTATCCATACCGTCAATGGAGTCAAGCTCCGTATCGGCCACCCCCTACATGCGGCTCAGGCACAGAGGGAGCCAGAATTCAAGGGTGATGCTGGCACTGCCTCTCGCTTGGCAGCTCCTGCTCTGCCCCAGCAATACCGGGGCTTTGTGCTCTCTCTCCTAGCCTCAACCTATACCTTACCATCAATGGAGCTAAGCTCTGAAGAGTCCCCTCACATCATGGGGCACAGGCACAGAAGTAGTCCGGACTGAAAGCTGATGCTGGCCGTCACCTTCACTCCTCAGTCCCACCACTACCAAGGTTATTTATTTGTTCATCCTCCTAACCTCCACCTATCCCTTACCCTCAATGCAGCCAAGCTCCGATGCGGCCCGTCACATCATGGGGCACAGGCAAAGAAGTAGTCAGGACTGAAAGCTGATGCTGGCCCTCACCTTTCCTCCTCAATCCCACCAGAACCAGGGCTCTGAGTTCTCTCAGCTAACATCAACCTCTCTTTAACACTCATCAGAGCCATGCTCCGAAGCGGTCACTCACATCATGGGGCACAGGCACAGAAGTAGTCAGGACTGAAAGCTGATGCTGGCTTTTACCTGCCCTCCTAAGCCCCACCACCACGAGGGCTCCTTATTTGTTCACCCTCCTAACCTCTACCTATCCCTTACCCTCAACGGAGCTAAGCTCCGAAGCGGCCACCCACTACATGCGGCTCAGGCACACAGGGAGCCAGAATTCAAGGCTGATGCTGGCACTGACTCTCGCTTAGCAGCTCCTGCTCTGCCCCAGCAATACCGGGGCTTTGTGCTTTCTCACCTAGCCTCAACCTATCCCTACACCATCAATGGAGCCAAGCTCAGAAGCGTCCCCTCACATCATGGGGCAGAGGAACAGAAGTAGTCAGGACTGAAAGCTGATTCTGGCATCACCTTTCCTCCTCAGTCCCACCAGCACCAGGGCTCTGAGTTCTCTCACCTAACCTCAACCTACCTTAAACACTCATCAGAGCCAAGCTCCGAAGCGGCCACTCACATCATAGGGCTCAGGCACAGAAGTAGCGAGGACTCAAGGCTGATGCTGGCCCTCACCTGCACTCCTCAGCCCCACCACTACCAGGGTTATTTATTTATTCTCCCTCCTAACCTCTAGCTATCCCTTACCCTCAATGGAGCCAAGCTCCGTATCGGCCACCCCCTACGTGCGGCTCAGGCACAGAGGGAACCAGAGTTCAAGGCTGATGCTGGCACTGCCTCTCGCTTGGCAGCTCCTGCTCTGCCCCAGCAATACCGGGGCTTTGTGCTCTCTCTCCTAGCTTCAACCTATCCCTACACCATCAATGGAGCCAAGCTCAGAAGCGTCCTCTCACATCAGGGGCACAGGCACAGAAGTAGCGAGGACTAAGGCTGATGCTGGCCCTCACCTGCCCTCCTAAGCCCCAACACCAGCAGGGCTCCTTATTTGTTCAGCCTCCTAACCTCTACCTATCCCTTACCCTCAACGGAGCTAAGCTCCGAAGCGGCCACCCCCTACATGCGGCTCAGGCACAGAGGGAACCAGAATTCAAGGCTGATGCTGGCACTGACGCTCGCTTGCCACCTCCTGCTCTGCCCCAGCCTGTACACGGGCTTTGTGCTCTCTCACCTAGCCTCAACCTACATCTTACCATCAATGGAGCTAAGCTCTGAAGAGTCCCCTCACATCATGGGGCACAGGCACAGAAGTAGTCCGGACTGAAAGCTGATGCTGGCCGTCACCTTCACTCCTCAGCCCCACCACTACCAAGGTTATTTATTTGTTCATCCTCCTAACCTCTACCTATCCCTTACCCTCAATGCAGCCAAGCTCCGATGCGGCCCCTCACATCATGGGGCACAGGCAAAGAAGTAGTCAGGACTGAAAGCTGATGCTGGCCCTCACCTTTCCTCCTCAATCCCACCAGAACCAGGGCTCTGAGTTCTCTCACCTAACATCAACCTCTCTTTAACACTCATCAGAGCCATGCTCCGAAGCGGTCACTCACATCATGGGGCACAGGCACAGAAGTAGTCCGGACTGAAAGCTGATGCTGGCCCTCACCTTTCCTCCTCAGTCCCACCAGCACCAGGGCTCCTTATTTGTTCAGCCTCCTAACCTCTACCTATCCCTTACCCTCAACGGAGCCAAGCTCCGAAGCGGCCAGCCCCTACATGCGGCTCAGGCACAGAGGGAGCCAGAATTCAAGGCTGATGCTGGCACTGACGCTCGCTTGCCACCTCCTGCTCTGCCCCAGTCTGTACACGGGCTTTGTGTTCACCCTCCTAAACTCAACCTCTCCCTTATCCTCAATGGAGCCAAGCTCCGAAACGGCCACTCACATCATGGGGCACAGGCAAAGAAGTAGTCCGGACTGAAAGCTGATGCTGGCATCACCTTTCCTCCTCAGTCCCACCAGCACCAGGGCTCTGAGTTCTCTCACCTAACCTCAACCTACCTTAAACACTCATAAGAGCCAACCTCCGAAGCGGCCACTCACATCATAGGGCTCAGGCACAGAAGTAGCGAGGACTCAAGGCTGATACTGGCCCTCACCTGCACTCCTCAGCCCCACCACTAGCAGGGTTATTTATGTATTCTCCCTCCTAACCTCTAGCTATCCCTTACCGTCAATGGAGTCAAGCTCCGTAGCGGCCACCCCCTACATGCGGCTCAGGCACAGAGGGAGCCAGAATTCAAGGCTGATGCTGGCACTGCCTCTCGCTTGGCAGCTCCTGCTCTGCCCCAGCAATACCGGGGCTTTGTGCTCTCTCTCCTAGCCTCAACCTATACCTTACCGTCAATGGAGCTAAGCTCTGAAGAGTCCCCTCACATCATGGGGCACAGGCACAGAAGTAGTCCGGACTGAAAGCTGATGCTGGCCGTCACCTTCACTCCTCAGCCCCACCACTACCAAGGTTATTTATTTGTTCATCCTCCTAACCTCTACCTATCCCTTACCCTCAATGCAGCCAAGCTCCGATGCGGCCCCTCACATCATGGGGCACAGGCAACGAAGTAGTCAGGACTGAAAGCTGATGCTGGCCCTCACCTTTCCTCCTCAATCCCACCAGAACCAGGGCTCTGAGTTCTCTCAGCTAACATCAACCTCTCTTTAACACTCATCAGAGCCATGCTCCGAAGCGGTCACTCACATCATGGGCCACAGGCACAGAAGTAGTCAGGACTGAAAGCTGATGCTGGCTTTTACCTGCCCTTCTAAGGCCCACCACCGCGAGGGCTCCTTATTTGTTCAGCCTCCTAACCTCTACCTATCCCTTACCCTCAACGGAGCCAAGCTCCGAAGCGGCCAGCCCCTACATGCGGCTCAGGCACAGAGGGAGCCAGAATTCAAGGCTGATGCTGGCACTGACTCTCGCTTAGCAGCTCCTGCTCTGCCCCAGTCTGTACACGGGCTTTGTGTTCACCCTCCTAAACTCAACCTCTCCCTTATCCTCAATGGAGCCAAGCTCCGAAACGGCCACTCACATCATGGGGCACAGGCAAAGAAGTAGTCCGGACTGAAAGCTGATGCTGGCATCACCTTTCCTCCTCAGTCCCACCAGCACCAGGGCTCTGAGTTCTCTCACCTAACCTCAACCTACCTTAAACACTCATCAGAGCCAAGCTCCGAAGCGGCCACTCACATCATAGGGCTCAGGCACAGAAGTAGCGAGGACTCAAGGCTGATACTGGCCCTCACCTGCACTCCTCAGCCCCACCACTACCAGGGTTATTTATTTATTCACCCTCCTAACCTCTAGCTATCCCTTACCGTCAATGGAGTCAAGCTCCGTAGCGGCCACCCCCTACATGCGGCTCAGGCACAGAGGGAGCCAGAATTCAAGGCTGATGCTGGCACTGCCTCTCGCTTGGCAGCTCCTGCTCTGCCCCAGCAATACCGGGGCTTTGTGCTCTCTCTCCTAGCCTCAACCTATACCTTACCATCAATGGAGCTAAGCTCTGAAGAGTCCCCTCACATCATGGGGCACAGGCACAGAAGTAGTCCGGACTGAAAGCTGATGCTGGCCGTCACCTTCACTCCTCAGCCCCACCACTACCAAGGTTATTTATTTGTTCATCCTCCTAACCTCTACCTATCCCTTACCCTCAATGCAGCCAAGCTCCGATGCGGCCCCTCACATCATGGGGCACAGGCAAAGAAGTAGTCAGGACTGAAAGCTGATGCTGGCCCTCACCTTTCCTCCTCAATCCCACCAGAACCAGGGCTCTGAGTTCTCTCAGCTAACATCAACCTCTCTTTAACACTCATCAGAGCCATGCTCCGAAGCGGTCACTCACATCATGGGGCACAGGCACAGAAGTAGTCAGGACTGAAAGCTGATGCTGGCTTTTACCTGCCCTTCTAAGGCCCACCACCACGAGGGCTCCTTATTTGTTCACCCTCCTAACCTCTACCTATCCCTTACACGCAATGGAGCTAAGCTCCGAAGCGGCCACCCACTACATGCGGCTCAGGCACACAGGGAGCCAGAATTCAAGGCTGATGCTGGCACTGACTCTCGCTTAGCAGCTCCTGCTCTGCCCCAGCAATACCGGGGCTTTGTGCTTTCTCACCTAGCCTCAACCTATCCCTACACCATCAATGGAGCCAAGCTCAGAAGCGTCCCCTCACATCATGGGGCAGAGGAACAGAAGTAGTCAGGACTGAAAGCTGATTCTGGCATCACCTTTCCTCCTCAGTCCCACCAGCACCAGGGCTCTGAGTTCTCTCACCTAACCTCAACCTACCTTAAACACTCATCAGAGCCAAGCTCCGAAGCGGCCACTCACATCATAGGGCTCAGGCACAGAAGTAGCGAGGACTCAAGGCTGATGCTGGCCCTCACCTGCACTCCTCAGCCCCACCACTACCAGGGTTATTTATTTATTCTCCCTCCTAACCTCTAGCTATCCCTTACCCTCAATGGAGCCAAGCTCCGTATCGGCCACCCCCTACGTGCGGCTCAGGCACAGAGGGAACCAGAGTTCAAGGCTGATGCTGGCACTGCCTCTCGCTTGGCAGCTCCTGCTCTGCCCCAGCAATACCGGGGCTTTGTGCTCTCTCTCCTAGCTTCAACCTATCCCTACACCATCAATGGAGCCAAGCTCAGAAGCGTCCTCTCACATCAGGGGCACAGGCACAGAAGTAGCGAGGACTAAGGCTGATGCTGGCCCTCACCTGCCCTCCTAAGCCCCAACACCAGCAGGGCTCCTTATTTGTTCAGCCTCCTAACCTCTACCTATCCCTTACCCTCAACGGAGCTAAGCTCCGAAGCGGCCACCCCCTACATGCGGCTCAGGCACAGAGGGAACCAGAATTCAAGGCTGATGCTGGCACTGACGCTCGCTTGCCACCTCCTGCTCTGCCCCAGCCTGTACACGGGCTTTGTGCTCTCTCACCTAGCCTCAACCTACATCTTACCATCAATGGAGCTAAGCTCTGAAGAGTCCCCTCACATCATGGGGCACAGGCACAGAAGTAGTCCGGACTGAAAGCTGATGCTGGCCGTCACCTTCACTCCTCAGCCCCACCACTACCAAGGTTATTTATTTGTTCATCCTCCTAACCTCTACCTATCCCTTACCCTCAATGCAGCCAAGCTCCGATGCGGCCCCTCACATCATGGGGCACAGGCAAAGAAGTAGTCAGGACTGAAAGCTGATGCTGGCCCTCACCTTTCCTCCTCAATCCCACCAGAACCAGGGCTCTGAGTTCTCTCACCTAACATCAACCTCTCTTTAACACTCATCAGAGCCATGCTCCGAAGCGGTCACTCACATCATGGGGCACAGGCACAGAAGTAGTCCGGACTGAAAGCTGATGCTGGCCCTCACCTTTCCTCCTCAGTCCCACCAGCACCAGGGCTCCTTATTTGTTCAGCCTCCTAACCTCTACCTATCCCTTACCCTCAACGGAGCCAAGCTCCGAAGCGGCCAGCCCCTACATGCGGCTCAGGCACAGAGGGAGCCAGAATTCAAGGCTGATGCTGGCACTGACGCTCGCTTGCCACCTCCTGCTCTGCCCCAGTCTGTACACGGGCTTTGTGTTCACCCTCCTAAACTCAACCTCTCCCTTATCCTCAATGGAGCCAAGCTCCGAAACGGCCACTCACATCATGGGGCACAGGCAAAGAAGTAGTCCGGACTGAAAGCTGATGCTGGCATCACCTTTCCTCCTCAGTCCCACCAGCACCAGGGCTCTGAGTTCTCTCACCTAACCTCAACCTACCTTAAACACTCATAAGAGCCAACCTCCGAAGCGGCCACTCACATCATAGGGCTCAGGCACAGAAGTAGCGAGGACTCAAGGCTGATACTGGCCCTCACCTGCACTCCTCAGCCCCACCACTAGCAGGGTTATTTATGTATTCTCCCTCCTAACCTCTAGCTATCCCTTACCGTCAATGGAGTCAAGCTCCGTAGCGGCCACCCCCTACATGCGGCTCAGGCACAGAGGGAGCCAGAATTCAAGGCTGATGCTGGCACTGCCTCTCGCTTGGCAGCTCCTGCTCTGCCCCAGCAATACCGGGGCTTTGTGCTCTCTCTCCTAGCCTCAACCTATACCTTACCGTCAATGGAGCTAAGCTCTGAAGAGTCCCCTCACATCATGGGGCACAGGCACAGAAGTAGTCCGGACTGAAAGCTGATGCTGGCCGTCACCTTCACTCCTCAGCCCCACCACTACCAAGGTTATTTATTTGTTCATCCTCCTAACCTCTACCTATCCCTTACCCTCAATGCAGCCAAGCTCCGATGCGGCCCCTCACATCATGGGGCACAGGCAACGAAGTAGTCAGGACTGAAAGCTGATGCTGGCCCTCACCTTTCCTCCTCAATCCCACCAGAACCAGGGCTCTGAGTTCTCTCAGCTAACATCAACCTCTCTTTAACACTCATCAGAGCCATGCTCCGAAGCGGTCACTCACATCATGGGGCACAGGCACAGAAGTAGTCCGGACTGAAAGCTGATGCTGGCCCTCACCTTTCCTCCTCAGTCCCACCAGCACCAGGGCTCCTTATTTGTTCAGCCTCCTAACCTCTACCTATCCCTTACCCTCAACGGAGCCAAGCTCCGAAGCGGCCAGCCCCTACATGCGGCTCAGGCACAGAGGGAGCCAGAATTCAAGGCTGATGCTGGCACTGACGCTCGCTTGCCACCTCCTGCTCTGCCCCAGTCTGTACACGGGCTTTGTGTTCACCCTCCTAAACTCAACCTCTCCCTTATCCTCAATGGAGCCAAGCTCCGAAACGGCCACTCACATCATGGGGCACAGGCAAAGAAGTAGTCCGGACTGAAAGCTGATGCTGGCATCACCTTTCCTCCTCAGTCCCACCAGCACCAGGGCTCTGAGTTCTCTCACCTAACCTCAACCTACCTTAAACACTCATCAGAGCCAAGCTCCGAAGCGGCCACTCACATCATAGGGCTCAGGCACAGAAGTAGCGAGGACTCAAGGCTGATACTGGCCCTCACCTGCACTCCTCAGCCCCACCACTACCAGGGTTATTTATTTATTCACCCTCCTAACCTCCAGCTATCCATACCGTCAATGGAGTCAAGCTCCGTATCGGCCACCCCCTACATGCGGCTCAGGCACAGAGGGAGCCAGAATTCAAGGGTGATGCTGGCACTGCCTCTCGCTTGGCAGCTCCTGCTCTGCCCCAGCAATACCGGGGCTTTGTGCTCTCTCTCCTAGCCTCAACCTATACCTTACCATCAATGGAGCTAAGCTCTGAAGAGTCCCCTCACATCATGGGGCACAGGCACAGAAGTAGTCCGGACTGAAAGCTGATGCTGGCCGTCACCTTCACTCCTCAGTCCCACCACTACCAAGGTTATTTATTTGTTCATCCTCCTAACCTCCACCTATCCCTTACCCTCAATGCAGCCAAGCTCCGATGCGGCCCGTCACATCATGGGGCACAGGCAAAGAAGTAGTCAGGACTGAAAGCTGATGCTGGCCCTCACCTTTCCTCCTCAATCCCACCAGAACCAGGGCTCTGAGTTCTCTCAGCTAACATCAACCTCTCTTTAACACTCATCAGAGCCATGCTCCGAAGCGGTCACTCACATCATGGGGCACAGGCACAGAAGTAGTCAGGACTGAAAGCTGATGCTGGCTTTTACCTGCCCTCCTAAGCCCCACCACCACGAGGGCTCCTTATTTGTTCACCCTCCTAACCTCTACCTATCCCTTACCCTCAACGGAGCTAAGCTCCGAAGCGGCCACCCACTACATGCGGCTCAGGCACACAGGGAGCCAGAATTCAAGGCTGATGCTGGCACTGACTCTCGCTTAGCAGCTCCTGCTCTGCCCCAGCAATACCGGGGCTTTGTGCTTTCTCACCTAGCCTCAACCTATCCCTACACCATCAATGGAGCCAAGCTCAGAAGCGTCCCCTCACATCATGGGGCAGAGGAACAGAAGTAGTCAGGACTGAAAGCTGATTCTGGCATCACCTTTCCTCCTCAGTCCCACCAGCACCAGGGCTCTGAGTTCTCTCACCTAACCTCAACCTACCTTAAACACTCATCAGAGCCAAGCTCCGAAGCGGCCACTCACATCATAGGGCTCAGGCACAGAAGTAGCGAGGACTCAAGGCTGATGCTGGCCCTCACCTGCACTCCTCAGCCCCACCACTACCAGGGTTATTTATTTATTCTCCCTCCTAACCTCTAGCTATCCCTTACCCTCAATGGAGCCAAGCTCCGTATCGGCCACCCCCTACGTGCGGCTCAGGCACAGAGGGAACCAGAGTTCAAGGCTGATGCTGGCACTGCCTCTCGCTTGGCAGCTCCTGCTCTGCCCCAGCAATACCGGGGCTTTGTGCTCTCTCTCCTAGCTTCAACCTATCCCTACACCATCAATGGAGCCAAGCTCAGAAGCGTCCTCTCACATCAGGGGCACAGGCACAGAAGTAGCGAGGACTAAGGCTGATGCTGGCCCTCACCTGCCCTCCTAAGCCCCAACACCAGCAGGGCTCCTTATTTGTTCAGCCTCCTAACCTCTACCTATCCCTTACCCTCAACGGAGCTAAGCTCCGAAGCGGCCACCCCCTACATGCGGCTCAGGCACAGAGGGAACCAGAATTCAAGGCTGATGCTGGCACTGACGCTCGCTTGCCACCTCCTGCTCTGCCCCAGCCTGTACACGGGCTTTGTGCTCTCTCACCTAGCCTCAACCTACATCTTACCATCAATGGAGCTAAGCTCTGAAGAGTCCCCTCACATCATGGGGCACAGGCACAGAAGTAGTCCGGACTGAAAGCTGATGCTGGCCGTCACCTTCACTCCTCAGCCCCACCACTACCAAGGTTATTTATTTGTTCATCCTCCTAACCTCTACCTATCCCTTACCCTCAATGCAGCCAAGCTCCGATGCGGCCCCTCACATCATGGGGCACAGGCAAAGAAGTAGTCAGGACTGAAAGCTGATGCTGGCCCTCACCTTTCCTCCTCAATCCCACCAGAACCAGGGCTCTGAGTTCTCTCACCTAACATCAACCTCTCTTTAACACTCATCAGAGCCATGCTCCGAAGCGGTCACTCACATCATGGGGCACAGGCACAGAAGTAGTCCGGACTGAAAGCTGATGCTGGCCCTCACCTTTCCTCCTCAGTCCCACCAGCACCAGGGCTCCTTATTTGTTCAGCCTCCTAACCTCTACCTATCCCTTACCCTCAACGGAGCCAAGCTCCGAAGCGGCCAGCCCCTACATGCGGCTCAGGCACAGAGGGAGCCAGAATTCAAGGCTGATGCTGGCACTGACGCTCGCTTGCCACCTCCTGCTCTGCCCCAGTCTGTACACGGGCTTTGTGTTCACCCTCCTAAACTCAACCTCTCCCTTATCCTCAATGGAGCCAAGCTCCGAAACGGCCACTCACATCATGGGGCACAGGCAAAGAAGTAGTCCGGACTGAAAGCTGATGCTGGCATCACCTTTCCTCCTCAGTCCCACCAGCACCAGGGCTCTGAGTTCTCTCACCTAACCTCAACCTACCTTAAACACTCATAAGAGCCAACCTCCGAAGCGGCCACTCACATCATAGGGCTCAGGCACAGAAGTAGCGAGGACTCAAGGCTGATACTGGCCCTCACCTGCACTCCTCAGCCCCACCACTAGCAGGGTTATTTATGTATTCTCCCTCCTAACCTCTAGCTATCCCTTACCGTCAATGGAGTCAAGCTCCGTAGCGGCCACCCCCTACATGCGGCTCAGGCACAGAGGGAACCAGAATTCAAGGCTGATGCTGGCACTGCCTCTCGCTTGGCAGCTCCTGCTCTGCCCCAGCAATACCGGGGCTTTGTGCTCTCTCTCCTAGCCTCAACCTATACCTTACCGTCAATGGAGCTAAGCTCTGAAGAGTCCCCTCACATCATGGGGCACAGGCACAGAAGTAGTCCGGACTGAAAGCTGATGCTGGCCGTCACCTTCACTCCTCAGCCCCACCACTACCAAGGTTATTTATTTGTTCATCCTCCTAACCTCTACCTATCCCTTACCCTCAATGCAGCCAAGCTCCGATGCGGCCCCTCACATCATGGGGCACAGGCAACGAAGTAGTCAGGACTGAAAGCTGATGCTGGCCCTCACCTTTCCTCCTCAATCCCACCAGAACCAGGGCTCTGAGTTCTCTCAGCTAACATCAACCTCTCTTTAACACTCATCAGAGCCATGCTCCGAAGCGGTCACTCACATCATGGGCCACAGGCACAGAAGTAGTCAGGACTGAAAGCTGATGCTGGCTTTTACCTGCCCTTCTAAGGCCCACCACCACGAGGGCTCCTTATTTGTTCAGCCTCCTAACCTCTACCTATCCCTTACCCTCAACGGAGCCAAGCTCCGAAGCGGCCAGCCCCTACATGCGGCTCAGGCACAGAGGGAGCCAGAATTCAAGGCTGATGCTGGCACTGACTCTCGCTTAGCAGCTCCTGCTCTGCCCCAGTCTGTACACGGGCTTTGTGTTCACCCTCCTAAACTCAACCTCTCCCTTATCCTCAATGGAGCCAAGCTCCGAAACGGCCACTCACATCATGGGGCACAGGCAAAGAAGTAGTCCGGACTGAAAGCTGATGCTGGCATCACCTTTCCTCCTCAGTCCCACCAGCACCAGGGCTCTGAGTTCTCTCACCTAACCTCAACCTACCTTAAACACTCATCAGAGCCAAGCTCCGAAGCGGCCACTCACATCATAGGGCTCAGGCACAGAAGTAGCGAGGACTCAAGGCTGATACTGGCCCTCACCTGCACTCCTCAGCCCCACCACTACCAGGGTTATTTATTTATTCACCCTCCTAACCTCTAGCTATCCCTTACCGTCAATGGAGTCAAGCTCCGTAGCGGCCACCCCCTACATGCGGCTCAGGCACAGAGGGAGCCAGAATTCAAGGCTGATGCTGGCACTGCCTCTCGCTTGGCAGCTCCTGCTCTGCCCCAGCAATACCGGGGCTTTGTGCTCTCTCTCCTAGCCTCAACCTATACCTTACCATCAATGGAGCTAAGCTCTGAAGAGTCCCCTCACATCATGGGGCACAGGCACAGAAGTAGTCCGGACTGAAAGCTGATGCTGGCCGTCACCTTCACTCCTCAGCCCCACCACTACCAAGGTTATTTATTTGTTCATCCTCCTAACCTCTACCTATCCCTTACCCTCAATGCAGCCAAGCTCCGATGCGGCCCCTCACATCATGGGGCACAGGCAAAGAAGTAGTCAGGACTGAAAGCTGATGCTGGCCCTCACCTTTCCTCCTCAATCCCACCAGAACCAGGGCTCTGAGTTCTCTCAGCTAACATCAACCTCTCTTTAACACTCATCAGAGCCATGCTCCGAAGCGGTCACTCACATCATGGGGCACAGGCACAGAAGTAGTCAGGACTGAAAGCTGATGCTGGCTTTTACCTGCCCTTCTAAGGCCCACCACCACGAGGGCTCCTTATTTGTTCACCCTCCTAACCTCTACCTATCCCTTACACGCAATGGAGCTAAGCTCCGAAGCGGCCACCCACTACATGCGGCTCAGGCACACAGGGAGCCAGAATTCAAGGCTGATGCTGGCACTGACTCTCGCTTAGCAGCTCCTGCTCTGCCCCAGCAATACCGGGGCTTTGTGCTTTCTCACCTAGCCTCAACCTATCCCTACACCATCAATGGAGCCAAGCTCAGAAGCGTCCCCTCACATCATGGGGCAGAGGAACAGAAGTAGTCAGGACTGAAAGCTGATTCTGGCATCACCTTTCCTCCTCAGTCCCACCAGCACCAGGGCTCTGAGTTCTCTCACCTAACCTCAACCTACCTTAAACACTCATCAGAGCCAAGCTCCGAAGCGGCCACTCACATCATAGGGCTCAGGCACAGAAGTAGCGAGGACTCAAGGCTGATGCTGGCCCTCACCTGCACTCCTCAGCCCCACCACTACCAGGGTTATTTATTTATTCTCCCTCCTAACCTCTAGCTATCCCTTACCCTCAATGGAGCCAAGCTCCGTATCGGCCACCCCCTACGTGCGGCTCAGGCACAGAGGGAACCAGAGTTCAAGGCTGATGCTGGCACTGCCTCTCGCTTGGCAGCTCCTGCTCTGCCCCAGCAATACCGGGGCTTTGTGCTCTCTCTCCTAGCTTCAACCTATCCCTACACCATCAATGGAGCCAAGCTCAGAAGCGTCCTCTCACATCAGGGGCACAGGCACAGAAGTAGCGAGGACTAAGGCTGATGCTGGCCCTCACCTGCCCTCCTAAGCCCCAACACCAGCAGGGCTCCTTATTTGTTCAGCCTCCTAACCTCTACCTATCCCTTACCCTCAACGGAGCTAAGCTCCGAAGCGGCCACCCCCTACATGCGGCTCAGGCACAGAGGGAACCAGAATTCAAGGCTGATGCTGGCACTGACGCTCGCTTGCCACCTCCTGCTCTGCCCCAGTCTGTACACGGGCTTTGTGCTCTCTCACCTAGCCTCAACCTACACCTTACCATCAATGGAGCTAAGCTCTGAAGAGTCCCCTCACATCATGGGGCACAGGCACAGAAGTAGTCCGGACTGAAAGCTGATGCTGGCCGTCACCTTCACTCCTCAGCCCCACCACTACCAAGGTTATTTATTTGTTCATCCTCCTAACCTCTACCTATCCCTTACCCTCAATGCAGCCAAGCTCCGATGCGGCCCCTCACATCATGGGGCACAGGCAAAGAAGTAGTCAGGACTGAAAGCTGATGCTGGCCCTCACCTTTCCTCCTCAATCCCACCAGAACCAGGGCTCTGAGTTCTCTCAGCTAACATCAACCTCTCTTTAACACTCATCAGAGCCATGCTCCGAAGCGGTCACTCACATCATGGGGCACAGGCACAGAAGTAGTCCGGACTGAAAGCTGATGCTGGCTTTTACCTGCCCTTCTAAGGCCCACCACCACGAGGGCTCCTTATTTGTTCAGCCTCCTAACCTCTACCTATCCCTTACCCTCAACGGAGCCAAGCTCCGAAGCGGCCAGCCCCTACATGCGGCTCAGGCACAGAGGGAGCCAGAATTCAAGGCTGATGCTGGCACTGACGCTCGCTTGTCACCTCCTGCTCTGCCCCAGTCTGTACACGGGCTTTGTGTTCACCCTCCTAAACTCAACCTCTCCCTTATCCTCAATGGAGCCAAGCTCCGAAACGGCCACTCACATCATGGGGCACAGGCAAAGAAGTAGTCCGGACTGAAAGCTGATGCTGGCATCACCTTTCCTCCTCAGTCCCACCAGCACCAGGGCTCTGAGTTCTCTCACCTAACCTCAACCTACCTTAAACACTCATCAGAGCCAACCTCCGAAGCGGCCACTCACATCATAGGGCTCAGGCACAGAAGTAGCGAGGACTCAAGGCTGATACTGGCCCTCACCTGCACTCCTCAGCCCCACCACTACCAGGGTTATTTATTTATTCACCCTCCTAACCTCCAGCTATCCATACCGTCAATGGAGTCAAGCTCCGTATCGGCCACCCCCTACATGCGGCTCAGGCACAGAGGGAGCCAGAATTCAAGGCTGATGCTGGCACTGCCTCTCGCTTGGCAGCTCCTGCTCTGCCCCAGCAATACCGGGGCTTTGTGCTCTCTCTCCTAGCCTCAACCTATACCTTACCATCAATGGAGCTAAGCTCTGAAGAGTCCCCTCACATCATGGGGCACAGGCACAGAAGTAGTCCGGACTGAAAGCTGATGCTGGCCGTCACCTTCACTCCTCAACCCCACCACTACCAAGGTTATTTATTTGTTCATCCTCCTAACCTCCACCTATCCCTTACCCTCAATGCAGCCAAGCTCCGATGCGGCCCGTCACATCATGGGGCACAGGCAAAGAAGTAGTCAGGACTGAAAGCTGATGCTGGCCCTCACCTTTCCTCCTCAATCCCACCAGAACCAGGGCTCTGAGTTCTCTCAGCTAACATCAACCTCTCTTTAACACTCATCAGAGCCATGCTCCGAAGCGGTCACTCACATCATGGGGCACAGGCACAGAAGTAGTCAGGACTGAAAGCTGATGCTGGCTTTTACCTGCCCTCCTAAGCCCCACCACCACGAGGGCTCCTTATTTGTTCACCCTCCTAACCTCTACCTATCCCTTACCCTCAACGGAGCTAAGCTCCGAAGCGGCCACCCCCTACATGCGGCTCAGGCACAGAGGGAACCAGAGTTCAAGGCTGATGCTGGCACTGCCTCTTGCTTGGCAGCTCCTGCTCTGCCCCAGCAATACCGGGGCTTTGTGCTCTCTCTCCTAGCTTCAACCTATCCCTACACCATCAATGGAGCCAAGCTCAGAAGCGTCCTCTCACATCAGGGGCACAGGCACAGAAGTAGCGAGGACTAAGGCTGATGCTGGCCCTCACCTGCCCTCCTAAGCCCCAACACCAGCAGGGCTCCTTATTTGTTCAGCCTCCTAACCTCTACCTATCCCTTACCCTCAACGGAGCTAAGCTCCGAAGCGGCCACCCCCTACATGCGGCTCAGGCACAGAGGGAACCAGAATTCAAGGCTGATGCTGGCACTGACGCTCGCTTGCCACCTCCTGCTCTGCCCCAGCCTGTACACGGGCTTTGTGCTCTCTCACCTAGCCTCAACCTACATCTTACCATCAATGGAGCTAAGCTCTGAAGAGTCCCCTCACATCATGGGGCACAGGCACAGAAGTAGTCCGGACTGAAAGCTGATGCTGGCCGTCACCTTCACTCCTCAGCCCCACCACTACCAAGGTTATTTATTTGTTCATCCTCCTAACCTCTACCTATCCCTTACCCTCAATGCAGCCAAGCTCCGATGCGGCCCCTCACATCATGGGGCACAGGCAAAGAAGTAGTCAGGACTGAAAGCTGATGCTGGCCCTCACCTTTCCTCCTCAATCCCACCAGAACCAGGGCTCTGAGTTCTCTCAGCTAACATCAACCTCTCTTTAACACTCATCAGAGCCATGCTCCGAAGCGGTCACTCACATCATGGGGCACAGGCACAGAAGTAGTCCGGACTGAAAGCTGATGCTGGCCCTCACCTTTCCTCCTCAGTCCCACCAGCACCAGGGCTCCTTATTTGTTCAGCCTCCTAACCTCTACCTATCCCTTACCCTCAACGGAGCCAAGCTCCGAAGCGGCCAGCCCCTACATGCGGCTCAGGCACAGAGGGAGCCAGAATTCAAGGCTGATGCTGGCACTGACGCTCGCTTGCCACCTCCTGCTCTGCCCCAGTCTGTACACGGGCTTTGTGTTCACCCTCCTAAACTCAACCTCTCCCTTATCCTCAATGGAGCCAAGCTCCGAAACGGCCACTCACATCATGGGGCACAGGCAAAGAAGTAGTCCGGACTGAAAGCTGATGCTGGCATCACCTTTCCTCCTCAGTCCCACCAGCACCAGGGCTCTGAGTTCTCTCACCTAACCTCAACCTACCTTAAACACTCATCAGAGCCAAGCTCCGAAGCGGCCACTCACATCATAGGGCTCAGGCACAGAAGTAGCGAGGACTCAAGGCTGATACTGGCCCTCACCTGCACTCCTCAGCCCCACCACTACCAGGGTTATTTATTTATTCACCCTCCTAACCTCCAGCTATCCATACCGTCAATGGAGTCAAGCTCCGTATCGGCCACCCCCTACATGCGGCTCAGGCACAGAGGGAGCCAGAATTCAAGGGTGATGCTGGCACTGCCTCTCGCTTGGCAGCTCCTGCTCTGCCCCAGCAATACCGGGGCTTTGTGCTCTCTCTCCTAGCCTCAACCTATACCTTACCATCAATGGAGCTAAGCTCTGAAGAGTCCCCTCACATCATGGGGCACAGGCACAGAAGTAGTCCGGACTGAAAGCTGATGCTGGCCGTCACCTTCACTCCTCAGTCCCACCACTACCAAGGTTATTTATTTGTTCATCCTCCTAACCTCCACCTATCCCTTACCCTCAATGCAGCCAAGCTCCGATGCGGCCCGTCACATCATGGGGCACAGGCAAAGAAGTAGTCAGGACTGAAAGCTGATGCTGGCCCTCACCTTTCCTCCTCAATCCCACCAGAACCAGGGCTCTGAGTTCTCTCAGCTAACATCAACCTCTCTTTAACACTCATCAGAGCCATGCTCCGAAGCGGTCACTCACATCATGGGGCACAGGCACAGAAGTAGTCAGGACTGAAAGCTGATGCTGGCTTTTACCTGCCCTCCTAAGCCCCACCACCACGAGGGCTCCTTATTTGTTCACCCTCCTAACCTCTACCTATCCCTTACCCTCAACGGAGCTAAGCTCCGAAGCGGCCACCCACTACATGCGGCTCAGGCACACAGGGAGCCAGAATTCAAGGCTGATGCTGGCACTGACTCTCGCTTAGCAGCTCCTGCTCTGCCCCAGCAATACCGGGGCTTTGTGCTTTCTCACCTAGCCTCAACCTATCCCTACACCATCAATGGAGCCAAGCTCAGAAGCGTCCCCTCACATCATGGGGCAGAGGAACAGAAGTAGTCAGGACTGAAAGCTGATTCTGGCATCACCTTTCCTCCTCAGTCCCACCAGCACCAGGGCTCTGAGTTCTCTCACCTAACCTCAACCTACCTTAAACACTCATCAGAGCCAAGCTCCGAAGCGGCCACTCACATCATAGGGCTCAGGCACAGAAGTAGCGAGGACTCAAGGCTGATGCTGGCCCTCACCTGCACTCCTCAGCCCCACCACTACCAGGGTTATTTATTTATTCTCCCTCCTAACCTCTAGCTATCCCTTACCCTCAATGGAGCCAAGCTCCGTATCGGCCACCCCCTACGTGCGGCTCAGGCACAGAGGGAACCAGAGTTCAAGGCTGATGCTGGCACTGCCTCTCGCTTGGCAGCTCCTGCTCTGCCCCAGCAATACCGGGGCTTTGTGCTCTCTCTCCTAGCTTCAACCTATCCCTACACCATCAATGGAGCCAAGCTCAGAAGCGTCCTCTCACATCAGGGGCACAGGCACAGAAGTAGCGAGGACTAAGGCTGATGCTGGCCCTCACCTGCCCTCCTAAGCCCCAACACCAGCAGGGCTCCTTATTTGTTCAGCCTCCTAACCTCTACCTATCCCTTACCCTCAACGGAGCTAAGCTCCGAAGCGGCCACCCCCTACATGCGGCTCAGGCACAGAGGGAACCAGAATTCAAGGCTGATGCTGGCACTGACGCTCGCTTGCCACCTCCTGCTCTGCCCCAGCCTGTACACGGGCTTTGTGCTCTCTCACCTAGCCTCAACCTACATCTTACCATCAATGGAGCTAAGCTCTGAAGAGTCCCCTCACATCATGGGGCACAGGCACAGAAGTAGTCCGGACTGAAAGCTGATGCTGGCCGTCACCTTCACTCCTCAGCCCCACCACTACCAAGGTTATTTATTTGTTCATCCTCCTAACCTCTACCTATCCCTTACCCTCAATGCAGCCAAGCTCCGATGCGGCCCCTCACATCATGGGGCACAGGCAAAGAAGTAGTCAGGACTGAAAGCTGATGCTGGCCCTCACCTTTCCTCCTCAATCCCACCAGAACCAGGGCTCTGAGTTCTCTCACCTAACATCAACCTCTCTTTAACACTCATCAGAGCCATGCTCCGAAGCGGTCACTCACATCATGGGGCACAGGCACAGAAGTAGTCCGGACTGAAAGCTGATGCTGGCCCTCACCTTTCCTCCTCAGTCCCACCAGCACCAGGGCTCCTTATTTGTTCAGCCTCCTAACCTCTACCTATCCCTTACCCTCAACGGAGCCAAGCTCCGAAGCGGCCAGCCCCTACATGCGGCTCAGGCACAGAGGGAGCCAGAATTCAAGGCTGATGCTGGCACTGACGCTCGCTTGCCACCTCCTGCTCTGCCCCAGTCTGTACACGGGCTTTGTGTTCACCCTCCTAAACTCAACCTCTCCCTTATCCTCAATGGAGCCAAGCTCCGAAACGGCCACTCACATCATGGGGCACAGGCAAAGAAGTAGTCCGGACTGAAAGCTGATGCTGGCATCACCTTTCCTCCTCAGTCCCACCAGCACCAGGGCTCTGAGTTCTCTCACCTAACCTCAACCTACCTTAAACACTCATAAGAGCCAACCTCCGAAGCGGCCACTCACATCATAGGGCTCAGGCACAGAAGTAGCGAGGACTCAAGGCTGATACTGGCCCTCACCTGCACTCCTCAGCCCCACCACTAGCAGGGTTATTTATGTATTCTCCCTCCTAACCTCTAGCTATCCCTTACCGTCAATGGAGTCAAGCTCCGTAGCGGCCACCCCCTACATGCGGCTCAGGCACAGAGGGAGCCAGAATTCAAGGCTGATGCTGGCACTGCCTCTCGCTTGGCAGCTCCTGCTCTGCCCCAGCAATACCGGGGCTTTGTGCTCTCTCTCCTAGCCTCAACCTATACCTTACCGTCAATGGAGCTAAGCTCTGAAGAGTCCCCTCACATCATGGGGCACAGGCACAGAAGTAGTCCGGACTGAAAGCTGATGCTGGCCGTCACCTTCACTCCTCAGCCCCACCACTACCAAGGTTATTTATTTGTTCATCCTCCTAACCTCTACCTATCCCTTACCCTCAATGCAGCCAAGCTCCGATGCGGCCCCTCACATCATGGGGCACAGGCAACGAAGTAGTCAGGACTGAAAGCTGATGCTGGCCCTCACCTTTCCTCCTCAATCCCACCAGAACCAGGGCTCTGAGTTCTCTCAGCTAACATCAACCTCTCTTTAACACTCATCAGAGCCATGCTCCGAAGCGGTCACTCACATCATGGGCCACAGGCACAGAAGTAGTCAGGACTGAAAGCTGATGCTGGCTTTTACCTGCCCTTCTAAGGCCCACCACCGCGAGGGCTCCTTATTTGTTCAGCCTCCTAACCTCTACCTATCCCTTACCCTCAACGGAGCCAAGCTCCGAAGCGGCCAGCCCCTACATGCGGCTCAGGCACAGAGGGAGCCAGAATTCAAGGCTGATGCTGGCACTGACTCTCGCTTAGCAGCTCCTGCTCTGCCCCAGTCTGTACACGGGCTTTGTGTTCACCCTCCTAAACTCAACCTCTCCCTTATCCTCAATGGAGCCAAGCTCCGAAACGGCCACTCACATCATGGGGCACAGGCAAAGAAGTAGTCCGGACTGAAAGCTGATGCTGGCATCACCTTTCCTCCTCAGTCCCACCAGCACCAGGGCTCTGAGTTCTCTCACCTAACCTCAACCTACCTTAAACACTCATCAGAGCCAAGCTCCGAAGCGGCCACTCACATCATAGGGCTCAGGCACAGAAGTAGCGAGGACTCAAGGCTGATACTGGCCCTCACCTGCACTCCTCAGCCCCACCACTACCAGGGTTATTTATTTATTCACCCTCCTAACCTCTAGCTATCCCTTACCGTCAATGGAGTCAAGCTCCGTAGCGGCCACCCCCTACATGCGGCTCAGGCACAGAGGGAGCCAGAATTCAAGGCTGATGCTGGCACTGCCTCTCGCTTGGCAGCTCCTGCTCTGCCCCAGCAATACCGGGGCTTTGTGCTCTCTCTCCTAGCCTCAACCTATACCTTACCATCAATGGAGCTAAGCTCTGAAGAGTCCCCTCACATCATGGGGCACAGGCACAGAAGTAGTCCGGACTGAAAGCTGATGCTGGCCGTCACCTTCACTCCTCAGCCCCACCACTACCAAGGTTATTTATTTGTTCATCCTCCTAACCTCTACCTATCCCTTACCCTCAATGCAGCCAAGCTCCGATGCGGCCCCTCACATCATGGGGCACAGGCAAAGAAGTAGTCAGGACTGAAAGCTGATGCTGGCCCTCACCTTTCCTCCTCAATCCCACCAGAACCAGGGCTCTGAGTTCTCTCAGCTAACATCAACCTCTCTTTAACACTCATCAGAGCCATGCTCCGAAGCGGTCACTCACATCATGGGGCACAGGCACAGAAGTAGTCAGGACTGAAAGCTGATGCTGGCTTTTACCTGCCCTTCTAAGGCCCACCACCACGAGGGCTCCTTATTTGTTCACCCTCCTAACCTCTACCTATCCCTTACACGCAATGGAGCTAAGCTCCGAAGCGGCCACCCACTACATGCGGCTCAGGCACACAGGGAGCCAGAATTCAAGGCTGATGCTGGCACTGACTCTCGCTTAGCAGCTCCTGCTCTGCCCCAGCAATACCGGGGCTTTGTGCTTTCTCACCTAGCCTCAACCTATCCCTACACCATCAATGGAGCCAAGCTCAGAAGCGTCCCCTCACATCATGGGGCAGAGGAACAGAAGTAGTCAGGACTGAAAGCTGATTCTGGCATCACCTTTCCTCCTCAGTCCCACCAGCACCAGGGCTCTGAGTTCTCTCACCTAACCTCAACCTACCTTAAACACTCATCAGAGCCAAGCTCCGAAGCGGCCACTCACATCATAGGGCTCAGGCACAGAAGTAGCGAGGACTCAAGGCTGATGCTGGCCCTCACCTGCACTCCTCAGCCCCACCACTACCAGGGTTATTTATTTATTCTCCCTCCTAACCTCTAGCTATCCCTTACCCTCAATGGAGCCAAGCTCCGTATCGGCCACCCCCTACGTGCGGCTCAGGCACAGAGGGAACCAGAGTTCAAGGCTGATGCTGGCACTGCCTCTCGCTTGGCAGCTCCTGCTCTGCCCCAGCAATACCGGGGCTTTGTGCTCTCTCTCCTAGCTTCAACCTATCCCTACACCATCAATGGAGCCAAGCTCAGAAGCGTCCTCTCACATCAGGGGCACAGGCACAGAAGTAGCGAGGACTAAGGCTGATGCTGGCCCTCACCTGCCCTCCTAAGCCCCAACACCAGCAGGGCTCCTTATTTGTTCAGCCTCCTAACCTCTACCTATCCCTTACCCTCAACGGAGCTAAGCTCCGAAGCGGCCACCCCCTACATGCGGCTCAGGCACAGAGGGAACCAGAATTCAAGGCTGATGCTGGCACTGACGCTCGCTTGCCACCTCCTGCTCTGCCCCAGCCTGTACACGGGCTTTGTGCTCTCTCACCTAGCCTCAACCTACATCTTACCATCAATGGAGCTAAGCTCTGAAGAGTCCCCTCACATCATGGGGCACAGGCACAGAAGTAGTCCGGACTGAAAGCTGATGCTGGCCGTCACCTTCACTCCTCAGCCCCACCACTACCAAGGTTATTTATTTGTTCATCCTCCTAACCTCTACCTATCCCTTACCCTCAATGCAGCCAAGCTCCGATGCGGCCCCTCACATCATGGGGCACAGGCAAAGAAGTAGTCAGGACTGAAAGCTGATGCTGGCCCTCACCTTTCCTCCTCAATCCCACCAGAACCAGGGCTCTGAGTTCTCTCACCTAACATCAACCTCTCTTTAACACTCATCAGAGCCATGCTCCGAAGCGGTCACTCACATCATGGGGCACAGGCACAGAAGTAGTCCGGACTGAAAGCTGATGCTGGCCCTCACCTTTCCTCCTCAGTCCCACCAGCACCAGGGCTCCTTATTTGTTCAGCCTCCTAACCTCTACCTATCCCTTACCCTCAACGGAGCCAAGCTCCGAAGCGGCCAGCCCCTACATGCGGCTCAGGCACAGAGGGAGCCAGAATTCAAGGCTGATGCTGGCACTGACGCTCGCTTGCCACCTCCTGCTCTGCCCCAGTCTGTACACGGGCTTTGTGTTCACCCTCCTAAACTCAACCTCTCCCTTATCCTCAATGGAGCCAAGCTCCGAAACGGCCACTCACATCATGGGGCACAGGCAAAGAAGTAGTCCGGACTGAAAGCTGATGCTGGCATCACCTTTCCTCCTCAGTCCCACCAGCACCAGGGCTCTGAGTTCTCTCACCTAACCTCAACCTACCTTAAACACTCATAAGAGCCAACCTCCGAAGCGGCCACTCACATCATAGGGCTCAGGCACAGAAGTAGCGAGGACTCAAGGCTGATACTGGCCCTCACCTGCACTCCTCAGCCCCACCACTAGCAGGGTTATTTATGTATTCTCCCTCCTAACCTCTAGCTATCCCTTACCGTCAATGGAGTCAAGCTCCGTAGCGGCCACCCCCTACATGCGGCTCAGGCACAGAGGGAGCCAGAATTCAAGGCTGATGCTGGCACTGCCTCTCGCTTGGCAGCTCCTGCTCTGCCCCAGCAATACCGGGGCTTTGTGCTCTCTCTCCTAGCCTCAACCTATACCTTACCGTCAATGGAGCTAAGCTCTGAAGAGTCCCCTCACATCATGGGGCACAGGCACAGAAGTAGTCCGGACTGAAAGCTGATGCTGGCCGTCACCTTCACTCCTCAGCCCCACCACTACCAAGGTTATTTATTTGTTCATCCTCCTAACCTCTACCTATCCCTTACCCTCAATGCAGCCAAGCTCCGATGCGGCCCCTCACATCATGGGGCACAGGCAACGAAGTAGTCAGGACTGAAAGCTGATGCTGGCCCTCACCTTTCCTCCTCAATCCCACCAGAACCAGGGCTCTGAGTTCTCTCAGCTAACATCAACCTCTCTTTAACACTCATCAGAGCCATGCTCCGAAGCGGTCACTCACATCATGGGGCACAGGCACAGAAGTAGTCCGGACTGAAAGCTGATGCTGGCCCTCACCTTTCCTCCTCAGTCCCACCAGCACCAGGGCTCCTTATTTGTTCAGCCTCCTAACCTCTACCTATCCCTTACCCTCAACGGAGCCAAGCTCCGAAGCGGCCAGCCCCTACATGCGGCTCAGGCACAGAGGGAGCCAGAATTCAAGGCTGATGCTGGCACTGACGCTCGCTTGCCACCTCCTGCTCTGCCCCAGTCTGTACACGGGCTTTGTGTTCACCCTCCTAAACTCAACCTCTCCCTTATCCTCAATGGAGCCAAGCTCCGAAACGGCCACTCACATCATGGGGCACAGGCAAAGAAGTAGTCCGGACTGAAAGCTGATGCTGGCATCACCTTTCCTCCTCAGTCCCACCAGCACCAGGGCTCTGAGTTCTCTCACCTAACCTCAACCTACCTTAAACACTCATCAGAGCCAAGCTCCGAAGCGGCCACTCACATCATAGGGCTCAGGCACAGAAGTAGCGAGGACTCAAGGCTGATACTGGCCCTCACCTGCACTCCTCAGCCCCACCACTACCAGGGTTATTTATTTATTCACCCTCCTAACCTCCAGCTATCCATACCGTCAATGGAGTCAAGCTCCGTATCGGCCACCCCCTACATGCGGCTCAGGCACAGAGGGAGCCAGAATTCAAGGGTGATGCTGGCACTGCCTCTCGCTTGGCAGCTCCTGCTCTGCCCCAGCAATACCGGGGCTTTGTGCTCTCTCTCCTAGCCTCAACCTATACCTTACCATCAATGGAGCTAAGCTCTGAAGAGTCCCCTCACATCATGGGGCACAGGCACAGAAGTAGTCCGGACTGAAAGCTGATGCTGGCCGTCACCTTCACTCCTCAGTCCCACCACTACCAAGGTTATTTATTTGTTCATCCTCCTAACCTCCACCTATCCCTTACCCTCAATGCAGCCAAGCTCCGATGCGGCCCGTCACATCATGGGGCACAGGCAAAGAAGTAGTCAGGACTGAAAGCTGATGCTGGCCCTCACCTTTCCTCCTCAATCCCACCAGAACCAGGGCTCTGAGTTCTCTCAGCTAACATCAACCTCTCTTTAACACTCATCAGAGCCATGCTCCGAAGCGGTCACTCACATCATGGGGCACAGGCACAGAAGTAGTCAGGACTGAAAGCTGATGCTGGCTTTTACCTGCCCTCCTAAGCCCCACCACCACGAGGGCTCCTTATTTGTTCACCCTCCTAACCTCTACCTATCCCTTACCCTCAACGGAGCTAAGCTCCGAAGCGGCCACCCACTACATGCGGCTCAGGCACACAGGGAGCCAGAATTCAAGGCTGATGCTGGCACTGACTCTCGCTTAGCAGCTCCTGCTCTGCCCCAGCAATACCGGGGCTTTGTGCTTTCTCACCTAGCCTCAACCTATCCCTACACCATCAATGGAGCCAAGCTCAGAAGCGTCCCCTCACATCATGGGGCAGAGGAACAGAAGTAGTCAGGACTGAAAGCTGATTCTGGCATCACCTTTCCTCCTCAGTCCCACCAGCACCAGGGCTCTGAGTTCTCTCACCTAACCTCAACCTACCTTAAACACTCATCAGAGCCAAGCTCCGAAGCGGCCACTCACATCATAGGGCTCAGGCACAGAAGTAGCGAGGACTCAAGGCTGATGCTGGCCCTCACCTGCACTCCTCAGCCCCACCACTACCAGGGTTATTTATTTATTCTCCCTCCTAACCTCTAGCTATCCCTTACCCTCAATGGAGCCAAGCTCCGTATCGGCCACCCCCTACGTGCGGCTCAGGCACAGAGGGAACCAGAGTTCAAGGCTGATGCTGGCACTGCCTCTCGCTTGGCAGCTCCTGCTCTGCCCCAGCAATACCGGGGCTTTGTGCTCTCTCTCCTAGCTTCAACCTATCCCTACACCATCAATGGAGCCAAGCTCAGAAGCGTCCTCTCACATCAGGGGCACAGGCACAGAAGTAGCGAGGACTAAGGCTGATGCTGGCCCTCACCTGCCCTCCTAAGCCCCAACACCAGCAGGGCTCCTTATTTGTTCAGCCTCCTAACCTCTACCTATCCCTTACCCTCAACGGAGCTAAGCTCCGAAGCGGCCACCCCCTACATGCGGCTCAGGCACAGAGGGAACCAGAATTCAAGGCTGATGCTGGCACTGACGCTCGCTTGCCACCTCCTGCTCTGCCCCAGCCTGTACACGGGCTTTGTGCTCTCTCACCTAGCCTCAACCTACATCTTACCATCAATGGAGCTAAGCTCTGAAGAGTCCCCTCACATCATGGGGCACAGGCACAGAAGTAGTCCGGACTGAAAGCTGATGCTGGCCGTCACCTTCACTCCTCAGCCCCACCACTACCAAGGTTATTTATTTGTTCATCCTCCTAACCTCTACCTATCCCTTACCCTCAATGCAGCCAAGCTCCGATGCGGCCCCTCACATCATGGGGCACAGGCAAAGAAGTAGTCAGGACTGAAAGCTGATGCTGGCCCTCACCTTTCCTCCTCAATCCCACCAGAACCAGGGCTCTGAGTTCTCTCACCTAACATCAACCTCTCTTTAACACTCATCAGAGCCATGCTCCGAAGCGGTCACTCACATCATGGGGCACAGGCACAGAAGTAGTCCGGACTGAAAGCTGATGCTGGCCCTCACCTTTCCTCCTCAGTCCCACCAGCACCAGGGCTCCTTATTTGTTCAGCCTCCTAACCTCTACCTATCCCTTACCCTCAACGGAGCCAAGCTCCGAAGCGGCCAGCCCCTACATGCGGCTCAGGCACAGAGGGAGCCAGAATTCAAGGCTGATGCTGGCACTGACGCTCGCTTGCCACCTCCTGCTCTGCCCCAGTCTGTACACGGGCTTTGTGTTCACCCTCCTAAACTCAACCTCTCCCTTATCCTCAATGGAGCCAAGCTCCGAAACGGCCACTCACATCATGGGGCACAGGCAAAGAAGTAGTCCGGACTGAAAGCTGATGCTGGCATCACCTTTCCTCCTCAGTCCCACCAGCACCAGGGCTCTGAGTTCTCTCACCTAACCTCAACCTACCTTAAACACTCATAAGAGCCAACCTCCGAAGCGGCCACTCACATCATAGGGCTCAGGCACAGAAGTAGCGAGGACTCAAGGCTGATACTGGCCCTCACCTGCACTCCTCAGCCCCACCACTAGCAGGGTTATTTATGTATTCTCCCTCCTAACCTCTAGCTATCCCTTACCGTCAATGGAGTCAAGCTCCGTAGCGGCCACCCCCTACATGCGGCTCAGGCACAGAGGGAGCCAGAATTCAAGGCTGATGCTGGCACTGCCTCTCGCTTGGCAGCTCCTGCTCTGCCCCAGCAATACCGGGGCTTTGTGCTCTCTCTCCTAGCCTCAACCTATACCTTACCGTCAATGGAGCTAAGCTCTGAAGAGTCCCCTCACATCATGGGGCACAGGCACAGAAGTAGTCCGGACTGAAAGCTGATGCTGGCCGTCACCTTCACTCCTCAGCCCCACCACTACCAAGGTTATTTATTTGTTCATCCTCCTAACCTCTACCTATCCCTTACCCTCAATGCAGCCAAGCTCCGATGCGGCCCCTCACATCATGGGGCACAGGCAACGAAGTAGTCAGGACTGAAAGCTGATGCTGGCCCTCACCTTTCCTCCTCAATCCCACCAGAACCAGGGCTCTGAGTTCTCTCAGCTAACATCAACCTCTCTTTAACACTCATCAGAGCCATGCTCCGAAGCGGTCACTCACATCATGGGCCACAGGCACAGAAGTAGTCAGGACTGAAAGCTGATGCTGGCTTTTACCTGCCCTTCTAAGGCCCACCACCACGAGGGCTCCTTATTTGTTCAGCCTCCTAACCTCTACCTATCCCTTACCCTCAACGGAGCCAAGCTCCGAAGCGGCCAGCCCCTACATGCGGCTCAGGCACAGAGGGAGCCAGAATTCAAGGCTGATGCTGGCACTGACTCTCGCTTAGCAGCTCCTGCTCTGCCCCAGTCTGTACACGGGCTTTGTGTTCACCCTCCTAAACTCAACCTCTCCCTTATCCTCAATGGAGCCAAGCTCCGAAACGGCCACTCACATCATGGGGCACAGGCAAAGAAGTAGTCCGGACTGAAAGCTGATGCTGGCATCACCTTTCCTCCTCAGTCCCACCAGCACCAGGGCTCTGAGTTCTCTCACCTAACCTCAACCTACCTTAAACACTCATCAGAGCCAAGCTCCGAAGCGGCCACTCACATCATAGGGCTCAGGCACAGAAGTAGCGAGGACTCAAGGCTGATACTGGCCCTCACCTGCACTCCTCAGCCCCACCACTACCAGGGTTATTTATTTATTCACCCTCCTAACCTCTAGCTATCCCTTACCGTCAATGGAGTCAAGCTCCGTAGCGGCCACCCCCTACATGCGGCTCAGGCACAGAGGGAGCCAGAATTCAAGGCTGATGCTGGCACTGCCTCTCGCTTGGCAGCTCCTGCTCTGCCCCAGCAATACCGGGGCTTTGTGCTCTCTCTCCTAGCCTCAACCTATACCTTACCATCAATGGAGCTAAGCTCTGAAGAGTCCCCTCACATCATGGGGCACAGGCACAGAAGTAGTCCGGACTGAAAGCTGATGCTGGCCGTCACCTTCACTCCTCAGCCCCACCACTACCAAGGTTATTTATTTGTTCATCCTCCTAACCTCTACCTATCCCTTACCCTCAATGCAGCCAAGCTCCGATGCGGCCCCTCACATCATGGGGCACAGGCAAAGAAGTAGTCAGGACTGAAAGCTGATGCTGGCCCTCACCTTTCCTCCTCAATCCCACCAGAACCAGGGCTCTGAGTTCTCTCAGCTAACATCAACCTCTCTTTAACACTCATCAGAGCCATGCTCCGAAGCGGTCACTCACATCATGGGGCACAGGCACAGAAGTAGTCAGGACTGAAAGCTGATGCTGGCTTTTACCTGCCCTTCTAAGGCCCACCACCACGAGGGCTCCTTATTTGTTCACCCTCCTAACCTCTACCTATCCCTTACACGCAATGGAGCTAAGCTCCGAAGCGGCCACCCACTACATGCGGCTCAGGCACACAGGGAGCCAGAATTCAAGGCTGATGCTGGCACTGACTCTCGCTTAGCAGCTCCTGCTCTGCCCCAGCAATACCGGGGCTTTGTGCTTTCTCACCTAGCCTCAACCTATCCCTACACCATCAATGGAGCCAAGCTCAGAAGCGTCCCCTCACATCATGGGGCAGAGGAACAGAAGTAGTCAGGACTGAAAGCTGATTCTGGCATCACCTTTCCTCCTCAGTCCCACCAGCACCAGGGCTCTGAGTTCTCTCACCTAACCTCAACCTACCTTAAACACTCATCAGAGCCAAGCTCCGAAGCGGCCACTCACATCATAGGGCTCAGGCACAGAAGTAGCGAGGACTCAAGGCTGATGCTGGCCCTCACCTGCACTCCTCAGCCCCACCACTACCAGGGTTATTTATTTATTCTCCCTCCTAACCTCTAGCTATCCCTTACCCTCAATGGAGCCAAGCTCCGTATCGGCCACCCCCTACGTGCGGCTCAGGCACAGAGGGAACCAGAGTTCAAGGCTGATGCTGGCACTGCCTCTCGCTTGGCAGCTCCTGCTCTGCCCCAGCAATACCGGGGCTTTGTGCTCTCTCTCCTAGCTTCAACCTATCCCTACACCATCAATGGAGCCAAGCTCAGAAGCGTCCTCTCACATCAGGGGCACAGGCACAGAAGTAGCGAGGACTAAGGCTGATGCTGGCCCTCACCTGCCCTCCTAAGCCCCAACACCAGCAGGGCTCCTTATTTGTTCAGCCTCCTAACCTCTACCTATCCCTTACCCTCAACGGAGCTAAGCTCCGAAGCGGCCACCCCCTACATGCGGCTCAGGCACAGAGGGAACCAGAATTCAAGGCTGATGCTGGCACTGACGCTCGCTTGCCACCTCCTGCTCTGCCCCAGCCTGTACACGGGCTTTGTGCTCTCTCACCTAGCCTCAACCTACATCTTACCATCAATGGAGCTAAGCTCTGAAGAGTCCCCTCACATCATGGGGCACAGGCACAGAAGTAGTCCGGACTGAAAGCTGATGCTGGCCGTCACCTTCACTCCTCAGCCCCACCACTACCAAGGTTATTTATTTGTTCATCCTCCTAACCTCTACCTATCCCTTACCCTCAATGCAGCCAAGCTCCGATGCGGCCCCTCACATCATGGGGCACAGGCAAAGAAGTAGTCAGGACTGAAAGCTGATGCTGGCCCTCACCTTTCCTCCTCAATCCCACCAGAACCAGGGCTCTGAGTTCTCTCACCTAACATCAACCTCTCTTTAACACTCATCAGAGCCATGCTCCGAAGCGGTCACTCACATCATGGGGCACAGGCACAGAAGTAGTCCGGACTGAAAGCTGATGCTGGCCCTCACCTTTCCTCCTCAGTCCCACCAGCACCAGGGCTCCTTATTTGTTCAGCCTCCTAACCTCTACCTATCCCTTACCCTCAACGGAGCCAAGCTCCGAAGCGGCCAGCCCCTACATGCGGCTCAGGCACAGAGGGAGCCAGAATTCAAGGCTGATGCTGGCACTGACGCTCGCTTGCCACCTCCTGCTCTGCCCCAGTCTGTACACGGGCTTTGTGTTCACCCTCCTAAACTCAACCTCTCCCTTATCCTCAATGGAGCCAAGCTCCGAAACGGCCACTCACATCATGGGGCACAGGCAAAGAAGTAGTCCGGACTGAAAGCTGATGCTGGCATCACCTTTCCTCCTCAGTCCCACCAGCACCAGGGCTCTGAGTTCTCTCACCTAACCTCAACCTACCTTAAACACTCATAAGAGCCAACCTCCGAAGCGGCCACTCACATCATAGGGCTCAGGCACAGAAGTAGCGAGGACTCAAGGCTGATACTGGCCCTCACCTGCACTCCTCAGCCCCACCACTAGCAGGGTTATTTATGTATTCTCCCTCCTAACCTCTAGCTATCCCTTACCGTCAATGGAGTCAAGCTCCGTAGCGGCCACCCCCTACATGCGGCTCAGGCACAGAGGGAGCCAGAATTCAAGGCTGATGCTGGCACTGCCTCTCGCTTGGCAGCTCCTGCTCTGCCCCAGCAATACCGGGGCTTTGTGCTCTCTCTCCTAGCCTCAACCTATACCTTACCGTCAATGGAGCTAAGCTCTGAAGAGTCCCCTCACATCATGGGGCACAGGCACAGAAGTAGTCCGGACTGAAAGCTGATGCTGGCCGTCACCTTCACTCCTCAGCCCCACCACTACCAAGGTTATTTATTTGTTCATCCTCCTAACCTCTACCTATCCCTTACCCTCAATGCAGCCAAGCTCCGATGCGGCCCCTCACATCATGGGGCACAGGCAACGAAGTAGTCAGGACTGAAAGCTGATGCTGGCCCTCACCTTTCCTCCTCAATCCCACCAGAACCAGGGCTCTGAGTTCTCTCAGCTAACATCAACCTCTCTTTAACACTCATCAGAGCCATGCTCCGAAGCGGTCACTCACATCATGGGCCACAGGCACAGAAGTAGTCAGGACTGAAAGCTGATGCTGGCTTTTACCTGCCCTTCTAAGGCCCACCACCACGAGGGCTCCTTATTTGTTCAGCCTCCTAACCTCTACCTATCCCTTACCCTCAACGGAGCCAAGCTCCGAAGCGGCCAGCCCCTACATGCGGCTCAGGCACAGAGGGAGCCAGAATTCAAGGCTGATGCTGGCACTGACTCTCGCTTAGCAGCTCCTGCTCTGCCCCAGTCTGTACACGGGCTTTGTGTTCACCCTCCTAAACTCAACCTCTCCCTTATCCTCAATGGAGCCAAGCTCCGAAACGGCCACTCACATCATGGGGCACAGGCAAAGAAGTAGTCCGGACTGAAAGCTGATGCTGGCATCACCTTTCCTCCTCAGTCCCACCAGCACCAGGGCTCTGAGTTCTCTCACCTAACCTCAACCTACCTTAAACACTCATCAGAGCCAAGCTCCGAAGCGGCCACTCACATCATAGGGCTCAGGCACAGAAGTAGCGAGGACTCAAGGCTGATACTGGCCCTCACCTGCACTCCTCAGCCCCACCACTACCAGGGTTATTTATTTATTCACCCTCCTAACCTCTAGCTATCCCTTACCGTCAATGGAGTCAAGCTCCGTAGCGGCCACCCCCTACATGCGGCTCAGGCACAGAGGGAGCCAGAATTCAAGGCTGATGCTGGCACTGCCTCTCGCTTGGCAGCTCCTGCTCTGCCCCAGCAATACCGGGGCTTTGTGCTCTCTCTCCTAGCCTCAACCTATACCTTACCATCAATGGAGCTAAGCTCTGAAGAGTCCCCTCACATCATGGGGCACAGGCACAGAAGTAGTCCGGACTGAAAGCTGATGCTGGCCGTCACCTTCACTCCTCAGCCCCACCACTACCAAGGTTATTTATTTGTTCATCCTCCTAACCTCTACCTATCCCTTACCCTCAATGCAGCCAAGCTCCGATGCGGCCCCTCACATCATGGGGCACAGGCAAAGAAGTAGTCAGGACTGAAAGCTGATGCTGGCCCTCACCTTTCCTCCTCAATCCCACCAGAACCAGGGCTCTGAGTTCTCTCAGCTAACATCAACCTCTCTTTAACACTCATCAGAGCCATGCTCCGAAGCGGTCACTCACATCATGGGGCACAGGCACAGAAGTAGTCAGGACTGAAAGCTGATGCTGGCTTTTACCTGCCCTTCTAAGGCCCACCACCACGAGGGCTCCTTATTTGTTCACCCTCCTAACCTCTACCTATCCCTTATACGCAATGGAGCCAAGCTCTGAAGCGGCCACCCACTACATGCGGCTCAGGCACACAGGGAGCCAGAATTCAAGGCTGATGCTGGAACTGACTCTCGCTTAGCAGCTCCTGCTCTGCCCCAGCAATACCGGGGCTTTGTGCTTTCTCACCTAGCCTCAACCTATCCCTACACCATCAATGGAGCCAAGCTCAGAAGCGTCCCCTCACATCATGGGGCAGAGGAACAGAAGTAGTCAGGACTGAAAGCTGATTCTGGCATCACCTTTCCTCCTCAGTCCCACCAGCACCAGGGCTCTGAGTTCTCTCACCTAACATCAACCTCTCTTTAACACTCATGAGAGCCATGCTCCGAAGCGGTCACTCACATCATGGGGCACAGGCACAGAAGTAGTCCGGACTGAAAGCTCATGCTGGCCCTCACCTGCCCTTCTAAGCCCCACCACCACGAGGGCTCCTTATTTGTTCACCCTCCTAACCTCTACCTATCCCTTATACGCAATGGAGCCAAGCTCTGAAGCGGCCACCCACTACATGCGGCTCAGGCACACAGGGAGCCAGAATTCAAGGCTGATGCTGGCACTGACTCTCGCTTAGCAGCTCCTGCTCTGCCCCAGCAATACCGGGGCTTTGTGCTTTCTCACCTAGCCTCAACCTATCCCTACACCATCAATGGAGCCAAGCTCAGAAGCGTCCCCTCACATCATGGGGCAGAGGAACAGAAGTAGTCAGGACTGAAAGCTGATTCTGGCATCACCTTTCCTCCTCAGTCCCACCAGCACCAGGGCTCTGAGTTCTCTCACCTAACCTCAACCTACCTTAAACACTCATCAGAGCCAACCTCCGAAGCGGCCACTCACATCATAGGGCTCAGGCACAGAAGTAGCGAGGACTAAGGCTGATGCTGGCCCTCACCTGCACTCCTCAGCCCCACCACTACCAGGGTTATTTATTTATTCTCCCTCCTAACCTCTAGCTATCCCTTACCCTCAATGGAGCCAAGCTCCGTATCGGCCACCCCCTACGTGCGGCTCAGGCACAGAGGGAACCAGAGTTCAAGGCTGATGCTGGCACTGCCTCTCGCTTGGCAGCTCCTGCTCTGCCCCAGCAATACCGGGGCTTTGTGCTCTCTCTCCTAGCTTCAACCTATCCCTACACCATCAATGGAGCCAAGCTCAGAAGCGTCCTCTCACATCAGGGGCACAGGCACAGAAGTAGCGAGGACTAAGGCTGATGCTGGCCCTCACCTGCCCTCCTAAGCCCCAACACCAGCAGGGCTCCTTATTTGTTCAGCCTCCTAACCTCTACCTATCCCTTACCCTCAACGGAGCTAAGCTCCGAAGCGGCCACCCCCTACATGCGGCTCAGGCACAGAGGGAACCAGAATTCAAGGCTGATGCTGGCACTGACGCTCGCTTGCCACCTCCTGCTCTGCCCCAGCCTGTACACGGGCTTTGTGCTCTCTCACCTAGCCTCAACCTACACCTTACCATCAATGGAGCTAAGCTCTGAAGAGTCCCCTCACATCAAGGGGCACAGGCACAGAAGTAGTCAGGACTGAAAGCTGATGCTGGCCGTCACCTTCACTCCTCAGCCCCACCACTACCAAGGTTATTTATTTGTTCATCCTCCTAACCTCTACCTATCCCTTACCCTCAATGCAGCCAAGCTCCGATGCGGCCCCTCACATCATGGGGCACAGGCAAAGAAGTAGTCAGGACTGAAAGCTGATGCTGGCCCTCACCTTTCCTCCTCAATCCCACCAGAACCAGGGCTCTGAGTTCTCTCAGCTAACATCAACCTCTCTTTAACACTCATCAGAGCCATGCTCCGAAGCGGTCACTCACATCATGGGGCACAGGCACAGAAGTAGTCAGGACTGAAAGCTGATGCTGGCTTTTACCTGCCCTTCTAAGCCCCACCACCACGAGGGCTCCTTATTTGTTCACCCTCCTAACCTCTACCTATCCCTTACCCTCAACGGAGCCAAGCTCCGAAGCGGCCAGCCCCTACATGCGGCTCAGGCACAGAGGGAGCCAGAATTCAAGGCTGATGCTGGCACTGACGCTCGCTTGCCACGTCCTGCTCTGCCCCAGTCTGTACACGGGCTTTTTGTTCACCCTCCTAAACTCAACCTCTCCCTTATCCTCAATGGAGCCAAGCTCCGAAACGGCCACTCACATCATGGGGCACAGGCAAAGAAGTAGTCAGGACTGAAAGCTGATTCTGGCATCACCTTTCCTCCTCAGTCCCACCAGCACCAGGGCTCTGAGCTCTCTCACCTAACCTCAACCTACCTTAAACACTCATCAGAGCCAAGCTCCGAAGCGGCCACTCACATCATAGGGCTCAGGCACAGAAGTAGCGAGGACTCAAGGCTGATACTGGCCCTCATCTGCACTCCTCAGCCCCACCACTACCAGGGTTATTTATTTATTCTCCGTCCTAACCTCTAGCTATCCCTTACCGTCAATGGAGTCAAGCTCCGTAGCGGCCACCCCCTACATGCGGCTCAGGCACAGAGGGAGCCAGAATTCAAGGGTGATGCTGGCACTGCCTCTCGCTTGGCAGCTCCTGCTCTGCCCCAGCAATACCGGGGCTTTGTGCTCTCTCTCCTAGCCTCAACCTATACCTTACCATCAATGGAGCTAAGCTCTGAAGAGTCCCCTCACATCATGGGGCACAGGCACAGAAGTAGTCAGGACTGAAAGCTGATGCTGGCCGTCACCTTCACTCCTCAACCCCACCACTACCAAGGTTATTTATTTGTTCATCCTCCTAACCTCTACCTATCCCTTACCCTCAATGCAGCCAAGCTCCGATGCGGCCCCTCACATCATGGGGCACAGGCAAAGAAGTAGTCAGGACTGAAAGCTGATGCTGGCCCTCACCTTTCCTCCTCAATCCCACCAGAACCAGGGCTCTGAGTTCTCTCAGCTAACATCAACCTCTCTTTAACACTCATCAGAGCCATGCTCCGAAGCGGTCACTCACATCATGGGGCACAGGTACAGAAGTAGTCAGGACTGAAAGCTGATGCTGGCTTTTACCTGCCCTTCTAAGCCCCACCACCACGAGGGCTCCTTATTTGTTCACCCTCCTAACCTCTACCTATCCCTTACCCTCAACGGAGCCAAGCTCCGAAGCAGCCACCCCCTACATGCGGCTCAGGGACAGAGGGAGCCAGTATTCAAGGCTGATGCTGGCACTGACTCTCGCTTAGCAGCTCCTGCTCTGCCCCAGCAATACCGGGGCTTTTTGCTTTCTCACCTAGTCTCAACCTATCCCTACACCATCAATGGAGCCAAGCTCAGAAGCGTCCCCTCACATCATAGGCCACAGGCACAGAAGTAGTCCGGACTGAAAGCTGATGCTGGCCGTCACCTTCACTCCTCAGCCCCACCACTACCAAGGTTATTTATTTGTTCATCCTCCTAACCTCTACCTATCCCTTACCCTCAATGCAGCCAAGCTCCGATGCGGCTCCTCACATCATGGGGCACAGGCAAAGAAGTAGTCAGGACTGAAAGCTGATGCTGGCCCCCACCTTCCCTCCTCAATCCCACCAGAACCAGGGCTCTGAGTTCTCTCAGCTAACATCAACCGCTCTTTAACACTCATCAGAGCCATGCTCCGAAGCGGTCACTCACATCATGGGGCACAGGCACAGAAGTAGTCAGGACTGAAAGCTGATGCTGGCCCTCACCTTTCCTCCTCAGTCCCACCAGCACCAGGGCTCCTTATTTGTTCAGCCTCCTAACCTCTACCTATCCCTTACCCTCAACGGAGCCAAGCTCCGAAGCGGCCAGCCCCTACATGCGGCTCAGGCACAGAGGGAGCCAGAATTCAAGGCTGATGCTGGCACTGACGCTCGCTTGCCACCTCCTGCTCTGCCCCAGTCTGTACACGGGCTTTGTGTTCACCCTCCTAAACTCAACCTCTCCCTTATCCTCAATGGAGCCAAGCTCCGAAACGGCCACTCACATCATGGGGCACAGGCAAAGAAGTAGTCCGGACTGAAAGCTGATGCTGGCATCACCTTTCCTCCTCAGTCCCACCAGCACCAGGGCTCTGAGTTCTCTCACCTAACCTCAACCTACCTTAAACACTCATCAGAGCCAAGCTCCGAAGCGGCCACTCACATCATAGGGCTCAGGCACAGAAGTAGCGAGGACTCAAGGCTGATACTGGCCCTCACCTGCACTCCTCAGCCCCACCACTACCAGGGTTATTTATTTATTCTCCCTCCTAACCTCTAGCTATCCCTTACCCTCAATGCAGCCAAGCTCCGATGCGGCTCCTCACATCATGGGGCACAGGCAAAGAAGTAGTCAGGACTGAAAGCTGATGCTGGCCCCCACCTTCCCTCCTCAATCCCACCAGAACCAGGGCTCTGAGTTCTCTCAGCTAACATCAACCTCTCTTTAACACTCATCAGAGCCATGCTCCGATGCGGCTCCTCACATCATGAGGCACAGGCACAGAAGTAGTCAGGACTGAAAGCTGATGCTGGCTTTTACCTGCCCTCCTAAGCCCCACCACCACGAGGGCTCCTTATTTGTTCACCCTCCTAACCTCTACCTATCCCTTATACGCAATGGAGCCAAGCTCTGAAGCGGCCACCCACTACATGCGGCTCAGGCACACAGGGAGCCAGAATTCAAGGCTGATGCTGGCACTGACTCTCGCTTAGCAGCTCCTGCTCTGCCCCAGCAATACCGGGGCTTTGTGCTCTCTCTCCTAGCTTCAACCTATCCCTACACCATCAATGGAGCCAAGCTCAGAAGCGTCCTCTCACATCAGGGGCACAGGCACAGAAGTAGCGAGGACTAAGGCTGATGCTGGCCCTCACCTGCCCTCCTAAGCCCCAACACCAGCAGGGCTCCTTATTTGTTCAGCCTCCTAACCTCTACCTATCCCTTACCCTCAAGGCAGCCAAGCTCCGAAGCGGCCACCCCCTACATGCGGCTCAGGCACAGAGGGAACCAGAATTCAAGGCTGATGCTGGCACTGACGCTCGCTTGCCACTTCCTGCTCTGTCCCAGCAATACCGGGGCTCTGTGTCTGTTCTACCACCTAACCTCAAGCTATACCGTCCCTTAACAGATCCAAGCTCCGAAGCGGCCACCCGCTGCAGAGAGCTCAGGCACAAGAAGTAGCCAGAAGTGACGACAGATGTTGGCCCTCACCTTCCCTTGGCAGCCCCTCCTCAGAAGCACCAACACCGGGGTCAGTGTCTGTTCTCGCACTTAACAACATTTCCATAGCCCTTACTGTCATCAGAGCCAGGCTCCAAAGCAGCCACGCACCACATGGGGCTCAGGCACGGAAGTAGCGAGGGCTCAAGGCTGATGCTGGCCCTCGCCAGCCCCTCTTCACCCCGCCAAGGCCGGGGCTCTGTGTTCACCCTCCTAACCTCTACCTATCCCTTACCCTCAACGGAGCCAAGCTCCGAAGCGGCCACCCACTACATGCGGCTCAGGCACAGAGGTAGCCAGTATTCAAGGCTGATGCTGGCACTGACTCTCGCTTAGCAGCTCCTGCTCTGCCCCAGCAATACCGGGGCTTTGTGCTTTCTCACTTAGCCTCAACCTATCCCTACACCATCAATGGAGCCATGCTCCGAAGCGGCCACTCACATCATGGGGCACAGGCACAGAAGTAGTCCGGACTGAAAGCTGATTCTGGCATCACCTTTCCTCCTCAGTCCCACCAGCACCAGGGCTCTGAGTTCTCTCACCTAACCTCAACCTATCTTAAACACTCATCAGAGCCAAGCTCCGAAGCGGCCACTCACATCATAGGGCTCAGGCACAGAAGTAGCGAGGACTCAAGGCTGATACTGGCCCTCACCTGCACTCCTCAGCCCCACCACTACCAGGGTTATTTATTTATTCTCCCTCCTAACCTCTAGCTATCCCTTACCCTCAATGGAGCCAAGCTCCGTAGCGGCCACCCACTACATGCGGCTCAGGCACAGAGGGAACCAGAATTCAAGGCTGATGCTGGCACTGACGCTCGCTTGCCACCTCCTGCTCTGCCCCAGCTATACCAGGGCTCTGTGTCTGTTCTACCACCTAACCTCAAGCTATACCGTCCCTTAACAGATCCAAGCTCCGAAGCGGCCACCCGCTGCAGAGAGCTCAGGCACAAGAAGTAGCCAGAAGTGACGACAGATGTTGGCCCTCACCTTCCCTTGGCAGCCCCTCCTCAGAAGCACCAATACCGGGGTCAGTGTCTGTACTCGCACTTAACAACATTTCCATAGCCCTTACTGTCATCAGAGCCAGGCTCCAAAGCAGCCACGCACCACATCGGGCTCAGGCACAGAAGTAGCGAGGACTCAAGGCTGATGCTGGCCCTCGCCAGCCCCTCTTTACCCCGCCAAGGCCGGGGCTCTGTGTTCACCCTCCTAACCTCTACCTATCCCTTATACGCAATGGAGCCAAGCTCCGTAGCGGCCACCCCCTACATGCGGCTCAGGCACAGAGGGAGCCAGAATTCAAGGCTGATGCTGGCACTGACGCTCGCTTGGCAGCTCCTGCTCTGCCCCAGCAATACTGGGGCTCTGTGTCTGTTCTACCACCTAACCTCAAGCTATACCGTCCCTTAACAGATCCAAGCTCCGAAGCAGCCGCCCGCTGCATAGAGCTCAGGCACAAGAAGTAGCCAGAAGTGATTTTGGACTGATTTTGGCCCTCACCTCCCTTGGCAGTTCCTTTTTGTCCCCACCAACACAGTAGCTCTTTGTCTGTTCTCCCAGCTAATCTCAACCTAGCCCTTACGCTCATCAGAGAAAAGCTCTGAAATGGCTATCCAATTCATGGGGCTCAGGCACAGAAGTAGACAGGAGTCAGGGTGACTGAAGGTTGATACTGGCTCTCACCTTCCCTTGGGAATGTGGGAGAGCAAACATAGAGCCCCGGTGTTGGTAGGGCTGCCAAGGGAAGGTGAGGGCCAACATCAGCCTTCTATCCTGGGTACTTCTGTGCCTGAGCCCCATGAGGTGGTTGGCCTTTTGGGAGCTTGCCTCTGATGAAGGTAGTGGACAGGTTGCGATTAGGTTCGAGAACAGTCAGAGAGCCCTCGTGTTGGTGGGCCTGAGGAGGAGCTGACAAGGCAAGGAGAGGGCCAGCATCAACCTTCTATCTTGCAGCTCCATGGGGTTGGAGGCCGTTTCGGATCTTGGCTCCTTTGAGGGTAAGGGCTGGAATGACTTCAGGTGGGAGAGAAAATACAGAGCCCCGGTGTTTTGGGGGTTGAGGAGGGGCTGACAAGTTAAGGTGAGCGCCACCATCAGCCCTGAGTCCCGGCTATTTCTGTGCCTGAGCCCCCTGAGGTGGGTGGCCCCTTCAGACGTTGGATCTGATGTGGGTAAGGGACAGCTTGAGGTTAGGCGGGACAGCAAACACAGAGGCCTGGTGTAGGTGAGGCTGAGGAGGGGCTGTCAAGGGAAGGTGATGGCCAGCATCAGCATTGAGTCCTGACTACTTCTATGCTTGAGCCCCATGAGACCGCTTCGGAGCTTGTGGCTGATGAGGGTAGGGAATAGGTTGTGTTTAGGAGGATAAACAAACACAGAGCCCCCGTGTTGGTGGGGCTGAGGAGGAGCTGCCAAGGGAAGGTGATGGCCAGCATAAGCCTTCAGTTTTGGCGCCTTATGGGCTGGAGCCCCAAGTGGAGTTGCCACTTTGGAGCTTGGCTCTGGTGTAAGGGACAGATCGAGGTTCTGCGTTAGATAACGAGACCCTTCTGCGTTAGATAACGCCACCCACCACATGGGCCTCCAACAGACAAGTAGCCCCTTCCCGGCTCTGACAACAGCGGCCCCCTCCCTTTCTTCTCCCAACTAAGTATCAGCCTATGCTTTAGTGTCAGCAGAGCCCATTTGCGAAACGGCTTCCCACCAGATGGCGCGCCAACACAGAAGGAACAGCAGTGAAAGCTCTTTCTTGCTCTTGCCTTTCGTGGCAGCCCTTTCTGGGCACTGGGGGTGCTGGGTGTGAGACCTGTGGGGGTGCTGGACGGTGGGTGTTTGTTGTGCTGGGTTCACAGTGCTGCGTGAGCTGGGGAGGTCCGGGTGCTATATGCCAGGTACCAGCACCCAGACATATGCAGCACCCAGTACCCCTAGGACCCCGCACTGAGAACGCCAGCACACTGTACTGATCTGCGTCCGCTGGGACAGAGTTAACTTTCTTCCCAGTAGCTTGGGGGTTGTGGGGGGAGTGTGCCTTTTGGGTTTGGTGTGAGAGGAGCGTTGATGGCCCATTGATGCTTTGGTTGTTGCTGGGCGGTGCTTGCACAGGGGAGACTTTTTCTTCTCTTTTCAGCCTCCCATGCCCTGCAACGTGCAGGGTAAGCTTGGGAGGAAGGGGGTGTTCCGCCGCGGTGGTTGACCCAGCTGGCCAATGGGGTATTTTATACCATGGGACATCATGCTCAGAATAAAAACTGGGGTTGTGGAAGGGCTTCCCCCCGGTTTGTGACACACGGTTGGTGTGCATTTGCATTGTGCGTTGCCTGCTTTGTGTAGTCTGTTATTGTTGTTCTCATTGTTATTATTACTGTTCTACTTCATTTATTTCAATTATTAAACTGTTTTTATCTCAACCTGGGAGTTTTCCTACTTGTGCCCTCCCGATTCTCTCCCCCATCCCATGGCTGGGGGGTGGGTGGGGGAGTGAGCGAGCGGCTGGGGTTAAACCATGATATGCACCCATCATACCCTCCACCCAATACCAAGAAATCCCACTGGCCAGTACCCAGCACCCCCATGGCCCAGCACTAATTCCTGGACATACGCACAACCCAGCACACCCACTGCCAACACACAGCCCCTGGACATGCCCACCAGGCAGTAGCCCCAGTGCCCAGCACCCAGCACGGCAGCCCCCAGCATCCTCAGTGCCCAGCACCCTCACTGCTCACCAACCAGAACCCAAGTGCTGAGCACACAGCATCCAGACATGCCCAGCACCTGGACCCTCCCAGCACCCACAAGACCCAGCACCCAGTCATGACCAGCAACTGGAAATGCACACAGCTGGCACCTCTAGCTCCCAGCAGCCAGCACCCGGACATGCGCAGCACCCAAGCATGCCCAGGCCCCACACACAGCACCCACAAGGCACAGCACCCACACATACCAAGCACACATACCATTCCAGGGCCCATGCCAGGAATCCAGCACTCCCAGGGCACAACACTCAGCATCCCCAGCATAGCCACCCAGCACCAGATATGCCCAGCTCCCAGCACCAAGACATATCCTGCACTCAGTTAGGCATACTACTCAGCAATGCCAAGAGCCAGCACCCGCAGTACCTAGCACCCAGCACGCTCACTGCCCAACACCAACCACCCAGAATGCCCAGCACACAGCACCCCCACTGCGCCACACCCCCAGTGCCCAAGACCCAGCACTCAGACATGCCCAGAATCCAAACGTGCCAGCGCCCAACACACCAGAACCCAGTAAACCAGCCCCCAACATCCCCAGTGATCAGCACATAGCACCCGGGTATGCCTAGCACCCGGTACCTGCAGCGCTCAGCACCGTCAGTGCCCCTGCACCCAGCACCCTGTACCCAGACATACACAGCACCCAGGCGTGCGCAGCACACAGCACCCAAGGACCCAGCACTCAGAACCCCACCACACTGCACCCATCATACCTTCTGTCTGGCACCACGAAAATGCACTGCCCAGCACCCCCATGGCCCAGCAGCCCCACGGCCCCACATTAACTCCTGGACATGCGCACAACGACTGCCAGCATACACAACCTGGACATACACAGCAGCCCCAGTGCCCACCACCCAGCACCCTCACTGCCCACCACCCAGAACCCCAAGTGCCAAGCACACAGCATCCCAACATGCCCAGCACCTGGACACACAAGACGCAGCACCCGGTCATCACCAGCAACTGGAAATGCGCACAGCCAGCACTCCTAGTGGCCAGCGCTCAGCACCCAGTCATGCCAAGCACCCAGACATGACCAGCACTCAGACATGCCAGGTTCCCAACATCCGGTCGTGCCCAGGGCCCACTACACAGCATCCACACATACCCAGCACAACCAGAGCCCAGCACAAGCACATGCCAGGAATCCAGCACCCCTAGAGCACAACAACCAGCAATCCCAGCACAGCCACCCAGCACTGTATATACCCAGCACCAAGACATACCTTGCATTCAGTTATGCATAGCACTCAGCAACGCCAAGGCCCAGCACTCCCACTGCCCAACACCCACCACCCGGACATGCTCACCGGTGAAGCACCCACACCGCAGCATGCCGCCAGTGCCCGGTACCCAGCACACAGACATGCCCAGCACCCAAGCATGCCCAGTGCCCAACACACCAGTTCCCAGATCCCAGCAAACCAGCCCCAACATCCGCAGTGATCAGCATAGAGCACCCGGACCTCCCCAGCACACAGCACTGCAAATGGGCTCTGCTGACACTAAAGCATAGGCTGATACTTAGTTGGGAGAAGAAAGGGAGGGGGCCGCTGTTGTCAGAGCCGGGAAGGGGCTACTTGTCTGTTGGAGGCCCATGTGGTGGGTGGCGTTATCTAACGCAGAAGGGTCTCGTTATCTAACGCAGAACCTCGATCTGTCCCTTACACCAGAGCCAAGCTCCAAAGTGGCAACTCCACTTGGGGCTCCAGCCCATAAGGCGCCAAAACTGAAGGCTTATGCTGGCCATCACCTTCCCTTGGCAGCTCCTCCTCAGCCCCACCAACACGGGGGCTCTGTGTTTGTTTATCCTCCTAAACACAACCTATTCCCTACCCTCATCAGCCACAAGCTCCGAAGCGGTCTCATGGGGCTCAAGCATAGAAGTAGTCAGGACTCAATGCTGATGCTGGCCATCACCTTCCCTTGACAGCCCCTCCTCAGCCTCACCTACACCAGGCCTCTGTGTTTGCTGTCCCGCCTAACCTCAAGCTGTCCCTTACCCACATCAGATCCAACGTCTGAAGGGGCCACCCACCTCAGGGGGCTCAGGCACAGAAGTAGCCAGGACTCAGGGTTGTTGTTGGTACTGACGCTCGCTTAGCAGCCCCTTGTGAAACCCACCGACCCTGGGGCTCTCTGTCTGTTCTCGCACCTAATCTCAACCTGTCCCTTACCTTCATCAGAGCCAAGCTCCCAAAAGGCCAACCACCACATAGGATTCAGGCACAGAAGTACCCAGGATAGAAGGTTGATGCTGGCCTTCACCTTCCTTTAGCAGTCCCTTCTCAGCCCCACTATAAGTGGGGCTCTGTGACTGTTCTCGCACCTAAACTCAACCTATCCCTTACCCTCATCAGCCACATGCTCCGAAGCGGCCACTCACTTCATGGGTCTCAGGCACAGAAGTAGCCGGGACTCACGGCTGATGCTGGTCCTCACCTTCCCTTGTCAGTCCCTCCTCAACCCCACCAACACCCAGGCTCTCTGTCAGTTCTCGCACCTAATCTCAACCTATCCCTTACCGTCATCAGAGTAAAGTTGCAAAGCGGCAACACACCACATGGGGCTTCAAGAGAGTATAGCCAGTATAGAAGGTTGATGCTGGCGCTCACCTTCCCCTGGCAGCCTCTCCTCAACCCCACCAACACCGGGGCTCTGTGTTTGTTCTCCCAACTAACCTCAATCTATCCTTTACCCTCATCAGAGCCAAGCTCCGAAACAGCTACCCACCACATGGGTCTTTTAGGCACACAAGTACCAGGACTCAAGGTTAATGCTGGCTCTCACCTTCCCTTGGCAGCCCCTTCTCAGTGCCTCCAAAACCAGCCCTCTCCCTTTGATCTCCCTCCCCAAATCATCAACCTACATCTTACCTTCATCAGAGCCAGGCTCTGAAACTTCTCCCGCCGCTAGATGGCGCTCCAACACGGAAGGACCCAAGACTGAATGCTGTTCGTTGCACTTGCCTTCCCTGGCAGCCCTTTGAGGTCCCCACCAACACCGGGTCTATGCATTTGCTGTAGCACTCAACTGTCAACCTTGCCGAATCCAACTGGAAAGCAGTCAAGCGCCCCGTCGAGCTCCCACACACATTTAGCCAGGACTGAAATATGTTCATGGCTCTCACTTTCCTTTTGCAGCCACTTCTCAGCTGCCCAGCACCCAGCCATCTCCAGCACTGCAAATGCGCAACATCCAGCACACCTAGCACCCCTTGGTATCATTGGCAGTGCTTAGTGCTGGGCCGTGGGGGTACTGTGTGCTAGGCCCTGAGTGCAGTGGGTTCTGGACACATCTGGGTGTTGGGCATATCTGGGTGCTCGACATGTCCCTGTGCTGGGCACTGGGAGGTCTTGGTGCTGGGAGGGGCCAGGTGATGATCATGTCTAGGTGGTGGGTGCTGGCTACAGGCAGTGCTGGGTGCTGGCTATAGGCAGTGCTGGGCACTGGCTGCGCTGGGTGCTGGTCATTGGGGGTACTGGGTTCTAGGCACTGGGGGCGCTGGGCATCTCTGGGTGCTGGGCATGTCCAAGTGATGGGTCCTGGGCACTGGGACTGCTGGGCACCGGGGGTGCTGGGGACTATATATATCAGGGTGCTGGGCATGCCTGTGCACTGAGTACTTGGCGCTGGGTTCTGGGTGCCTGGGATGCTGGCTGGTGGGCATTGTCTGTGTGCTGGTTATTGGGCATTGGCGGTGGCAGATATGGGAGTACTTGTTGCTGGGCATTTCCTGATCCTGGCTGTTGGGTGGTGGGGGTGCTGAGTGCTGGGCATGTCTGTGTGGTGGTGTTGGATGAAGGGAGCTTTGGGTGCTGGGCACTAGGGGTGCTGGCTAGTGGGAATGTCCGTGTGCTGAGCATGTCCATATGCCGGATGCTGTGCGCTGCGGATGCTGGGCAATGGGGTTAGTGGGCGCTGTGCACTGGGGTTGCTGGTTGCTGGCCAGTGCGAGTGCTGGGGACTAAGTACTGGGGGTGCTGGTTGCCGGGCCCTGGGAATGCTGGGTACTACGCATAAACAGGTGCAGGGTATGTCTTGCTGCTGGGTGCTGTGAGTCTTGGGTGCTGGGCATGTCCAGGTGCTTGGCATGGCTGGGTGCTGGCTGCTGGGAGCTGGAGGTTCTGGCTGTGTGCATTTCCAGTTGCTGGTCATGACCGAGTGCTGGGTGCTGGGTTTTGTGGGTGCTGGGAGTGTCCAGGTGCTGGGCATGTCCGGATGCTGTGTGCTCGGCACTTGGGGTTCTGGTTGGTGAGCAGTGAGGGTGCTGGGCGCTGGGGATGCTGGCTGTTGTGGTGCTGGGTGCTGGGCACTGGGGCTGCTGGGTGGTGGGCATGTCCAGGTGCTGTGTGTTGGTGGTGGGTGTGCCGGGTTGTGCGCATGTCTGGGAGTGTGTGTTGGGACCTGGCAGAGCTGGGTGCTGTGTATGTCCAGGTGCTGGGTGTTAGGTGGTGGGAGTGCTGGGTACTGGGCGTGTGCGGGTGTTGGTTGCTGGGTCCATGGGGTGCTGGGTGGTGTGTATGTCCGGGTGCTGGGCATGTCTGTGTGCTATGTAATGGGGTTCCTGGGCCATGGGGTGCTTGATGCTGAGTGTTGGGTATGCTGCTTTCTGGGTGCTGGGCATGTGCGGGTGCTATGTACTGATCACTGGGGATGTTGGAGCTGGTTTGCGTTCTGGTGTGTAGCCTGCTGGGCATGTTTGGGTGCTGGGCATGCCCGGGTACTGGGCACTGGGGCTGCTGGGTACTGGGCACTGGGAGTGGTGGGGGTGCTGGGTGCAGGGCATGTCCGCGTGTTAGGCAATGGCGGTTCTGGGTGCTTGCTGCTAGGGGTGGTGGTCCCTGGGGGTGCTGTGTGCTGGGCATGTCCAGGTGGTGGGGGCTGGGCCCTGAGGTTGCTGGGTGCTGGGTTGGTGCTGATACTGGGGGCTAGGTACTTGGGGATGCTGGTTGGTGGGCCCTGGGAATGCTGGGTAGTATGCATAAGCGGGTGCAGGGTATTCTTGCTGCTGGGTGCTGGGGCTACTGGGAGCTGGGACTGTTGGGTGCTGGGCATGTCCGGGTGCTTGTTATGACCAGGTGCTGAGTGCTGGGCATGTCCGGGTGCTGGCTGCTGGGAACTAGAGGTGCTGGTGGTGCTCATTTCCAGTTGCTGGTCATGACTGGGTGGTGGGCACTTGGTCTTGTGGGTGCTGGATGTGGTGGGCCCTGAAGTTGCTGGGTGCTGGGCACCAGCCTTTCTGGGTGCTGGCTGGGGCGGGTACTGGGGGCTAGGTACTGGGGGTGCTGGTTGCTGGGCCCTGGGAGTGCTGGGTACTATGCATAAGCGGGTGCAGGGTATGTCTTGCTGCTGGGTGCTGGGGCTACTGGGAGCTGGGGGTATTGGGTGCTGGGCACTGGGGTATTTTGTGCTGGGCATGTCCGGGCACTGTGCCCTGGTATTGCTGGTTACTATGCATAACTGAGTGCAGGGTATGTCTTGCTGCTGGGTGCTGGGGCTACTGGGAGCTGGGGGTATTGGGTGCTGGGCACGTCCAGGTGGTTGGCATGACTAACTGCTGGGGATGCTGGGCCCTGGGGGTGCTGGGTGATGAATGCTGTGGGTGCTGAGCATGTCCGGGTGCTATGTGCTGATCACTGGGCATCTTGGTGGCTGGTTTGCTGGGTTCTGGTGTGTTGGGCTCTGGGCATGTTTGGGTGCTGGGCATGTCTGGGTACTGGGGCTGCTGGGTGCAGGGCATGTCCGGGTGCTGGGTGTTAGGTGGTGGGAGTGCTGGGTACTGGGCGTGTGTGGGTGTTGGTGCTGGGTGCTGTGTATGTCCGCGCGCTGGGCATGTCTGGGTACAGGGTGCTGGGCGGTGGGGGTGCTGGGTGGTGGGCATGTCTGGGTGCTATCTGCTGATCACTGGGAATGTTGGGGCTGGTTTGCTGGGATCTGGGAACTGGTATGTTGGGCACTGGGCATGTTTGGGTGCTGGGTATGTCTGTGTGCTGGGTACTGGGCATGTCTGGTTGCTGGATACTGGTGGTGTGAGTGCTGTGTGCGGAGCATGTCCGGATGGTGGGTGTCCGGATGCTGTGTGCTTGGCACTTGGGGTTCTGGGTGGTGGGCAGTGAGGGTGCTGGGTGTTGGGCACTGGGGCTGCTGGGCGGTGGGACATGCCCAGCACACAGCACTGATGCTCGCTTGTCAGCCCCTTCTGAGACCCACCAACACCCAGGCTCTGTGTCTGTTCTCCCACCTAATCTCAACCTAGCCCTTACCCTCATCAGAGCCAAACTCTGAAGCGGCCACCCACCACTTGGGCCTCGGGCACAGAGTAGCCAGGACTGAAGGCTGATGCTGGCCCTCACCTTCCCTTGGCAGCCCCTCCTCAGGCCCATGGAAACTGGGGCTCTGTGTTTATTCTCTCACCTAACCTCAAGCTATCCCTTACCCTCATCAGAGCCAAGCTCCGAAATGGCCACCCTCGACATGGGGCTCAGGCACAGAAGTAGCCAGGACTCAAGGCTGATGCTAGCCCTCACCTTTCCTTTGCAGCCCCTCCTCAACCCCACCAACACTGGGGCTCTGTGTCTGTTCTCGCACCTAACCAAGTGCCTTGAGCTCCCACACAGAATTATCCAGGCAGGAAAAACTCTTGTTAGCCCTCACCTTTCCTTGGCAGTCTGTTCACAGACCCAACATCACTGCGCCTCAACTCCTAAAGCTAAACCTTGCTAGTCTGCCAAAGGGAAAGCCGCCACCTTAACCTTTGGTAAAAAAGTGGCCAGGTGTGATAGATTTGGCTGGCCCTTCTCTTCCCCTCGCGGCTCCTTCACGATGCCACCAACACGCAGGGTTTGCACTCTTACACTAGCCGAGCCCAGGTTCTAAACGGAAAAACTTTTGCACCCAGCACCTCCAGTGTCCAGCATGAGGACATGCCCAGCATCCAGCACCACCAGCAGCCTGCACCCAGCACCTAGACATGCTCAACACCCAGACATGCCCAGAAAATGGACATGCCCAGCACCCAGCGCACAACAGCAAACACCCCCAGCACCTAGCACCCAAACGTGCAGCACCTGGACATGTCCACCACCCAGCACCTGAACGTGCCCAGCACCTAGACATGTCCAACAGCTGGACATGCCCTGCACTCAGGACACCGAACACCCAGCCCCCAGCACCCCACACCCAGCCACGTCCAGCACAGAATCACCAGTGGGTGTGGTTGAGCGTTAGATGGTGAGCAAATACAGAGTCCCAGCATTGGTGGGGCTGCGAAGGGGCTGCCAAAAGCTTCTTGGAACGAGGACGTTCACGGCAGCTTTCTGTGCCCTCGTTACTAGTGAGGCATCTGTACTCTTGGAAACCACATTGTGAGCAATCCCAGGAGACCCTGAAAGCTCACGGGCACACATGCACACCCCAATCTTTTCCACGTCCTCTGTAACCAGGTCCTCTGCCACAATGAGCAATTTTCCCTAGTCTTCTGTTTGACACCTGCATACTTACAGAAGCCCTGCTTGCTGTCCAGGAAAGCTAAAGCCCAAATGGATTTACACGTGTCCATGCCTGGCCAGGTTCAATTCTATTTGTGCTGCAGCTTTCCTAGCTTCCTCCCTGGTTGTCCTGTCCTCCCTGGACAATGTTTCTGTATTCCTCCCAGCTTACCCATCCTTGCTTGCACCTTCTCTCCGCTTCCTTTTTGTGTTTCACTTTGGCCAGGAGTGACTTGCTCCTCCACGCAAGCCTCCTGGCATTTTTCCGCCAGGAATAAAAACTAAGAGGTGCTTGAGGCCCACCAAAGGCTTTCCAAGGGCCCTTGCATGCAAGTCCAGACAGATGGAGGTTCCCATGGGCATACCAAAAGACACTTGTCTGAGTTTGATGTGCACAAAAAGTCACTCAAAAACTCTGGTGTGCCTCAGAAAGCACTCCAACAGCACCTGTGACTGCAGAAAGCCCTTGCTGTGTCTCTGGTGCACTTCAGACTGCTCCCAGATACCTGCTAGGGACACCAAGAGTTTGGGTTAAGATTAGGAGTAGGGTTATTGTTCGGATTTATGTTTTGGGTTAGTGTTACTTGGTTAGGGTTAGGGTGAGGGTTTGTGCTTTCGTTAGGATTAGACTACATTGCCCCATTGCAAGTATAACCAGCTGGTCAAAAGAGGTGATTATCCCGCTGTATTTAGCATTGGAGTGGCCTTACCTTGAGTATTGTGTGCAGTTCTGGGCCCCACCATTTAAAAAGGGTGTTAAGGTACTTGAGTGCATCCAGAGGAGGGCAACAAAGCTGGTGAAAGGGCTGGAAGGCATGTCCTCTGAGGAGTGTCTGAGGACACTGGGTTTGTCTAGTTTGGTGAAAAGGAGACCTCACTGCTCTCTACAGCTTCCTGAGGAGGGGCAGTGGAGAGGGAGGTGCTGATCTCTCTCCCTGGGATCCAGTGCCAGGATGCATGGGAATGGCTCAAAGCTACATCAGTCAGGGGAGCTTCGGACTTGACATGAGGAAACATTTCTGTACCAAAAGGTTGATGAAACACTGGAATAGGCTTCCTAGAGAGGCAGTCGATGCCCCATGCCTGTCAGTGTTGAAGAGGCATTTGGACTTCTGGTCAGCCCTGAAGCGATCAGGCAGTTGGACTAGACAATCATTGTATGTCCTTTCCAACTGAACTGTTCTGTTTTATTGTATTCTATTTTATTGTATTCTGTTCGTATGTATGGTTGAGACGAATAAAATTATGCATTTGCACTACAAATATCTTAGCCATGCAGTGCCTTTGTACGTTAATTTAGCTTTGCGGTAAGGATCTTAACAGAATTGTATAAACAACATAGGGACTTGTTATCTTGTGTAGCACAGGCAGAAAATATATTCTACCTTTGTTGTATTCCTTTAAAGAAGAGAAAGCAAGAGAAAACATGCAATGAACCACTGAATTCTTAAAGTTTACAATGATTACGTGACAATCCTCTGTTCATCTATTGAGCTGCTATGCCAGTTTGCAAAACAGAAAAAGGGAAACTTTCAAAGCTGAGACGAACAAAGATCATAGCCTAAGTACTTTTTTCTTCATTGAGATTGCTATAGCATTCAAGCAAAAATGTGTCATACTGCAAAATTCACAACATCAATACTTGATTCTCTTCTACAATAAAGTCTGCAACAGTGAAATACAGGGAAGACAATTTTTTTTTTTTTTATTACAGGAGGTACAGCAGATTCTTTAGTTTTGAAAGTGAAACAACAGCCTTCAAAGTCAACACAACTTGAAAAAAAATCACTCAGGGTTTAGGGAAATATCATTTTTAAAATAGGTGAAAGTAAAAGTAGTTGGTACCTGTGTATTGAAAGTGCAAGTTGATGGAGGGTGTTTCTTGGGGCAAGGGTTAGGCATGAGAAGTAAATTACAGCTTGTGTGAAAAGGAAATGTTAACAAGGAGGAAAGGGAGCATGCTGTGTCATGCCACCAATATTTCTACTGATGTCTATAATTTTTGATATCCAGTACAGCTATGATTTTTAGCTCCCATCTTTATCTTTGGAAGAGGTTTTCTAGGATTTCCTAGAGAATTAGGAGACAGAAGAGATAGCACACTTGTTTTCTGACAAATTTAATAGGTGGATGTTTTTATCCATTGATTATACAAATTAGTTCTGTTGAATGGTGGTTGTGTTTCACCTACAAATGTGATGCACTTGTATAAGTACATAACGTAAAATCACAGGTGCAGGATCCAAGGATATCCATATTGATGTATAAGTTATTACTGCTAAGAGATAGGGGGAGGTGGATTTTTGGATAGCCTTTGGCAAGGTTCACATTTCCTTATAGTCTAGATTCATCGTCAGTATATTAGAATCATAGAATGGTTGAGGTTGGAAGGGACCTGCAACCTCAGCCAAAAAGTGGTATTTTGATTCACTAGGCAGAATTTGTTTCTTATGGTTAGATACTGTTTGGAGTTTGAGTACTGCAAATAATTTAGCATAGGCTACAATTTCCGAGCAACTTCCTACAAGGATGGTCACATGTTCGGTACAAATAGCGTTCTGATATGTGCAGTCAGTGAGGGGTTTTTGTTTCATCCTGAAGTAATTGTATTTTGGTGGATATTTTAAAAATGCAGTTCACTTACTTGGTTGAAAGCATTTGGTGCTCAATAGCTTTCCTTAGCTTACTGAGATGGATGTTAGAAATCTTTTCACAAAGCAAGTTTCTTGCTGTCTAAGGGCCTGTACAGTATAGAATTTTAGATATGAATTGGATAGTTGTTTTTAGAGAAGTGGGTATATTGTCCATGAATTTTCCATTAAATATAAGGCTTTGGTGGTGTTTGGGTTTTGTTTGTTTGATACTGGCCCTAGACTCTGGGAAAATATTGCATAATTAATAGAAGCTGAAGCACTTTGACAGACAGGTGGTGTTTATTGAATTAATGGCGAAAATCCAGATGGGAATGGATATATTGAATTTCATATCTTATCCCTTTTTCCAACTCACAAAAACATGATTTCCAATAACAAACACTTACTCCAGACTATGGGCAGAGATATGCCAAGCTTTCAGAACATAGTTTCAAAGTTCCTTGAAGAGGAAATTAAATATGTATTTTTTAAAATCCCACAAGCCCATGCTATACCTATGACAGACAAATTATATCTTTATTATAAAACTGGCCTTATTTATTGACTTAATTCTGAAATGCAATAAGCTAAACCAGATTCCCCATCCAAAAGTCAGGTGCTTGAGGAATAGTGAGGGAATCTATCCTCTTCTTGTAGCAGGGGTGCATGGGTTAGTTTCTAATATTTTTACCAAGCAGTCCAGTACTTTCCATCTTTATAAGAACATTATCTTACCAGAAAACTTTCAAACTCTTTTTTAGATTATTCATTATCATGTCAAATTCAAGTTTCATATCACTGTTATCTTTGGTGGAATCCAATTTTCATGAAGTTAAATTTCATTATGACTTTCACCTTTATAGTTTAAAATATAACAAAAAAATAGGACTACCTCTCAATATAATGTACACTATATAGTATAATCTAAAGAATTTTTTTAAGCATTATCTCATGCAGTTTAACAGGATTTTTACTATTTCCCTGCTGTCTCCATTAGAAGATACAGACTGGAGAAGGTCAAAACTATTGACAATTTATTTGGCTAGGGCAATACCTCTCAAGCAGGTGATTGTGAGAGAACTCAGGCTGAGAGTAGGTTGATTAACTTTTACATAAATTGATAGGGAACTGCCAAAAATAAACTCCTGTAGCCCTCAGAGAAAAAAACCAAAATGTTTTTCATAGTCCAATTTAGCCCTAAGATTATTCTAGTTCTCCGAACACATTGGTCTTGTGATCTTCTTTAAACGGTGTATTTGTCATGTGCTGTTTTAGCATAATGTACCACAGATATTTTTAGCATGTTATTGTCTGAGATTAGTTCTTACAGAATTACTACTTTTTCAACCACTTTGAGTGCCCGGTGTTGCTGGCACTAAAATGTTCAAGACAGGGATAAAACTTGCTATTTCTCAAAAGTTTCTGTTCATTCTTTATGAAATCTTTCTAACGTTTACTAATGCTTGTATTTGAATGGAGCACTAACAGCAGCAGAAGCACTAACAGATACAGCACTCACTTTTTTTCCAGCATTTTTTATCCACAGGTCAAGCCTTCCCTGAGCAGTTGACATGACATCTGTACTTGAGAGTCATAGCTACATTACAAATATTGATGATAAAATTTATATCAGAAAATTCTGCTAGGACAGAAAACTTAAGGAAGATCCCTCCTTGCCCAAAATATGACATTTTCTCCTAACAAGTTCTGAGGTAAATATAGTTTTGTGTCAGTAAAATACTGTTGTCATCTACTAGCAGTGATTTATTGCAGTTCAGTCTTTTGGATTCAATACTATTTAAAGTACTGATATACCTGTTATGCATTTCAGTTAATACTATATTTCATGCAATAAAATTTTAACATGCAACTGTAAATAATAAAACTTTTGCTTCAGTCCTATCAAAATGCATTTTAGAAGATCACAAAACTTTGCAAATGCCTGTGTGCTTCTGCAGAGCAGTTGACTTCCCGGGAACAGGATCCAAATCCTTTCTGCGTGTGGATCAATGTGCTCCAACTGTAGGTCGGTCATTCACAGCTATTCTGCATGAAGTGGTGCGTGCGCACCACTATAATGCAATGCACTCCATACTCCAGGCTCAAAAGAAATTTTTGAAATAGATACAGTGCTGATCCTCACTGGGCACTAAAAGTAAAACTATGGCCTCTACATACTCCTCCTGGCCTAGAGAGTCATAAATAGACAGCATATATATGTAAGACTGAAAAAGGAAGACAGGCAGGAGTTTGTGGGAAGCAGAAGAAGGAAGAAATAAAATAAAGTGGTAGACCAGGACTGGTTTTAGGCAAGGAGAAAGTAGACATAGCTGCATAGGCAGCAGTCTTCATAAGGCATCTAAATATTCTGAAATAAGAGCTGATGTAAGAACAAGCTGTCTATTTTGTGTGTACTGAAACAGGCAGGGACTGGCTGTTGTAGCACAACATGCTTCCAAAACGGCCAACCTTCACCTCCAGGTGCAACCTGTTAGCTGGCCCTGCTGCCAGGCTGGAGGAATCACTACGCATAGGTTTGCAGTTACTGTACGGAGAATGTCCTCTCCCAGCAACAGGAGGTGCCACTACTCATCCCAAAGGAGTAGATCCTTGGCCTAGCAAAATTCAAACTACTTATGCCTGGCTGAGAAGTCATGAGTCAAGTCTAGGATGGAAAGAACGGCAAGGTCAGAAGGAGGGAAAGGTAAAGAGTAAAGGCGAGGACAAGGGAGCATGTGGAACTCTGTCCAAATATGAGTAAGACCCAATGGAACTCAATTCTGGCATTTTCTAAGTCACAGCTGCTTGGCTCAGCAACTTAGATTACTACTCTTTTTTTAGTGCTCTGTAAACATAAACAGGTCACATCCATTCACTTTCAATTTTACCATCATATGTTTAATCAATAAAACATGTTAGAAGGAAGAACATAAGCTAAGAAGACATCAAAAAATCATTTAAATGCATGCTGTGGAACCTGTAAGCTCTGCTTAGTACTCAGTCCATCTTTTTTTTTTTTTTTAAACTAGGTTAGTAGCTGCTTGCATATTCTTCTTGTGGATAAACAGAAAGCTTCACAAACCAGCACCGCCTAAATGAAGAAAGTTTCTTCCTTACCCTCAGATGATGAGATCCAGTGTTATTTCAAGTAATCTGCCTTTGTAATCTTAATAATGATCTCTAATACTACAATGATACCTCAACTCCTGCTACAACATTCACTTTCAGTGCTGTTTAATCAAGTTTTCATGAACTGTTAAAGTATGTTTAATGGCAGAGCGCTGGGCACTAACCTGAGCATCTTGCTTTTTTTTTTTACATCACATAGAAGCTAAAGAAGTCTCTAGTTCTACATCAGAGCAGTTTGGGCTCTGGTAGAGTTGACAGAAGCTGTCAGCAGAGGTCTCAAATTGGCTGACAATAGGTAAGATTTTCTAGTATCTTTCTCTTTCGTCTGTTTGCAGTATTACAGGTGAGAAGCTGAGTAGACTATGACACTTGCCTCCAGGGATTCCTCCCCCATTATAGTACTCTCCCCAGATTTGTTTTGTGGCCCTACTGTTGCATCCTGACACCCTGTTGGCCCCTTTACCCATGTTCCAACACAGTGTGCGTGGAGGTCTGGGATTCTGTTTAATCTGTCACTCAAATACATTCCTTGCACTGGAGCTTGCCAAAAAAATGTGATTCTTCCAGGCACTGGTTGCAATTCCGTAGCGGAACAATACACAGTCCTGGCAGAAGAGGGCAGTATTTTACACAGATGAACTTCTAGTCACTCAGCAACCCGCCTTGTCCCTTTTCCACATTTTTTAAGTTGGCATTGGATTAATTTTTCTTCGTGTGTTTTCAACACTAGTTTTTTTTTGTATTATTACCACTGTCCTAGACTTTCTTTAAAACAGCTGAAAGCAGCAGGGTACATTTTACCAGCCAAGAAGCTGATTCAACAAAGGGAGCAGCTCGAGGCACTTACCTGCTGACATCACAAGCATGGCTGTGCAGCACTGTCCTGGTACGCCTTTGTAAAATACACTTTGCAAGAGCTTCAGCAGAGTCCTCATAGCTGCTTTATATCGCTGGGGGAAGTGGAGGTTAGTGCTGTTAGCCAACCATTTGGTTTCCTACCTCCTCAGTATGGAACTTTACTCCTCACCAGCACAATGGATTAGACAAACTCTGTAATTCCCCATGCAAAAGGAGGTGTATTGTGCTTGCCTCTGCAGAAGAAAGAGAGGCAACGTACTGGATAAAACACAGACTGGTGAATTCGGAAGGCCAAGGGCAAAAATAAAAATTGGTTTAGGGAGCCATAGCTGAGGATAGGCACACAATCTTTGGGAACTTCTGCTGGACTTGGGAAAGGACTTTCCTGTCTTTTCTGTAGGGCTACAAGCCTCACTGCCAAATCCAGAGGAAACTGTATAAGAAATCAGCCAAGCTTAGACACCTATTGCTTTCCTGAGAAACAAATCGCTTTTGTGTAAAAAATAAGCTATTAAGGGTCCTCCCCTCTTCTGAGAACAAGTAGTGCTTAAGTAAGGTGTATGCAACAGATATAGCATAGTTAAGATACCTCATATGATCAGAGGCTATTCAAACAGAAGTAAATTCAGAAAACTCAAGACTGATCAATGAAGGCGCAGTTCTAGAAAAGACTAAATTAAATTCTGATTTGACAGAGAATCTCATCACCACTATATTACACCTTTAACTCATTTTGTTAAGAGAAGTAGTGAACTTTTCTAAAGTCTCTTTGAAGGACTTGATCAAGTAAGCCCCCAGTTCATTGTTCGTCTCCTGAACAGCTGCATCATAACTGCCAAAGAGTGGAGTTGAAGCCTTCACATCCTCCCTATTTGCTCGGAGTAAAATGAGGTTAAGCTCCTCTGCTACAGTTTCATATTTTTGGTGATCAAATCTGCAGAGACTGGCATCATCAATTGGGTAGGTGATGCCTATAGGGTAGCAGTCCCTTGGAACTGGGAATTCTACATTTTTCAGCATTGGCAACTCACAAAAAAATGTGAAAAGGTGTTTAAGTGCTTGGGATGACAGTGGGTTTCCAAGAAACTTAAACTCCTGTAGTTTCTGACAAGGGCTTAAACCTAATATCAACATGTTGACATAAGTGTCTTGGATGTTACAGTCCTCTAAGGTAAGAATCCTGAGCACTGAAGAGGAATGGCTGAGAAGCTTAAAGAATATTGATGGGTAAAGGTCAAGTATATTGTGACCACTGAGGTCCAGGGCTTCTAAGTGATGAGCATGGAAGCTATTGGCTAAATAGGCCACATCAGCATGGTTCAATGAGCAGTTAGAAACATCCAGCAACTTCAGTGGAGTTTTTAGTGGGCTGCAGAATTAAAGAGAAAAAAAGTTTTATGGCATAAAACATTGAAAAGCTACATTTACAAAATTTCATACAACTATCCACATTATGAATGCAGCCATCTGCCACATTCATTATTTTTTCTAACCTTTTTTGAAAAACAGAAGCATGTGCCAACAATGACAAGTATATTTTCCTCCTGAAATCAGTTCCATGAATTAGCTACTTTACATGACTCCAACTGTGTTGTTTTAAAGGGGATTAACTTGGTAACATTCTATGTGTCTATTTTGTAACCAGTTATATGTTGTCAGGTGTCTATTACTTGCTGAATTAATAGCAGATCATTATTACCATAAAAGCATTGGTGGCTGCTTCTTGAAGAAAGCTGTTATAATTCCAGAGATTTAGATAATTTTCATTAAGGAAGGATTCATTCCAAGATGAAAGCCAATCAGTATTCTAACAAGACATCCGCTTTTGTTTCTAGTTTTGTTTCTACTATGTTTTTAAATGCCCAAGAGGTTTACACTTTGTATTGTTCTGGAGTTGCAAAGAGACCTTCTGATGAAGAAGAAGGTTGGAGGAAGTGTACCTGAGATTATGTGCAAATATTCTAGTTGAATATAAAATAATTCTGACAGATGAAAATCAAGCGATCCCATTCATACATAGTAAATCTTAGTGAGACTTCTGCCACAGACCTCAGCTGGATCAAGGTTAGAAACTTGTAATTTATTTCTGTCAATATAAGTAGGGTGCCATTCACAACTTTTAAATGAAATGACTTCTTTGTAAAGGAGGAATTTTAGACCAAGGTAATTTGTCTTGATTAAACTTTTGTCTGCCTTTTTTTAGATGCTCTGAAAAGCATACAGTTAACTTATTTTCTGTTCAAGTATGAACACTGTTCACTGGCAGCTTGTTATCTTTTTGAAAATTGCCGATTTTTCCAAGGAATTAATCATGAATATTCATATACTAGCTTAATTTGCAGTACAGAAAAGCATCAGATCTCTCTTGCCTTGAGATCGACAGATACAACATAAAACTGAAATCAAAGTCTCAAATCAAAATCTACTATCCCCCTGCCCACCTAAAAATACACTATCTGTGGAATATTAGTATATTTACTGACTGTTTTTTAAAGCACAAAAATTCACTAGAGACCCTGAAAAATACTTGGAATATGACTCATGTCTTGCACCAAAGGCCAGCCCAAGCTCATTGAGATATAAGAATGTGGCAAACCAAAAATGTCTGGGTGCACCCCTCTCTTATGTAATAGCCAAAAGCATATTCTCATCATACTCATCAGATGGGCTCTGGAAGACTAATAAGAACAGTCAGTTCTTCTAAGTGTATTAGATATACATTGGCTTCCAGTTCTCCCCCCAAAATACTCTTTCCTAGCTTCCTGCTGCCCCTTCTCACACACACCCTCAGATATACTCACTTCCTTTATTCTCAGCTTGCTGATGGCACAAAGGGCTGTTCTTTACAGTTTGACTGAAAGCAGGATGACCAAATTACCTGAGTAGCTTCTCTATTCTTCCTGTGAGTATAGAAAACGACATACTCAGCTCGGTCAGTTGTGTCATTTCACCCATCTTTTCTCCAATGTTAGTAAGCATCCGTTCATCTGTAGCTGTGAACCTTCGCACATTAAATGTTCGTGCTGGCAAGGTCAAGGACATCAATAGAGGGAAGTGGATACTGTTGAAGAGTATTTCCAAGTGTTCCATTTCCAAGCGAACATTGTGAACTATTTCCAGTTTGCGCAACAAAGAGGGATCAGTGAGTTTTATGATATAGAAGAATTTCTGCAAAGCCAGGTTGTCAGTTCTGAATGCCACACAGCAGATCTTCAGTGGACAATAGTATTTCTTCAACAGGGCCTGCACTACCAGCTCATAGTTCCGCTCTGTAACAAATAAGTCAATTAGCACATCAATACTGATTTCAAAGGTACCTGGATTACACTGTGTTTGTTGCAGGTAAACCAGCAGTTCTAAACAAAGCTTAGAGAGCAGCTGTGTCCTGGCCCACCTGCCCATTGTCTTCTTACACTCACAAACCTGAACTTCAACATCTTTCATACCCGTCAGGTCGACCACTTTCAACCTTTTCATGTAGGGAGAAGGATGATTCAGCACATAGTCTCTCAGCCCTGTCAGACAGCTTTCCAAGCACACTGAGCATGTTCTACGGCTCAGGTCTTCCTGGTAGTCCACAGTAGTTCCCAGAAGATTTCCCATGTTAAAGTCAACAAGTGGCCAGTTCTCTACCAAATCATGAATCACTTCCCCTTGCTCCAGTAAATAGCTGGCTTTAAAAAGAAGAGGAAAAAGATTATGGGCAACATCGCCGAGACTCTTCCTGGCAAACTCTGCATTTGACACGAATGCTTCAGCACTAATGAATCGGAGAGACTTCATTGTTGCTCTGGACTCCTTACTGTCATGGAGAGCGACTTCTGCGTTTAACTAAAGATCCTAGTTGCTTATCACCTTCTATTTTTATCTGCAGCTGCTGTTTGCTGCTAGCAGAAGCCTTGCTTGGAAGGCAGAATGAACCTCAGACATGCTGATCCTCTGCTTTCTATTTTGGAGCTATACTGTGATTCTGCAGTAATTAACTGTGAGATCTTTAGTCAGAGAGCATTTATTCATTTAAACCCTCGTATTTATAACAGAGCTAACTCAGCTAGGTACAAACCACTGCTCAGCAGGAACAGTAAGATCAGGATAGCATACAAACATGAGAATATTTCTGTATTTTCCCTATTCCATACAAAAAGGCACTCAGGGTTCCAAATTAAACACATAATATGATCTGTATTCCACTTTCTTCCAGGAAAGATGATATGCTGGGGATTCACATGCTGATTTAAATGGGGAAGAGTTCTCAGAGTTAGCAAGGAGCTTCTCCTAAAAACTATAGCCATAAGGAATGACCGAGGTCCTACAGTCCTTGAGCTACACAATGTCCCTCCATTTTGCCTTTCCTATCAGCAAGGAATAGTTAAATACAGTGGCTCCAGTGGAAAAGACAAAATACTCTAGAAGAGTTCAGCGCCTTGGTGCCCAGGACACTTGTCTGTGGTAGGAGACTGAGGGTTAAGTACAAGACAAGCTGAACAAGACAAAGCACAGAGTTAAAACTTTCTCATAACTTCCCAGGCAAGCTTCCTATTGCTGTTGCTTTGAGCAACACATAGTCTTTTCTCTCCTGGTATTTGAGAAATCATGGTTTCATTGTGATACAGACTGGGAAAACATTCAAAATCTATCATCTTCTCAGGCCAGGAGAAAAACCTTTCTCATCCAGCTGTCACAAAAGCAGAGACAATGTTTATTTCTTTCAACCTGGCACTTGCTGGCCAGGGGAAGCAACATTGGATACCTCCCTTACATGTCCTCTCATGTCTTCTGCTGGGCAACCAGTGGGACAGAGAATGAGCATAACTTGAAGTTACTAAGTTTCTTGGAACATTTATATTTGTTGTGTGTGTTGTTTTTTGTGTTTTTTTTTTTGGGGGGGGGGTGTGCCTTACATTTGAGTTGTGGGGCTTTTTGCTGTACAATTGGGATTTCAGTATATCTACTGGGTTATCCTCTACTAGCTATTGACTTAACATTGGGTGTACGGCAATCCTGTAAACATCTTTCTTTTTCGATCTGTCATTTAGAAAACTCTCAAATCAACACTGATGTTAAATAGTTTCTAAGTGCCTACACCCCTCACATTCTCCATTCCTTCTGTTCCCCAGGCCATTCTCTTGTTCACCTTCCACCCTCTGCAGATGACCTCTACCTCTTCTGTTCTGCACCTCTCATTTCTTCAGTGTAATTTGTACAAAGGTTTCTGAGATAATCTGCCTGGCTGGCAAAACAGACTGTGTCTTGAGATGCCCTTTTTCAAATCCAGAAGAGGTCCTGTCAGATTTATTGAATTGAGTTCCATTCCATGCCCCACCTTATTGTTGGAAGTGCTCAATATGGAAGATTAAAATCCTGCTGAGAAATGCACCAGGATCTCACAGTACCATGCTGAGTTGAAAAAGTTGCAGATGATAATACCAAATGTAACATGGAAAAAAGTATGAAATTTACTGTTTCTTTTAAAACAATATGAAAAAGAGTTGAAGGAAAGAGTCAAACTGTCTTCACCAGGAAATAAGCAATAACTTTTTTGTATATAGAAGCAGCTACAAATATTTATTTCAGTTTTTTACCTCTATAAATGTTGCCCGATTCTAATAAAAATCTGGGACATTACTAGAGAAGTTTATCTTGGAACTTTTAGACGACCGGTCCAAATATACTAGGTAAGCAGATAAAAGGTCCAAATATACTAGGTAAGGAGATAAAAAGTTTTGTATATACCTTAATAATTAGCTGTTTAAATTTTGAGAGACAATAAAACTATACTTACAAAAATTTCAAGCAATTTGTAGATTTTTCTTGTCATTCAGGGATCAGTTATATGTTGCTGTTTTCAGCATTTACAAAATTGCACAAAGTATAGTAATACATTATCTGCTATACCTGAACTGGAGTTGAAAAACAGAGGAAAATACTTAATACCTTGACAAGTTCTATCTATTTCATCTTACATGTTTTTTAATTACATTAGTGATTCCACTAATATATTTGAAGGCAAAATTAAGCTAATACCAACCAAAAAACTGCAAAAATAAAAAGCTTCCTCAGAATGACACAGTCTAATAAAGATGTCCCTTCCCTGGTCATTTAAAACATTTAGGATTTTTCTTTTGCTTTTGATAAGATATTCCATAATGGGTTTACTTTAAAAAAAAAAAAAAAAAATCCATGAAGTGTGGTATGAATTTGTCACAGCAAAGCAGATGTGGGATTATCTGCAAAAGCAGGGTCAGCACAGCTTAAAAAGAGTCTTCATTGTCATGTGATTCAGAGCTGTCAAAAAAATTATTATATTAAACATTTAGTTTATTTAATGGTAGAAGAAATCATGACAAATCACTTTACAAATTTTAACCAAAAGTAGCATTTATGCTGTGTTAGTGTTGGTTTTGTGCTTGGACTATCTTGAAGCTCTGGACAAGGGAAGAAGGAATGCAATGATATACTCCATTCTCAACTTTCTTGAAAAAGAAAGAAAGGGTATGAAGCAATTATTGAAAGCTGTCTTCTGACTGGACCCAGATGCAGGAAAGAAGAGAATCTATATGGCATGGGTAATATACCTTTTCCCTTCATGATCCCTTCCCTTCAATAGCTCGATAGCCTATGGCTACTTCACTGGGTTTGATATCCATAAAAGGTTTATTGCCTATTCCCATTGATACCATCTCTTGCATTCAAAGTTCTAAAATGGACGTTGTACACAAATAATTTTAGGAGGTCTTTGAAGATTTACTGCAGAAATAAAACATCTTAAACTATCAGACATTTCTTATAGGTAATTACTGACTGACTCCTTGCCAGAAATTTATTAACTACAAAATAACAGAAGCAAGTCTTCCTGAACCTCTGTGGTTTTGCTGGTATTTCCTTTAGAAATATAAAAGAGATTTCAAGGATGGGTCTCTTCCCTCTTTGCCCTCCTCTGGCCCATACTGTCACCATCACAACTAAGTCTCTTCCAATTACTTCAGTTATAGTACAAACTTGCTTTGTCACCTCCTAGCAAGGTAAAGATTTATTTCAAAGGGAAACAATGTGATGATTTTTCCCATTATAGCTTTGTTAGTGTTCAAGACATTACTTTCTTCTGGTCAGCTAATTTGAATTCCAAAGCAGAAATCATCACCTTCATCTGATCAAAACTAATACCCAAGAGTTAGACTTATACTACAAATACACTTTGTATTTGTAGTAAAACAGCTACCGAGAGGTAGTGATATGTCCTAGGTATTACACAAGTGGTCTTCTATTGAAAAGTAAGGGACATGCAGGCTAATAAACCTCTCAACTATACCTCAGAAATATTTTGGTGCTACCAATAAAGTAGAAAAGGAATGGTGGTGTTTTTTTGCCCAACTTCATGCCTGGAAAGGTAAGCGCCTGAAATCCCTTCTGCAAATAAAGAACAGAGGCACTTTCTTGTGAGCGTAGAGCCAGATAAGACGTGACGCAATCAAATGTGCAGGGCCGATGAAAAGCTGCAAGACTGGCAAGTCCAACAGCAACAGCATTTTTTTAAAATGACAGAAAAAATGCCAAGCACATTCATCCAGCATGTATATCCACTGTGAGGTGGTGGAGACCTAGAGAACAGTACTGGATTCAACAAAGCTGTAAGGAAGTACCCCCATACTATCAGAACTTAGAAGGATCTACCTCATTGTTCTGTAGCTAAAAATTTTCACAGGATAGAAGGAAGAAAAGAAAGAGGCACCAGCATTAGCAATATATCTATACAATATCTCTTTGAATATACTTACTTCTTTCATTTCAGTTTCAAGTTTATTGTTGTTTTTTCATTGAGATTTTTTTCTTCTTGTGAACAAAGACAGGGAAGTTAGCTGCCAGCAGAACAGCAGAGAGAAAAAGGAAAAATAAACCAGAAACTGCTATGATTTCATTATTTTTAGATGTTGCTGCACTGACTTTAGTGAATCTTCTTGAACCTATCTTCACGCTTCCTTCTGCTCCTTCAATTTACATTTTGTGTTATACCCTTCAGAAGGAAACAAGGTACAGAAAATTCTCATCTAAGTAAGATGGTATGTCTGCGAGATTCCATTCCTGAACTTGTAGCATTTAGCAAAAATTTTCAGTAGGGTCTGTTTAAAAAAAGGTTAAATTTAAAAATAAATCTTACTTATCTTCAAAATAACCTGGAGGAATATAAAAAGTATTTTTCAGCATTAATTAATCACTGTACATGGGTATTGTAACACAGGTCACCAAAAGGTATACAGTTATTGCTTTGGTTTCAATCAGCATGCACAAAAATTTCTTTGCATCTGCTTTATTGACAGATCAGAAAACAAGTTGCAAATTAGCCAGATAAAGCACTGACAAGCTCTAGTGGTGAAAACAGACGTGAGCATTTTGAAAATGTGGAATAGGCAAGTTACAATTTGTAGTGACTTTCAGTTTTAAACGCCAGGACACAGGCTAACAAAAATTAGTTGGCTAAAGTATGATGCAAAACTTTTATGATCACTTAGAAAACTTTATAGGATTCTACACTCCCCTTTCCAGGCGACTTAAAGGAGTCTTCTGTTAAGGCTTCTACAAAGGAAGAATCCTAGGCTTCTACAGAGGTTTCTAAGTGATCGTCCTTAAAATAACAATTAATTAAAAAACCCTAGAGAACAATGTACCTAGGATGTACGTGTCCTGGGATGATCTTCTCCTTCGAAACCAAGGATCATGAAAACCTGTTTGATGTGTAATGTTTATGTGTGGAGAAGAATTCTGGAATCGGGACTTTCGGCCAAGATAAGATAGGACTTTGGCGATGCTACAAAATCATAAACAAAAAAGGGGGAGATGTGGAGAAGAATTAAGAGGTGGTCTAATGAGTACTAGCTGATTCAAGAGCAGAAACAGGTGAAGGGAATTGTGAGCAGACATGCAGACATGTGGTCGTTGCTGGAAGGAAGATATGAGAGAGAGAGAGAGAGAGATGGATATGGAGAGAGAGAGATGGAGACGGGGATGGGGATGGGGGGGGAGAGAGAGATATGGAGATGGGGGGGGAGGGGGGGGCGAGAGAGAGAGAGATGGTAGGGCTGCCCTGTTATGATAAAGGCTGTGCATGTATCTATCAGATGCCACATTTATGAAGAAATACTGTGCTGATAAGTGAGGCAACAAATATAAACTAAATATTGCCCTTGACTATTTTCACAGAAGTATTTGTCCAACAGGTTTCAGCATCTTCAGATCATTTCTTAAATATTCCTCTTTTCCTAAGTGGAACATTTAACTGCTAATTAACAGTTTATTTCCCGAAAGGAATGAAGTCATACACTTTCTTATTGCTTATAGAGAAGGCTTAAAACTCAAGAAACATTTTGTTTCCCATTTCCCTGTTTAAGGCTTTTGTGTTTGATGGAGGAGAAGAGGAAAGACTGAATTTTTAACTAGCATTGCTCCTAGGTGTGGAAATACTAAGCTTCTACTTTACACACTTGCTGTTTTCCAGTGTCTTGCTTAAGCTGAAGATTTCTGTTAGCTTAAGATGCATAAGATCTATTTCACTCTGGTAGGGGTCAGTCTGCCTCCCTAGAACAAGAAAGTACCAACTGAAACATCTTTACACACTGCATACCTTGATTCCTCAGAGCCTGTCTCCAAAGAATCTTTCCTATGATATTAGTCCATGTAATTTTAATTTCTGCTGAGTTTGCTCAGGAGAAGGATGTACGTGTCCTGGGATGATCTTCTCCTTCGAAACCAAATTTCAAACCTCAGACCACGATCTCCAACATTGTCTGTCATTTCACTCTTGGCTGCCTGAAAGATACAAAACAATTTGATGTTTACTATAAACAGAGCAAACTAATTTCTTCATGTCATACATCTTAACTGAGAGAGCTTTGCATCTTGATTTCTTGGTTATGAACCTGCAAGTGCTTCCAGCTGGAGACTTGTTTTTGCAAGAGTCAGCAGTTTGTGTCTTACTTGTATGATTTCCTTCTAAAGAGTGCAGCGACACAGCAGTGTTGCTGCTAGAAGACAGCATGCATCCTCTAATGATCAGAGGATTGAACTGAATTCAGTCAAACTGAGTCTATAACACAGGATGTAGTAGTTGAGTCACTATTCGGCTTCTACCAGTTGAAGACACACCAGCTGGCACTGCATGTGCAAGGTGAACTCCGGTTATGGCTCCAATTCTATGGCTACAGCAGTTTAAACATGCACTTAAATTAAGCATATGTATCAGTATTTTGGCAAACCACAATCCACAAACAACAGTGGACATGTCTGTATTTTCAATCCAAGTGACTGCAAATTAGAACTTCATATATTCATCCCTTGTTGTCCAAATGGTAAGACTCTTAAGCATTTTGTGTTTCTTATGCACTTATGACACAGAAAAACAGAATATCCATATTTTGCTTATTCAGGGCTTCTCCAAACTTTGAAAAAACAGCTTAATATCTTTTCCCTAGAACAATAATAGTAAAAAATTATTTGTAATGAAATTTACAGCTGGATGCTGTCCATCAGATGCCACAATAAAACCTGTCATACCATCTATCACAGTCTCATTTAGTAACACATAAAAATATTAAATTTAACCAATTCAATTTAGTTCAAGGGTAACAGAAAATCTTTTTTTAATTGAAGATTTAAATAAAATGGGGGAAAAAAGTTGGGAAAAAAGTTTAAAAAAAGAAAAGAAAATGAGCATTTAATTCTAGGAGAAGACTGATAAAAAGACTAGGTAGATGTCTGCTTAGAATGTGTTATTCATGGTAACACATTTACAGAACAGATAAGCACTGGCAGGGGAATCCAAAGAGGTGGCTGCCATTTCCAATCCCACACTTGGCTTGATGGAGAGGCCATTTTACCTATAAGTTTCCATGTCCACAGAATGGAACCAGCCTGTGATTTCACAGCCACCTCTAATGGTTCAATGCCATTCAAAGGAAGAGGGTTTGTACCCTGTCCCTTCATCCCGTCCTTTTTTCCTTGCCACAAGGCTCAGCATCGTAGCTTGCACAAGTCTAATTCTCTTACTGGAAAATTCCAAAGTTTGGGAAGGGTTTGTTTTCTTGCTGAGTTCTTTTCCACTGCTTTTGAGAGTTAAATTGAGTTAGGGACTAGACATGGTAAATGACAAGAGTGTACAAGATCAGGATCCTCCTTTCAGCAGCAGTGAGCTGTTAAATCAGCTCACCGCCACTCACTAAGTCATACCTTTGAGTTTTACAAGGGTACAGTATTAAGATAGCTAAGTACAGCCTCTTGTTTGAGGAAACAGAAATAATTATTCATATTGCACATTTGCTGGGTTAGGCATAACACTCTTATCCTACAAATCTGTACAATTGAATTCCCTACTTCTTAATATGACTCATGCTGGACAAGCAACTTCACACAATTCTCTGAGGAAACAAAGATATATCGACAGCATTAATGACATGAGGTCTGGGTTCTTAAGAGTCCTGAAACTCCCAGTCAGTAAATGAGGCCTTGCTGTCAGGGCTTAAAGCATCAGGAAGATGATAATGCAACAGTCACAGCTGGTAACTACTGCCACAGTAAGGAAGATGCTTTAGCTCACAACATTAGGCATTTTATTTTCTTATTTAACAAACTGCTTGTCCTGGTTTTGGCTGGGATAGAGTTAAATTTCTTCCTAGTGCTATGTTTTTGGATTTAGTATGAGAAGAATGTTGATAACACACTGATGTTTTTAGTTGTTGTTAAGTACCCTGCTAGTCAAGGACATTCAGCTTCCCATGCCCTGCCAAGCCTACGAGAGGCTGGGAGGGAGCATAGCCGGGACAGCTGGCCCAGCTGGCCAACTGGGTATTCCATACCATGTGACATCATGCTCAGTATATGAATGGTAGGCGTGTTCCAGGAAGTAACGTTTGCTACTTGGTTATCGGTTAGCGTGGGTGGTGAGTAATCGCATTGTGCATTACTCATTTTGTATATTCTATTATTATTATCATTATTATTATTTCCCTTCTTTTTCCATTCCATTAAACTGCCTTTATCTCAACCCACAAGTTTTTTCTCACTCTTACCCTTCCAGTTCTCTCCCCGTCCCACTGAGGGGCGGGGGAGGGGGTGGGGTTGAGCAAGCGGCTGCCTGGTGTTTGGCTGCCTGCGGGGTTAAACCATGACAGTCCTTTTTCGCGCCCAATGGTGGGCTCGAAGGGTTGAGATAACGACACATCTGACCTGGCCGGGTTAAAACAAATTTGTTACAAGCATTCATTATATCAGTTTAGTAGTTGCTGGTCACAATGTTGGTTTATTTGCTCTCAGAGTTGTTGGATCTGTTCTTGGAGTTTTGGTATGTAGCATCTTACTGGCTGTATATACTGCTGTTTACCAGTATTTATGTAGGGTTTATCATCTCTGGGAAATGGATTAAGGTCATCGCTTTGCTATACTGTGTGACATTGGTTTGTGTTATGATAAAATTATTGGTCAGGAGACTGTACTCAGCGCTGCCGTCATTCCTGTTCTTCGGGAGCTCTCTCTTGGAAACTTAATAATTACACTTTTTACCTCTTCTCCTCGGAGAGCCAATTTACGGGGGAGACAGCTTCCTTCACCTTCCCCTTCTCCTCCAGGCTGATTACAATAGCTCTCGAGGATTTTGAATATCCTTGGAATGTTCAAACCAGCATGTTCCTATTGCTATGTCTCCTGAATGTGTTTCAGGCTTTGTTTAAGGTTAAACAAGTATTTAAGAATACAACCCAGAGATCTGCCCAAAGGCTGGATAGTTATGAGTGGCAGGGTGGGTGGGATAGTATGGGCAAGTACTTAGGACAGTGGTCACCTCCAGTGTTTTGGAGCTTCACCCCTGAACAAGTGCAGAATCCTGAAAAACTAGTAAAATATTTGGAAAATGTATGCTGTCACCCTGGCAATTCCAGAGAGACCCAGATTACTGCAACGTGCTGGGGCCTGACCCATGCCTACTGAGCCCTGCTCAACACTATTCAGAACCCTCAAGAGGGAGAGAATGTCTCCAAATCTGATGACAAAATGACGGGCTCTGCAACTGCTCCAACCACTGCGACGGGCACTGCAGCTACTCCAACCCCCGCGACAGGCACTACAGCTGAACCAGAGGACCAACCCTTGCTGGTATCCATCGCCCCTGTACATAAGAGGAAATCTTGGACGCGAAAGTCAGGTCGTTTAGAAAGGGGTGATGGAAAAGCAGGGCCATCACGAGGAGGGGAGGAGGAAGAGGAAGAACTCATAAACGAGGCGAAAATGACCCGATCACTATCCCTGAGTGAGCTGCGAGATATGCAAAAAGATTTCAGCCATCGTCCGGGTGACATATTATTACCTGGCTGCTCCGATGCTGGGATAATGGGGCCAGTAGCCTGGAATTAGAGGGGAAGGAAGCCAAACAGCTGGGATCCCCTTCCAAGGAAGGGGGCATTGATAAAGCGATTGGAAAAGGGGCACAAGCCCTCAGCCTCTGGAGGCGACTACTGTCAGGTGTGAAGGAAAGGTATCCCTTCAAGGAAGATGTTATATATCGCCTAGGCAAATGGACCACTATGGAGAGAGGTATCCAGTACCTGAGAGAATTAGCCATGCTGGAGGTGGCTAATAGTGACCTGGACAACGAGCAAGTACCCAAAGATCTAGATCCAGTGCACGTGACCCATGTGGCGGAAGTTGGTTCGGAGTGCACCAGCACCACATGCCAATTCATTGGCAGTACTGTCCTGGAAAGAGGAAGAAGCACCAACGGTGGACGACATGGTTGGCAGACTCCGGCAATACAAAGAAACTATCTCTTCCTCCCTTATCTCAGATGTGGAGAAACTGTCCCAGGAGGTCCAGCAATTCAAAGAAGATATGTCCTATTCTCCACCCGTACGGACCAGTATCTCAACCATTAGGAGTCAGCATTTTTCTGCTCAAGAGAGAGGACATAGAAGGTACACACCATGGGGCACCCTGTGGTTTTACCTGCGTGACCACGGAGAGGACATGAGGAAGTGGGATGGAAAACCTACCTTGACCCCAGAGGCATGGGTACGTGACTTGCAAGGAAAAAAAATCACACAGGGGGGTTCTCCCAGGAAAAATGCTGCTCCAGTTTTCAGGAAAAACCTGTCTCATGACGGTCCTGTTTCCAGTGCACAGTTCCCCAGACAGAGTAGAAAGGCTGATCTTACTTTGGATTGTAATGAAGAAATTCTTGACTCGCGTTTGCAAGAAGTGAGAAATGGATACTATGACCAAAACTAGAGGGGCCCTGCCTCTGGCCAGGTGGAGGAAAGGGACAACCTGGTTGTACTGGACTGTGTGGATTCAATGGTCTGGCACATCAGATCCACAGGAGTATAAGGCTCTCGTAGACACCGGTGCACAGTGTACCCTGATGCCATCAAGCTATAAAGGGGCAGAACCCATTTGTATTTCTGGAGTGACAGGGGCATCCCAAGAGTTAACTGTATTGGAGGCCGAAGTGAGCCTAACCAGGAATGAGTGGCAAAAGCACCCCATTGGGACTGGCCCAGAGGCTCCGTGCATCCTTGGCATAGACTACCTCAGGAGAGACTTTTGGTATAGCTGCCTTGGAGACAGAGGAAATTAAACAGCTGTCTACCTTGCGTGGTCTCTCAGAGGACCCTTCTGTTGTGGGGTTGCTGAGGGTTGAAGAACAGCAGGTACCAACCGCTACCACAACGGTGCAACCAGCGGCGATAACGCACCAACCGAGATTCCCTGATCCCCATCCATAAGCTGATTCGTAGACTGGAGAGCCAAGGAGTGATCAGCAAGATTCGCTCACCCTTTAACAGTCCCATATGGCCAGTGCAAAAGTCTAATGGAGACTGGAGACTAACAGTAGATTACTGTGGCCTGAACGAAGTCACGCTGCCACTGAGTGCTGCCATGCCGGACATGCTAGAAATCCAATACAAACTGGACTCAAAGGCAGCCAAGTGGTACGCCACAATTGATATCGCTAATGCCGCCTTCTCAATCCCTTTGGCGGCAGAGTGCAGGCCACAGTTTGCTTTCACTTGGAGGGGCGTCCAGTACACCTGGAACTGACTGCCCCAGGGGTGGAAACACAGCCCTACCATTTGCCATGGACTGATCCACACCGCACTGGAACAGGGTGAGGCTCCCAAACACCTGCAATACATTGATGGCATCATTGTATGGGGCAACACAGCAGAAGAAGTTTTTGAGAAAGGGGAGAGAATAGTCCAAATCCTTCTGAAGGCCAGCTTTGCCATAAAACAAAGTAAGGTCAAGGGACCTGCACAGGAGATCCAGTTTTTAGGAATCAAATGGCAAGATGGACGTCGTCAGATCCCAATGGATGTGGTCAACAACATAACAGTCTCCACCAACTAGCAAAAAGGAAACACAAGCCTTCTTAGGCATTGTGGGCTTTTGGAGAATGCATATTCCAGATTACAGTCAGATCGTAAGCCCTGTCTATCAAGTGACCAGGAAGAAGAACGATTTCAAATGTGGCTCTGAGCAACAACAAGCCTTTGAATAAATTAAACAGGAGACAGTTCATGCAGTAGCCCTTGGGCCAGTCCGGGCAGGACAAGATATAAAAAATGTGCTCTACACTGCAGCCGGGGAGAATGGCCCCACCTGGAGCCTCTGGCAGAAAGCACCAGGGGAGAATCGAGGTCAACCCTTAGGGTTTTGGAGTCAGGGATACAGAGGATCCGAGGCCCGCTATACTCCAACTGAGAAGGAACTATTGGCAGCATATGAAGGGATTCGAGCTGCTTCAGAAGTGGTTGGTACTGAAGCACAGCTCCTCCTGGCACCCCGACTGCTGGTGCTGGGCTGGATGTTTAAAGGGAGGGTCCCCTCTACGCATCATGCAACCGATGCTACGTGGAGTAAGTGGGTCGCACGGATCACACAACGGGCCCGAGTAGGAAATCCCAGTCGCCCAGGAATCTTGGAAGTGATCACGAACTGGCCAGAAGGCAAAGATTTTGGAATATCCCCAGAGGAGGAGGTGACGCATGCTGAAGAGGCTCCACTGTATAGCAAACTACTAGAAAATGAGAAGCAATATGCCCTGTTCATTGATGGGTCCTGTCGTCTTGTGGGGAAGCATCAGAGGTGGAAGGCTGCTGTATGGAGTCCTATACACCAAGTTGCAGAAACCGCTGAACGAGAAGGTGAATCGAGTCAATTTGCAGAGGTAAAAGCCATCCAGCTGGCCTTGGATATTGCTGAATGAGAAAAATGGTCAGTACTTTATCTTTATACTGACTTATGGATGGTGGAAATGCCCTGTGGGGGTGGTTGCAGCAATGGAAGCAGAACAACTGGCATCATAGAGGTAAACCTATCTGGGCTGCCGCATTGTGGCAAGATATTGCTGCCTGGGTAGAGAATTTGGTTGTAAGAGTACGTCAAGTAGATGCTCACGTACTCAAGAGTTGGGCCACTGAAGAACACAAAACAACCAGCAGGTGGATCAGGCTGCTAAGATTGAAGTGGCTCAGGCAGATCTGGACTGGCAACATAAGGGTGAATTATTTATAGCTCAGTGGGCCCATGACACCTCAGGCCATCAAGGAAGAGACGCAACGTATAGATGGGCTCGTGATCGAGGGGTGGACTTGACCATGGACGCTATTGCATAGCAATATTGCATACGTCATGAATGTGAAACATGCGCTGCAATCAAGCAAGCCAAGCGAGTAAAGCCTCTTTGGTATGGAGGACGATGGTTGAAATATAAATATGGGGAGGCCTGGCAGATTGATTACATCACACTCCCACAAACCTGCCAAGGCAAGCGCTATGTGCTTACCATGGTGGAAGCAACCACCGCATGGCCAGAAACATATCCTGTGCCCCATGCCATCACCCGGAACACTATCCTGGGCCTTGAAAAGCAAGTTGTATGGCGACATGACACTCCAGAAAGAATTGAGTCAGACAACAGAACTCATTTCCGAAAAAACCTCACAGACACCTGGGCCAAAGAACATGGCACTGAGTGGGTATATCACATCCCCTATCATGCACCAGCCTCTGGGAAAAATGAACGATACAACAGACTGCTAAAGACAACACTGAGAGCAATGGGTGGTGGGACATTCAAACATTGGGATTCATATTTAGCAAAAGCCACCTGGTTAGTCAAGACCAGGGGCTCTGTTAATCGAGCTGGCCCTGCCCAATCAAAACTCTTACGTACTGTAGAGGGGGATAAAGTCCCTGTCGTGCACCTAAGAAATATGCTGGGGAAGACGGTCTGGGTTACTCCTGCCTCTGGCAAGGGAAAACCCATCCGTGGGATTGCTTTTGCTCGAGGACCTGGGTGCACTTGGTGGGTAATGCGAAAGAATTGGGAAGTCCGATGTGTACCTCAAGGGGATTTAATTTTGGGTGAAAATAGCCAATGAACTGAATTGTATGATGTTAATTGTTATATGATACTGTATATCATTATGTCTATGGTTGCTATCAATGGTATTGCAGTAAGAATCACCCAGATTAATGAAGAAGGAACTCCAATGAAACCGAGCAAAATGCAACGATCATAGAACTGGAGGAGTGCAGCAATAATGGAATCAGAACTGGCTTCAGGATGCAACAGTCCAGCACCACACACCATCTCTCCTGCCCTGAAAGACTGTTATGGCAGATGGAGCCCAAAGTCATGGACTAAATGAACTCAATGGACATTTTAGAGGGATGGCCCACAGACTAAGGGAATGATATCTGTGTGTATATATATATATATATATAAAAAGACAAGAAAGGTGGTAGTGATTAATTGGAAAATTATTAGAAAATGTGAGACCTAGGCATGACATAAATGGATAGAACAAGCAGAGGATACTGTCCTGGTTTTGGCTGGGATAGAGTTAAATTTCTTCCTAGTGCTATGTTTTTGGATTTAGTATGAGAAGAATGTTGATAACACACTGATGTTTTTAGTTGTTGCTAAGTACCCTGCTAGTCAAGGACATTCAGCTTCCCATGCCCTGCCAAGCCTACGAGAGGCTGGGAGGGAGCATAGCCGGGACAGCTGGCCCAGCTGGCCAACCAGGTATTCCATACCATGTGACATCATGAATGGTAGGCATGTTCCAGGAAGTAACGATTGCTACTTGGTTATCGGTCAGCGCGGGTGATGAGCAATTGCATTGTGCATTACTCATTTTATATATTCTATTATTATTATTATTATTATTATTATTATTATTATTATTATTATTTCCCTTCTTTTTCCATTCCATTAAACTGTCTTTATCTCAACCCACAAGTTTTTTCCCACTCTTACCCTTCCGATTCTCTCCCCGTCCCGCTGAGGGAGGGGGAATAGGCGAGCAGCTGTGTGGTGTTTGGCTCCCTGCCGGGTTAAACCACGACACTGCTGCTACTTAATTTCCTCCATCACAAAAACAGCAGGGAGAAGCCAGAAGAAGGCAGAAGTTTCATGTTCCAACAAGCCAGACAGCTAACTGCCACAAAGGGAAGCTGAGGGTGTGTTGTGGTTTAACCTCAGCCGGCAACTAAGCACCACACGGCTGCTCACGCATTCACCCCTGGTGGGATAGGGGAGAGAAGCAGAAGGGTAAAAGTGAGAAAACTCGTAGGTTGAAATAAAGACAGTTTAATAGGTAAAGCAAAAGCCGCGCATGCAAGCGAAGCAAAGCAAGGAATTCGTTCACTACTTCCCATCGGCAGGCAGGTGTTCAGCCATCTCCAGGAAAGCAGGGGTCCATCACACGTAACAGTTACGTGGGAAGACAAACGCCATAACTCCAAACATCCCCGCCTTCCTTTTTCTTCCCCCAGCTTTATGTGCTGAGCATGACGTCATATGGTATGGAATACCCCATTGGTCAGTTGGGTTAGCTGTCCTGACTATGCTCCCTCCCAGCTTCATGTGCACCTGGCAGAGCATGGTAAGCTGAAAAGTCCTTGACTACTGTAAACACTAGTTAGCTACAACTAAAACATCAGTGTGTTATCAACATTATTCTCATACTAAATCCAAAACACAGCACTATACCAACTACTAGGAAGAAAACTAACTCTATCCCAGCCAAAACCAGGACAGCGTGGCACCCTTCAACTCTTCAAAGAATTCAGGACAAGACTGTCAGTAATATATTTCCTTGACCACTATCTTCTCTCCTGCTTTGAGCTTACATGCAGAATGTGCACTTCCACATCCTACTTCTTTCTGGATCATTCATGGATTAGAAGCAAAAGAATATTAAACCAGGGATACTGAGCAACAGAGGACAAATGAAGGACTGAAAGTGTTTTTCCTGGAAATATGAATAAAGCAAAGCAATGAACAGGAATCACAGCTTTTTCCTGATTGCAAAGTTTTGCTGCCTCTGTTTTTTGTTTGGGAACCTGCAGAACTAACTGTGTATTCTGATCTAGGCAGTGGGACAGACATTGAACAATATCTGATACATTGACTGATACCCTTGAATTAATTTGGTCTGAAAAACTTAGTTCATTTCATGTTCAAAGGATCAAAGAGAGAATCAGCAGATGGGTTGTGAAGACTCATGAGTTTCCCAGGTTCAGAGCTGGTGGTAAGTCCAAAAACAAATGCAGAAAACAATTGCAAGGGAAAAAGACAACTATAAAACTTTCAGATTATCATCCATGTCTTGGGTTTTGTCCAAAAGCACATGGTCTGAACTCAGGCTGTTAGTGAATGTTTATGGGCACCAGCTTTTGCCACCAACTTACTAAAAAAGTTGTACTCCTACTCACTTAAAATGGGAATGAAACATGGTTGCAGTTATGTTACACTGTCAGCAAAAGAAGTGGTCCAATGAGACGTCAAGTTAAAAAAGTTCACTTCAATCAGATTCTGCTTTTAAAGGAAACACCAGGATATGGCTTTGTTCTGCATGATAAACAATACATACTTCGAATAGTTGCACACAACGTTCCTGATACCATTTCTGTATTAACATCTCCATTATTTTTCCTCTCATTTGAGATATACATGATTTTTAACAGCTATTTACAATGACTTTGTTAATGTTAATCATAATCAACATTAATCCTCAAAGTGTTCTTGTCCTGTGTATAGCCCTCGCCCAGAACTGGGTTAAAAGACCAGTTAATAAGAAACCAGAATGGTGAAGCTAGTGAGTGGGTGTTTGATTGGAGGAGATCAAGATGTATATGTTTTAATTTAAGAACACTATGGTGATAGATAGTTTAGTTTGTTGTGGATTCTATATTGCTTGCTTCTGTAATTTTAAACAATGAAGATTTGTTGCTTAGAAGTTAGATAACTAACAGGTGTGTGTTTGTAATTGTGTGGAGTAGTAATTAATTATAAACTGTGTGTTTTAGAGGTAGTGATAATTAATTTTAGCTATGGAAACTATAAACAAACATGGTCCAAGCATGGCTCAAGGACAAATTGCGACCCTATAAGGTAAAGAGGAAATAAGTTCATGAAGAGTTCACTACCCTGCCGACCACCAGAGACCACCCGAGACCCCCAAGGAGACTCTAAAGGCTTTAGTGCGCATGTGTTTAAGATGATGTAATATTATAATTAGTTCTCAGAAATGTAATGAATATGTAAAAGAGAAATTTAAAATATGTATGAGAAGCATGGATATAAACAGAAAGGTGACTACACCAGGTGTGCTTGATTTGTGGCAAGTCCACCGAGCACCCAGGCCTGAATAAAACAATATCTCTCCTGAGCGTGTGGAATTGGTTACTTGCACACCGGGCACAAATCCGCTTTTTGGACAACAACTTCATTGCTTCATCCTACTGGGAAATTAATCTTAAGTAAATCCAAATGACATAATACTTTCTCAAGATAGTTTACAAGTTTGCTTGAAATGTTGCAAGTTTATATCTCCTAATGTTCTTTATATCGAAGTGAGAGAGATGGGTCTTGAAATACCTCTTGAATGCGGAGGAATGTAAACCAGTTTCTGAAGCTGTGGACCCATTCTGAAGGACGTATCATGGAGATAAGTATTTTATGAAGAAGACAACTTTTTTTTTTTTTAATTAGTATTCAAAAAGGAAAACATGGAGTTTTCCAAAACATACAGTAGACGATACAAAAAGATTTTCAAGCACATTCAGCATTCTGACCCCATGGTGTTGGATGTCCGCACACAAATCTTGTTTGAGATTGCTAAGGAACACAGCAGGTAGTGCAGCATGGACTGAGAACATCGTCATGCCATATTGTGTCATGGCATATTGTATCACTGCACACAGATCATAGACTGTAAGTTTTGGTCCCACTGAGACCAGTGTCGGCTCCAAAAACGTACTACAAATCTCTTTTCCAATAGCTCAGGTGTGTTAATGATCACTAATCCTAACTTAGATTAAGAGAGGAAGAAAAAACCCACAACCCTGTGTAATGCAAAGCAGCAGGGCATCCATACAAGAATTATCCATTTAATTCTACCTTGCTGAAAAAGATTCTTGCTGTTAAGATTCTTAAATGTTTCTCAACGGAAGATAAAACTTACAGATGGACCCTGAAATATAAGTTCACATTTTTAAATTTATAATTTTGGATCAAATGGTCTGAATGTGAGTTGCATAAGAGCACCAGATTTTTTTCCTGCAATTTGGGAGAAAGACAGTACTCAGAGAAACTGTTTTTCTGTACCATCACCTCAGTCTAGGCCACTGTTCCTCAACCTGTGATCTATATGGCGTCATAGAGTGTTCCTCAGCACCACTGCAGAAAAGCTGATAGCAAGACAGCAAAGCAAAGGCAGAGGAAATTTTAAAAGCTATTCACACATATTTGAAAAGTCTACATACTTCTCATTTGGTTGGAAACAAGAAACACTGTCAAAACACTCCAACATAGTAGAGATGATACACAGAAATAGATAAACAAGACCTATCTGCTGCCCCCCCAAAAGTTTTCTTTTTATCCTAAAAAAAAAGTATAAAACAGTAACTTTCTGCAAAAATATCCATTGGTTTGATTATAGTCTGGTTGAATTGACTGGCATATAAAAGGGTCAACATAATCAGCATTGTCTTTTGCAGAGTCCCTTAACCATTCTTGTTTCGTTATTCAAAACAGGGCTTAGGGCTGGATGGGAACAACTTATGATCACAGAAGGGATCTCCAGAATAAAACAGAAGCCTCCATATGAGCAATTTTTGTCTTTGGAGGTTAATAAATCAAGTGGATTTCCCATATTTGGGTATTTTGAAATAGCACACAACCCTATCTCCACTCCTTCCATAGGCTTCTTCAAAACATTTAAGTTAATCTAAATCTTGGGGGGAAAAAGTAAGTCTTAGAGTATTGGTTCCTGATGTGATTTGTGTCAGGGAAAAAATAAAGGGAGAATAAGGGGAACAAGGATATGGGAGGAAAAACAATAATTGCACAAACACTCAAAAAATGAAAGCTTTTCTTCATTTCTAGTTCTATTCTGCTTTACATACCACAATGTGCAAGTACAGAAGAAGCTTTATTTATACCTAAACACCAAGAAGCGATAGTAGAGCTTAGAAGTCTTTCAAGGCAATTATTCTTTTTAGTATCTTACATAGGCCAGAAAGCAGCAAAAGCACATTTATTGCAAATCCAGCACAAGAGATTTTAGGTTTTAACACCTACTAAAATTTTGTCAGGAGAAAAAAAAACAGGCTAAAACCATCAGATCATCTCTGACCCAGGTCAATTACAAATTACATTAGATGTCATAACAACTTCTGCATAATCATACATTTTGAAAGCCTACTAAATGCATTCCTCATGAGAAAGGGATGATTTCAGAAATTAACAATATGCCAACCGTGAAGGTACACATATTTAGAAACAAATCAAGTTACAGAGAATATATTGTCTATTATACATTAAGGACTCTGAAAATGCAGGACACTTTAGATTATAACTCTATGACACTTTAGACAAACTGTTCAGACTGGAAATGACAAATTCTCCAGCTCAGACTTCCAGATATTTCACAGAAGAGTAAGCCTGGTCTGGCAGTGCAATGATCTGGTAAGTTTTATAAGTCCTGTTTTAAAGACAGGAAACTGGACCGCAGGGAGCAGAGTGATCCAGGGTTGAGTCCCACAGAACCTAAATATGTTTTACAGCACAGTGAATACACCAGAATCTATTTCCATATTCAGCATTTCTGGTGTAAAATATAAAGGGCTGGACAGTGTTACTCATATGGAACCACAGAGCATGAAGAGTATCTGTTCAGGGAGCAATCATCTCCTAAGCAGTTGCTAAGCTTCAGGCTCTCTCTTCCTTGCAGAAAAGAGGAGTGAAGAATGATCCTGAGAGTGGTGCCTGCCTCACACAGAGCAGACAGGAAAAGAATAGAGTCCAGCTTTAGCCCCTTTTCCCCACCAGCTCATTCATCTGGAAATGGGAGGAAGAAAAGAGAGACAGACGTGGGGCTCCAAATTCTTTTGGCACATTGTTCTTATTTTCACTGGCACACATGCCAAAGAATTCCAGACACAATTCTACTGATACAAGATTACGCCAGCCTCATATTGCAGTAGAAAACCTTATAGAAGTATACCAAGTGCTAGTCAGGCAAACTCTTGCTAGTGCTGCTACATAGACTTAGCTTTTCTCAAAGCAGAGTGCTTCAGGTACTTCAGACCCTTTGGAATCATCTCATCAGCTGCATCTTAGAGCCTGCATTTATCTCAGAATTAATTGTGATGCTATAGATTTGCTAGCAACAAAGTTATTCTAGAACCTTAAAACCAGGCTTGATCTTGAAATATTTTCCAAAGGAAAGGTCCCTTGAGGCAAAAGAAATAGTTTGATCTGTTTTCTAGAGTTAAATCTTATCTCTTCTTTTACAGCTATTTCAGCACACACTCTGAACTCTGAAAATGCACAGTATAGAAATAGTATAGAAATAATATTTTAGAGAGAAAACTAGATTTTGATTGCCTGACTTGTTCTGATCCACCTAGTCTCACTACTACAGGGATGTCTAGTTGCTTCTACCTGCTAGTGCAAAAGAAGCAGAAAAAACTCTCTATCAAACATACTACATAATTTAAAGATTCACTCACTGCCCCAGGAAGGCTGTAGGTGACAAAGTAGTAGGAAGTAAGCTTGGTTTACTTTTACAAGGTAAACCTGCTGATTAAAGCTCAAAGACAAATAAGGTGGTAATTTCAGTTTTCATACCCAGACACTGTTGAACTCAAAAAAAGATCAAAATGTTCCAATTGTCTCATGAACTATCTACTGAACATTAACTTGTCCCCCATGCTGAACTGATTTTAAACACAGAGCTCACAGAGTATAACCACTGAACTGTGAATTGCTATAAGTAGAATGTTTCTCAACAGGCATGACAAACAAACATGTTAAACTTACTAAATGTTATCTTCCTCATTGTGTACCAGTCTAAGGTCAAAGCTGCTGAGCTTCCCTGTGACCTCACAGGAGAACACTACAGATATTCTCTCAATTTTTAATTAATGGAGATTTGCTTATGTATAAAAAAGAGCTTGAATTCTCTTCATGCCATGTATTGTATAGCAAAAACATACACTGAACCAGGCTTGAATCCACCATTTATCTGACAGCAAGTTATAAGCATTGGAGATTTATTATAATGTTTTGTGAATTATGGGGATATAGCAATAGAGTTGCACTACAAGGCAACTCAAACCACCTGACAGATCAATGGATTTGTCCATTCTTTAAAACTTCCTCTTTAATAGCAATGTTTTTGGATACTAAAAGCACTTTCTTTTCCTTTCAAGTATTTTTCTGGCATTATTTTGCTTGCACAATTAATCTATAAAATTTAGGGGAAACAAATCACATGCTTTTCTCCAACCAACAACTGTAAATGTATCTGTTCTTTTAATCCATAAAATAGTGTTTATTAGCAATCTTTATCTACCAAAATATCACCCAATTGAAGCCTTTCTCAAAAACTTACATGCAACTAACACTGTCGTGTTGTCCTGCTTCATTAAGTCATACCTGTTTGTTAAGTCAAATTAGAAGTTCTCTAAATTATAAAATCAATGGCTATAATTGAAGAGTGCTAAACCCTATTTTTTTTCAACAGTGAGAAGCAGCCTGTTGAATGTACTCAGTTCTAAAGCTGAGGAACAAAGGCAGAAGGAAGGATGGTGTGTTGCCCTTTTCCTCATAACTTAGACACAGGGACCAAGTTACTCTTGAAAAATGTGAAGGTTTACCCATATTTATTTTATTTATTTTGTTTGTCTCTCATGAGAGAAAAAAAAACTAGATGTAGACCCCAGAATTTACCAAGTGCTACCTGAGCATCTTGATTACTTAGAATAATCATAAAATCATTACCAACATCCATAAACACACTTTTTGTTTTCTGAAGTTCTTTTTTAAGGCCACACACATCTACTATCACTTCCCTGACTGCATTTGCATTCAACGTACCTTTATGCTTAGACAACTGTCATCACTTGTCTTTGGAGCTTGGGCTCGGTTATTCATGTTGAGACTTCCTCTGTTCCGATTTCAATGCAAAAAAAGATTGCGTAAATTGCACTTCGTCAAGGCAATGCTTGACATCCATGACACTCACTGACATCCATGACACTCTAATAATTTCACTTGACCAAATACTGCAAACTGCTCTTCTACTGCTTCATTATGCATGATGGTGTAACTTTCTGGGGAGGCGGGGAGAGGGGAGAGGAGAAGAGAGTGGGAGAGAAAGAGACAGAACAATACAATAGCTGTTCCACTGCCTGGCCAGGAGCTGAAAGATCACCATCCATCAGGGGAAGGCATGGGGAAGACTAAAGGCAAAGGGATAGGGGAAAGGAAAAGGGAAAGAGCAGGGAAAAGGGAAGGGGGATGAGAAGGGTAAAGGAATCAGTTTGGACTTGAAATGCAAATGTTTTCTCACATGAAGAAACAGCTTCTTCAACATTCATCCCAGGACAACAGTGAACTTGTGAAAAAGCACTCAGCCACTAATTCATAAAGTAATAATCTACTCATACACTCAAAAATAAGATAGTCAGTAAATCTAAAATAGCTTGAGAGCTTGCTAGCAGCGTTAGAGGACTCAGGCAGTTGATACACTGACTAACATTTGGTCTCCATGGCAGCTCTTACTGCTGTTGAGAAACCTTTTTTTGTAAGCCTGCTAAATCATGCTCTGTTACCGAAGGTTTTTACTGGTTTTTACTGGTTAATATAATATGCATTAAGAGTGAAGTATAATGCTTCAAAATCCTATTCTGATGTTGGAAGAAATATCTATGTTAAGATAGTGACCAAATATTCTGGACTGTTCTTTTCATTATAACTAATTACAAGAAACTGTTTCCACAGATAACTAGTATGTAAATCATCTTCCACTGCCATTATAAGAAGCCACTCAATAATTTCTACCACATCAGAAATAATCGGCTTTCATTTAAAACAGAACTCTCAAGTTATTTAGCATTTACAAAGCTCACTGAAAATCACCAGTTAATGACTGCATGTCAAAAAAACCCCCCAACTACCTAATCCAACATAGAAGATAGTCTTAGCTCTGTGAGGGCTGGAGAAGTGGGGATCATAAGCACTTGCTGTCTTCATACTCCCAGACATCCACTTATTGCTACTGTTTTTGTTGGGTTTGCTTCTTTTTTTAATCCCAGGAAAAGCATGCATACACACACTCCCTCGACTACCACAAATTATGCAGATTTCTGTATTCAATCTGGCTGAAGTGATCAGCATACCTGGGGTATAAGGGATGAGTCCCTGTCGTGGTTTAACCCCAGCCAGCAACTAAACCCCCCCCCCGCAGCTGCTTGCTCACCCCCCGCCTCCGGTAGGATGGGAGAGAGAATCGGGAGGGCACAAGTAGAAAAACTCATGGGTTGAGATAAAAACAGTTTAATAATTGAAGTAAAATGAAGTAGAATAATAACAACAATGATAACAACAACAATAGCAGAATATACAAAGCAGGCAATGCACAATGCAACTGCTCACCGACCGCTGACTGCATGTCACGAACTGGGGGGGCAAGCGCCCCCCTCCCCCCGGTTTTTATACTGAGCATGACGTCCCATGGTATAGAATACCCCATTGGCCAGCTGGGTCAACCGCCCGGGCTATGCTCCCCCCACCACAGCTTCCCCTGCACTTGGCAGTGCATGGGAGGCCGGAAAAAAAAAGTTCCCAGTGCAAGCACCCCCCAGCAACAACCAAAGCATCAATGGGCCATCAACGCTCCTCTGATACCAAACCCAAAACACAGCACGTGCTCCAATCTATGGGGAATAAAATTAACTCTGTCCGAGCCAGAACCAGGACAGTCCCATACTGGGAAAACCATCTTCCTTTTAAACTCAAATACATTTTTCCAAGGCAATATACTTAAAGTCTGCCTACATATCATACTGCACTCAAATAATCAAATCATTGAAAGACTGAACTTGTGAAACCCTTACCTGATGAGATTACAACTAGTTAAAAATATCTTCTATCTTTTTCACTTAAAATCTTAATGTTAAAAGCAACTGCCACTCAGCTGTATCTTTGCTTCTAATGCTGGAAGAAACTGGGACTGTAAACCCCTACATGGGGTTGTAGTTTGCGGGCACTGTGCTCAAAGTTAGTATCAAGCAATCCTAAGCAACTATTCCCTCAGTCAAATCATTGCAGCATTTATTTTCAGTAAAACTCTTAGACTACACATTCCTCCATGGTGGGGCCTGGCTATTGCTTATGCACCAGCACAGCATGCATCACAATAGAATTGCCATTTCAATAATATACTTTCTCATCATTATCATCATAATTCATGATTCATTTCAGATAGGTTCATGTACTATTAAAGTGATTGTTTCACCATTTTCATTTCCATATCTAGTTACTTTTGAGTAATTTTTTGTTGCAGCTATGAGCAAACACTGGTTTACACTAAAACCTATTTTTTGTGGAGTATCATCTGGGAATTCACAAATTTTTTTCTTCAGGTCCCCCCAACTGAGGGGGGGAATACCTGGCTTTTTGACTTTTTGTCTCAGATATGCAAGAGATCAGATATGTCAGAGATTACACAAAACCACTACAAGGCATTCACTCCCCAAAGATGGAATGTTTCCTCACACTCCCATGCTTTATCAAAGTGAAAAAAAAAACCCCTCCTAGCTCAGGTCTCATATTTTAATACTCCTGAATGAGTCATGAATTGCAGCTCTTTGACTGCCTGTAGCTACCTTTTAGAGCATATCATCTCCATTACTTGTACAAGTAAATCTTACCTGCAAAATGTTATTTTCAAAATGTAGTTGACAGAACACCATCAAAAAACTGAGAACCTGAAATCATCCTGCTCCATCTTAATATTCTTTTAAAAGGCAGTTAAGTTATACGTTTGTTATAAGAAAGAAAATATTCACTGGAGGAACTTTTTCTGTGGGACCATATTTAACCAAAATCAGTTGGAAATACTCGAAAATTGGGTGTTCCTGCTGTTGTCCGAAAAGTCGATTTGTGCCCGGTGTGCAAGTAACCAATTCCACACGCTCAGGAGAGATATTGTTTTATTCAGGCCTGGGTGCTCGGTGGACTTGCCACAAATCAAGCACACCTGGTCTAATCACCTTTCTGTTTATTTCCATGCTTCTCATACATATTTTAAGATTATCTTTTACATATTCATTAAATTTCCAAGAACTAATTATAATATTACATCATCCTAGACGCATGCACACTAAAGTGTTTAGGGTCTTCTTGAGGGTTTCAAGTGGTCTCTGGTGGTCGGCAGGGTAGTGAACTCTTCATGAACCTAGAATCATAGAATCATAGAATCATAGAATCATTAAGGTTGGAAAAGACCTCTAAGATCATCGTGTCCAACCATCAACCCAACACCACCATGCCCACTACACCATGTCCCTAAGAGCCTCATCTACACGTCTTTTAAATACCTCCAGGGATGGTGACTCCACCACTTCCCTGGGCAGCCTGTTCCAAGGCCTGACCACTCTTTCAGTAAAGAAATTTCTCCTAATGTTCAATCTAAACCTCCCTTGGTGCAACTTGAGGCCATTTCCTCTTGTCCTGTCGCTAGGTACTTGGCAGAAGAGACCAACACCCACCTCGCTACAACCTCCTTTCAGGTAGTTGTAGAGCGCGATGAGGTCTCCCCTCAGCCTCCTCTTCTCCAGGCTAAACAACCCCAGTTCCCTCAGCCACTCCTCATAAGGCTTGTGCTCCAGGCCCTTCACCAGCTTCGTTGCCCTTCTCTGGACACGCTCCAGCACCTCCATGTCCTTCTTCTAGTGAGGGGCCCAAAACTGAACACAGTATTCGAGGTGCGGCCTCACCAGTGCCGAGTACAGGGGCACGATCACCTCCCTACTCCTGCTGGCCACACTATTTCTGATACAGGCCAGGATGCCGTTGGCCTTCTTGGCCACCTGGGCACACTGCTGGCTCGTGTTCAGCCGGCTGTCAATCAGCACTCCCAGGTCCTTTTCCTCTGGGCAGCTTTCCAGCCACTCTTCCCCAAGCCTGTAGCGTTGCCTGGGGTTGTTGTGGCCGAAGTGCAGGACCCGGCACTTGGCCTTGTTGAACCTCATACAGTTGGCCTCGGCCCATCGATCCAGCCTGTCCAGGTCCCTCTGCAGAGCCTTCCTACCCTCGAGCAGATCAACACTCCCGCCCAACTTGGTGTCGTCTGCAAACTTGCTGAGGGAGCACTCGATCCCCTCGTCCAGATCGTTGATAAATAAAGATATTGAACAAGACCGGCCCCAGCACTGAGCCCTGGGGAACACCGCTCGTGACCGGCCGCAACTGTTCCTTTCTTTCCTTATAAGGTCGAGGTTTGTCTCTGAGGCATGTCTGGACCACGTTCATTTATGGTTCTTAATTTCAAGGTTAATCATTACTAGGGTCTAACAATACTACACACCTGCAAACACAATACCTGCAACTTAGGTAACTCCTAAGCAACAAGTCTTCGTTGTTTAGAATTAAAGAAGCGAGCAGCATGGAATAATAGGTACTGTAACAGACTGTATCTACTGCATCACTGCCACACTATAAAATAACCAGAAAAGAGGAGGAACAATAGTGGTCCCAAATAAAATTACTGTTATCATTAGCAAGAGAAACTAAATTTATTTTAACTGCTTTAAGGAAACCTGGTTTGCAAAAGAATTTATAAATTAAGCTTTCAAGCAAAGTCCTTAGTTTGGAAAGTTCCTCGTTTCTGTTTTCAAGAAATTCTATCTTCAGCCTACAAATCCTATTTTGAACATGCTGTTACACATCTGCACAAAGCATAATGTATAGGAATTCGCTATTGAGACCTTTGACATCCATTTGCATTAAACATGCCCTTACTTTAGGATCACACAAAAATCTTTACATGATCTAAGAGCAATATACCAAACAGAAAATGGGAGACTAACACCGTCTTTCACCATCACTAGGCCTGTGATTTTGTCCTCTTTACAAGGATGACTATTACAAGGCATCATGGGGCTTTGGACTCAACCACCAAGTGTTTCAAAGAGCTGAAAGATCTATTTTCTTAAGAAAATAGCTAAACTGAGAAAATTATTAAGAAAATAACTGAGAAAATATTTTAACTGAGGAACATATTTTGCTCTTTATGACACTTTACTGTATTATATTCTAAATTTAATTCAGCTTTGACATAATGTTCTTTTAAATTGTACACCAAATGACTGTCCACACTGAGTAGAGACAAATAATGGAGGAAATCTTGGTTAACATAGAGAACAGTTGGCATAGAAAAGATCTGAGTGCAAAAGAAAATCTGTCTTTTCATCAAAATTGCACAGAGCAACTCTGTTCACAGCAATAAAAGTTAGGGAGTAGAAAAAAAGATGTAAGAAAACTGTTCCAGTTCAAGAACTGAACAATGCTAAATAAAGGCAAGGAGAAGACGCACCTCTGCAGACACCATGGAAAGTTTGAAAGGATTACCGGAAGTCAGACAACAAAACAGAGCAGGCGTAATAGTTCAAAGTTATCTTCTTTGTTTGTTCTTGTTTTGTTTGTTCAAGAACTCTTTACACAAACCTATCATATAAATGAGTAAAAGTTGCAAGGCAGTCTTCTACATTCTTAGGTAAATTCTGAATGAGATCAATGGGGACAACTGTTCTGTATTGTTTCTTTTTAGGCTGAATAATTTGCATTCTCCAAGTGCTACTACCTAAGTTCCCTAGTCAATTACCTATAAAAAAGCCACATTAATTCCTTCAGGCACACATACTTTTTTCTCCATAAAACAAATTACCTTTTGACACCATGGGGTTCAAAACCCATCATAGACATGTTTCCAGAAAATTATTCACCGACACTGATAGAACAATCTGCAGTGTGGCCAACAGGTCAGACCACAATGCTTTTCAGCAGATACATCATAATTTTGCTTGTAAAAAACAATTGTAGTTCAAAGATGCTGAGTGGAATCCAACATGCTTTTTTTAATTCCAGAGTATATCGTTATCTTTCAGGATCACCTTTTCTGCTCCACTCCCACACCACAACTTGATTTATATATAGTAAGTGTTTAAGACCTACATATTAACATAGCCCCTACTAAATTAAAGGATCCAATCCTGCAACTGCTTGTTATTGTTATTCTAGCAAGTTATTCTATCCCAAGTAGTCAAAAACTGGCAGCAACTGTTTTCAGGAGCAGAATTGTATTTTACAAGAATAGGCTTGGATTAAACACTGACAACTAGTGATGATTCTTCTTCAGCCTAATGTTTACAAATTCACCTTGTTACCAATAAGTAGGCAAAATAAGAACTCTCTAAGACTCATTTTGGAGTTTTAGAAAGCAGGCATTCTTTAATGTGGCGCCAGGCACACAGGGAATCACTCCACCTAGTGTGCGCACCAAATTACTCAACCATATTAGTTATATACAATTAGATTATATATATTCATTACATTTCCGAGAAATAATCTAAATATTCATGTTATTTCCCGGAATTCATTAACATATGCAAAAGTCTTTGACGCATGCGCCCTTCTGTTCATTGCTAGTCTTTCAGGGTCTTCTGGTGGTCTTTCAGGGTCCTCCAGTGGTCGTCGATAGTCTTCCTCACAGTGTCCTGTAGTTGAACTCAGTCTTTACACATGCTCAGTTTTAACCCTTGGCTTAATTAGCACAATTCTCATTAGTATGAACTAGTTTAGGCTGGCACAACCCCCTTGTCTATTCTACTCAAGATACAAGGTTAGCTTCCTCATCTATTTTATGCAGAATACAAAGTTTCAAGACCTTTTTATCTACTGAATGTCCGGCCTATCTATTCATAAAGCATTCCTAACTCATCTACATCATTTCAACCAAAGAATCATATGTCTCTTCACTGTTCCTTTGTAATTGGTATCAACATCCCCACAAAATGTTAGCTGCAATCACTGTCTTTTTAACACATAAAAAAATGAAGAACATAGTTCGTCATATAAAGAACTTAATGCAATGTGGAAACGTCAGCGAAATTGGGAATAAACCTCTTAACCCCACCGCAGCATTAAGAAGCTGGCATTCTCTTTATTACGGCGCTGGATGCACGGGGGATCGTTCCTCCTAACCTGCATGCCGCGTGTTGCATCAGTTACAGCTTATATCGTCCTACATCATACATATACATTGGATCTCCCAGAAGAATTATACATATTCATTCTATTCTTCTTTTCCATATATGGTCTTGTCTTTGCTTATCTCTCTGTTTGTAAAGTTCTCAAGTTGCTTATCTTGGTTTCAATTGGTGTCTGCTGGTTTATCTACACTCCACCAGGATGGACCATTCACAGTTGCAAATTATGTCGTTGGGTGCATTCTTGTTTGAGGCCCCTTATAACAGAAATGCAGCATAGCCAGTAAGTCATGACCTAGAGGCCGATATAAGTCCTGTTTTTTACAATGCCTAGACACATGTTTCCAGGAAACAAGACCATGCAGATCTTCTGGCAATGGTGTTATTAATCCATGCTGGGAAATATATATTGTTTTCCTCAGTTATTTCTCTACTGACTGTACTGAATACTGACTATTGCCGCGTGCAGAAAGAATTAATGAGTAATACTAGCCTATTTAAAACACAACACCCTTTGAATTGAAGAGATACTTAACCAAAAGTGTTAGTTGCATTAGATTTACTCTGAAGTAACTGATTTTTTGAATTTATAAAATATTTTCTAAATTGTTTTTCAGGACCAGCAGTTTAAATGGTCAGAGTTTTGAAGAACTCTGTCAAAAGACCGATGTCCCAGTAATCTCTCTAAAAGTTTTTGTTCTGAATGTGTCTCCTCTGGTATTAATGGTTTGAAGCAGAACTAACCTTCAGCTCACAGGACACTTGACATGTGTTTTAGAACTTGGTCTAAGTGCTTTTTCTTTTCACAAAGAAAGAAATGAAAGGAAAATTATTATTTTTTTTCCCCCCACATTTTCCAGTATTGAAAATGTACTTGTAACTATTCTGACAACTCAAAAACTGTTGTCAAAAACACGAAATACATCTATTTCTAGTAGAAAGAGACTTAAAAACCAGGATATGGATAATGGTAATGATTTATAACAGACTTTGGGAAAAGCTTAGTTTTACACTTTCTTTTAAAAAATATGTAATATTTAAAACCTGCAGGGCTTTAACTACCGTAGAGATATTTGAAGGATGCAGAGGGTACTTCATTAGCAAAAAACTTACCCAAAAGTTTTGTTTATGTGAAGACAATGTACCAGCACCAAAGATTTATCATCCTGAAAACACAACAAAAATAGCTAACTGGCATTAGAGCTGCTCCACTATTCACTGTCTGAATTTCCATACAAGATTAACATAAAGGTAAGAAAAATGCCACTGTCCACACTACCTAACAGCATTTGCCATCCAGTGCTAAAGATTCAATATCATGTAAACTGCCAGAGTATTTTAATTCGTTTCAGCAAAGAACAAAAGGGAGATTGACGTGAATCTTAGTGAGTTAACAATGAAACTTTTACAAGTAAACACTAATCTATTTTGCATTCCCCCCTCCCCCAAGGCTGTACTGTACTAAAATCAGAGTTGTACTGTACTAAAAACAGAGTTCTTATGTTATATCGCTATTGACATAGCAATTTAGAATCATAGAATAGTTTGAATTGGAAGGGATCTTTAAAGGTCATCTAGTCCACCCCCCCACACACAATGAGGGGGAACATCTTCAACTAGATCAGGTTGCTCAGAGCCCCGTCCAACCTGACCTTGAATGTTTCCAGGGATGGGGCATCTACCACCTCCCTGGGCAACCTGTTCCAGTGTTTCACCACCCTCATTGTAAAAAATTTGCTCCTTGTATGTAGTCTGAATCTACCCTCTTTTAGTTTAAAACCATTACCCCTTGTCCGATAGCAACAGGCCCTGCTAAAAAGTTTGTCCCCATCTTTCTTATAAGCCCCCTTTAAGTACTGAAAGGCTGCAATAAGGTCTCCCAGAAGCCTTCTCTTCGCCACGCTGAACAACCCCAACTCATCTTCATAGGAGAGGTGTTCCATCTTCCTGATCATTTTTGTGGCCCTCCTCTGGACCCGCTCCAACAGGTCCATGTCTTTCTTATGCTGAGGGTTCCAGAGCTGGATGCAGTACTCCAGGTGAGGTCTCACCACAGTGGAGTAGAGGGGCAGAATCACCTCCCTTGACCTGCCGGCCACACTTCTTTTGATGCAGCCCAGGATACAGTTGGCTTTCTGGGCTGTGAGCGCACATTGTCAGCTCATGGCCAGCTTTTCATCCACCAGTACCTCCAAGTCCTTCTTGGCAGGGCTGCTCTCAATCCCTTCCTCCCCTAGCCTGTATTGATACCGGGATTGCCCCTAGCCAGGTGCAGGGGCTTTGCACTTAGCCTTGTTGAACCTCATGAGGTTCACATGGGCCGACTTCTCGAGCTTGTCCAAGTCCCTCTGGATGGCATCCCACCCCTCAGGCGCATCGACCGCACCACTCAGCTTAATGTCATCTGCAAACTTGCTGAGCGTGTGCACTCAATCTCACTGTCTATGTCATTGATGAAGATATGTACAGTACCCGGTCCCAATACAGACCCCTGAGGGACACGACTCATCACTGACCTCCATCTGGACATTGAGCCATTGACCATTTAGGTATTCAATAAACCACATGCTTATTATGCCCCAACTGCAGACTCAGCAAAATCACTTTGAACACATATGGTTTTGAGGTCTATATTAGAATGAATTTACTTTGATTTATGATAGGAATAATAAACATACCCTACTGACTTGGCATCACTTTCAATAACTAAAGCATTCAGACAGAATACAGTCAATAAAACAAACTCATAAAGCTACTCAAAGATATTAATGCTAAGTATCAGCTTGCATCAGATAGCTACGCTTGAAATTCTATCAAGAACAGAAATAGATGATTGAGTGTGGAAGACACCAGGCTTTGAATAGCTTCTTATTAAGAAGTGTTGTTTCCATTTAGTGACCCATCCATCAATCCCGCTAAATTACACTTCTTCATCAGAAGGATTGAAATCTTTTCAAGCATTTATGAGTGATACCAAGTGTGTTTCTCTGGCAGACTACAGAGCACCAAGAGGTGCTCTGCAATAAGCACTAGGTGCTTGTTTCAGTCAAAACCTGGTAATAAAGCAGAGATCCACACTGCACCACAATCAGTAGCCATGTAAACAGTCATTTCAATGCCTTCCCTGTGATACTAATGAAGGTCTGCACTTCTGAAAGACTACACTATTAATTGCAGATGGACAATCTGCAATGGTGGAGGGAAGACAGAGGTTACACGCCCATTCCAACATCCAGTTTTTTTCAGAATTTGACAACAGCCCTGACCTGCATAGTTCATAAATGCTCATTCTCACTAAGGCTGTAGAATCAGAATTAGTAACTGCAGAGTTCAATGCTGCAGTTCATGCTTAAAGCTTCTGTTCTTTCTCAGCACAAGATGTAGGCACAACGTGCTAGACTTTATGACGTCAAATATGTAGGCACATCTCTAGTGTCATTCCCTGAAGTCAGATCCTACAGAGAAGAGGAAAACATAGTTCTGTGTTTTCTCCTGTTGCCTTTGTCTCCTTTTCATCTGTCTATGAAACTGACACACATTCCTTTAGCTCTTTTACCAACTTCCCACTTGAGAGAAGGCTTACCAAGCCAAACAGCCTCTTGCCTACCTGCAGCCATGATTTATTTTCTCCCTAAAATTAACAAATAATAGTCACAGTGGTGACCTCTTTTACTTCAGAAATGGATGACAGCCATGACAATGCCACCACTTGGTCAACAGCCTGGCAGCAGAAAAGTGGCTGTTAGAGTCAATAGACTTCTTCCTTGGTAAACATTTGTCATTCTCAGAAAAAACATCTGACAATCATCAGCAATTGTGACTCCATTCTCTGAGATGGTAGTGAGCACAGCACAAACCACTGCTGCTAATGCAGCTTCACTCCCACTCTGGGATGATCTAGTAATGTGATGATTCAGTTCCTCAACACTCAGCAACTCAAAGAAAAAGTCTGAGTCTCCCTGAAAACTGTTAGATCAAAAAATGACTCAAACTGTATTCTTTGTTTTCTCATTCTATTATGATCTTTTGCTGAAAAATACAAGCTGAACAGATATAAAACAAACAAAAAAAAATCTTCTTTTCCCTCCTCATCCTCCTGTCCCTAGGAAGCGTAACTGCCTGGTGTGATTCTTGCTGTGTCATACAGCAAATAATGTTGCTCTTTTACAGTACAGCTATACATGCCTGCAGGCTCTCTTGTTTAATTGGTGATCAGTAGCCTGAGGGGCAGCTAAAACCTTAAGCAGCATCAGTTTTCATTTCTCTATAGCTTAGTAGCTTCTGTATAAAAAATCCAGACGATTTTTACACAGTGTTTTAGTACAAGTGCCCACTGAGGAAGGCCTCTGACAAAAACATGAGGACAGGTACAACAAGATGCAGCTTATGAACAGTCTAGTTGAGCCATAGGAATTTTAAGATCAAACAGAAACATTCTGCTTCGATGACTCTGATGTTGCATATGACTGTATCAATTCTTCTGGGTTGCTGAAATAACCTTTCTGAAAGAGATAGTGAGTTTCTCTGCCATTGTAAGAAGTTCTCCTATCTATGAGAACAGGCACAGTTTCACCTCGTAACACACAGGATATGGAACCTGCCTAGGTCTTTCTGGGATTTCAGGGTTGCTGGCTTTGTTTTGGGTTTTTTTTCCCCTTCTGATATATGGATAAATGCACTGAACTCCAAAATGTAAGAAGTCTTTCTTGTACTAAGGAGCACAGAATTGTACACTGTACTCCAGTGCCACACAAGTCTCACAAGTGCCAAACAGAAGGGAAGAACCACTTCCCCCAAGCTGCTGGGTGTTGGCCTTCTCTGCTGCGCAGGCACACTGCTGACTCACAGTCAACCTTGGGTTCATCAGAATCCCTCAGACCTTTCTTCAAAACTTCCTTCTACCCAGTCAGTGCCCAGTCTGTACAGTTGCATGGGGTTATTCCATTCCAGATGCAGGACTCTGTAACATGCCTATATAGAATTTCATGAGGTCTCTTCCTGCCAGCCTGCTTCCCAGTCTGTCCAGGGCCCTCTGAATAGTGGCTGCCTTCCTGTGTATCAACCACACCTTGCCAATTTGCTATCATCTGTGCACTTGCTGAAGGTACTATCGGTCTCAGTGTCCAGGTTGTTAATAAAGATGTTAAACAGTACTCGCCCCAGTATCAACTCTTGAGGGACACCAACTACTAACTGCTAGCAAGTTGGACTTTGTACTATTAATACATCACAAACTTTCAGCTGAGAAGTTCGTCCAGCCTTATAATCCAGTTTTCCAGTCTACAATCTGACCAGTTTGGCTATATGTTAGTTAATTTTTTTTCCTTTCTCTTATGTGAAGGCACCAAAGCTGATCAGATTTATTTTACATCTTTCAGCTAGAAGCTTGATGTTAGAACACAGAAAGAAAATAACTCCATATCACATCTGGAATCCACCACTGAAAATTTAGTTATTCTAAAATTGATCTGTCAGTCCTCCTCTGCAGTCTCAACAAACACTATTTGCACATGACTGATTTCCTCTGCTTGCATACCTAAGTGACAAAGGTAACAGTACTTTCAAACTGTTTAAAGTATGTAATGTTATTTTTACATGTATCACATTTCCATCTGGTCAGGGACAGCTAAATTTCACCCTTCATTAAAGTTTTTACAATTTTATGACATAAAAGACATGTACCAAACACATAACAGCCTCTTTAACTGCCAACTACATGGAGCAGAAACAGATTTGCATCATAATATAGCCTCATTCCAAAAAAATACATCAAATTAGTCTATGAAGTTCTACTTTTTAGAGAAGGAAAATAAAATGTGTTCTTTTAGACTATTCATCCTTTTTATAATTTTTTTTTAAGAATTCAGCAACAAAGTTAAATCTGTTGTGAAAAACAGGATTCAATGTTACTGTTCAGGAACCAAAGCCACATTATCATGTAAGAAGTAACTTTCGTTGTAAGTTTTAAAAAAGCTGATTGCAAACCAGCACACGGAAGATACCTTTTACACTAAAATTAAGATCCTCCCTCTCTACCAAGGAAGAGAATGAGTAATATATAATTACCTCTTACAGTTCCTAGCCTGGTGTCTCATTCCATTAACCTGACTTTTCACAGTATGGATACCTCTGTTCTGTCTTTCACACTTTTGCCACTACTTACCACTTGTGATTACTTCAAAGCATGAAAGATAGTGTTTCACGTTATTCAGATCATATCCATTTGTCTCTCAGCCACTGAACGTTACAGGCACACCAAGCAGCACACTCAGACCACGAAGAAGGGCCTTTCATTTTACAAATGTAACATTTCTTTAGTAATAGAAGAAACGTGGCTAAAGAATTCAAGGAATAACTCCATCACAAAAGTGGTGTTGTTGTTGTCTTAAGTTTTTTATAACAGGCTGGCAAGATTGGTTTAAGCTAAAACTACTAGATTTACTGTGAAAGCAAAACAATAAAACTGACAATTGTGCATGATTCTGTTTTCCTGTGCTGATTTGAAGAAGGAAATCATTAAAGAACAGTCAGTGATTACTAGTATCTAAAATCTTCTAACCTTCCAAATTTCATAGAATTAACCTCCTTGAAATGGAATGGGTAGACTGTACACAAAGTGAAATTAATAATTTCCCTTTAATTTTTACTTTCCTCGAATTGTAACTGTTAGAGATACTCCACAAATAAGAAATGTGGTCTGTGATAGCAGTAGAGAGAATAAGGGTTTGTTTGTCTCTTCCCTTCTTTCCTTTTATGTTCGTTAGATCTGTGTTTTAGAAACTGAGGGAGGAGAGATTCTGCCCATAATTAATCAGTTTTCCAATTTCTCTAAAAATTCTCTTGGCTTTTTAGCAGTGGATTTGTTACAGAATTGTACAATAAACTGTGCAGAAAGTAGTACTAACTAGTTTTGCAATACAAAGTCCATAAATTCTGGCAGGTTTTGTTTAGTCCTTTGAATTAACCTGTATATACTAAATCTTTAAGTTCAGCTGTAATTTAACAGTTTAAACTTAAGATTGTTTTTAAAAGTGTATTCTGTAGGCACCTTCCAAGTAATTAGAAGTCACTAAAAATAAAAGGTGTTTAAAACATAGATAATTTGAATGAAGGCAATCACATATATGGGATCCCTTATTTCTTGGTACCTGGAAAGAGGCTTTAAAAAGAAAAACCGAAAAATCCGAATGAGAAAGGGTGTAAAAGAGGGGGAAAAAGTTACTATCTTATGATTGCATCACTTCAGAATACAGAATGAAGTGCCGTGACCAATAAAGCTTCATTGCTACCAAGTCTCAGCAATACAAGGAGAGTCTAGAATGAACTGTGGAATGCAAAAGCTTCAGGGAGAAGGAATTCTTGCAGAGCACAAAAGTCTTGTGTGTCAGAAGGAGTTGTGATGTTTTAATGAGAGCTGAGTAAATTATTAAATCCTGGTCTGCTGCTTAAAAATATATTATCTCTTTATACTGGTTGAAGGTGTGTGGTCTGCAGCTTCAAAAGAGGTAGCTCTGATCAACTCAAAACTATGGGCATGAGATGGAAAGACCGGGTCATCTGCCAAGGTGGAAAAGAGATTAAAAGGAAAATAGCTAGATTATAGAATATAGAAAAACCAAGATGTGGCATGCTCTGATTTCTTGATTTTCATAGGTTAAACATGAGAACTAATAAGCCTTGTATCTGTATGTGAAACATGAGGAAGGGTGTCCAACAAAGAGCAACAAAGCCGGTGAAGGGCCTAGAGCACAAGTCTTATGAGGAGCGGCTGAGGGAACTGGGGTTGTGTAGTCTGGAGAAAAGGAGGCTCAGGGGAGACCTTCTTGCTCCCTTAACTACCTGAAAGGAAGTTGTAGTGAGGTGGGTGTTGGCCTCTTTTCCCAAGTAACAAGTGATGGGATGAGAGGAAACGGCCTCAAAGTTGTGCCAGGGAACATTTACATTGGATATTAAGAAGTATTTCTTCACCAAAAGGGTTGTCAGGCACTGGAACAGGCTGCCCAGGGAAGTGGTTGAGTCACCATCCCTGGAGATATTTAAAAGATGTGTAGATGTGGCACTTAGGGACACGGTTTAGTGGTGGACTTGGCAGTGTTAGGTTACCGGTTGGACTCGATGATCTTAAGGGTCTTTTGCAACCTAAATGATTCTACGGTTCTAAGTGGAAAAGAATTTAATGGTATTAACTAACAGTTGATGAGTAAGGTTTTTGTTAGAACACAGGATGTTAATTCCCCAAAGCATACAGTTCAGTGGCTTGTGGTACAAAGAGAACTTTGTTTTCTAAAATGATGGCAGAATAAAGATTGGAGGTCACATTGTTTGTGTGTGTGTGGTATCATAATCATAGTATATGGCTATATTTGAACATTATCGTTGCAGTCTACTTCTGCACGAAGTACTTGGAGCATGGGGGGAAAAAAGTGCGCTGGTATATCCTGAAATAACTAAGGGGCGGAGGGCGGACACAAAAAAAAGTAGCAGCAATGTGTTTTCCTGTTCACTAGTAAAATACTTGTAGAAAAATAGTAATTAGAGCTTTTTTCCAAGATATTTCCCATACAAAAGGCCTTGCTACTGTAATGCAATTAACAGCTTCCTAAATATTTCACGCGAAACCCTAGCTATTAGTGATGCTATGTTCATGCCAGTGAAAGGAGAATTGGAGACAGGTTAACAATTCGGTGTGAACACAACTGTTTTAACTAGCACGATTACAAGAAGCCCGGCTTAAACAAGTCGCTGATCTTTGAAAAGCCCCTGGAGATCACTGTCTTGGGAAACAGCTAAAACTACTTCATCAACAAAAGGGCGGTTTGAGCCCTGCCATCCCTTTTTGCAACAGAGGTTTACAGGTCTGAAACCCGGCCAGCCGGAACAACGCTTTTTTCTAAAACTTGTTGATCTCAACCCTTTCTGCCCCTTTCTCGCAGAAACCGGAGAGACTTAGCCGGGCGGGAAGGAGGAGGCCGAGCGGGGCTCTGGGTAAGAAACCCCCCCAGCACTGAGCGGGGACTTACCAAGGTGGCCAGGCGGTGCGAGGTCGGAGACCAGCGGTTCCCACAGCAGGTGGATGTGCTGGGTGACCAGAGGCTGGATGCGGACAATTCCGCGCATCCCTCGGCGGCACAGACAAAGCCGCAGGCTCCGCTACCATCCCGCCACACGGCAGCGGGGCGGTCCCGCCCCGATCGGCGAGAGGAGGAGACCGGAGAGAACTGCCCCTGAGCGAGGCGTGCCGGGGACGCCGCGGGGGCGAGGCACAGGACCGCCCTGGCCGGGCTCTTGCTCCGGAGCAGCGCTTTTTTGCCCCTGCTCTTGCCGCCGCTTCCGGAGCCAAGCCGAACCTCTCCCGCATGCCCCCGTCCGGGAGGAAATCCTGCCTCTCTGGTCCAAGCTGCCGAGCACTGGCGGTTCAGCCAGTCCCGGGCCGAACAGGTCCCGAGCAAAAGAGAGCGAAAAACGAGCAGCAGGCGCTTCCCAAACGTTCGCGTCCGTCCCCGCCCCAGGCGCCACAGCCCGTCAGTAAGGGGCATGGGCCCTGCACAAGTTGTTTTATTACTTGGGAGACCCCGTTGGGAAGCGGATCTTCTTCGCATTGTCGCCTTCCAGAAGCCGAAGGCAAAGGAAACCTGCCGCTGCACAGACTCCTCTTTTCACCCGTGCCAAACATCTAGCAGCAGACTATCTGGCAGCCAAGTGTTCTGTAAAACTTCCTGATCTACTTTCTGATGGTTTGCTCTGTGCTTAAAAGCAATGAATCTGAAGCTGAGTGTACTTTTCAACGTATCATCTGCAAAAAACCTGTTGTATGAGACCTGAAAGGTGATGACTTGCGGAAACCGGACTCCACAATCTATGAGATTGTAAAGTAGGTATGTTTATTCAGCGCTGGGCAGCACGGGGGGTAGTCCCACCCAAGTCGTGCGCGCCTCAACGCGGCACTTACCATAAATATATACAGTAAAAATTACATATTCATAGTTTCGTAATACGCCTATACATATGCATGACCTGTCCCCGCTTTGTATTAAAATGAGTTCCAAGAAGTCATTTCCATAGACCCCTCCCATCTGCGCTTGCGCATTGCCTCCTAGTGGTGGTTATCGGGGGTCGTGGGGATGAAGGCTGATAGTTCCTCTTCGTCACCGCTAGTAACCTTTTGTTCTTGCGCAGGCTCCGTTGTCCTCTTACTTTTGTCCGAACCGCAGGGTCAGTTTTAGCTGGTTTCTTAAGGCAAGTTCTTAGTTCTTATCAGGAACTGTCCTTGTGAGGCGCCTCAGTTAATTTACACAACAAAGTATCAGACTAATCCTTTAACTACTATCAATCACTCTACTACCTTAACCCCTTCTCTCAGTGAAGTAGTCAACACTTTAAGTTGATATGTTATCAAGTCTTGACTTAGGTCGTGAACAACTGCTGGTGTAACACATGTGTACTTCTTTTACTTGACCCAAAGGAGAAAGTGCTCCCGCTTGGGGATTGTCTAGTTAATTCTGATACAAGAATAGGATAGAATGGAATGGAATGGAATGGAATGGAATGGAATGGAAATGGAATAGTTCCGTGATAGGCATGGGGCAACCTCTCTAGGAAGCCTGTTCTAGTGTTTTGACCACCCTCTCTGTAAAGAAATGCTTCCTCATGTCAAGTCTGAACCTCCTCTGATGCAGCTTTGAACCATTCCCATGCGTCCTATCGCCAGATACCAGGGAGAAGAGATCAGCACCTCCCTCTCCACTTCCCCTCCTCAGGAAGCTGTAGAGAGCAGTGAGGTCACCCCTCAGCCTCCTTTTCTCCAAAGTCCTTAGCCGCTCTTCATAGGACATTCCTTCCAGCCCTTTCACCAGCTTTGTTGCCCTCCTCTGAATGCATTCAAGTACTTTAACATCCTTTTTAAATTGTGGGGCCCAGAACTGCACACAATACTCAAGGTGAGGCTGCACCAATGTTAAATACAGCAGGATAATCACCTCTTTTAACTGGCTGGTTATACTGTGTTTAATGCACCCCAGGATGCGGTTTGCTTCCTTGGCTGTCAGGGCACACTGCTAACTGATATTGAGCCTACCGTCAAGCAGCACCCCGAGATCCTCTTCTGCAGGACTGCTTTCCGGCCATTCCTCTCCCAATTTGGACTTGTGTCCAGTGTTACTCTGTCCCAGGTGCAGAATCTGTCATTTGTTCTTGTTAAATTTCATGCCATCCATGATTGCCCAGTGCTCCAGTCTATCTACATCCCTCTGCAAGGCCTCTTGTCCCTCAAGAGAGTCAATAGCACCTCCTAGTTTAGTATCATCAGCAAACTTGCTAGTGGTGTGTTCAACCCCTGCATCCATATTGTTAAAAATATTGAACAGAACTGGCCCTAGGTTTGAGCCCTGAGAAACACCTCTGGTGATTGGTCACCAGTCAGATTCACTAGCTGTAGGTGAATGTAGCCCCATTCACTACAACCTTTCAGCCAGTTCTTCACCCAGTGCACCGTAAGATCCTAGTCCTGTGCAAGAGAAACCATAGCTGATACCTCCTTTTTAAGTCTAGTAGTTATTCCACATGACAACAATGCCAGGGTTCTGTAAATCCTACTGACATTTTAGTTGAAAATACTGAGTTTACCCAAGCTAATTTAAGGAATTGATACTGTGGACCTTCTGCTCAGTAAGGTTTTCATAACGATGATAAAAGCTGATGTTGTTTTGACATTCAAAGAAGAGTTCTTTGGACACAAATTGTACAGCAGTGTTTTACAGCAGTTACAAACTCATGGGGTCTTTATAGAGGTGTTGATGTAGTGGCTTTGTAGTTGATTTACATGTTCCAAATGCAAAAGATGGTGAGTGTGAGAGGAGCAGGTGAGAGACAGAATTTTGCTGGAGTTACATGTGCTGTTCCAGTTTGAACAATGCTTTACCTTGTAAATCACTTTCCATCTGGTTTTTAAGTAGAAACAGGGGCTTCAGGTGGTTAGAATCAAGGTGTGGAAGAAGAAAAACAAGTAAGCTCCAGTTCTGTTTTCCACATTCAAAGACATACAGTTGAATGCTGTCACCAAAATAGTCAGGGGAGAAGTTCTTAAACACCAAAAGTTCACAGTTCTTGCCAAATAAAATGGTTAGTGTGTATGTTTAGTGAGCACTGCATAGCTGCTACTTGTATCATATGACTATATGTTCAGGGCCTAGCACTTGTTCCAGCAACCACCCAAAGTTAAAGTATTCGAACTACATGAAAACAAATGTAATTTTGAAATCTTTATACACTTTGTCACTGTGCATCCAAGACATAAATTATAAACTCTAATACTTGAAGTATGCTAGTAAAGGGAAAGCACCATTCCTAGCCTCTTCTAACCTAGTCTCTTCATCATTAGAGAAGTTCTGTATGTACATGGTGTTCTGAGAACATTCACATAAGGAAAACATATTATGAAAATACAGTAAGTTATGTTGTTATTTAAGCTGTCCTCTGCCTATATCAAAACATTTTAAGGTATGTTGTGCATTCTTTGCTGATGAGGGGGAAAAACACGGCAAATGATCAGTTTTAACTACTGAACGTGTTTTTAATACTTGGAGCAAACAGAACATTTCTGAAATAGAGAAGGTTTCAAAAATTAGTAAAGGTATTTTCTTCAAACCTTTTTCAAAGCTTTTTCTCAGTCTACTGAACTGCATAAGACATTGCATAAGACATTTTCAGCCCAAATGTTAGGAACTTGGGTATGTTATAAACTTTATTGGAAATAGGAGCCAGATGTTTTCTCAGCCACTAATACAGCATCATTTGGGCAATATTATATTCCAAATAACAATTTATCATTACTTTTCAAAAATAGCAAAGCACTTGTTGGCAACTTGAGTTCCTTTTAATCTTTTAAGTCCTCATGTACATACTTTCATATCAAACATTGCAATTGAGTTCTTTGTGCTTTGTGTTCTACCATCAAAGTTTGTGGAGAGTTGAGTAAGTCTATCCTTGAGTAAATAAGCCCTCTCCATTTGAAGTGATTTGTCACAAAGGGAGGACTCAGACTGGTTATATTCAGCAAAATGGAGTGAAGTGAGAGTCAAAAGAATGACCAGAAGTATTGAGATCGAGCCTTGAATGTTCACAAGTACAGGCATACTCTTAAATCTAAAACTTGTGCCATCTCACCCAAGGTTTTGTTCTCCATACAGTCTTCTGTAGTAAAATTGTAAGTGTTCATAACTGAAACACACACCCATAAAGATGATACCCAAAAAGTGCTTATTCCAAATTATGCCGCCCATGGATTGCTAACACCTCAGAACTGTCATATGCTATACTCCGTGCTTGTGCAATGTTCCTGTTTTGAGAGATCTGGCTACATAGCCCTCCCAGTTGCTCTATGCATATTTATCATCACAAAAAGCGGGCCTCATTTTATAGATCATTGTGAAGTAAAAGGTTCTTTAAAGTGAAAGGAAATACTAACACTGAGAATGTGGAACTAGATTTAGTATTTGCAAAAAAACTTAAGTACTCATTTCTTCACATTATCTAAATGTATGTAGTTTCTTAATGCATAACTGCTACTTATTTACTTGTTCAAGGACGTTTGAACATGAATGTAAGATGAAGTGGAATCAAAGCTTAGGTGGGTCAATGAATACTTGAATTCTGCCACTATTTCCTCATCAGGTATGACAAAAATATAGGTGAGAGTCTGTTTTCTCTCATGACAAGAATTTAAGTTGATATTTGTGCACAAAGTTATTCTGGGTGTCCAGTCCCAGTCTTTATTTTTTCTCCTTTTCTGGCCCTGTGGTACAAAGGTTACTACAAGCTGTCACAACATCTGATCTGTGGATCATTGGCTATTTAAACTCAATATTCCATTCCTGCAAACTGGTATTATTGCTAACAGCTATAGGTATTAGGAATCCTAGTAAAAACCAGTAAAAAGGGTCTATTGGTCAGCACTCTTAAAAATAAGTCCCTCCTAAAGATGTAGGCACATTCATTTGCTTGCCTCCTCACACATCCACCTAATATATACCAAAAAGCCCAGTACATTCCTCCATTATAGATTTTTTTTTATTCTAGGCCTATCCACAGTGTATCCAGACCCTACACAGCAGAACAAATTCATTCAGATTCCTTTTCATGTGAGAACCACCATATGATTTGGAAAGTCTTGAAAATATTAGCTACATGTTTCAAGATTAGGGAGAGGATAAAAGAGCGGAAGACAGCCAGCTCTTCCTCTCCCACCTTATGAAATTAGTTGTCTAGAATGGTGGTGTTTGCATGGGAAGATATACCACATAGGTTAAACTATTTCTGTACTGCTGTCCATTTTATGTTAGAATTAAGCACAATTCTAACATTAAGTAAAATCATGAGCTTACGAGTTTCAGGTAATTTCAAAATTGCTATTTTAAAAAATGTTTACATTTTTTATAATGCAAACCTGGGAAAAAAAATGAAACATTCACAACACAAGGTTGTCCACTAAAGATTTGTATAAGAATTAGAGTTTCTTACAAAGGTATATTTGTTCCAAAACAAGAAGGAATTATGCAATGTAAAAGTTGGATTAAGTACAGTAAAAGGTCTTGCAGAAGGCGGATTCGCTTCCCTCCAAATTCGGTCAGTTTTTATATCTGGTCTCTTTTTACTGCTTGGAAGTCATTGTGGTAAAATATTAGTTTTAAAAGTGAGGAAGCCTTTCTGAAGTAAAGGAACTACTGAATTTTTTGTTTTTAATATAATTTTTATTAGTTACAAGCTGAAGGCTGTATTGTAAATAAACTTCTTTGTACCAGTGTATTTAATTCATGTAATTAGCTGTGGAACTGCTTGATTGAAGTTTTCTGTGAATCTATAATTTAATAACGAAATACTACCTTATCAATAGAACAGAGACCTTAATCTAAGGCCTCAGGAGAAACATTTCTGTATCTTGCAGGATACCATTGAAAAGAAGTTTATTACAGAGCTGCTGTTGAAATCACACCAGCAACTGAGTATGGGATGAAATTTAGACAGACCTCTACTATATGGTCTAATTCTTTGTAAAAGTAGAGTGCAACAGTAAACAAATAGTTTGGTGTTTGAGGGAAGCTACAGATTCCATCAAATCTTATTTCAGCATCAACAGGGGTAGGATAGGATAAGATAGGATAGAATAGAATAGAATAGAATAGTTCAGTTGGAAGGGATCTACAACAATCATCTAGTCCAACTGTCTGACCACTTAAGGGCTGACCAAAAGTTAAAGCATGTTATTAAGGGCAGTGTCCAAATGCCTCTTAAATACTGACAGGAAGACTACAGATGCAGAAGTAGTAATTTTGGGATTATGAAACAAAAGAATCTTGTTCAAAGGAATTTCTTCCAGAAATATATTTTAAAACAATTTATGAAGAGTAAGTCATAATCCAAGAATCATTATAAAAAGCTTATGTTCTTGCAAGAGTATCTCAAAACAGCAGGAAGCAAAAGCTAACAACATTAATATAAAACTGAGTTCTAAGATAATCCCTCTTTTGGTGTACAGAATTCTTGATTATTAAGTGGCAATGTAAGCAGTGTTGCCCATAAACTGGGGCATTGGGGACTGGCGCATATCTGGGGATCGACAGGCCTAGGCATCTGTTGTCATATGCAATGTATTTATAATGCACTTTAATTTCAATTCAGATTACTTTAGAGATATAGAAAAGTTTGGTACATTCAACCCACAGGTTTATCCCTTGTAATAATATCCCTTGATATTTTTATCGCTTTCCTCAAGTCATGATTTAACAAGATTTAAACACCCTTTCCCTAAATCTTTCTTCATGCCCCTGTTTGTCAAGTCAAAGGTGTGCTTATGTTTTCAAGAGAGGACTTCTTCGATCCTGTTAATTCATGCCTTCCCAAAGAACAGAAATGAACTATGTGCCAAGAAGCCAACATAATTTTAATTTTTGATTTAGACACTTGAATGGAAGATACCTTAAATTTACAGACACTTTATTAATGTGTGAGAAGACACATGTTCCTGTGTGGGTCAAGCAGCTAATATAGCTTCTCTTCAGTCCATGTCTTTGTCATTTGTCTCATCTGTGAGCGCTGGATGAACAGTCATCTGAATTCTAGTCTAGTTCAGCATCTTTATGATGATGATGATAATGATGATGATGATTATTAAACAGTTATGAATTATTTTAGTGTAAGTCTGTACTGTTAAACAGAATTAACTAAGTGTGATCTGAATTCAGAATGCCGGGGGGGGGGGGGGGGGGCGGGAAATTGTCAACTAAATAACTTCATACTGGCTTACAATTTCATTCTAGTGCAACTTAGGTAAAACTGTAAAATTAAAATGTTATTCCCAGGGATACAACACATTTGTAATGCTTCTGAAGTGAAAACAGAAAAGGTTTTACTTAGCAAGCATGCTATCAACAGAAACTAACAAACAGCAGTTTAAACTCCATTCACACTAAAGCATTCAATAGATGTCAAAAGAAAAAAGAAGCAAAGAAATGAGACTTGATTGTGGTTTACAACAAATCAAGACCAGAACAATAGAAGTAGCTTTGGAAATTATTGGAACTGCTGATTCTGTTTATTTCATATTTAAAGGCTGTAATTTTCTGGCGTTCTCTATCATGACCATGATTTCTTGTCATTACTTGGGCTAACTTGCCTTCTCTGGCAGTACATTTCCATATACTGTAGAAAAGAAGCATAAGCAGACATCCCTCCCCAAATGTCATAGACCTTAGTGCCTTTGTATATGAATTGTGACTTTTTTCTTTGAAATCTAGATAACTGAGTTTCTGGGTACTCTTACTTCTTGCATGAAAAGAATGTAGCTGAAGAGTTTCCTGCACCTGGAGGGCATGGACACGAACAGACTAATATGTAGGACTGGGAAGAGAACATCTTAGGCAGAAGTGTAGAAGACGAGAGTTAAGGGAATTACTTAACCTCTCCCATTCTGAGGGCTATCAGACCAGCGGTAGGATGATTATGCAGCTCAGTTGTTTACTGCCTTGCCTTGTCATCTAGTGACATGTTCAAGGGAAGCTGAGCAAGCTAGCAGAACTTTGTGAAAGTTGCAGCAGCTAAACAAAAGGAATTTTTGATTGTTTCTTTTAAGAAGGAGAAGCCTTATAAACCAAAAAATTATGTTCTGCAAGACTATGAAAGATCAGCCCAAAAGTTTAGGATCCAGTCTCAATCAGTTAAGATATGGGTATTGTGGACGATTACTCCAGAATAAAATAGAGTGAGAAACTGCTAACTGTCAGATACTGGTATAAAAACTCTGACCAGAATACAGTATCCTCCATCAAGATCAGTTACACTAGGTTGTTTAGAGGTTCCTTGGCTTTTGATGAATGTTTGGGCAACAAAAAGAAGGTTAGGTCAGCTTTACTTTGAATAGTTGGTGGATGTCAGTGAAGCATGCTTTGGAAATCTTCTTTCCCCATATACCTAATATAGTAAGTTGCATGGTCAAGCAAACATATCTGTGAGACCAAGGGTCAAAGCCTGGAGGGCAGATAGGAACAATGAGAGAAACTAAGAGCAGGCAAGAAGTTTGTTCTGCTAACGGGCTCCTATGGTCAACATAGACAGAGAATGGATACGTTCTTTCCCTATTTTGAGAGAAAGAAATACCATTCTTTTAAGGTATCTAATGTGGTAATCATTGTGTATATTTGTGGCAGCATACAAGCACAGCCTTTATCATAACAGGGCAGCCCTACCATCTCTCTCTCTCTCTCTCTCTCTCTCTCTCTCTCTCTCTCTCTCTCTCTCTCTCTCTCTCTCTCTCTCTCTCTCTCTCTCTCTCTCTCTCTCTCTCTCTCTCTCTCTCTCTCTCTCTCTCTCCTCTCTCCCCTGTTTCTCTCCATTGCCTCTCTGATATCTTCCTTCCGGCAATGATCACATGTCTGCTCACAATTCCCTTCACCTGTTTCTGTTCTTGAATCAGCTGGTACTCATTAGGCCACCTCTTAATTCTTCTCCACATTTCCCCCTTTTTTGTTTATGGTTTTATAGCATTGCCAAAGTCCTATCCGAAACTCCCGATTCCAGAATTCTTCTCCACATATATTCTTAATATTTTGCTTACTCTTGTATAATAAAAGCTGTTTTATTTCAGCTGTTTCTTCAGCATATCACATCTCTTATTAGACCATTCACTTGCTAATGCAGCCAAAAAAAATCCATTTTACAATGCTCCAGAAAATCTACTTTATTTAGGTCTTTGTTACAATTATAAGATTTTGTCTGTGGTCAGTAACACTTCATCCCTTGACTACAGATGGCAAGGGCAATAGAATCAGAGAAGAGATATACTTGTCCAGTCCTTAGAATCTTTGGCCGACAAGTATTCAAAATGCTGTCTGTCCTGCAAGCATTTCTTCCCATACTGTGGTTTCCTTGGTATGGTTTCTCTTAAGTCATTCAAGGGAGGCATGCTTGTGCTATGGATAATTTTTCAGGCTGGGTCTGTTGCATTTGGAGGCATTTTATAAAGTAGGGGGAAGAGAAAGTTGGTGCACTTCATTAAGTGCACACTCCTTTACATTCCCGAGGAGTTTGGGAATTTGAGCATTATGGACAAATAAAGAGCTTGTACACACCTTAACAAAAAGTGGAGCTGTGTATTTTTACTGTCGTTAAATGAGTAGAGTGACATTTGCTAGCTGAGTTGCTTTGCAGTCTAACATTCAAGCCAGAATGGAGTACTATCTATCTCAGCTCTGTCTTGGTTAGATCCTTTCACAGATCAGCAAAATGGATGCTGGAACACTACTAGCACTCAGCATTTCAGTGTATAGATCTGGTATTTTATGATATGTAAAGTACATAGCTATTATACAAAGTTTTTGTAGTCTCCACTAGTTCATCAGCTCCTAAATTCACAAGTGCTTGATTCACTACAGAAAAACTTAACCACTTTATATATGACTTTTTAAAGAGGTGTTTCTTGCTCTAGAAGGAACCTTTATTTATGGTAATTAATTTTTAAAGTTTCATTTTGCAGGCTTTGGAAAGATATCTGAAGCATAGGAAGGCAAGCAAAGTAGTTAGAGAAAAATGTGATTAATTTTCACGGATTTCACCGCAGAAAGGGAAAGAAAGCATAATTACCTACCCGATATATTTCAGGAATCACTCCAATGATGAATCTAACACAGATCTTCTTCCATTGATACTTTTTGGCATTCTATTTGTCCTATGAAATGTGTTTTTACAGCAAACCTAGCTGTGTTATGGCATGAGACTTTACGATCATCCCACACTTAATGCTCCCTAACACATCTGTGTCTCATACATTTTGTAGCTCAGCATAGTGGCCTCATTCCTCAGTGACAGGACAAGAGGAAATGGCCTCAAGTTGTGCCAGGGGAGGTTTACATTGGATATTAGGAAGTATTTCTTCACCAAAAGGGTTGTCAGGCACTGGAACAGGCTGCCCAGGGAAGTGGTTGAGTCATCATCCCTGGAGGTATTTAAAAGACTTGTAGATGTGGCGGTTAGGGACATGGTTTAGTGGTGGACTTGGCAGTGTTAGGTTAACAGTTGGACTTGATGATCTTAAAGGTCTTTTCCAACCTAAATGATTCTATGATTCTAATATTCTATGATTTATTCCAGGCTCACATGTAAATACAGTGGTTTTTCTTGTTGTTAGTCACTGACAATGTATATATGACAGGATTAGAGTAAGAAGGGCCACAAAGCTTCACCTCTGCTGAAATGTGTGCTACTTACGCTATGGTCTTGTAAACAGCACCTGCTGCTTCATCTGGCAGACAGTTCTCACCTGGCACAGTGTGGCAAAACAGCCTGGTCACATGGCCCAGATGCGTGCTTTTCCAAATCATATGACATAACGGTATCACATTGGAAAGAGGCCTGAAAGAAGCTCCATTGTAACCATACTGGGTCATCTTAAATGTCATTCATTCTGGTATCTCATCAAAAAAAAGAAGTCTTTGAAGAGCACAAGGCTAAATATATAGTGATGCTTCTCTAGAATAGTTCCTAGTAATGTTCACTAGGGCAGTCTCTGAAATGGACATGGTATTTTTGTGGTTTAAATATCCCTGCCTTCCATGAACTTTTCCACTTACCCCTGAATTTATTCTGATAGTGAGCATTCAGCACATCCTGGGACAAAGTGGTTAACAGCTCCATTTCACACTGTATGGAAAACATTTTTCTTTGATCAAGTCTGCCACCTGCCAACTTTATTTGACACTTCTAAGAATTTGTGCTACAAGAAACAATGAATATTTTACCTATACATCCATACCATTGCACTCATAATTGTATACAGCTCTGTCATTATCCCCTGGAAGCCACCCTGTTTCTATTCAGAGAAGTCTTACATTGCTTCTGCACATTTCTTCAGACTTTTCCCAGTTCTTCTGCATTCTTTGATGGTGTATTTACCCTACTGTTCTTTAGCACCTTAGAGCTCGCTATCGTGGTGTCTGTAAAGAAAGCTTGTCCAGTACTGAAATGCCAAGCAGAGTAACCTGTACACATCTACAGACCACTCTTGCACCAGTGGGTTTTTAGGGATTTCCTAGACTTTAGCATGGTATCTTCTAACCCTATCTGAAAGACTCAAAATGACCTTTGAGTCACGTCTAGTTTTTCCAAGCATGACACAGCCCCGAGAGGGGTAAAGTAGTTGTAGTATTGCCAGCGGCACAGTATTTGCTAATTCATTTGTCTGTACCTTAGAACGAAAGAATTCACTGGGAAGTAGGACATATACTCAAGTGAAACACACTGTGGTCCCATTTCTTTCCTCATGTTTTCATTCATCCACATCTTTCCTATATGAGGTCCCACTAAGTAACAGAACTTAAGCTGTCAACCGCCTCCTGGCCAGCCACCAGGAGGAAGATCAACAAAAGGAATCCCTATTACTGTGGGATCCTGTGCCCACTCCCTCCATTTTTAATTATACTTTAATTGATAATTTTTATTTCATTGGTTACAACCTTCTAGGATCAAATTGATGCTGAGAGTAAGTTGCATCAATAAAATAACACTAGATTATACTGTCATTACTTACTGTAATTACCAGATTATACTGTTATTACTGTATCTGTTATTATTCCATGAGGAACACCACATATGAAATCAGAATGAATCATTTTGAAGATCAGCATCTCAGAATTGTAGAGCTTGTATTCTGCTTTTTTGGGCCTAAAGACCAATGGAGTTACTACTAGGTTAGCTCCAAAACTGACTTGTGCTGCTGGCCAGTGCAAGTGTCATTATGTTGCTCTGGACCTTATCAGCAGCAGAAAGGAACAAAAATGGGGGCCTGTTCAGGAAAAAATTTTTACCTTTTATCCTCAGTTAGCTTCTCACAGATCGGTCATCATTGCGTTTCATGATAGTGCATTCTTAGGGGCCTATACCAGCCCTGTGGAGAAATGTGAAGAGCAGGGCTGAAACCTCGCATGTTCTGAACAGCTTGAGCTACGATGGACCTTGTGAAGTGATACAATGGCATAATGACAGATGACCTTCAAGCTGGTCATTCTCCTATTAATGGGATCCAGCTCAGCAAAGATATCTTTGCTGACCAGAGAGAGAAATAGTATCTTAGGATATTTCTACATTGTTAAATGAAACAGCATCAGAGAGAGATTCCTGGACTAGAGGCAGAATAGCACACGGTGGCTTGGATCCAGATAGCTGAAATCTTCCTCTTCTTCCTTCACCTTACAAAACAGAGTTGACACCAAGTATTGTTTAGAGAGATCTCCAACTTGGTGACTATACCACACACCTTTGCTCATCCTCACATCTCCTTAGCACATGGTACACACCACTCTCCCTTCAGAGGGTGTTCTGTGCATAGTATGTAGACTTGCAGGCAGGCTCTGTGGAAGGGTTGCTGAATCTGTGACTGCAGGAGGACTTTGGTTAGCACTCACTTCCACAACATGGAAGTGCCCACCTGGTTAGTGCTACATCTTAAGTTACTAATGATCTTGCTGTGCTCTGTTTGCTGCTCATGCTTATGCCAGGCAGACTATGAGTTTTCCTCTGACCAGCCTGTCTCTTCCTTTGGGAGCAGGAGTTCTGCCAGTCTGCATCATAACAGGTAAGTGGAACTCCTGCAGAACACTAAGTCATGCAAGAGACAGATGCCAGAGAAGTAAATGTTTAACAGTGGCCCGAGAGGCTGTTTTGACTACCACCTTTGCCAGTCTCTTGACAGTAGGAAAGAGATTTGAGCTTTTAGAGCTCCATCTAGGCACTCACACTGATTAATTTACTCCTGAGTGATTAAAAGTCTACTTCATAGGCCTTTGGAAATCAGGTTTGTATGGCAAACACTGTTTGTGTGGTACGTAAGGACATATGAAGGCACAAGGTCTTCTGGAATACTGTTGAGAACTGTGCAAAGAAACAGTCCAGCAACACTGTCATCCACGTTGCCTATGGCAGTGATCTCTGATGCAAAAAACTGAACTCAGCTGTTGTCTCAGATGAAGCTAACTGGATTTCTCTTAACAGAATCTAATAACAAAATAAGAATTATGCAGTGGTAATGATCAGGCATTCAGTGCTCTGGTTTATTCCCTAGCATGGCTTTATGCAGCAGAAAGACATACTTTCAGTTATACATAACTAAAAATGAAATTTCTGGGTCATTTTCTCCAATGATCCAACACAGTTTACCTTTAGCTCCCCAGAGCCTAGTATGAAATCCTCTACAGTCAGTCATTCTTTTATGATAATGGTTAAGATAGCCTGGGAAGGCTCCTGAGAGTAAATGTTCACATTTTCTTAAGTAGGTTGTTTAATTCTATGTCTGCATTTGTCTTGTACTTAGATGCCGTCATTTCAGGTGCACTACATTTTACTGCATGACAGGATTTTTTCATTCATTCAATCTATTTAACAGACTAAATAAATATTTTAGAAATTCTCCCTCAGTTTGAGGGTCAAGTGATTCAGTGATTAAATTAATTTTAACAATGAGTCTTAAGACTTACTTCTCACTCCCAATTTCATTTAAAATAAAGTCAGTTCCTTGCCCTTTTGAAACAGGGAAATGGGAAATACATAATCTGCCAGTATTAAGGGATTATGCTTTTTTCCCCCAGTACCAGTGCACAACTTAAGTGTTGTTTGAGTTTTGTTTAGATCTCATTTGTTTCACAAGGATTGGATGTTCAGCGGGCATATAAATATACCACCTGAGAATCATATCTAGTTCTGTTCCCTCGGATTTCTGATGTTTCAGCCAATCAGTAGTTCTGGGAAGAGAATGTAATAACATCGTCTTAAACTCCCTCTGAGTTTAATTCTTCATTGTTAAGTGGGCAGTATCAGATTGGACCACAGCACAAGTATTCCTTTTATAATCGCCAGGGCCTATATTAATCTCAGCTAATTGCATATCATTTTCTCACAGTTTTACTGTGTCTGTTGAGCTATACTTTTGGGAGGTCTCATACAGAAACATTGAGCATGTAGAGATGGGTTTAGGATAGTCAAAGCCCACCTGGAATTCAACTGGTGAGGGATGTCAAAGGCAACAGGAAGAGCCTCTATAAGTTTATAGGTGACAAAAGGAAGACTAGGGAACATGTGGGTCCGTTGGTGAATGAGGCAGGGGATGTGGTTACACAGGACGTGGAAAAGGCTGAGGTACTGAATGCCGCCTTTGCTTCTCAATAATTTTTGATCATGGGGACTGGGAGAAGTGCCTGAAGACTGCAGGAAAGCAAATGTCACTCCTATCTTCAAAAAGGGCAAGAAGGAGGACTCAGGGAACTACAGGCTGGTCAGCTTCACCTCGATTTGTGGGAAGGTGATGGAGGTGATCAGGTGACTGATCTTGAAAACCACTTCAGGCACATGAATAACAAGAAAGTCATCAAGAGTAGTCTGCATGCATTCACCAAAGGGAAGTCATGCTTGACCCACCTTATATGATTAAATGACAGACCTGGTAGATGAGGGGAGAGCAGTGGTTAGTGTCTACTGGGCCTTCAGTAAGGCCTTTGACACTATCTCCCATAAGAGCCTCATGGCCCCTCAAGCTGTTGCTGTAGGGGCTGGATGAGCAGACAGTGAGGTGGATTGAAAACTGGCTGAATGGCTGGGCCCTGAGGGTGGTGATCAGTGGTGCAAAGTCTAATTGAAGGCTGGTAACTAGTGGTGTACCCCAGAGGTCAGTACGGGGTCCAGTCCTGTTCAACATCTTCATTAATGATCTGGATAATGGGGCAGAGCGTACCCTCAGCAAGTTTGCTGATGACACAAAGTTGGGAGGAGTGGCTGATAAGCCAGAGGGACATGCTGCCATCCAGAGGAACCTCAACAGGCTGAAGAAATGGGCTGACAAGAACCTCAGGAAGTTCGGCAAGGAGAAGTGTAAAGTCCAACACCTGGTGAGGAACAACCCCATGCACCAGTATATGCTGGGGGCCACCCAGCTGGAAAGCAGCTTGGCAGAAAAGGACCTGGGGGTCCTGGTGGACAGCAAGTTGAACATGATCCAATGATGTGCCCTTGCAGCAAAGGCGGCTACTGGTGTACTGGGCTGCGTTAGGCAAAATATTGCCAAGTGGGCCAAGGGAGGTGCTCCTTCCCCTCTACTCAGCACTGGTGAGGCCACCCCTGGAGTACTGTGTCCAGTTCTGGGCTCCTCTGTACCAGAGAGACATGGACATACTGGACAGAGTCCAGCAAAGGGCCAGGAAGATGATTAAGGAACTGGAGCATCTCACATATGAGGAAAGGCTGAGAGAGCTGGGACTGTTTAGCCTGGAGAAGAGAAGGCTCTGGGGGGATCTCATCAGCGTGTATAAATATCTGATGGGAGGGTGCAAAGAGGACAAGAGCCAGGCTCTTTTCAGTGGTGCCCCGTGATAGGACCAGTGGCAATGGTCACAAACTGAAACACGGGAGGTTTCCTCTGAATATCAGGAAACACTTTTTCACTGTGAGGGTGGCCGAGCACTGTCACAGGTTGCCCAGAGTGGTTGTGGAGTCTCCATCCTTGGAGATATTCAAAAACCACGGGGCAACTGGCTCTAGGTTGCTCTGCTTGACCAGATGACCTCCAGAGGTCCCTTCCAACCTCAACCATTCTGTGATTCTTTGATTGTGTGATTCTGTGATCAATGGAGATCATACCAAATATGAAGTCCTATTTCTGGGTATATTTAATACAAGAGCTCAAAGAGGAGGGAACTGCTTTTGCTGTCAACAAAGTAAAACAGTATTTGGCTACATATACCCATAGACAGAAATTTTAGATATTTTATTCTGATTTTCTCATTAGATATAAATTCTAATGTAGAACTGTACGGAAAAAAAACAGACTCTGTATTTCATGCATAACATGAAATACAGTTTGTATTCTTTTCTTACTTTTCCTAAATTAAGTCCAAATAAATTCTTGCTGTAGAACTCAGTTCTGCAGCTTTTTTTGTAATGCAGGCATACTTGTCTGGCAATTGGATGTCCCACTGAGCTCTCAGAATAATTAGTAAGGACTGTGAAAAAGGTCTTTTTGGTGAGTCTCCTTTGCTTACAGGAACATCCTTGCTAACCTGGGCTCTCAGTGCATATCACTATTAGAATATTGCAGCAACTTTGAAGCAACCAATTCTACCGTGTTGTGACTTCCCTTTCCCCTAGTCTATTTCCTGGAGAAACTTTTCTAACTTTTTCTGCTATGCTGTTGTATTTCCTTCCCAGGTCTAAATAATCATTTGAGTTTGTCTTCCACAGAGAACCAGGAATTATCAGTGAGAATTTAAAAGGAAAATGCTTTCATTTCCTCCTGACCAAAACCTTTTCTGATATAGCTCAAGGACCTTAGAAAAAAGGAAATCCTTTTAACCATTTGCCAGTTTCTCTAAATCATCTCTAAAGTACCTTACCTTCCCTAAAATCCACCAACAATCTCAATCTTTTGAGGACCCTGAACTTTGAATATGAAGCTGAAAAGGTTTTCTATCCTTTAATTTAGACTGTTTTTTTTCCTTTGGTTTTTAAGCTTTCCCTCTTAATACAAAATAACAACAAGTTCTGTAGTCATGATAGCCTAGTGATAGAGTAGGTAGCAAGGTGAAGTAATGTCCAGGGTAAAATTTACACTGGAGTTTGATGCTGTTCTTTGACACCTGAGGAGAGGTTTGTGTGCTCACCAGCTTGCCTGGTCTTTTTACCCCTCTGTATGAAGTTGACTAATTGTTAAAAGCTGTTTTCCCTTTATTTTTAGGCAATAGCAACTCTACTGCTTTTTTTGCTGGCAGAAGCCTCCACAGAAGTAGCAGACTTGTGAGCATTGCGTACACATATATAATGGAATAGAGGTTTAAGAGAAGAGTATTTTACAAAACGAGACCAGTGTATATCATTCATTATGAAGCTAATACTAGCCAGGCAAGCGTTTTTACTTATACATTGGAAAACGGAAAAAAGGCCATTGTCTTTTAAAGGATCTTGTAACTTTTCCCTATGTGCCCCCTTTTGCCCAAGATATCTGCTAATCTCCACAAGATTGGTGATACTCACTGAAACTTCCATTGAGGACTACTGCATAATCAGACAGATGAAGACGACCCTTGTATTGCAAAATCTCTACTTTGCAATTTCATTGAAAAAAGAGGGCTAAAGCACACGATTGTACAATACATTCTTGCTACTTACCTCACAAAAAAAAATCAAATGATAGCTGAGAATTTTGAACCTTCAACTTTTCTGCTATGCTCCACTATTTATATTTAGGTCAAATTGCTAGCTGCTCATCTCTGAGATTTTGGAAATAGCCTATATAATCCCCACGGAAGCCTGCTGCATACTCAGTACACTTTCTGAAGGTGAGTTGCAGTAACAAGCTGGGTCTAATAAGTATATATGCTAATATCTACTGTCCATGTTTAGCACAAGAGGGAAGTAAGACTCAAAGAGATTTTACCAAGGACTATAAAATAGTGGTAGGATCCTGTTGGAGAAAGTTAGCCAGACTAGGCCGCGGTGGGAAAATTCTGAGTCATGCTGACAAGGGAGAAAAGAAAGTTATGCTGACCTTGCTCTGTGCAGATAAGCAACTTTGAGAAAGTACAGTATAAGGAAAACAGGATGGAACCCGGACCACGTAGCAGTAACCAAAAGTAGGAGGAATATGATAATGTAATTTTTAGAGCTAAGCCAATGATTGTGAGACAAGTATGCATAAGGTAGAACTTAGTGTATAAATATGTGTAGGGTTTTACAATAAAGTTGAAGCTGGCCTTATCACTCACATTGAGTCGACTGCCTGCCTTCCCTCGCTCGTCGCAAGTGGCGCCCGAACAGGGGCCCCCCATCCCTGTTTTCCACCGGACAGCGAGATCGGAGAAGCACTGGTAGCAGCGACCAGGGAGCAGAAGATCAGTAGACGCTGTCGCGGCGTGCCTGATCCGTGCTTGAACCCAGGATAATTAAGAAGGGGTTCGCCGTCCGATAGAAGGCTACCCCTGGGAAAAGGCTGCAAACGACCGGATAATTAAGAGGGTCAGGAGAAGCGCGCAATGGAAGTAGAGGTAGCCTTCGATATTTTAAAATGCTTTTTAGAAAAGCGGGGAGTAAGCCAATTAAAAGACCTGGCTGGTTTAATTGCGTTAGGGAAAGCGAAAGGGTTTTTTAAAGACCCTGAAAGTATGTTTGAAGTAGACGAGTGGCGTTTTTATGGAGATTGTTTGTGGGATCTAGTAATTGATGATGATAAATCAGCAAGAAAATTAATGAAATCTTGGAGAGATGTTATTAATTGTATAAAAAGATATAAAACTGAAAGGCGAATAGCTACAGCCGCCTCAGATCGGCTTGAGCAGTCCGATCCTGCCGCTGGACGTCTCACAGCAGGGGGTGACTACTTTTCACCTCCGCCTTCGGGAATTCCTGTTCCCGTTGTTTGCCGACCCTCTCGTCCCCCTCCTGATCCGCCGACAGAAAGGGCTTGTCCCTCCGCACCGCCGGGGGAAAGGGAGGGGGAGGGTCCAAGTGAAAATGAGAGGGTAGACGGTAGCGGACAGGAGACTGCTCAAGCTGAAAGTCTTCTAAAGGTCCCACCCCCACCCCCCCCACCCCCCCCACCCCCCCCACCCCCCCCCCCGTCCCAAGCTTATCAACAGCCGCGTTTAGTGCGGATTGGTTGGGACAAAATAGCACGAGAAGCTGTTGAGCAAAAAGATTTTGATTTAATTAGATCAAATTAGCCCTCAAGCCTTCCCGGTAATCTACCAGGTAGATAACGCGGGGGCTATGACTGGGGTGCATCAGGCCCTAGATTGGAAAATATTAAATCAATTGCGAAACACAGTTAATGTGCAAGGCAAATGCTAAACTATATCTGGGGTAGCGGAATGCTATGTCCAGAAGATATTAAGAACATAATGAGGCTTATTTTGAAGCAATCACAACAATTACTTTGGCAAGCTCACTGGCAAAGACTTTGTGAAATATCTGCGCACTCGCCCCGAGCCCCAAATGATCGTTTAGCTGGAGTAACTGTAGAACAACTAATGGGTATAGGTCCTTTTGCCTCTGTAGAAATGCAGATGCAAACTGGCCCAGACGTGTTGTTAGAATCTATGAAATTAGCACGAGAAGCCTTGCAGAAAGTTAAAACTACACCAGCTCCTCCCTCATATATGTCAATTAAACAAGGAAGAGAGGAGCCTTTTGCATCTTTTGTAGATAGAGTCACAGACGCTATTGACCACGCAGATATGGCAGATTTTATGAAAGGACCTTTGCTGAGACGGTGTGTATTAGAGAATTGTAATACTTATACGAAGGGCATCCTTGTCACCTTACCCTTAGACGCCACCATAGAAGTCATGTTAGAGCGAATGAGTAGAGTTCCTGTAGGAGCTCAAGCCATGTTAGTTGAAACAACCAGAGAACTAGGGGAAAAATTAGTCAAGGCGCAGGGACAGGCGTTTGCAGCTCTTGCCCCACTGAAGCCTCCGGATGCCCACCAAAGTAAGACGACTGGCTGACGAGAGTATAAGTGCTTCCGATGTGGCTACCCAGGACATCTGCGTCGACAATGTCGGGAGCTGCCAGAACTGTCAAATGAATAATCATAATACTACGGTCTGCCGGCATTCGGGAAACGGGAAACCGAGCGCCAAGAGCCGCAGCGCGCCGACACCAATCGCGGCTCCGGTCACCTTCAGGCCAACGGCAGCCCCCAACCAAATGACAGTGCAGAGATACCAGACGCCATTACCCAACTTCGACCAGCAACCAGGGGGAGCCTCGGACTGGATCTGGCAACAGCAGTAGATGTCACGCTAATTGACGACCGGCCGCGAAAAAATTGCTACAGGAATTAAAGGGCCCATAGTTATCAATGGACAATCTCATGGAGCGTTGTTGTTGGGGCGATCATCCAGTGGTCTCCAAGGACTTTTTATATTACGAGGACTTATCGATTGTGATTCAAAAACTCAGTACCCACATCGTTGACCGAGCAGTGGATCATATTGACCCTGACTTACCTGTGGACTTAACCGTTTTGCACGGCCCCACACATTTTATTGGTGCACTCACGCAGTGCAAAAAGAAAAAGGGGGAGACTGTGAGAGTATTAGAATGGATATTTACCGGAATACAACCAAAGACTACAATTCAAGATAACGACACGTTTGATTGGAATGTGCTAGATTGAATTTATAGCTGTTACTGCTGTTTAGCTATTAATTCGCAGGCTCTTGTGCTTGCCATGGGGCTTGCTTGCCTTAATGTGTATTAGAGTCTTGTGCTCATTAGTGGCTGCTTTTTTGCTCTTGCTGCTTGCTGTACTGCTGCACTGCTGATCGTCTTACTGTGCTGTGCCTGGGAACATTCTGATAACAGCAATAGGGATGCGCCTGGGCCGGCAGATGGCCAGGGCATCGCTGCTGCTTCTGTGCTGCTGTGCTGGACAGGCTGGAACTGCAGCGTGAACTCGAGTCGAAGGGACTGTGACCTGTGGCTGAGTCCATGCGGGACAGGACGCCCCGAGGCGTCTGTGACTGTGGATAAGCCCATGCCCAAGCAGCAGGAACCACCTGAACCAACGGAGGACAAACTTTACAAGAAGCAGCGCAAGTGCAGCAGTGGCCCGACCTGAGCCAACTTTGGTGCCCAGTAACTCCACGCAACGCACCACCTCTGCTGACCTGAGTGACCACCATAACAGATGGAGCCCAAAGTCATGGACTAAATGAACGCAGTGGACATTTTGTGTACATTTATGGATATTTTATGGACATTTTACAGGGGATTGTGCGGGCCTGTCCTACGTGTAGCCACCATGGGCCTGGTCTTGGAATTGGCGTGAATCCCAGGGGACTCGAGGCCAGAGAATTGTGGCAAGTGGATGTGACTCACGTTGCTGACTTTGGCAGACTGAGATATATACATGTTACGATTGACACCTATAGCAAATTTATATGGGCCACGGCACAAACAGGAGAACGAGCACTCCACGTAATGCGACATTTGACTAGTTGTTTTGCAGTTATGGGAGTGCCACAAACGATAAAAACTGACAATGGCCCTGCATACACAAGCGCCAAAGTGAAACGTTTTTTCCAAACATGGGGAGTGCGACATACTGCTGGTATTCCGCACTCACCCACGGGACAAGCTATCATTGAAAGGGCGCATCAAACGCTGAAACAATATTTGCAAAAATTTAGGGAAATCTCTGATGTACAAGAAAGACTTGTTAAGACTCTTTTTGTGCTAAATCATTTATGTATTTTTGCAGATCAGAAAGAGCCACCAGCATGGGTGCATCGTTATCCTAAAGAAAATAAGGATGACAAGCCAGTTTTCGTTATGTATAGAGATCCAGCAACCGGACTGTGGAAAGGTCCAGCAGAAGTGAAGTATATGGGTAGAGGTTATATGTGTGTACTTACTCCCACAGGGCCAAAGTGGATTCCAAGCCGCTGGACCAAAGCTGCTGTTGCTGATGATGATCAATGCAGCTCTGTCTGTACTGATCCCAGCGATGCCCTTGCCCAGCCGTGCGAACTTATGGGTGGCGTGGGCGAATAAAACTGGGATGACAGATTTTTGCCTGAGTTCAGCTACGGCAACTGAGCCCTTTAAAACATGTCTGATAGGCTTTCCTGAAATTATTGCCAGAGATTTTGATAATTGGACGTCTGTAACAGTTAATTGTATAAATGTTACTGTAGCAAATTGCTCGGTACAACTAATAAGAGCCCTAAATCACACTCTCCCTTGGGACCCCCAAGAAATTGACCTTTTGGGGTCAGAAAAAATTGGAAATGCAACTGATAATGTTACTACTCAGACATGTTTTGTGTTTGGCAGCTTTAGCCGCTTTACCGCACAGGCCCAGACCTTTCAGTCATTGATCGGCATAAGCAGCCGCACTGATGATAACAACCCTTTTGTTAATACCACCGGTTGAACTGTTGTTTCACCTTTTACGAAAGGATTCGAAATAGGCCAATATTGTGGGAATTATAACGCTTCCAAAACACTCAGTGCCTATGGACGGAGTATGAAGGGAACCAATAACTCTTTGTGGAACAATGATACGGCCAAAGCTCTTCCCCCCGGATATTTTTTGATCTGTGGGGATCGAGCATGGCCTGGCATTCCAAAGAACGCCTTTGGAAGGCCTTGTTATGTAGGTAAATTAACTCTGCTCACAGTTAGCCAACAAAGTTGGCTCAATATAACTACAGTAGCGACAAATCGACACAAAAGGTCTATACATCAATTGCAAGCAGATTGTAATGACAATATAGAATTATGGTCAACCACAGCCAATGTATTTGCTTCCCTAGTGCCTAACATAGGCACTGCGCAAGCGCTGGCTTGGTATTTTATTAACAATTATAGTTATAGTAAAAATAGCATATCACTGTATTTTAAATAATGTTGTAAAAATGAACCACAATGTATTGGTGGTCCAAAAAGAAAAAGGGGGAAATGTTGGAGAAAGTTAGCCAGACTAGGCCGCGGTGGGAAAATTCTGAGTCATGCTGACAAGGGAGAAAAGAAAGTTATGCTGACCTTGCTCTGTGCAGATAAGCAACTTTGAGAAAGTACAGTATAAGGAAAACAGGATGGAACCCGGACCACGTAGCAGTAACCGAAAGTAGGAGGAATATGATAATGTAATTTTTAGAGCTAAGCCAATGATTGTGAGACAAGTATGCATAAGGTAGAACTTAGTGTATAAATATGTGTAGGGTTTTACAATAAAGTTGAAGCTGGCCTTATCACTCACATTGAGTCGACTGCCTGCCTTCCCTCGCTCGTCGCAGGATCCCACTATCTATAATTAAGAGACACCCTGTTCCTATGATGTGTGAGTTTAGATGAGTTTAAAAATATGCTTACCTCTATAAAATGTACCATCACAGAATGCCTGAATAGCCTTATTAACCCAAGAAATCTAGGCAGTGTTCAGTGGATTAAATTTAGAGTTGTACTTTACCTGTCAGTTTGATCCGGCCTTTAAACATTTCAAAGGAAGCGGGAGTTTGTTGGAGAGATGTTATAAATAGTCTTACTGAAAAACTCATCTGAAATGGCTAATTAATTAAATTATAATTGTCATTTTGTAAAGATGCCATCGTTCTTTATGGATGTCAGGTGATGGATAGAATCAGCTAATTATAAGCAGAAACCAGTTATTGAAAGTGCTATGACCGTGATCTGTTGGAGCAGGTAACTCTACTTATCTTGATAATCCCAGCAACGCAAAAAATACTGCTTGTCACAGACAAAACATAATCAATTCACAGATTTTAAATCATACAATGTTTGAAGAGGTTTTTTGATTTATTAATGACGTGTAGTTAACCAGCAGCCAGTGAACTATTTATGCAGGATCGATATCAGTAAGTGTCTAATACTAGACACTAACAAAATGCACATCTAATTTCTAAACACCTTCCATAGCTAATTCTAAAAAATTCCAACCCAGACACACACATACACACATACTTTCAAAATTACATGCTTCCCTTCCTCCACAGAACGTGGTTACCAGCACACAAACCCTCTTCTGGGAGCATGGGTTCCGCACTTTTGCAAGCATGCTGTTGGAGGTGTGGATGATCTAGCTTTATGTGTTCCCCATCTGCTAGTCTGCATGCTGGTAAGAGAACATCCCACAATGTCACATGCATACACACAAGTATGAGTCTCTACTTGGTACATCCTATAGTGTCAGTCCAGATGCAGGTTAATCATGGCATCAGACAGGGAGGAAGTTTAGCAAAGGTCATGCTGTTGGTGGGACAGTTTCTGGCACTGGGGTTTAACTGACTGGTCCTTTCCACACCAAGGTCTATCTCCATTATTACAAACCTTCATGCTTCTTTTATACTTCTTTATGAGATGACCCTTTGGTCCAAAAGTCTCTTGGTAATTTTCTGGTTACTGTTCAATCTGGTTGATGGTTATCTTCCTCTTTAGCCTTATCAGTTGGAGGCAAACAGCCTTTCAGACCGAGTGTCCCATTTACCTACACTATTTCCACCCACATTCCCATTGACCAGCTGTTATTTTGCCAGTGGTGGGCTATGTGACTGCTCAAGCATGTGCAGTATATGATATCTGTAATATCAGAATAAATATATAATTTTATTATATTTACTTAGCCCTTAATAAGTAAAAGTAGAAAATCTTTGTAATTTCAGAACTTTTTTTTTCCAGAATCTACAATGAAACTGTTAGATTATGAAATAAGAAGTTCATCTTCACACACACAAAGGAGCACAGAGGGACAATGATGGTCAGCAAACCCCTATAACCAAAGTAGAGAAACTGGAGCACTCTGGTCTGGCTCCTTCCAGGGCTGTCACAGGAGAACATTGTCTGTGTGGTGAAAGCCATCAAGATGAGTCAACTGGATAGGCTCTCTGATCACCTTACAGAACAAGGAGGGTTACTGCCTATGGGATGCTGGGCAAGAGCATCTTGGGATTCTGCAAGACATTTTATAAGATGTTTTGAAGAGGAACCAAAGACAGGGAAAGGGGAAGATCAAGGTGTTTTGGGATTGAACAAGTGTAAGAAGGTAGAGGGATAAGGGTATTTAAGGGACTGGTTTTGTGTAAACAGATTGCTGGTCAGTATGCTCTTCTGGCCATGCCCTGCACCTGATCACTGCAGTCTCTCCTGTCTTCGTATTAAAATGCATCTCTATTTTCCTGGGTAAAGGGCTCTCTATTCTATATAAAAGTGTATATATGGAGGTCAAAGTGCCAGCAACTGGAGTCAGACCACAGCTCACAGAGGCCTCTGTATCAGTGGTGCCAGCAACAGGAGAGACCAGACTGAGTGCATATGGTGTGGGTACAGTATGTGACACTGGCAAATATCAAGCCAGATTAGCTGGCAAGTAGGATAAGTGGTTTGGAAATCAGGAATTAAAGCAACCATAAGTCTGGGCTGTATACTGGAGAGACCAGAGGATGTGTAAGTTGGCTATTGGAGAGACCAGGAGGTTCAAGCTAGCCACTGGAGTGAGAGTCCTGTTTGCATGTGTGTGTCTCAATGCATGAGGCAAATGGAGGAATTATCTACAGAAGGGATGAGGTGGTCCAGTCCAACTATTGAAGAGACCATAAGGTCTAGGGGTCAACTGTGAGACACATTTGCATGTGTGTGTCTATGCATGGGGCAAGAGGAGACAGCAGAATCAAAGGGCTAGCCAGTGGGTAGACTTGAGTGTCTAAGCCCTGTTACTGGAGGGATCCATAGCAGGTGTGTCTGTGCATGTGTTAGTGCATGCAGAAGGGTCTGAATACCAGCAACTGGAATGTGGCTGCAGGTTTCAGGGGTCTATATGCCCACTTGTCAGCCAGCTGGGGAGATCAAGGGTTCAGGCCCAGCTTCTTGGTAGCCTGAGTGTTGAAGGCCAGTTACTTAGGAAGCTATAGTATGTGTGTGTGGGTGTCGCTGTGCATGTGAGTGTGCAAAGTATCTGGAAGGCCAGGGGATCGAAGGCCAGTTATTGGATAGACTGTGTCTATGGTGAGTTATTGGACAGTCCCTTGTGTGCCTCTGTATGTGTGTTGGGGAGGGGCTGGGGGTGAGTGTGTGCATATCTGTGAGTGAGGGGTTTGAGTACCAGCAACCGGGGCAGGGTTGCAAGCCTCAGGGGCTCATTTGTCCAGGTGCCAGCAGATGGGGAGGCTGAGGTCCAGAGCCAGTTACTGGACAGGCTGTCTAAAGCCAGTTACCAGAGGGATCCACATTGTATATGGGTATATATTTCCTATTAACAGACCTTCATCCTGATCAGCCATAGAGGGGAACAGAATGAGGCTGTTGGTGCTGTTTGTGTTTATGTGAGTGCTGCTTTTTCTGTATGCGTTGATCTGTGTGACTGGCCATGTGTTTGTGTATATGTGTATTGTGTATCTGTGTGTGTGTGTGTGCGCGTGTGCGTGTGCATGCATCTATCAGAAATACACGTGCAGCCTCACTACTGGTTCAACCTGGGGACAAGGACCTACTGCAGCCTTGCCTCTACTGGGCTACTGGATTTGGCAACCCCTAACTGAAACATTAATTCATCAAAATAGCACAAATCTTACTGTTGAACTGTTTAAAATCCACAACCTACTTTGCCAGAAGTAGGACTCTAAAGCTAGCCTTTTCTTATTTAAAAATTGGAATCAGTGATTTGAAGAGCATGTAGGAATGTAAATTGATCAGAATAGTGTTAATGCTTTGAAGAGATCAGACGTTGTTGGTTGCAAACACAGAGCAAATTCATTTATCTGTTTTGGTTTAAGCTTTTGTTGCCTTTGCAGTAGAACTGCATTTAGTCCTGGCCATCATTTTCACCAGGGATGGACTAATTTAAGCTTAAAAATTCAGAACAGTAGAAGAATCCCTGTGTCAGATTTGATATTCTACTAAAATTTGAACTTATTAAGGAAACATGCAAAAATACCTTGTCTAACAACTTCATACCATGGAAAGGAAAGCTAAGATTTAAAAACATACGTATTTTCCTTGTTTAATTAATTTTACATAGTTCTATCTTCTCTTTATAAAGAACAGATAAACTTCTATATTTTAACCTCCAGTTAGAATCTATAGTAATGTTCTGAGACACTGAGTATAGAACAATAGCAAGTTTTGTAATAGTCACATCGTTTCTTGATACAATCCATGTACCTTACTGCAGATAGTTGATAGCATCACTTTTAGTTCTTTGTTACAGCTTCCTGTGAAATTTTTTCTCACAGCCTGAGTTGTCAATCCAGGATTACTTGTAAGTACACTAATTGGTATTTCTACTGCTTTTACACTAAAGGAAATGTTAGTATTAACACATCAGCTAAAATTGTGCATTGTAGGGTTAACCTTTGGAAATATGTATTTGTAGGTAGGAATTAAGCTTTGGTTATTAGACAGGTCATATAAGTGTCTTGCACATACCTACATTATCTTCCTTTGAGGTCAGCTTTACCCATTTCAGTCTTTATTGTTTCTATCTTGACCATTCACATGCACATACTTAGCCCACATATCTTTTTTCCCGTTCTTAGCAGTACTAAGCTGATCCTTCTGTTTCAGACTTTTCTTCATCTCTGTTATCAGTCATGAATACACTTATAGTGCCTGTCAGGATTCCTTTTATGCATACACATGCATGCTTCCTGAAGGCACACTGCTGAATTCAGCAATAGGTCTGAAAAGCTTCTTCCCTTGTTGATAACGCTTGGAGAATCACCCTGTAAAATAAGCTATAAATACTTCCTACCACAAGTAGGGTTTTGTGTTTATCACTTTGCTTTTCTAAAACTTTGCTGAAACTGATGAAACCATTTCTAAGACTGGTCTGATCTTTGCTTCTCTGATGCTATTTGGTATGCTATAGGACTGACTGACTTCTTCCTTTCTTCACAGGACGCTTCACAATTTAATGTAATAGTGACTTGCTGATGCAGGGAACTAAAATGACTGTGAAACAAAACAGATAACAGCATGACAGAAAAAAAAAACAACAAAAAATCAATAAGAAACACCATATGCTTTCATTTGACTAAAACTGGAATTCAGTTTTCTCATGAATAACTTCTTGACATCAGCAGAAGTATGTAAGGACTAAGATTACAGTAAAACAGTAATAATAACTACCTTTCTAAATAATTGAATCAGACAGAAATTAAATGGCTTACCATTATTGATGATATTCTCCACTTCTAGGGGGTAACGTTTTTCATTAAAGGTGAGGTACAACTCACCTTTATAATGTCTTAGTCGAAAGACTTTGAGCTAATGAAAGGAGTTCTTAAAGCATTTTTTGTTTTTAAACTTGAAATGTGAGATAAAATCCACTTTAAATCAAGGATACATACTATGTTTGCAGTTATGAGTTTGTGACTCAACACAACTATTTCCTAAATTCTAAAACCAACTAAAAGTCAGGCTTTTTATAGCGATAGAGTCCTTTAAGAAAAAGTACAAGACCCTGATATAGAATTAGAAAGATACTCCAGGAAAGTTTGAGAAACTTGTACTGTGCTAGTTTATCCATTCCCATGAATTAAGGAAGATTTTATCACTGATATCAAGGAAAACACCTTTCCTTTTGCTGACATTAGAGATCTGCTTTCAAGCTAATTGGTATTTCACATCTGTGATATTCAGAAAATCTGAAGAGGAATACACTGAAACAGCATATAAGTGAAATGATTAAGTAATAATGAAAATAAACAGTTCATTGCAACTGTGATATTTATCTTTTAAAACAAGAACAAAAATTACTATAGGTGAAGAACATGAATTTTCTGTCCACATAATTTCAGAATATGCTTTCAATTTCAATTTATGTGCACATTCAGCTTATAATTTGCAGTTGCAGTACTTGCTTATGTCATCTATGAGCATGTTCCTCTTTGGGCTTCCATTCTTAGGCTTTCTTTGGGCTTTCATTCTTCTCCATCAGCAATGCATTTAATTCCCTCTGGACACATTGATGGTAGGTCTTCTATTGATACCGACATGATTCCTCAGTCCAGCAGAGTTGTAGATGCTCTTACAGTAACTTTATGACCATTCCTCTCGGGGTTTCGGAGACTTACTTTCCTTGCACAGCAGCGCTGCAGTTCAAGGATCCTGTTCTGAGGAGTTTGGCTGTCAGGGCCACTGGAGTTGTCAGGCCTGTTCCACTTCTCTGTTCAGCACTTTCAGCCAACAAGCATAAATAGACCATACAGGAGCATACTTCTTGGGCTTTTTGATAGGTGTGGATCTGGGGGTTTGGCATTATACCAGCTGTCTCCATCCCAGTCTCTAGGGTCAATGCCTCCCAGTCTAGGTCCTGCTCAGAGGAACACAAGTCTCCCATACGTCTTCCTCTTCAAAGACTGTGATTCCAGGCATAGCTTTGTATAGCACAGCTGTTTTACCCAATAGGTATTTGCCAGTTACTCTTACTTTGTGTATATCCAGCTCAAAGAATCTCTGTACATAAGGTAAAACTTGCCCAAACCAAAGTGAGTGAGTAAAGGGCTGTTACAGTGGGGAAAATAAGGGCTGATTATTCTGCTTGTTACTGCAGAGGGTAGAAAGGTATAGAACAAGCAGCCAATAAACACAGCAGAGAAAGTATTTCTGTGCTACTAGACTGAACATCAGTGCTAGTACAGTAGAGCTAGCTGTGAGGCAGGATCCATGTGGCAAAGAAAGCCCCAGGAATGTGATTATGATAGTAAATATTTTATCCTCCAATGTTTTAATTCTAATCAAAGTCTATGCCTTTATTGACTGGGATTAATTTGTCATTTTGTTGCTTGAGGAAATTACAGTGAGTAGAAGTAAGGAAGAAAATTTAATTCTGAAGGGACCTCATATCTGCCCTTTTCAGGAGAACAATGAAAGCCTGGTTCCCATTCTAGCTTCTAGTTGGCATTGACAGTATAAGCTTTCAGAATAAACTGTTTCACAACACAGGACCTCCAGCTAGTCTGGTATGGGCAGACTTGTAACTACAGTATGATACATTTTGTGTAAGCAAAAGGTTAGTTACAGAATTTACTCCCACTGGTATTAACAGTTATTACTGTCACTGACAAGACCAAGCAGAAATCTCATCTTTTTAAATTCTCCTCCACTGGATAACTGTTCACTCAAGGAATAACTAATGAAGCCATTTCCCTGACAGACTGGAACAGAAGAAAGAAAGAGGGACATTGTCCCCGCAGTTGTTTTTTCTTGAAGAGAGTGGAGTCATCCACCTTCAACAGAGTGACTGGAGCTAGCTGGTCAGCTAGAATAAACTACACACAAATTGAGAAGAAGAAACACTTCTTCAGTTCTTTTTTTCCTCAGAGGAGTATGAACTCCTCACTCTGCCCAATCACTGGAGAATGATATAAACAAACAAACAAAAATCTTCCAGAGAGTCATTAGCTTGAGCCTAAGAAATATGTTCTCATTGCATCAGGGTAAGCAACTCCCTCATATGCAATTCAGTTTTTCTAGATTGCCACTAGTACGGTAGTTTTGGTTAACTTTAGCTGGCCATCTCCCTGTATTGTTAACGACATACAAACATAACCAACCAATATGTCTATTCACTCATATATACACATTCTTTGTCAGCTTCATGGTAAATGTAAAAATGAATTACCAGATGCCTGTACCCGATCCAAACTTTTCGAGACCACCATTGTCAGAATACTTTTAAATGGCCCAAAAAGCTACCAGAATCCACAAGAAATAATCAAATGCCTGACAGCTGATCATGATCATAGATCTTGATTGCCTCACATTTTTAAGATATTTCCAGAATAATTTTTTTAAAAATGTAGACAGTCTGTCTCCGTTCTCCTTATGTTCAGGCAGAAGGAGATGTAGTGTCTTTCTCTGCTTAGCATCATTCAGAGTGCAACATCCTTCTCCCAGAAAGCCAACTGGAAACAGCATCAGTCCCACACAGCTCTGTGTCCATATACTGTTATTTCTTACAGTTGTTATTCCTGCAACCTATTTACTGACAGAGAGTGGAGATCACCCCTTGAGAATGAGAGACATTCTGAAGATTATGACAAGTTCAAGCCATTCCTTCAATTCCCAGCCTGCATATGGCTGTGAAGTAAAAAAGTCACCACTTTTAACACAGATCTTAAATTTGCATTTTATATATATAAAAAAAAAATTAAGTTTTTCAGTAGAAATGAATACATTTCACAAATGAAAACATGAACGGACTATACACTCTTGGTGGTGTGTAGAAACCAGACATTGACTTCGTACACACTGTTAGCTTGGGTTGGTTCCCTGACTGTCCACACTTCCTGCTTGTTAAGTCACTCCCAAGGTGCCTTCTGCAACAGGAACAACAAAGTCCTGCATCCAGCTCTCAGGAGAGATTCAGTGGCTACATGCCTGCACAGGATACTCCAACAGGAAGTGTGGCTGAGACAACTTCAGGCTCTATTCCCCATTTTGTGATCCAGTTTTCTAGCCTTTTCCCTTCACACACACACATTCCCATGCTTCTCTGCATGCAGTACACAGACATTGCATCAGGTGAAAATCCTCAGATGGCAGGCTTTAGTGCAGCTGTCTCTCAGAGGAAGATGACTAGAAAAAAATGGGTACATACGTTATTGGGGTCTTTTTATGTTTCAAGAATGAAGAAAGCTCCAGAGAAAATGCAAAGTTTAAATGATAGATTTTTTTAATGTGGTGAAGACTACTGGAAAGCAGAATTCACTACCTCCTGCAGAGTCTTGGCCACATACAAGACTGTTACAGAGCAGTTATGTGATCAGCACTACCAGCACAGCTTCCTGCAGTGCTGGTTAAAGCTAAAGAAAATGAAGACTACCTATCTGTAATCCTATGATCAGGATCATACTTGTAGCTACAGCCTCTGGGGAATAGAGGAGCAGTGTCTTTCATACAGCAAGGTAGGTCAATGCTTGTAGGGAAAAGGCCATGTGTTCAAAATTAGTGCCACACACATCAGCATAATAAACATCCCTCTATCACACATTTTGAGGATTAGTATATGCAGAAGGCTTTATTTGGCTGGTGAAGTGATCCTAGTCCACTCTTTCCTCAGCATACCATACCATGCCCCTCTGCAGTCTGGACTCTTGGCTCCTGTATATAAACCTCTAGACACCAGGGATGACAGGCACTTGGAATGTTTTCTTGGGGGTACCTTGATGGCCTTCTGCCAGGAAGGTAGGTTTTCTTTTGGTCAGCTGAGAAAGTAGCCTTGAGAGCTGGAAGTGTGTGTATGAAAGGAGGTGAATCCTGCCATTCCCCTATCATTCCAGATTCTAACCTGATTTGATTTCGGTTTGTTACCTCTAAGTTAGTTAGCCCTCAGCTAGCTCCTCAGAGATTGGATTAGATGACTTCCAGAAGTCCCTTCCAACTTAACTTCTTCTATAATTCTCTAATTCTCTGTCTTATGCAGTATCAGCCAACTGTTCACTCATCCATAGCCCCACAGTTCACAGCCCTGTTACAGAGAGAGTAAAATTTGATTTCTTTGGATTACATGTTGGGTGTAATACTGACACTTTCAGGATTCAGGATGAATGCATCAGTATTTCAGAACAGCAAATAATTAAATGGTAAATGCACACAAATGAGAAGGATCAGGTTTTGCAAATAACAGAATGCAGTAGCTCTAACAAGAGCAACGTTGGATGGTTATGTGTTCCAGACTGTTCTTGACAGAGGCATTGCAGGCCAACCAACTCACCTGTAATCAATGGAAGCACAGGTTCTGTGTGGCACATCACCTAGCCAACCAATCAGAAGGACCTGTTTTGTGAGGCAGAAGTGATACCACACAGATCCATAACAGTATCAAATGAAATTCACTGAAAGCCTGCTCTCTTCCAGTCTTCCCTATCCATAACTCTTGAGCATAGCGGGGTGTAATATTGGTAAGGAAACTTGAACCTCAGGTGTGGTTAGGATTTCAGAGTGAGTTAGAATATTGAAAACTCCCTAGGCATACATAGTTTTGACTCTAGATAAGCAAAAGGCCATTGTTGACTGAGCTTCACTTTATGTCTTTGTTTGAACATGAAACCCAATTTGTAAAAGCTCTGAAACAAAAACTCCTCCATCATCCTGTAAAGCACGATGTCTGGGGTGAAGGTGGGGTTTCCAGTCTTATCTGCTAAAACCATGACACACACAAATAGTGGTAGAAGACTATCTTCTGACATTCGCTATGATAGGTATGATGACATATGATGACTGCAATAGCCATTATCTTGTATCATAGCAGGAGCTGATATGAACTGATACCAGTAGATAAAGATACAACTTTTAAATATAGAGCTGCAATGCTCCAAAAATATAAGTTGAAACAAATGTAATTACCATGAAAAAATACACTCCAATTTATAAATCAAACAAAATGGCAAACAAAAGGACAAGCAAACAAAATGATGCAAAGCAGCAACTTTGTAATAGATGCTGCGTGCCCCAACACCAAGCTTCTTTGACTTTCTCATAGTTTGAATATTGTGCCTTCCAAAAGCCACTCTCTTTTGTTCGAGTTGAGAAGCGAGTCAGATCCAATGCCAAAAGCCAGTGTTTATATGTCACTCCATATTTCTGCTTGTTTTTGCTGAAATTGCTAATAACTAGCATTGAGCCTTTCTCTACCTCCAGATCCATGAGGTACAAACCTCAGAGGTACAAAGCTTTGGGATGCCCCTCAGAATATGAGGAGACACTGAAGCAGATGTGAAGGGGAAAGAATATAAAAGCTTTTTGTTCAGTCCACCAACACTGTTTTAAAAAAACGAATATACAGCTGGTATTTGAAACTTAGTTATAATCTCACTGTTTTTATCAGGGATTAGAATTTACGTAGAGTATTATCTAAAACCTCTTGGATTGTTCACTCTTTACCTTGCTTGGTTCTACTGTGCTGACCACAACTTTGTATTTGTTTGTGTTTCTAAGCAATGGACAACACTGAATTCTCTCATCTTCTGGGTGCCAGTTGTGTTGTGCACATCATTTTGCAAAAGCCAGTGATCTGTTTCAGTGTGATGTACCTCTTGGCTCATTAAACTAAGAAGCCATTAAATCTGACCTATCAGAATCCTTACCAATAGCTTTCAATGATGATTTACGAGTTTAATTTTTCCAACAGAAGTGGCTGTTCATGGCTTCTGTATGCTTTGTGTATCAACAAAGGTGATAAGGGATGACTCTCCCCCCCACCATTGATTTAATGAACTGTTAGCTAATTAGCTATTGCGTGGGCATACCACAAAAACGGTTCTATCTAATTTTGCCATTGCAGCATCTTATTTGCTAGCATATGGTTCGGTCAGCTGCGCTATCTTTTTAAACCTCTTCAAATCTGTGCTTAGAAAATAATGTTTATTTAACTCCATTAAATATTTAATTCCATTACACTATAAATAAATTTAGAAGAAGTTATTTTTTCACCGCATGCCTCCTATCTATTGTAGAAAGCAATATCAGGTATGGAAACATCCTAACAGCAGGGTGACAGTAGAAATGGTAATTTTCACTGGGATCACAGAGCTTCCAAGGAAAAATGATTCGTCCAATACAAAACACCTTAGATGATTAAGTTTCCTTGGTTTCTGTGTAGGAAATCAAGCTGGCTGGCTGACTACCAAATCTTCAAAAAGAATTGCACAGTAAAACAAAACCCCAGAAGATCGCTTGAATCTTTGCATCAAAAGAATGATATTATAATGAGATGCTATATATCATCATATATGTAAAGTTTAAATTATAGTGTTGTTGTAATGACAACATCTCTCTCTATATGTGGACAAAATAAGGACCCTTCTGTTCTAAGGATGGAAATATTGCCTTATGAAGTCAATGGGAATTCTGTCATTGACTGCAGTGAGGCTAGAACTATACAAAAAGTGTCATAGTTGTCAGAGAGATACTCGGGAGATCTTCTACAACTTCCATTGCTGCTTTTAATGATTTGCATTTTATAAATGACATGGTTTATCAGCAGCACACTGTTGTCTTTTTTTAACTTTGATTTGGGAGCAGAAATACAAACTTCTCAGCAGTCTTGTATGGAAAGTTTCTCCAAATGTACTAAACAAATGATTCTCTAAATCACTTGCCAAAGCAGTGTGATTCCATCAAAGTGATACAATTTATTGCCAAACTTCTCATTATGATATACTATTAAAACATTTCTATAAAGACACATTAGCAGAACAACTTGACTTGTTTAAAAATATATGCAGTACATTGACACCTTTTGGAAAGTACACAAAAAAATCTCCAAACCACAGCATTCCAAAGAGTGACAATTTAAGGCACGTGATTATTTTGCAACCTTTGTTACATAAATCTCTGGCTAGACCATATATTTGTAAAACAGAATTTCATATATTTCAATAACTAGCTTCACAGGTCAGAGAGACAGAATTCATCTGAATGCAGGCAACATTTCTTTTTTTTAACATTGCTAGGTCATAGTGCAGCATAATAAACATCGTTAAAAAGAACCTTATCCATGGAGCAAAATGTATAGAAGAGACATCAAATATTTCTGCATTTCATCTTTTTTACAACAAGGTAGGCCGTAGTTACTTCTTCAATAAATAGCGACTGTGGAATTCCCAATGTGCCTTTCTTTGACAGAGCATGTCACAAAAAGAATTTAGAGACAGAGTTTTCAGCCAGGGAAGCAAGAACTGAACTGGCGTCACCAGAGGTGAACTGATTTACCAACTGATCATTCCAGTCTAATTCACATGGTAAAAAAGAAGTTAATATATACAGCCAGATCCTCAGCAGCTCTAAATCTATGTTGCTGTGATGGAAATTAGTGGTGCTTGACTGATTAAAGTGTGCTGAAGAAAAAACCAAACACTTGCACCCACAGGACATGTACTGAAATGTGAAAGTACATAGAAAGAGTATGAAAAAAAAGAAGTGAGACAGATGATGAACTCTTATAACCTGCTTTTTGTATATACCCTGGTAGACATTGGGAACAATTGCCACAGAAAAAAATACGGAATTATAATCCACTGTATTCTAGCTAAGAGTATGTTCTCAATATAGAAATTGGGGGCATGAAGCTTTTTTTCCATCACATTTCAAATTGAGAAACTATGCCAAACAAAGCCTTGCTGTAGAGGCAATTATACTAGAAAACATCTTCCAGAGGCATAAGAGCTTCAGAAATTATGCAAACTATTCCAGGGAAAGGTCTCTTCACTATCAGAATTGTCCATTTTATCCTTCATCTGTTCAACTATGGTGACACAACATATAGACAAAACGCCTAAGGCCTTTGAAAGTAAATGGAGAGTTAAGCCCTTTGTATATAGTGTCTTTCCATTTCTTCTGTTGTTAAAAATGGCATAATGTTCCTCTCTGTTTTGCAAGAACTCCTACAGCCCACAGCCCTCTCAAAAGCATACAGGATCCTGCTGACATTTCACAGAGACTGCTCTATTTATAAACACTGTGGTGTCTGTTGATCCTCTCTTGTTTAGCATAAAAGCATACAAGAACATTAAAATCTTACATCCTGTGATTTTCAAAATTGCATACTCTTGTGTGTGCAACACTTATCTGGTGAAAACTCCCAACTGCTGATGACGATTTACAAATGTTTTCCTGAGGTAGCCTGTACACAAATAGATTAGGATGCTCTAACAAGCATGCAGAAAACACAGTCCACAGTGTGGTTCTTCTTCTCACTGCAACGCAGCAATGACCTCTGTACAGCAGCAATAAGAAATGAAAGTTTTATTTCAAAGCCAACACCTGACGAACGTCTTGCCAACTTTGGTGTTGGTACTTCAGCATTATGCTATGAGACTGGAGGTTAGATTTTGACACATTGCACTTTACCTGTGCTAATATTTGGGATCAGTGATGGTCCTGTTATATATCTATGCCTATGATTAAATTACTTGTTCCAATTATAATATCTGGAACAGCATTAACATGCTCTACTTCACCAAAATAATATGTTCATATGTACTCAGTTCACAAAAAATTATATTTACATTATTGAATTATAAAATTAGCATCCCTACTGATGACATCCTTATGTCTTGTGACCCTCATTAACAAGACTAGCTCTGGGTGATGAAGCTTTCCAGTTAGGGACACTGATGTGAATCAGTGCCCAAAATGACTGCAAACAGGCAGCTGCTTGTGGGTTGATATCAAAAGAACCAGTATTCTGAATCTAGTCTCTAAAGGCATATGTTATATATCTATCTAGGTTTGTATATGACATTTGCCATCACATCTCTGCAATTTGCACTAGCCTAACAGGCAGTTTCAGCAAAGAAGACAAAGATAGAAAAAAGTTGTGGGCATGAATTTTCACACATTGCTCCACTCTTTTTGGGTGTCTGGGTAAACCTCAAATTTGACATCTGACAGAATCACCTAGAACCTGTTCAAAATCTGGGTAGGTAGAGTGAAACAACCACTAATTCCTATAGTTAAAGTAAAATTTACCAAATAAGCCTCCGTTGGATCTAGTCTTAAGCAATTCAGATACCTCCCTGAAGGTGACTTAGCTCATTTACAAATGGTTTACGCTGGTATCAAATAGAAATAAGGTACACATTAGGATCATAGAAGTAGCTAAGCACTCATCTTCTATTGATGTCACAGAACCTTTGCAACTTATACCACTGAAGATTTCAAGCCAAAATTTCGGGACTGGAATCATCCAAGGCGAAATACAGATAGGCCAGAGGACTATACACTGGCATGTAGCATTATACAACCATGAGAGGTCTCAGAGTTTTCACTTTTGTTTAGTCTTCATCTGAGTTGGCTTTCACTGATGTCTCCAGCTGTCAAGGTAACGTGGATCAAATTCATACACAATAGGTGTCTAGTGCAATCTTAACTACTATCTTTTAACAGAAAACTGGGGACAAAAAAATAAAGGAAGTTCCTAACACAAACAGATATATGCACACACAGTAGCCAAACTACCTCTGTACAATACTTTGAACCATCAACATCCTGAGTCATTGTGGCACTTGAACCACATGGCAAAACACAGGATAGCACCTGAGACACCATTATCCTGATCAACTATTGAAAGTGATACATAAATTAACAAGATAATCTAACAGAGTATTTGGAAGATGTCTTCCAAAGCAGCAGTAAAAATGACAAATATTTACATTTCTGTCTGAGTGAGGTTATTTAAAATAGAGCAGCTTAATTAAGAAAATTAAATGAGTTGCTTGTGACCACACAAACTAAAATTCTAAACTAATTCTGGATGTTGTTTCATTCCAGTGCTATTGAGTAGAGAAAATGAAGGTGAAGGAAGGAAACGGCCTTCCTGGAGTCCTTGATTAAATTTCAAGATGCCAGGACTTTCCTCTCCCTGGGAAGTTTTCCACCAGAGTCAATATCCCACAATTACTCAGTGACACAAATATTCAAGAGCAGGAAAATATTTTTCTTTAGCTTGCACTTATAAAGGCACTGATCCATTTCAATCAGAGTAGACTTAGCAGGCAAGAGGCTAACCATTGGCTTCTCCTACATTAATTTCATACATCATAAATATTGAATTCCATTACTGAAGCAGCAAATGCAGCCTATTTCTTTAAATGTGTTTATGGCATAATGGCATAATAAACCATTTCCATTTAAAAAAACAACAAGGATTTCTCATTTGAAATGATTCTTGGTTTAGCCCTCCAAAAGTAATATTGATTTTTTGTAACAGTCTACATGAAAATATAACAAGGAGGCATATTTCCCCTTCACTATGCACCCTTCCATTATGAATGAGAACTTGAAAATATAAGTGCAGCAGAAAAGCTCTAGTGTTTCTGACATGATGGGACCCCACTCCCTTTCCTTCTGAAACAATTCTAGAGCAGATCCCATCTTCTCCTTTCAAGTAAGTCCTGGCTCACAACTGTGTTTCCTCTTGTTCCAAAGAATGTGGAGGGACATGGCAAGATGCTGGAAGAGATGCTAGCTTCTGAAGCTTAGGGTGTTGCAGAGGTTTTGGCCTGTGAAAAGAACGTCGGCTTTGTACACGTCTGGCTGCAGCAGATCTGTAATTTCCTTGTACATCAAGCAACATTTTCTTCTCTTGGGGCTCCTTCATATAAGAGTCTTCCAGCCCTTCAAGCATAAGTGGAGAGTTCTCTTCTTGTGAATTCTCTGACTTGTAGCTAACTTCAGAACAATAACCCGAGTTTACTGTCTCTTTGTTATTCGTATCTGTTCCTGCTTCCCAGAAGAGATCAGGTACATTTGGGTCACAAGAAGCTATATACTCAGAGACAGTAGAAAGAGATATATTCCCTCTGTTTTCCAATGAAGAGTAGTTTTGTGTCCAAGGCATTTGAAGATGAGATGGGAAGAAGTGGAGAGGAGTCACTGAAACACTTTGGTTTTGGTTTAGTTGGTCATCTGAAGAGGAGTATTCTGTCATTTCAACATCATGGTCTATATCACCTAGAGAGCACAATTAAATAGAAACATTTGTAATACACACTTTCTACACTAGTATGCTGGGTATTGGGCTTTGCTTTTGGCTAGTTTTATGAATGTCTTATGAAAATGAGTGGTTCAAGATGGCTTTTTTGCTGGGGAACTGTACTCTGTCCCAATTTCTATCTTGGACAACCTAAAGTGAGTTTATTAAACTTCTTATCCTTGCTGAGTATCAGGCAAAACTTAGTTCAGTGTGATGAACTGGCTGTTTCAGATATTTAGGAGATGGAGCCATCATCTGGTCGTTAAGGTGTATCTTTATCTTGAAATATTTAGTCCTGATGCTCGGCAAGGAAATCTTTCAGAAACTTTTGAAAGAAATTGTGCTCTTTCAATCAAGTAGGAGAGGGTATCACCAGGGCATCAATTTCTTATTGACTGGAGCCTATGATCAGTTTTCTGTATACTTTAGACTATGTAGAGAAACTTCACATTTCCAGCCTTGGCTTCCTGTTTAAATTGTTTTTTAAAACCTTTCATTTGAAATTTCAGTATCATTCTCCTATTAGGAGAATTTTGTTAACGAGATAATTCAGAGGACTCTTTCAGAGAGTAATAAAGGTCTAAACTTATTAGCTTGGAAAATCTAACTTCCCAAAACACTTTTTAAGAAACACAGCAGTCAAAAACCAGTGATTTTGATATATCAAAGATACCTGCACAAGAACTTATACATACCAGTTCCTAATAATAAAGTCAATTATAAATAAGGCAATAGAATGGAGGAAAAGAACGAAGGTTAGCAAGAAAATGTTCAGCAAGTCATATGCCAATATTTTACCACAATGTTCTCAGTAGGAAAAAAAAGTGAAGAGAATTTCAATATGGATAAGTGTCAAAGAGAAGTTTTCCTTTTGATTGTGCTCATTGTTCAAGTTTTTAATCAGGATATTGGAATTTATTTCCCAGTTCTTTAATTAATCCAGTGTTCATTTTAAAACACCATTTAAAAAATAATAAAAGATGCATTAATAAGGAACTGAGTACTAGAACCTACAGACCTACAGGCCACTCCAGTAAAGAAAGTGATGTGTTTCCTGTAATTACACTTGAACTAGCACATCTTCTGCAGGGACAGAAGCCAGAACAGAAGAAAAATGGAACTTCCTTTTCTATTTAATTTCAAAAGCTTATGAAGTTGTTCTCAAATCAAAATTAGCAGCATTCACTCTATCCTGAGGTCTTTGTCTGAACAAAGTTTCATCAACTAACTACAGAAGTACTTTCAACTTACCACATTCCTTTATTTATTGATGCACAGAGGACACTAGGTCATACATTTGTGATCATTCCACAAAAGCGAATTCATGGTGAAACTGACTATTGCATTTCATTGCATAATCCCCGCAGTGCCCTATGTTCTATTCAGTTATGATATCTGAACTGTGACCTGACCCACCTCATTTACAGCACTGACTGTGTTGATTATAGAAGTGAAGGCTGCTTCTTATGGTGTGAAATATTTCCACAAAGTGAAAATTAAAGAGCAACTAGGATATTCATTTAAACCCAGAGTCAATTTAATTTTCAGCCTCTAACACATACGAAGCAACAAGTTATTTACTGCATCAGAAAGTTAAGCATTTTTTCTGGTTTCAAAATAAGGTATGGATTAAGATAAACTCACAGTTTAAGGATAAATCTCTAACCAAAACTGGAATTCTGCTTCTCCACAGTCTGGCTGTTGTGTAATTATCTCTACCTGTGCAAGGGAACTCTGATTCATTCTAGTAAACATGCTTCATTTTTAAACCCTTTCTTAAAGAATTTAATGATGATATCAGCAGTGTCATTGAATACTTGTATTGTAGCAGTGGGACCATTTTCCCTTCCTGGGCACTGGATAAGTAACCTGGACAAATGTTCAGAACTGACTCAAGGCTTCTTAGCAATAGAGTCAAAAACCATATTCTAACCATGCTAAAAATGAGAGACTTAGCCCAGCTCATTGCTGGTCTGCCCTGCTGCTCCTATTGTACATCCGAATGCAATAGAGTCCAATGGGTTATATGACCCATCTGACCTCTTGTGGGCAAACCATATCCTTTGGCATCAGCAACTGGATTGTCTTTCTGGGGCTTCAGACTACTTTGCTTGCATCTGCAGACAGTAGTGACAATGTTACTCAAAAAGACCAATCTCTGTTTAAGGGGGTTGAATCAGAATTACCTGATTCCTGTTAGGGAATAAAGGTACAAATTTTATCATCTTGAACTGACTAACCAAGAAATCTGGAGCCTCTTGGAAATGGGTGCACAATAGTCTGGTATTTGGAATACTATTTTCTTGGCATTTAAAGTATTCAAGCCAAAACAAAGAGCAGGACCATTATCTGCTGTAAAAAATAGCAAGGCATTGGACCTCAAATAGTTAGACAACTCTTCTGCAGAAGGAAAATAGAAAGATGTTTTGTTATTCAAGCTGGAGGAAAATAGAAGATGTTTAGTTGTATGAAGAAATCAGGAAGGAAAGAGATGCTCCGGGTGAAGAAAAACCAGAAAAGTAAGTTTACTTGTCAGTAGTCAGGGTTGATAGGAAGGCTGATTAAAAATAAAGGTGGTAATATCATTTAAAATATTACATATGTGTTGATTCTGGGAGAAAAGATCTGGGTCGGTCCTCTGGGCCATCTGCTAGCAGAAAGGAATCTATTGATTTATTGCTGAGCCGGAATGGAGTGAGCCGTCTGAAGTTGTTTGGAGAATACGGGATCTGCACTCGGGCCCTTTGTGATGGTGCCACAGTATCTTCACTAGATAACCATGGTGAGAACTTCATGTAGATGCTTTGATCATCATCAGCTGAAAATACTGGGTTATCAATTCCTAAAAAAAGTTCACGAGTGACAAATACAATTAATCAAAATAATTTCTTGGTAATGCAGCAAGATGCTTTGTAAAAGGAGAATGGCTACAGTGGGAAAAAAATAGGTCGAAACACGCTGGTATAGGTGTGCCTATGCAAATACACAGACCGTGATACACACACAGATTGCTCTTTCTACCTTAGTTATTGCTAGTCCTTTTGGATTTCTATTAAAGAGAAAAATTGGATATTATATCCAATATGCAGTTATGTTTGGGATATGTGGAGACAAAAAATAAAGTCAATAAAGGAAGAAATCAGCAAATTTTAAGCAAAATAAAGCACAATATAAAATAACTGCAGAAAATTCAAATCAAACCCATAAAAAAGAAACAAAAGATGGAAAAAACATGCAAAAGCATAAACTGCACAACTCCATAAAGGAATGAGATGTGTGTGAGGGAGCTAAAGCAGGCCATAGAACAGTCAAAAGTAAGTTACAAGAGCCTTTTAATGTAGATACCAAGTTTGTAGTGTTTGAGCAGGAAAAGAAATTTTAAAAATGAGTCTAGGTCTGCATCTTGCCACCCACTTATTTCTGTATCGATTTCTGGATGTCTTTATAGATTATCAAACATAGAATTTGTCATGGAACAGTGAAAAGGCTATATCAGCATGTCTGCCAAAAGAATACAGACACAAGTATTTTTCTTCACTGTATGCACCATGTTACATATGAAGCGTACAGTGGCATGCTGAAAATTCAAACACAAAAGTGCTAAAGAGAAATACTAAATTTTAAAACTTTTAAAATCATTTAATATAATTTCTTTTATATATAGTGATACACTTTCAATCTGATATTTTCGATCATTTCAGGGCTGGAAATCAAATCCAATGAATGCTCCAGGAATGCTGTAAATCTGCCCTTTTCAGTGACTTCCATGAGCCTGTAAGGATCTGAGGTAGTTGTGAATTTAAGAGGAGAAATCCTGCCTGAAAGAAACAGCATGAAATTTATCACAACAAAGTGCTTCAAATGCAAGTAGAAAATAGTTCCAAAGGACTAATATTAATTGGTCTTGTGAGGTAGGACAACTCTAAAATAACATTTTCTGTTGCTAGAAATAATTAGTGGTTTTATGTCTGGTTTAGGCAGTCATGCTCACAACTTCTATCAGTAACAAATTTGATGCTCTCCATACTGCTGGATATCCAAAACTTGTTATCTGTTAACATTAATATTAAGCAAATATATTTTCTAATCAAACCAAAACAAAACAAAAAATACAGGCTAAATCAGCATAATTTCTAGTATTTTTTTAACATTTGAGAAAAAAAAACTCTGTAGGTAATTCATATTTTTACCTGTAGGAGTATCTGTGAAATTTTGCTTTGTCACATTAGCCAAGAAATCAACTCCTTTGCCTAGATGCAAAGTTTCATAATCATTATTTTCTTCTGATTCAGAAAACTCCAAATCTGGAAAAAAAAAGAAAATCCAATTTGATTAGAGATTTGTATCAGTACTGATAGAAAATGCTATTTCATGCTGTTTTGATGCTGGCATAGTTATCAAAGATAATCTTTAACAAGGATCTAGATAAGGGCAAAATTTAATCAACAGTTGTAGCACTGAAATGCAAATATGAATGTATATAGAGTTTGCAGCTTAGATCCCAATTACATCAGGAAACTCAACACAGGTTTCCGGCTTGCATTATTATCTGGTGCTATGATAGAGAGAGATTTCACACTCTGGCTAAGTTTTTGGCTAACAGAATTGCCTGCTTTCCTGGGACTGAAACAAATCAACCTATGACATGGCACTACTACTGCTGCTGTGTTTTGTGTCTTAAATGCTCACCTGTTGACAAATGTCATCCCCTTACAATGATCAGTCACTGCATTTTCATCATTTGACAGAGGTCAGCATTAGTATCCTGACTGATTTCAAAACTGGTGAGGTCATTGCTACTTCTACTGCAGTAGAATCAGTTTTACAACAGCTGCTAAACCACTTGTTAAGACTGTCTTCCAATGAAGCTTTTTTTTTTTAAGTTGAGGATGATATCTATACACAGTGTTCTTTAACAAGACAGCATTGAATGACCTACTTATAAGTATTCAGAAAGCTCTTCCCATGCAAAAAGGTTCTAGAATATTACACTTATTCAGCCAGCCTGTATTGCCCCTGTCAGTAAAAAAAAAATAATGCTCAGAAAATGATTCAAAGAACATACATAAAGAAAAATATCTTTGCTTGGAGCTATTGAGAAAAGATGAATCCCTCTCTACTTTACTTCAATTATCTTTGAGATCAAGGGGTTGCATTCATAAACAGAGGAAAGAACACAAATAAGAGCTAGTTCAGCGGCTTTTAAACCATGTTTCAGTTTTTAAGTAAGTGACACATATTATTTTGTAATTACATAACGAACATATTAGCGTCCATCACGTCTTGCTATGACTGACATCAATGCCAAAAGATGGCTAAAACATGAGATGAAAGAATTTAGGACTTTACGTGCAAAACCAACTTTTCTTAGGGATGCTCCCTAGGCCAGTCAGCTTCAGATTACACTTTCAAGGCTGATCTGTGTGTTAGATTTGTGCATGAAGTGCTGAAACTGGCCTCTGACTAAGTCTTCCTTTCAAAGCTACACTCTCCTTGAATTCTAACATGCTTGCTTACTGTCAACTCTGATTCAGACCCTTCTAAACAAATGAACCTTAACTCAGATCAGAATGTCATCTCAACTACTGAATTTTATATGGCATGGTATCCTGGGCAGACATATCCTGCAGTGATGAAAAAGAAAAATGGTAGCAAAAGTTGCTCTGTGCAGCTTACCCAAAAGGAAGCTGAAAGTTCATCTACATTGTAGCCACTGCATTGTTTTGTTTTCAAAATTTATATGTGATATTTTAAAAATGTGAGTAAAAAGGCCAATTAATATTTGGTTTGTCATCCAGCTGCCTAGAAAAACAAGTTCTAAATTATTGAGATGCTGCATTTAAGCATGGAGCAGATCCTTACTCTGAGTTCTGAATTATGACTAGAAGTCCCTTTTTAATATCAGCTTCACTGTTGCATATCATGAAATTTTTCAGTGGTGCTTTACTGACAATGTAGCTGTAAAATGCAGTTAATGAAACTGGTCTAAGAGTCTTTTTACCTTTCTCCTTCAAAGTAAAATCTTGTACTGGATTTTCTGAAGGTATTTTTCCATTTGGTATGACAGTGCTGTTTCGCTGAAAAAAAACAAACTAAGTTACCAAAACCACTACCATCATCAGATAGCAATGGCAGTGATATCCTTTGAAATCACGAGTTCAGCAGCATAACCCTGTAATCTGTTGTAATCTTTGCTTGAAACTCATTATGGATGTCATTAGTTTCTCCCCTGCACTCGTACTCACTACAGGAAAAGAAAGGAACTTTGGCTCTTTTTATGCTGTACATTCCCTCTTAGTTTCATGCAAATTTTGTGGAACACTCTATGCTATAGTGCTACCCTGCTACATCTACCCTGCAACATCTCCCCACAGTGTTGTAGCATGGCTCAAGGTCTGTTGTTTTTCAAATGATCAAAAATCTCTCACCCAGAAGAAGGGTCCCAAAGCATAGAGAAAATCAACATGTGAGAAGATGCCCCTTGAATTAACTCATAGTTTAATCTCTTCTTGCGTAGGCCCTTTAAGTTCATGAAGTTCTATAGGACAGAGATAAATGCAGATCATAGGACCCTTCAGAGTCCTCCCTGCCCTCCCCACCCCTTAGTTTGTACAATAAGTGGCTACATCTGGGTCCTTGTGAAAGTATTTTACCCTTTTTTGGCCCCGGTCTCGCTTGTGGATTTTATTGAGCTTCTTGGAATGGTTTATTCCTAGTTTGGTACTCTTGAACGATTCTAAGCGCTTCCTCATTGTCCTATGGAAAATCTCCTTGTCTTGTTTCTCATCTTCACTGTGCATGATCTCATGTCGACTGTACAGGTGTTTATGCTGTGGCCAGGAAGGGAAGACAATATTCATTTATTTAGAAATACAGCTGGAAGCCCTGAATCAATGCATTCAATCAGTGTCATGCAAATGTTAACAACTCCATAAAAAAAAAAGGAGCCAAAGACTAGTCTGAAGACATTAATGAAACTCCTATTTTTCTTCCTCTTTCTTCACCATGAAATGGGTATAAGTCCAGGAATTTTAAGTACATAAGAGTGACTGTCATTCAAAGTAAGCCTCTCCCTATAAGTGTCTGAATCACTTTAGTTGATACACTCCATTTAATCCTGCTTCAGAACCTGTATTGGACCAGTTCTGCATTCCACGGCCCCAGTGAAATCAAAGGCACTAGTTCTGTTAAAAAGGCATGTTCATAAATGAGAAAGAATATAGAAAAGAGCCTATCTTCCTCAAGGGTGCAGATTTTGCAGATGGGTTCTTTCCTTTTGAGTTTCACTCCCAAGTTTTGGTTCCTAATGTCTCCCAGTTTTAGACTGGAAAACAGTCCAATGCTAGCCTTCTGCTCTCACCTCCTGCCTGGGTTTATAGAGGTACTGTTGTAGGGTGTGATGAGCGACAGTGTCTTCTGTGTCCCGGATACTTTTCCTCCTCTGCTCTAAAGCTTGCATGTCAAGGCAAACTGGTCCAGCTTTTTCTCTCCTGAAGAAGAATACAATATACAAACAGCAGTTTTAAAAATCAGTAATTGCTGAAGGAAGAAAAAACAGGAAAATATGGAATGAGAGAGAGAAATGAAGACGAAGTTTAAAAAAAGAGGAAAGGTCAAAATCAGCTAAATGAAAATGAGTGAGCAAATACCTAATGGGAAATGTGAAAAGATTAATGGTTTTTTGTCTTTCAGGTGGGTGTAGCATTAATTTCTGTTTACATGACACACAGTGTGTTCAGTGAAAGAATCATGAAACAGTTAAGGAAGGAGCAATTTTTTTTCCTTGCCCCTCTCCTGACTTTTTCTGGAGCAGACACAGAAATGACATCTAGCCCTGTCTGTAGCAGTTGGTGAACAAAAGGCACATGAAACAACTGTAATGTGGATGTCTGCTTCATCTTACCCGTCTTTACTGCAAAAATTTGTGTGTAAAATGAAACAATATAACTGTATGTATACCCATTTTATATGAGAGAAAAGATTGAGGTTCAAAAAAGTAGCGAATGAAGCCTCTGTAATATACATTTTTCAAAATTTATAACACTGTTTCTATTTCCTCACATATAACATAAAAAAACCCACAACCCCTCCCAATCAGTCCACATTACTTACAGTAAATAAGAGACAGAACTTTCCACAGTACTTGGGCGTGGGGTGCTGAAATCCACATTTACGATGTTGTCTGTACTTGGAGAACGTATAAATGCCAAGGAACCTCTACGTTCTCCCTGGCCACAGAAAGAAACAAGACATTATTACATCTGTAAACACCTAGGGCAAAGTGTGTACCAGGAAATGCGGATAATTTGTGAGGCTGCTGTATGCAAATGGCACAAGAAGCAGGGGAGAAGTTGTATTTAGGTAATGAATACAAACCATTTTTTGGTTTTATGGTTTCTTTATGTTGAGTGACATTATCCCAATGAACAAAGGTAGGAGAAAAACTATTCCACTCTTGTAAATTGATTTTGAGGAGGTAAGTGATTTCTTAGGTCTCAATCTGTTTGCAAATTATATCCCTGCACTTTTGCAGTCTAACACTTCTCTCTTCACAGACCCTTTTAGGGATGGACCTTTTACTTTGTACCACATTGCAAACCAAGTGCATAGGGATATCTATGCAGATTTTTTATGACTTGACACATCACTGCACGAATAGTAGCATTTTCAAAGATACTACACTAAGTTTCCTGTTCTCTACCTGGAAGCAGCAAATGTTAAGTGGTGGTAGTTCCAGTCTCAGACTGGAAGCAGCAAGTTTTAAGAGGTGGTAGAAGTCTACAAGACTATTTGAAAGAAGTTATGACATGAAGAGATCAGATACTGAAGAGATGAGATTTGCTTTCAGTTCCAAAACTAGTGTCACAGAAGTGAATTGCTGGAAAAGCTCAGATTTATGTCTTCACAGTTTTCCCTACTGCTTGCGTAATCTCTTGTTTAGGTGAAGGGTAGCTTTTGAGTGACAACGTGGTTACATAGGCTGAACCCGTCTAAGGTTTTGAATCACAGCAGAGAGAAATCACATAGAGGTCTCTACATTTCAATGTAATAAAGAATACACCAAGAAAAACCCTCCCTTGCACAATATTGAAAGAGATTTAATCTACATTTCTCCAACTTTAACTGTATTGTGTCCCCTTTACATTTTTATATTCACAGAGCAAATCAAACAAATGTTTCCTTTTACTGTCATAGCCCACATAGATGTTACAGTAGTATGTGTTGGATCAGATCAGTGGCGTTAAGAAGTACACTCCAACCTCTGTAGACAGAAGACTTAAGAGGAAAAAAAACTACATTCTGGGTCAGCATCATTCCATCCATTTTCTTAAGTGCATCTGACTTTCCTTTCAAATCAAGTTTAATGTTTCATACATATGTCATACCATATCATCAGTGGAGGAATTTTAGCCAGAAGAAGTTATGAATTGTAAGTATTTTAAGTCGCTTCTATTCACTTGCTCTGGATTATTTTCATTTTGCCTGGCTTAGGCTCTCCCTTCTCAACTGTAAGGAATTTATTTAAGTTCAGACTGAACTCTCTCAAGCTCTTGTTTATTGTGCAGGTGCAGCATAACAGCAGAGCTGAAAAAAGAAAAATTTATAAAATAGTTTTTAAACTCTCAGTTTCTTGCAAGTGAGAAGAGAGTGAGTAGCAGGGGGAGGCAGATCTCTACTCCTCCTGGAAGAAATGGCTTCAGTTTCAATGTCAGCTTGTAATTCACAGATATTTAGCTCAAAGATACTTTTCACAAGTCAAGGAAAAGTTGTTAAAGCAGCGTATCACTGAAGTAAATATTAACATGAGAAAGGTAGAATAACTTTAGGATTCACAACTCATGACTAATCAGGCATATTAACATAACTAATTTCCACTGGAGGAAACCATGTTGTAAATCTTTTGTAGAACCTGAAGAACTTTTAATTTCTTTGTCTATTATTATGAGATCAGTAGACATTTCCCAATAGAATTTGTGTGCAAGACCACATACACAAATAGTATTTGGACTAGGGTAGCAAAAGTCAGTTTCCTTGTGTTATGAACTGTACTAAGATATAATGAAAAGGTAACTCTCCTGAAAATTAATAATCTAACTTAATCTGGCATCACTATATGGGATTCAAGACATTATTGAGTAAAGATTCTGGGGCTAAATCTGCATGGCTTAATGATCTATAGAGTCCTTTGCATCTGTGAAAGAGAAAAAAATACTGTAATGAATCTACTGAACAGATTCAGCAGTGAATCTGAACATGAGTCTCATGCTCATCAACATCAAAGTCATTATCTAACTTTCTTCCTCTCAGGTGTGACCCAGAAAGCACCATGAGAAAGAAAATTAGTTCTTGACTCAAATCGTTTGAAAGCTGAATGGGTAATTTACAAAATCTCAAAAGGAAGTTTTTGCTTATCTTGTGAACCACTCCCCATTTTTCACATTAACATAATTTCTGAATTTCATCTTATTTTCTGAATTCGATCTTTGAAATTCCATGTTTCAGTGGAAGAAGTCTGCCTGGCTGTAGCTCATTTTCAAAAAAAGAAGAGAGATTATTATTAATATTAGTTGCAGTAATAGTGTTTATTTTAATTAAAGAAATTAACTGGTATATCACCTAGCTGTGAAAATGAGTTCACTTGGAGATTACAGGCATAGATAGATTATCAATTCAAAGATCACTCTTTGAAATACTCCATTTAAAACTATCCTGTGCACTGTATGAATACTGCACATTTGTGGTGATTTGAACTAAGGTGGCCAGTTTCATACTAAAAAAGATTAGGAATTCTTACACAATTTGTTAACATTGCTCCAATCTGGGAATGGTACTCCTGCAGAAGGCTGGTAACTTTCTTCCATTCTGTAACTTTAAAAATTTCTCCTGTTGCAAGCCTTAAGTTTCTCTAACTTCACAATTCTGTGATTGTGTTTGATATCTGTAGTATATCACTTTAATGCTAATTTTTGAAGTGTAGGTGTTATGATTCCATTGAATTAAAGTTATCCTTCCAATTTTTTTGTATTACTGTGATCTGGCAGAATGACATTATAGCAGTCCACTACTTTGGTCATATATCCACACCATTTGGAAGTAAGCTTCTTCAAATCAGATTTGTCATCACATAGAACCACTATTCTGCAGGAGCCAGACTCTGTTGACACATTTAGAAAGACAGTAGTTTGCCTGATCCCTTTGGAATTACAGTATATTTTCATGCAATTAATATAGAAACAAAGTTATTCAGTAAAATCCAACAGAAAAGTACACTGACGTAAGTACAATATACTCATACCTGGGGGTCAGGCATAATACTGAGAACTACAGCCATTCAAACAGGTGATAATGAGTCAAAAAATATTTAGAAAAAAAAAGCAGAGCAGAAATGAAAATAGTTTTCTCTTAGACATCTCCTGCAGTATATCAACTAATTATAAATTAAAAAAAAAAAACCAAACCCAAATGATGCTATGATATGTCAACAAGTGTTCATAAGTACCTCAGCCACATAGCTAATTGCATCCTTCAAGTTGAGTTCATGGAAAACATTAAGGATCTGGTCTCTTGATTTTTGAGCAGACCTTCTCATCAGTAGTTTACTGAGGAACTTCCTATCAAAATTGGACCACCTGATAATTTAAACAAACTGTGTTAATGGCAACAAGCAATTTTAGTTTCACAGCATTTTTAGTTTAGCATAAATGATATTTTTGTGAGCTAAGCACGTCAAGAAAAATGGTGAACATAGCAATGTGAGGGATTTGTGTTTTGAAACTTTTCAAATAACATTTAAAGAAAGTTAAGGAAAAGTCTGCTACAGAGCTATGCAGCTGTCACAAAGCATTTAATAGGTTCACTTACCAAACACTACTACAACAGCAAGAGTACTATGATTGCAGTATCCCATTTCAGAGTCACTAGGACATTTTATACTCTGGGAGATCATGCTACCTTATTTTTCCACTTCTGATTATGCATTGTTATATTTAATAGCTTCATTCTAGAAGTTTAATTTTCTTTCCTCCTTTGGAAGGGAATCTGCTTTTCCCCAGCTGTATTGTAGGCCAGCCAGCCTAGAAAATCAGTTCACAACAACAGTGCCCTTACAAAAGCACTTACAGAGGGCCTTATTCATGTCATTGATGTACTCTGGGAGATAGAAGTGATGTATATTTTCTGCGATTTACACTTCCAAGCTTGTCTGATAGTAGGATATCTGCCATTTCATATTTAGGCTCCAGAAGATAAAGGCTGCTTTACTTTCATCTACCTTCCTCAAGAGTTTCTCTAAAGGGCATGAGGCAACTTTGGAGACTACTATTCAAAGTGATTCTATCCATCTTGCCCAATAGCTATTTTGAGTTTATGACTTTTTATTCAGATTGTTGAAACCTTTTTGTTGTTAAACATTATTCATAGAATTGATAACTATTCCTCTCCTCTAGCCAGAACATCTGATAGCAGTCTCTAATTCAGGGTGCCACACCTGCGCACATCAGTGAGGATGATAGGGTCTGCCATTTCTTTGAGGAAGCAGCACTTTCATGTACATATAGTCCAAAAGAAGCAGACTCAAGGTGATCTCATTCAAAATACATTAGTCATCAAACCATACACTCAATGAATCTACATTAAGCTACTCCTTCTCTTGTTACTTAGGAGATTACTTTTTGACATCTAAGAAGTCAAACTCTATAATCTGCCACTTTAAAAATATTTAGCTCCATCTTCAAGACAGTATTTCAAAACTGGGGATATATTCCCCTGTATTATAGCCTGCTGAAATTCATTCCAAAAAAGTAAACTAAAAATTTAGATCAAAAGAAAGAGGATGTTCTATTTGGGATGCCTCATGAAAATTCTTCACTGCATAAATGAACAAAAAGCAAAAGGAAATTAAGGAGACTGTCCCTATAGCTGGGTACAGACAGGTGAACAATTCTGCTTAGGCTCAAATACAATCTAGCACCAGCCTAGAAGTTGTGTAGTTATATGAGCATAATGCTAAACCTAAGCTAATACACTCAGCTTCTCAGCAAGGGTTAGCAGAGTGCTCTGCAGAAAGCTAACATAACCACATGGCTTTTGGACTGGAATTGACATGTTGAGTCAGCAGGACATTAGCAGGTTAGAACTGTGACTTTCTGCACCTATAAAATTACCTAACTCCAGGGAGAGAACTACCTAACCTTGAATAACACTCTTAAAGATGTCCAGATTTAATGTCCTTTTTTCACATTTATTCATCTAGATTATGGAATTCTGCCCATCACAATGGTCACTCTTCATGTGTACTTTAAAGAAAATGGTGTCTGTATCTTTCAGCTGAGTAATTTTGCTTCTCTTAGGGTGAATCAACTATAAACAGAGGGGGATGGAAATGATCCATAATTTTCATTATTGGTTTCAAACCAATAGGCTTAAACTAGCCGAGTCATTTCAAAGCACCCTCTGCCATCACTTTCAGAGGTGTTGAACACATCCTTTGTAGAAATAGAGCAAACAACTAGCACAGTCGTAGTTGAGTTTTTTAGTGTCTCTACACACAAATAATGTTCATGAAATGGAGTATTACAGAGAAGGACCAACATTAACATTTTAGGTTAAATCTTGTGCAAATGGCCAGTTCTCAAATCTTGAGAGAAGCTGATCCCTGGATGTGAACTGAGGCATTTGCAAAGGCCTAATCTGAACTGTGGAAGAAAAAGAAAAGATTCCAGTTGTAGGGGACAAAAATAAACTATTTCCACATTTGCTATATTTTCAGTATATAACCTTTTAAACCACATTTGACATACTTGCTGTCCCTAAACTCACAGGCTTAAAAAGTGATAATTTACAGATAAGATTTCCTAGCAGTATTTCAACATTCCAAGTCAGTTACTACTTACTTGTCTCTCAGATAATTATGTCCTATTTGTCCAGAAATGTCTTCTATAGCAGAAAGAATGTGATCAAAGGCCTAGGAAAGGAAAGTGGAATTAATATCTCTACAGAAATAAAAGTCATAATTAGAAAAATGTTCAATTTATATCAAGTTAGACCAGGTGACTATGCAGAATAATTTTATTGCTGCTAAGCAGATTTTTCTCCCATTTACAGAAATACTAGCTACTCTATGCTTTTCTTCAAAGGTCCTGAGATTTCTAACTAATTCTTTACAAATTCAGTAACTATTCTTGAATTACAAGAGTCTCAGCAAGAAGGTACTTAAGTCCCCATTTTAACATTCAATTTTAAGACTCTTTTTTTGACCCATTTTACTATCTCCATTTCTGCCCTATGAAGTACATCAGCCACTATTAGTGTCAGTGATTAGATCAGTTGAAAAATTGCCCTAGTGTTTCTTTTTAGACATTTCAGGAATCCATACTTCCCTCAGAGTAGAAGTAGGCACCATTCTTTTGATATCTAGGGCAAAATCCCATACTGGGTGTATTTGATGCCTGATAGAAATCCTGAGGTTTATAACTCTTAATTCAAACCAAGGCAGCTACAGGTAGAATTTGGTCTTTTTCTGTATATGGTTGTTAGCATTTCACTCTGAACATTGGAGTGATTACTGCGGAATATACAGCATGCTAGGTTTAGAACAACATGGGTGATATGGATTATTCCTGAATATATTTATTACTGCCTCAGGAGGAGATATCTGACATGGAAGTGGAGAAAATGATATTATAAATAAGTAATCTCCCTCCTACTCCATGAGAACAGACAGTGCTCCCTCTCTCTGAAGGCTGCAATTTATACAGTTCTAGGAGCACTGTGCCTCCTGAGACAATATCTGCTAGAATATTCTAGGAAGTGGTGAAACAGTACATACAACTTTAGAAATTGTTAGGATTAACATTACTGCTCGGCCTGCACTACTAACTGATGTGTAAAGCTATATCCCATAAATGTAGACAGACTGTATTTCTTCACCTGGGGGAAGAATCCTGATTTTCAAATAGTAAAATATTTGAATGGAAATGGAAATTTGAATTGCTGGATAACAAAAGCATAATGTATTTATTCAGTAGTCTGTTAAAGAATTCCTCAGAAACAATCCTGTCCATCGTTAAGTTGTTAATTCACTTCAGGTAACCCCCAACATGAAAATAGACAAGATTAGAAGCTCATACAAGGATGTGTTAAAATACAGCAGGATAGCTACGTAATCTGAAAAGTTTATGAATTAAAGAAGGCCATGAAAGATGTCTTATAGTCTTCTGTCCTTTAACCTATATTTGTATTGAAAATGTATGTTTTCTTTTACTGAATAAAAAATTTATAATGTTGTGTGAAAGTGAATTGGAAGAGATCATGTTTCAAAATCTTTTAAAAGGTTAAAGAAATGCAGGCACACACAGCATTCCCACTGAACTAAAACTATTACTATTAATCTGGAATTTCAGTATATAATTAACATCTGCATTGGGTAGCAGACTAGTTTTCTATGTAATATGCAAGATACAAAGTCTGCTTTCATATCTTTTACATAAATAAACAATATTTAAGAAGGAAAAATAAACTTACTTCCACATGCTTTGCCCTAGCAATCTTCAATCAAACGTCCTCCTCTTTTAGATGAAGAGAAAGAAGCATATTCCAGCCGTGCTGTTTCCCCAGTACTGTCAGCCCCCATTGAATTCTCAAGTGAATGACCAGAACCTTCAGTTGAGTATCCCCTCACAGGACTCAACCCAAAGACAAATTACAGCCTACAGATAACTTTTGAAATGTTTGAAGGATTTTGCACTTGAAATTCGGTTCTCCCCTCCCTTCCAAAACCAAATTTTTTCTAATTTTTGTTTTCCCCTTAAGGCACTTTGTAAAAATCCAAAAGATACCATAGATTTGTTTAAAAATATCTTACTCTGCCATGAAGTTTCTCATTCAGTTTTGGCTCTCTGTGTTCAGTTTTCTTCACTTTCAGCCACTGTACCAAGGGCTTGATAGTCAGTCCCTAAGGATTGAAACATGATAATAAATACTTAGGAATTATCTTAGACTTTCCTCCAGCTGGTCATTGTTAAAGAGAAATAGAGCATTTTTGTATGTTGTATGGTGGTTCTCATACTTCCTCTGTTGATGTCTGTCCTCTTTAGAAGATAAAATATTGCAATACCCTCAGCCTCTGTTACAAAAGTTTGAAAAGACACCAACCAGTGGAAAAATATATCTTCTGTAAGAGAAATATGGTAAGTGGAAGGGTTAAAGTGTTTCCTATACCATTGAATGTGGTATTTTCTGCACATATCAGGAGTTTGTCACCACAATTAAACTTTCTATAATAAATTTGAGAAAATTCCAAGCTGGTATATACTGACATATCTCCATTTAAATTAATGTTGGTTTTTTCATCCAGAAAGTGCTATTTTGTTTGCATGCTAAATACTTTCTTGTCCCACTGCTTACTGTTATATTTTAAAACAAGGATTTAGGCTCAGGTAGATCAGCTTAATGACTGTATTTGCCCATAAAAAGGATGGTTCCCTATAGTTATTCACATGAGGTGAAGGATGTTTAATCAGATATTAACTTGAGCACTATTAATACCAAGCAGCTAAGACTGAACATTTTTTAGCACAGAGGAAATTGTGTTTTGTCCCTTGTGGTGCCATATGAAAACATAAAATAGGCTCTTTGTTACTAAAATTACAAATTCAATTATGCTTTCAGTTCAGTGAAACAATATGCAACCTTCAGAGAGAACTGCTTTAAGCATTCGGTACTTTTGGGGGACTCCTTCTCCTTGCAAAAAAGTATGCTTAAGAAGTTGAATTACCTGGAAAATAACAGTAAAAAACACAACAATGATAGTTGTGCTGACAAACAGGTTTTTCTCTTTCACTTTTTCCTCATCCAGAAGTACGACCAGAGCAAAAGCAACCGCTCCACGTAGTCCACCATATGACATCACCACCTGGTCTATTATCTCCAACTGGACCATTCTGTAGTGGTTAAGAATCCATGTCTGTAAAACTACACCTATAAAAAACAAATGCCAGCATGTCTAGAAATATGCTTATGAAATGTCAATATCCCAACCATGTGTAACACGGTTACCACCAGTCTGCTTTCATAACAAATTCTCTACGCTTCTCCCTCTGTGTTGCTACACTGCCAAGGAGGGCAGGCCCACTTGGTACCTTCCCCTTTATGTTTAGCCAAAGGAATTAGATGAAGCTTCTTCTGTAAGCCAGCAGCTCTTCTGAGAGTGCTGCCCTCTGGCATAGGCACTACAGGTGAAATTCTGCTATGTGCTGACCTTTGAAATTCGCAGTTGAGAAAGAAGGGAATTTCTAGCATCATAGCCAGTGATATGCACAAGATCTTTTAACAAAAAGAGAAACGGGTTGAAACAGTGTTGATTTAGAGAGTAAGTGTGGTACTCTTTACAAATCACTAAAAATGACATTTATGTCATTGTCTTATGGAGGGTTGTGTAGTTATGCTAACACTGTCTTCAGGCCTACAGGTGAGATGCTGCCTGCTGTAGGAGACCTAAAGAAATCACAACGTCTCCCAGAGCTCCCACCATACAGAAGGAAAACAGCGTCACCTTTCCTAAGAGTGGCACAGCACGTGTGTCCCACTGCAGCAGGCCAGGACTGTTAATGAGTGCAAAAGAGATATTTCTCTTTTTAGACAACTTTGAACTTGTGCTAAGGGAAGAGTGTCTTGTGTATATCACTGTAAGCAAGTCCTCTGGTGGAGGGGACATTGAAAATTAATTCATGCCACCAATCTGACTCCTCCAAGGGTAAGAGAGCTGCAATTATGTAAGGCCCAATATCATCAGGTCTTCAGTAATTTATCAGTGTCTAAGCTCAACTACTTTAATATTGTTATTGCTGAATATTTACTATTTAATTATTGATCACACTTATTACAGGATTGTTAACCAGTCATTCCAGGAATACAAGAAATGACAAAGTCAAGATACTGAAAACTTGTTTAAACACCTCACGCACATCAGCAGTTCCTGAGAGGTGGCTAAATGAACAATGGTTACAGACTATTTAGAAAGGAGGACGTGGGGCTAGGCCCTTCATTCAGCCCAGGAATCTCTAGACAGAATAAGAATACAAAGTCTAAGAAAATTGCCAGCTAGATAGATGCATTACCTTTCATTTGAATTTAATTCAAGACAAACAGGTAAATAAACCCATTTTATTTATTCCCAGATGTAAGTACATACACCAAATCACTATGTGTGTTACTCTCTAGAGGTACTTCATTCTATGCCTTTTTTGCGATTTTAGCCCCTTTGCTATTTCACAAAACAGTGATTAAGCAGTAGAACTACTTAGCTGGTCAAATCGTCATTGGTATTTTGAAATGTTTGCAAATTTATATAAGCCCAGTAAACTGACAGTACGTAATCCCTACCTGCCACAGTCTTATTTACTCAGTTTTCCACCAGTCCCTGAGAATTGTTTTCAAGCCAGAGAACCTGCGGTGTAATTATGTATGGTCTTACATCACTGTGTGTCTCAAACCTGAAGTCAACCATAAAATTAGCTTAAGACAATCTCTTTATTACCAAATTGAAAGAGCTGAAGGAAAGAGATGGCTGACAGGACTCACATCTTTTCTTAGGCTGCAAGTTAAAGATCAAAGTCCATTTCACTGGGAGATTTTGGCAATACCATGTGCTGGGTCAACAAAGCTTAGCCACTGGGTGATTCATATCCACACACATCATCATCCTACTATATTTTCAGCATACGGTGAAGCTTACTGTAGAGACCTACCCTCCTAACCCCAAACGAATCATAAATTCAACTAAAATAAATGGAATATTTTAAAAGGAACAAGTCTAGAACTCCAAATTTTTTTTTTTTTCTTCAAAAAAAAAAAAGTGATTGCATCAACAATACAATGCAAGGACAGGAAGAAGATCATCCCCTTACCAATAACTCTATATACTGAGATGAAGACCAGAGTCAACAGAATAAAAGCTGTATTCCAAGTCCAGATAACTGGATTTACAGCTGAAATTCCCAGGAACATGAAGATAATAGTTTCTGCTCCACTAGCCATCATTTTCATGGTATATCTTACAGTTGTAGAAGATTGTTCTGATATGTTAGCCTTGACATATTTCTGACAGCAAATGCCACAGAAAGTTATCCTAGTAAAAAAAAAAAAGAAGCAATTGTTTGTTGTAACATTTAATATTATTTCCATCTGCCTGTCACACACTGATAAAAACCCACCATTAATTCCTAAGAAAAAATACACTCAGGAGACATTGTGGAGACTAATCTAGGTAAAAACCATTTCTCAAACATTCATCCTGAGGTGACCCCAAGAGGTCTGAAGACAGCATTTCATTAGATCGTAACAGACCTTAATTCTCTTCAGATTACCATGCTGCTTTACATGCAAAATTTTAAATCTTGTTTACATTAGACATAATTTTAAGCTAATGATCTGTTTGCAGTAAGATTTTCAGATCTTGAATATACTCACTGTAGCATCTACAAACATGACAAGCAAAATTGAGAAGAAAGGTATGCCAGGAACCAATGGATACTAAAAGAAGAAAGACCACAGAGGTCTTTTCCAAAGCCAAAACAGGCAAGATTTAGGCAAACCTTAACAGGCCAGTCAAGACAGTGAGAGCAGCAAATAATGGACATTCACATAATGCCTTAGAAAAATATTGTTTTAATTACAGATTATAGGGAAAGATGTCAATACAGATGGACAACTGTTAGTTATTGAAGTATTATTAATCACAAAGAGGAAAGAGTCAAGTTTGTATTTTGCAAAGGAAGTTCTCATGTTGCACAGCAGATACTGGAAAACTTGCATTCCTTTTCAAGGCCAAATGACAGTATTTGCAAACTATAATCTACTGCAATGTGATGATAGTAATATTCAGCATAAGCTTAATGAGTGTCATATTCTATAGCTGTCCTATATAATTTAGGTCTTTCTTTTCAATGTTTTTAAAAACCATATTCCCTTCTCAGCCCCTTCACAGGCAGTAATAAAAAGAGACTTACGCAAGGATAGCGGAAAGAGAAAGCATCTCTGCTGTGAGGTAGGACAGGTAGGAAATGATAAACACAAATCCAGGTTCAATGATTCTCACGTGCTTGGTGAAACGACTGACCAAGGAGAGCAGGAATGCAAAGAAAATGCCAACCAGTGTCCCACCCAGGCTCACCACAAAGAATGACACTGAAAAACAAAACCAAACACAGCTTAAACAGTAGAAATATAATGGTTTGAACTAGTTCTTCATTGTATGGCCAGCAAATCAGAGAAAGTTTTAGAGGACATGTCAAAAATTATTTCTAAAATGCAACAACATGAATTGCTTTTGAGCACTTGGTATGTGAATGCAGCATTCTGTAGAAAAAACAAGATTACTTTCTGTTAAGCCTCATGATTTTAGGCTTATTCAAAACCCACTACATTTCTTTGAACAATTTTTTTCCCACGTTCTGTAAATAAATGCTTTTCCAAAAGCATATGCCAAAGTCACTGTTAAAACATTGATTCGTAAGATAATATAGTATCATGTCATGCTTGGAATGGGAAATAGTGACTAAATTTTTAGGTAGGTAACATTTCTTGATAGTCACTGGCAAACGTTATTTGATGGCAATCAGCGATAAGGAGTGAAAATGTCCATATGCAGTCTCAACCTTCCTGGAATGCAGGGAGAGCATAGGCTGAAACTAAGGACATGTTATAAAATACAAAGAAAATATGTATAGCTGTGAAGTTTGGTGGTCTTAACAACTGAACTCCACATCTGTTGAGTCTCCTCAGAAGAAAACAAATCTGATTAAGTTTCCCCAATATTCAGGAATATTCACTTATTTATTTTCTTAAGCCATTCATCTATGCCACAGGAGTGTGGGAATATGAGTGACAAGGGAAAGGGCTGAAAAATAACAATTACTGATAGCATAATAATAATATTTTGTTTAAAAGTCTGCATATGTACATCAATTATGTGACATGGAATTCAATTCTACGCACCTATGCCTTTGACACATTCAATCCCCGTCACATTCTCTGGACCTATTGTAACAAAAGATTCAAAGACATTGTACAGCACCTGAAAAGAAGAGTAGACTAACTTAATATTTGCTTCTGAATTAAGCCTATTAAAATAATCTCATTATGGGCCCCAACATTAAGAATTCTGAAGTTATGTATGACTGAGGGAAATTCTGTGTGGAGGGAAAAGATTTTGCAGATTTTTGAATTTTTCAAAATGGAAAAAATGCAGTAGAGCAAGAATAAAAAAAAAAATTTAAAAAAACAACTTTCCATTTCTTATTTCTATGTAATTTCTAGCTACAAGAAGCATTGTTATGTCTAGATGTGTTTCCGAAAGCACTTCTCACTCTAAAATCCAGGTATTTGGCAGATTTATTTAATCGCCTGTATAAGATAAATAAGATACTTAATAAGATAATAATGAGATGCTAATAATAAGATACTGGATGGAAATAGATTGAACATACATAAAATAAGTTGAACATAAAAGAGAATAAACTATAATAATTGTATTAAATTTTTTAAAATAATTGACTAATAGTGATAGTGCTGAAAGTAAAAGATTCATCTTATCCATACCCCTGCCTAAGGAGGTTTGTATGAGCATCATTCTTGACACATGCCTATCTGATCTATTCTTAATTCCTCCAGTGATGGAGGAGAACTTTACTATGGCTTTCTCAGCTTTCCTTGTTGCAGCTAAACTTGTTAATTCTTATCATATTTACCCCAGTCATGACATACAGGTTACTTTGTTCTGTAATAGTAGTCTTTTACATATTTACATTTAAAGAATGCTACTTTCTTCTGTCCTCCAGTCTTTCCTTTTTCAAGGTAAGAACTCCAGTTGTTTCAAACTTTCTCATAGGCTGTCCTTTCTGACTCTTGATCATGCTTACTCTTCTCTTCTGGATTTTCTACAACAATCAAACTTTCTTTTATTTGTAGAGTGAGTGTGTGTATTCATTTCACAGTCACAAAAATTCCTTTCCTTCTGAAAGCCAGTGATGTTGATACTTGAGTTCATCAAGGGTTTATTTTAATATTTGTTTCTTGTAATATTCCAAAAGTACTAATAAGACTGATATCTAAAGGCAATTAGGTTTCTCTGGAGGTCCTAAATGTCATTTTCAAACTCCTGTGAACAGTTAGGCTGCTGCCAGTGACCTTGAGGTGCCTTGCTGCCTTGGTTGCAAAAAATTCGGTCACTGAGCCTGGTGGACAGGTCTTACCCTCCTTTGGAGATATGCAGGAGCAGGAATAGCAGGCTCCTGATTCAGGAGCGAATTGAAGCTCTATAGCAACTCAGTTGCATAGCATTTTTCTGCCATAGGACTTCCTGGTCCCTGCCCACTAGCACTGTACTACAAAACTATTGACTATTTTATTCAATTTTGAAGAATTAAGAAAAATTTTGTGTGAAAAGAAAAGGTGTTTCAAATCAAAATAAAAACATCAGTAGAAATTTGGGATTATTTTAAGTTTATTGAAGTCTATTAAGTTTTCCTTTTCTTTCTAAATGAAAAAAACCCAGAAATTAACATGTTACCAAAAAAACCCAACCCAAACTAGAAACTGTCTAAAATGTCACACAATTTTTCCCAAACTGGCTCTTTGTTATGTATCTGTTTGATAAAGATCTGATTTAAGTAAAAGGGAGGGAACAGGCATAAGCACTTTGGTAAGTATTCTCTCTCTCACTGTCTATATATCTGAGGTATGCATATAAATTACGGGCATAATGGAAATATTCAGAAAAGAGTTTGTGCATTAAAAAACAAGAGCAAAGAAAGGCTTAAAATCCCTGGAAGTAATTTCAGTAAGTCATGAAAGCCCTGCTTGAACAGCAAAGGCAAATAAAACATATGCACCTGTATTTTTTAATGTTAATTTTAAATGTTTTTATGCTCATCCAGCCCAGGACTGTTTATTTTTATGTGACTTTTGGGCTCCAAAGATCTTTTGTGCTCAAACATTTAATCTTTGCAATACAGTGTTTGTAAGCAAGACAGAGAACACCATGAGCTACGCTACACTAGCCCATGAGTAGATACGCACAGATGATACAGTATTCATTTAAGGGGAAAATACGCTTCAGAAGAAACCCTCTAGAGTTTGGGTGACTTTAGGATATATAATTTACTTACCACAGTTACAGCATCATTCAGAAGCGATTCTCCAAAAACAATGATGAATAGAACTTCGTTGACATGGACTTCTTCAAACACTGCGAGAACAGCTACAGGATCCACAGCGGCAATTAAGCTGCCAAACAGGAGGAAGTCCAGCAGTCCACTATTCAGGTGGCCTTCAAAAACAAAGCAAACAAAGTATAAGCAGAGTCAGCTCTGTATTATCTATAGTAATGACAGGTCGTGATATTACAGATAATGCAAAATCCTTGAAAACAGAGATCCTAAGGTATCAACTGGAAGGCAGGGCACAGAAACTATTTAACAAGTTCTGCATTGTGTCACCTTGTATCCTACAAGGTTTGTTGGATCCAGTATTGGCCCACGTGGATCAAAGTTGATTCTGGGAGCAGTACAGTCCTATTCTTATGGCAAGGCACTTGAGATAAGTATTTCCAGATTTAAACTGGGTTTGTATTTGTGTGTGATATGGTTTATCTAACTTGAGTAAATTATCTCATGGTAATGACAAGATGGTAAGAGGAATATACCAGTACTCCTGAAGTAAACGTTCCAAAATACTTCATGCCACAGGCCAAATTTGACTCTTGGTCGCTAAGAACTGGTACAGTGGGGCTTAACTGCACTCAGTGCAGTTAAACACCACTTGTGGCCACCTTATTCAAGTAGACATTCATTGATAGGTGCAGTTAAGACACTTGTTCCCAAATTATGATTCATGAGGCCACTGTTAAATTGTCCACAAGTGGACCATAAAAATAGATGAAGGACTAAAATGTATCTCAACATTTTTGGGTTGTAGCCCCTTGGGAATTTTGGCAATGATTTCAAAAGTTTTGGAACTCCAAAACTCTGGTGGCAAGTACTTATCCAATATTTTAAAATATTCTTTTAGTTATTAAGGTTATTTTGTTCAGTTGTGCAAACAGAGACAAGCATCACTATCATTTTAAAAGTAACAGAAAACGGAGAGCCACAAAGATCACTTTGCTCAGCTTCCTAAATATCTTGCAAAATTTACCCTCTTCATGCAATCAAGAGTGGTATCCCAGTCATTTTTTCTGGGGAACATATTTTTAAAAGGGTAGAGAACAGGAATATTCCCTTTGTGTTCATTAACAGATGGAGCAGGAAGGAAGGTTCATTAAGAGGTGATGAAGCCCAAAATTATATAAGAAGAGCAAAGAAGGAATATGTTGAGAGTTCGTTCATTAGAACACAGTGCAGAGGTCCATGCCCAAAATTAATAGGCAGTGGTATCAGGCATGATTTCTACAGGTCAGGGAGAAATCCATCTGATTAAATGATTTGGAAGCATGAGACAGACAATGACAGTCAGTAGCCAAAGGATCGATATTGCCTGTAAGGTACTTCCAGAACAACATGGCCACTCCTCTAGCAAGAACTCTCATGAGAGAATTTTTCAAATCCAGAATGTTTAGTGCTTGGAAAGTAATTGAAACAGAAACTAGATTCCAAATATTTTTGATACAAAATGGCATGGGCATATTTACTCAAGAGAAGGACACTTACATGGGCAGCCAGAGACAGGAGTAGACAACACCCTGTTGTACGCGACAATGGCCAATAATCTGGGGGAGCTGCAGAAGTACATACTCTCTTAGCTGCTGTCTGCCAATCAGAGCATCTACAATGTTTTTCATATAGTTTATAGGGACCTTGGTAAGGCCCTGAAAACAGAAATTCATAGTTTGCACAGACATATAATGACTTTATATTTTCAAAAAGAGAAATTGTCTTATTCACTCTTAGACATATTGGGCTGTGAATGAGGACTGAATCTATCCATTTTAGTCTGGGAGAGGTGTTGAAGCAGTAAGCTGAAGTCTGTGCCAAAAATTCTGACAACAGCCTTGAACCTGAATCTGAGTAATGGTTCCATCAAATGTTGTCTTTCTCTGCCATGCTTAAGGAAAGAACAAGCCCAATGACAACAACTATTGGATATCAGGGTATAATAGAACATAAGATTTTAAAATAAATGGGCTCACTGAGATTGCTTATCTTTTTATATGTTACCCATTATAATCATTGGTACATTCTTTAAAGACTTGCAAAGCTAGTGAGCAAATATTTATGGAAAGGTTAAGACACATCTGTAATTCCTACAAAGCAGTGTCAAGAGGCATGGGGTTTCTAAATCAGACTTTTATTTAGACTAATAATGCAAGTTATTTCCAAGTGATACATGACCATTGCTTCCTCCAGTTCACCAGAGTCTGGAGTGACTAGCTGCCAGCAGTGACAACTGGGCAAGGTAAGTTCACTGGGCCCAGTTTAAGACTTCTACACATACTCAGCATGTTGTCGCTATGACCTAGATTGTACAGGAAAAATTTTTCTAAGCATTAGTCACCACCACAATTTGTGTTAGTTCTCCAGCAGATGGTGAACAGTTAGGTGTAATCAGCCAGGAAGATTTAGGATTAGATACTTTTTCCTATTCTGTGAAAGCAGACTGGTATGGCTGTAAGTTAATAGTTAAGGTGCTGATCTTTTAATTTCACTCCTAAAGGAGGATTTCTTTGTTATTATCATCTTTTTTCTTTTTCTTCTGTAAATTATAATATCTGTAAGGATATTGAATACAAACAAAGAGCTACTTTTATGTTTATTTATGTAGGAAATCTATGTAATACAATTTGGATTATGTACTCTCATATTGATGGACAGTACTATAGGCCCATTCAATGGTAAAGTTGGAAGTAATTTGGTTTTAGTTCATCTTAGTCTGTAGTGGATATACATTACTACATTTTAACGGTATTACTTTTAGCATTATTCATTCCGATTGTAGAGAAAGTGGGGTAGAAACAAAAATATGCCGTAGAACTTCAACCAGAGCCTGCTATGAACTCTTCTAGAAACTGAGTAACTCAGCATTCTCCTGTCTTCAGCAAGTAAATAACAACAGCAAGGCTTTTAACAAAGTGTGATGCTCAGATCTTGCTGACATCTGAAGTCAACACAATGTATTTGGTGGACTAGTAAGTGTGTGTCATGTAGATATTTTAAAGTCCCACTTAGCTTTGCTGGAGAATGACATAGTTTGAATCCGGGACAGGCTTCTCTGGCCTTTTCCGTAGCTGAAATTAGAACTCTAGTAGGTTATAATATGTCTTCGTGGTAAAGACAAGTCCCCACAGTATTCCAATTAATGCTCATTCTAAACATTTAAATTTGCCAGGCATGTCAGTTTATTGTTTGCCGTTGTTAACATCCCTATTTTTAGCTTGTAGAGCTTTAGCTGTGACCTGTGGCAGGGGCTGATTCTCCTGTTTAACTGTAAGCTCAAAGTTCTAGTATATACTGTCACTGAAAGATTTGCATAATGACGAAGCAGAACATGTAACCATCAAATCCAGCTTTTACAGTTAGTTGAGAATTGTTTACGGATTGGGAGGAGAGCAAGAAATAAATGTATTTTTCACTTAAAATAAGATTTTTGGGAAAACACTTGACTTTTCCATTTCACATGTCATAAAGAGGACAATACTTTTCCTTTAATGATTTTTATCAACATATTTTTGAAAGTAATTATCATTCATTATATTTCCCAGAACAGGATGTTAGTAAAATATTTTTGGTCATATTTTTTAAATTGTTCCAAGTTGCTTGGATATTTAAAGAAAGAAATCCTTGTCCAATCTGTTGCAATAGCAATATCCCTTTGTCATCTTTTGCGTTTCTGAAAACCTGTATTTAACTATAAATGTGAAATTGTGGATGCAATATATTGTGCCTACAGGCTGAAAGCACATAAAATATCTTACCTACCTTAGTGTCTGCATCTGAGCTGTCACATTTGTATCTTCTAAAGAAAAATTGTTACTTATAAAATGTGAGTTATAGTAAGGTAAATATCTAAAGTATAAGCTAAATCTATCATAGATGTCTATATTACAAACATCTGCAGTTACGTAAGATGAGTCTCATATGAACAAGTCTGTAGTCTAGTTCTTCCAGACTGTGATTTTCAAATAAGGACAACACAGGTTTCTCTTAAAATGAATGGAAGAGATATCTCAATTTTATGCTCAGTTTTAAAGAACCTAGGCCCAAATTCTGCTACTTCCCTGCGCTGGACAATGGGAACAGTTTTTGAGGCTGGAAAACTCTACTGTTATCTTCTGTAATAATCAGCTAATAGTTTAATTCTTCATCACAAAAATGTTCTCTGTAACACCTACAACTTCTGACATTTGAGGCACTCTTTTTATCTGGACTGAAAAGGAAGTCTATGGTAAATTGCTCTGAGTCAATTTTGCATCACTGTGGTTAGAGAACAGCCCCATGACTAGCTGTTGAGCCTTTCGTACAACACAACATACCCCTTGTGATCTTGGAGCCACTCACTCAGTCCAGGATCTTAGCACTGGTTGCTGAGAACAGATGGGCAGAGTGCAGAGGCACAGCAGCACACTGTATCTGTACTGCTCGCAGCAGCACTCAGATGTGCCCTGTAAGTACTTTCTAGAATTCACTAACCTAAGAGAATTTTGTCTTAGAAGGGCTCTCGAGCTTCTTCAGTACAGACACTAAAAAAGCATAGATAGGATGCCTGTTTCAAAACACATGCAATCCACATACAGTGTGAATTATTGTTCTTCAGGTGGCAGCGTATAGCTTATGTGCATGCCACACCTGCTGAGGAGATTAAGAATTGGTGTTCTGTGCCTCTTCTAGTAGCCCCATGCCCTTATATTGTAGTATAATTAAGATAAAGTGTGTCTTACATGTGCTACTTGGCTCTGTAAGTCTTCAGTTACAATTTCCAGCCTCAGAAGACAAATGCGTCATGCATACATACCCACTCAGCAACCATTGCTTATTTAATATTAAAGCTGACTGAAGGAAGGCAGTTCCATTTCACAGTAACTTTGAAGGTTTCTATCACAGCAGAAAGAAACAAGCCCTTCGGAGTGTGTTTTTGTCCAGATGTCCATTAGCAGGGTGAATCCTAAGCTTTATCCTGAGAGTGTACACACACATTTAGAGCAGGGAAGTATGAAAAACACAGGTTCAAGTTCCTTCTGTGCTTGCTTCAGAGAAGATTTCTCAGATCATTCTTAAATTTGGTAAAAATATTACAAATTGCTCCCATTAAAATTGGATTTTTCTGCTGAAAAGAGTTGTAAAGTTGTAAAGTATCACCCATTTAACAGCTGGCATACAGTAGCATTCACAATTGTGCCTTCACAGATCAAACTTACCCATTATTCCTGTCCGATAGACACCATAGAGAGATAAACCAGTGGTGGCAGCATTCCAGACTGTCCCAATGACAGCATACAAAAGGATGGAACCAAGATTCCCGAAGAACAATCTATTTGGCATAAAATATCCAGCATCCAAAACGATGGGGGGCAGCAGATAGAAGAAAAATGCAGTTGGCGTAAGGGCGAAGGAGGCAATGTGATCTGCTGCCCATACAATGCCACCAAGGAAGAGACCAAGAACTATCAGCAGAGCACTCTCTGGAACCACCCGAGTGACTTTGTGGGACAAGTGGAAAACTGCAAGGAAAGAGGAAAACAGTTTGTCAGAATTGGAATGGAGAAACAATTTGAGCAACAAATGTTGTTAGCTGGCAATTTTGACTTCACACAAACTTCCTGCTTTCATTGTTATTAGACGCAAAAGCATGCATGGAATGCATGGGATACAGGCAGTGTCAGAACCCAGCCACTTATAAAATAAAATAAAATAAAAAGGTTGATTTTCAGATTTTATCCAGCATATTTCAACATATATGAAACCAATAGTCCATGACATTTATTTCCTTTATTGGATTATCCTCTCCATACAAGATCTGTTTAGGGAAAGAAGGTGTTCTGTGCAAAGCAGTAAGTGCAAGACTGAAAAGAAATTATAGAAGTGCTGGAAATGTATGACTTTATGGTTTATTTCTGTATCTAAAAATACACATCTGACCTCCCAACATTTGTCTTTAAGAATGGTCCGTGTACTAGCAGGTTTATTGGAGGATGGGAGAAGAATGCTGAAAGAAGAACTAGTTTCAAGAAAACTCTTTTTAAATTTATGAAGAATATTATTTGACAATGTAGCCTGCAGCAGGAGCAGAATGGAGCTGATAACATCAGAGATCCCTTTTGGGCCTTTTCCTCAAAATCTGTATAGTAAGGATTTCAGTTAATTCAGAGGCTTTCTGGAGGAACGGGGGCTTTAGTGGTGCCGTCTTTATATTTAGATATATTCGCGGGAAATGGTTCTGCAACAGGCTACTTTCTTTTGTATAAACAGTGTCATAAAATACTGTATCTTACAGTATTATGTCAAATCTATTAACAAAGATGAACAGTATATGGTATCAATTATAGAAAAAAATGTAATGGTATGGTGTGGTAAGACTATTAAACTAGCCAATAATTAGAGGGAGAGAAAATTACAGAGTGCCATGAGTGAATCTAAAGAGGCAGAAAGATGGCAAGGCCAAGTCAGAAAAAATAAAATGTTCAAGATGACAGAATCACAAGTAAGACTGCAAATATATGTGGCAACATATATTTACAGTGCACTTGTTAGATATCAGATAAGAGAAAAAAAAAAGCAGAGAGAAGAACAGAGAAAAGTCAAGTCTACAAAGAAAGGTGGAACATGAAAAAGGAGGAGGTTGCAAAGGCGTTTGATAATAAGGAAGCACAGGTGTGCTAATTGACTTTCTTGTGAGCTTTTCCTTCAATTTATCTTAAATATTGATGTGTCGCAGATGGTCTGAACCCTGAACCCATCCAATAAATGGGATTTTACTTATATAACTTTGTGTTGAAAATGTGAGTTTCTTCTTTAGGAAGAAAATTCCACTAAAAACCACCGAGTTTCTCCTGGTTTGATCATCAGCCTAGAACTGTGTTGAAGCTTTTACAATGGTAATGCAAGTTAGCTCAAAACTAGTCTGGACAAGAAGCCATCATTAAGTATTCCAGGCTTTTAAGATATAGTGGAAGAATCTTTCCCGTGACTATGCAGAGATCTTAGACCAGGTTACTTTACTGAAAGACTATTGTTTTTTCTCCCAGCCAAGTATTTGACCTAGTCAAACATTTACTAGTTACCTTTTAGAGTGTTTTAAGGGCCCCATTCCTGAACTGTCTGTCTTCGTCTTGGTTGCACCTACACAGGCAATATTAGAAGCATCACCCGTCATTGTAGTAACCCCACAATAAGATGGTTCCTACTAGTTTTATAACCTCCATGGCCTCATCAGAACAGAAAACACGAAAGGAAAAATGACAATGGCCTGCCTATACCAACAATGAACATGAATGTAGATGTTCCTAAGTGTTTGTAGACAAGACTTGAAAACTAAGCCATGTTAGAACATAGCTTCACAGTGGGATTAATACAACAGCAATCACACCTGAAAGCAAACTGCATTCAGTGAAGTTGGCTAAACCATGCCAGTTTTCTATATCACCTGTGCCATGTAATCAATAGCTGAATAACACTTCACAGAAACAAACACTGTGTTTTTTCCCAGTTAGTTTCTTCTCTTTATAATAAAATCCCTTGGGCTTGCATAAAAAAAAAAGAAGAAATTAAATAAAGAAAAACAAACTAGCTACTATTCCATGTGTATAAATTGTAGCATTTAACTTCTCAAAAGTCTTTCCTACTGATCATTCTTGACTCCTTGAATTTCCAGCCAGTGAATTATCAACTAATTTATCACCTCACAGAGTAGGGATTATCTCCTTATCCCTGAAAATGAATGTTGCTGAGCTAGTCTTACTAACCCAAGTCTGTTTTTCCTACTCTTATGCTTGCAGATAAGCCATGACTACAAGAAGTTAAAGTTAAAAATTTAAAATAAACCTGTGAAGACTTTTCAGAACTAGACATTTGGAAAAAACCCAATGTCCAGCTAAAAATTCATATTCTGTAGAATTCTCACCTTTACAACCAAAACCAATTTCTCCCAGTGAGTGCTGGGAAGCCAACCTGATTTTGGTTATAACATTGTCTCCTCCTAGAAGTTGCATGTTCCCAGTGAATCAGCTACATCATATCTGTCTGTGTTCCCTATAACTCCAATTGACTGATTATCTGTACCAGATTTTAATGCTATCAGCAATAAATCCTTCTACTCTGTTAGTTTAGGTATGCAGGCTGTGGACAGGAAAGTTATTGCATGAAGCAGGGCTCTAGAGAAGTCTCTTCTCTTTTTTGCATTTGGCCCAAGAAAAATCTGAACTCTAGACCGTATTTGTTTTAAGGTAACTGCCTAGCTAACTCTGCAGGCATATAGTCCGCAATATGATTAGCAGAATCCTAGTGTCTATAAACATAGAAATATGTAAATGGAAAATACCACAACTGATGAAATTCAATGATATAGCTTTAAACTAAGATGTAATTGGAACTTAGATTGGTGTTTGAGTTCATATTTGCACTTACAGTGATTGATTTTTTTTTTCCTGGCTATGTGCATAAAATATATGCATATATCTTATGCATTATGAGTAGATATTACATTTATAGAAATTGATAGAAATAAATTCCAAATTCCCTCAATGTTTTTTTAACAATTCATTATCCTGAAGTTATGTCTCTAATACATTCTGAGTGTGTTACAAACTGACATAATGATAGTACATTCATTTCATAAAGTTTGCCTTTACTTGCTTAGGAGAGATCCAGAAATAGTCCCAGAAAATGAATTATGTCCCCATGACAAAGTAGAAGAATTGGAAGCTTTAATTAGAATCAAAGAATCATAGAATCATTAAGGTTGGAAAAGACCTCTAAGATCATCGAGTCCAACCATCAACCCAACACCATCATGCCCACTACACCATGTCCCTAAGCGCTTCATCTACACGTCTTTTAAATACTTCCAAGGATGGTGACTCAACCACTTCCCTGGGCAGCCTGTTCCAATGTTTAACCACTCTTTCAAGTAAAGAAATTTCTCCTAATGTTCAATCTAAACCTCCCTTGGCGCAACTTGAGGCCATTTCCTCTCGTCCTATTGCTAGTTACTTGGGAGAAGAGACCAACACCCACCTCACTACAACCTCCTTTCAGGTGGTTGTAGAGCGCGATGAGGTCTCACCTCAGCCTCCTCTTCTCCAGGCTAAAAAAACCCTGTTCTCTCAGCTGCTCCTCTTAAGACTTGTGCTCCAGGCCCTTCACCAGCTTCATTGCCCTTCTCTGGACACGCTCCAGCACCTCAACCCTCACCTTCTTGTAGTGAGGGGCCCAAAACTGAACACAGTATTCGAGGTGCGGCCTCACCAGTGCCGAGTACAGGGGCACAATCACCTCCCTGCTCCTGCTGGCCACACTATTTCTGATACAGGCCAGGATGCCATTGGCCTTCTTGGCCACCTGGGCACACTGCTGGCTCGTGTTCAGCTAGCTGTCAACCAGCACCCCCAGGTCCTTTTCCTCTGGGCAGCTTTCCAGCCACTCTTCCCCAAGCCTGTAGCGTTGCCTGGGGTTGTTGTGGCCGAAGTGCAGGATCCGGCACTTGGCCTTGTTAAACCTCATACAGTTGGCCTCAGCCCATTGATCCAGCCTATCCAGGTCCCTCTGCAGAGCCTTCCTACCCTTGAGCAGATCAACACTCCCGCCCAACCTGGTGTCGTCTGCAAACTTACTGAGGGAGCACTCGATCCCCTCATCCAGATTGTTGATAAAGATATTGAACAGGACCGGCCCCAGTACTGAGCCCTGGGGAACACCGCTCGTGACCGGCCGCCAACTGGATTTAACTCCATTGACCACAACTCTCTGGGCTCGGCCGTCCAGCCAGTTTTTTACCCAGCGAAGAATGCACATGTCTAGGCCGTGAGCCGCCAGCTTCTCTAGGAGAATGCCGTGGGAGACAGTCTCAAAGGCTTTACTGAAGTCCAGGTAGACCACATCCACAGCCTTTCCCTCATCCACAAGGTGGGTCACCTAAATGTCTAGCATGACTAAGTATTTCACCTGATTGAGCAGTAAAATACAATCCAGCAATAATGGACAAGGAGTTTAGTTTGATTGTGTTGTGAAAGAAATTACAAATATCAGGAAGGATAGCATGCAGTGGTGCTCAGATAAATTACTCTGTGAGGGACCCAGAGATGAAATCAAGTCTGTTTTCACTGCTGTTAATAATGAAAAGTTCATGAATATATTTTAATGAGCAAAGGGAAACAGCAAAGGCAGAAAAATTATAGCCAGTCCATGACATAAAAGAAATAACAGTGCACAGGGCAATCTTGTGATCTATAATTTTTAACATTCATCATTTAGAATTCATCTACATAAGTCTAGGCACAGTATTAGTGAATAAGTTAAACGTACGCCTTCCATCCAGTACATGCTAAACCTGTCTTGAAAGCAGATTGGACTGGCTAGTGGATAACCTGTGTTCAAATTCAAGCTGAGGATCACTGAATTAGAAGTTTTCTACAAAGTTAAGAAACAATTATGTAGTATAAACTTCCTGTGAAATTTTTTTCTGACACTTCCTTTGAGATCCAAGAAAAGAGACTGTGACATTTAACGTACCTGATGAGAAAGGCAAAACAAATTAGCAATCTATGATTTAATGGCTGGAACCAGTTTCTTTTGACTCAAAGAAAGAAATATACTTTAAGTAGTATGTTATTTTTTATCACCTTTTAAAAACACAGTAACTTAGATTAAATCCTTCAGTGGAATTTACAGCATTCAGTGAAGTATCTGTTGCTTTCTGAGGCCATCTGAGACTTCTTTGCAAGAAGTGATTAACAGAATAACCTTTTTCTCATTCACTAAATGAAATGAAGACAGAAAGGACTAGTTAAATAGCAAGAATAATAAATAAAAGAGTAATCAAGAAGAGACAATGTAAAATTAATGCTCAGGTCACTTAATATTTGTAGACATACACAAAAAATTTTTCTGAACTAAGGTTTTCCCATATTTCTTTCCAAACTATCTCCAACAGCACCTGTTTTTAATGAATACTGATTTTTGCTTATCAAGCGAAGCATTTCAATGATTTAGTTCTAGAATTTTGTGCTTTGTTTCCAGCTGAAATGAACAATTCAAGATAGATTTGCCACCTTTTGAAAATACAGTGCTGCAAAAATAAAAATCTGAAACTACCTATTTAATATACTGTTAAATTTCAGGATTTATATGGTCATTTCAACACTATCTCAAGTGACTAATGACATTTCCCTTAACTTTATTAGTGTAAAATCAAGGCCCTGAAAACACCAAAATAATTTTTTCAGATAATATCACTGTCCCAGTCAATCACAAAACTGCATGTGCACCATATACAACATGTCATCCAGAAAAATCAAGAACTGACTTACAATAATGCTAGTAATTCTCTGCTGAAGTTTCTTTTCCATGTATCTTTGGATAAAATCCAAGGAATCACAAAATAATTTAGATTATTAAAAGATTTTCAACCTCTTTTTCCAGACTTATCATTTCCATAGTTCCCATGAAAGAATAGATATGAATTTGCAAACATTTCTCAGCTCCTCCTACCACTGCTAGTGTGTGAGGTCTACCATATGCATTTTTGCTAGTAGGTCAAATATGCACTGATATTATGCTATTAGTCTATTTTTCAGTTTTAACTTTTTATTTTCACTTATAAAGATGAAGTTATCATATTAAATCAAACCATGAGTGCTTCTAATTTGAGATCCAAGACTTGATTCTCTGCAACTGGTGAGAACCCTTACCATTGAGAGCAAAATGCTGCAACCTTTTCTTCGCGATTCTTTACATTTACTTTACAGAGATGCAAATAATAGTATCTCCAAGGCAGTATATAATCAGGTTCCTGAAATGCACAACGTAGGAGCTACTTAAGAGAAGGCATGAAAAATTCCACAAAAGAATATTCTGCCCAAAGGAAAATCTTTCTTCGAAACATCTTCCAGCAGCTGGACTCTGACTGGCAAGCAGGAAATGTTCATTTCTTATCTTGTCTACCTGTTCATGTTCTCCTTAGTGTTAAAGAGGGGGAATTCTCTTTAAAAACTGTTTAGTTCTACCCTTTCTGCAGTTTTTTCAGTAGTGTCTTCTGCAGATATATGTTATTACTTAAAAAAACCCCATAAATCTGAAATATATTCCAATAGCATACATGGAAAAATATGCTTTACCTTGCCTGTATAATAGCTCAAAGTTTAATCAAATACCAGTTTGTGAACTAAATTGATAAAGTGTAGCTGGGCAGTAATGCAGTCCAAAAGCCTCTGGAAAGTCCCAATCCATTCCTATTATGTTGGTCTACCTGACTAGGGAATGGCCACAACTGTCTAAAATATAATTTGGAGCATACCTTTTCAAGAAGGAATCATTTTGCTTCCACCATCCCTAAAAGGCATGCATCCCTGGCCGCTCTCTTGCTCCATATCTTCACACATTAGTTACAGCCAGTTAGTAGATCACAGATCAAACTAACCAGCTGCATCTGTACCAAGAAAGAAACAGCAGTGCTGTAGAAATGCGTGATATGGCCTACACAAGCCCCTGGGCAGAGATTGTAGCATTCATGGTGTAGGAACTGTGTGTGGATGCTGGGGCAGAGAGAACTGTGTATTTTCTATCCTTTTCCTCCTGTTTTTCATCTGCAAACTCCTTTAAAAGGTTATTTTAGATGCTTAGTGCTTGAAAATTTTTTCTCATTAAGTTGTATATGTAGGAGATCCAGATTCTCTGACCTCCCCAACATCTAAAAAGAAGCTGAACAATCTCTGTTTTAAAATTCCTTCTAACTCTTGGTTTACTAACAGTCTCATATAATCCCTGATCTTTATTGGCTGTCTGTAGTGTTCGCTGTGGTCCTCTCATGATGCTGAGGGCAATGTATGTCAGTTTCATTCTGCACATCACCTAGTCCAGAATAATAGTGAATGTCTCTTAAACAATGGACAGTATAAACTCCTTAGAAACTTCACTGTTGCAATTGTTTAGAAAATTACTTAATAGTAATGACCATTAGTGTTTCTCTTTTTTTTTTTTAAGGAAGGGTAGCTGTCTTCCACTCTTCAGTCACCTTGGCTTCTGTTTGATGGGCAACATTCTTTATACTTCTACAGCTTTAATCTCAAATTTCTCCAGAGGTTTAGCTACTTGTCCTTAAGTATTTGGTGTTAATTGCTATCTATCTCATATATTTGTTCAAGAGCACGCTTTTCTGATAAGTCCACTTTCTACTTACTCCACTCTTCTACTAAGAGAAGATTTTTGATCCAATTTCCTGTGTAATGAAGTTTCCTGTATTTATATTTCTCTTGTTATAGCTCCCTTTTCTTCTCAACAGTCCTGCCTACCTACTAGTTCTCTAATAAACTTCCTGCTCTTGCTATACTTGATTTCTTTACACTTACATGTCTTCCATTTTCTGCTCTATGCTTGTAACTCTTATTATTTTCATATGACGTGCCAGTTTTGCATCACTGTGCATGGACCTCAATTGTGCTGGATCTCTTTTTTAAGATCTCCTTCATGACTTGACTACATAAGTTTTCTATCCTTGCCACATTACCAAACACAGCGTTTCTTGCCTACATAGCTGTAGGCATACCTTCCAACTAATTACAGTTCTTTATGTGGCCTGCACAGAGGATCTAGGAATTTTAATTATGGCCATAAGAACCAGAACAGCTATTTGGTTGTGTAGCCAGGCCCTCCATTATCACACCACCACGTTTAGTGATCCTCATATCAGTGGACTTTTGCTCCAGCTAAGTCTATGTGAAGGCACACCAGCAGCCCTCATTGCATAGTTAGAGACTTCATTCTGATTTCTAGCCTGAACTTGTTCACAGCTATTTTATATCCATTTTCCTTTGTGACAGTGATACCTATTTTCTTAAATATATTAAATCCTTCATTTCCTATTACATAAGGACAGAGAGAAACATACTCTCTTTTTGTTGCTTGTCTTTGGTTTGTTAAACTAAACCACTTATTTTCAGTCTTCACTTCAGCTCTCTCTGTATATTTCAATCTGACTTCACCTTTATGGACTCAGAGTCATCAGAAATATTGACTGCATTCTGCATGAGTCACAGTAGTAGCAGTTCCAACAGCATTAATAATTTCCTATCACAATCTATAGTTCAGCTATATCCTGGATTCATTATCACATTGGTAACTCACAGTCATCCTGTATTCACTTCATACAGATGTGTACCTCTCTTCTCCTTCTCATTCACAACCTCATGTAGAAATTCTTGTCATTGAATTGAGTGAAACTGCCCTTGATATTATTGTATTTCATCCCTTCCCCTAGTCCTCAAGATTATATAGTTTTTCTAGTGCAATAGCCAGATCTACATGAATACGGGTAATGCCTAAGTAAATGTGTCATCAGAAACTTCAGTAGGATATCTCACCTCTTTGTGCAGTGGTAATTAGAAAAAAAAAACCACAACAAAACCCTGCATAAGATCAGTGCAAAACCAAAACTCTAGTGACTTCCACAAATAACCTTCTTATATTTTCACACTTTATTTTGTCCTTTCCTTACCCACCTGGTAGCTGTTCTACCCCCTGTCTTATTAACAAATGAATTTAGGCCTAAATCTAGGAAAAAAAAAAATCTTCCATTGTGTTCTAAGAGTGGTTCGATTGAAGCATTGATTCAAAGCATTAGGGAACAGCTTTTCTAGTCTGTCCAGGAAGTGTTTGAGCAGACTTGACATGGCTGAAGCTGATCATTATTACTTGTATTTAACTTTCTAATCTTTATCAACAAAATGCACTCTTTTTTTTTTTTTTTTTCCTGGTCAGGAGACTGATAGCATAGTTTATAGTCCTTTAGATTCTGTTCTGTGGACCTTGCAACAATGGTATTCTGCAAGTCTGATGAATTGATTTTGTCATTTTGAATTGTTTATATACAAGTGATACTTGTATATAAACAGAAAGAAAAATCTTTTACTAAAGAAAAGCTTTTACTAATTTCTTCTAAACAATATTACTTAGACAAATCTTAAATGATTTTATTAATCAGTACCTTATGCTTTTACCAAATCTAGCAAAAATTGAAAGATTTACTGAAAAAAACCCTCAGAGATATTTTATATTTCAGACATATTTTATACCTGAAGAAATTCAGAGATATGTGTATTACGTTACAAGCAATAAAAGCCATTTTTGGTATAGATCCTTGGGTACTGTCTTATAACATACTACATGAACACGACTATTAATACTATTCATACTTAATCTTGGACGTATTTTTCCTAAGCAAGGCACAAAGTCCTTCATATTTAACTTGTTTACATGAACTGGTTTGAGTTTGGTTTTGTCCAGCTCAGGAAAGCTTTCTTTATTTGTCACACATGTAATGATCACCATTTACAAAGTGTACAGCATTGTAATGAGTTCATTAAACAGAAGAGTTTAGGTTCATTGTTATTTGTAGGTGAACAATTAACAAAATATATTAGCAATTAAAAATGCGACCAACATACAGGTCAAGGTTCCCAGTGATAGGTCATAACATAACAAGGTAGCCCCAAGTAAAATTCAAAGAATTGTGTGAGTAAGCAACTATTACCTCTATAAGCACTTAGAACATAATGAAGTTTAAACAGTCAGGTACAGTTTATAATAATTATGCCAAATAGTTCTTTTTTGAAGGAGCAGTCCCACTGCAGTGCAAGTGTGGTTGCATTTGGCCCTTATGGAACTGAAAGGCATTAAAAGAAAAATGGGAACAGTCAAAAATAATATTTCAAAATGAGAGCAAAGTACACATTAGAAACACCTTGAAGTATAGTAGAGGATATAAAACAGGACAGCAAAAGTGCAAAGGTGTTAGAATTAATTTTGAAAAACAATCTTCTTGCTCAAGTTAATAGTCCTCACAGACTGAACTCAGTTAAGGGTTAATATGAGTTTTCTGTGTTTAGGATGCTGTCAGTACATGATATTGCATACTGAATATAAATATAAAGAAGTACAGCTGAAGCATATTACATACTAGAGCTACTCTGTACACAAAAGAATAAAAAGAGTATGTTTCTGTCATAACATCTTCCAATTACATGTTAAAGGGTCAGCAATAACTGTAAGTAGAATTAGCAGTAATTTTCTGATCACTAAGGTAGTTTTGACTAAAGTGATTGCCTGAGGTCTAAAAATCCAGCTGATTTTACAGTATAAATTAAAAAAGCATTTTGGGGAATGAAAACAAGGTAGAATTTACTGTCTATTAATGGTATACATTGCAACTTCTCCAGCTTTAAAATTATCTTCAAAAATACATGGAAATTTACTGACAGATAGTGAAAGCAATTTTTTATTTTTAAAATACCGAACTATTTTCCAGTAACATGGGGAGAACTGAGTTAAATAAAGAAATGCCAAGAAATGCTGAGTTAACTCATTTCACACTATGAATTTTAGAAATTTTTTTCCTTTTGACCTTCAATTTAATATGATAAAGGAATTAAAACAAAGGTCTCCCTTTGGGAATGTTTTGGCTTTTGCTCATACAGAGAAAGAACTGCAAAAAAATGCATTACTAGTAATACATAGAAACAATTGTTCTGGTGTCACGATAAATTGCGTGAAGAATTACCAAAGTCTGAACACAAACCAGAATCAGTTCTTCTCCTTGGTTCAGGTCCACTGTACAAAGAAGAAAAAGAAGGTGAAGAAGAAATAATTTAATGAATCCCAATATTAGGTTTTAATGAATCCCAATATTAGGTTGAAACTGAAAATTTTCTTATACTATAGGAACTTCCTGTTCTTCCCCAGAACTGCTTCTTGCAGGGCACAGTAAGGATTGCTGCCTGCTAGGAAGGGCATGAGGGACATAATTAAAGCCTAAGGGCTAGGGGGAATAGCTATGAAGGCTGCTCCAAGTCATGGGGTAGGAAAGCACTTTTTTTCAAGCCTTGGTAGACTGTCTTGCTTCCTACCCCCTACATTCCACCCTGGCAAGATTTTAATTAGTACAGCTGGAATAGCATGGGATTACACTGGAAGTATTCCTGATTACAGCAGTAAATTAAATAAGCATTAGGGTATTCAAATTTAGCAGTGATGCCCACAGACAAAAAAAAAAAAAAAAAAAAAATCACAAATGTCAAGTGGCTGTTGCTTAAAACTGAAAACAAACTTAATTTGAGAGAAGTTAAGAAAACATACCTGGCTAGTTTCCACTGAAAGTGAATACGGCTGTGCACCCTGCAAGGTTTCAAAATTTTGCCAGAGTTTTCCTGTCTTCCTCCAGAGCCTTTCTGGAGGAAAGGTTCCAGCAGCTTGATAAGAGGAGTTTCATGATGGATTACAACTCTTGTACATAATTTCAGAAACTCAAGTATGTTGTTTACATGTGCTAGGAATTTAGTAATCTCAGATTTTCTAGATGAGATTATTTTTAACTCACAAGTTAGAAACACTTTTAAGAGAAACACTCCCTGTTGCCATAAGGTGTCCAGAATGACAACAGATAAAGGACAGAGTCTTTTCCTAAGATTTTTACAGGGCTGTGGAAGCTCCTCAGTGAAGGATTTGTGATTCCAAAGATTTGTCAGGAAATGGAGAAGTGAGTAGAAACTGTTTTCTATAAGAATGCTGGTGAAATCTCTTGTCACTCACCTGTTTCTCCATATACAATTCCCTTTGTGGAGTTTTACTTAATGACAGAATGGCTTTTTAACATCAGGAGTGCTAGTCAGAAAAAGGATGGTAAGGAACTGAGCAAGGTGATATGTGGGAAAGAAATAGGCAAGGATTCTCATGCACACTACTCTGTCTATTTGTTCCACTGAAGGTTAAAAAAGCACCATTTTCACCAATCAAGCCTGGGAGTTTCTGGCTTAGGCAATAGAGAACAGAAGACATTACATGCTTCCTTAGTGAAAGGTGCACTCATTCCTACCCATAAAGGAAGTAATTTTGCTCAGAAATCCAGGTACATGGTTTATTTTTCCACAGATTTAAGAAAAGCAAAGTGGAACTTAATTTATATCACTCTAATTTTTACTTGCAAATGGCTCTGAGATACTGCTATCATTCAATGTGCTTTAACATGGCTTTTGATTTTTGTCCTTACAGCTTTTCTGATTAAGTCATACGTTAACTCTCATACCTTCATTATCTCATTTGAGAGGTGAAGTACACAATGATAACAGCAGGAAGAACAGTAGTTTAAGTAGTGTTTTTATACAGCAAAATGTAGTACATCGAAAATTATGTTTGATGTTTCAAAATGGGGTATCAAGGTGATGATGAGACAGCTGTTTTTTCAGTTATGCATTTGTGTTTTTTAGTGCATACACAGGGAAAATGAGAAAGGTTAGCATGCAAAAGGAAGTTCACAAGGAGATTAGTTTGAACTGATTTTCCACAGTGAAGAAAGAAAAAGGAGGGGAAAAAACCAACTGGCTAAAGGTGTATTTGAAGTAACTCACAACTCAAACTTTTTAGTTACTCAAGATGACTGCTTGTTTCAAGAAATGAGGAGGGTAGAAACCAGACGCAAATCTCTTCCTAACTAAACAACAATATCCCAGAATGTTACATACATAGAATTAACATGATACACAGTACAAAGTCATATCAACATAGGATTCTTTGCTTTAAATAGGAAAATGTCCTTTACATAGTCAGTTCCCTTCCAACATGGGATAAAGATTTTGCATACATTCCTGAAAACATCTGTGCAAAAATTTATTTTTGGGGAGCAGTAAGAATTCAGTATAAATCAAATGTTACACCTAGTATATGCACAGTAGTGCCTCTTTTTGTCTTCTATTATCATATATATATGAGCTAAACTTCAGAATCATAGAATCATAGAATAGTTTAGGTTGGAAGGGACCTTTAAAGGCCATCTAGTCCAACCCCCCCCTACAATGAGGGAGGGACATCTTCAACTAGATCAGGTTTCTCAGAGCCCTGTCCAACCTGACTTTGAAATGTTTCCATCTACCACCTCTCTGGGCAACCTGTTCCAGTGTTTCACCACCTTCACTGTAAAAAATTTCTTCCATATAGCTAGTCTAAATCTACCCTCTTTTAGTTTAAAACCATTACCCATTGTCCTATTGCTACAGGCCCCACTAAAAAGTTTGTCCTCGTCTTTCTTACAAGCCCCCTTTAAGTACCGAAAGGCTGCAGTAAGGTCTTCCCAAAGCCTTCTCTTCTCCAGGCTGAACAGCCCCAACTCTCTCAGTCTTTCCTCATAGGAGAGAAGTTCCGTCCCTCTGATCATTTTTGTGGCCCTCCTCTGGACCCGCTCCAACAGGCCCATATCCTTCCTGTGCTGAGGGCTCCAGAGCTGGACGCAGTACTCCAGGTGGGGGCTCACCACAGTGGAATAGAGGGGCAGAATCACCTCCCTCGACCTGCTGGCCACGCTTCTTTTGATGCAGCCCAGGATACGGTTGGCTTTCTGGGCTGCAAGTGCACATTGCCGGCTCATGTCCAGTAAGGGAGTTAAATTATTTACACACAGATAAATCATAAGTGAGAGAAAGTTTATAACTGAAAAAAATTTATATATGTGGACTTAATTCTAAAAGGATTAGTGTAGCATCTTCATATACATGTAAATGCCAGGATAGGTTCTGGAAAAAAAATGCTGGAGTGGGAAAGCATCAACCTGACAGAAAGACCTAGCTTAACTGACACTGCTTTATACCAACTATAAAATAAAAAATGCAAGTAGGTTGGTCCTGCTTTTGTTCTAAAACAGAAAGTGTTGTGAATAGCCAAACTTCATAATTTTCTGCTAATATTGTTTTTTTCCATTAATATCTTGAAATCCTCTACCTGAATATACTGCTAGGCTAGTCCTGATAGGGAGGAAAAAAAAGATGAACAAATGTCAAGACAGAAGCCAAGTTTCAGCTGAATTTTCCTTAAATCTATGGATTCTCCACTTTCTGCCATGTTCACTAGCATCTAAGTAATTATATGATATGCAGGATATATTTTACTATTTTTCATGTCAGTTATGAATGTTTAGTTTGTCAGCAACTGAATCTGCTTGATGATTTATCTGTACTTCCATCATATTCTTAACTGATAAGCAGTTCCCAAAGTATGGGGCTCTTTATCAGGCTTCTTTCAACCCCAGGTACAGATACTGTATTTTAGACACTATAGCATGAACTCTACTGTTGGCTGTAGTACTATTTCACTTGACTATAATCATAAAACATTTATCAGATGAGGGCATATAGACAAGATTCTACTGACTTTGAACACATTGGGATCCTCCATCGTGTGACAGAGAACACATGCTACACCAGGCAGTAAGAGGAAAATATAGCTATAGACCATTCGTCCTTACTTTTGGATAGGTCTTTCCTGACGTAAGAGCTTCAGTACCCCTACAAAAGCTGAGTTTCCACCTACAGTGGCAGGTTTATCTTGGACTGGTTTTAATCTTTACTTCTAAATCACATAAACAGAAGGAAACTTCATACTTCCTCCTGCTGTTTTTACATCCTCATACTTTCAAACACCAAACAACATTATTCAAGTGAACATGCCTTGAAAACTATGTTTTTTAGTGAGGTCAACTATGTTGTATTCCTTAGGAAAGGCTGAAGAATTAAGACGCTTTATTGAGTGCTCAAAAACAATAGTTTTGTCTCACAGCAAAAAGCTTTAGCTTTTCATTTAATTACCATTTTCTTCAGTACAAGTATTCAAGACATGAAAACAAGATGTACTTCTGTTTACTGAAATGCTAGGGAACATAAGGTTGCAAATAAGATTAATGTATTATGTACTAATGAATTGCTGCTCCCCTTAACTCCATGATAAATGTGACAGCCCTTTCTTTAGACTCATGTGAAGTGTAATAACCTTATCCTCAGATCAGAAAATGACTGAAACTTGATTGAATTAACTTGAGCAGGGGGAAGGGGGAAGGTGAATTACAGACCATTTATTTTTCACTGACTTCAATTCCATATCTATCACACTGTGAAGAAAAAAAAAGTATAGTTTCTGAACTTGCTATGTTCTTTATTTCTAATAAAAATTTTGGAAGAGTACAGACCTTTTTTCTAAATATTATCAAGAAGAAAGTAACAAAACCAGCCTTCTCTTTCCAGACACTTTTACTGCATAAGCATTGTAAGTTTTCATCATTACAGGATACAAATTTCAGGCTCTGTTATGGATGCTACACAACCACTTAGATAACTGGTCTAAGTGAGCTACCACCTTCCTTGTTTTACAACCCATCTTTCCTTCTTGTCTTGAATCATAAGACTTTGATGCGATTGAGATTGTGGAACACAGAAGTAAAAAGAAAAAAAAAGGTAAATACTAAAATAGAAAAGCACTTCAAACTCTGCAACTGTGGATAGCTGCACCATACTGTTTTTTTTAAACCTGTTAGCTATAATTATGTACAGATCAGCAACAATGCAGCAACTGGCAGATATATAATTCACCTTTAAAAAGCCCGGATAAAATGAAGATTTATAGGATTATTGGGAGCAGATAGAAAGGTGGCTCCCTGATTTGAAGCAATACTTAGCATAACATTGAAAAGAACAAAGCGATGCTGACTATTCATCTTGTCTAGGAAATGCCTTGTTAGTGGGGAAAAAACTAAGCCTTGCTAAGGTAACATCCTCTAAGATACACTGTACTCCACAGGACAACATGTAGAGCCACTGGATGAGTCCCCCTGGGGACAGGTTGCCCAAGAGAAAAAGCTATCCTCTTGATGCTCTATAGAGCAAAGTCTTAAAAATCTTATACTGCTAATTCATGGTAAGATATTGACTAGATTGACTAATGGACATACTGATAGAATCTGTCAGGCAATAGTTTATGACAAAATCCTTTCAATGAATGGAAAACGTTAACAGAAAACTCTGACAATAGTCAAATATTTATCTTCTTTATGATAACAAACCAACAGAAATTATGAAAATAAGAAATTAATACATTGATTTGTTAGACACTGTATGTAAATATGTACATACTTTCTGCTTTTTCCCTCACAATCTAATTACATCATTTTTATGCAACATACATAATAGTACTCTCATCTGTAGCTTCCATCCTGCTCTTTCTCTCACAGTACTTTCTATCCTACCTCTTTTCATTATTAATCAGTGCACTGATCAACACAAAACTGTTCATTTTTTTTAAATGTAGACTATCTTACTCTGCTTGTTACACTAGAAAGATTGTGCATGCAACTTAAATTATTTGTTTGCCTTTAAAAATATCTATGATTGCTTTTCCACATGGCATCTATGGTAGCAATTATTAAAAAACCATGAGAATAAACACAGTATTTATGCAATGTTTCTACTTAGAAAAAGAATACACTATCCTTCACTAGTGATCATCCATGGCAACTAATCTAAACAGATAACTGAGCTCAAAATGTCTTCATCTACACTTCAATAATGTACCTTGACAAAATACCAGTTCAATAGTCAAAAAGTCCTCCTATCCAGAGTCAGAGCTTGCAGTCTTTTGTGAAATGAAATGAAGATAGGAGACAAATGAGTATCATATAAGGAAGTGATAGGAGACCACTATGGCCATAACTATCATGGACTTGGAAATTTCCTGGTCCTTCCTGTAGGAGAGGAAAGAATTGTAATGATGGAATATCCACCCACATAGTTTTGTCTGAGGGGTTTTTTTTGGTTGGTTGGTTGGGGTTTTTTACTTTTTTTTTGTCTTGGGGTTCTTTTTTTAGGGAAACAAAGGTAATCTTCTTGAGAAAAATCGCATTAGAAATGGGGAAACTGAGGGAGGATTCCAAAATACCAGTGCTGCAATTCACGTAAGTGGAGAAGAAATACCTACCTAGTACAGAGGAGGACTACAGAAGTGTGCTTTCTAGCATACGGTTGTGGCAGAAGCAGATCTATCATCCTGTTCTGCAGGAAGCAGGGATCACTACAACCACCGCCTCCAGACTTACACATGTTCCTGCTGAATCAGCTAGCTACTGCTAGTACTACCAGTTAATAGATCTCACTGCATGTTCCCATCAAGTAATACTATTCATTAGAGTATCAGTTTATCCTGGAGAATGGTTTGTCTAAAATAAGAGATGGAACTCATACTGTATCAGCTAAGAGAAGGCAGAAGAGTGGGTGACATATGAGTGAAAGCCATTTGGATCAGAAAATTGAAGCCATTCTGATCAGAAAGCACCCAGGTTAGAGGAGACCTGAACTTTATGCTGGTACCTTGTCATTCCTTTCTATAATTCATGATGGTATGACCATCATGGCTACCATATGGCCCACCATGTATTCTCCTCTCCTTTTTATGTTAGCATGCAATTTTGCTCCAGTTTATCAAAATATACTGATTCAATCAAAACAGCATGCAGAAGTGTTGCTTTCTTTGACCAACTAGGATGTGGATAAAGTTCCATCTATGTATGCTAATGCAAAGACCAGGATCTGCACGTCTAACTGACAGAGCAACTAATTCTGGAAACCGTTTCCAGGCACTGAAGGACAAGAAATTCCTCAGGAGTAGTCTGCATGGCTTTACAAAGAGGAAGTCACGCTTGACCCACTGGTTAACTTGTATGATTAAATGACAGACCTGGTAGATGAGGGGAGAGCAGTGGTTAGTGTCTACCGGGCCTTCAGTAAGGCCTTTGACACTATCTCCCATAAGAGCCTCATAGCCCTTCAAGCTGTTGCTGTAGGGGCTGGATGAGCAGACAGTGAGGTGGATTGAAAACTGGCTGAATGGCTGGGCCCTGAGGGTGGTGATCAGTGGTGCAAAGTCTAATTGAAGGCTGGTAACTAGTGGTGTACCCCAGAGGTCAGTACGGGGTCCAGTCCTGTTCAACATCTTCATTAATGATCTGGATAATGGGGCAGAGTGTACCCTCAGCAAGTTTGCTGATGACACAAAGTTGGGAGGAGTGGCTGATAAGCCAGAGGGACATGCTGCCATCCAGAGGAACCTCAACAGGCTGAAGAAATGGGCTGACAAGAACCTCAGGAAGTTCGGCAAGGAGAAGTGTAAAGTCCCACACCTGGTGAGGAACAACCCCATGCACCAGTATATGCTGGGGGCCACCCAGCTGGAAAGCAGCTTGGCAGAAAAGGACCTGGGGGTCCTGGTGGACAGCAAGTTGAACATGATCCAATGATGTGCCCTTGCAGCAAAGGCGGCTACTGGTATACTGGGCTGCGTTAGGCAAAGTATTGCCAAGTGGGCCAAGGGAGGTGCTCCTTCCCCTCTACTCAGCACTGGTGAGGCCACCCCTGGAGTACTGTGTCCAGTTCTGGGCTCCTCTGTACCAGAGAGACATGGACATACTGGACAGAGTCCAGCGAAGGGCCAGGAAGATGATTAAAGGACTGGAGCATCTCACATATGAGGAAAGACTGAGAGAGCTGGGACTGTTTAGCCTGGAGAAGAGAAGGCTCTGGAAGGATCTCATCAGCGTTTATAAATATATGATGGGAGGGTGCAAAGAGGACAAGAGCCAGGCTCTTTTCAGTGGTGCCCTGTGATAGGACCAGTGGCAATGGTCACAAACTGAAACACGGGAGGTTTCCTCTGAATATCAGGAAACACTTTTTCACTGTGAGGGTGGCTCAACACTGTCACAGGTTGCTCAGAGTGGTTGTGGAGTCTCCATCCTTGGAGATATTCAGAAGCTGTCTGGACAGGATCCTGGGCAACCAGCTGTAGATGACCCTGGTTGAGCAGGGAAGTTGGACCAAATTATCTCCAGAAGTCCCTTCCAACCTCAACCATTCTGTCTTTCTGTGATTCTGTGAACTCTATAGAGACGCAGTGGCCAACAAAATATCAAACTGATACCTGTGTTACAGGACAGTATGCATGTATTACTGTGTTCTTTCTCCCTAGCCATCAGCTTCAGAGAGAGTTACATCACAGGAGCAGTGTATCACTGACTTAAGCCTTAAACACAGTCACTTATCACTGACTGACCCAATTTGAAAGAAAAAGATTACTTTTCCCCAGTTCACTACTGTCCCAAAGTCATCCCCAGAACTAAATAGGATGGAATAGCTGAGGACCAGAGCTATTTCAGTGGAAAATCTGGCAACTTAATACAAACCAAGTCCTATAGCAGTTTATACTCTAGAGTACGCATTGGAACAGAAGAGCAAGCATTCAAACACTGTTTCATTCACTCCGGCATGAATATTGTAACCACTTAAACCAATAAATAACATTTATTAAATGAATTTGTTAAGCATATGTCTAAGCTGTCAAGGCCAGAAAATCTACATCCAGATATTCATCAGTACTGCTATTCTATTGGAGTAGGATGATTGTAATAATTCCATACTACAATAATATTTAGTTTTATGTATGATCACATAACAACTATACCTCCAGTACAACTGTTAGTACTGATGTACTTACATTACCATAAACCCATTTTATATCAACCTATGTCATCTAGTCCCTGGAATATTATTATACCACCAAACCAATGTAACAATATTCATTTTAATAAAGGAGTTAGGATGTTTTAACTATGACAAAAGAGTTAACAAAATCAGTTTTTCATTTAGACAAGTCCCACCATCAGTTTATGATCTGTTTGCACCTGGGAGATTTTCATTATGGAATCTTACTTGCTCAAGATCTTTAGAGGTTTCTGAATATTTAGTATTTTCCTCAAAGCCCAACTTTTGGAAGTAGATGAATCCATAAAGCTTCCACTTTCCACTTTTTTCCCACTTTTAAAAAACTGTAATTGAAACAGAGAAAATTGTAACCCAATGTTTTTGTAAATCAGTATACAATTTACTTGGAGGTTTTCTTTCTTGGCGTCTGACTACTGCTATTTTAACATTTGGGGTTGACAAAAGGCTGAGGCATTTTTTTCTTTCAATAGATAAAAGCAGAAGAACTCACCTAGGCACATATTAGTGAATCCAGAATGACGACTTCTACTTTCAGTTATTGGAAGGAGAAAACGCTCCAGATCCATCTACTTAAAAACCCTGCTTTTGCATAGACCTTTCAGAATATCTTCCAGTTTTCTTCTTCCATGAATAAACATTAAATATTCGTGCCTTAATTAAAAGTGTTTCCACTTGAGGTTTTGCCTTCCATCTCGGCCAGCTTTTCCTTGTCAGCCTGTAGTTTCAGTATTTATGACTTTACAGTGCTTTACATAGCAGCCAATTGGGTATCAAGTCACTCCTTTCATAGGGATGAATACTCTGTAAGCTGTTTTACAAAAGGAATAAAAATATTACAACACAGCCATGCTCTGCAGTTTACCAAGACTGTTTTAATAGTCTGTAATTTTAAATGGGTGTCACTTGTTAGCAAGTTGAAGAATAATTAGAGCCCCTAGTTCTTTGGGACATTAGTTTAACTGCACTACTGCAGAGAGATCAGAAAAATCAGACACAATTTCCTGAAAGAGAAAAAAGAATATTCATATAAGAAGTATTCTTCTCAACTTTGGACTCAACTCTTCATCTTGGAATAGAACGAGCCGTACAGAAAGAACTCCTCAGTAATCCATTACCCCATTACTTCAGAGCAGTTAAAACATGGTAAATAGGGGGAAAAGAAGTTTTGTATTTGAATTCAAAACGTTTCTTTAAGGAAACTGGTGGTGAAATTCACTGACTTTTGATAGACTTCTGGTGGTATGAGTCAAAACAACTGGAAAAGCAACTTTCTTACTGCCAGGTCGAACTAATAATTCAGGATTTCCAATACCAGCTTCCCTGCAAACATCTCTAACACACAAAGCTCCACAAAAACAAAGGCGACCTCACAGAGCCTTTCACTTGAAGAACCTGTGTACACCTGAAAGGGTTTGCTGCTTGCACTTATTACTTGCAGGCCTATGGTCTGCTGCATTACCACATGAGAGATTTACAGTCACTTTGGGGGTTTGTAGATCACTCTTAGTAATAAGTGGCTTTAGCTCTGAAGACAGTAAATCAATGGTTTCAACAATCGTAAGACTACAGTGTTAAAAGGATTCCATTGTTCTACAGAGAACGCCGAGCACTTTGCACACAGGTGCGTGAAAGTAATTGATGGCAGAGATCCTTTCTTAGGTATGCATGCCTGAACTGTATTCAATTCAGGGCCATTCTCAAAATGCCATTGTTTTCTTATGTAATTCACACAAGTTACCATTGTACATTTGCTGTTCGTCGGGGGATGTAATCTGAATCTTGTCGAATTATACTGTCCTGATATCTTCTTCCCTACTCTAAATAATTAAGACTTGAGACTTGCAAGACTTGGAGGGAGAGGGCGGAGAGGAGAGATGTGTGTTTCAGGGGGGCAGGAAGGACAGAAAAAGGATGAGTAAGGTACAAAAGTAAAATGGAAATAGAATGAGGAAATAGGCATCCATTTACAGATCATAAATTTAACAAAGACATGGCTTACACAGTTGTTCCTAGGCCTGGAAATGCTAAGCTATTATTCTGTGTCAGAAATGTTCTTTTCAGCTGCCTAAAATGTTGCATACAAAAGGTAATTCCTTAGAAGGTAGAGATTTTATGGTATTTAACATTCCTAGCTCACAGGTATTTTGAACAGCACTTTGCAAGAGGAAATACAGCATCTTACTAAAATGAAGACACCCCAGTTATATTACATAGTTGCCAGCACAAATTTATAGCATTTCTGTGTAATTGTTTTTAAGATAAATAGTAAAGGGCTATATCCAGGTAAGAAATGCATATGCCTCCCATATAAGTACGCCAACCTTCCAGCTTCTACTGAGTTCACAATAAAAGTAAAAGATGTATTTTTTCCTTGTTATCTTGTTCAGGATGTGGGGGAAGGTAGCCAAGTCCAGACTTCCTAGTCACAATGCAAAGTCCTTTTTCATATTATCACTTGCTAATGCAAGCAGCTTTTAACAAGCACTACAATCATGACAAGGCTGATACTTTAAGCTTTGCAGGGTCTGGTAGTATCCTCACCATTTTCAGTTAAATACTTCCAATAAAGTTCTGCTAAGCATGCTTCAACATTTTTTCCTAAAGATGTTATTTACTGAAGAATTGCCAACAGAATAGCTATTCTCACATTTTTTGCTTTTATTAAAACAACACCCTAAATCACTTTCTCTAAGTAATTGACACTTTTTACTAGTGCTTAAAATGCCAGGAGGAGAAACTTGGGAGTCAAATAGGCTTTTGTTTTGACAGTTTGCTTTGGAGGGAAGGGTATTGATTTCTTCAGAGAAAATATTGCCCCAGGAGTCTAAACTGGATGGGTTGTTAGACCTGCATTTCACAGTTCCTTCCCTAGCCCATCCCTAACATGCTTAAAATTCTCCACAGCAATTGTTTGTATTAACAAAATATTCTGAAGAGCTCCTTTCTCAGAGTGGTTTGAGACAATATAAAGGGGCCTGGGCATGCAGAAACTAGAGCATTTGTAGGAACCCGTATCTCTGTTATCTTAGAGATACAGTGTGCTTTACAGCTCATGTCCTCCTGGGGTCTCAACACTTGATGGACTCAAGAAGTCCATCTGACACAGTATCTTTTTGAGATGTCACTAGACCAGCCTTCTCCTACGTGTTTGTTCGTTGTTATTGGCACACTTCTTCCCCCCTCCTCCAAAGCATTGTGGCACTCCTGAAGACGGATTTACCAGCTGCCCTGGATTTAAATTTCACTCCCACTTTTAAATTTCTAATATAAAAGCCTTTAGAATTTGTGAGCAACTACACAGACATTTAAAAAAAAAAAGCTTTTGTGACATTCTTAGACTCAGCATAAACTATACCAACAAAAACAGTTGGCAAGAGGATTGACTCACAGGTAATGAAAAGGCTATGTACCCTTCCTCATTCCTGTTCATAGACACTCACTCTCCCACTGTTTCTTATAGTTGCTTATCTGCTCCACATTGAGCAAGTTCAGGGGGCTAAGCAGACAGAAAGACTGCTTTGTAGGGTTTTTAAATTTTATTTTGGGACAAGCAATTAACTGTCCTTCTGAAAAATGTTATAGTACACAAAAGGATTTAAACCACAAGTAGGCATTTTACAAGTTCCCCAACATAACTTCCAATGAAAATATAAATACAATCTCTCTCTGTCTCCTAGGATTTTGAACAAGTATAGAACTTGCAGTGGATATCCCCCAAGTAAAAAGCTTCCCCCCCCCCCCCCAACAGACATGGCCTCAGAAATATCCTCAGAAAAAATTGTATACAATATTCAGAGTTTAAACTATTTCTTCTCTTACCCATTTTTAGCTCCTGAACTGATTATTCCTTTCCTTCTACTTGTTTCCAAAGTTGTTTGCTGATCTTCCTCCTACTTCTGACTTTTTCTGGAGCAGAATTTCCTGCCACTCTTTGTATCTTCTACATGTCTATTTAGTAAAAGGTTATTTTAAAGATGTGATCTATTAAAGCCATATAAAGAAGGAGGAGAGCACATGATGAAGTGAACTTAGAAAGTATATGCAAGGCTGGTCAGCGTGCATGTGTCTTTAATCTTAAATCAGAACTATACTGTGCAAGTATGTTGATAAAATCCTTTTTCAACATAGTTACAGCAGGAAATGCCCTAGTCTCTAACTATATACACATACATGTATGTATTTGTATATTTTTTTCATTGATATTGCTTGTTTCATCTGGAGAACTGAGGTATCAGGAAGTGGACACCTGAAGTCCACTAGGAGAGTTCTTAGCTGTACCTCATGTACCTTCTTCATGTAGATAAGACAATTTTCTGGCTTAGCTTTACACATTTAAGTAGTTTATTGGCCTCATCCCATAAGGATACTCATTTGTAGTGATAAGGAAGCCTATCAAAAGAGGAAATAAAGATCATTAGCCAAAGTGGAACACTGTGTACCTTAAAGTGAAGAGTTAGAACATTTCAAATGAAGAGGGTCAAATCAAATCAATTATAGTATGTAAAACAGTACACTGAGATGCATCAGAAGTTTCATAGTAGACATGGACAAACTAATTTATTTCCTATAGTGCATGAAAGCCAACTGTATGAAGACTCTTCTTCCGCAGTTTCATTTGTAGCAATACTTAGATTTGCCCAAGAGATATAAGTATTCTTCACATGAAAAAAATAAGATAGCAGCTTCCTTCCCACAAAGCCCAAACCACTGGGCACTTCTTCATGTATTTGGGATGCTTACAAGATTTCACATGCAATAGTTTATGTTGCAGAATACCCTGTCAGCACCAATTTACATTCTGAATGTACACAACATGAACATCAAGTCCCGGAAAATCCACAAGAATCACCTATTAAATACACGTTCCCTCAAGCCATATAACATCATGAACTGAAACTTTTTTGAAACTTTTGAACTGAAAAAAACCCCTACAACTAAAACCAATCAAATAAAACAGAACAAAAAATGACAAAACCCTATGGTTATTCTAATGCAAGAGAAGGCGAAGTATTCTCATACACTTTTCATCCCCAGCTACCAATTGCAATTCCCAGAACACCCTTTACTGACCCAGTTGCCTATCATCTACCAGTAAAATAGCACTCCCAACCTCTGTAGCTGTGGAGAAGTGAGCTTGCATGTATAAGAACAGCTCCTCCCCTGCTGAAAAACCCACAGCAAAACCAGGATTTTGACTCCACCACCTTTGCCCTCCTTCAGTAGTAAAACAAGAGACACAAGGGCAGATATTCTGTATTTTCTGCCTCTGTTCTTTTCTGCTTTTTGAATGTATAAAACTTCTTTGATCCAGCATAGCATTTTTGCCATTCAAAATCTTCCGATAGGTTTCTGTTCTATGTTCCAGAACTCTTGATGCACCAGGGCAGATAGAAGGCTGACAAGCTGTTTTTTTCAGTTCCCTTTCTCATTGACTTATATGAACACCTTCATGCTTTTTTCATTAATAAGCTGTTGAATAGTGAGTGTACATTTCTGCTTTTCTGTATTTTATTTGTTACTGGTGGGGAAAGCAGGAGCATTCATAGGCTCTCAGTGGAATACAGCAGTTGTCCATTGTTTCTTCAGAGACAATGTCCACAGTAGTATAGGATTGCAATTAGAAACACGAAGAGAGAAAAGAACGAAGCTTGAGAGCTTTGGGGAAGAAAAATGATGGAGTTGATGATAGATACTATCTACTAGTAAGTGACATGCTCTGTGCAGCTGTGAAAGAAGTGCAAAGAATTTAAAAACAGAACCAGCAACATTCAGCTCCTGAACTCCAAGGACAATTAATGCTTTGTCAAGAGTTTATACTGAGGACTTCATCGTAAAATGGCTCATCTTAATCCAAGCTAATCTTAACCTAATTGCAATTTAAATATGGGACAATCTAACTATCCTGTTAGCTTCATTGGGTTTCTGACACAGCACTGATACTGTTGTGAAGCACTAATATTACTCTCTACAACTGTGGCACATGTACAAAGCAGCAAAGCCTTAAAAACACAGAGGCAAATACTTATTTAGAAGAGTATCTCAAAAAGAAGGTTCAAATGAGCAACCTGTGTATATCAGTTTAGTTAGCACAATTTTATACGGACTCAATGTTGTCACTTTTTTTTCCTGTATCTGGTTTCCCCAGTTTTCTACTTGATATAAACCACCAATAAAAGTCAATTAAAACAAAACTGTATTTTTATGTAATCTACGTAATGCAGCAACCATCTGAACACAAACTATTTGAAAGGTGTAGTCCAACAGTAATTCAGTTAAAGATATTTAGTTATATATCTATGGTTAAGCAAGTGAAACCCAAGATGCAGGTATCGCTGAAAAATGCTTTACAATATCACCTCTACATAACTTACTCCTCATTTTTAAAATGTTCTATTTGGATTTGGAGACAGCATTTTCCACCCAAGTCTTACTGTGTTTAGCTTATGTGCTAGACAGAATATACCTAAGTACACCTTTTTACATCTTCGATTCTCTGTGACATGCAAAATCCATGGAATGTGATTCTGGTATCCCAAATTAGTATTAACAGTACAAGCACAGAAAAGTATTAGTAGGATTTTCAGCTGATCATACCTTCTGAGCTGAGACTAATTTTAGAGATGATTTATTGAAAATTGAAAATTACATTTTCAATGTCAGTCGAACTGGAGGTTTGGTTTTAGATCCAAAGTTAAAAGGACTGAAAATAATAGCATCAAGCAAATAAAATACATTCCAATTAAACAGTGACTCTTCTAATTCAGCAAACAGTGTTATTAATATAAAATTGCTTTTGGAAAAGTTGCAAAGTTCAGAACAAAGAGTTGGAGCATTCATATAAATTCACTTAAAGTACACTGGAATTAGACTAAGTCTTTGCTTTTCACCGATTCCAATTTCTTGAAGAAAATTCTATGTGCTCTAAAGCTTATATTTTTTCAGCTGCATCAGATGGTCTGGTAATACATATTACTTTTCTTTATAAACTATGCTCTTCCACTAATTCAGCAATGCACTGCAAAGAGAACGCTATGTTCATATGTGTAGTTTACAGTGTTTATTTTTGATGATGCTAGCTAATATAGCTAGCAATCATAATCAGGAGATCAGCATATCATAAACTGGAATAGGTATTGTATAAGCAATAAGGCCCTATTTCTGTTTCACTCCGGCAAAAAGTTTTTCCCGGGAGCCACAGTAAAGCACGGTTTCAAGGAATTGCAAGAGTTTGCAAGGAGTCAGATGCAGAAGGCACAGTCCTAGGCGCTGAAAATGAACTAGGTAACCCACTGGGGCAGATGAAAAAGCTAAGCACCGTGTAGGGCAGTGTTATGAAATCAGGACAATACAGTAAACCTCCTGAAAACGGGTCAGTGGACTTATGATAAGCTTTCTTCATTTACGTTGGGTGGGAGAAGGGGAAGGGGGAAGGGAAAGGGACAGGACATGTATTAATATATAACTCCGGACTTACCGATTTTGGCCAAGCTAGCCACAAGTATCCAGAGTGTAATGACATAAGGGTCCTTGACGTGATCCCATTTGAAGGAGACGATGGCAAAGCTTTGAGGCTGGCTGCTATTTATAGGGCTTCCCGAGCTTCTCTGTCCCAGCGCCGCTGGGAGAGCCATCAGCCCCAGGAGGAACCCCACTCCAGATACCTGCCTCATCTCCAAGCCACACAACAAAATCCTGCTTCCCCTTCCCGGGGAAATCCCGCCTCTTACGGAGGTCCTTGGGGGCGAGGTCCTTGTCCCCTCGCAGAGACGCCACCGAAGACTGCGGACCGCGGGACACCGGTGCGTTCAGCAGGCGGCAGAGAGGGTCCTATCCCGCCACCGTCGGCACGGCTGCGTCGGCTGGCTCAGGTGCCGCTTTGCACGGGGTGGCCAAGGAGGGGTCAGGGGCTCTGTGCATACGCAGGTGCTTCGAGCTGGGGTCCTGCTGCTTGCCCGCACCTGCCTTTATCAGGCTGTTCCCGAACGGCCGGAGGCGGAGCTTTCCTGTCGCTCCCGCGAAGGCTGCAGTGCGGAGACAGCGATGCCCTGACTGAGCACCTTTCGGGATCGGCAGGGGAGCTCCGTTCCACCGAGGCGATGACGGCAGGCTGTGGGTTGTGTCCAGCGTCCCGGCTCGTCTCTGGGCACATGGAGGTTGGAAAGAATTAGCCTTGAGCTTCTGGCGCTAGGGGCCAAGGCTGGGGCGCTCCCGCGGGCATGTCCAAGGTGGAGCCCGGAATCCCTGCTCAGATCTTAGCCAGGTAAGCAGGTGACCCACAAGTCTCCGTTTTGGGTGCTTTGGATGCGCAGCCCAAAGGATCAGCCTCCCTCCCTCAGACTCACTAGCCTAGAGGAAATGCACTCTTTTCTGCTCTTCAGCTTCAAATCGCCTCAGGATTTAGCTCACTGAAGATACAGCAGATTTCTCAATCCAGCTTTTTCTTCTGTCCACCAGAGAGCACCTCTCCCCACGGTGCTCGCGGAAACGACACCAGCAGGCAAGGTTTGGCTTTCCACTTAGATTTGCTTGCAGCTGTTTAAGATGCGCTATATCAAAAATGCTACCTGGTTTCTTTTCCTCTTCTTTTTTATTGTTACAACCTGAAACCTTTTAGGAGGTTCTCAGTTTCCCCCTAAAGCCTTCTTTCTTGCTGATAACATTTGCCTGATATACTGGACGGTTCATGTTGTGTGTTGTAGGCAGGTGGACCCATGATAATCATCACCGTGCAGTAAAAAGGCAGCAAAGCAGCATGTTGCCAGCCAACAGAGCTGAGTGCACCTTTCCACACACCACAGCAGCAGCAGCTCCTATCATCTGTTGTGTGCTCTGAAGCAATCTAGCTGGCAACACGTGCAGTCCACAGCTTCTGTGACTTTCTCTGGAAGAATACTGCCTTTTGCTTTACTTACATGATGGTTTTATCAAGAGTTCAAAAATGAACATGATAAAGCTCTCCTTTAAGATTAAGAAATTATTTTGATTATTTCAATCACTTGGGAGAAAAGTGACTTTTCAAAGTCTAAGTGACCTGCACAAACACTCTATAAATCAATTAACTGGTTAATTAAAACAATAAATTTGCATGGAATGTCATTTTTATAAAGGGTGTTTATCATTACCACATAATAATCTTACTTAGCTAAGGAACTCAAGAAGCAAAGTTCTCTTGAGTTAATGCACTGAAGATTCAGTTATTATTACCTCAAAGCAAGTGCAGGCCTTGCCTTGGACCTTCTCTTCAAACAATGAGACATCTTGGTTTTTTTATTTCCCCTCTTCTTCATTACTTAAGGGAAAGGAAATTATGGTGGAATTTTTTAAACGAAGAACCAATCTGAAGATGGAATTGGCAACTCCTTTTAGGAAGCATGAGAGACGACAAAATATTTTCTTTACATTTAGGAAATGTTGTAGACAAAGACCTGAAGAAAATTTCAATTATTAACAACTGAAATCCTATCTATATTATTTTTATCTTTTTTGGAGTATGACTTGGGCACCCAAATGTCCTTTAGAATTTGCTCCCAAGTTTTTTAAAGGTTCTACAAATTACTCTGGCCAAAATGAGAGTAACATTTTTGTGCATTGCCATTATAGAGAGAGAATTACAGTTGGAAGTAAGTAGCTGCTGATCATCTGTGTAACCTGTTGCTAAGCCCTGTGGAGAGTTGTAGTTCCTGGTTGTCAATGTTGGTTACATTTGCTAATATTAGGAGAACATTTAGCAGAGACAAGCAGAGACAAGCTGTCAGCACTGTTTTTATTATCACAACTTATTCAGCTGCAGCTGATAAAAGGGCACCACAACTGTGTCCCGTTTTATATATGTGATTCTTCCCAAATCTAGTTCCACAAAATGATAACTGAGTTACAAATAAACCTGACTATTGAAAGAGTTGAAGCTAACCGTGTTGTTAGGACAAATGTGTCATAGATCAAGAATACCTGCAGCTGTGCTAGAAAAATGAGAAAGCCTTCTCCAGTGGATCTTTTCTACAGATAAGCAAACTTCACTTGGAGGAGCTGCAGCCAAGATCATGCCTCTGATTGCCCTTCGGTAATGTTCCACTCATGACAATAGTGACAACAGCAACCAAGTTACATGACAAGTCTGAGTTTTCTGGTGGAGGTAAACCAGTATTAGCAAACAAAAAAATGTTGGAAGTACCATCTTGGCACAAACAAGCTAAAGTTAATATACTCCTCAGTTGAAAGTATAATGCCCAGCAACCTATCTTAAGTGTATGTTATGAGAATCTTGGAATTTGTAAAGATTTTTTAAGGATTTGGTCTAAACTGGTACAAAAGTACATAATTTTGCTTGTCACAAAACCTTCTCAAAACAAGGTTTACAACACTGTTAAAATGCCAACACTGTGTTTTTGTTTAACAAGTTAATGGTTCAAGGTGTATCTGTGACATTTGTCCTATCATTCGACTGTTTATGGAATTTTTTAAAGTAGGCTGAATATCAAATGACTGTACATATCAGGGAATTCTTGTGCAATTCATTAATATGTTAGAATGACACAGAGAGGACGGAGGAAGGAACTGGCAATCATGAATCTCCTGTAGGTACAGGAATACATGCCAAAGCAACAGTCCACTGAATATACATGAACTCATGTACAGAATATATAGTTGTACAAGAATACATTTACATTTATCTATTTATTAATAGATTCCATTTTCTTGAAGGTTCTTTATGGAAGCCCTTATGTTGTTTCCTATGACCTCATTCTGTATCGGTAGCAAAAAGCATTAGCTTGAGTTTGTAATAAAGATATCATATCACACAACAGCTGATACTTCCTGACTCTCCAAAAAGATTGCACATGGAAGATTTCTACTTACTGTAAAATAATGACTTTGTGTCCTGAGTGATTTTTTTTTTCTTTTTTTCCAACTGAAAGAACTCCAACATTGTTGCTTCTGGAAATGTTGTGTAAATAATTGCTGAGAGAAAAGAATTAGTAGTATCTTATACACCCTTCATATGATCTGTGTCCTGTAAAGATTACTTCTTGGGATTTTTTTAAAGCTGAGGTAAAAGACAATTTCAGTTAAAAAAAAACTCCAACAGATAAACTGAAATCTTTAAAGTTATATTAGTTTTCTCTAGAAAGCATACACAGTATTTCAGTTTTACTAACTTAGAGATAGAAATTACAATTAACTTTCAATATTAGCATTTACAGCAAAGGTGTTTAAGCTGAGGTGAAATTAAGAAGTGCATTCCTGTGGAACCCAGAAGTTTCATAAAGGAAAAAAAATAAACCTAAGTAGTGAAGAATTGGCAAATGAATTGTGAAAAGTCTCCTGATGCAACATAAACCATCATAAATCACTTATTATCATTCCTGTCTTTCCTCAGGGAAATGAAGTCTTTTTATATTAATGTCTATTAAATGCATAAGCAGGTTAAGGTAAGATTTTGAAAGGAATATAGTTCCAACATGTAATTTTTATGCCATAATTCCAACTGTATACATAGTTAAATAGAACAGTAATTGTTGTGAATGGCATTGTACCAATATAATTGTATGACTTGGTGAAAATTAATGTGGTTTATATGCAGATGAATGCAGAACCATATGAATTTATAGTGAATTTACTTGATTCAACAGCTGACATTTTGCCAACTTCTCTCCAAGTGAAATGAGTGCAGCTGTGCAAGTTTATGCTGCAAGGAGTTGCACTAATATTGCTGGACTGAGTAATGTTGCAGAGCATTATGTTACAGCGTGATGAATATGAACCTCTGAAATCGCTTTGAGAAGCAATGTATTAATTCTGCCCACACACATTACTATCAGTTTAGGTGAACAAAATGAAGAGTAGGGTGAGGATGAATGAATCAGAGAGGTAGGTGAAAATGGATTTGGCTGGGAAGTAGAATGACAGGGGAAATTAGCTGGATTTTTCATGACTCATTTCAAGACATGACTGAATTTAAGGACACTAAGTGGAAGAGATTTTTACCAGATCCCTCACTTTTAGCCTCACATCTTTTTGAAAACATTTCAGGCAGATTGTGAGATTTTTCTCTTTTGTTATTCTTACTATTGTTGTTTTTAATGAATCACCACATTTATATTAGATTAGCAGCTAATCTACCAGGAGTGGAAGGGTACAAGTGACAAATATTAACCCCATCTATGACCTCAGTTAAGGATGGCCCCCTGCATAAGGGATTATATCTGTGTGAGCTCTCAGTGTAATGAGCAGTGAAAAGGGAATCGGATAGGGAAAGAAGTTGTTACATAGCACCAAATACCTAATACATTTTATCATATTATGTTCAGAAAAAAAAATACTTTTATAAAATGTGTACTTTTATAAATGTGTATTAAAAGTCCTCCTTCTTTAAGTTCCAAAGTCAATGGAAATTTTTCTATTGTGTATTAGGACTCTTCCAGGCTTGCTACTAGTCAAAGATGACCACAGAGATTTTCATCTGTGAAAGCCTGCATCTTCCACACTTTCCCTCTTGTACTGTTCGCATTCCCTTGTTTTTGGCATCCCACTCCTATTCTATTTCTCTATACTCCTGGTCTCTGCCCTCTTCCTTTTCATGCATGTCTTCCATCAATACTCACCAAAAATCCCAAATACTGAGACCTAAGGAACATTCAAAATGCTATTTGTGTATGATGTTTCATCCCAGTACTTAAGCTCCCACATGACTCTCTCTCTATCCGTTCAAATTCAGCTTTGTCATTTTTCACCACATATCCTTCTTCCAGGTATTCACACCAGCCTGCCCAACACAAATGCATATACTAGACTCAAGACATAAGTCACTACTAGTTTTCCTACTCATAAGGGAGATGATTGTATTTGCTGATCTTTAAAATTCAATTGTCATTTTGCTCTATGTTAAAAAGGCTGGGGGAAGACTATGTCAGAAACCATAACTACAGATTGCAGAGATTAAGTGGGTAAAAAGGAGGAAATAATAGTGCATCTCTCTGAACTGTTTCCATGCACAGGTATTCAGCTTTCTATAGCTTAAGCTGAGAGGGAAAGCAAAACAAAACAACTGAATTGCTTAGGGGAAAAACAAATGACAAAGGCAGCTAAATAGAATAGTTTCAATTTCTAGCACCATAATTTTACATTTATTTCTTGGTTTTGTGTCTAGGCTCAGACGCTTCTTGATCTTAATTTTTGGCTGATCTATGGAGAGGGAATCTTTCCTTTTTCTGATTCTCCATATACCATGCCTCTCTGAAATCCATGATTCATGCCTCCCCTGCCTAGCTTAACATGTGCATGTTCACATTAAAAAGTCCAATTGGTTTCACACAGAGCAGGTACAGAATTCAGTATGTCATCCGCAGTGCTCCTCTTTTGGCAGACATATAGGGCTTGTTCAAAAGCATCTGTGATATCTGCAGGCAGAGACTCCTCCCCCCCTGCCCCAAACTGAACAAACTGAGTCTCCTGTACTCCCTCCCTTCATAAATTACATGCTGAGATCCGCATAGCTGGCAGCAGCCACTATCATGTAGTGATTCACAGTCGTTTCTATTGGTGGGCCATGGGGTGGATGTGGATGGTTTAACCAGTATGTGAAAACTCAGCAACACGAGTAAATTTACTTACTTGTTGCAATCCGAAGCTTATTCCAGCAGAGGGAGTGACCCTGCAGTCTGCCCGAGCTTGAGGGCCCCCAGTAACCTGTGGGGAGGGGGCTTCCCGGAGCTTCTTGGATCTGATGCTTGTTTAAGCTGCTCCTACCTTCAGAATGCCTCCTAACGTAAAAACGCCCAATCTAAGCCTCTTCTCTGACATCACACATAAAGGAGCTTTCCTCTGAAATATTTTTAGAAGGCAAAATTTTTTTTTCTTTTTTTTTAAAATCTAAATTGTGATAAAGAAAACAGTGAATCTTGGCTGATGTGCAACAATAATTATGTAATAATTAGCAGTTACTTTGAACTTAAATCAGGTAAACTAAAGAGTCAAATAATTAAATTAATTACGATCCAAACAAAATTTGCCAACACAATTTATGGTTTAAGGTATTGATTATGGCAATTTGATCAACAAAAAAGACATAAATAATTGTCAGTACTTCCTTGTTGCTGATGTATAGTTTAAAACCTGCATACATTTAAGAATGATGCATTAAAGGTAGTGGGGAGTTTTGTTGGATAATTACTGTTTTTTAAATCAAAACATTTAACCAGAACATACCTATTTTTATGAATCTTTAGGAAGTTTTCACATGATCAGAATGGTATTCCTAGTCAAAGCCACAGGGGAAGGAAAAACTTCAGAGCCGATGATAATATCAATAATCTGCCTAATTCAGTGCAAAGACATAATCTTGAATCTCATATATTTCAGGTGAATGCCCTGATATTGATCATTACTCAGAAGAAATTAAGATGGTCCTGATTTAATTTTGTTGTGCACTGAAGCAAAAAAAATTGTTGAAACTTCAATTTTTGAGAAACAATAATTTCAACCAGTTTGGGCTTTTAAAAACATTTACTATATTAGTACATAAATCTTTGCACTAACTGTGCTAGAAGTTACAATCCATTTTAAGTTTGCATGTGGTATTTCAAATGTCAGTTTAAAAGGAATGCAGTACATGTTTTGTAGTCAATTGGACAGTAGTGGAGTGGAATGGGAACAGATGGTCCTTTGCTGCTGTGTAAAAAGTGACAGAGATTCTTTGAAGTAAAAGGGCTCTCGACTTTGAATTGAGGGAATCTGAACTGGATTGCTGCTTATCTCACTGAAGTTCCAAAGGCCACAAGGTGCAGCATATACATGGCATGCACTTCCACAATACCAAAATAGCAGCCATAAACTAACTGACCAAGATCGTAAATGAATGTGTAAACAGGAAGAGGGATATTTTCTAAACATGCAAAATAATTTGACACTATCGTATTTAATAATTAACTACATCAATTTGCTTTGACAAATTTCTGACATCTGGAAGCCTTGGTCAGAGTTATTATTACTTAGTTTTCAAGAATTCTTTTTAAAATCAAATAATATATTCAAAAAAGTAACTTTCTCATGGTAACTTTAAAGTGAAAACAAGAAAGAAACTGATTAGAACATTACTTTCATGAAGCTGTACAAATAAAATTATGCAGTGGATCTAGGTTTTGTCAGACTAATGTATTTTAAACTGCTATTTTCTACAAAGTCACACTTTTGGAAATACAGAAAAATAAGCTGCACAGTTGCAGAGAAGAGTTATTAATTTTATGTGCTACATGAAAATAAGAATCCATACAGTAAACAAGTCATTTGGAAAACCTTTTTAAATTTTAACTGCTGTAGCTGCCCTGGAGACACTGTTCAATATAATGACACAGGGATGCACCACATCTTTGAGAGCTGCTGGAGAATTTGTGTCTGGGACTAAGGATTCAATCCTATTGCTTGCCTGCTGGCTGCACATTCTTAACTGTTTTCCTTCTATTTCCTTGCTGGACCTTTTGATAAGCCATTTCTGCTTTCAGTCCACTGCAGTCCTGAAGTGAGGCGATATTAAAATTAGAGGTACTTGTTCTGAAAAGTCCTTACCAGCATAATCTCAGTTCAGGACATCATCAAGCTTTATGTACTGTACTCTAGTCTTAAAAAGTGAAGAAAAATGCATGGAAATGCAGATAATACTGGAGACATACAGGAAGATGAGACTATGAGGGCTGCCCTGGTCACTAAATCCAGTCTCCTGGCATTACAGTCATCACGTTGTGTGTTTCCTGCATGAATTTACCACACATTGTCTTGAAAATGTTATCTCAAATACTTTCTGCTGGTTAGAAATATTCATATAATTTCCTGAAGCCTAAATTTCATCAGGAAGTTCACAACCTATTTATTCTTGTGTGAGCATTGTCCTTTACCGTTGTTTCTTCTTCTGATGTTTTTTACCTTAAAAAAGTAATCATACTCTCTTTCAGCATTTCTTTTAACCTAAACTAGGTTAACCTAAGCTAGTCTTCATTTATATGACAGGGTCTCCTTTCCCTAACCTGAGCAGTCCTTCTTTGAAAAAAAGCTTGAATTACTCCTTGAACAGAGCTCACCAGGACACACACAAGTGAGGTTTTACTAAGCCTTGTAGGATGGCAAAAATACTTCCTCATCACCTCTGAAATATATGGCCCGAAACACACCAGAATGGTATTTGTTTTTAATGGCTACATTCTGGAACCTGTCACAATACTCATCCTGAAATCAAGTAATGTACCCAGGTCCTACTCTTTCCCACTGGTTTCCAATGAATGAGCTTCTAGCTTACTGATGATTTTTTTGTTGCTATTACATGATCTTTCATTTTATAGTGTGGAATTTCATTATGTTAATATTACTCGAGTCCTCAGTGTCATCATGTCCTTTCAATACAATCTTCCTCTGTATGGATGGCGACTCCAAACTTTGCATCATCAGCAAATCAGTTGCGGATGCCAAAAGCATTGATGAAAATATTAAACAAGATGGACCCTAAAATGTCACCTTGAGGTATTCCTCTTTTTACCTCCTTCCAGTCTGATTCTCTCCCCCCCTTTTTCAATAATAGTTGTCTCCACAGATCATTGCACTCTACAAACAATAACTTAGCACCTTGACAAACAGAACACTGAGAATGTGGTATTCCTGCATGAAGTTGTGATAAACATTTGCATGTCCTAAAATATGAGCATCATCTCTGTATCTCTAACTCTGCTGTTTATACATTACAAACTTACAGTTATATATGGTCTGAAGGAACACGCAATGCTGTTGCAGCATAGTGTACACTAACGAATGAGGCAAAATTTCCCGCATGATTATTAGCTTAAAAAAATTTAAAACGTTTATGCTGAGTTAAAACAAGATCAAATTTCGTTTGGTTCACAATTTTTAAAAAATTGTCAGCTTAATAGATTTAGCTATTTGAATTTTTAGTATATTTAATTGTCCACACATAAAGCCAGCAACACTATTTAAAAACAGGCCTTCATAATACTTGAATTTTTAAACCAAATCAGTTTATGACAGTTTGGGAAAACCACACAGTCAGCAAAATTTGCTATGATCAGGTTGAAGAACTGTGACCAGGCTGAAGACTGTGATTTCCTATAAAATTGACAGATATGTGAGAAAATTTTGAGTTGGATTTGAGAATAGGCATCAAGCTTTTTTTTGCTTCTTCAATGAACTGAGCCTGCAGTTTCAAATGATGTGGTGAGCTCACCTAACATCTCATAGTTAGGTGGCTGTAGGTGGCCCTGGTTGAGCAGGGAAGTTGGACCAGATGATCTCCAGAGGTCCCTTCCAACCTCAACCATTCTGTGAGTCTGTGATCTCATCATGAGAATGGGAGGGCCTCACAGCTTGTATCTGTTTCTACTTCTTTTCACTACTGCAGCTTGTCATTTACCTTGCTGGCTTCAACAGTCAACAGAACCATCCCTGATGTCATTCTCATAGCCCAGCAAAAAATACCAGAATAGTTTTCTACTGAGTTAGTAAGATGAACCGGTCCACTGAAGGTCCAATAAGCTCCACAGCTTGGGTAAGAGAAGAAATCAGGGCCATCTGTCCCAGAGCAGGGAAAAGAGGAACAAGTAGACACAAGCCAAAGCATAAAAATCTTTCCCTTTTGGCAATGGTGAGCAGTTTAATTGAATTTAAATATAAGCAAATAACCTAGGATGCTTTCACTCCATTGTGTTCCCTAATCTTCCATCTTCTCTATCATCTTCTACAAAAGAATTTTTTTCTTAATATTAAAAAAAATTCTTTTATTAAAAATATATAGGGCTGTAATTTAATTCATTGAAAGCCCAATTTTCTTGAAATGGAGAAGTCTACTATTGATTTTTTGCCAAAAAAGTGTTCCTCTCAGGACTATATTTGATAATGAATCATAAACAGTAGGCCTACTATAAATTAAAAAAAAAAAGAAATAAAGCACTAAGATTTTGCCAAGGTAGCTCACAAATTACAAACATATTCCCCAAAGTTTTCCCTGCAAGAGTGTTTTTTATGATGCCATACTTGGGAAATCAACATCACACTTGGGCATCAATAAAATTCTACTTTTCTCTGTGTCCCTTACCTCATAAATGTCTTGCTTCACTTTTTCCTTCTGTGACCCCTAGAGTTATTAGGTGCGTAACAAAGCAAGCATCAAACATTATTGTAGTGATTCAGAGAAATTTACAGACTTACTGATCTTGATACTAATATTAATACAGGGTAGGAAACAGTGCATAATTAAAATTTTCATTTTTACTTCTGCTTATTACTTAAACTTGATTTAACTTTTACTGTGAAAAGAGGAATCACTGAGAAGTACAGCTAATACTTTCCTTAATGAGATTAGGTAAAATAAATTGTACAACTCTTTCTGAAAACATTTTAAACTATGATCTCAACATTCCACATGCTTTACTTTTTTCTCCTCTTAAACAAATTGAAAACTTCCTTAATCTACTTCTACATGTCCATTTTTACTTTCTTTTTTAACTAAATGTTGCCTAAATTTTTTTCTGTAGAGAGAGAAACAGAGAGAATGCAGTGCAGTATTCTGTGTCTGAAAGAAACCACACAAGCTATAAGTTATTACTTCTCTATTTCCTTGTACACCAGCTGTGATAGTCCATATATCGGGTCAGGCAATAAAGTCTTGGTTTCTCCTAAATCAGTTTGCATCACCTTGCATCGTCATGTTCTGTGCTAGGTGACCTTGCAACAATTACCTTTATCCTAGTCCTCCATGTCAGATCAGGGGTGAAAATAACCATGGCCATGTTGAAGTAACAAGTACTTTCTAAAGCAAGCAAGTACGGAAGCATACCAGACATAGGGTGTATAATAAACTGGTGTCTAGTACAGATGTGAATACAAGCTACATATTACAGTTCTCATTCTTCAGTTAAATCAGAGATCTTTTTGAACCTCAAGGATGACATATTTATGATGGAAGGAAGGAATTTGGCTTTCTGGCCCTACTTGCACAGAGCTCTCAAATTGCTAAGAGAAAGGATAATGTCACAATGTGTATGTTGTGTCATTTTGAGAGAGTCATTATATATGACCTTAGTGGCATTAAAAAGCAGACATCAAAATGTAAACAGCGTGAGGTTAAAAACATATCTATGTTGTATATCAAATGATCTAATTGCATTAATTAAGTAATTTGGATCTACATACTGCATAAGGGTACTGCATCCTTGAATACTATAGGCTGATCACTAGAGTTAAGGATGAATCAAATTGCTTGCCATATCATCTCCTTATTTATAGTGGTATTTATAATCTTTAGATAACATTGAATACTTATCAATGGTGATAGATCTACAAGAAATATTAGTAAACATCTCTGTTTCTCATTTTTCTCTTGAGCAAATGTCTTTTCTTTCTCTCCCATAATAAATTATGGCAGATTAAATTTTGCTCTCTTTACTTGTAAATAGGTGTATCATAATTTAGCTGATGATACTAATATGACACACTATTCATAAAATCATATTTACTTTTCAGTTATATCAATTGGAGTATGTTTATAATGGTTTGTAGGCTGTGGGAGAGAGGAAAGAGGAAGAGGCCCAAAAGTATTTCAGTGGAAGTCAGTCATTGAAATTATTTTGATATTCTCTAGACTATAATCTATGGAGAAAGCAGTCAGTCCCAGTTCCCAGTCTTGGAAGACTGGGCACCTTCAAGACACATTCAAAACCTGCAAGCTGCTCAAAATTTTAACAGGAATTGGAAATCAAAATTCAAACAAAACTCCAGCAATAAATACACAGTTTCCTTCCGGGAAAAAATACCAGAGGCATACTCATCCTGTTCTGAAGTCCTTACTAGGCATCAGGTATTTACCACTGTCAGAGAAGTAGGTGGCTGGTTTGAATCAGGGTGACCTTTCTTATATCCTTATGATCATACCACATTTAGCTCTAGCAGTGGTGCTCATCAGTAACATTTAACGTGAAACTTCCTGACCTTGAAAATAATCTAACAAAGGAAAAAAAAAGCTAAACAGTGTCAGTTTCTCATTATAGGGGAGGTTTCTGAAAGGTCAGAAAGTTTCTGAAATAGAATGCAGTAGTGTATGAACAATACAGTTAAAAAAAAACCCCAAAACTAAATCATCAGCAGGGGTTGAGTTTACACAATATTTGGAATGATTAGGCTCTATATAAGCAAGAGAAATTTTCATAAAATAAGTAAGCATTTAAGCCTGGAGAGCTCTTAAAAAATAAAAAGAAAAGATTTAGATTTACAGAACAGAGCATTCAGTAATTCTATTATTTACTCGAAATAATGTGGCACCCATGAGCGTTGACTAACCTCTTTGTTGTTCCCACCTTTAATTTCTAGGATTGTAATTATGGACTGAGTGGGTTTTTCTCTGTTCATGAGTTTTGAATTTATTATCCTACAATTTCACGGAATATTTCCTTGTTCCTGTTATATGATAGGAAGAACAAAAGGTTCTGCTTTATTTCCTGTGTTATTTTACCATGTACAATTACCATATACCCTCTTACTCATTTTCCACTTAAACCATATAATTCTTTCCACTTGTTCTTTAGATGCAAGATTTTTTTCCCATGCTTCCCATCTTCCTCAGTGTTGCCTCATCGTGAACTACCACTTCGGTATTTTGGATTTCGATACAGGTTAATTTAACTTTACATTATAAACCTCACTGAAGTTAGGACCATATTCACTTCAGCATTCTGTATTCAATGGAAAGACACAGGCTGTCCATAGGGAAACTCAGGACATTCTAAAATAAAAATTAATTACCTTCTGGAAGTGTCTGTTTATGCTTTATATATTGAAAGTAGAGTTAAGGGGTCTACTTTCATAATTTAGCCATCTCAATGGTACTTTTACAACTAAGCAAGAAGAATGTGGACTGAAGTTACAGATAGTGAACAAAATATTCTAAATAAGATTGTAATTTCAACATGTGTCATTTTCTCATTCTCTTCCATGTATCATATCTTTTTTTTTTTTTTAATTCTAACATCCTTATTACTGCTCCATGCTTGCCAGGGTTGTTTGTTTTTGTTTTTGTTTTTGTTTTTTTGTGTGTGTGTTGACAAAAATTATTTACATATAACCTGTCCTGAAGATGATAGGATTTACTTAGAATTTTATGAGTGGTAGTTCAGATCCCCAGTCAAATACTTTGCTTTAATCAACACTGACTTTCATCATTGCTAAGTCAGTTCCTCTGAAGTTCCTCACAGTTTTATCTTTCCTTGACTAGTTTCTGTAAAATAATATCACTTGCATATTTTAAGTGTATTAAATTGGAATTTATTGCAATTTAAGTTTAAATACATTTGAAATTAAAACATCTTTAACCAGGGGGTGGTATACACATTTACTTCTCTTAAGGAGGGAGATTAAGGCTTGATTTCTACTGATTCAAAAGTTTTCAATCAATTGCTACTAAAATACCGATATCAGCTGAAACCTTGTTTTCAGAAGCACTATCTGCAAACGCTAAAATCTCTTTGCAATTTCACAGTTATATAAAAATGACTCGTATTTTCTTTTGAACTGGTGAGAGTATGGTCTTATTTTAGATCAAATAAAACATTGCTTTAGTTTGCAAACTGAACTACAACCCTCAGTAAACTCTAATCTTGGCAATGTAACAAATGCAACAACAACAAAGCCACTTCTACATGTTGTTCTTCCTTACAGCTATGAGTAACTTCCCATATATCAAACACAAAGCTTAATATAATATCAGTCATTCTTTTCCCTCTTGGGGGTCTTTGTAAATTGTATTGCTTTAGGAAATCGAGTATGGTGAGTACCCCACCAAAGATATCACAGAGGAGTGGGGAATACACACTTAGCAAAAAGATCTGTTTATTTGTAGATTTTTTTTTTTTTTGCCTCCTGCATGTTATCCTTTAGAAGTCATATTGTTATCTGGCATGTTTGAAATGTTTTAGCAGAAACACAAGATTCCATTCAAAAGAAAAAACTACTACAGACCTTGACTTTACTGTCATGTCTTTTTCCCCAGAAGACTTGCTTTATTGCACTTGATTTTGTATTGAAAATATACGTACGTTCCAATGTGACCATTAAAATACTTTCTACAGAAAATATGTTTTTAAAGCAGATTGATAGCTCCTGGCAGAAAAGCAAATGGTTATTTTGCACCTGGGATTCTGGGAAGGCAGACAGCAATATTTTTACTTGTGGAATTAGGTGATCTTTTGCCTGGGATCATAAAGGTATTTAGAAATTAGGGCTTTTTTTCTTTTTTTTTTTTTTTGTTGGCATTGAATACACTCGAGAGAGGGCTTTTCTGTGTTTCTATTTTTTTAAAAATAAACTATAGCTATACATGGGAAGATTCTGTAAGGACTACAGAACAAATGAAATGTTAACATAACAAGAAATTGAAAACTGAGAAAAAGAATTATTTCAATACAAATGTTAAAAAATGTTTGCTTTTGCTTTCAGTTATTTAATTCCAATAGCTAAAGAAATTAAAAAAAAACCACAATAGAACAAGGGAAAGTTCCAACATTTTAAAGTCATACATGAAGGAATGAGTATAAGTTACAGGAATTCTTCGAAATCACCAAGTGGGCTACATGAAATCAATTGATTTAGCATAGTTAAGGAAATAACCTCAAAAACTCAGCCAAAATGGAGTTTTTAAGGAAAGATACCTTATTTTATAAATATGAGCTAGAGGTTACAGTACAAACATTATGTTGTTTGGAGAAACAAAATAACATTATTACCATAGGATGCACATCATTGAGCAATGTTTTATATTTTTTTATGTGTCTGCACTTTGGCGTGTTCACGGCAAATAATTTGCATATAAGATCTTTAGTATAAGGAACAGACTTATTGGCTTATTTAATTGAATTTGTCACAGACTTACTGGGAGTGACAGAAGACATTTTCTAGGTTCTCTAATGCTATATGGCATCACAACACCCAGCTACTAGCTAGGAAGTCTCCATTTTATATTACATGGTCACAACTTTGGTACATGCAAAGCACTGTTTGCACTGAGCACATTACCTGTCTGATTATTTCACTAGCCACGTTCTGTATTACTGTCATTAGTATAATTTCAAGCCCAGATCTTTATAATTCACCAGAATTTTTAACCCACTCTGATCAGGATTTTCCTAAATTGATAACAATTTAGTGATCATCCTAATCCAAAACTGTAAGTGTGAGGTTAGTTCAGAAACCTAATTTGATCTTGAAGCAGCTAACCTCTTCTGGCCAGATACTCTGGTATCCATACTTGTAAAATGATTTTCTTTAGGACTTAAGGGCTGCCATCATTGTAGAGAGCAGTAATGCCAAGCTGCACCTTCATAACATTTATTATGTCCTGTGTTCAAACTCAGAAGTCCTATTTTTTTCTCAGCCTGACTGCTGTTTGTGGCCTGATAAAACTTACGAAATTCAACTGCTTGTGGCTTATATTTGTATTTTCTACTGGCTTCTGAAAGGATGTACTTAGAGAAGTGCCAATATTTTTTTTTCATTCAGTGGCTACATCACTAGGATCGAAGCAAAAAAGAAGTATTGGTTTGGGTGAAATCACAACAAAACATCATACAAAATTTTTAAAAAGAAAAACACAGTAATTTCTGATAAACCTGAAATCCTTCACTCTAGAAAAAAAAGATCTAAAAATTTACTTTCCAAGTTACTTAGCCTCAGTTTTTTGCATATGATAAAACAAATGCAAAATGAAAATTACTGTTCAAAACAAATAATTTAATTCTGAATTGTTCAAAATCAATAGTCCAGACATTTTAATATTTCCATCACTCAGAAATTTTTTTCAAGTAAAACATTTTCTAGCAAGCAGTTCAGTCCTCTTGGAATTATGGTTATCATTGAATTTGCTTTAAAAATAACTCATGTTGCATTTAACTATACATAACGAAGATGGAAATGGTCATCATATGCAAAGTAATCGTCTTTACTCTCTGAATTGATTTATTATTAATGTTGAAATAATTTGCCCTAAAAAAGAATTTGAAAGCACAACTAATTGTTTTCTATTTTCTTTTTCCTGCCATGAGTGTTGGCTTTTCAGTACTGATACATTAATAAGGTAGATTCTGATATAAAGGAATACCTGACTGGGACCCAGGTTCCATTTCTGTTTTCACTAGTTTGTTTGTGAACGCTGGGTGAGTGGGATAAATTGGTCTGCCACTGATTGCTCTGTACAGAGTTCATTTTTGACAATCATAATTGATTAAGAATCAAAGTGTTCCAGCATCATTCCACAGAGTATAGTAGAAAACAATGTTTTCCTATTATTAATTGTAATACACAGAACAATAAACAAAATGACACTGATCAATAGGAACAGAAATATTTGGAAAACAAACTTTGTGTTAATTCAGAATGTTAATCCCCTAACATGCATCCCATAATTCTTCCAATTTACAATAGGTCTCTATTCAAGTACAACGCATTGTTCTGGTACACTAACATATGAAGAAAGAAGTGAGCTAAGGTTTAGCGTATCGGAGACTGAGTAATTTCAGAATGCTAGTGTCTAGACTCTGTCTACTAAAACGCAGTCCGTGCTGAAGGAGATGTGAAGTACAAGTTGTCAAGTTCACTGAAAAGCAGAGTTTGCTCACTCTTGTTTACATTTGGTCTGAAAAGGTCTGACATATTATTTAGTTAGTTGTATTTTCAGAACCTGAAATTCTAAGGAAAGTGCCCCAGATGCCCTGCAGCTGCTCAGGGGATTTGAAGTTCATGTAGCTATCAGTATTCTTCTAACAAATTATTAATCAGTATTGACAGGAATGACGATTTCTCTGGACAACTGCAGCCACCTGGGTGGGAATCAACACCTGCCCTTGGGGTAGACCCAGTCTGCAGGCTGCCCAGAAGCCACAGACCCATGAAACCTATACTAACACTTCAGGATCCCCAATATGGAGAGGGAGATTAGACTCCCAGGACTTTCACTGGCAAAGAAACAAAAAAATACTCATGTTCTGGATCAAGAAATCAGTATTTTCTGACAAATTTTTGTTTCACTGAAAGGTTTGTTACTAACTGTAGTGTGAAGAGGATGTAACAAGGAGTGAGAAATGTCTGTGAAATTTCCCCAAGAGATCCCAGGAAATGTATGCTACAGCTGCATGCTTCTCTGCTGCTATGGAAAAGAGAATACTGATGTTCCTCTCTACTAAGGCTAGTGGGGATGTAAAGCTTATTCTTCACTTGCATCTCCTCAAACACTGAACAACCATAGGGCATCACCTATGAATGATGACTGTCTCTCTGATATATGGATACAGAAATGATCACAATGTCATTATTTAACAATAACCACACAGTATGTATAGTAAGAGCTGGCAAGCCATCCTAAAGTCTTGCTGGCATTTCTGGTTTTGTCAGCCTGGATATACTGGATATATGTGACTAACTGAATATAATTATTCTTACTTTCTCACTTTCCGAGCTTTAGGGAAAGTTCTTAGCATGAATGGCCCTAGCTTTTGCTGTCAAGGTGTAACCACAGGACGGTCATTTACAGAACTTCTAATAATGAGAGAAGATATGAATGAGGGAAAGTCAGAAACCCTGTTTTTAGGTGTTAAGGGAAGCCACAGTATAAGCAGTGTGAGTAATGAAGAAAATTGGAAACACCCAAGATGAAAAACAGGGACATAGTGAGCACAGGGAAAAAGAAGAGCACAGTAAGACTCTGGATGAATGATTTTTATGTGGAATGGCAAGGAAATGCCCTTAAATAGAATGAGATATGTGCAGTAAGCTGGGCCTAGGGCCGTGGTACTGGCACACACTTCATGTCTTGATACCTTTTCATTATTTTATCTTACTGGGAGCCAGTGCTCTTCTTTCTCAGATCTATACTGATTCTTATATCTGGAATGAATCTCTCCTCTCACGGTATGTCAGTGATGGTAGATTCTGTAATGCTAGAGGCTGAAGCTAAGAACAGAGTCAGGCACAACAGGAAGAAATCTTTTTTGCCAATCCTTCCCTTTCACTGTAAGATTTGTGATAGTGTTGTCCAATTATTACAGTTCTGTAGCTGAAGGAGCACATAACATTATCAGACTCTGACAGCGGAGACAAATAGCCAAAATTCTCTTTTTGGTAGATTTTTACTTTCTCATGCATGTAAAAGAGGAGGGGCACATCTTTGCAGATTTGATAAATCATGCCATCACAGCAAATTCTCTTAGGACCCAAGAAATCATACTTCCTTTTTAAGGTGAAGGCAAGATTCATTAAGATAAAACTAGTATTCTACTAGTAGGAAAACCAGTATACTACTAGTAATATTCTACTGCAAGAAAAGTCTGCTTCAAAAGTCAATACATACAGCTTTGATTCTTTCTTATTTATATTAATTTTAACTTACTGTAACTCCATTAGTTTCAAGAGGGTGAATCTATGGGTATGTTATAGGAAAATGGCTTCTTACTGAGTTTTCCAGTCCTTGATTTCTTATCAGCTGCTATACCATTACCATCCTGTCTTTCTCCTCTATTTTACATCCTCCCACAGTTCTGGAGTGACACTGCAGAACTTCTACTTCTCCCATGATATACACTGATAAGGAATTTGCATCTGTGTCAGAAGCTGGAATTGAATTGCTTTTGTTTGCATTAGGCAACTAGGCTCTGCTGACTATGTCTTCTACAGCTGTGGTTCACATGTAGGGTGGCTCAGGAGCCCATTAAGAGCAGCTATTAATGAAAGCAAGACAACTCAGCTGTCCCATTAGCACACTTTGTTGAATTTTGTGAAGAGTTTACTTTTAGTTTGGATTTCTCAGCAGGTTTAGTCATAGCCATGAGGACTTGTCTTTAATAGACTTTGTTGTTCAATCTCCTTTTAGCTGCCACTTCCAGGATAGTTCAAATTACATACCTGCCTATCACAGCCATCCAACAATCCGATCTTGTCAGGTAGACTTTTTTGAACAGAAAAAATAATATGAGTAAAGCGTTTCTAGACAAGAACATTCCTGTTTTTTTGAACAACAAGACAGCATCAATAATAAAAGGATCAAGGCAACAAAAGGAAGAATTTTATATGATCATTAAAATTTTTAAAACTGAAATTGCAATGAAAACAATAACATTAGAAAATTAATATTATCTTTCTTTCTATTAATCATTGATCAAATAAAAAGGGGTCTTATAACATAAACAACACTAAGTACAGATACATGCTTTTCACTGTTCACCTATTCATTTCAGTCTAGTGGCTTTTCAATTTCAAACTAGCTTAAATTTCCCGAGGCAAAGCCTGTAGTATGTTTTTGCTTTTCCAGATGCAAACATTGTTGCTCCTGAAACTCTGATGCCCTCCTACTCATCTGAGGATATAGCCAAGTCAGAATTTTGAACCATAACAGTAGCTAAAGAAATTACTGCCACTGCAGAAAGGGGGGTGCATACATGGTCTGCTACAACAGAAATTAAAGAGTACTAAGAACGATGCACTTAAACTCTTTTTATTGGTACTATTTCCCCCCTGTTGCTCTAACACAATAAGAGCTCAAATGACCACAATCTAAGCCCATATATCTTTTAATATAACTTTAGATGGATATTATAGAAATACTATAATTGGGCTGAGATTTTGACTGAAATAACTTCAAATGAAGTCATTTGGCTCCAATAAGCCTAGATGACTTAAAGCACATCAATCTCGATGTTCATGTACACTCAAACCTTTACCTTGACGTAATAGTGTAACAGTGTCTTGACATATGTAGGTATACAGGGGGAATCTGCAGGTAGGAGGGAGAAGCATTTTCTCAAAGTGTAGAACAGGTACACATGAATACCAGTGGGTGCGTTTCCTATACATTTGCAAAAAGAAAAAGGAAAAAAAAACCTTACTGTCAGACAGACAAGACACACAACTGCTTGCTTTGGAACACCATGTAACAGTCAGCTTAGTTTCAGGCTGTGGTTTCTGAGTCTGCTTGTGTTATTTGGAAAAATCGGCCAATGATGTTCTGCATCTCACTGGGATCAGTTTCCTACCCTAAGCCTTTACCTCACACTGCTCCAGGGCTGCTGCTGCTGCCACTTTCTGGCTTCTAAGGCCAAACAAACAAGATCAGCTAATGCCATTAAGAATTCTCACTGTGTCCCTGCACTGTGCTCCTCAATGCATCTCCTTCCAGCAATGTTTGGTGCAGACAGCAGAACTGTGTTCTGTGGTACAAGCGGAAAGTCTATTTATTCGAGCCCTGTGCTATATTTCACCTCTAGTGTCCATGTATCTTACTCCTGTGAACCACTCATTAACAAGCAAGCGGGAATGACTTGTACAGAACATATATGTTTGTCTTTATACTATGCCCAGGAGGAAAAATACTTCAGTGCATTATTTCTACAGGAACAAAAATACACAGAAACCAGACCAAATACTTCACTGCATTTCTTAAAGTTAGTACCCAGGCCCCTGAACTAGCAGATGCAATGTCTTTTTCAGTATGTGTTAGTAATTGGTCAGTAATTTACCAAAGGAGGATATTAAACCATAGTGTTTTAGTTGTTAAACCACATTTAACTGTTATGAAGGCTCTTGTGGAGTGGGTCACTTTTAAAAAACTGCTTACACTTTGTAGACACATACACACTTTTCCTTGTGACAGGATTATTAACTGTTTCTTTTTGTGTGGGCTTCTGCTGGCATTTTAGCAAATCTGCACAAACTCGTACAAGGTATACTTATTTGTCATTCATTCTCACCCTTTTATATTTGTGGACAGACTTCCTTTAAAAAGCATTTGCCAAATGGGGGTACTTAGTTGTTTAATAATTATTTAGACTTCAAAGTGAGACAGACCAGAAAAAATGGGAATATTAGTAACTATAGCCAAGTCAAAAGAATAGGAAATTGCTCTCCAGCTGCTGTAACAGACTAGTGCATGGATATTAACACATTAGGAACATGTCTCTCTTCTTGCATTATCACCTACCACTGTGCATAACTGTTAACACTTCATTACCTTCTAAAGGTAAAAGGACATGGGAATATTGATATTTCTGATGAACCAGGGAGTTCTATTGGCCATAGCCTATCATTAACCAGGGAGAGCAAAGGGCCATTTTGTAACCTTTGGCTCTTACCTGGGAATCTCTCTGAATACACTAAATAAAGTAATATGCACATGTGGAGGCTTAATAACCACATTCAGGAAGCTCTGGGCTACTCATTTCAGTATTAATCACATCTATTTGTATCCTGTAGTTCCTTAATTGTTAATGCAAGAAGATATGAGGTTATCTGAAATCCTCTCCACCCTACTTCCTCAAGAAAAAGACTTACAATGTGCCCCAAAGTTTAACTTAGCCTGGTGGAGATATGCAAACTGAAAAATACAGGGTATTCCATCAGGTGTTGGCCTTCACACTACTGCCTCCAGTGACCATCAACTCAGGACATCCAGCAAACTGCTAGTGATACTGCAGATAACAAGATGTAGGACTTATTAATGACTGACCCAAGCCATGCAGTAGCCTTGAAATACAGAATTAGCAGGATGAAATGGGTGCTGAAGCAAGTGACAAGCCTATACATGCTTCCTAGTTTAAGGCAGACATATTTTGCACTATAAAATTTATATAATGTAGAAATGCACCACAGAAGCCTTGTAGAAAATTATGGCAAACAAGTAATATTTACTGAATACCCTAAGTAACAAATAGTACTGGTAGAATGTATTCACATTATTTTAGAGCTTTATTTGGCCACATATAGAATCAATCAAACATTCCTAGAAGCATTTCCCACATATGTGATGTAGTAAGTAAGAGCACTGCGTAATGGCCCTGAGATATACTACTATATGCACATTAGCAGCCAAGTTCAAATCTGAGAGAATATTGGAAAAGTCTAGATACAAAAATACATTTAGCCTCTACAACCACATACATATAGGAAGCAGAGCAGGATTAAAGACCATTGCCCAAATTACGATGGTCTTTATGAATACACAATCCCTTAGAGAATAAGTCTTACAAACTGAAAGTTTTCTGCAGCCAATTCTACTCACTATCATTTTGCATTGGTTATCTGCCTCATTGAGACTCAAAGCCCAGCCCACCTCTGGGAAAGCAAAAGCAGCAACAAAAATATGCAGTGAAACTAAATGTCGTCTGCATCTTTATGAAACTAGAGCCTCAGAAACCTTAACATTTCACCCACAACCAAATACAATGATGGAAAACTGATTCAGGAATATCTGAATTCTGGTTGGCCTTTGCCTAGCACCACTACAATGGAGGACAGGGCCTCCATTGATACACTCTCCCCCACTCAATATCTTGGCTGACTGCATACAGTTAAGGTCAGAAATAAAAGCCTGAATCTGCATCCAAAAGGTAGACTATACCTTTGGGCACAGCCCTAAGCAAAGGTTGGTGTTTAACCTTCATTATGGGAGTGGGAGTCACAGGAGGCACTATGTCCCAGAGACACACCTCTGGGGCAAAACATATACATCATTTCCTCATTGCTTCAAGGGGGTAATAATTTACTACTCAATCAGCAGTGTTGGGCATCATCTTGGGGAATGTCTGATGCAAGGCTTAGACTGTTTCTCCTCCATGTTTTCTGTCTACCTCCATGCTCTGAGATGGTTATGGATGTTGACATGGTAGCCTGCACAGAGAAAGGAAAGCAAGTGTGTGTGAGAGGGTCTGTCTTCCTCAATTCCTTTTGTAAGAAGTGCCTAGTCAGATTAAGTCACCGGAGAACTGAATCTCTGACTGAATTTATGTAGAAATTCTGGCCTCCACAAGACCTGGCACTTTCCTTTTGGTGCTTAGTTCATCTTTTGAATATGAATTAGATTTACTGCTTCTTTCGAATTCATTTTTTACTTAGTTGTAGGCAAAGGAATAGAAGGTAGTATTTACTGATGGAAAAGGGTGACCAAACAAGGTCTGGAGGGAAGAAAAGCATACTTATTCTGCTCATTTTAATTATTTCATAGAAATAACCTTAAAAGCAAGACTTTATATGCTCAACTTTATTTTAATTATATATAAAAATAGTTAAAATAGTTTGTAAAATCCTAGGAAAAGATAATTATTGAAAAATAACAGAGAAAGGTTATAAAAGGTTGCAGACTCCACTAGAAAATATGAAATAGTTTGAATTCTGAAAGTCTTGCTTTAACTAAGACTTTTCCCAACCTTAGCCAGACATAGCATCTAGAAATTTTCTTTCCCTATAGTTGTCGTGGTTTAACCCCAGCCAGCAAATAAAACCCACGCAGCCGCTTGCTCACCCTGCCCCCCCCTCCGGTGGAATGGGGGAGAGAATCGGGAGGGCACAAGTAGGAAAACTCCTGGGTTGAGATAAAAACAGTTTAATTGAAATAAAACGAAGTAGAACAGTAATAATAACAATGAGAACAACAACAATAACAGAATATACAAAGCAGGCAATGCACAATGCAACTGCTCACCAACCGCCGACCGCATGTCACGAACGGGGGGCGAGCCCTCCCTCCCCACTTGGTTTTTATACTGAGCATGATGTCCCATGGTATAGAATACCCCATTGGCCAGCTGTGTCCACCACCCTGGCCATGTCTCCATAAGACTTGTTTTTCAAGGCCCAGGATGGTGTTCTGGGCGGTGGCATGGGGCACAGGATATGTTTCCAGCCATCCTGTGGTTACTTCCACCATGATGAGCGCATGGCTCTTGCCTTGTCGGGTCTGTGGGAGTGTGATATAATCAATCTGCCAAGCCTCTCCATATTTATATTTCAACCATCATCCTCCATACCAAAGAGGCCTTACGCGCTTGGCTTGCTTGATTGCAGCGCATGTTTCACATTCATGGATAACCTGTGCAATAGTGTCCATGGTCAAGAGCCCATCTGTATGTTGCGTTTCTTCCTTGATGGCCCGAGGTGTCATGGGCCCACCGAGCTATAAATAATTCACCCTTATGTTACCAGTCCAGATCCACCTGAGCTACTTTGATCTTGGCAGCCTGATCCACCTGCTGGTTTTTTTGGTGTTCTTCAGTGGCCCAACTCTTGGGTACGTAAGCATCTACGTGATGTACTTTTACAGCTAGGTTCTCTACCGGGGCAGCAATGTCTTGCCACAATGCAGCAGCCCAGACAGGTTTACCTCTGTGCTGCCAGTTGTTCTGTTTCCACTGCTGCAACCACCCCCACAGGGCATTTGCCACCATCCATGAGTCAGTACGGAGATAAAGTACTGGCTATTTTTCTCGTTCAGCAATATCCAAGGCCAGCTGGATCTCTTTCACCTCTGCAAACTGGCTGGACTCACCTTGTCCTTCAGCAGTTTCTGCAACTTGGCGAATGGACTCCATACAGCAGCTTTCCACCTCTGATGCTTTCGCACAAGATGACAGGACCCATCAGTGAACAGGGCATATTGCTTCTCATTTTCTGGTAGTTTGTTATAGAGTGGGGCCTCTTCAGCATGCGTCACCTCCTCCTCTGGGGATATTCCAAAATCTTTGCCTTCTGGTGACTGGGGTTTTCTATTTGGGCCCGTTGTGTGATCAGTGCGACCCACTTACTCCATGTAGCATCAGTTGCATGATGTGTAGAAGGGACATTCCCTTTGAACATCCAGCCCAGCACCAGCAGTCGAGGTGCCAGGAGGAGCTGTGCTTCAGTACCAACCACTTCTGAAGCAGCTTGAACCCCTTCATATGCTGCCAATATTTCCTTTTCAGTTGGAGTATAGCGGGCCTCGGATCCTCTGTATCCCTGACTCCAAAACCCTAAGGGTCGACCTCGAGTTTCTCCTGGTGCTTTTTGCCAGAGGCTCCAGGTAGGGCCATTCTCCCCGGCTGCGGTGTAGAGCACATTCTTTACATCTTGTCCTGCCTGGACTGGCCCAAGGGCTACTGCCTGAACTATCTCCCTTTTAATTTGTTCAAAGGCTTGTCGTTGCTCAGGGCCCCTTTTGAAGTTGTTCTTCTTCCTGGTCACGTGATAGAGAGGGCTTACGATTTGACTGTAATTTGGAATATGTATTCTCCAAAAACCCACAACACCTAAGAAGGCTTGTGTTTCCTTTTTGCTAGTTAGTAGGGACATGGCTGTTAGTTTGTTGATCACACCCATTGGGATCTGATGACGTCTGTCTTGCCATTTTATTCCTAAAAACTGGATCTCCTGTGCAGGTCCCTTGACCTTACTTTGTTTTATGGCAAAGCTGGCCTTCAGAAGGATTTGGACTATTTTCTTCCCTTTCTCGAAAACTTCTGCTGTGTTGCCCCATACAATGATGTCACCAATGTATTGCAGGTGTTCGGGAGCCTCACACTGTTCCAGTGTGGTGTGGATCAGTCCATGGCAAATGGTAGGGCTGTGTTTCCACCCCTGGGGCAGTCGGTTCCAGGTGTACTGGACGCCCCTCCAAGTGAAAGCAAACTGTGGCCTGCACTCCACTGCCAAAGGGATTGAGAAGAACGCATCAGCAATGTCAATTGTGGCGTACCACTTGGCTGCCTTTGAGTCCAGTTTGTATTGGAGTTCTAGCATGTCCGGCATGGCAGCACTCAGTGGCAGCGTGACATCGTTCAGGCCACAATAGTCTACTGTTAGTCTCCACTCTCCATTAGACTTTTGCACTGGCCATATGGGACTGTTAAAGGGTGAGCGAGTCTGGCTGATCACTCCTTGGCTCTCCAGTCGACGAATTCAGCTTATGGATGGAAAGCAGGGAGTCTCAGTTGGTGCGGTATTGCCGCCGGTGCACTGTTGTGGTAGCTATTGGTACCTGTTGTTCTTTGACCTTCAGCAACCCCACAACAGAAGGGTCCTTTGAGAGACCGGGCAAGTGGACAGCTGTTTAATTTCCTCCGTCTCCAGGGCAGCTATACCAAAAGCCCACCGGTACCCTTTTGGGTCCTTGAAATACCCTCTCATGAGGTAGTCTATGCCAAGGATGCATGGAGCCTCTGGGCCAGTCCCAATGGGGTGCTTCTGCCACTCATTCCCGGTTAGGCTCACTTCGGCCTCCAATACAGTTAACTCTGGGGATCCCCCATTCACTCCAGAAATACAAATGGGTTCTGCCCCTTTATAGCTTGATGGCATTAGGGTACACTGTGCACTGGTGTCTACGAGAGCCTTATAGTCCTGTGGGTCTGATGTGCCAGGCCATCGAATCCACACAGTCCAGTAAACCCAGTTGTCCCTTTCCTCCACCTGGCCGGAGGCAGGGCCCCTCTAGTCCTGGTCATCATATCCGCTACCCACTTCTTGTAAGTATGAATCAGAAGTCCCTTTATTAAGGTCAGAAGTGGAATCAGCCCTTCTACTCTGTCTGGGAAACTGCTGACTGGAGCAGCGGTTTTCCTGGAAGAACCAAGAACCCCCTTTTGTGGTTGTTTTTCCTTGCAGCTCATGTACCCGTGCCTGTAGGGCTGAGGTAGATTTTCCATCCGACTTCCTCATGTCCTCTCCGTGGTCACGCAGGTAAAACCACAGGGTGCCCCGGGGTGTGTACCCACGATATCTCCTCTCTTGAGCAGAGGGACGCTTGCTCCTAATGGCTGAGACACTGGCCCATGCAGGTGGGGAGTAGGACATATCCTCTTTGAGTTGCTGGACCTCCCGAGACAAATTCTCCACAGCAAAGACACAGGCCTGTACGGAGGAAGAGAGACTTTCTTCATATTGCCGGAGTTGGCCAGCCAATTCATCCACTGTTTGTTCCTCTCCGTCTTTCCAGGTCATTATTGCCAATGAGTTTGCATGTGACGCTGGTGCGCTCTGTACAAACTTCCGCCACATGGGTTGGATGCATTTGACTTCATCTGGATCTTCGGGTAACTGCTCGTTGTTCAGGTCATCATAAATCACTTCCAGCACGGCTAATTCTCTCAGGTACTGGATACCTCTCTCCATGGTGGTCCACTTGTCTGGGTGGCATATAACGTCTTCCTTGAAGGCATACCTTTCCTTCATGCCTGACAGGAGTCGCCTCCAGAGGCTGAGGACTTGTGTGCCTTGTCCAATCGCTTTGTCAATGCCTTCTTCCCTAGAAAGGGATCCCAGATGCTTGGCTTCTCTACCCTCTAATTCCAGGCTACTGGCCCCATTATCCCAGCATCGGAGCAGTCAGGTGACAATGTGCTCGCCTGGACAACAGCTGAAGTCTTTTCACATATCTCGCAGCTCACCCAGGGATAGGGATCGGGTGGTCACCATCTCATTTACGGGTTCTGCCTCCTCCTCCTCCTGTTCTCATGGTGGTTCATTTCATCCCTGGTTCATTTTTATCCCTTACTAAACGAGTTGATTTTCTTGTGCATTTTCTTTTTTGTATAGGGGCGACTGATACCGGCACGGGTTGGTTCTCTGTTGCAGGGGGCGGAGCAGCTGCCGTGCCTGCCATGGGGGGTGGGGTAGCCGCTGTGCTTGCCGTGGGGGGTGGGGTAGCCACAGGGCCTGTTGCTTTGTCATCAGATGCAGAGACGTTTCCTTCCCCTTGGGGGTTCTAAGTGGTGTTAAACAGGGTTTGGTTGGCGTGGGCCAGGCCCCAGCACATTGTAGTGATCTGTGTCTCCCTAGAATGGCCAGGGTGACAGCATCCTTCTTCCAAATATTCTACTAATTTTTCAGGGTTCTGCACTTGTTCAGGGGTGAAGTTCCAGAACACTGGAGGTGCCCACCATCCTAGGCATTTGCCCATACTATCCCACTCACCCTGCCACTCCTAACTATCCAGCCTCAGGGCAGATCTCTGGATGACATTCTTAAATTGCTTACTAACCTTGGATAAAACCAAAACAATATTCCCAAGGAGTACCAATAGATGTATCATAACTACCCAGGGATGTTCATGGTACTGATAAGTTATTTTAACAAAGGAGATGACATCATAGAGGAAGGTAGCGAGGGTTACATTCTTTATTTCCTCCATAAAAAATCTCTCAGAGGAAAAGGTATAATTGCTAATGGTCTCCATGAGGTGGTACCCGAAATACAGTAACGGCTTCATTACAAATACCAAATACCAAATAACCCCCAATGCCAGCGTTTTAGTAACAAATCTCCCAGGCAAAACATCATTAATCACTGCAGAGCACAGCAGACTACAAAACCCAACTCCAATCTTTAACAGGTACAGTAAAAACAAGAGCATGGTGCAGAAAAAATTAATATGTTAACAGATATGAATTCCTTAATATGCTCTAGTTAATTTGTTGTTATCTCAATCCTTTGCTGCCCCACGTTGGGCACCAAAAAGGACTGTCGTGGTTTAACCCCATCCAGCAAATAAACCCCACGCAGCCGCTTGCTCACTCCCCCACTCATGCCCCCCGCCCATGGGATGGGGGAGAGAATCGGGAGGGCACAAGGAGGAAAACTCCTGGGTTGAGATAAAAACAGTTTAATAATTGAAATAAACCGAATTAGAACAGTAATAATAACAATGAGAACAACAACAATAAGAGACTACACAAAGCAGGCAATGCACAATGCAACTGCTCGCCGACCACGTGTCACGAACGTGGGGGCGAGCCCCCCCCCCCTCCCCCCCCGGTTTTTATACTGAGCATGATGTCCCATGGTATAGAATACCCCATTGGCCAGCTGGGTCCACCACCCCGGCTGTGCTCCCCCCCCCCCCCGCCCCGGTGCAAGCACCACCCAGCAACAACCAAAGCATCAATGGGCCATCAACACTCCTTTTACACCAAACCCAAAACACAGGACACCCCCCCAAGCTACTGGGAAGAAAGTTAACTCTGTCCCAGCCGGAACCAGGAGAATAGTTGTTGTTTGTTTGTTTGTTTTCTTGGTTTTCACTTTGAAAGTAACCAACACATAAAAATTCTCCTAAACAAAGAATGCAATGAAGAAAAAAATTGCTTCAATTTTACCAAAAAGGCAGTGTATGTGTTTCACATCCTTTTTCTATTGAACCTGAAGTACTTTGCCTTCAATGTATTTTTTAATTTGCAATAGCCCACATGCATTGCTATCTTCAAGGCAAAGGATTAAACTTATTTGAAGGATTGAAAGCAGAACTATGATTTCTATACTGTGCTCCTGGACCAGATTGGATAAAGTTTTAGGGCAATAAGCCTTACAGGTAAACAACTATTTCCTATTTCCTTGAAGAAAAAGCTGACTTTAGGCTCCCTCTCTAACACATTGACAGGGTCAAACTAAGCTAAAGAACTGGTTTCTCTGGCTTGTTCCTATTACAGCAAGTTTTGTTGGAATTCAAGATCTGCCACTAGTTTTAGACTTTCTCACTCTCCTGAACTGCCCTCTATACTAATTCTGATCTCAGCTCCTTTATGGACTTGCAGAATGTGTTCCTGGGGAAAATTCAGCCCAAATAAAATGGGACCCAAAATTTTCATTGCTTCTAGGCTTCGACCCAGCACAGGTTACATCATCCCAGCACAGGTTACATTTAAGGAACATATTTAAGCCCCAACTAGTTTCTGAAATTTTTGAATGCTGATCTTGTCCCATCTAGGTGTAGTTCCCTTCAAGATGCAAGATGTTGACTCATTATTGTCATATTAATTGTATATAAAGCCTAAAGGCCTTCCTTGTTCTTTTTACTGATCATTTTTGTTCTTTTTTTTTTTATCTTACACAGTCCTTTGATGCTTGAAAATAGCTGATAAGCTAAATAATGAAGTGTGGGCATGAAATCTAAAGTACAATGAGGCAGGATGTGTTAAAGCTTTGACCTAACAATACATGGAAAATACATGGTCTGATATTATAATTTAATTTCCTTTAAATCTATAAAAGGAATAGCAGAAGGGAACTAACTGGTATGAATAAAAGCTGATGTTTTGTTTTATATATGTAGGTATGTATGTATATATTTGTACCAATACAAAATGTATTTTAGACTGATTGAAACTGCTGTCTTATCTATCATACAGACTTCACGGCAACTGGATAGCTAGTACAATTATGGCATTGCACTAGTTAAGAAGGTGAACAGTAGCCAATAGGTGAGGACAAGCTTTATAATTAGGCAATTTAGAACCTTTTGATTATTGCTTTGTTTTTCTGTAGACTGATGATCTCCATTGACAAAAATTGAGGAAGAACACCTTTTGTTATTTACTTTCAAGAGTTTACCAACTCAACTGAAGTGGGAGGACTTATGAGCCTGGGCATTCCCGGGGTAGGTCCATTCTTGCAAATGCACCTTCAGGTGAACCAATTCTAAAACTTTTGAATTTCTAAAGTAAAACAGAGGGACATGACTCCTTTCTGAATGCAAAATGTACATGATACATTACCATTGTTATTCATATGCAATATCTTAATTATGCTCGTACCAGTGACCAGAAAAAGAGCAAAATACTCTGTATTTTGGTTTCAAATTCCCTTCAAGTATAAATTTAGCTACCAAAAGCACAGTTGGATGAGTGGGACGTTCTTCTATTTAATTCTCTTCCTATAAGCACCTAAATCCTTTCCCCATACCAGACCTGGTGCATGACAGGAAATAATATATTAAACTTTGCCTGATCTAATAGCACACAATAGACTGGTAACCTTAAAAACAAGATTCTTCCATTAAGCAAATCATCAGATTGGCAAAAACACAGCATTTCCTTTATTGATTGGCCATCTTGAGATGAGCAGACATCAAAATCCAACCTATTTTGCACTGCTTTAATGCTTCTTTCTTGCAGAAGTGTATCAGGAAAAACATATTGTCAGGCAATAATCACTCTACTTGTTTTCTTTTAAGTTTAGATACCTGAAGTATATACCTTTGAATAATAAGTAAAATTCAATATTGAGTGTTCTGAATTGACAGAATTTAGTGCTTTGGGAAAGTACATATAGATATACTTATTGTATAATATACTATAAAAATAGTTTTGACTAGAAGAGGTTAGGACACAGGGAGGAAAAAAGGTAATAAAATTATAAATACCAGTTTGCATTTTATGCAGAACATACGTGCTAGGTTGTCTGCAACAATTAACATGCTGTATTACTGAAAGTTGTCACAATGCAGGGAAGCTTGATGCCTCCATGAAGGACTATGCTTGAGAAGCAATGGGATGGCAAATTAAAGCAGTAATAAAGGAAGCAATGTCTTGCAGGGAAGAAAGCTTTGCCTAATCTGAGATACTGAGAATCTGGGCTCACACAGAAAGTGAAATCAGACTAGGATAAGGTGCATCTCTAACATCTAAGTGTTTTAAAGATAAGATGACTTTAAAGAATTCTTTGCTAAATTTCTATTTCTGACTTCCAGCCATGTTGTCCCTAAAGTGATTAACCTAGAAGCTTGGGAATTTGACCTGTAATTCCGCTGATGGAAACAGCAGTCTCTATATAGTCCTATCTGGCTATCTGTCCTATTAGGACACAAGTATCACACGAGTACACAATGGGACTTGGTCAGGCTCAAACAGATCTGTCCAGCACATTTCAACATAAATTTACACCCCTCTGTTACATGTCTCCTCTTCCCCATTTGCTAGTGATTTTTCTAAAGTGAGGCCAAATGTCCCAGTGTTGTTCTTGGCTCATTTGTCACTGTCTGTTTGGATCTCTCAAATGTACAGGACAACATACTCTGTAAATTAAACTTTATTTTATAAGCTCATTAAGAAAGAAATCTAACAAACATGACAAACAAGGGCTCAGTCCCCTCTGTACAGACTAGTCTAACATGTGAATTCACTAATTCATCACTTAATTCATGAGGTTTATAACTCACAAGTTCTCTAATTCATAACTTGCAGCTCATAACTTGTAACTCGTGCACCTATGAACAAAATAGTTACCTAGCTGACGGTGAGAGTGCTCATCCTTTCTCCTCCATCATGGTGCCAGCATTCCCTGTATCCCACCAGAAAGCACGAACGCCTTGGAGTCCAGCTGCTGTTGGATCCACCTGGAAAACTTTTTGGGTAAGCTGATGTATCTATACCTTCCAGCTTGGAAGTTTTGTCTATTTCCATCCATTTTTAGCAGATGCCGAAGAAACTGCCAGACAATTGTTAATGCAAGTATTATGGCTGCAGGAGACCACAAGCGGTAGGTGATAGTAGCTGCAAAATGACCTTTAGCCATTTCTGGCCACTGCATCCTGCCTACGTGTTGCCCTCGCTTTGAGCTAATTGTGCTGCTCCTAGCATACATCAGGCCTTAGCATGGGCTGGCTTAGCCAAAATCTGAGCAGGACTTGAGTGAGCAGTCACACTTACCTTAGAAAGAATTTTCTGATCATTATTCTGCTGGCAATGGTAGGGCTACTCAAAGAAAGACCTACATGCTTCCTTACTTCATACCTGCAAATGATTTGTGAACAACCACAAAATTAAAAAAAAAAAAGTTCTAGAGATTATTTTTAGAAATGGAACTTCAGCAGGTATTCGTCCTCTTTTCCGACAAACTGTATTTACTCTTTAGCATATTCAAGCATATTCTGTACCAGCTTGACTGAATCTTGAACTGAAATTGTTTGAGAGCAAAGAATTTGTCATCTTAAATTTGTCTAAAATTTTTTGACACTTATTTCAGGTTTCTTTAGAAACAGAGTTTAGCAATGCATAGCCTAATAAGTCATTTAATTCATACCTTTTTTCATTAGCAATTGGTGTTGGTAAATGTAATACTTATGTTGTTGTATATATTAGCTGTAGATGCTAATACAGGATTTTAACCAAAATACTTCAACAGTTATGTGTAACTTTCCTCCAGAAGAAGAGCTACATTCAAACTGTGCCTGTTCTTATTAATGACTGTGAGCCATTCTGGAAATGACTGTATTTTATAAATTCTCAAGCACACAAGTTAAAGAAATGAGAAATGTGCATTAGAACATGCTCTTTATTGATATAATCCTTGTCTCTGCAGAACAGTCACTGTACTTGCAGTTTGCTTGTATAGCTAAATATGGTTTTATATTACAATGAGCCAAATTAATCATTTTTCATCACTCAAAAGGAGAGATCCCACTTCCTTTTTCATCCATCTTCCTTTTCTAATCAAACACTGTTTTCACCTTCTGTTAACTCTGGCACTTGTCTGCTTGCACTGTGAGCTTATTCAAGCTAAACATAGACATATTTTTTCTTGGTTAGTGAATTGAGTCAGCTTACCATGTGATCAAAGGAGTATTGGCAAAAGCTGGGGAGAGGGAACTACACAATTGAGAGCAGGGAGACAGAGGTCTCAGCTGCAATGTGATACCAATTTCCACACACTTGCAATTTTTTGTGCTCATTATAAAGAACTTAGGTGGAGAAAATGAGAGGGAAAGAGGTTTTATTGTTAATGGGGGATCACTGTCAAAATAAATATTCAATATAGAGAAACACAGTTAAATATAACCATCAAAGCACCCATTGTCTCCATTGGCTTTTTAAATAAATGCACATAAAATACAACAGTTAGAAAGATATTCAGTAAGTGTGTCTCCTCAAGCATTGATAATAAAATTTTCAGAAAGAAGCAAATGGGCTAAAACGCCTCTGTTACCTTCCATCGGGTGACTCCTTAAAGCTTAAGTATCTGTAAGGGCTTGAAGTCAAGGTCAACCCTTGGTATCTCTTAAGTGCTATATATAGTCTGAGTATAGCACAACTACTGTACTGTTTTCAGGGCAAAGAGCAGAGGACAGACCTGTGCTGAACACTGAGGAGATAGCAGGTTGCACCCTTAATAAAACTAAGGTGGGCTCTGCCCTTTCCAGGGTTGTGATAGCTGACTCAGTGTTGTTTGTGGGGAAAAAGAATAATTAATAATGTATCACTGGTGAAATGAAGCAGCACGTTTCTTTTCAGATGCATTCCAGGAAACATTTGAATTCAAGTCTGAAATTACAAGCAGACTTGGATTAGTTAGGAGGTTTTACCCTTTTATCCCATATCCCCTGCTATATACACTCAACAAAACAAGATGATACAATATATCAGCGTTGCAATATAGAATACCTCTATGCAGCACAGGGCACTGACTTATCATGATACTTATGCTAATTCAAAGCTAAGGGGTCAGCATTGTGGCCACCTCAGTGTGGAGCTCTGTTGCTGTAATTATTCTTACTGGGAAGCAGGATATGTTATCGAGAGTGGAGTCTGAGCTGATGTAATTATATTGCTTTGAGAATCAAGGCTAGTATCTCTATGGCACTGAGCTGCCCTCTGTAGACATACCAGTTTAATCAGAACTAGCTCCAGCTTTGCTATATAAAGCTGCACTCTGTGATGGAGAAAAATTCAAAATTTCAGGCTTTGGACAGAAGGATATGCTTTACAGTCAAAGTAAGATTCCATTGTATTGCACCATTATCTGAGTGAGTCTATCTGAAGTAATGAGCCATTTATTAAGCATGCCATGGAAAGCATCATGTTGCAAGTTCATCTCTGTTTGATGTTTTAAGCAGTATAACCCAAACACTTAAAATAGTCTTGAAGGAGTCAGGAACTCATTAGAGGTGAGAGTCATCAGGTTGCACATATGTGTTGGGAATATCTAATTATTTCATCAGCATTGATTTACTCATAATTGAGATAAAGCAGATAAGTGGATGGGCACAACATTTCAAAGGAATTCTCACAGTCCACTAACTCAGCACATTACTTGATTTTTGTGAAATACATGAACCATCAGTCTGATGGAAACACCAGAAAAACAGACTATAATCAAGAAACTGATAAACAGAGAAGTAAAAGGAGAAACTCAATTCAGAGCAGTGATTTTAAAGCAGCCTCCCTACCATTTAGACTGACAGAAGTAAAATCTGAAAAGGGCTCACTGCTCACTGAAAGAAACTTGGAACCTTTGATAGAATATCTAGCAAAGGATATTTCACTGAGTGTGACTGGGGAGAAATCTTCATAATTCCTGTTGCACAAAGAGCCTTCTGCTGCATGATGCAAAAGCATCACGTGCAGCATGCAAAGCTCACAGAAACCTGAAAACAGAGATACTGTTATTCTTTTTACTGCATATTAAACATACTGTATATTAGCAGGTATTCACACTTAAAACATTCAAAGATGTATGCACAGAACAGTCAGCTAACCCCAACACCTATTTTGTTTCTTTTCAAAAGGCATTATCCTGCAAAGACCTACGGCATGAACTTTCAGCTCTATGGAATTCCAGATTGGCCATCAATATCATCATGTAAGAAAAAAAGGAGGGTAACTGTTGTAGGCGATTCCCTTCTGAGGGGGACAGAGGGCCCAATATGCTGACCAGACCCATCCCACAGGGAAGCCTGCTGCCTCCCTGAGGCCTGGGTTAGAGACATTACTAGGAAACTCCCTAGTCTGGTATGGCCCTCTGATTACTACCCACTATTGGTTATACAGGATGGCAGTGAGGAGATTGCAGAGAGAAGTCCAGAAGCGATCAAAAGGGACTTCAGGGCACTGGGGTGATTGGTGGAAGGATCAGGAGCACAGGTAGTGTTTTCCTCAATCCCTTCAGTGGCAGGGAAGAATACTGAAAGGAACAGGAAAACACACCTGATTAACACGTGGTTCAGGGGCTGGTGCCATTGGTGGAATTTTGGTTTTTTTGATCATGGGGAGGTTTACACAGCACCGGGCCTGCTGGCGGCAGATGGAGTATAGCTGACTCACAGTGGGAAAAGTATTCTTGCTCATGAGTTGGAGAGTGGGCTTTAAACTAGATTCGAAGGGGGAACGGCATAAAACCAGGCTCACTAGAGATGAGCCTAGGGGTGGCACGCCAATGTTGGGGGTGAAATCGATAACCCAGCTCAAGTGCATCTACACCAATACACGCAGCATGGGCAGCAAACAAGAGGATTTGGAAGCCATTGTACAGCAGGATAGCTATGACTTAGTTGCCATCACAAAACCTGGTGGGATGACTCTCATGATTGGAGAGCTGCAATGGATGGCTATAAGCTCTTCAGAAGGGACAGGCAAGGAAGGAGAGGCAGTGGGGTGGCTCTGTACATTAGGGAGTGTTTCGATTGTCTAGAGCTCAACGATTGTGATGATAAGGTCGAATGCTTGTGGGTAAGGATGAGGGGGAAGGCCAACAAGGCAGATATCCTGCTGGGAGTCTGTTATAGACCACCTAACCAGGATGAAGAGGCAGACGAAATATTCTACCAGAGGCTGGCAGAAGTCTCACAGTCGCTAGCCCTTGTTCTCGTGGGGGACTTCAACTTTCCGGATGTCTGCTGGAAATACAACACAGCAGAGAGGAAACAGTCAAGGAGGTTCCTGGAGTGTGTGGGAGAGAACTTCCTGACACAGCTGGTAAGCAAGCCTACTAGGGGAGGTGCCTCGCTTGACCTGCTGTTCACAAACAGAGAAGGACTGGTGGGAGATGTGGTGGTCGGAGGCCGGCTTGGGCTTAGTGACCATGAAATGATAGAGTTCTCGATTCTTGGTGAAGTAAGGAGGGGGTCCAGCAAAACCGCTACCATGGACTTCCGGAGGGCAGACTTTGGCCTGCTCAGGACACTGGTTGAGAAGGTCCTCTGGGAAACAGTCCTGAAGGGCAAAGGGGTCCAGGTAGGCTGGATGTTCTTCAAGAAGGGAGTTTTAAAGATGCAGGAGGCAGGCTGTCCGCATGTGCCGCAAGAAGAACATGTGAGGAAGATGACCGGCCTGGCTGAACAGGGAGCTCTTGCTGGGACTCGGGAAAAAAGGAGATTTTACCACCTTTGGAAGAAGGGGCAGGCAACTCGAGAAGAGTACAGGGATCTCGTTAGGTTGTGCAGAGAGGAAATTAGAAAGGCAAAAGCCCAGCTAGAACTCAACCTGGCCACTGTCGTGAGAGACAACAAAAAATGTTTTTACAAATATATCAATGACAAAAAGAGAGCCAAGGAGAATCTCCATCCTTTATTGGATGCGGGAGGGAACGTTGCCACCAAGGACGAGGATAAGGCTGAGGTACTCAACGCCCTCTTTGCCTCAGTCTTTAATAGTCAGATCAGTTATCCCCAGGGTACTAAGCCCATCAATGGCATCCTGGCCTGTATCAGAAATAGTGTGGCCAGCAGCAGTAGGGAAGTGATTGTGCCCCTTTACTCTGCACTGGTGAGGCTGCACCTCGAGTACTGTGTTCAGTTTTGGGCCCTCACTACTAGAAAGACATGGAGGTGCTGGAGCGTGTCCAGAGAAGGGCAACGAAGCTGATGAAGGGTCTAGAGCACAAGTCTTATGAGGAGCGGCTGAGGGAACTGGGACTGTTTAGTCTGGAGAAGAGAAGTCTGAGGGGAGACCTCATTGCGCTCTACAACTACCTGAAAGGAGGTTGTAGTGAGGTGGGTGTTGGTCTCTTCTGTCAAGTAACTAGCAATAGGATGAGAGGAAATGGCCTCAAGTTGCGCCAAGGGAGGTTTAGATTGGACATTAGGAGAAATTTCTTTACTGAAAGAGTGGTTAAATGTTGGAACAGGCTGGCCAGGGAAGTGGTTGAGTCACCACCCCTGGAAGTATTTAAAAGACGTGTAGATGAAGCGCTTAGGGACATGGTTTAGTGGGTATGTGGTGTTGGGTTGGCGGTTGGACTTGATGATCTTAGAGATCTTTTCCAACCTTAATGATTCTGTGATTCTATGATTCTACATTCAGATGTGTAAAGTGACCTGTAGGATTTTAATCATCAGATAACAGAATATTTCCATGTGGAGTCACTAGGATAGAGGATTACATCTCTTCATTACTGTTTGGCATTGCCGCAGACTTGGTAATGAAGAATTGAACAGACAACAGAAATGCCAGCAGAACAGATATGTGCAAAACCACACAAGTCCTAGATTTTGGGTCTACCAAGCACATCTATGAAACGCTAAAAAGAAGGAAAAATAACCTGGCAGAAATAACAGACCAGATTCAAAATCAATTAAGACATACTTAAACTCCCATAATATCATATCTAAAGGGAAAAACATCAACAAAGGAAAAAGATTCCCCAGCCGCTACCACACAAAGACATAACTCAAGTAGGTAGCACATCAGGTTTAAGAAACCCACTAGCAGCATTTACTAAGTTATTTTTTTCTGCAGTAAAAATAATGTATATTATGTTCATTATATTGTATTATATTTTAAATAACATATCTCTCAGAAGGATGCTTTTCTCTCATAATTAAACTGAACTACAAGCAAAAGACATGGGTGACCCTTACATTGGCTGTCCAGTTATTTCTTTGGATTTTGCTAGAAAGTATGTGAGTAACCTTCCAGTGAAGAACTAATGGTTTAGAAAGTCTTTAAGATCACCTTTCATTTTCCTAGACAAATTGCATAGTACTACTCATCAACACCTGAATGAAAAAGAATTTGAAGTTCTGTTTCATGAGCTAGGTTCTAGCACTATACATATGACTACTTGCAATAAATAATTAAAAAAAAATTGAACAAATTCTTTCTTGCAAGGCTGTATGTATATCATGACTCGTAAATGTTCTTTTATCAATGTTAAGCTCTTCTGAATAGAAACATTTCCCCATTCATCGTCTGTACACATCACATCATCAACTTTTAGCCAAATTCACATTATAATACATTGGAATTTACAATCCAATTAAAAATAAAAACAAAAACAAAAACAAAAACAAAAACAAAAATAAAAATAAAAATTAAAAAAAGTGATCTATAAACAATCTAGGTGTCCGAGTGATATGTTTCTGTCTCTACCTATGCCTATATTTTATTTAACATAAAGTACAAAGTCCCTGAGATAAAGAGCATCTGTGATTGCCAGATCAGAATAAGATACTTAGACTCCAGGTTTTTACAAAATGAGAAGCTGAACAATACTCTTATGTGGAATTTTTGATGTGTTGAAAAGAGGTCTTAATCATTAGCATTTGAAAATCAAGATACAATGAGATAAAGTGGGTTGCCTAAACTCACTGACTACCTCAAAAACTGAGCTGAGACCGGACCAGCCCTGCTTTCTGTCCCAGTCATTGCTTATAAAACTACAGGCCCTAAGGAGGGATGGCTGTAATAGGGATGTGCCTGTGGTCTTGCAGTTCTGTACTGTCAATGCAGGAGCATGTCCCTGTCATTTAACCTAATGCAGGGCACCGTGTGACCAGATGCAAGGACTGAAACCACATCCCTCTGCCATTACTATGCACCTTGGGGAAAGCTAGCTAAGGTGTTTTGATTAAGTTATATCAGCTGAAAAGCTGTGTCTAAAAAAGGAAATTGGTTTTACCTTTTCTAAAAAGATGCAAAACTTCAGCCAGCTTTAAAAACTAGATGCCTTTGAAGCCAGACTTTAAGTATCAAAGCAGAGTTACTCTATTACAGTACACACAACTGGGAAAAGCTAAACTATCTGTTAAATGACCTAGTGACAGCAGAACTGTGGGACCTCTAACAATTCCAAAAGATAAAAAGCATTAAAAAAAAAGCCACCATTGTTCTCAGTTTGCATGAAGTAAACACAAAAAAAAGTCTGTAAACACAGAGAAAGGATTTCCCACAAGTTAGGTGGGGTATTCAAAGCTTGTAACTGAATCAAATTGAGCCAAAAATGCAAGAGTTCTGGGGACGTTTAAAAACTCATACAAGGGGATATGTCTGTGTCTGTATGTGCACGTGAGTAAAATCATAAGTATTTCCTACCTCTTAATTATTGCAGAGGATATAACAGTGTTTGCACAGCAGCAGTTTCCTGTTACTGATATTTATGTATTTTTCTTTTTGTAAGTATTAAACTCTGCACCAGGGACAGTCTTGGTTTTACTGTCTGAATCACTGAATATCTTACTAGACATCAGTAAATTATATGCCTGATACTAGAATGTAAGAACATATCCATTTTAATATTTTAATCAACAGATACCGTAGTCTCAAGACTGCACCCTGTGACAATTCATACAGCTTGCACTGAAACCCTCAGAAAAGATTGTAGATCAGTAGAAGCTAGTCTGTGCAGACTTAGTAATGATGAAATGTAGTGAGGTGGGTGTTGATCTCTTCTCCCAAGTAACTACAATAGGACAAGAGGAAATGGCCTCAAGTTGCACCAAGCGAGGTTTAGGTTGGACATTAGGAAAAATTTCTTTACTGAAAGAGTGGTCAGGCCTTGGAACAGGCTGCCCAGGGAAGTGGTGGAGTCACCATCCCTGGAGGTATTTAAAAGACGTGTAGATGAGGCCCTTAGGGACATGGTGTAGTGGGCATGGTGTGTTGGGTTGATGGTTGGACTTGATGATCTTAGAGATCTTTTCCAACTTTAATGATTCTATGATTCTATGATTCTATGAAATGTAGTTCATGAGAAGGTTTTAAAATGCACTATTTTTTTAAGCTAGTTAAACACACATGTTAAAATGGAACTAATTTGTATATTTTAGGAGGATTTTTAGTATATGGAATGAGAACTTCCTGAAATACATGATTTTGTGAGAAGACAGCATAGTAGGAAATAATCTTATTTAGCAAAGATGGCTTATACCAAACTTACCAGTGCCCTCCTACCCAAACCTCATGCTTTCCAGTTGCAGCTGACTGACAAATTTCCAGCACTGTGATTCATCAAGATTCATTATGGGTGAAATGTTTCCATTAGGATCCCAAGTTTCTAATAGAGGAGATGTCTAGGCTGCTGGATCTCTTCTGCTCAGAGAGTACCAAATCAAGAAGTTCTGATTCAAAACCAGACATTTTATGCAGAGAAGTGCTCAAAAAGTTTTTCCTCTTGTTGAAGGATGCAAAAATAAAGGTCAAAACCTCAAAAGTTCTCATGAAAAAAACCTGATACCAGGTTTGGTCAGTCTTGTTAAGCTTATGTAGCTTTTGGAATTATGATCTTGTTTATAATTAAACAAAACTCAAAATCTTACATTTCACATTCACATAGAGATGTAGAGAGACTAAATCTTTAAAATCTAATGTACTTCTAATCTGTGTTGCACCATTGTGACTATGTCAGACTTACAATTAAAGAAAAGCACTAGTTTATTGATCAGGCAGAAGTCCTTGGCTGCTTTTTGATTCACAAACTAAGTGAATTACTCAACTATTTCAACATTTTTTTCTTTTAAATAAAGTAACCTTTTGTTCTATTGGTGAAAAAAAAAGCAGGAATTTTCCTTACTCCTGAAAGGATACAAGTTAGTGACTTGTCTTCGTACCTGTCAAATCTATCCTTTTCAGGAGTCAGCATTTGCCTGAAAGCTGTCTCAGTTGTTTCTTTGCTGACAAAAGACCATGCCCTCACAGTTATAATAGCTGATGAGTGAAAGACCTTGTTTTACTGATGTCAGCCAAGCTGTTTTCACTTGTATAATGCCTGTTGAATCTGCATTCAAACTGAACGGCACAGTCCTGGAAGCCAATGTTGATCTATGAACTATCCCAAGTGAATTCTCTGTGGTCAAGAAAAAATTGGGATTAGATAGGCTCCAGTTCCATTTGCAAATACTATAAGAACAAGACAGCTGCTCTGACATAGAAATTATCAGTTTCCAGTCCCAACCACAAGCACCTCCAGAGTTCTTGACAATCAAGAAGGAACAATAACATCTTAACTACTTTTCACACTGGCCCGAATGTGCCTGACTGTATTTTTAAAGAACAACATGGCAGTATGTGGACAGTGGACTGTAAATGACACAGTTTACATATATATGATGTTCAATAATGATTGCTTCCATCTGCTGAAAAATGCTACAGCAGGGAACAGGAGACAATATTGGGAATGTAGACTCAGCATGGTATCCTTGACTGCCTTCCAATCACTCACAGACCATAATTATTTGTTCATTATGCCCCATAGCACTCTGGCTTAAGTCCTTTCCTCACGTGAAAAAATATTAGAAGAAAACTCTGAAAAACTTTGTAAAGATTTTTGCTGCTAAAGCCTAAGTTTCCACACCTTGGGGCTAGTTGGATACACAAAATGACATAAATAACTGAGCTGGTTTTGGCTGGGATAGAGTTAATTTTCTTCACAGTAGCTAATATGAGGCTGTGTTTTGGATTTGTGCTGAAAACAGCATTGATAATACAGGGATGTTTTAGTTACTGCTGAGCAGTGCTTACACAGAGTCAAGGCTTCTCACACCACCCCACCAGCGAGTAGGCTGGGGGTACACAAGAAATTGGGAGGGGATAGAGCTGGGACAGCTGACCCCAATGGACCAAAGGGATGTTCCATACCATATGACGTCATGCCTAGCATATAAAGCTGGGGAAAGAAGAAGGAAGGGGGGGACGTTCAGAGTGATGGCGTTTGTCTTCCCAAGTAACCATTACGCGTGATGGAGCCCTGCTTTCCTGGAGATGGCTGAACACCTGCCTGCCGATGGGAAGTAGTGAATGAATTCCTTGTTTTGCTTTACTTGCGTGCATGGCTTTTGCTTTACCTATTAAACTGTCTTTATCTCAACCCACAAGTTTTCTCACTTTTACTCTTCCGATTCTTTCTCCCAGTCCAGCGAGGGGGGAGTGAGCAAGCAGCTGTGTGGTGCTTAGTTGCTGGCTGGGGTTAAACCACGACAATAACCCATCTTTTTATAACACAAAACTACTGCCATAGAGTGATTTTTTTTTAAGGGCAAAGAAAAAGGACCAGAATGAATTCTTCAAATTACTATATAAAGAAATGCTTTTATAGCATTTTTGCATTTATAGCATTCCTGCACTAAGGCAGGATTTTAAATTCTGATTCAAACTAAGTAATGTTTATCACACAGCCAATCTCCGGAATATAAGAAACGCTGTCTTCCCTAGAGCAATATATTTGTTTACATGCTCCATATTGAGTGTGAAGCTCATAGTAAAACAAGCTCAGATGGGATCAGGATAAAAAGTATGAATGGTAAGATGCTGCTCAGTCAGCTCATTTTGATGAAAAAAGACTAGGGAGTGTTCATACAAACAGCTCTGTAAACAGATTTTAGAGGCTGTAACTAGGAACAAGAGCTAGCTGGCTCCTAGGAGCCAACTACTCCTGCTTGAGAGTAGTAACCTACTTGCTTACCTCAGCAGCTAAGTGATTTACACAAAATGCATGCATTTATACACGTAACTGACAATAACACTGTCAGTAAGGTCAGACATACGCAACTGTGTAGAATATGTGATCTAGAAGCCAAAGATATGTCATATTTTCAGTCCCACAACAACTTGAAAGACAGAGCGTTCACTGGAAATATGTCATTGACAGTGCAATATTCATCCAGATTGGCAAGCTGCACTGCACCTAGCACTGGTTGAGTGGAACAGGGTCACAGCAAATCATTTTGGCATCTTGGGCAGCTTGCCATGTCTTGCCTAGGAGCACTTTTGCATTCCATAGGCCTGTTTTGAGAAGGTACCCCGTGTGAGGTGAGGCCGGCACAACCTTTCTACTTTCTCTCTCTCTCTCTCCAGCTCAAAGAAGCAAATCTTCAGCACTGTGCCTGAAACAGTAGAGTGATCCATGTTTGCTGGGGATGTGGAAGATAACTGTATGAGAGTGGGGAAGCTGATCACTGTCCAGGAGTCAAAGCTATCTGACTTGTCCAAAAAAGGACTTTGTCTTTACAATTGCAGTCTCCACATGGAAATGACCTATTACAGGGTGTTGCTCACCAGTAATCCACTTTGCCTCTGTCATGCTTATCAGCAGTGGATGGAGCAGGACATTGCATGATATGTCTGTGACCATCGGCACTAGATTCCACTCATTTTTTGATGTCTGACTTGGTATAGTTGTACAAAGCTTGTTGTACGCACTCCTACTGCCCAGTGGGCCTGACCAACTGTACTTATGTTGCAACTTCATTCAACCTTGAAGCTCCTTTGTCATTAGCAAAGTTTCTCTTCTACCGGTCTTATTACCATCTTGGTTTCACAACCTTATTTCTTTTTCAAAGTGAAGTCAGGCAGTCTGGAGCAAATTGTGATGAACACAGGTAGTTGTTGCCAACATATACAAAGTGGAGAATAACTTGTGAATCAGAATCACCTGCAAAGGAAGGCAGTGGCTTTGGGCTCAGTCAAATACTACTCACTAGAGGGCCAAAAGACAGGCATGACATGGCAGCAGAACTGTATGATCTCAAACCCACTTTCTTAGAACTCTCTGCTTAGTCTGTTCTATAGCTGCAGATATTACCTCCCATACATGAGAACGACCTCAAGACAGAAAAGCGTGTGACAGTAGTTATTTTACCACCCTCGTGATTCCTAATTAATTTGGCATATAAGTAGCTCAAATGTTAGGGCTGTCATAATAGAGACATGTGACTCTATCCAAGAATAGTACAACCCAAGCTGTATCTTTTATCTACATTGATTGTTACAAATGGCTTTACATAGCTGGCAATCTCTAAATCAAAAAAGGCTATTGATTGTACAAATGTTTGGGGTTTTTTACTCTATAACCCAAGTTTCATAAACAGAGAAAAATGTTTCTCCATGGTATGTCAGTGTTTGTTCTGCGTATGGAAAGTTCACCTAGAGTAATGAGTAATGAGAAAAACCAAGACATAATACAGTGACACATCTAAAAGACTGAAAGACAGAGATTCCAGAGGAAAAAAAACATGTTCCTTTTGATTGCTTCTTGATGTGTTTTGCAGAAGCTCAGGAGAGCAAGTAAGAGAAAATCTTGCACACGGGAGTAGGAGAAAAACAAGCTTGGTAAGTCAGAAAGGAGGACTTAGTGGAATGATACAAATTCAAAAAATGAGGGATGTATTGTACTCATACACTGATACTAATTTCAGCTTTTCATCAGTATACATTTTTTTTCATAGAGGACATGTCTTAGGAATGCTACCTGTCTTCTTGGCTCAGTGTACTGGTATCACAGTTTAATCAGATTTGATAAATGTTATCACATTCAGTGTTATTTTTGCTGCATATTCATGCATAATTTGTAATACAGTTCTTGTAACAAGGTTGAAGTTTCCATGTTATTTCGGAGTCTTTGAATATGTTATGATGATAATGATATAAAAGGGGGATCCATGACTCAAGTGAGAAGAAAAAGTCAACTCTTTTATTCAACACATAGCAATACCAAAAAATTAATACTATTCTTATAAAAATCTTGGCCTAGGCTTTCATAACACTATGTACATTCAAAAGACTACCTTGCTATGTATTTCAAGAAAGTTGTTTGCCTTTGCAACATCATTCACTATCCTTTCTCCCTCCCTACCCTTTCTTTTTCATTAGAGCTATAAGGCAAAAAGCACAAAACTTAGCTTCCTCATGTGCATTGCTACTCCCCAGGTGTGATATGAAGCATCACAGTAAAAACTGGTTGCCCTGCCAACCTCGAGAAATGAATGACCACTGACAAGCTGGCTGTTCCTGTGAATATTGTAAAGCCTCATAATGACAGTGTATTAGTGAAAAGCTGAGAGTTATGTATGCTCTTTCATTCTCTCCAAGATATCACTTACTGGGTCTCTGCACATCTTTCTTTAAAACAGTCACCTGGATATCACCCTTTTCAGGGAATTAAGAGTCAACTACGCAGAAGTGAAGAGATGAAGCACCATGATTGGGGACACAGAGTGGGACCCTGTTTCTGTTTGTATGTACTTACAGAAATAGGGAAGTGGTAACAGGTGGTGTGCAGGACAGCTGAAGAGCAGTCAGGATGCAGGCAAGGTGGTAGGAAAGGCACTTAATCCATGAAACAAAGAAAGGCTGGAAAAATGTGTTACTGCCATTAAGTCATTTAAATCTCCCTACCCACCTACATTGAAGTTATATTCCATTGTATCAGTTTCTATTTACTGGATTTGGCCCCATGCACGAGTTTTGTCCTCTGCGGTTCAGGTTGATTCTTCAGTGTTTTTCAGGGACTTCTAATTCTCCACATCTCTGTCAGGGTTTATGAGATCCAATGTGTATGACATTCTCGTATTTGTGTTACTGAGACTGCCATAGCCTAGTTAGCAAGATACCATTAAACTTTTCATAGAAATAGCAGACCATGGTAATTCTCATCCAAAATCTACTGATGAGGTATTTAGTAAAACCAGAATTCCTTCATCTGCATAATGGTGGTTGTTTATATAACTGCAGATCAGTTAAAGTAATGCAGATCATTCTGGTGAAAAACAGTCTCCACTCCAAGCTTCTCAGTATATGAACCCAGCCAACATCATATATGGCAGATGAAGCACCAAAAGCTCTGGTTTGTGAACTCCTTATGAATTAGGCATGACTATTTAAAAGTCTTCAGATCAATGTTTAAACAGCACAATAACCATCTCTCTACTATGACTCCAGGACAGAAGAGGCAACATGGATGAACAGAAAGCCTAGAAGCAGCAAAACATGGTAGAAAAACAGTGGCAGCTTTTGACGGTCTTGCAATATGACGTGTTTCACAATGTAGAATCATCCATACTGGTTTTGGTGCAAGTAAATTTGTAATATTATTTAAGTAAAATGCCAATCATAAAAGCACAATTTAATGCCTGATAATTTACAATAAAGCATTCTAATCTGGATTTAAGACATTGTAAGATGAACCAGCTCAAGATAACCCACAACAGATTTCAAATGTAGACAAACCCTAATGACCTCAGAACTAAGCATGCTCTGAGATATATTTGTCCTTAATCTTTAGCAGCTCTATAATAGTTTTATTAGTTTTATACTATCACGTAATTCTGAGCAAACCAACAGACTCAAAAAGAAAATATTCAGAAAGGATTTCATGTCCAAATATGGAAAACAAGCGACACACTTATAACATACATAATTACATGTCAGTTATGTGTTAAGTACCTATATATGAACATATTTGGTTTTTACTGCTTTATGTTTATATAGTATATTATGAATGGTGTTAATTTATCAGCCAATAAGCAGCTACTGCCATCTATTGGAAAAATTATTAAAATACAGAAATTACCTTATACTGCCGGGAAGGGATCTGGAGTAAAATATCCTTTCTGGAAATGAATGCTCAGTATTTTATCACATATAAAAACTGTTACAAGGATATTATCAGGGGCTGTTAGCTTAGCTATAGATAGATTACAGGTAAGGAAGTATAAACGAAACAAATTTTGTTCAGCTCCGTTTCAGAACTGTTGTTAAAGCTTGCTTCTAAGCTACCAAGTAATTGTAATCAATTTCATGCCCCTCCTCCACGCCACACAGCTGTGCTGACTGCTACTCTTCCACTTGACGTGTAACAGCTCTTTACAACAACAGCACCTGTTGCAGATGTCTTTTAACATAGAATCATAGAATCATTAAGGTTGGAAAAGACCTCTAAGATCATCAAGTCCAACCGTCAACCCAATACCACATACCCACTACACCATGTCCCTAAGCACCTCATCTACACGTCTTTTAAATACTTCCAAGGATGGTGACTCAACCACTTCCCTGGCCAGCCTGTTCCAATGTTTCTTTCAGTAAAGAAATTTGTCCTAATGTCCAGTCTAAACCTCCCTTGGCGCAACTTGAGGCCATTTCCTCTCGTCCTATTGCTAGTAACTTGGCAGAAGAGACCAACACCCACCTCGCTACAACCTCCTTTCAGGTAGTTGTAGAGCGTGATGAGGTCTCACCTCAGCCTCCTCTTCTCCAGGCTAAACAACCCCAGTTCCCTCAGCCGCTCCTCATAAGACTTGTGCTCCAGACCCTTCACCAGCTTCGTTGCCCTTCTCTGGACACGCTCCAGCACCTCCATGTCCTTCTTGTAGTGAGGGGCTCAAAACTGAACACAGTATTCCAGGTGCAGCCTCACCAGTGCTGAGTACAGGGGCACGATGCCCTCCCTGCTCCTGCTGGCCACACTATTTCTAATACAGGCCAGGATGCCATTGGCCTTCTTGGCCACCTGGGCACACTGCCGGCTCATGTTCAGCCAGCTGTCAACCAGCACCCCCAGGTCCTTTTCCATTGGGCAGCTTTCCAGCCACTCTTCCCCAAGCCTGTAGCATTGCATGGGGTTTTTGTGGCCCAACTGCAGGATCCGGCACTTGGCCTTGTTGAACCTCATACAGTTGGCCTCAGCCCATCGATCCAGCCTGTCCAGGTCCCTCTGCAGAGCCTTCCTACCCTCGAGCAGATCAACACTCCCGCCCAACCTGGTCTGCAAACTTACTGAGGGAGCACTCGATCCCCTCATCCAGATCATTGATAAAGATATTGAACAGGACCGGCCCCAGTACTGAGCCCTGGGGAACACCGCTCGTGACCGGCCGCCAACTGGCTTTAACTCCGTTCACCACAACTCTCTGGGCTCGGCCGTCCAGCCAGTTTTTTACACAGCGAAGAGTGCACCTGTCTAGGCCGTGAGCCACCAGCTTCTCTAGGAGAATGCCGTGGGAGACAGTGCCAAAGGCTTTACTGAAGTCCAGGTAGACCACATCCACAGCCTTTCCCTCATCCACTAGGCGGGTCACCTGGTCATAGAAGGAGATCAGGTTCGTCAAGCAGGACCTGCCTTCCATGAACCCATGTTAGCTGGGCCTGATGCCGTGGTTGTCCCGGACATGGCTCGTGAGCGCCCTCAAAACAAACCGCTCCATGATCTTCCCCGGCACCAAGGTAAGGCTGACAGGCCTGTAGTTCCCCGGATCCTCCTTCTGGCCCTTCTTGTAGATGGGCATCACATCGGCAAGCCTCCAGTCGTCTGGGACCTCTCCAGTTAACCAGGACTGCTGGTAAATGGTGGAGAGCGGCTCGGCAAGCTCCTCCGCCAGCTCCCTCAGTACCCTTGGGTGGATCCCATCCGGCCCCATAGACTTGTGAACATCCAGGTGGCATAGCAGGTCATTAACTTCTTCCTCTTGGATTATGGGGGGTTTATCCTGCTTGCTGTCCCTGTCTTCCAGCTCAGGGGGCTTAGTACCCTGGGGATAACTGATCTGACTATTAAAGACTGAGGCAAAGAAGGCGTTGAGTACCTCAGCCTTATCCTCGTCCTTGGTGGCAACGTTCCCTCCCGCATCCAATAAAGGATGGAGATTCTCCTTGGCTCTCCTTTTGTCATTAAAATACTTGTAAAAGCATTTTTTGTTGTCTCTCACGACAGTGGCCAGGTTGAGTTCTAGCTGGGCTTTTGCCTTTCTAATTTCCTCTCTGCACGACCTAACGAGATCCCTGTACTCTTCTTGAGTTGCCTGCCCCTTCTTCCAAAGGTGGTAAACTCTCCTTTTTTTCCTGAGTGCCAGCCAGAGCTCCCCGTTCAGCCAGGTCGGTCATCTTCCCCACCTGTTCTTCTTACGGCACATGCGGACAGCCCGCTTCCGCGCCTTTAAGACTTCCTTCTTGAAGAACATCCAGCCTTTCTGGACCCCTTTGCCCTCCAGGACTGTCTCCCAAGGGACCCTCTCGACCAGTGTCCTGAGCAGGCCAAAGTCTGCCCTCCGGAAGTCCATGGTAGCGGTTTTGCTGGACCCCCTCCTTACTTCACCAAGAATTGAGAACTCTATCATTTCATGGTCACTAAGCCCAAGCCGGCCTCCGACCACCACATCTCCCACCAGTCCTTCTCTGTTTGTGAACAGCAGGTCAAGCGAGGCACCTCCCCTAGTAGGCTCGCTTACCAGCTGCGTCAGGAAGTTCTCTCCCACACACTCCAGGAACCTCCTCGACTGTTTCCTCTCTGCCGTGTGGTATTTCCAGCAGACATCCGGAAAGTTGAAGTCCCCCACGAGAACAAGGGCTAGCGACTGTGAGACTTCTGCCAGCCTCTGGTAGAATATTTCGTCTGCCTCTTCATCCTGGTTAGGTGGTCTATAACAGACTCCCAGTAGGATATCTGCCTTGTTGGCCTTCCCCCTCATCCTTACCCACAAGCACTCGACCTCATCATCACTACCATTGAGCTCTAGACAGTCAAAGCACTCCCTAACATACAGGGCTACCCCACTGCCTCTCCTTCCTCGCCTGTCCCTTCTGAAGAGCTTATAGCCATCCATTGCAGCACTCCAATCGTAAGACTCATCCCTCCATCTTTCCGTGATGGCGACTAAATCATAGCTACCCCCCTGCACAATGGCTTCCAGCTCCTGTTTGCCGCCCATGCTGCGTGCATTGGTGTAGATGCACTTGAGCTGGGCTGCCAATTTCTCCCCCGATATTGGCGTGCCGCCCCTAGGCTCTTCTCTAGTGAGCCTGGTTTTATCTCCTTCCCCCTTCGGACCTAGTTTAAAGCCCTCTCGATGAGCCCCGCAAACTCATACGCGAGAATCCTTTTCCCCCTGTGAGACAGCTGAACTCTGTCCGTCGCCAGCAGGCCCGGTGCCATGTAAACCTCCCCGTGGTCAAAGAAGCCAAAATTCTGCCGATGGCACCAGCCCCTAAGCCACGTGTTGATCCAATGAGTTTTCCTGTTCCCTTCAGTATTCCTCCCTGCCACTAAAGGGATCGAGGAAAACACTACCTGTGCTCCTGATCCTTCCACCAGTCGCCCCAGTGCCCTGAAGTCCCTTTTGATCCCTTCGGGACTTCTCTCTGCAACCTCCTCACTGCCTCACTGTATAACCAATAGCGGATAGTAATCAGAGGCCTGCACGAGACTAATACAGTTCTGTTTTGTGTCATATACTATTCCCACTGAAACTTGTTCCCAGGGGCGACAATAACAAACAAGAAATTTACAGCAGGCAACCTCAGAAATTGTTCTTCCTGCCAATGCAGGCTATAGCATCAGTAGAGGCTGAGGGTATGGACTAGTGACCTCAATCTGCTGAGGTACCAGATCATAGTCAGTGACCATTCACCAGCTAAACTGTGGTAATTGAATATGTATGTGCTCTTAGCCTCCCCTAAAATACATTGTGAAAGAAAATTATCTCAAATCCTACTCTAAGACTTGTTGAAAGCCAGGAAAATAAGATTAAGCTCTCTTAATTTTAGAGATAATGCAGATACTTTATTCACCTACAAGATCCCCTTGTAAACCATGGAGAGAAAGTAATGAAAAAGGTTATTCCTATAACTTGTCTTACAAGATGAATTATCATGTGGAGAGGTCTGTCTTCACAGACTACAAAGAGAGTTTAGATTTGAAGATCCAATTTTGAGATGCCTCAGTATAAGATAAGGTAAAGTGATGCACACTGCTCCCCAAAAATGAGTTTCTGCTCCTTTCTGCCTATAACCCCATCATCTTCCTGTCTCCAGCATGTCCATGTCTTCTGTTGTCTGTGGTGGATTTTGGACCTTTCCATGAGTGTCTTTAACTGAGTAAAGTAAGAGAAACCTGGCTTAGCAAGAAAGATGCCAGTTTTCTGCCTTGCTAGTGAGTTAAAACAGCTCACAGGAGAGTCTGACAAGCACCAGACCTGCACAAAGAAAGGGACAGTAGCATGTGACCTGGAACAAGGGAGGACAGAGTAAAGCAGGGCAAGAGAAAAAACCTGTAAGACATGCTACCTTCAGGAGCAAGAAAGCATCTGATTAGCTCCACCAGCTGTAAAACTTGAGATTCACAATCTGTTTTCACATAAACCCTTTGAAAAAGTCAGTCTAGAAGAGAAATGTCATTTTTACTTACAGTTCAATTGTCTTTTCTTAATTGAGAAATGTAGACAATTACTGTGAGAAAAGATTAAAGGCTGTATGTTACACTTAATAGACATCTGTATACAAAGAATAATACATCCAGAAAGTATTTGGATGGAGAAAAATGCAAATAAGATTGGTGGTTCTCTTTCCAAAAGTAACACTGAGTTTCTCACTTGTCAAAAGTACATCTGGACCTTCGGTGATCACTGAGGGCAAGCTCCACAGAGGTAATTTTTGACACCTGCTCTAGGGCTTCAAATAAAAGTTTGGTACTGAAGTCCAAGATAGTGACCCAATGACCCCAACATCCAATGGTCGGAAAAAATCAATGAGATATCTTAAATATGTCAGTACCTATCTAAATATGTTAGTACCTATCATCTCTTGCACTATAAAAACCCTTACAAGGCTAAACATCAATTTCTACAGCCTAAACACCTGTATAAATTGGCTTAGTTTTTTAAATTCCATTTATTTTCAAATTTTGGTTAAGTCTGTACTGTACAGACATGTAACACTTCTAAGTTGAATACTATTTTACTTCAAAAGTTGAATCCGAATGTATCAATTAAAGGATCTGTAGGGAAATTAGAAAACACTACAGACACACTGTTCTTAACATTATGCTCTGTAAGTCAATGAGACTATCATCAGAAATTGGAAAAAACACTCAGGATGTAAATTTATACACTGATATGTTGCAGTATCTCAAGTGTACAGTATCCGAAGTACTTAATTTACTAGCTACATGACACTCATAAATTGGTTTCTTTTTGGCTATGAGTGGAAAGTTTTCAGTTGTTAACCTTACACATAAGAATCTGATTTTTTTTTTTTTTCAGGACACACTTTCCATTTTCTGATCAGGTTTAACCAGGACCTTGGTTTTGTTTGAGGAAAAGCAACGAAGTGTCCTGCCGCGGTACTGACCGAATACCAACTGAAAGAAAAGAGCGCCATCTGCTGAGTAACCATCACTCCTTGCTATAACATTTAAGGATATTTGGGGATTTCCTCACAAACGTCCAATCCTGCCTGATCTTTATTCATTATCCTAATAAACACCATAAGGTAAATTATTTCATGTAATTTCATTTGCAAAACAAAAGACACTGAACACAGCATGTATCTTAGTGTTCAGATTACAAATTTAATGCTAGTTTATTTATACTTGTTGAGAGTGCCAATTCAAGTGACATTACAGTAAAAAGCAGATCAGTTACTACTTTTCTCCCTTTTGTTTAGTGAGTATGAAAAAAAGTGGAGTGTTGTTTCTTATGTTTTCAAACGAGGTTGAAAATTAGCACATTCTTTCACAACTAATCATTTTAGGGCAGAACTATTATGTGATAAGTATAAACAGGTAACTTCAAGGAAAAGTTAATTACTATACAAAAGTTAATAATTTAATAGCTGAGAGAGTTCAGTTATGCAATATTACATGAACAAGTTTTAAAACATATTCTATTTCTTGTATATACATATATACACAGCAGTATACCATACCTATGCTTAACTACTTTGCTTATCAGCACTTTCTATAAAGAATAAATAGTACATTAAAAAAATCAAATTGAGGTATTTGAAAGTCAGTTTCTATACTGACTTTCGCAGACTGTATCAAAATACCAAAATACTACAACTCAACTTTGATTTTGAAAGTATACTAGAGAAGATGCTCTAAAAAAAAAAATTCAATTTTATTTTTTATTTATTTTAATAATTAATTCAGTGAACATGACCTTCAATCCCCTCACCAAAAAGATCAAAGTAAAGGCTTCTTTCTTTACATGTGACATGAAGGACTGGCATTTCTAAATTTCTCTCTCCAGTGCTCTCTTTTGTGTGTTTTGTGAGAATAATAATCATATACTGTAACTTAGCATGTATTTTACCCACATGCGTCACTGAAAACATATTAATAGATATGGAAGACTTCGTCTCCATACAAAGCAATCTGATATGCATTAAAATCATTCTGTACAACTGGTTGTAGTCTGCACACTGAAGAACACACTATTTTTTCCACTAAGTATTCCACATAATAGAGGGGATATAGAATGCTGCCTGTTCCTTGCAGAAGTCGCATAAGAACACTCACAGCAAAATTTTAGCATGCACAGGGAATCTGTTCCAAAAGAAAAACAACAAAAGTCAGACCACAATGTCCCTTGACAAGATCAATAGCTGTCAGTATTCAGAGTCCCTTACCAGTATTTCACAGCTTCACCTTTCACAGCTTCACCTTCACAGAATATCTTGCAGTCACCCACTATTTCAGGGACTTCCTTTTAGAGAAAACTGAACAGATCCTGGGGAAGGAAACACCAATGGAGGTGCTTCAGTGGACTGTGAACAAAGAGGTCTGAAATTCTGAATTGACTCTTTGTCATACTGACACAGACAGCTAAAGACAGGCATTAAGCAGCTTCTTCCTTTCTGTAACGTTTTGAAAATTAAAAAAAAAGGTAGTCATGTGTTTTTGGAGTCCCAAACTCTCACCTGCATTATAGCCACTTTGCTCTGTTACATTAATAAGAGCAGCCTTAGAAACGAAAATTACCACGATATAATCACTGCTGGATTGTCCAGTGGTGTACAAGTTCTTGACAGAACAGGATTTGTGGGTGCAGCATCAAGTATGATTTGGGAATCTAGTGTTCTAGTAATGATTCTAGTAACTCATTTGGACTGCAATGGATATATGTTGCTTAAACATATATCAAGGGCCATATCACATGGGCTTAAATACAACAGTCTCCTTAGTCTTGGACAATTGTCATGCTCTTTCTCAGCTTAGCTTGAACAGTGAAGTCTGGAGCACTCTGTCTCACTGTAAAGTATCAAGCATAAACTACTTTCTTTTCCCCCAGCATTGGGCTAAAATGCCTTAATATAAATAGACATGAATTGCAGATTACAGCACTATACCTTCTCTGAATGTAGCCAGTGTTATCATGGGGGCAACTGTTCCCAATGATACCTAAATGATTCTAAAACCTGAAGATTATCTTTTCTCTGGGTTGAGAAATGTATCATGTGCCTGAGATAGTTCCTAATCTCAGTTTCAGCTAAAAAATTCTCATAATATCATTGAACCAGAGACTAAAAATGTATTGCAGCCAAAAGCAACGTTATTATAGTTGATTTGCATGTGTTATATTACTTTTTTTAAAAAGTCTTAAATAAAATATGTATTTCTCTCTTAGTGCACATGTATTTTAGACTCTCATAGGACTTAAGCATTCTTAGATTTCATAACAACATACATGTAATGAAGCATATCAGAAACAATTAAAACAGCCTTTTAAAAACCATGCTTTTATTTACTAATTGGAAAAGAAACATATCCAAATCACAAAAAAATTTAATTATGTCATACCTTTCAATGTCATAAGAATGTGTATTCGAAATAACAAAGTAAGCACCTAATAGTTCACTTACCCAGATGAGATCCAAGAGCCAGGATCCAGAAAGAAATGAGATAGGGTACAGGAATGTGATAACAACTGAGAGCAAGTATGTTTAATCTGTGTTTAATATCACTTCCTTTACTTCCGTTTCATCTGTCTGGAAATTTAACCTTGTCTTGGAATGCTTCAAACACCGTAACTGAAGTGCTGAAGGGAAGACCCTTCCAGCTGGTTTCTCAGACTGCACAAAAGTAAGGCCAACAGCACAGTTGACAGAGTTTCCTTGCCTCTGTTACCAATAATTCTGCTATAGATGTCTTTGCCTTGATTTTGGACTTTATTTCCCAGTTACCCCTGTTCTGCCCAATAATAAGCCTTTGCTCAATATGACTAAACTTTGCTTCCAGTTATCTTGATCCCCTTTTTAAAAAAACCCCAAACATTCTGCTTTTAAATATTTTTTTTTTACAACATTTAGAGCTATGGACTGTTTCTTTGGCTGAACGCCACTTGTTCTGTTTCTCTAAATTCCTTAACACTGTAGCCCCAAGCTTTTGTTTCTTGATGCAGTACTGGAAGTAAGAATTCTAACCCAGACTCATCCTACTGTTTTTCTTACCACTGGGTTTTTACCTCCTTTGAGGAAAGAGAGATGTCTTTTTTTATATGTTAATGTATCAGAATGGGAGCGGTTTACTTACACCTATCAGTATATCTCATTACACTATCTTATCTGCGAATAGTTATGATCAAAATATTTCCTCTTATGCATAAATCTTTTGACATAAATTAAGTAGGAGAGCTAAATTAAAATAACCTATTATTGTGCATAATTTTAATGCCATAACATTTCAGAGACTAATAAAATTAGAAGCATGCTACAGAATTTGTCCACATTTTGTCCACAGAATTATACAACATTAAATTTTGCATTCTACTAAAAATATAAAAGTAAATGAGATATACCTCAATACCCTATTCCCAGATCTATCCAAACCACATTATGGGTTCTCCTTCCTTATCTTCTAACATTAATAATTATTTACTGTGCTAGTAAAGCTACGAGTCACCCACGGAAGTATAACATTAAGGTTGTGTTTTGTCACAGAACATCACTCAATAGGGACCCTAGTGAGGAACTGTGAGTCAGAAAGAGACTTTTTGCATCATGACATAGGAAATGTGACAGAACCACACCTATCCACACACTACTTCATCTATTTGTTTGCAAAATAGTGTACTGAGAATGCAGTTCTTGTCCCATGCAGCTGAATCCAGGACAAAGATTTATGTGGCTACAGTACTAAAATGATCTTGTCATGTGCCTTTGCACAGCCACAGTGGTCTAGAAAAAAAATGTCCTCAGACTGAACTCACATACAACAAACTCATGAGATCTAAAGGCTTACCACGGGTGAATGGCTGTCTTGCTCCTGCTGTACACTCAATGGTACTTAGGTTACCCTGGCTTTAGCTGGGTAGACAGCCTTGTGCTACATTAAGTTGAATCAATCACAGAAAGGTCCAGCAAAAAATAAAGGTGGTACAAAGGAGTGAGTGGAACTGTGTAGTTGGAAGCAGAGCAAGAAGCATTCAAGAAAACAAATCATTCCTGGATTACCATTGTGAAAATTTGGAACAGACCACTGATTCTAATACTTCAGAGCAATTAACCCCTGCTTCTCCTTGAAGTAATCAAATTCATAAATTGTGCTGAAATACATTATTCCACCTGGCTGCTTTCTTCTTTTTTTCCTTCATGTTGGAAAATAAACTTGCTTTTGGAAATAGATGATCAAAAAAATTCTAAAATAATTCTTCCAGTAATTCTGTAACACTGATTCAAAGATAAGAAGCATTTACCTGCATAGGCTGACACACAACCATTTTGCCCACATATTAAGCCAATTTAGACCATGTCATAGCTGCATAGCTTCAGGTAAAGCAGTGTTGACAGGCAAGGTGTATTAACACTCTTAGTAATGATGTTAACACTGAGCTTAATATGGTGTCCAGTTGGTTTGGAGTGTGAGCATAAGACTGAATAGACATTAGAAAAACATTCTTCTCACATGGAAGATGAGACAGTCACTAGTCACAAATGACTAGATCTGTGTTTGCTGGTAAGTAGGTGCAAGCAGTCAGTTCTGCAGAGTACACTAGTAAAACCCGCATGAAGAAACAGAAAACAAACAAGCGTCTCCACATGAAGCATTTTAGCTGAATTCCATGCAGAGATTTTTAAATGCCTTGGCAGACACCTATGACAAGCATTTATTGGTATTCACATTTGGTTTCACACATGCTTCTCTGATTGTTGCACACTGCAGGATACCTGTAAAGCCTTATCACTGAGAATTAAGAAATGAAAGAATAGATGTGACTTTACTTTTAAAATTTCACAGTTTTTCAAAAGAAAAATTGTGGTCATCAAGCCCAGATTCCTAACTTTGCAACACATAATCCTTGCCACAAGCAGCACACAATCCAAGCATTTTTATGGTAACTGGTTCTAGGGTGGCACTTGTTTCTAACAAGCTATTTCATAATTTCAATGAGAAATATTTTTCCTTCCCATCCTATCTTAAAACAATATGGCACAAAATATCTTATGATCTGCTTTAGTTTGTTATGAATAGCCTTAATCAGCCTATAGCTTCTGCCAAATCACTTGAAAAAGGGAGTCAAAACTGTGGTATGCTGCTGGTTTGAATGACCAACTCCTTTGGGCTTTTATCTAGTAGAAATGTTTAGAAAAAAATGTGTTAAAATTCTCCAGTTATATCACCGCTTTCTAGTTATTTATTCTTCATTCTTGATAATATATTCATTCCTTTAATTAATTCTGACTTCATATTAATCATATTTACTGAAGCATATAGACTTTTATTAGCCGTTATCAAAGCAAAGTATTATCTTTGGTGGGCAATTGAAATTGCCAAAGAACTCAAGAGAGGAAAAAACAATGAGAAAAGATAAGGACTTTATAGCTTTATATTTATATATAGACACATATATACATATAAAGTATATGTAGATATATAAATACTAGAACTGGAGTCAGAATTTAATGGAAATCAGTGGCATCTAATTTATTGTATGATTTCAGTCATGAAACTCAGATTTTTAAGATATTTTAGAGGAATTAGGCACATAAAACTCATAGAAATTAAAATTAGCACTTATCTTCCCCAGACTCTTTAGAAAATCCTGTCCCCAGATCAGTACAAGTGCTTACCATAAAATGCTTACAGTGAATACTTCAATTGTTTTATACCTTTCGGTGTTCTGCTCCCGACCCTACGGTACACTCTGATTCACTGCTGGTAAATGCCACCTGCAAGATGTGTAGAAATGGCCTTGGCAAGATCACGCTTTCAGGATAATCTTATTTTAAGGAGCAAATTCATTTTTTAAAAGCTATATAGTGTCTGGTTAACTGGTGGAAGAAAACAGCTGAATAACTAATGTACAAAATCACTGGAAGCTAATCCCTAGATGTGAGGCTTTCCAGTGACCCAAACCTGATAGGGTAGTCCTAACATTACTCACTCCTGACCACTATTACACAGGGCTCAACCAGAACTTCAAACCTGCAGCAACTTCCAATTTTCTTTCATCTCCAATATGAAGGAAGAAAAAAAAGGAAAAAAACCCACATCTATTTTTGGCTAATTCTTCACCACAATGGATAATACAGATCTGAAATGAGAACTAGTCCCCAGCGTTCCAGATTTTTTTTCTATCTAGACACAAAAAACACCACAGTAGGCTATACACTTGGCTTTGCAACCCAAAGAAGATTTTAGAATTCTGAAATGACTTCTCAGGTCTCGAAATTATTTTTGGCATTGTATCATTGATCCCAAGTCCATGGGACCCAATGAGATCCATCCATGGGTCCTGAAGGAACTGGTAGATGAAGTTGCTAAGCCACTATCCATTGTATTTGAGAAATCTGGTGAAGTTCCCACTGACTGGAAAAGGGGAAACATAACCGCCATTTTTAAAAAGGGAAAAAAAGAAGACCCGGGGAACTACAGGCCAGTCAGTCTCACCTCTTTGCCTGGGAAGAACATGGAACAGATCCTCCTGGAAGCTATGCTAAAGCACATGGAGGACAGGGAGGTGATTCGAGACAGCCAGCATGGCTTCACCAAGGGCAAGTCCTGCCTGACCAACCTAGTGGCCTTCTACGATGGAGTGACTACATCAGTGGACATGGGAAGGGCTACCAATGTTGTCTATCTGGACCTCTGTAAGGCCTTTGACACGGTCCCCCACAACATCCCTCTCTCTAAACTGGAGAGAGATGGATTTGATGGGCGGACTGTCCGGTAGGTGAGGAATTGGTTGGACGGTCACATTCAGAGGGTAGTGGTCAACAGCTCAATGTCCAGATGGAGATCGGTGATGAGTCGTGTCCCATAGGGGTCCGTATTGGGACCAGTACTGTTTAATATCTTAATCAATGACATAGACATAGCGGGATCGAGTGCATGCTCAGCAAGTTTGCAGACAACACCAAGCTGAGTGGTGTGGTTGACACACCTGAGGGACGGGATGCCATCCAGAGGGACCTGGACAAGCTCGAGAAATGGGCCCGTGTGAACCTCATGAGGTTCAACAAGGCCAAGGTCCTGCACCTGGGTCAGGGCAACCCCCGGTATCAATACAGGCTGAGGGATGAAGGGATTGAGAGCAGCCCTGCCGAGAAGGACTTGGAGGTACTGGTGGATGAAAAGCTGGACATGAGCCAGCAATGTGCGCTCGCAGCCCAGAAGGCCAACCATATCCTGGGCTGCATCAAAATAAGCATGGCCAGCAGGTTGAGGGAGGTGATTCTCCCCCTTTACTCTCCTCTAGTGAGACCCCACCTGGAGTACTGCGTACAGCTCTGGAGCCCTCAGCACAGGAAAGACATGGACTTGTTGGAGCAGGTCCAGAGGAGGGCCATAAAAATGATAGAAGGATGGAACACCTCTCCTATGAAGAAAGGCTGAGAGAGTTGGCGTTGTTCAGCCTGGAGAAGAGAAGGCTTCAGGGAGACCCTATTGCAGCCTTTCAGTACTTAAAGAGGGCTTATAAGAAAGATGGCGGCAAACTTTTTAGCGGGGCCTGTTGCGACAGGACAAGGGGGAATGGTTTTAAACTAAAAGAGGGTAGATTTAGAGTAGCTATATGGAAGAAATTTTTTACAGTGAAGGTGGTGAAACACTGGAACAAGTTGCCCAGAGAGGTGGTAGATGCCCCATCCCTGGAAACATTCAAGGTCAGGTTGGATGGGGCTCTGAGCAACCTGATTTAGCTGAAGATGTCCCTGCCCACAGCATGGAGGTTGGACTAGATGACCTTTAAAGGTCCTTTCCAACCCAAACTATTCTATGATTCTACAATCTGCAAAATCATCCCTTTTTATTGAAATGAAAGCTTAGATTGGTTGAGTCAAGGAAATATACTGCTACTTAAATGAGGACAGACCAAGACAACTGGGGTTTAGTTTAGAAGAGAAGGCTCAGGGGAGATCTTATCAAATGTTTATATATATCTGAGTCGTGTATAGAATCATAGAACCATAGAATGATTTGGGTTGAAAGGAACCTTCAAAGATCATCCAGTCCTACGCGCCCTGCCATGGGCAGAGACATCTTTCATTAGATCCGATTGCTCAAAAACCCGTCCAACCTGACCTTGAACACTTCGAATGCGGGGCAGCCACAACTTCTCTGGGCAATGTGTTCCAGCGTCTCCAACCCTCATCGTAAAAAAATTATTCCTTATGTACAATCTACCCTCTTTCAGTTTAAAACCTTTGCCCCTTGTCCTGTCACTACAGGCCTTGGTAAAAAGTCTCTCTCTGTCTTTCTTATTAGCCCCCTTTATATATTGAAAGGCCCCAATAAGGTCTCCCCAGAGCCTTTTCTTCTCCAGGCTGAACAATGCCAACTTTCTCAGCCTTTCTTCATAGGAGAGGTGTTCCAGTCCTCTGACCATTTTCGTGGCCCTTCTCTGGACCCACTTTAACAGGTCCATGTCTTTCTTGTACTGAGGACTCCAGAACTGGATGCAGTATTTCAGGTGGGGTCTCACTAGAGGAGAGTAGAGGGGGAGAATCACCTCCCTCAACCTGCTGGCCATTCTTCTTTTTATGCAGCCCAGGATACAGACAGCTATGATGCTTGTGTAGAGTTTATGAAATTAATTACAATATCAAAAAACAAAGGATGACAATCCATCACATTAATCTTCTGTTCTAAACTGCTAAATAAAGCAGGGCCAAGGAGAGAGCTAAAGTCTACCACACTTTCTGGTACAGTTTTCGACTGTACCAACTTGCACTCTCCTACATAAGGCCAGAACAAAATTCAAGGGATAGCATATACCAGGGACGGACCACTCCCAACAGCCACTCTAGAGAAAACTGTTAGGTTTCCTCCCTTCTCCACTACATAGCCATCAACAGGCCTTCATGACATAAAACATAATCATAAAACACATACTCTTTGTTCCAATTTGTGAAAGCACCACTCTGAAATAATACAAAGACTGTGTTGCAATCTATCATATACTTTGAACTAAAAAACAGACAAAAAAATTACTATTTTGTCTTAGAGCTACCAGGGCATCACATGTTGTCAGAGGTACCACGGATATGAACATTTTATGCCTCTAGGAGTAGAAAAGAGTCTCTGTCCATACTTACTTAGCAATACAGACACAACCAAAGAAACAACCTGGATCCTCCAGCCCAGCTCTCCAGGGTCATATCCGTGAAAGCAGTGCCCAGTCCAGAAGAGTCCACACACAGAATACTACCCAATACTCTATAACAAACGTAAGACTTATAGATAAATACCAAAGAACTTATAATGTTCCACAGGAACGGAGCAGGCAAGATTGAGACACTGTACTTCCAATTTACTTAAGATATACATTACATCACAGTCCTGAATAATCCTAGGAAATTGGTACATTTCATGCTACAGACAAGCTAAAAGCAACTGCTAGTCCTTGCCAATTTACCCATTGCACTCATTATGAGACTGATACACATGCATTGATGGGTAAAAAATGGACTGAGTAAGGAAAAATCTATGTAACTGTTCCATCTTATTTTTTTCGTTAATTCTGTTGTCTGGGGAGTGTTCTTGTCATCTTAGACTCTTCTTGGTGCTGTTCAGTTTCTTAAGTATCGCATGCTTATGGCTTATTTGGACTTTCTAAGGTCCAAATTTTACCATTACTGCAATAAGTTGAAATTTGTTCTATGAGTCATCCTATTGAAGCAAGTTATTTCATAAGAAAAAAGAAGAAATCATTCCTGGACCTACTAGCAAAAAGTGTTCAATTTTGGAAGTTATTTTAAAGGAGGTTCCATTTATTTGGCCCTGCTGCTTTTCCAATTTGACTTTTGAGCTTTTTGCTTGTAGCCTAAAAAATGTAAATGAAAACATTGAATGTTAATTTCAAACTAACTGATATGACTTTAATAGATTGATGAGTTATATTAGGTTATATTAGATTAGCAGTAAGATATTATTCCATTTCCAAAAGCTGATCAAGAATTGAAAAATAGCTTACATGGATGATCAGCCATATATTATAATGGTGACAAAATTAGACCCTAAACAGGTAACATAGAGAATGGCAGGTTAAGAGTCTAAAGTAGAGCAAATAAAAAGGCAAGATACTTGAGCTACAAAACTCCTTATAATATAAGGAACAATTATGTTTACTACGAACAATGAAATTAAGAAAAAAATCTTTAAAAAATATCTCCTAATAAGCAGAAAGAACACTAGGAAACTGATGTAGGATGTGAGGAAATGGCATAAAGCTGTGTCAGGGGAAGTTCAGATTAGGCATTACAAAAAAGTTCGTCATTGAGAGAGTGGTCAAGCACTAGAACAAGCTCCCCAGGGAAGTGGTCATGGCCCCAAGCCTGTCAGTGTTCAAGTGTTTGGACAACGCTCTTTGACATAGAGTTCAACTTTTAGGTTGCTCCGTGTGGAGTCAGAAGTTGAACTCGATGACGCTCGTGGGTCCCTTCCAACTCAGGATATTCTATGATTCTGTGTTTTTTGATTCAGAATATAGGTATTTCAAATGACAAGTATAATCTAAATAAAGGTGCTATTTAATGGATAGGAATTAAGAGAAAAGCACAAAAGTCAGATCTTAAACACAATGATGGATATGAATGTTGCGACTCCTTTGCCCTTTGATTCTCTTTTCTTCCTTCTTGCTAACATCCCTTATTCCACAAACAGCCAAAGGTACCCTATATAACCTGTATTTTAGGAATACCATAGTAATAACACAACTACACATGAACATAATTATATACGTCCCGACTATCTGTCCCCCTTCATAGTACCTGCACAGATTTTACACTTACCAGTTCTTAAACTAGTGCCAATATGAAGTTGTGTTCATCTTACCTAGCTCTGACAGTATAGATTTGTAATGGGCTTACTTTTGCAGACCTTAATGTGAGAAGATCAGATCCTGTTTAAGAGTTTCTTTTTTTCTGTTTATTGTAAGAAATTCACCACTATTCAGAATCAGGCTTTTTATCTGTTCTTTATCAAGAGACTACAAATCTGAATCATGGTTTAGTCATTAATCCAACTCCCATTAAACCAACAGAAAGACTCCCTATTGACACCAAAAGAAATGTATCAGATTCACAGTCAATATAACAAAAATAGTTTGAAAAGACAAACCGAAATAAAACCAGCTAGACAATCCATGCTCAAGAGAGTTTGTCTTTCAGCTTTTTAAAAGGCAGGCAGTACAGGCAGGTAAAAAGGCAAGACACTTTCATAGCTAAAGATGGTTATGCATCCCTTTTCTTTAGTATAGCAACATGGTTACAATTTAGAGGACTTTAAGAACTACTTTATTAAACCCAAGAATAAGCTTGCTGTTTTAAACTGAAACTTGGTAAAAACTGACCAGCTGCATTCACAGCCCATAAACGTATTACAGCTTAAAATCTTCCTACATCAGTTAAAAAAATTAAGGAAGTCCAGCCAGTTAAAATGTATTTTATTTCCTATGCACGTTTTCAGAATGTAATTACTTTTTCATCACCAATAAATAAAATATTTCAAGTTAATAGTTTACAAAGGGTGGCAAAAGAGTTCGCTTAACAACACTGCGCCAACATGTGACGAAAGGAAGACAACTGCAAAAATTTCGCACTGGCTGGCAGATGGCAATAGTTTATAGGTACTAACAACATTTTCATGGAATCATAGAATCGTAGAATAGTTTGGGCTGGAAGGAACCTTTAAAGGTCATCTAGTCCAACCCCTCTGCCATAGGCAGGGACATCTTCAGTCAGTGCAGATCGTGACCGTTGACGTTTCACAGAAATACAAACACGCGGCTAATTTCTCCTTTCCTGTCTTTCCACTTTCGTTATTGCTTCCACAACGCAACGGCCCAGCCCCTCACCTCCCAGATGTTTAGGGTCGAGCACATCCCATACGTGCCCTGTTAGGGCAGAGCTGGCTGCAGCACGCCTGCACGTCTCCTCTGCTTTCCAGCGGGCAGTGCGAGCTGCCCACCCTGAAAGTGCAGCCCAGCTCTGCTGTCAGGGGCGTCACCAGGGCTCCGGCTGCGATTCCGAGCATCACCGCCGCTGCCGCAGACAGCCCCATAGGTCCTGTGCTTGCAGTAGCGCACGAGGGCTCCAGCTGACTACCTGATGCCGAACGCTTCGCCGCAGCCCACGGCGCCACCTCCTCTTTGCTTCCGCGAGCGGCGCCTGCAGAAGCTGGCCCGCAGCTCCAGGCCTGGCGACGCCTCCTCCCGCCCCGCACGCCCTCAGCGCAGGGAAGAAGGAGCTCTGCCACCTCCAGCCCAGGGTGGAGTGGAAGCAGCGACGGCGAAGAAAGCCCCAGCCCTAGCGCCAGCCCTACAGCTGCGACGGCAACGGGCAAGCGCCGCCAAGACCGGAGCGCACGCTCAGGCCCACCCACGCACCGCGAGGGCGGCAACTCCCCCGCCCTCCACACTCGGCGCTGAGGCGGCGGCAAGCACCGCCCACTACCCCGCTCCCTCGCCCCCTCCGCCGTGGTCACGCCTCCGGCAGGTTCCGATTGGCTGCAGAAAAGTGGATGCGCGGAGGTGTGGGCGGGAGGGGGGAAGAAGAAGAGGGGGCGTCCGCTTGCCGTACCGACAGCTTGGTAACTGCCTCGCTGCCCCGCCGTTGGAATGGCCGTTGGAGAGGGAACGGCCGTTGGAGGCGGCGGCGGTTCTCCCTCCTTGCTGACGGTTCCGTCCGCTGGTCGGGAGGAGGATGCTCTCTGCAAGGGCCGAGCGCTGTGATGCCCCCGCGCCGCTAGTGGTTGAGGTGGTGGTCAGGGTTTAACCCTTAATCGCTGTTGCTTGCCTGTAAATTGGTGGGCATGGTCTGTTACTACCGCTGACTTTAATCCCTGACTCGGCATCTTCTGAAGCTAGTTTGCACTTCCTATATCCTTATTCACAGGGGAGAAAGTTAAAGATAACTTTGCACTATCTTAGTACTTCCTCGATTCCTGCTCTCTGCAATGCTTTGAGGGACAAGCATTAGTGTAATATAGTAAAAGTTTAACTGGTGTCACTTTACGCCTGATCAATTAATACACTAATAAAATGACTTCACAGTGGTTTATGTCAGAAGAGCATTTAACTCAAGTTTGTTTTTTTTGGCACCATAGATAACTCTGTTCTCTCCAAATACTTAGTCAGAAGCAGTGTTCTGTGTTTTGCCTGTTAATGCTACTCTCAAGCAGAAGAAAATGCAGATACTGATGCAGTAAATACAGTCTGTTATGGTACCTATTATTCCATACTGCTTGCTTCTTTAATTCTAAACAATGAAGACTTGTTGCTTAGGAGTTAGGTACCTAACTAGCAGGTGTGTGTTTGCAGGTGTGTGTGTTTGCAGGTGTGTAGAATTGTAACTAGTATAAATCCTGTATCCTGGAAGCATTGTTAGACTCTAGTGAAGAGTAACCTTGGAAACAAGAACCATAAACAAACATGGTCCAGACGTGGCTCAGAGACAAACCTCGACCTTATAAGGAAAGAAAGGAACAGGTTCACAAAGAGTTCACTACCCTGCCGACCACCAGAGATCACCCGAGACCCTCAAGGAGACCCCAAAGACTTTAGTGCGCATGCGTCTAGGATGATGTAATGTTATAATTCTTGGAAAGTTAATGAATACGTAAAAGAGAATCTTAAAATATGTATGAGAAGCATGGATATAAACAGAAAGGTGATTAGACCGGGGATGCTTGATTTGTGGCAAGTCCACCAAGCACCCAGGCCCGAATAAAACAATATCTCTCCTGAGCGTGCGGAATTGGTTACTTGCCCGCCGGGCACGAATCCGCTTTTCGGACAACAGTTTTTTGGCGACCTGGATGGGACTGCTGGGAAGCCTTGCCCAGATCGACTTGCCGGCTCTCGGTGGGGGCCACTGCTCTCTGGACTCCAGCGCGCACCAAGCTTTTGATCGGGGACTCCATGAGTGTTCTCCCCAACCAGAGCAGGTGAGCGACTCAATGGTGCAACGCTAAGGTAAATGAGATATTGTTCTTTGGTATAAAATTGCGCATGCATTTGGTAAGGAATTGTAGCCAAAGGTAAAAAGGTATATTCATATGCATTTGACAGAGACAGCTGGAGTATATGAAATTGTGGCCAAAGGTAAAAGGGTATATTCATATGTGTTTGACAGTGACGACTGGAGTATATGAAATTGTGGCGCCAAAGGTAAAAAGGGTATATTCATATATGTTTGACAGTGACAACTGGAGTATATGAAATCATGGTTAAGAACGTTCTTTTTGGGCAAAATTATGGGAACTCAATAGTCTAAAGTAACACCTTGCTCTCCCCTTGGGTGCATCATAAAATATTGGGGAAAATTTGGGGGAGATCCTTTGAGAAAGGAGAAAGTAATTGAGTCTTGTACTAGATGGTGGCCAATGTATAAATTAGAACATGAGGTAAAATGGCCAGAAGTGGGAACTTTGCAATATAATACTATCTTGCAACTTATGTTATTTTGTTGACAACCAGGGTAAATGGGAGGAGGTCCCTTATGTGGACTTGTTCTTTACCTTGAGAAATGATCATGAAATTCGGAAGAAATGTAAACTTTTAGACTCAGATTCTAATGTGATGATGATGATGATGGAGGACAAGGAACCAAAAATGCATTGTTGTTCTGCTTGTAGTATAGGAAAACGGTGTTTAAAACTAGGAGAAGAGGAAGAAGATAGACAGATGTCGGTGGCACCGAGTTAAAATAAAAGTTTTGAAACTGAAGCAAGGGGAAGTAATACAGTTAGTCCAATAGCTGGCAAAACTAGGACCCAACAGGGCTCTGTCTTATTACCACCCCTTCGTCAGGCTGTGGGCCCGAGGGGGGAACCAGTGTTTGTGAAAATACCTTTTACTACTTCTGATTTGATGAATTGAAAATAATTGGCAGGATCATATAGGGAAAATCCTGAAAAGGTATATAGATCTTTTAAGACAATTATTAAAAATCATAATCCAGATTGGCAAGATATTAAAATTCTTTTAAATAATTTGTTTACTCCTGAAGAAAAGAGAGTGGTATTGGAAAAAAACTAATATGGAAAATAAAATAAAAAAAAGATAGGAAACAGCCGCTATTCTTGTGGCTGCTTTTGTGAATGCCCAAGGATCTGCTGGAGGTAGGGGCAGAGGATATTTGAGAGGTAAAAGCAAAGGGTACTTAAGGGGCAGAGGTAGAGGATGTGGAAATATATTTAAACAGTCTACTCCATTAGGGATTAATCAATGTGCTGTATGTAAGAAGGAAGGACACTGGAAAAATGAATGTCCGAAAAATAGGAAATTTAGCCAGCCACAACAAATCCCACCTGAAGCTGATCTAGTTATGATGGGAGGGGATTCTGAATAATGGGGACCGGGGGCAGAAAATTATATTCTCCCAGCTGAGCCTCTGGTTCCAGTAAAGCTGGGAAATAAAGTAGTTGATTTTTTAGTGGACACTGGAGCAAAATCCACTGTTAGAAATCCATGTAAAGGACCAATGAGTAAATTTAATGTATCTATTGCTGGAGTCATGGGAAAGAAAGAGGTAAGGCCTTTTTTGAAACCTTTAAAATGTAAAATAGGAGGAAAAACATCGATGCATGAATTTTTATATATACCGGAATGCACCATACCACTAAGGAGTTAAAGAATACCTTTATCCAATAGATAGTTCTTTGTCTGCTCCTGCGGTGATCCAGATAAGGCAAGGAGTCCCTCCGGAGAAGTCTCCGGGGGTACCCAAGGGAGTCCTTTAACTTTTGGGATTGGCCAATTTGGGCTTTCCATAAGACGTAGGCAGAGGGTCCTACGCAGGACGGCGTATACCGAGGCGCTAGCACCTTAGTGGTATATATTGGTTTTGGTTTTGGTTCTGGTTTTGGTTTTGGTGCACCCTAGTAGTATACGTATACATTGGTTTCGGTTCTGATTCTGAATAAATTTGGAAGTATATGGAATTATCTGTATACTGTTGCTCGTTATGATTTTGGTACTCTAAGTGAGTTTTGGGGTATACCGTGGTATACTATTGTTCATAACGATTTGTTGTTATTGTTATTGTGATAAGGGAATTTTGTTATTCTTTGTGTAAGAATTTTGTGTATATTATAATGGGCGGTAAGCAGAGTGGAGGTATCTTGAAGAAGAGTCCGTTAGGATGTATATCAGCCCATTGGAAAGAAATTGGGGATCCACCAGGCGGGAGCATGAATAAGAAAACTTTGATAAAATATTGTAATCAATGGTGGCCATTGTATAAGTTGGAAGATGAAGAAAAATGGCATTTAATGGAACTTTGAACTATAATACCTTATTACAATTAATGTTGTTCTTAAGGAGAGAAGTAAAATGGGATGAAGTAATGTATGCAGATATGTTTTTCACTTTGCGAAACCATCTGGAGTGGCAGAAGGAGTGCGGTATAAATTTAGCACCTCAAGACCCTTTTGTATTGGCATTAGAAAAGGAACAACAGAAGGATCAGAGAAAGTTGAAGCGGTATTGTTCAGCATGTAGCATTGGGCAGAGATGTTTGAGAACAAGATAAAGAGGAAGAACTGGAAATGTTGATAGCGCCTCAGGCTAGGTTGCTAGAAAGGGGAGTAGAGGGGGATGTTGACTCATCTCCGAGTGAGAGTGATTTAGAAACTGCTGAGAAATAGGAACGCGGAGGTTTTAGCCCTGTGGCAGGGAGGACTCGAAACAAAGGTGGCAGGGGTGCATTACCCATTCAGGCTCCTTTACGGGAGGCTGTGGGACCAGAAGGTCCGGTAGTAGTTAAAGTCCCCTGTACGATTGCAGAGTTGAATAATTGGAGACAAGCAGCGGGCAATTATCGAGATAACCCTGAAAAGACAGCCCGAGCTTTTGAAATGTTAATAAAAACTCAAGATCCAGATTGGAGTGATTTAGATGCTGTGATGGGAGAGGTGTTTGACTCCACAGATATGGGTATGATAAAACGAGCTATAAGAAATCATGTACAGGGCCAAATATCTACAGGGTTCCTGCAAGGGACAGTAGAAGATCACTTTCCCCTTGACAAACCTGCCTGGGACCCGAATATTCCTGCAAATAGGGCCAGGTTAGAGCGATATCGGCAATTAATATTGTTTGGTATTAGAGCTGTGTCCTGGTTCCGGCTGGGACAGAGTTAACTTTCTTCCCAGTAGCTTGGGGGGTGTGCTGTGTTTTGGGTTTGGTGTGAAAGGAGCGTTGATGGCCCATTGATGCTTTGGTTGTTGCTGGGTGATGCTTGCACCGGGGAGGGGGAGCACAGCCGGGGTGGTGGACTCAGCTGGCCAATGGGGTATTCTATACCATGTGACATCATGCTCAGTATGATGGGGGGGGGGGCTCCCCCCCGGTTGTGCCACGCGGTCGGCGGTCGGTGAGCAGTTGCGTTGCGCATCGTCTGCTTTGTATATTCTGTTATTGTTGTTGTTCTCATTGTTATTATTACTGTTCTACTTCGTTTTATTTCAATTATTAAACTGTTTTTATCTCAACCCGGGAGTTTTCCTACTTGTGCCCTCCCGATTCTCTCCCCCATCCCACCGGAGTGGGGGGTGAGCGAGCGGCTGCTTGGCTGGGGTTAAACCACGACAAGCTGCTATTCCAAAAGCTATAAATTGGTCTAAGTTACATGAGATAAAACAAGATCGGAAAGAAAACCCCACCGATTTTTTGAACAGAGTAAAAGAGGCAGCTAGAAAATACATGACCTTAAACGTGGAATCTGATGAAGGGAAATGACAGTTAGTTCCTCTTTTTATGGCACAATCCTCTGATAACATCAGAAAGAAACTGCAAAAATTACAGGATGAGGATGCACAGAACTTGGAAAAAATGTTGAGTCTAGCATGGACGGTATATCGAAACAGAGAAGAAACCAGAGAGAAGGTTAATGCCCGGTTAGTAGCAGTTCTTGAAGGAGGAAATCGGAGAAATGGGAGACCTTTTAGAGTGAATGGCAGAGGAAAAGCTATGAAAGATCAAAGAGATTTTCGACCACTTTTACGCTCAGATCAGTGTGCCTTTTGTAAAGAACAGGGACATTGGAAAAATGAGTGCCCAAAGTTGCAAAGAATTAAGCCCTCCACCATTGCGAAGATCGAGTGATGGGGACCTAGGGAATCTATCCTAGCGGACCCACTGGTTAAAATGAAGCTAGGAAAGTGGAGTAAAGAGGTTGAGTTTTTGATAGACACGGGTGCCTCTTACTCTGTATTAAACCGAGAATAAATACCCGTAGATGAGGATTTTGTGCCTGTAATAGGAGCTACTGGTCAACAAGAGAAAGCTTTCTTTTTACAGCCGCTTAAATATAAGTTAGAAAAATAGGGATACATAAGTTTTGGTATATGCCAAATTCTCCAAAATCCCTGTTGGGGCAAGATTCATTAGAACACTTGGGAGCAGAAATAACATTCAAAAAGGATAAAATGGAATTTAAAATTAAAAATGAACAATTAATCGAAGTCTTAAGCCTGGCTCTAATACAAACTGAAAAAGCAAAACAAATACCCCAAGAAATTTTAGATCAAGTATATCCAGGAGTGTGGGCCTCCGGGATACCTGGAAAAGCCAAAAATGCAGCACCAATAAAGATAGAATTAAAGCCAGGGTCTCGCCCAGTTAAAATTAAACAGTACCCTTTGAAGTTAGAAGATCGAAAGGGAGTAAAAGAAATAATTGATAATTTCTTGCAATTCAGACTACTTGTGGAATGTGAATCAGAGTATAACACTCCTATCTTACCTGTGAAAAAGCCGGATGGCAAAAGTTACAGATTGGTTCAAGATTTGAGAGCAATAAACAAAATTGTAGAAGACTTGCACCCTGTGGTAGTGAATCCTGATACATTGTTAACTAAATTAAAGAGTAGTCAGATATGGTTTACCATACTGGATCTAAAAGATGCCTTTTTCTGTCTGACTTTGGCAAAAGAGAGCCAAAAATTATTTGCATTTGAGTGGGAAAACCCGGGGAGAAAGACCCAATTAACCTGGACAGTGTTACCTCAAGGATTCAAGAATAGTCCTACTATCTTTGGTAATCAATTAGCATGAGAGATTGAAACTTGGAATCCCCCATCACAAGATGGCACTCTCTTACAATATGTAGATGACCTTTTAATTGCTACAGAAACAGAAGAAGGATGTGTGCAATGGACTGTAAATTTGCTTAACTTTTTGGGATTACGGGGATATGGAGTCTCTCAACAGAAAGCTCAGCTGGTACAATCACAAGTGACATATCTCGGATTTGAAATCTCAGGAGGACAAAGAGAACTCGGAGCGGAATGAATAGAAGCTAAATCTTTACCTGTTGGGACATCTGCACAGAAGGCCGAAATAATTGCTTTGACTCGGGCCCTAGAATTATCAAAAGGGAAGAAAATTAATATATGGACTGATTCTAAATATGCTTTTGGAGTGGTGCATGCCACGGGGCCATTTGGAAAGAATAAGGATTACTCACAGCCTGAGGAAAACAGATAAAACATGCAAAAGAAATTTTACAACGCTTAGAAGCTGTAAAATCGCCAGAGAGAAAGTGGCTATTATGCATTGCAGAGGACACCAAAAAGGTAACACCGAACAGGAAACTGGAAATAAATTGGCAGACTATGAGGCCGGACAAGCTGCAGAAAAGACGGAATTTGAGGCATTGGCTTTGATTCCAGATGGTAGATTTCAAGTATTAAAATTAAATTTAGGCTCTGAAAGATATTCAAAGGAAGATAAGAATTTGATTGATGATTTAGGAGGGAAAGAAAAAGATGATGGATGGGTATATACACCAGATGAACGTATTATAATACCCTCCAAAATATTGTGGAAACTAATTTCATATGAGCACAGCAAAACTCATATGGGGAGCAGATGCTTTGTATAAAGACCTAAACAAAAGAATAGTAGGTTGCAATTTGTATACTGTGGTGAAACAAGTGACGCAGCGGTGTGAAATTTGTTTGAAAAACAATCCTAATACAACCAGTAGGGTACAGGTAGGGACAATTGGAAAGGGTAACATCCCAGGGCAACAATGGCAAATAGATTTTTCTGAACTCCCAAGGAAAGAGGGGTATCGGTACTTGTTAGTGTTAACAGACACATTCCCAGGTTGGCCAGAAGCCTTCCCTTGCAGAACAAACAAAGCTCAAGAAGTCATCCAAGTATTGCTGTATGAAATCATACCTGTATTTGGAATACCAGCAGTAATATCATCAGATAGAGGTACTCACTTTTGCGCTCAAATAGTTCAACAACTTAGTAAAATGCTAGGGATTGAGTGGCAGCTACATACGCCGCATCGACCCCAAGCAGGTGGACAGGTGGAGAAGATGAATCATTTGATAAAACAACAATTAGCCAAAATTTGTCAAGAAACTAATCTATATTGGTATCAAGCGTTTCCATTTGCGTTGCTCAGGATTAGAACAAAACCGACAACTAAGGAAAGCATAAGTCCTTTTGAAATCTTATTTGGAAGTCCATACCAATTGCAATATAGAGGAGAAGATTTGAATCAGTTAGGAGAAGGATATCTGCAACAATATATGATTGCTCTAGGAAAACAATTGGTTCAAATAGAAAAAGTTGTTTTAGGAACCAGAGCTAGGGGCCTAGACCAACCGGTTCACCCTTTTAAGCCAGGGAATTGGGTTTATGTCAAAGTTTTTGCAGGTCAACCGTTGGAAGAAAAGTGGACGTTCCAACACGTTCCAAGTGTTGCTGACAACCTTTACTGCAATCAAGACCAAAGAGCAGACACCCTGGATACACTGTTCTCGTGTGAAGAAAGCTCCACCAGGAGAATGGAATTCTGAGAGGACAGGACCGTTAAAGTCGAAACTCTCTCGAAAATAGTAAATTGCACTTGGAACTTTGACGTATCATACACTGATATTAACTTTTGAGTAAGGAATGAAAACACTAAGAGATTTGATATTCCTTTGTTGCTTTTTGATAGAGCTATTCCATGAGGGGTCAGGGAATCCATGGAAAGGAAACCTACATATAGACTTGTTACAAAGAACAGTCCAGATCGCTAATAAGTGTACTCATTTCCGGAGAAGGGAGTTCCCTTAATTGGAATCCCTATACCAGCTAGCATATCTTGGAACACTTTATGGATAAAAATCTCTTTTAACGTAAGTAGGAAAATGAAAGAACAGGAATGGATAATTGAAACCCCAACTCCAGAACAAAAATATTGTACGTGTGTACAACTGTGTAACCCCCCCAGAGGAATGGACAAATTCAGGTGCCTAACAAAGACTGACTTTGTTGGAAATTATTCTGATTGTAATAAGACCATAAATATCAGAGGTTTAAGACCTTTAGAATCTTTTGAATGGCCGGTACCTGAAGGAAGAGGTTGGTATTGGACTTGTGGAAACAAGGCCTGTAAGGTCTTGCCACCAAATTGGTCAGGGATATGTGCTTTGGGAGCAGTAGTACCACACATTACTGTGGTTGAGAAATTAGAATCTAAAATGTGGCTAAGAACTTAACGTTCAAAGATGTAAGAGAGCTGGAAATAACCCATTAGTAGATAGACCTACCGGGTTCCATTCTTTTGCACGATGGTTTATCCCATGCTTAGGAGATGGTGAACTAGAGAAAGCTATAGTAAATATATCTGCTATGGTTGAGAAAATTGGGAATGAAAGCTATGACGCTATAAAGACCTTGCAGGAAGAAGTGTCTGAATTGGCAGAAATAACCCTTCAGAATGGAATGGCTTTGGACACGATGTTAACCTCTCAAGGAGGAGTATGCACAATGCTAAACACAAGCTGTTGTGTATACGTAGATCAAAGTGGTAGAATTTCTACTGATTTAGAAGAAATTTGGAAACAGACAAAATTGCTCCATGAAATACAGAAAGATGACACTTCATATGGACTTGGGGAAACATTCAAATGGTTAACCTCCTGGATTCCCGACCTTAGTCAATGGGTGAGAAAGTTATTAGGTATTCTTTTGATTGCTATATTGGGCTTTGTTTGCACATATGTAATAATACAGTGTTTTTGGAAATGTTGTTCTATAATTGGAAACCAAAGTTCTGAGAAGGTGAGACTAATATAAGAGGAACTACAGTGAAGTTCTCCTTCTATAGCCTCAAAGGAGCTTAATTTATTGAGGGATATAGCTTTATATACCCTCAAAAGAAAAGGAGGGATTGATAGGGATTAACGTCAAATATGAAGGAACAATGAAGAGATTTACAGTTCTTTGGTTGAAATGATGCAGATGGTTAGGAATACCTTGTGAATAGGCCGACCTGACACATAGTAGATAAAAAGGCCTTGAAACTTAGTATTCTAGACAAGGAGGCCAACCTTGTATCTTGAGATATAGAGGGTGGTGCTAGGGAGAATTGCGCTACTTCAGCCAGGAGCTAAAACTAAGTATGTGTGAAGACTGAGACTTTTGCATATGTGAACGACTTCCGGGAAATGTAATGAATATGTATACTCTAACTGTATATAACTTCTATGGTTAAGTGATTTGGCACGCACACTAGGTGGAGCGATCCCCTGTGCGTCCAGTGCTGCAATAAATAATACCTGCTTTCTAAAACTCCAAACTGAGTCTTAGAGAGTTTGTCAGGAACTTCTTCGTTTCAAGACGTGGCTCGGAGACAAACCTCGACCTTATAAGGAAAGAAAGGAACAGGTTCATGAAGAGTTCACTACCCTGCCGACTACCAGAGACCACCCGAGACCCTCAAGGAGACCCTAAAGGCTTTAGTGCGCATGTGTCTAGGATGATGTAATATGATAATTAGTTCTCGGAAATTCAATGAATATGTAAAAGAGAAACTTAAAATATGTATGAGAAGCATGGATATAAACAGAAAGGTGATTAGACCAGGTGTGCTTGATTTGTGGCAAGTCCACTGAGCACCCAGGCCTGAATAAAACAATATCTCTCCTGAGCGTGTGGAATTGGTTACTTGCATGCTAGGCACAAATCCGCTTTTTGGACAACAATACTGTTCTGTTGGTCCAGAGTCACCAGAAAAAAAACAACCACACCACAAGAACATGGTGTCTGATTTTTAACTGTTGTGTACGCTATACACTAGAATAGCTATATTTTGCTGATTGGTTGGGTCTCTTGTCATCTTGCACTTTAGATAGTAGTTTATTTGTGTGCTCAAGGGATGTAAATCTCTACAAAATCAGAATGTGTAACTCATTTTTCAGATGTATGTATATTATGTAGAGGTACTGCAAGAGAGAGACAACCCCTTAAATATGTGATTTCTTAATATGCTTAAGATTAATTAACAGATAGTTGAAGTATGGGGGTGCGTTGTCTTCATTTTCATCTTTCCTTACTGCTCTTCTTTCTCTTTTCTTCACTTCCAGTGCTGTATCTTCCTACTTTGCACCATGTCTGGCATTCATCAGCTCATGGAGTATACCAGTTCAACTTGCTAACCCAGCAAAAAGCTGTTGCATAATTCTGGTTTTGTTGTCCATTATTCCATGAAAGTTGATTAAATTACTGCCAGAGTCAATGCAGAATAAAGCAACAGGAGGGCATAGCTGGAAGGAAGGTGGATGTGGGAGGAGCAGGACTTAAAGTTTCTTAACCTTAGGCTGTGGAAAAAAAACCTCAGGTTGTCTCATCTTTCTCCCTTAAGTAAGCCAGAAGGCCTGGAATTCCTGCATAGGTATTTTCATTGTTTCCCATTCTTTTTTCATCTGTTCCCAGGTTATAATAAAGTACCAGCAGCTGTTATCCTTTCTGTTTTGGCTGAGCTGACATTCATAATCCTTTTCCTCTATTAGTAAATTGTAGATGCTGAAAGATTAAAAGAAAAAAAGACAAAGGAATGTCTGTTCCTCTTGCCTAGTGCTTTTAGATAAAGAAGTTGTTAACCAATACTATGTTAACCTAACTATTGCATAACTGTGTAAAGGTAAACTCAAGCTAAAATGCAATTTATTAGCTTTTGGGCATCTAATGCAATGACCTAAATAGGAATTATCTAGACAGGTCCAGGAGAATTGTTAAGTAGACCTGGACGGGTTTCTGAGTTTTTTAAGCTTTTCATTTCTTTGTGATTGAGAGGAGAGGGTTTTTCCCCTTCTTGGACAAAAATCTGTGGCTGATACTTGACAGTGTGTTGTCTGACAAATGTAGTTTTCTTATTCATGGCAATTTGTTTTACCTAAAACTGTTTGAAATTACTGACACCCTCCCCCCCACTCCCCAAGTGAAGTTTTTATGTGAAGACTTAAACCTTGTATGGAAGAGATTTTGAGCATGTTGGTTCTGTCTTTTGATACAGCATAGTAGGTGCTATATAACTTGAGATTTTGTTTATAGGTTTTGTAGGAGGAGGTTTAACTCAGTGTGTCCATCAGAACATGGACAATATTAGCATTCATTTTACCTAGAAGATGCTAGTGATTCATGCCATGCAGCAAAAACTTTCAGTTTCTAGCTTCCTGGTTTATTGAAGTGATGTACAAACGTTAACTTTGTTTGTTTTCTATGTATTAAGAGGGTATTCAGCATCTAAGTTCTTTAGAAAAACTCAGTCTCTACTACAACCACATTTCATATCTATCAGAAGGGTTTAGACTTCATAGCTTACTGCACTCCAAGGTTTGGACCTGCATTTGAATTAACATGTAAAAGAATCTGACTATTGCCTTTTCATAGTGCTCATGCTTGCAAGCCTTAGACAATTGTGGAAGTAAGTAAAAAGTACATGTTTACTGCATAAATGCATTTCCTTGCTTTTATAGGACAGGCAATTTTAAGGAAAGTGGGCTTAGGGTTGGGAGTTTGCTTAAAATTCTTGTGTAGAGACTCTGTCCATGTGTTTTATGCTTTTTATATGTGTCATGATGTAACCTTTGTAATGCAATCATAACATTGTTAATTTTTTATCCTCTACTTAAATAGTGGACTACAGTTTTTTTGATCTGTGTGTTTGGGGTTGTTCTGTCTTGATTTTTTTTAATGTTTGGAATAAAATATTTTCACCACCCGTGACAGATTCCTAGTAAAGTCTAAGTGAATGGTCAGTAATATTTCTGATCTCCTTTTTTGTTTTTAAAAATGCTGTAGAATGCATTTCTTTTGCATAGGCACTGTCCATCTATCCTGTCTAACATCTGGGGAATGGGTGTTTAATTCTCTGCTGTGCTACATACTGTCATGTGACCTTGAGACTGTGTCTTGAGTTTATACAGCTTACATCTCTACTAGTAAATTAAACAGTCCTAGTATAACTTTAGTGGCCTTAGTTGCTGTAGTATATGCCCATGCTTGCCTTAGGCAATCAGAGTATGACTGTCAGAGCCATAGTTCAATAGATATGAATAGAACAGAACAGTTGAGTTGGAAGGGACCTACAACGATCATCTAATCCAACTGCCTGACCACTTCAGGGCTGACCAAAAGTTAAAGCACATTATTAAGGGCATTGTCCCAATGCCTCTTAAACACTGACAGGCATGGGGCATCAACCACCTCTCTAGGAAGCCTGTTCCAGTGTTTGACCACCCTTTCTGTAAAGAAATGCTTCCTCATGTCAAGTCCGAACCTCCCCTGATGGACACAGCTTTGAGCCATTCCCACATGTCCTAGCACTGGAACCCAGGGAGAAGAGATCAGCATCCCCCTCTCCACTTCCCCTCCTCAGGAAACTGCAAAGAGCAATGAGGTCGCCCCTCAGCTGCCTTCTTTCCACACTAGACAAACTGAGTGTCCTCAGTTGCTGTTCCATTTGTAACATGAAATTACTTCAAGGCCACATCTTTATAGGGGTGCCTTTCAAGCAAAATCACCAGCAGGATGTGTATTAAGGAGTATGTCAGTCAGTGTTGTGGCTTGTTAGTGTTTACTATAACAGAAATGTAAATAATGAAAGCTGAAGCAAGCAAGCAACAAACTCCCTTATTCTAATTATTTCAAGTATTTGCTACCACTTTTAAATAAAATGAGATTGTTCAAAAAAGTCCATCAATGGATAACCCTGAAGTTGCAAGGGTGTGGACTTTCAGGGTTAGATTATATGTGTTCAGCTTTGGCATAAATCCCGTTCATGTTTTGGGGAGACTGCACTGGCTTCTGTAAAACATCAGACTCCATTTATTCTATCAGTTTGGACTGTATTGGAAATACAAAATTAGTTCAGAATAAAGAGGTTTTGAAGAATGAATCAAGGTAAAACTCGGGGAATACAAAACAATACTATATTTTGCACTTAAGCTTTTATATTACTGTCCTATGAGGACATGACTTGATTAAATTCACAAGTATGCACACACTTCATTTACAGATTAACTGTATACACAAATGTTTTGATGAGATAGCTTATTTCCTTTTTGTTTGCGTTTGTTCCTTTGAAATGTCTTGATAATAGGCTTATCTTGTGCTCACACTAACACAAGGGAAGAAAACTGGATTGTTTCCTCTGGGAAGCTGTGCTGTTTTTTCTTTTCTGTGGAGCTACAAAACAAATTGCTGTATTATTGCTTTGTGAACTTTGATCTGCCATCCATATTGTAGTTTATTGCTTTGTTGTTGATATCAAAGGCCACAGGAAGTGAAGATAGCTACTTCTATTAGTAGTTACTAGTAGAACTAGTACTACTAGCTGACTAAACATGCAGATGTATATATAAGCAAGATGTATATATTTAAGTGGATGTTAACTGTGAGGCCTGTTTTCTGTGACTTTTCTATTTCTGTACTATTTTTTGCATGTAAAGGCTATTTGTTCAATTTTTCCCTCCTCCCAAATTTCAAGAGTTTCATAGCAGACAGTTTGCATGTTTACCTTTGTATGAATAAAATCACATTGTTAAGACTAAGTTAAAGAATAGTCATGCTCAAATGAAGTATTCAGAAGCTTTCCAATTTCCGTATGAAGTCCCAATGCTACTGACATTAGTCATCACTTTTGGCCACTGATTCTATTGCTAAAAATTCTCATTGTATAATGCTAGCCTAAATTTCCTACATGCCTAACTGTTGCCAAAATTCTATATTTGTCACCCCCCCTTTATATTCCTAGGTAATCTAAAAGCATCATTAACATAAAGTCAGCAAGTTTCTTCCTATTGATTCCTTTATATCTCTAACGTGCTATCAATGGGAGATTAATTTCAGCAAGTGATGTAATATAATGGATTTTTTCGAAATGACAGTCAAGAAGTAACCTTTTCCTGACATCTGAGATTAAAAGAAAAAAAATCCCCTTTCCTCTGTAAAACGGCTTGATTTACAAGATTTGTCAAGATTTTGTGTACAGTTACTATGTTAGTATGGATTTCATGTACTACAATGCTATTTTGAGTGCACTTATTTATTCCATTAACATTTCTTCCCTACCTCAGTATTGACACATCACATTAGATTGATAAACTGTCTTTTATTCAATACTGTTAAAGATTCAGTGCTGTTGCTCTAACTTCCTGACTTAAACGCTTCTGAAAATCCTAATGTAATCTATTCCTTTTTGGAAACTTTAGATGATTGTCCAGTGAGTAATAGTGAATGAGATGCATCTTTGTTGCATTTTACTACAGATCATGCATTTAAATTAAGTCTTCCTTAACAACAGAATGAAATAGATGAAATTAAAAGGTACAAATGCATTAACTGAAACAGTGGTATTGAAATGCTGTTACAGAAGTTAGAGCTTATTCAAAAGTTAGGTGAGTTCAGAAAAATTCACAGTGAAGTCTGGAAACACTTAGAAAATCTACAAAATCACCAATTGAATTTTTGTCAAGTATTTTGGAAAGGTAATTACACGTAACTATAGTACTGCTGCCTCTCAGTGTGGTGAACTCGTTTACATACAGCTTCATGCTTCAGTGGCTAGAATGTTTCCGGTACATCACATGTCTAGTTTAAAAATAGCTGTCTTGTAGTACGCTCAATAGCATAGATATGGCTTCAGATATATCTAATAGGGCTTGTCAGTTTCTTATGCATTAATTTACTTTTGATGGCGCCTTTTGTGTTGGCATCACATGTCTCTAGGTAGTCTCTTGATATTTATTTATCATTTGTGAACTCCTTAAAATATTAATTTTCAACACCAGCATCCTATGTTCCTGCTAGCTTGTTTCTAAACCTGGAATGGGTTTGTAAGCATTTTGGGAACTGAATACCACTGGTTAGCATAAGGGAGAAAGGATTTCTGATGTATTCAGAATGGTTTTGCTGTTTTGAAATTCCTGGTTTGAGTGTAGTTCAGTCGCATTTACATTTCCATTGTGTTGATTCTTTGTATTTATGTACTGTATATTGCACCTTTAAGCACCCCTTTAACAATAAAAACAATTTTGTATTATGTTTTGAATGTCAGCTTTGGTACTATCATTTTGTTATATCAAGATATAGGACTAGATTATAGCAATTACAATTATAGTAATTTTAGTATTTTGTCTTTACATATTTCTGTGTGTCCTGGTTTTGGCTGGGGTAGAGTTAAATTTCTTCCTAGTGCTGTGTTTTGGGTTTAGTATGAGAAGAATGTTGACAACACACTGATGTTTTCAGTTGTTGCTATGTACCCTGCTAGTCAAGGACATTCAGCTTAAGAAGAAAAACCAAAACAAAACAAGCATTGGGAGGGAGCACAGCCAGGACAGCTAGCCCAGCTGGCCAACAGGGTATTCCATACCATGTGATGTCATGCTCAGTATATGAATGGTAGGCGTGTTCCAGGAAGTAGCGATCGCTACTTGGTTATCGGTCAGCACAGGTGGTGAGCAATTGCATTGTGCATCACTCGTTTTGTATATTCTATCATTATAATTATCATTATTATTTTCCCTTTTCTGTTCTATTAAATTGTCTTTATCTGAACCCATGAGTTTTTCTCACTCTTACCCTTCTGATTCTCTCCCTGTCCCACTGCGGGGGGGAGTGAACGAGCGGCTGCGTGGTATTTGGCTACCTGCCAGGTTAAACCACGACACTGTGAAATTTATTTTTATAACTTTATCTTCTTTTATATGTATGCTCGCATAAACACAGGCATAATGCAATTGTTAACTTGCCCAGTGTTTTTCAGTTTAGCAGTGCTTCATCGTCTCCTTCTTACCTAGCACATTGTTGCAGCTTTCAGAGCTGTTCCCAGGTGGACAATCCTGCCATTAATAAGTCTAAATTAGTAGACTTATTTTAGCCATCTGATTTTAATTGTGGAGATGGTTAACTCATCAGGTTTTTAGTCTTACATTTTTAAAGATCTCTCACAATTAATTACTTGTAAATAAGATAAAGGCTTTGTGTTTCCTTTCTACCAGTCCTGTGACTGTCTGAAATACTTTCATCAGCCTCCATTCTTTAAAGCTATGGGAAGCGATGTAAGTTTAGCGATGTAAGCCTTCCAACAAGAAGTTCTGTCATCTAGTTTCTATTCAGCTGAAATTACTCTTCAGCACGTGTTGTATGTAGAACTCGCTCACGTGGAGAATCCATAGAGACTCTAGTATGTCTGTTCTTCTTGCAACTCTTAAGATTTTGTTTTTCTGGACAGACAGAAAATTGTGGAACAAGAGAAAACTATTTAAGACCACTGTCATTTAGTGTGCATTTACTTAAATTCCTCAGCATGTTCAAACTTAGGTGGCTAAAACGGACCCATAGACTTATGTTCAGGGCTTTCATCTTCACTTACAACTGCTTTTTCACTTGCTCATGTGATTCTATAGATATCTTCAAAGAAGTGAGCTAATGGAGCAAGTTATTCTGAATAAATGTATTCTGTGTAAACTTACATTACTTTTCCTATTCCTATCCCAAAGCAAGAATATAATTTCTAGATAACAAGGAATTTGGTATTTACAAATGTATAGCAAAGAACAAACTGCACTTGACTTGCTGCTGGAAAGAAACCTTACCAAGCTTGAGGAATTGGCTGACATCATTCAGTTCAACAAAGACAAATGCAAAGTCCTGTATCTTGGGTAGAATAACCCCCTGCAACAGATACAGGATCTGACTGGTTAGGTACCAGCTCTGCAGAAAATTTGGGCTCTTGCTGGATAATGAGCTGAACATGAGTGCAGTACATGTTGGGCTTCATTAACAAGAGCAGATTGAGAGAAGCAATTATTCCCCTCTACTCAACATTTATGAGGCAGCATCTGGAATGCTGTGTTCCACTTTGGGGTTCCCCAGTAAAAGAGAGGTCATAAAATTGGAGAGCGTCCAGAGGAGGGCCTCTACGATGGTATGGAGCTGGAACATATAACATACAAGGAATAGACTGAGGGATCTGCTTTTGTTTACCCTGGAGAAAAGTTGGGGGAAGGGGAGCAGGAGGAGAAACTAATTGCTGTCTTCCAGTACTTAATGGGGGCATATAGAGAAGATGAAGCCAGACTTTTCACAAATATATACAGTAAAAGGACAAGAGGCAGCTAGCATTTCTGTGGTAACAAAGACAATTCCAGCTGGATGTAAGGGAAGGATTTTTTCCACTGTCAACCACCCAGGAAGGACTTTCAAAATATGACTGAACGGAACACTGTGCAGCTTTGTCTGACATTGAAGTTAGAGCTCATTCGAGCAGAAGGTTGAACAATGGAGGACATGCAGAGATCCCTTACAGCATGAGTTATTTTATGATTCTAATTAAGATACAAGCTAGTTACATACAACTTAGTATTTTAAATTTGATTTTTCCTCTCAAAATGGTGTTGGAAAATTTTCTAATACATTATTGCCTTTAATTTAAACCCTATTCTGAAGTTGTAATGTGGATGAGTGGAGTCACATGCAGAACTGCGGTGAAAAATGACACAGACAATAAGTAGGAGAGAACAATTATTGACCCCCCCATTTTATAAAATGGAAGTTGGAACACAGAGGAGGTGAATAGACCAAGAACACTCACAGAAATTTCTGAGACCTCTAATTAAAACTAAATTGTTCTTGCCATAACTGCAAGAATATTCTACTACAACCAGTGAACAAAGCTTACACTGTCCCGTGACATGCCCTTTGCTAGAAGTTTGGAAAAATCCTGTGAAGTAACCAAAACCAGAAAGGCCCTGCAGCAAAAGTATTGATATAGATATTTTCATATTTTCCTCTAAAGTTTTATTAGAATCTGAAGGATAGTCATAATGCAAACTTAGGCCTAGTCTTACATATCAGACAGGAAACTGCTGTTGCTGATTTCCCTTTGAATTTTCATTTTGATACAAATTTGATTTGGACCCAACAGAAGTACTAGGAAGTACAGGAATTTGCTGGTATGTCAGGTTCCAGGGACACCGTTGCTTTCTCGTTGCTGCTGCAACTGCCTTTCCCCCACTTTGGTTACAGCAGGATTCTTCTGCGCTTTAAGAGAGCAGTGTTCTGCCTGTTGCAATCTAGTGAGAGATCCTTGAAGGGAAAAGGGGAATGAGGTCTAGTAATGTGGTCATCATCAGCTTGCCATCAAAAGTCTTATTAATCTGATGGAGATCAGCATCCTGTTAATTCTACCCTGTGTAACCTGATCTTTGCACTCGGGAAGATGAAATATAATTAGGTCAGCTTAGATCTATATATTTTGTGAAATCTTCAGGAAAAAAACCCAAAAGCTTGTTAAATAAACTTGTGGATAAGGGGAAAATAGTTCTCTGGCTTTTGTGAGACTCAGATTCATGCAGATCTTAAAGTTCTGCATCTGGGTTAACGTGTGAGTTAAGTCTGGGATTTGTATAATTTTACTTTTAAGTGATGAAGGCATCTGCTGATTATACAGTTGTTTGAGACATAATTTTAAGAAAGACATGCATGTTTGGTACTTGTAGTCAATTTATTTCTATGTTTTTACATTTTCAGATGTTATTTCCTTGGTATCTGCAAAATTGATGGCATAAATGTTAAAGAACAAGAAGTCTGAGATTGGACCCACCTCTCAAGTATGGAAGTAACACGGTAATAAATAAGTAAGCTTGTATTGCCATTAGCTGTTTGCTACCCATAGCTGTTTGTTACCCATAGCTGTTTTGGTACCAGAGATTTCGTGAAAAAAAAATACACCTGTATAGGTATAGGCTTATAGAAATACCCTTCTTTTGGTTATAGATTAAATGATCTTAAATGTTTGAACTTCTTTCTGGGATATTCACCTTTGTTGTTCTGTTGGCAGCCTGGTATTTGCTCAGAACTGGGAGCATTTCAGGTTACAACTGAGGAACATTGTGCTATTGTTGGAATAATCTTGCCTTGCGTTATTAGTTTGGCCTTGTCTACACCTGTCTTACCTCTTTCCTTAATGCTTTGTTTTTATTTTTGATGTGTAGTCATAAAATTTCTTCCCACTGCTAATGGTAGCTACAATGGTATTTACAAAGCTGGGCTCTGCTGAATTGATGACATCTCTCTCATGGCTTTTTCAAGTTTAGCTTGTAACTTAAGGCACAATTGAACTGAGCAACCTGACACTACCTGCTTTGCCAAAACTAAAAATCAAAATAGATACTTCTTTCAAATACTTCTTCCCAGGTGAACCTTTCTTTTATTTGCCAAACATGTACAGGGTTTTTTTTGGTATTGCTTGAAGGTTAGCAGCTTCATACGATTTGGGATCAAAGTGTTTCTACCACCAGCTCTTTCTTTAACATTTTAGGTAGTAGGACTGACATTTCCATTGCTAATAAATGAAGTAGAATTGCATGGAAAAGAAGACTAGTGCAGGAAGTGCTTCACAGTTGGCATAGCACAGTCATCTTATATATCTGCTTTACCAGCTAACTGTAAGTTCAAGATGTTGGGGTCCTGAATTTTTAGCAATCCTCACGATTTTTTCATGATACTTGGAGTCATCATCTCTCTATAAGGAGAGAGATTAACGTTTCATTGCAAGAGGTGACAGACTTCTATGAATACTGTGCTGCTGTCTGTGCTTTTTTGGAGCAGAGAGAGAGTAAGTTTGTATACTGGTTTTGGAGAGTTATATTTCAAAGCAAAAGTTTGAGAGGAGAGGTTGCAAGAGCACTTAAAGGTTCTTATTAGTCCATGATCAATATCAAATATGACAGTGAAAAGATCTGTGGTCTTGATAAAACTTTCTTATAGAATTTATTTCCTAGCATTTTGTATCACTTCATCAGCAAACAGGCATACAGGCTAGTCTACCAAACACATGTCCTGACAGTTAGAGTATCTAAGATGGAATACTGCAAAAACGTTGGCATCTTCAGAATTTTATAACTTTCCTTTGGAAAAAAAAAAGGGGGGGAAAAATGAGAGAAGAATCATTAGCAACCATTTTAACAAGCATGTTTCTGAATACAATTTGTTAGATATACCTAGATACCTTTGCAATAGGAAGTTCAGCTAATGCTAGGAAAAGATTCAATCCATGGGACAACTGCAAGGTTCTTGACGTAGGCAGGAATTAACAAGACTGCAAACACAAGTTAGCAACCAACTGCCTACAAGCAGCTTTGCAGATTACATGTTGCATGTGGTTCAGCCATGCCATGTTTATTAAAATAAACTTCTTATGCATATTATTATCACATTTACAAGGGCATATGTCTCCCATCTCCATTCCCTGCATGCACTGTTGGATCCCACATGCCATGCAGGAGTGTCATCGGTTGCAGATATCTGCAGACCAATTAGCTTTGCTTTCCTGCTGTAGAGGCACTGAACACTTCAGCTGTACTCACTACTGCAATACCCAAATATCCTCCTGCCTGAGGCTCTGACTGAAGGAAGTATTAGCTCCCAAATGGTCCTTCTACAGATAAATGTTTTCATATTTTTCTTGGTAAATTTTCATTCCTCAAATATTGCTAAACAGGCACAATAAATATGGATTAGCTTGAAGTCTTGGCACCCATACTATCTTGTTTCTGCTTATTCTTCCCTTTCCTTTCTATTTTCCTCCCTCACCCTCAGTTTTGGCTCCACCATGACTAGTTGAAATTTCACTAGCAGCATCTCAGTGATTTGCTTTCCTTGACCTTCCTGAGGCCTATTTCTGCATTATGTCAATAAGATTGCACAACGTCAATAATGCAAAATGGGACAAAAAGATACTGAAGCTGTCTAGAGCTGTTTTATTTTGCCATCCACTTCCTTAGACGACACAGCACTTAGATGGCCACGACATGGATGCTGAGAGGTAAACTCTAGCTAAAAAGCTTCTGAGGACCTTCTGTGCAGTAATGAAGAGGGAAAGCTTCACAAATACGGTGTCAAATAGCAACAGAGTGGTAGCATCAGAGGAGAGGTAAGGGGAAGGGAAGGGATGTGTATCGGGACAGCCAGTTGTTTCAAAACAGTCATGCTGAGCATTACAGTGAATAAGAAATTTGTGCAAGTTGCTGAATTATCAAAGATAATTTTAATCTTCATCTAATAGACCAAAATTTTTGAAGGCATATCCAGCCTGCCTTTTCCCAGTTTTGTCCAATTTATGCTACCAGTGGTCATCATTCCAACCTCCCCTGCCACACCACGTGCTAAGCACGCCAACTCATTAACACCTCAATTCAGAAGTGGCAATGGCCGATCTGAACAGGATCCACGCTCTTACAGTTTTTCAGTAAGGTTTGGATGAGCATCTGGAATGATGTTTACACATTCTCTCCCACTGTAAAACATAAACAAAGCTAGAGCTCAAGCTACGTAGAGTCTGTCTGTTTTACACAATAACTCCAATTTAATATGAACACTGAAAATCTCTCATCTACGTTTATGGCAAACCAGGACTCAAGACATCATAATTAAGCCACCACTTACCTCAGTGAGGATAAAATAGTTTTGTCAAGCACTGGTTAAGTGCAGTGATACTGATATGAATCACTGCAAGCAAAGAATTATTCCAAGATGCCAAGAAAAGAACTTAAGAAAAGTTAAAACTTAAGTTTTAAGAATTTAAAAAGGCATTTTGAACGTGGAATGGCAAGTGGGGGAAACACATGTCATTATCAGCCTGCAAAGATGTTTTTGTAACCCTGGGTTAACATGAGATGGGTTCTAGACTGTAGCGGTACTGTCAGGAGAAGATGCTGGTCTCTGACCAGTACAGTAGGTTTCAGGTATGAAAACCTTGATGTTTCCCAGCAGACTTCATTTATCCCTCAAAAATCTGTAACCTTAACAGTAGGGTAATATTTGAGTAATATTTGTATGGAATTAACTAGATCTAAAAGGACCCAAAATAAACATTCTTGTTTGATTTCCCCTTGAGACAGCAATTCTGACAAACTAGTGAATTCACAGAATAAATGAAGGACTTTTGAGGGAAGAATAAGAATAAAGCAAAAAACATGTTTAGTTTTAGCCTGAATGGTATCTTTTTAAGAAATTGAGGCTGATTCAAACTGTCTGTTCATCTCCAGAGATCAATGAAACTATCAGTCAAACGATGTCAGAGTTTTCTAAAACATTAAGTTTGTACACATTGCATGACAATAAATGGCCAATGTACATGACTGAACCTCCATTGAGGAAATCACAGCAGTGTAACCTCGCTGCTATTATTAGACAACAAAGAATCTAAGAAGAGCTTCATCTCTGATACAAACCAGGCTTCATGAGTGCCACACTTGCAACGTTAAAAGGCTCAGTGAGAGCATAGTATAGTCAACCCCTCCATCCCTCTCTACAACTGAATAAAACCAGATTACCCAGCTGAACATATACGCCAGATACAACCATTCGAAAAAAGAAGGAACAGTGTATAACTTCCCTCCATATTTGGAAATTTGCTTTGAAAAGCTGCCTCTAAAATTGCCATTGGCAAGCAGAAAGGCTGGAAAAACTCATAAAATGCCAGCAAAAGTTCTGCTGTCAGAAAAATTGCCATGTTCATGGATTAAAACTGAAGTGTGTGTGTGCGGGAAATCTGTTTTTGAACGTTGTGTTGTTTTGACTTAGGATTTATACAGGTCGTCGTAACTGGTGCTCTGAAAGTTCACCAAAAATATTCAATTTCATATAGTATTCCTCAACTTCAACCAACACTAAATGAACAAACTCCTGTAGTTTCTTTCCTATGTAAATATTGCTCATTTTTCAAATTATAAAAGTACAAAGTTACATTTACAATGTTTTCCTGTCTTTGACACTTCTTCTAAAATTGCATAAGAAGAGATGCACAGGAACTCAAATACTGAAGTAGAAAGAGAGCTATCCCCATAATCATTTACATTAAGTAACTGTTGAGGAGGAAAAAAAAAGGAAAAATGTGAATAAAAACAAAGCTACACACTTCAGCAAATTTAAACCAACTGGTAATACTTCTCTACCGTTTGCAGTGTTGAACAACTTGTGTTAAATAAAAAACTGTTAAAGTTTTAGGAGATAACTAGTCAAGAAAAAGCTCTTTTTTGTAAATGTTGTCAGCATCAGGGGTGTGTGAAAAGTGAGCATGTGAGAAAACTTTACATTAGATTCAAAGGAAGAGGGCTAAAGAGACCTCTCTCAAGTGCTGGTGGGAAGGAAGAGGCTAAAACTGTACTTGTGCTGTTCGCAGAACAATTTGAAAAGGGGCAGCAAAACTATGTGTGGAAGCCCAGAATGAATTGGTGAAATTACAAGCCAGACACAAATCCCAACTTTACTTACAAAAGCACTTCTTTACTTACAAAAGCACTCTGGAAAGAGTTTTCTCCCCTAGCTCTGGCATCCCTTTGGATGAGCTCTTTCACAACTGGTTCTTATACACAGAAAAGTCCAGCCACAATATTTTCCTTCAATTTACCAAAGGCCCTTGTGGGTGTGCTGAATTTGTATAGGGCATTAGCTGACATGGCTACATAAGCACTTGTGATACTTGCTTGGGATTCAGGATGACTGTCAGTGTTGTCCCATTGACTTACGAGTTACAGTCAGGGAAATTTTTTCTCTGAACTTAAACCAAAAATTTTCAAGGGAGAAAGTGTTGAGTTCTTGCTGCATTGATGTCCTGGTTCCAGCTGGGACAGGGTTAACTTTCTTCCCAGTAGCTTGGGGGGTGTGCTGTGTTTTGGGTTCGGTGTGAAAGGAGCGTTGATGGCCCATTGATGCTTTGGCCGTTGCTGGGTGATGCTTGCACCGGGGAGGGGGAGCACAGCCGGGGTGGTGGACTCAGCTGGCCAATGGGGTATTCTATACCATGTGACATCATGCTCAGTATAAAAACCGGGGGGGGGGGGGGGGGGGGGGCTTGCCCCCGTTCGTGACACGCGGTCGGTGAGCGGTTGCGTTGTGCATTGCCTGCTTTGTGTATTCTGTTATTGTTGTTGTTCTCATTGTTATTATTACTGTTCTACTTAGTTTTATTTCAATTATTAAACTGTTTTTATCTCAACCCGGGAGCTTTCCTACTTGTGCCCTCCCGATTCTCTCCCCCATCCCACCGCGGGGGGGGGGGGTGATCGAGCAGCTGCGTGGCGTTTATTTTTGCTGGCTGGGGTTAAACCACGACAATTGATTGTATAGAGTTTGAATGCATTGGTAACATAAAGAAAATTAAGGAAGAGGGGAAACACTTGATGGTGATACCCCAGAAACTCTGCTTGCTAACTGCCCTGAGTAACAATACAGGATAGCATTCTCCAGTGCCAGATGGGTTCAGCTGTACACGGACTCTGCTGAGCCCTCAGAGCACACCATCTGCTTCCTCAAAGGTGGCTTGGTAAAAGCAATGTTAGAAGTAATTTTTGAAATGCACAAATTCTGGGAAGAAGCACAGGTTTTTCAATAGAAGTCAGAGGTATTGATTCAGCGAATGCCACAGACGAAACAGGGAGAGATGGAAGCTGCAGGGTAGCTGACTTTTTCTGGGAGTTGAGACAACGTAAAATTACTTCAGATATGAGGTTCGACATAGCTGAAGGGACACTGCAGAAGGGAAAGAATCATGAAGATTCTTTTCTGTAACCTAGGAGGGGAGAGGCAGCAATCTGGCAAAGCTTTAAGCACAAAGCTTTACATCTTGATGTAAAGATGTAATTTTAAAACACTGCACTGCCTAAAGAAATACAAATCCCTCTTTTCTCCAACTGATTCATTTCAAGTGCATTTTCTTCAGCTTGAGGATAGGTGAGCTTCCTGCTGGTCTCTTCCACTACTTGTTGCCTCCTGAATCAATAGCCTCGAGGCCCTACACCTAGACTGGGATCTTGTAATTCCTCTTTTCAGACTTCACTTGCTCTCTAGTTCCTATGTTGTTTACCTCTCCCTCCATATTGTCCGCTTTATACCATCAGCACAGCAGAAATGACCAGGAGTCCAATAGCCCATATGCCCTGTTTGACTCCTACAGCATAGGCTTAAGTATGAGCCAAATATGAGGCCAAGGGGCCTTTGATAGAAAGAAATGTGAAAACCAGAGTGTGTGCATCATCCTGTGGGAGCTTCATGGTGCTGTCACTGTTTCAGTGTCCCAGCACGCTCTGCCAGTAGACTGAAATGCCTCAGGACAGGACCAAACATTTCTTCCACATGCTGAGTGTTCTTGTGCCTAAGGAGAGAGCTACAACATAGCCTGGGGACTGGCTGTGTGACTCAAGTCAGCAGTGCCTCCAACACAACTGTACTTAGGTCTACAGGCCAAAAAAGTCCTGACACTAGTCCTACAAAAGTCCTACAAAGAGAGGGCAAAGATGGGTATGAACAGCTACCTGGACTCAATTCTTCACCACTGCCATTGCTAACCATCTGAATCTGTAGCCCATGGCCATGGAATATTTTTGCTGGTTCAGTATTTTGAGTCATTGCCTCCCACCTTTGGCACTTGGCAAGGTAGAAGTTTCACTTCTCCAAATTCCACATCCAAACATAGGTACACCAGACACTTTGGAATAGCAGGACAGACCAATGCACGGAACTGAGAAAATATCAGGTTGAAAAGGAAAGAGGAAAAATACCACTGAAGGTATTGGCCATGAGGAGGAGAAAAAAAGGGCGTTAAGACAAGAGGCTTTGATACAGCTGTGGAACTTGTGGGTGATCTTTTCTCCAGCTCTTCTAGGGCTTGTGCATTGTTTGTTTTCCCCTTCTCATTTCCAGGAAATAAACTGTCATGAGAATGAAAGCTTGCATTGATGAATGTTTGCTATATTAACTTTGTAGTGTTGCTCTGTCTTACGAATATAAAAGCTGAAGAGATAACAATAATATGTAATGTGATGGATTTTACAATTATTGTGGTAATAAAAAGAGTTGATATATTTTCCCATCATCTTTACACAGGAAGTATAATAATCTCTCAAACTCTTTCTTCAATAATTACTGAATGTACAATGAGAGGCAGAAACGTCACTATGCACTTAAGTCTAGACTTAGGGAAGTTTGCACTGTTTGGAAATTTCCAGGTAATAGTATTCAACCATTGTTCATGTTCATGGACCAATTTCTGTATACTGCAAAGTGCCTGGATGTTATTTAGCTACCTTAAAAAGACACAGTGTAGGCTGATATCCCAGCAAGAACAGAGTAGGCAGCATTTCCATCTACCAACATGCTGTTTTTATTTTTCCTGGTTTAAACAGTCAAAGCAAGGAAAGGTTCTCGGTGCTACAATAATCTAAAAGGAAAATGCTCAATTCTAAATCTGAGTGCTTTTTATCCAGGTCAAAAAACAGTTCCCTGCAGTTGCCAAATGGGTATCATGTGCACAACCAACCCAATTGTTTCAAAGGTGCAAATTTGTCTATAGTATTGGGGGGAAGCCACATAGCTGGGAAAGGGCACTTAAGAAAGCCAAAAATGGGAGAGATGGTAGAGTGTTCTAGTTATCGGATACATCAGATCTAAGTACAAGTAATTTAGAAACAATTCACAGCGTAATACTTCATAGTGAAAATTTAGTAGCCTCGCTGCATCGTTGTGTAACTTAATCTAGAATGTACCGCCATGTATTCGATTACAGTGAACGTGTCTAAGGAAAATAGCCAGAGTTAGCTAACACAAATCATCTGACCTGCACATTTTTCCTCACCTTGTGTACTGTGATACTTATTACCTCAATTTAGCTGCTACTGTTGGGAAACCCTGGCTTATTTTACACTGACTTTACCATGTTAAAATGCCTCCACAGACTGTTACAGCATGCTCGTTTTCATTGTAGCACTTCTAATGAAGGCAGGATGCAGGTGTTCTCCAAGCTCTGAGGGTAATTAGATACTTCCACTTTTCCACTGCTCTGAAAGACAGATGGCAATCCTACCCTAAATGAGGTTACATACAGCTTTTTCAGAACACCACGCCACTTCAATCTTAGCAGCCTGATCCACCTGCTGGTTGTTTTGATGTTCTTCAGTGGCCCAACTCTTGGCTACGTGAGCATCTACGTGACGTACTCTTACAACCAGGTTCTCTACCCGGGCAGCAATATCTTGCCACAATGCAGCAGCCAGACGGGTTTACCTTTGCACTGCCAGTTGTTCTGCTTCCACTGCTGCAACCACCCCCACAGGGCATTTGCTACCATCCATGAGTCAATACAGAGATAAAGTACTGACCATTTTTCTCGTTCAGCAATGTCCAAGGCCAGGTGGATGGCTTTCACCTCTGCAAACTGGCTCGATTCACCTTCTCGTTCAGCGGTTTCTGCAACTTGGCGTATAGGACTCCATACTGCAGCTTTCCACCTCTGATGCTTTCCCACAAGGCGACAGGACCCATCAGTGAACAGGGCATATTGCTTCTCATTTTCTGGTAGTTTATTATACAGTGGGGCCTCTTCAGCATGCATCACCTCCTCCTCTGGGGATATTCCAAAATCTTTGCCTTCTGGCCAGTTCGTGATCACTTCCAAGATTCCTGGGCGACTGGGGTTTCCTATTTGGGCCCATTGTGTGATCAGTGCGACCCACTTACTCCATGTAGCATCGGTTGCATGATGTGTAGAGGGGACCCTTCCCTTTGAACATCCAGCCCAGCACCGGCAGTCGGGGTGCCAGGAGGAGCTGTGCTTCAGTACCAACCACTTCTGAAGCAGCTCGAATCCCTTCATATGCTGCCAATATTTCCTTCTCAGTTGGAGTGTGGCGGGCCTCGGATCTTCTGTATCCCCAACTCCAGAACCCGGGGGATCGACCTCGAGTCTCCCCTGGAGCTTTCTGCCAGAAGCTCCAGGTAGGGCCATTCTCCCCGGCTGCGGTGTAGAGCACATTTTTTATATCTTGTCCTGCCCATACTGGCCCAAGGGCTACTGCATGAACTATCTCCTGTTTAATTTGTTCAAAGGTTTATCATTGCTCAGGGCCTCATTTGAAATTGTTCTTCTTCTGGGTCACATGATAGAGAGGGCTTACGATCTGACTGTAATTTGGGATATGCATTCTCCAAAAACTGACAACGCCTAAGAAAGCTTGTGTTTCCTTCTTGCTAACTGGTGGGGACATGGCTGTTATTTTGTTGCTCACATCCATTGGGATCTGATGATGTCTGTCCTGCCATTTTATTCCTAAAAACTGGATCTCCTGTGCAGGTCCCTTGACCTTACTTTGTTTTATGGCAAAGCCGGCCTTCAGAAGGATTTGGACAATTCTCTTCCCTTTCTCAAAAACTTCTTCTGCTGTGTTGCCCCATACAATGATGCCATCAATGTATTGCAGGTGTTCAGGAGCCTCACCCTGTTCCAGTGTGGTGTGGATCAGTCCATGGCAAATGGTAGGGCTGTGTTTCCACCCCTGGGGCAGTCGGTTCCAGGTGTACTGGACACCCCTCCAAGTGAAAGCAAACTGTGGTCTGCACTCTGCCGCCAAAGGGATTGAGAAGAACGCAATAGCGATATCAATTGTGGCATACCACTTGGCTTCTTTGATTCCAGTTCATATTGAAGTTCTAGCATGTCCGGCACAGCAGCTCTCAGTGGCGGCGTGACTTCGTTCAGGCCACGGTAGTCTACTGTTAGTCTCCACCCTCCATTAGACTTTCGCACTGGCCATATGGGACTGTTAAAGGGTGAGCGAGTCTTGCTGATCACTCCTTGGCTCTCCAGTCGACGAATCAGCTTATGGATGGGAATCAGGGAATCTCGGTTGGTGCGATATTGCCGCTGGTGCACTGTTGTGGTAGCAATTGGCACCTGTTGTTCTTTGACCTTCAGCAACCCCACAACAGAAGGGTCCTCTGAGAGACCAGGCAAGGTAGACAGCTGTTTAATTTCCTCCGTCTCCAAGGCAGCTATACCAAAAGCCCACCTGTACCCTTTTGGGTCCTTGAAATACCCTCTCATGAGGTAGTCTATGCCAAGGATGCACGGAGCCTCTGGGCCTGTGCCCCTTTTTCAATCGTTTTGTCAATGCCCCCTTCCCTAGCAAGGGAACCCAGCTGTTCGGCTTCGTTACCCTCTAATTCCAGGCTACTGGCCCCCTTACCCCAGAATCAGAGCAGCCAGCTAACAATATGCTCGCCTGGATGACGGCTGAAATCTTTCCACATATCTCACAACTCATTCAGGGATAGGGATTGGGTGGTTTCCGTCTCGTTTATGAGTTCTTCCTCTTCCTCCTCCCCTCCTCGTGATGGCCCTGCTTTTCCATCATCCCTTTCTAAACAACCTGACTTTCGCTTCCAAGATTTCCTCTTACGTATAAGCACGATTGATACCAGCATGGGTTGGTCCTCTGGTTCAGCTGTAGTGCCTGTCGTGGGGGCTGGAGTAGCTGCAGTGTCCGTCATTTTGTCATCAATCCAGAGACCTTCCTTTTCCCTTGAGGTTCTGAATAGTGTTGAACAGGGCTCGGTAGGCATGGGCCTATGTTGCAGTAATCTGGGTCTCTCTGGAATTGCCAGAGTGACAGCATGCTTTCTCCAAATATTTTACTAGTTTTTCAGGATTCTGCACTTGTTCAGGGGTGAAGTTCCAAAACACTGGAGGTGACCACTGTCCTAGGTACTTGCCCATACTATCTCACACACCCTGCCACTCATAACTATCCAGCCTCGGGGCGGATCTTTTTATTCTTTAACAGACGTTTAACCTTAAACATGGCCTGAAACACATTCAGGAGGCATAGGAAAAGGAACATCCTGGTTTGAACATCCCAAGGATATACAAAATCCTCAAGAGCTATTGTAATCAGCCTGGAGGAGAAGGGGAAGGTGAAGGAAGCTGTCTCCACTGTAAATTGGCTCTCCAAGGAGAAGAGGTAAAAAGTGTAATTAATAATAGTTTCCGAGAAATAACTCCTGAAGCACAGGAATGATGGCAGTGCTGAGTACAATCCCATGACTAATACTTTTATCATACCATAAGCCAGTGTTACACTGTGTAGCAAAATGATAACCTTAATCCATCTCCCATAGATGACAATCCCCACATAAATACCGACAAACAGCAGTACATACAGCCAGTAAGGTAATACATACCAAAACTTCAAGTACAGATCCGACAACTCTGAGAACAAATAAACCAACACTGTGACCAGTGACTACTAAACTGATATAATGAATGCTTATAACAATTTATTATAACCTGTTCGGGTCAGATGTGTCATTATCTCAACCCTTCGAGCCCCACGTTGGGCACCAAAAAGGTCTGTCATGGTTTAACCCAGCAGGCAGCCAAACACCACACAGCCGCTCGCTCACTCCCCCCCATAGTGGGATGGGGAGAGAATCGGAAGGGTAAGAGTGAGAAAACTTATGGGTTGAGATAAAGATAGCTTAATAGAACAGAAAAGGAAGGGAAAAATAAATAATGATAGAATATACAAAATGAGTGATGCACAATGCAATTGCTCACCACTTGCGCTGACCGATAACCAAGTAGCGATTGTTACTTCTTGGAACACACCTATCATTCATATACTGAGCATGACGTCACATGGTACGGAATACCCTGTTGGCCAGCTGTCCTGGCTATGCTCCCTCCCATGTGCTGAGCATGGGAAGCTGAAAAGTCCTTGACTAGAAGACTGCTTAGCAAAACTAAAAACGTCAGTGTGTTATCAAGTTTCTTCTCATACTAAATCCAAATCCCAGCTGAAACCAGGACAACACCACACAAACCGTAGATCTTATTCACCGTAAATAAAAGAGGTGAAGTGGTACAGTGGAGTATATGCATTTTACAGAAAACACTCAACAACCAAAAGAGCTTAGTGGATAGAAAAAAGTACTGACAATATAATGTTTCCTGCAACACATCTTCATTCCCATTTTTGTCTTTTTGTATGCATACTATTTTCTTAACTAGAGGAGAGTGAAAGTTGAGGAATAAGTCTGTTTACACAGAACCTATATGGCTTAAATTAGTACAACTACTCTAAAGACTTGAGAAGGTGTATCAATATAGTCAACCAATCTGAGGTCTTTTCAGTGATGCAATAGCACTGTGGTTTATTAAAGGTAAAAGCATATACTGATAAATATTTATGAAACCAGTCAGCCATTTCTGAATGTTAGATATCTGAGGAAAGGTTATTTCTTAAATCCGTTTTATCTATTTACCTGGATCAAAGAGCCTAAAGTGAATTTCTATGCAGTGTTTATACAACACTGGGCACAACTAAATAAACAACCACAAACAACTACTAGAAATTATTTAAGAGGTTTTAAAGCCAAATATACACTCAAAGTTTAGATTGCCTTGGTCAAGCGATCCGACAAAATGTTAGATTTAAATGAAATTTCTCTTCCCCAAATTTGCACAATATGATTGAATTAAACCCATCCAATTTAAGAACCAAACAGAGACTAAATAGATATTTGATGCATCTCAGAGGTCTGGGACTCAGTGAATATGGTGTCCAAATGTTCTAAAAGCAGACAGCCCCATCTATAGTGTCCATGTGTGATGAGAAGAGGGAGCCACACAACTGAACATGTCTACTGTTTGGAGAGAGACCAGTACAATGGGTACATGATTCTATTAGCTTCAGGCTGCAGGCAATACTAATTCCTTAATTAATGCTACTAATAAGGATAGGTATACTCCCTTTTACTTGCTCAGCATGAATGAGACTACCCCATTTCTGCTGTTTACATGGGCTTCCATCTTGTTTTTTTCCCATCTTTAGATTGCAAAGTATCATTTGTGAAGGAAGAAAGCACAAAGAGGCAGCCCACAGCTTTGATCAAACTTTTTCCAGAATCTGACAGTGCAGAGGCAGATTTCAGCTATTAGTTGCATAGGACAAAAATAATTTCTGAATCATAGAAATATATAGTATCATTTGTCTCTGCTTCCAGAGTCCAACTGTAAGCAATGATGTTCTTAAAACACATCCACTGAAAACTGTTTCTTCTTTTTTTTTTCCCTGGAAGAGCTGACAAAAATCTGACCGATTCTTTGAGAATAAATATCTTTTCCAGGATTTTTCCTGTCCTTTTATTGTCTTTACAGTACTGTGATGAATAATACTATGAAATTCAGCTATATAAGTTCACATCAATCCTCCTTGCACAAGACCTATCTGAATTGGATGGGCTCTGACTAAACTGAGTCTATCAACAGAAGAGGCACACAATTTAGCTAGAGCTTGCTGTGCTCATGGGCATAGAGTTTGACTTGAAAATCAATTACACTTAAAATGCCTTGGTGTTGTCCCTTTCCCTCTCCTTTGCTGTAACCCTACCTTGTAGTATTAGTTTTTTAAGATGAATAGAAGACAAAAGACAAGTTTTGATGTTGATCTCTCAAATCAAGACTACCTTTAGTACATATTAATTTAAGGGAGGCTGCAGCATTTTGCAGGATCAGGCACCCCAAGAGAATTCACATATTGAATTCAAGTTTTTATTAACTCAGCATTAATCTCTTCGACTCCATGTTTCCAAACCTGGAAGCCTAATCCTTCATGAGGGCCTTGATAGTGATGAGAGGTTTAAGATCAGTTCCCTGCCAGGCAGGTGATTTGTCTGGCATGCCACAGTCAAGATTTCTCTGCTCACTTTCCATCCCACTTCTAAGCCAATGAAATACGATACTTCATCCGTAGTGGATGACTTCATTCCCCAGAAGAGCCAATTCACATTTAGGTCCTCAAATTCCCGCTTTTAAGTATCCTTAAACTAGACAGGATATTTTGACTGGCAACTTTAGATTACATGTTAAAAAATGAAGTGCAGAACTATCTGTCGGTTGACACAGCTGCAAAAGTGCAGCTTTGTCCAGTCTTGTTGCAAAAGATTATCGTTTTCCTGAAGAGGTGGGTAAAATGTGTAAAGAAAATATGAAGCTGGGACTTGGCATCCAGAAATCCCCCTTTCAACATTGACTACTGGGATTTCCTCTTGCTTTCTTTCCATGTGGCCTCACAGATCTGACATTTCTTTGGGTTGGAGACCTCCCAACCCTGCCACCTCAGTTAGCGTGGGAAGTGGAGGTCAAGACACACTCCTGGCAAATTTTGTAAATCCCCTTTTGAGGAGGAGGGCCTTGCAGCCAAAATCTTGGCATTGCCTATGCCAGTGCTCTAACTACTAGGCCACGATGTAAATACGAAGCAAAAATGTTTGGTGTTTTTTTTTTTTTTTTAAAAAAAAAAAGCAGAGTACTGAGTTCTTTGGATGTTAGAGGAACTTACCCTCTAAAGAAGCCTCGAGTAATGACACCCCACGAGCTTACCTCCATGTGCTGGTCTCCAGCTAGGAGCCAGGCTTCTGGAGGCTAGGCACTGTGGTGCCCGACTTGCTGGTTCCTACAGCCGTAATACACCATGTGATGAAATTTGCTGGCTACACCGTGAGAAAACAGAAAAGCTGCTTCAGCTACAGGAGCTTTAAACTAATTTATTGGGATGATTTCTAATAGAAGTTCTGTAGAAGTGCCTTGAGATTAATTTTGCAGAGCAGAAGGAGCTATTAAAATTCCTAAAAATAACTTGTCCACATCTAAAAATACCATGCTGTCATAATCCAATAACTCAAGCCCTCTTAGGGTTGATAATTAACATAAGCACTGATAAAGTGACCGTCTCTTCTTTTCCGTGAACGAAAAAAGGTCACATTTTTAATTGTATAGGACCATGATGAACTGGCTTTAGTGCTTTAGTTCTTTTTTCCATGAAGGATAAAGGTTATTCTTCCTATGCTTGGTGACTGGTAGCTTTGGGGAAGAAGAACTTAAACGAGAAAGAACAGTCTTCCAAGAAATGCTTATGCAAAAATTTATAAATGTGGACCCATGTGTATTCATTGTTCCAGTGTGGGATACTGTTCCTTCTTTTCAATCTTACATTTTAAATTTCCATACATGAATCCATTTATATAAAGTTGCTTTTTACTCTTCTTTTACATCCTTGAAACATAAGACCTCATGTTCCACACTGTTGAGCTGCATGAAATGACTGACACACTTTAAAACACTGACAATAGTTGACCAAGCATTTTCATGCTTTAATGACTTTTAAGCACTCCAGTTATATTCAGCGATGTAAATAATCTTGACATTAAACATCTCTGCAGCCTGATAAGCCACTTTTATATGGCTCAAAGACACAAGAGGACTGAAAAAGACAGCCTCTTGCCCCATTTCATGCTTAAAAATGTACAATTTCATGACATTATTTTAAGGAAATGGAGGGTTTTTAACAGAAATGTTGTATTTGTTGGTAGCAAATCTTAAAAAACAGGGTGAATATTATGTATCCTCTATATCGGTTTGAAAAAAAAACGGATGTATCTCTTTCTGACAGATAGCATTTAATTTTTTTTTTAAATTAAACTGAGCACTGAGTTTCCTTATTCTTCAGAATAAAATGAACTGGTAAAAAAGTCAATACTTAGGCAAGCACATTAAAACACATTCCCTTCGAGGGAAGATTACTGGGACTGAAGAACAGTTAATTTAATTGGAAGCTATTGTTCAGGTAATACTGGATTTAAAGAAATAAAAAGGAAGACCGAAGGCCATATTTATACACAGTTGAAAGTATTAATGTTTCTCTGTATATAAATTTCTGATGACTTATCAGCACCATAACTCTTTCTCAGTAAATATGAGAGCAGTTAGTGATATCTTCTTAAAATTTTACCTACTTTCTGCACAATAGCCCCAGATGACATAACCCACCTGCTTTCCTTCCGCACTCCCTTATATAAAAATTTATTGGATATACACAAATAACAGCAAAGGAAAGATGTAGATCTAGATCTTTAAACTGCTATCTCGTAAGGTCCTTCAAAACAACCTCCAGAAGTGTCATACAGGTGAACAAACCAGCCCAAGTTGAAGGAATTAACTGCACACTCACACGCACAGCTTCTAATTACTTTAACATCTTTTGCCATTTGATTACACTTATGAGAGACAAACCTGGTTGCCAGCTGAAGAGCCTTGACTTGGGCCAGAGCCCCAATAAGGGGTAAAGACCAATACCCAAGCATTCAATGTTCAGAAATCTTGCAGCAGGGGTGATTGTATTTCAGAGATGCTCGCTCATGAGAATCGGTGTCTCTCAGAGATTAACTGCCTGTACGGACGTACTGCATTGCATCAGTCAAACCCTGCAACATTATCCACGTAAGCAATCTGAACCTTAGGTTTGATGAAGAAAACTGCAAGATGTGTGTCTTATGTTTTCCAGCACACCTATCCCAGCAACTCATGGGAGGGATGGCAGTGTGATATCACTAGATAAGCTCTCCACAAACCTGATTCCTGAACGAAGAGAAATGTGGTGACCAACCCTTACAGTCTCACTTGCTTTGCCACTGCAGCGGCTGTGTGCGCTCCTTTCTCTGCTCATTCCTCAAGCACAGCCAACAATCACATTGGGATTCATTCCAGTGACTTTGAGCTGCTGTATTTTACCTTGGGGCAGATGTTCCACAAATTTCAACCAAACCTGCAGATCTTTCATTCAAATTTTAGGTTTTTTAGGTCTTCTGTAAACTATATGAGAGTTGGGTCACTCCTGCTAAAGGTCGGTGGATTAAAAACAACATATACACTCCTTATGTTACTATTACAGGTAATTCTCTTCCTCCAGACATAAATGATAGTCCTTTTGGAGATATGCATTCATATTTCTTTCTTAAGCAATTCAGGATATTTCTGCAATCTTTTACCAAAATAATGACCACAGATGGTTTTCTTCTTTTTAAAACAAATTAATGTCAATATAAGAGTAAATGAATGTGAAAGACTGAATTGTAGAACTTTTGTCTCAAAGACTGCTTATCTGGGCGAGGGTTCATATGGCTGCTGAATATGATAAGATCAGCTGCAAGGTGTGAAAGATCTGGGCGAGGATTCCTTTGGCTGCTGAATATGATAAGAATGGCTGCAAGGCCACAGAGATCTCTGGCTGGCAAGGTGTGAAAGACTGAATTGTAGATCTGGGCGAGGATTCCTTTGGCTACTAAGAAAGGCTGCAAGGTGTGAAAGATCTCGGGCTGGCACGTGCTCGGACGATCAAGACTTAGGAATGCAGAGACGTGTCGTTGCCATGGAAATTGCAGCCCTCGAATGAGAATAAAAGGGACTGCCAAGAGGACCCCGGTGCGATTGCCGACCCCGCCGAAACACCGCGGACCCCGGAGCAACCGCCCACCGCCGGAACACCGAGAGACTTGGACCCCCGGAACGCCGTGGATCCATGGTGGTGACTATTCTTGCAAGTCTATCCTGAATGCCTGCTTGACTTCTGTCTTTTTACTCTATTCTGTCCTATTGCTACTAATTTTCTACTTTTGATATTAAAAGTTGCTGTTTTGGGTATACGGCATTTGACCTCGTTTTGTGTCTTAATCTCGCTCTTGGGATCATATCGAAACCTCCCCCGACATCGGATCGGGACATTCCCGACATCGGATCGGGACAATGAATCATGCTTATGAGTCCGTAAGCATTATGTTTCAAATCAAATGATAATAGACAACTTTAGAGCATACACTGTAATGTTCTGGCTCCATAAGCAAGCCTATTAAAACACTGTTGTGCACAATAACTATTTAAATGTAATTTAAATCAGGAAAGCCTTTTGCTCTCATCTTGACTTTAAACTGTGTGAAAAATCTAAAATAAAACAATAGACCCCACTTATTCCTGCCAAGTTTCTGAAACCTGGGAGGCATTTGAGAGAAGAAGTGGCAAACTTTGTGCTCCACCCTCTCAAATATGCAATGAAGGCATCAACGTTTTTGCCAGTGACTCCACACAAGAACGAGGAAGAACAAGAATCTTTCCGGTTACTTTTCATGGACAGGTAATACAGTCTGATAGCCACCAACAAAAACAACACAGCTTTGTTGTGAATGCAATTCATTAAGCTAAAATGAGTGACATTACGTAAACTCGGTTTATAAATCCTTCAGATAACAGAGATCATTTTCACAAAACATGTGGGTCACCTTACACAATAAGCAATTTTACCTCAAATCTGCAGTGTGGTAATCTTTCACTGTCTCAGATTCAGTTCCAGGAATTAACAACCCCTGGTAACTTCCATTTTATCCATATTTCATTCAACTTCTCTAGTCTCTGACTTAGTAATTAGTAACCTACCCTGAAGGGGGACTACTTAAAACAGAGCCAGCAGCAGTGTAGACTCAGCCTCTTTTGCAGATACACCAGGTGGAATTAGAGATCTCTGAGCTGTGGTTATAAGCATCGATACAATCCTCAGAAATATCCTAGTTCATCTGGTTTTATATCCGCATGACTTCAAAATACTTTAAAGTCAAATATTTTGAGCCATGATCAATCATTACTTCAGAAACGCACACAAATGACTTTCAAAAGTATTAATTTTTTTCTCCCCATATCTTCCTAAGATTATCAGGGTAGTATCAACAAACAGCAAGACTTCAAGACATCAATTCTCAAGTAAATAACTGCCTCATGGGTATTTCCCTTCAGTCACATCTGTGTTGTTGTATACAGACGCTGTGTCCCAGATGCGCCTTTTAACATTTGAGTGTCATGCTTTTGGTTTCTTCTAATATATCTTTGAGCACAGTTTATTTTTTTATATGTTTCCATAATTATAAAATTGACATATTTGTGAACTGCTCAGAAAAATTCATTTTAGTAACAAGGGAGTAGTAGTTAGGCCATAGGAAAATTTATTGAATAGAGTAAAAGAAAATTCTGTTTCTCCTTAGAAGTATTACATCCTTATGTGGAATCAGTATCTAGAAGTGTATTTTGCTTAGTACCTTTTGAGAAGGGTATTATTTTTTGAATTGCCTGCATGCAATTTTAGTAGGTAACTCAACCAATCGGTTTAACCACTCTTCTGTTTCATCCTCTTCAATGCTTTACAAAATCTCCCCATAGGACCGAGATCTCTTCTGACTTTAGACATGTAAAAGTTGACATGTCTTTTCAACTTCTTCGGGAAGTGACAGACACCCCTCAGAAGCAATTTCTCTTGATGTATTGCTGCTGAATGTTAATTTACTTTGTGACCGGTAAGGCATCTGGAAGCAGAATATGATTACTGAGATGAGACATCCTAAAGCAGTACATCCATCACTATTTGTTGCTGCGGTTATGGTTATCAAAGGCCAGAATAAAACACATTATACCAAATTAGGGGGAAAAAAGAAACTAATGATTGCCCTATCATTTTCCTATCTTCTTCCACAAAAGACTTCAAACTAGTTTGAAAATCTGACTTCAAAGGCAAGAAGCATTTTATCACTCTGCATCATTGTCAATGATAGGGCAGAGAGAGAGTATAGCAAAGCTCAATGAGGAGGAAAAAAAAAATTTCTTAAGAAAAAGAGCAGAGGCACTTTCATTCAATTTAAAGCTTAGTTATTCCTAATAGCCTAATTCCTATGCATAGAGTAGCAGATACACACTGGCCAAAATTGCCCTCATTTTTTAATGCCTAAAACTGCACTGAACGCTGCCCTGCCATCAGGCAATTACAGCTGGTGACTTGAACTGTTATGATAAACACTGGAGAGGTTTGGGTAGATGGTTGGGTAGATGGACTCAGACCTCTCTCCTCCCACCTCTGCCAAACTAATACCACAACAGATGGACCTACTTGGCAGGTTGACACCCCCACTGAGTGCCTGCATCCACCACCTCCCTCCAGGGTGCCAGAAGGAGTCTAGTGATTCAACAGATGCCCTCAATCTCAGAGTAGCACAAGGGAGAAGTCAAATGTACAAAATCCTGCTCAACGTGCAGCCTTGACCAGGTCTGCAAAGGCAAGATATGAATTGACCTATGGACTCTGGAATCATCTGCTACTTGATGGGGAAGCAACATCAATGACTCAGAAGTCCTGTTGTCAAGCAACAAGAGGAAGAAAGTGGTTGACTAAAGAAAAACCTCTGGCATTTTGTGTTCCCTAAAACATTATTTATTTTTCCAGGTCATGACTGAGATGTGGCCTCTCCTCCCACACTCAGTCCCTCTAAAAAAAAAAAAAAGTCAGTCTCATACAGCCATGGTCTTCTAACAATTTATGTTTATTTCCCTATGCCAGGATAAGACAGATTGAATGACAGGCTCATTCACTGTCAAGCTTTTCATGTGTTATTTTACAGTTAACATGCATCAAGCTTCTGTATACCTAGCTGCACATAAGTGCCCAGAGGTTTATTTTTCAGCCTGGATTAGTGATATATCTAATCTATATATATCTAATCTCATCTATATACTGATATAGAGTTCAGTGTTTAAGATTTTAAAGTCCTCATGAAACTGTGTTACTGGATTGAAGTCTGCCAAGAAAGGCAGTTCAGGCATCATTTTGAACAAGATACATCTTAGAATCATTTATATAAAACAGTAGCAGTAACAGAAAAGCAGGCGAAATTGGAAGGAAAAAGTGAGCCTCAAATAAAGGATACTTTTTAGCAATGAATAGATTGAGCAATTACCTTAAAGATTCAATATAGCAGGAGAAAATAACCACAACATATAATGCCCTGCTACACCCTCACCTTCTGTCAGACACTTAGAGGAAGGAAAAGTAATCTTGGAAGACCCTGCTAACAGCTCTCCAGTCCTTTACACAATCAATGCAATACAAAAATCTAGAAGAAAATAGGGGATCCCCTATATAAATATTTATTCTTAGCCATTCTGCTTTTTTCTGCTGTGCTGCTAAGCTCAGTGTCAATCTAAAAATGCTTTCTGGAATATATATCTATAAGGATGTATACCTGTTTGCAATATCCCCAGTAAAAATATCTGAGCTATTCATGATTCAGCTCAAGTCAAGACTTGACCCAGCTGATCAGGAGCCTTAGGTGCTCACCACTTCTGAGGATCATCCTCTGATGTGGCTATAACAAGAGATTTCCTCGCCTCCCAGGTGGAGCAAGCAATCACCACCACTTTCCAGGAAAAGAGAAGCCACAAGAGGTGGCAGGAGGAAGAGTGCTCCAACACTTACCCAGCAGCTAGAATACACCTGCTTGGCCAAGTCCACTACATCAAGGCAGATAAAGACATATCCATACACAGAACCTTCTGGGGAGGCAAGCCCTCTACTGCAAGCCACTCCTGATGTCAGGATGCTATGGAGGAATTTGCAGGTATTCACACCTCCCAGGGTTTCTGCTTGCAGCTGTCTTAAACTGAAGCAGACCCCAGAGTCACCTGTACTATGTTTTCGAGACTTATTTATAATTATGCAGTCTACAGCTTTCCGTTTCCATTAAAAAAGGAAAAGGAGATTCTGTTTCTCAAGTCTCCTGGTAGGAAACAGTTTCCAGGTTTAAAAAGGGCTTGAGTGTTTATAGTGGTATTTAGGGTCAAAAATCTTAAAACTGCATTCCTGAAACACTCTGGTGAGCTGCCACAGCAGTGAGAAACAGGGCGCCTTGTAACACAGCTGGCTAACACCATGCTGACGTCCATCTCCGAAGCCCATTACCACATTGCAGAATAAGCACTGGCTCACCTCAGTGTTTCCTAGAGCACTTCCAAAACCAACTTGGTCTGGAAACCAGGAATTTTTCTCCGGCACATCCCAATGATCTGATGGGTGTTTGTAGGCACACTTACTATGTGGGCACCACATATGTGGAGACCCTTTCACTCCGGTCCTGAGCTGAGCACAGTGGCCACTATATGGAGATAAAAGAAAGAAAAGGCTACAAAGGCTGCAGCTCGGGTGCAAGGACAAGGAAAGGGGGAAGAGGTGATTCTTCGGGGCCTTCAAAGGATAAGGGAAGCATTGTTTCTACTGCCAGACACTGTTGTTTATCTACAGGGTTCTAGGGGAATCACATTAAGAAATCCCACCCCCTATTGAGAGGTTTTCACTATGCAGAGAAAATGAGGTATTTTGTAAAAAAAAAAATTAAAAAAAAACAACACACACCCCCCCGGGGGGGGGGAGGAGGGGAAACACCCCCCAAAACCAACCAACCAAAACCAAAAAACCCAACCACTTTCTTTATTTCTTTTTCCTATGACACCTCTGTAACAGAGGCTGGCAGCATACTGTGTGCTGCACTCATCCAGCAGCACTAACCTGTCCTCTCCTGGCAACCTCTGTACATACCCTGGCTGCTAACAGTCCTGAGGGCAACATCAAGAGCGATGCAATTAAGCATCATTTGCTGCTTGGGCGTTCTTTTGAAGAGAGTGACTGGTTCTTTGAGTCACTGACACTAAACATTTGGTATGTTTTATTTTTGAACATGGCTCAGTGAAACAAAAGAAACTGCTGAAATAAAAAAAAATAAAATCACATGCACATTTCTTTCACATTGCTACTGATTTTTTCCAAATATCAAGTCTAAACATCCCAATTTTGTTGTTAGAAGATGTATTTGGACAGCTGCAAAAGTTACTGTGACTGTTCACTCAAGTCCTGCTTAGATTTTCGCTGAGCCAGCTCATGCTAAGGACTGAGGGATGCTGGGACTAGCACCACTAGGTCAAAGCGAGAGCACCATGTAGGCAGGACAGGTGGCCAGACAGAGCTAAAGAGCCATTATACAGCCATTGTTTCCTGCAAAATTGCTGTCTCCTGCAGAAATTGTTTTCTCTGGCAGAATCCACTAACTTATGGAGAAGGTACAAACCAAACCTCAGAGCTGGAAGCTATAAAACATCAGCTTACCCAAAAAGCTTTTGAAATGGATCCAACAGCAGCTGGACAGCTGAGGCTTTCATGCTTCCCGGTGTGACCCAGGGGACGTCTGCACCATGGCAGAGGAGGAGGGATAAGCACTCTCACTGTCGGCTAGGTAACTAATTCTTTTCTCTTGCTCATAGGTACATGATATTAAGAGTTATGGGTTATAAGTTATGAAATCTTATGACTTGAATGGTGAATAAGTGAATTAACATGATAGACTGGTCTGGGCAAAAGGAGATTGAGCCCCTGTTTGTCATGTTTGTTTATTATATTTCTTAATGAGCTCATGAAATAAATTTTAAATCACAGAATACATTGTCCTGTAAATTTGAGAGATCCAAACGGACCTTGACAGATACTGTCCCCACAGTTTGAGTGCAAGAAGATTTTATCCATGTAAATCTTATTTGCATACACAAGGTTAGTGTTGCTTCAGTCAATATTTGTCCTTCTCCAGATCATCAGAAGATGGGGGGTTCTGTTTGTTTCTAATACAGCACCCATTACAATTAGAGGGCAGATTTATCAGGCTAAACACTTTAGACCCTTGCCCAAACCAGAACCTATATGTAGCAAGGTGGGCAGGTTGGTGGACATCACAGGAGTACAGCATAATTCTGCTGGTAGTCCTGCCTGAATGATTGATCCCTGGCTGGGGACCAGCTCTGTGGAAAGGGACCTGGGGTCCTGGTGGACAACAAGCTCAATATGAGTGAACAGTGTGCTGCTGCAGCAAAGAAAGCCAATAGGATGCTGGGTTGCATCAACAAGGGCATCATCAGCAGAGATAAAGAAGTCATTATCCCACTCTGCTCAGCACTTGTCAGGCCACACCTGGAATACTGTGTTCAGTTTTGGTCCCAGTTGTACAAAAAAAGATGTGGAGAGGCTGGAGAGGGTCCAGAGATGCGCCACAAAGATGATCAAAGGACTGGGAAGCCTGCCATATGAGGAAAGGCTGAGAGAACTGGGTTTGTTCAGCCTTGAGAAGAGAAGGCTTAGGGGAGACCTTATCACCATGTTCCAGTATTTACAAGGTGGCTACAAAGAAGATAGAGACTCCCTTTTTACAAGGAGTCACATGGAAAAGACAAGGGGTAATGGGTACGAGTTACTCCTGGGGAGATTCTGATTGGACACAAGAGGAAAATTTTTCACAATGAGAACAATCAGCCATTGGAATAATCTCCCCAGAGAAGTGGTGGATTCCCCAACACTGGACGCTTTTAAGATTCAGCTGGACAGGGTGTTGGGCCATCTTGTCTAGACCATGCTTTTGCCAAGAAAGGTTGGACCAGATGATCCTTGAGGTCCCTTGCAACCTGATAGTCTATGATTCTATGATACTAATACCTCAAAAACCCACAAACAGCTGTGTATTTCAAGCACTGAAAGATTGTAACTCACTGCTTCAGTTGTTTCTGTGGTAACAAGATAAAATAGCATTAATAATATAATTTAACACCTAAAAACCAGCAGTACTCCAGCTAATGTGCTAGCCATGTCCCCATTAGCTAGAAATTGTGGTGTACCCAAAAGCTCATTCAAATTTGGGCAATCATTTGTAAATATTATTCTAGCTTCAAATGACAGCAGAGATTATTAATGATCCAGTTGCAGGGCTGCATCCGATGGTGAAGAATTTCTTATTCTTCATTTGAAAAGAGTAATCGATCCCATAGGTTTTATAGCATTGCACTGGGTCTGTCTGGGATGGAGTTAATTTTCTTCATAGCAGTTTATATGGTGACCAAAACAAGTGAGCAGTGTTTGCAGTACAGGTATAGTCTGAGAGTACCTGAGGACTTTGCATAAGAAAGTACAGCATTGAAAAAACCCTGAATGCAGAATTAGATACTGCACACTGATGCTACTCTGGCTGTGGAGGTCACACGGCAAAAAAAGCCTCCAGATGGCACAGATCCCTTGGCCCATGCAAAATGAGCATCTCCAGCAGCTTTGCTTCTCCTCTAGGTAGTTGGAACAGCCCAAAAGGGACATCAGAAACCAAGATCTGGATGATTATATGCAGGGCATGGGAAAACAACATATGCTGAAGCATGCAATTGTATCCAGAAATTAGGAAAAGCCTAGGAGGGAAGCAAACTGAGGGAGGATTCAGCTTTATGTTGCATTAGCAATGCTATAATAGCTGCAGTTGTTTGTGGCAGCTGTATGTATTCACACTTACAGTTAATAATAACTATCAAGTTCCCTTCAAGACCTGCTGCAATGAGGGCTTAATAATAGCTTAGAACAGTAATTTTTAGTCATGCCTCATGTTGTAAAAATCCCAGTGTCAGGCTTTCATGCATTTATGCCTTTGATAAGCAAATGTGAGTCACAAGCGTTGAGAGCAACTACAAAAAAGCAGGTTCCTCTCCTCAGTGGCAAGGGCAAGCAGACCAAAAGGACCTCCATAATTTAGAGGAAGAAACAGAAATGGATGAGAAAACGCAGACACAGAAGTATGCCCGTAACCTTCCTCATACAGTTTTACAAATTCCACTTGAACACTTTAAGGAAACATGTAAATCCAATCCAGAAAGAAAATCCTCATCCTTGACCTGTTACCCCCTAATACTCATTCCTAACAGTGAAAGCCCACAGTTACAGGCAACTGCGCTGGTACATGGTGCTGATATAGTCTCATCATCTGTTTTCCCTTCCCCTGCAGACCAAAAGAAAGATTTCCCTAAGCCAACACAACACAACCACCACTGTAGCCCAGAAGTCTCTTCAGCTCAGTACACTGCCTGCAACAGTGGCAAAGCCCTCCCAAAACAGGTAACATCAGCAGAGGTGGACAGCTATCATTGCCTCAGAATGGCTTCCCAACATTGTCGTGGTTTAACCTGGTAAGTAGACAAATACCACGCAACTGCTCGCTAACTCTCTCCCCCCTCAGCAGGGCGGGGAGAGAATCGGAAGGGTGAGAGTGAGAAAAAACTCGTGGGTTGAGATAAAGATAGTTTAATAGGACAGAAAAGAGAAAATAATAATAATAATAAAATATACAAAATGAGTGAGGCACAATGCAATTGCTCACCACCCGCGCTGACCAAGGAGCGATTGGTACTTCCTGGATCACGCCTACCATTCATATACTGAGCATGATGTCACATGGTATGGAATACCCTGTTGGCCAGCTAGGCTAGCTGTCCTGGCTGTGTTCCCTCCTCCCAGTCTAGCTTGGTAGCTTCCTGGAGGGTAATTGTCCTTGACAAGATACTTAGCAACAACTGAAAACATCAGTGTGTTATCAACATTCTTCTCATACTAAATCCAAAACACAGCACTAGGAAGAAATTTAATTCTATCCCAGCTGAAACCAGGACAAACATCCAATGTGCTTTTCTCACCTGCCAGAAACTAATTTGAAAACAGATCACAGAGTGAAATAAAATAGGATGGTCCTTATTTACTCAAGAAGGAGACTGAAACTTTTGATTACAAAAAAGCAGAGGAGCAAGCATTACTCTTATATCTACACTGGACACACACAGTCTATGGACCTGCCTGCTCCCCAAAACCTTAGACAGAATAAAGTTAAATTTCCTATCACAGGGACTTGACGTTTGGAGCTGCTGAAACTTGGATAGCTATACGCTATGCATCCAGCCAGCCAGGTCATTTTGTGATCCTTGGGCCTTGAGAGGAGGAAGCATCTGAATATCAACAAGCGATGAATGGAACTCTGCTGCACGGATAATGAGCAACGTGCTATTTGCACATTTACTAGAGTGAAATACTCTTGTGTTTGATGTTTTGGCTCACCAACAAGAAAAAAAATGTACAACTGTCACAATTACATTGGGAGGGATTGTGTTATTCCTTTCCTCTAGGTTTTTAAATTCTAGAAATAAATTCAAACATTTAATTAGACTTTGATGCCTCCAAACTTTGCCAATGGAGAGCTGGGTGAGCCTTCTGGTATTTCTGTCTTTTCAGAATGCACAGAACATCTAAATATAGATCTCAGGAAAAAGGTAAATAAATAACAAAATACATAAATAAAGCACCTGCCACCCTCACAGCTCAGCCTTAATTCCACACCATCATATGCTGACAATAGCCACTGGGAGTGTCTGGGTAGCTTCTGCAAGCTTGAATTCACCTTCAAGAAAAGAGGTGTATTTTATTTTACAAATAAGGCATTGGAATTATTGCTCATGAGCAATCAATAGACATCCCTCACTGTCTATTTCTAGGCAGTGCTTAGCAAGAACCACAAGAGCATTTCCACTGCAGGCCAGGGGGCACTAAATAATCTATTTGCACATCTGCCATAATATCCCAAATTCCATAAAGGACTATATGCAGCATCTGAATAAGACAAAGCAGAAGTGATTTCTGTGTCAGTCTTCCACAAACTTGGCCAAGTCACTTCAGTCCTGGGGCCCAGGACATGCATATCTGCTACTGTCCAGCTGAAGATGGTAGGTCCTTAAGGCACAGTATCTCATTCCCTTTCAGCTAGATGCTAAACTTTGATCTCCTCATCCATCAGACAGGCATAATGACTTTTACTTTCCTTGGAAAGTCTTCCAAGATCTAGTTATTGCTTCAAATTAGGATATGTGCTCTCATATAGACTACAGAAAAAAACATTTCGTTCCTTAAAACACTACTTTGGGACCAAAGTGAGGTCACAGTTGCAGCACAGAACTGCATGACAGGCTGATAAGCCTGCCATGCCAGGTTGCATGGCCTGGCGTATGGCAATGAAAGCGCTCCTTGCCCCCCATCCTGCCCTCACCACAAGTAGTTTCCAAGAACTGCATCTCAAGAATTGGAGACAAGGAAAAAGATGCCATGAAACACAGAAGTAGCATCCTGAACTGCTCTTGGGCCTTAGGAACACTCTGCTCTGGGAATATCTGGTCATCCCCACGGAGGGCACATCTATGCCATGTGGCCTAAGCCAGGCAGCCCATATGGTGTGAGACCACATACTGTGCTGACTCTGCCAGCCTGCTTCCAAAAAATCAAACGTAGAACATGAAATCTGTCTCCTACTAATCCCGAGGCCCTCACTTGCCCCGACAGCTCAAGCTCATTTCCAAGTGCTGCAAACGTGTGAGAAGAACCCATATTCCCTCTCACTTCACCATCAGCATGCAAAGTGGCACTCTTAAAGAAAGTACGGGCAGGTCAGCGTCCAAGAAAAGCTTAAGCAGGGAATATTTTTTCACCGAGCTTTCAGGAGTAACTGGAGGAAATCTGCCTGTCAGTTTTGAGTGTTCAGAAAATGTGGGATACCTTTAAAATACAGATTAAACATTGCTTAGAAAAGTACAAGAAGACTGGCTGCATTCATCTTACAAAATTTTCCTGGTGACCCAGTACTAGCTCCTTAATCCACTTGGCACAAAATGGATCTTTCCACTAAGCACAGGTGATTTAATAGAACATAACTGCACCTGGGGAGGAACAATCCCATGCACCAATATAGCCTGGGGGCCGCCCAGCTGGAAAGCAGCTTTGCAGAAAAGGACCTGGGGCCAGTGAGTTGAACATGAGCCAGCAATGTGCCTTTGCTGCAAAGAAGGCCTATAGCATCAGGGCTGCATTAGGAGGAGCGTTGCTAGCAGGTTGAGGGAGGTGATTCTTCCCCTCTATGCAGCACTGATCAGGCCACAGTGGGAGTGCTGGGCCCAGTTCTGGGCTCCCCTATGCAAGAGAGACATGGACAGAGAGAGTCCAGCAAAGGATCACAAAGATGATTATGGGACTGGAGCATGTCTTCTATGAGGAAAGGCTGAGAGAGCTGGGACTGTTCAGCCTGGAGAACAGAAGGCTCAGGGGGATCTCACCAATGTGTAGAAGGGAGGGTGCAAAGACAATGGAGCCAGGCTCTTTTCAGTAGTGCCCAATGACAGGACCAGAGGCAATGGTGCACACACTGAAACACAGGAGTTTCCCTCTGAACATCAGGAAACACTTTTTCACTGTGAAGGTGACCAAGCACTGGCACACGTTGCCCAGAGAGCTTGTGGAGTCTCCCTCCTTGGAGATATTCGAAAGCCAACTGGACATGGTCCTGGGCAACTGGCTCTCAGTGGCCCTGCTGGAGCAGGGGCAGTTGGACAGGATGACTTCCAGAGGTCCCTTCCAACCTCAACCACTCCATGATTCTGAACAATACCTGAACAGGTGAGAAACCCAGGCCTGGGATAGGGGAAACAACAGCACCCAGGTTTGTCCAATTGCTGTTGGATGCAGTACTTGGGCTACCTTGGGTTTCCAGAGTTGTGCCTAGAGGGGTTTGTGCACTGCGATTGGTAAATTATAAGGCCTGTCTTAAAGGTCCTCAAAGCATGAGGACCAATCCAGAGGTCTTCAGAAAGGGAGAGAAGTTCCCTATCCAAGTATTTTTTGTCCAAAGAGAAGCAGTGTTGACCCCTGGACTATGACTTCCATCTCCTCCACTTTTTCATCCCCAGTCTTTACTACTAAGAAATAACTATATTCACATGGATTATAAGTATCAGGGGATTTTTAAATGAGACACTGGGAAGAACTGGGAGAGTGTAATATTTAAACACAAAACTAAGGTATTTAAATTCTGCCTTGTAGACTATGTGCTTTCTCAAACTATGATTCTAACCACAGCATTTTCTGCCATCGAGATAAAATGCGAGCTTCCTACTAACCACTGTTATCTTTTTCTATAAGCTTAACATATAAACATATAATATGCTTTATATAACATATAAAAATATGTTTTTACACCTAAATTATTAATCTAACAAACTACTGGCCGTGTGCAGCTTTTATGCTCAAAAGGGTAATAAAGTCTTGTACTGCTGCATTAATTATTCCATTAGCTGAAATATTGGAGGTCTGTGCTTTGGACCAGCTGTGGGCACACCAACCATTGATTAAATGGTATGTTTTCTGAAAATCCCTTACTGACATTTTGGTAACATGCCCCCGCTACTCTGACAGCTGGATATCACCACCTTGAAACAATGTCGGCCATTTAGTTTTTCACAGCAATACCTCGGCCACATATCTAGCAAAAATGATCAGATCAAATCAGTATGTATGTTATTGGTTTTACGCGTTTTCAGCTAGTTAAGATGGACTGGATTCTGATCTTTCATATTTCACAGCAGTAACCACATTGCTAGCCACATTGCTAGTAAGTAGCAAGTTTTATCAGTGCTGCATGCTCTTACCCTGAAACAGTCCCCAAGACCCCAATTTGGAGACATATATCTCACTTGTTTAATACAAATTTAGCTTCCTAAATTATTTATTTTTCCATAAACAACCAGCACTAGAGCCCTGAGGCACCATAAGTAAGTGATTAATATAGATGTATTTTTAAAGAATTTTTGTATGCACGTATTGCCAGAAGTCAGACACTTTCTGTAGATTTGCATTCATTATGACATACAGTCCTGGATGTCTTAGAAAATGATCATGAATGAAGACAGTAGACAAGTAGACAAAAATAAGAAACAATTAATAAAAATCCACGGAAAGAACATAGCATGTAAAGAATGGCAGGTGTCTGGCAAAATGTTGTCTGTTAACAGAGCAAGGGCTTCAAAGTTCTCAACTCAAAGAATGCTATTTCACTAAAAGTCAGATTAAAACCTCTAAGTATTTTTGCTGATCTTAGGAAATTGTTTTGTACGCTTACACTTGCAGCTCAAATCCCCCAAAAGTCAAAATGCCCTGCCACCCTCAACTCATTTCTCCTTTCCCCTCCTGTTTTCTCAATGGTATTGGATGTAAATCACACCTTGAGCTGGTAATGATGTAGCTAAGAGTGTCACAGGGTCCAATGGATGAAAGCACGACTTTAAAACTATCTCCTACCTTCCTATAACTGGCCTTTAGGCCTGTCCTGGTTTCGGCTGGGAGAGAGTTAAATTTCTTCCTGGTGCTGTGTTTTGGATTTAGTATGAGAAGAATGTTGATAACACACTGATGTTTTTAGTTGTTGCTAAGCAGTCTTCTAGCCAAGGACTTTTCAGCTTCCCATGCTCTGCCAGGTGCACAAGAAGCTGGGAGAGAGCCAGGACAGTTAACCCAACTGGTCAATGGGGTATTCCATACCATATGACGTCATGCTCAGTATATAAATAGGAGGTGTGGTCCAGGAAGTAGCGATCGCTGTTTGGGTGTTGCTCAGCAGGTGGTGAGCAACTGCATTGTGCATCACTCATTTTGTATATTCTATCATTATTGTTGTTGTTGTTGTTATTATTATTATTATTATCATTATCATTTTCCTTCCTTTTCTGATCTATTAAACTGTCTTTGTCTCAATCCACGAATTTTACTTTTTTTCCCCAATTTTCTCCCCCATCCCACTGCGGAGGTGGGGGGCATGGGGAGTGAGCGAGCGGCTGTGTGTGGTGTTTGGTTGCCTGCCAGGTTAAACCTTAACAAGGCCTTTAGGACTTTGAAGTGATGCCCATTGTTCTAATGTAAGTATGCACAACTCTAGCTTAATAATGTGTTCCACAGATTAGATGAAATGTTTTACAGATAAAAAAAAAAAATTAAAAAAAGTATCCAAAACAAATATATCACATTTCAACCACAGACAACATACTCCCAAGAACACATAGCCTTTTTCATTAATCTAGCAGAAAGGTCTTTCATTGATGCACTCCCACACCGCATGAAACAAAAGATGACTAACCAGAACCTCACTACCGACTATGCTCTCCCACTGTAAGGACTGGGACTGTTTACCTGGGCAGAGAAACAAAGCAGTTCACTGAGTCCTCTCGCCCTTCATACTCATTGCGGATAATGCGTCAGGTTCTCATTTCATGGAGGAGGTGGGAGGTGTAACGTTTGTGATTGGATATGAAAGAGCAATTTAACATGTGAGGGCTCTATAATGGATGGTTGAGTTGCTAGGAGACAACATGGCATGTTTGTTTGCATGCTAGCCGTGGAAAAGAGCCTTTAAGATCAATAAAACCTTTAGAAGCCACTTTGCAAACTGTAACTGAAATATATTTTGCTCTTAAGTGGATGAAAATGTTCGTAAGTGGAAAGGCCACATGCTGGTACTTGTGGCATTTCAGGATTAATTGTGTCAGGCCCTTTCTTTGACATATGTGATGGGAACTGAACAAAATAGCAGATTTCATTTCCCATCATCCTTGTACCCATGCTCCCCAGAGCTCAGGAAACTACCAGGTAAGTCCCTTGAGGAATGGTGTCTCCAGGAACTCCCATAACAGCACTGCACCTCTGCCCCACCGATGATTCAAGCCCAGGCTAAAACTGAGCCTCTAAGTTGGATGGAAGCAAAACCCAGTCAAGTCAAATAGTTCCTGACTGTCTTTTGGTCTCCTTCGGTGAAACTGAATCAATCTATCTCAAAACACATTATCATGTCTAATTCTTTAATTTCGCAGCCAGTGTAAGGCATCATTCCTAAGTTTAATTATATGGGTTACAACATAAGTGAGGAAATCTATTTCCTATTACATTTGACATTGCTTAGCTAACATTTGTATATGTTCCTGGCATAAACGAGAATACCTTAAAAAAATACTTCAAATGGCTGCAACAAAAGAAAGGGTGATATCACTGCTGAGAATAAGAGTCTTCAGAAATATTTATCTAGAATGTGCAGCTAAGCCTCAAGGCTTAGCACAGTAATTACTCTTAACTGAAATGACTACAACACTGGTCATGCACTTTAGCAAGATTTTTAAAGTATTTGAAGTCTACAACCTATGAACCACTCAGAGGAAAAAAGAAGTGCTGAGTGCTCTAAAAAACATTTTAATGCCAAATTAATTCCTTCAACTCAAATTCCAGGTAAATGGCACCTTGACCCTGGTGTAAAGAAGAAAATTAGACCCAGTAGATTGCATATTCCACTCTCCTGTAGAGTAAAGAGTTAGAAAGCATAATTAGATAAATCCTAATGGCAAATTATTTGTACCAACCACTATCATTGTGTCTGTTCCAAGGGATGACAACACCTCAGGATCTGACCATATTATTCTGAATTTTTGAGGAATTTGTGGTGTTGGCATTATAAGGCTGATCATATATCAAGTGCATTGCCCTGAAGACATAACTGCAGGGTGTGAAGTGAAAAGACCAATGAGTCAGTAACTTACAAAAAATTGATGGGACATAAAAACAGTTGCTCCAACTCATATAATGTCATAAACAGGAGATATTAAAATAGGAAAAAAGGAGGGATGGTATGAAAGGAAAAGGTCAGCATGATCAAGCCTTTTCATGAGAGATCCTGCACTTAAAAGTGAGGAACGACACTTCGCATTTAGTTAGATTAGTAGCCTTAAGCTTTGTAAATTCATTGGTTTCAAATTATTACGTACGTGGTCTAAAGAGTACGCACAACAAGAGAACTATGAAGCAAGCCTCATTAAACAATTACACTTGCCTACCACCTAATGTAAACAGAGTTATACGTACAAGAGAAAGTTGATGTTAAGCACCATAAAAAGCAGGTTATTTACTTCCTTGAGCATGTAACTTTGTTTTCTTATGAGATTACATCCCTGCCTTCCTTTGCCACATATTAAAGACTTTTTAACCAATGCAGTATCCAAACTTATGCTTTTATTACTCTTGAATAAAACACACTGATCATTTAAAATCATCCAACAACTGTGGCGGCTGTTTTGAAACTGAAGGACAGCAACGGGAGAAGTTTTGCGCAGACATGCACAGTAAGACTGGAAATCTTAGCTGAGTAAGTTTTGACACAGAGGGAGCAATTTCAAAAAGCCAGCATCCCAGGAAGAAACTCTTAGCACTTACCATGCTCATTCCTCATCCTAAAGCTATACCCAGACGACCGCATAAGAAAACTGGAATGCTTAATACAACTTCCAGAGATGTTTCCTCGCAGTTAGTCGGGCCCTCCCCACATCACGCCGCCAGAGCACACGGCGCTCTGCTTCTAAACAAGCCCCTGCGACTTGCAGGAAAGGAGGGAGATGCTCGAGGGTGGGCTTTTCCCCCGCACACACTCGGGAACCCCCTGCCCTTCCCCTCGGGTGTGCGCGACCCGCCGCGCCGCCGCCGCTTGGGCAAACCCGGCGCCGAGGGAGCGGGAGCAGCGGCAGGGTGCCGGCGGCGGCGGCTGGGAGCCCCGGCGAGTCCGCGTCCCCCCGCGCCGCCGCCCCGCAGACACTCACGGGCGCCGGGGCTGCCGCGGGGCGCTGGAGGCTCCGCCGGACCGCCCGCCTCCTCCTGCTTCTCCTCCTCCACCTCTTCCACACGGAGCTTCAGCACCGCGGACAGTGGCGGCGCGGCCGGCGGGGAGCGGCGGGGAGGGGCTCGGCGCCCACCCGCAAGAGGGCGCGCCGCGGCCGGCCGGGGGCCGAGGTGGCGGGGCCCAGCGGCGAGATGACGGAGCCCAGGGCCGAGGTGACGGAGCCCACGGCCGCCCCGCGCCGCCGGCTGCACCCCGCCTCTGCACGGGCAGCGGCCCCCGGCACGGCCAAAGCGCCGCTCCCCCGGCCCCACCTCCCCTCCCGGAAGAAAAGCCGCGCTCCTGGGGCGGGACGTTGCTTCCCTCTCCCCCCCCGGCCCCTTCAAAAAATTTGGAGCCGGGCAGGGTTTGAGTCGCGCCGACTTTGCCTGCGGAGGCTACCGCTGCAGCCGCCCCGCTTCCCGCTTCCCTCCCGCGGGCGGCTCCGGTCCCGCCGCGCAGCCAGGCGTGGAGTTCCGCGCCGGCCCGCGGGGAAAGGCAAGAGTGGAAGAACGAACGCCGAGCACCTCCAGGCCTGCGCGCACTCCACCCGCCACCCCGGGAGAGGGTCCGCTCCGTGGAGACGGCCCGGCCGCAGCTGAGCCGCGCCCCGTCCCCGCACGGGTGTCGGGCCGGTGTGTGAAGGCGAGTGGCATCGGGGAGTCCACGGCACCCGGGCACCAGCCACGCCTCGGGTGGCTTGGAAAGATACATTCACGCTGCTCTTCATCCTCTTCACAAGTAAATTTAGCGCTTTTTACCACTTCTTAATGTCCTTTTTTGTCATCCAATATTATCTCCTGGGACCAATAAAAGGGGTTACCTTGTCACAGACAGAGGGAAAGGCAAGCACGGTTGTATATCGTGGACTCAGCACTGCGCACCCTGCTCCAGCTGACCCTGCCTTCAGCGGGGGGGGGTGGACTAGATGATCTCCAGAGGTGCCTTCCAACCTCAACTGTTCTGCGATATTAACCGTTACAGCATCACTGACAATACTATATTGATAGTGTATAACTGAAGGGTTTACTACAGATATAGTCACCAACTATAACAGCATCTCTAGCACAGGTCTGGTACAATCTGGACGCAGTTCTCAGCTGCTGGAGATTTCCAAGCTGACTTTAATTTCATATCTGTAAAACAGGTATCATAAAACTTCACCAGGGCACTGCGAGTTGTAAAGGCACTTCAGTACCCTCATAATATGGGATGTGATACATATTTCCCTAGATGTTTAAAATGACAGTAGAATAGAGATACACTTTTCTGAGCGTATTGTCTCTGTTTCTTCACGTAACCCTTCAGCGATAACAATTAGCAACACAGAAGTAACAACCAGCTGCACCTCTACCAAGAAGAGAAGTCAAAGAACTGCAGCCTGTTATCCCACTTCTCTTTCTTGTCTGGAAAGAATTCACCCACCTTCCCAAGCGGTTCTGTTCCTCAGAGCTGACTGCCGCTGGCTGCTTCGCTCTCCTCGTTATGCTCTTACAGCGAGATCCCAAAGCAACTCAACGCTGATGTAATAAATTGTGAATGGGAATTTCCTTTGCTAAGGCAGTCTTCCTTTTCTGGATGAAAACAGTGCCACTAATGCATGGGAAAGCAAGAAAGCAACAGCGCACCAGCCTCTTCATTCTAACTCTCTGCAATTGTTTAATTCTCCATGTCTCTACCTGTATTTTTTTCTTGATTCTCCTTGCAGGGAAGACTCTTTCAGCACAAAGTAGCATGTCAGGTTGAAAATGCCTTGCTCTCTGGGGATGTCGCTTGATCAGGAAGGACTTTCCATAAGCACAAGAAGAACGGACTGGAAATAAAAAGTATTAGCCCTTCTTATAGAACAACCCCGTTTCTCCATTTTCCTCAGTTTTGGTGTGTGGTAAGGGTAAGTTTTATATAAATATTCACTTTTAAAAAGATAATGCTTTAAATTGAAGGAGTAAAAGTATTAATGACATACAGCATTGTAGAATTATGAAATATAGGCACAAAATTTTAAGAAATGCAAGAAAACTTGCCAGCCCAACATGAAGCCAAATTGCACGCAGGCATTGTAATTCCATCTTTAACTGTGTGATCCTATGCATGTGGTTTTTTTTCCTCATAGCATCACCAGCAAGCTCTAAATACAGGATTTCCATACAGTCTCTTCAGACAGTTACAGACACCTACTACACAGGCCCTGCACGCACAGCCTAAAGAATGACAATTTGTTCCTGAGTTGGGCCACCTCGGATTTTAAGGGGGTACATGACAAACACTCGGTTTTGCTGAATCATCAGCTAAAAGCTGCCTTACGGTCACAATGTCAACGTAATGGCAGGGGCAGCTATCACAGAGTTAAGGACTGAGAGTCAATTATTTTTCTGAAATGCAAAGTGGATGAAATTGGGATCTGTCACAAGACAAGACCCGAGTTCTGTTTCCAGCTCTGCCTGGAATGTTCTTCTGTTGCTGTATTTCAGCTTAAAGGAAAATAAGGCTTACAGGATCACTGACTTCCCCATAATTTTTTTAACTCCTTATCAGATTTGTCTGAATCTAAAAGGGTAAAGTGCTCAAAGATGCAAAGCTAATGCAAGTTTCGTGAAAATATTTATAGGAATAGGTGACAAAAACTTGTCTCCACTGTGGGAAAGACTGCAGCATTAGCTTATTTCTTATCAGGCATCAGTCTCTAAATTCAAGTCCCAAACTTGCAGGAAATGAAGTTTCATGAGTTCATGGAACAGTTAGCTGCTAGGGTTGTACCCCGTCTGCGAGCACAAACATTTGCCAGCAGAGGAGGAGCAGTGCGAGCTGCAAACAGATGCCTTTCCCTCAGCCAGGTGACAAGCTTTCTCTCAGGAGCTATGACATTTCATCCGTGGTGGAGGCAAACAGAGCAGGCCCAGCAGATACATGACACCAAAGTCTGCCCCGATACAAAAGCTGGAAGAGTAGCAAAGAACACGTGTGGGGGAGGAAGACTAATGGGGGGGAAGAAGAAAGTGCACTCATGTTCTGTTCCACCAGCAGCCCAACCATTTTAATTACAGCTATCTGGAGAAGTAACAAAACATATACAGTATATGTAGTATAGTGGCTGTGTTTGACTAAACAGGCTTTCAAGCAGCAAAGCCAGATCCACAGCACAGGGCGGACAGGGCCTTTGTGTTCTTGCTCCATCTGCTGCTTTTCTCTCTCTCTCCTAAAGAGCAGAAACCACATCTTCCAGCCTTAGGCTAATCTTTTTTTCCTCCCTCCATCACCAACCTGGAGGCTCAGCAGCAAACCTACAACTATGCTATTCAACAGAAACAAATCCTCTCGACTGCACCATTTCCCACAAGTTATGCAATGAACTTCTAAGTTTTTCAGTAAATGGAATCTGTTTACATGGATTAACTTTCAATTTCATTTACATTGAAAACTATTTAAATCATGATTTCTAGCCTCTGGCATTTTAGAGGATTCCTTTGTCAGGTCTGAATGATTTGGAAGACAACAAACATTTTTAGTCTCATGGAACAAGCAGTTTAAATATATTTATTTAGAACATTTACTGCTGTTGAAGTGTTTGGGTTTTTTAAAAAATACTTGTGTTTTAGCTAGCTGTGGGCCTTCCCTCATCTACTGTAAAAAAAGTTTCAAAGTCAAAAGTTCATTCCATCTCCAAAGTTGGATTTATTAAAAATGGTAAAACCCAGTTGAGCTCAATAATTTTCCAGGTCTGAGTAGTTTAAGGAGTTCTTTTCCAGGAGCACTCCAAGCCCCAGTTCCCCTCTCTAGACAACCATTCCTCATTTTCCTTGTGCCCAGGAAAATGGGCTTCACTGTGATACCATGAGAAGGCAGTAGGACTCCCTTATTACTTTCTCAGCAACAGTAACATTTAGACATGTAAAATAAGCTGAGGCAGTTCTGGGGTATTTAACAAAAAAAAAAACTATTTAGCCACTTACGCAAACAAGTGGGGTTAGATAACTAACAGGATTTTTAAAAAGGCGTCTTCTGATACTTCAGTCTGTCTCTTTGTTTCTAAAACAGGAGGTTGTAAACTATTATGTAGGTATTCTGCCTATTTGTTGTCCTGCAACATCTCGTCCATATGTGTGCTATTGCTGCAGTTTCCACAGTTGTATTAAATTCAGAAGCAATGGTGATCTCAAACATTAAGAATGAACCATCATTTCCTCTAACACAAATAGCTGTGAGCTATCATCTAGATGCATATTATACTAATGAGATCAGAGACGCATAATCCCTAAGAACACAGCTGCATAGGTTAAATAATAAATCTTTGCTAATAGTAAACTGTCTATATTGCAACTCTCAGATCTGAGATATTCCTTTATATATTGAGCTACATGAGCCTCAGATAAGATGAAAAAACTCTGTGTTCTGCACATGTAATTTTAGATAGAGAATACATAAACCAATACACACACAGTAGACAATTAAAATGCCTGGAAGATTTTGGAGAACTGACAGAAGAGGAATAAATAACTAGAATCATAGAATCATTAAGGTTGGAAAAGACCTCTAAGATCATCGAGTCCAACCATCAACCCAACACCACCATGCCCACTACACCATGTCCATAAGCGCCTCATCTACACGTCTTTTAAATACTTCCAGGGATGGTGACTCAACCACTTCCCTGGGCAGCCTGTTCCAAGGCCTGACCACTCTTTCAGTAAAGAAATTTGTCCTAATGTCCAATCTAAACCTCCCTTGGCGCAACTTGAGGCCATTTCCTCTCGTCCTAGTGCTTGTTACTTGGGAGAAGAGACCAACACCCACCTCGCTACAACCTCCTTTCAGGTGGTTGTAGAGTGCGATGAAGTCTGCCCTCAGCCTCCTCTTCTCAGGCTAAACAACCCCAGTTCCCTCAGCCGCTCCTCATAAGGCTTGTGCTCCAGGCCCTTCACCAGCTTCATTGCCCTTCTCTGGACACGCTCCAGCACCTCAGTGTCCTTCTTGTAGTAAGGGGCCCAAAACTGAACACAGGATTCGAGGTGTGGCCTCACCAGTGCCCGAGTACAGGGGCACGATGCCCTCCCTGCTCCTGCTGGCCACACTATTTCTGATACAGGCCAGGATGCCATTGGCCTTCTTGGCCACCTGGGCTCACTGCCGGCTCATGTTCAGCCGGCTGTCAATCAGCACCCCCAGGTCCTTTTCCTCTGGGCAGCTTTCCAGCCACTCTTCCCCAAGCCTGTAGCGTTGCCTGGGGTTGTTGTGACCCAAGTGCAGGACCCGGCACTTGGCCTTGTTGAACCTCATACAGTTGGCCTCAGCCCATCGATCCAGCCTGTCCAGGTCCCTCTGCAGAGCCTTCCTACCCTCGAGCAGATCAACACTCCCGCCCAACCTGGTGTCGTCTGCAAACTTGCTGAGGGAGCACTCGATCCCCTCGTCCAGATCGTTGATAAAGATATTGAACAGGACCGGCCCCAGTACTGAGCCCTGGGGAACACCGCTCGTGACCGGCCGCCAACTGGATTTAACTCCGTTCACCACAACTCTCTGGGCTCGGCCGTCCAGCCAGTTTTTTACACAGCGAAGAGTGCACCTGTCTAAGTCGTGAGCCGCCAGCTTCTCCAGGAGAACGCCGTGGGAGACAGTGTCAAAGGCTTTACTGAAGTCCAGGTGGACCACATCCACAGCCTTTCCCTCATCCACTAGGCGGGTCACCTGGTCATAGAAGGAGATCAGGTTGGTCAAGCAGGACCTGCCTTCCATGAACCCATGTTAGCTGGGCCTGATGCCCTGGTTGTCCCGGACATGGCTCATGAGCGCCCTTAAAACAAACCGCTCCATGATCTTCCCTGGCACCGAGGTCAGGCTGACCAGCCTGTAGTTCCCCGGATCCCCCTTCCGGCCCTTCTTGTAGATGGGCATCACATCGGCAAGCCTCCAGTCATCTGGGACCTCCCCAGTTAACCAGGACTGCTGGTAAATGGTGGAGAGCGGCTCGGCAAGCTCCTCCGCCAGCTCCCTCAGTACCCTTGGGTGGATCCCATCCGGCCCCATAGACTTGTGAGCATCCAGGTGGCGCAGCAGGTCGTTGACTGCTTCCTCTTGGATTATGGGGGGTTTATCCTGCTCGCTGTCCCTGTCTTCCAGCTCAGGGGGCTGAGTAGCCTGAGGATAACTGGTCTGACTATTAAAGACTGAGGCAAAGAAGGCATTAAGTACCTCAGCCTTATCCTCGTCCTTGGTGGCAACGTTCCCTCCCGCATCCAATAAAGGATGGAGATTCTCCTTGGCTCTCCTTTTGTCATTAATATACTTGTAAAAGCATTTTTTGTTGTCTCTCACAACAGTGGCCAGGTTGAGTTCTAGCTGGGCTTTTGCCTTTCTAATTTCCTCTCTGCACGACCTAACGAGATCCCTGTACCCTTCTTGAGTTGCCTGCCCCTTCTTCCAAAGGTGATAAACTCTCCTTTTTTTCCTGAGTGCCAGCCAGAGCTCCCCATTCAGCCAGGTCGGTCGTCTTCCCCACCTGTTCTTCTTACGGCACATGCGGACAGCCCGCTTCCGCGCCTTTAAGACTTCCTTCTTGAAGAACATCCAGCCTTCCTGGACCCCTTTGCCCTCCAGGACTGTCTCCCAAGGGACCCTCTCGACCAGTGTCCTGAGCAGGCCAAAGTCCGCCCTCCGGAAGTCCATGGTAGCAGTTTTGCTGGACCCCCTCCTTACTTCACCAAGAATCGAGAACTCTATCACTTCATGGTCGCTAAGCCCAAGCCGGCCTCCGACCACCACATCTCCCACCAGTCCTTCTCTGTTTGTGAACAGCAGGTCAAGTGAGGCACCTCCCCTAGTAGGCTCACATACCAGCTGCGTCAGGAAGTTATCTTCCACACACTCCAGGAACCTCCTCGACTGTTTCCTCTCTGCCGTGTGGTATTTCCAGCAGACGTCCGGAAAGTTGAAGTCCCCCATGAGAACAAGGGCTAGCGACTGTGAGACTTCTGCCAGCCTCTGGTAGAATATTTTGTCTGCCTCCTCATCCCGGCTAGGTGGTCTATAACAGACTCCCAGAAGGATATCTGCCTTGTTGGCCTTCCCCTGCATCCTTACCCACAAGCACTTGACCTCATCATCACTACCACTGAGCTCTAGACAGTCAAAGTACTCCCTAACGTACAGAGCTACCCCACCGCCTCTCCTTCCCTGCCTGTCCCTTCTGAAGAGCTTATAGCCATCCATTGCAGCACTCCAATCGTGAGACTCATCCCACCGTGTTTCCGTGATGGCGACTAAGTCATAGCTGTCCCCCTGCACAATGGCTTCCAGCTCCTCCTGTTTGCCGCCCACGCTGCGTGCATTGGTGTAGATGCACTTGAGCTGGGCTACCAATTTCTCCCCCGACATTGGCGTGCCACCCCTAGGCTCTTCTCTAGTGAGCCTGGTTTTATCTCCTTCCCCCTTCGGACCTAGTTTAAAGCCCTCTCAATGAGCCCCGCCAACTTATACGTGAGAAACTAAAGACGAGCAAAGATTTATTGCAAAGACAGTTTTGTCATTGGATGTTTCCCTACTGCTTTCTTATAGATGTTCATATTATAAAATAAAGCTTTCATACTTTTGTCTTCCTGAGCTTCCCATTCTTTGTGAACAGTGAAATATCTGTGAAAAACTGAAATATCATCCTAATCTTACACTATGATATTGAAAGAAAACGCCATAATGTAACATTCTCATTAAAGAGCACTGGTAGTATTAGTGGATGCCTTTCATTTGAAGAAAAGAAATACTTCAAGGTGGTGGCTCTCTTCTGCAAGTTCAGAATTTCAGCACTAATTTCTCCAAATACTTACAGTATCCAGCGTCAAATAATCTGAAATTCTGTACACACAAGCTAGAACAATTCTAATAACTACCTTAGTATGTGAATATTAGCTATACATATACCTCAAATGTGTACCCGGCATGAATAGACCACAGAAATTCAGCTACTTCTTTACACTTGTACAGCCATGATGTACTTTTGGTCCATCCCTAATCATTACCATAATAAATAACAAACATACAAAGTTCAATTTAGCAATTGCTTGGCACAAACCTCTTTCACGGCACACTGGAGCACACTCTAAATAACAGTTCCCCTTGCCTTAAAACCCACTAACATTTCCATTTCAAGATTGCCTTGTTACTTGATTTTTGATACAAGCTTGATGGGGAATGGGGGGGGGGAAAGGAGCAATGCAAGAGAGGTTTAATTAAACCAACAGACGCATCCACTTTGTAACTTGGGACTATCGCCATTGTGAAATGCTTTTTATAGGCAGCAGCCTAAGAAACACATGCCAATTATTTGAACTAAAGTGGATATGCTGTGCCTGAGAGCTCATGACACCATCCCATCTTCTGGGAGACTCCAGCATGTCAGAAAAGAGAAAGATGGAGAAAAGCAGCATCATAAACATCAGTAACAAACAAGAGACACTATTTGCTAACTGGCAACACAGATTAAGTTAAAACAGCTCTTCCCTAAGAGCTTCACATTCACAGCTCTGACCAAGGTTCCAGAACCAGTTAGTTTTTACCCTTGCAAGTGCAGAGGACAACCAGAATTTATCAGAGAATAGCTTTCAGCTAAATGTTTAACATGAGAAAGAAAACATTGTTATGGGTAGCTGAGAAATGTCATTCTTGTAAGAATACTCTTTCACATATGTCCTGGTTTCAGCTGGGATAGAGCTAAATTTCTTCCTAGCGTTTTGGATTTAATATGAGAAGAATGTTGATAACACACTGATGTTTTGAGTTGTTGCTAAGTTACCCTGCTAGTCAAGGACTATTCCATATCATATGACGTCATGCTCAGTATATAAATAGGAGGCGTGGTCCAGGAAGTAGCAATCACTGCTTGGTTATCGTTTGGTGGGTGGTGAGCAATTGCATTGTGCATCACTCACTTTGTATATTCTACCATTATTATTATTATTTTCTCTTCCTTTTCTGTTTTATTAATCTGTCTTTATCTCAATCCACGAATTTTACTTTTTTTTTTTCCCTATTCTCTCCCCCACCCCCCCCGGGGGGGGGGGGGGGTGTGTGAGCGAGCAGCTGTGTGGTGTTTGGCTGCCTGCCGGGTTAAACTACAACATAATTTTGGTTAGTAGAGAAAACTCACTGAATTTGTTTGCTTTTCTTTAGGTTAGCATAGGTCCTACAGCTAGCATAAGGCAGATAAGTTTATAGTGTGTACAGCTATTTTCCCTAGGAGTAATTCCCTTTTAATCTCAAAGGGAAGCAACTTTTCCCCAAGGTATAGTTAAACCTTTGGAAGAGGAAACTATTAGCTTTAAATTTGGTGTAAATTTCACCTATTTATAAGGCTTAACAGTATTGATGACTTCAGCAGGAAATAGCGAAGGATTTCACTTTTAAAGCTGCCCCTGCTGTTTGCATAAGCTGCTAGTTTAACCTTGGAGCAAAAAATACATGCTCTTTCAGTCCGCACCTTAGAAAATGCCTGTTGACTTCATGTGACAAATACCTTCCCTCTTTATTCAGTCTGAAACTTCAAGGATAAGCACAGTGAATTTTTATGCGAAAACTTGACTTCAGTTTAATATTAGTTCCTTTGTGTGCAATAATAGATTCTTCCTTGCTTACCTGTTTCGTTTAGCTAAGTCTTGCTGAAAATTCACATCCTCACTTGTGAAGAAAACAGGTGATTTGGCAGTATCATGGATTTCTGTTACAGATGCTTCCTGGCAAAATTCTCCTGCCATGGTTTTGGTGTAAATTATGCCATGCCAGATGTCATTTAGTTCTTGTGTTGTTATGAAACATCCATTTCAACTTACGAAATATACTGTATTATGGCATACATACAGCTTAGCATTCACAATAACTTTGAAAATGAACATAGGATAAAGAAAAAATTACTTACAATATGGTAAGTATTGTTTCAGTCCAACAAAGTGCAGAAGCTGTAGTTCAATTTTCATTATTATTAGATCTGTGCACTATTGGATCACCTAGAAGTTGAAATCTCCTCTTGATGAGGTGTAAACAAATTTCTTTTGATTGAGCCAGAACTTACAATCTGGTATTTATGACAGATTTTATGCTTTATGGGGGAGGAGACAGTACATGATCCATCACAGAATCTGCTAGAACAAATTTCTCATGCGAAATTTATTCATAAAACAAATTAGAAGAGCAACTTCACATAATTTCACTGCTTTGCATCATGTAGGCACAGCATTTCTAAACTAGTGTTGAGTGTACTAATATCAGATGTGCTGTTTCACAAAAACATGGTCCCACTTGAATTCAGTAGGGTTTCTTCTGCTCTTAAATGTTAATCGGGCACTTAAAAGCTTCACTAGTCTTGTAAATTCAAACCTCTGACAATTTACTTAGTCCTATCATTTCCGATATCCAGGATATGTGAAAATAAAACTTTCAGCTCAATATAGTTGTCATTGAGAAAGATATGAGTTAATCCAGACCACACTGATGGAATGATATCATGTTAGCCAAACAGCCTTTATTAAGAGGTTGAAATTAACTTCTTTTAAGTTTCTAAGTGTGAAATAATTACTGTTAGTGTAGCTTACAGAGAAATATTTTGGTATCATAACCAAAATAGTCCTTCCCTCTGTGAAGTGGAACACAAGCTATATATTGCATCGACACTTCAAAACCCATTCTCTCTCTCCTCTTTTCTCATCCAACGTTTCCTTTTAGATATTTCAAGAAATTCTTTAATTGTCTATCGCATAAAATGAGAAATAGATTATTATGGAAGAGCTCCTAACATAAAAAGTTAATGCATTAGACTAGTCCTGATACAAAAATTATTTGACGTACATTTGTGTTTGAAGTTCTGACAAATTATCATTTGTTTACAATTGCTAGAATTTCCCTCAGTAGTAAAACACTGGCAATGTGCATGAACACAAGAAACTATTCATGGCGCACATTCATTCTTTATGCAGTTAAATGAAGTTTTTAAACCACAAAAAGATTTGGCTGTTTACAGTATGTTTAAATTACATGTGATAGTAACCAAAAACACGAGACCATGTCTCTCATACTTTGCTCTATTTCAGAACAATCTCAGCTTGCAAAGCAGATCAGTTTTCCATAACACAGGTAACTAGGGCTCACACAGTCAGACTTTTCACTTAGGAGGCCACAAAAGGAATCACAGAGATCAAATATCTTTTGCTTAAACATTGTGCTTACAGAGAGCAATTTTACCTCACTTCAAAGTGCTACGAAAATTACTTTTTCTCTAAAACCATGTTCCATTTATTATTCTAATTTTTTTTCTGAAAACAATCTTATAACTTAATCCTTAAAGTAATTTTTTTCAAGTTTTGAGTTTTTCTAATGAGTATCAACACAGGAAAATTCTAAATTGTTTAAGCAAAGTATTTGCTACAGTTGCAGTTGATCAACATCTCATTTTTTTTTTCCAAAAGTGAACAAGTGCAACCAACTTTCTTTCAAGAGCCATACAGAAAGAAAAAGTACAGATTCTGCTCTGTATGCTAACAAGAAGGTGAAGGAGCTGCTACCGATTTGAAAACTACATAGGCTCTGCTGTGCTAATTTTGAGATGGGGAAGAAAAACAGCCCTTATTGTGTCAGTATTTAGGTCCACATTTTCTCCTTTGCAAAGCAGATCCATTTCTTTGAGAGACTGACTAGAATTACCTGGAACAACCATTATTTCAGCATGGCATCTGTTTGTTAGCTGATCAACAGTCACTATGTCTTGATTAATAATCCTACATGATTTCATCAGCACATTTCTGTCTCAAGGGGCCTGTTCTATTTTATTTTCCAGTAACACATTCCTATCTAATTCCTATCTCTGACTTAGCAATGAGCAGCATACTGCAATTACTTCAATGTCTACTTATCACACGACGAAGTCAACAAATCTCTTTTCCATAGCTACAAGCAGTTTCCAAAGATGTGACAGTTCGCTCCAGTCATCAAATGACCCTGAACGAGGAGGAAAATACGAAAGGATCAATAAATGTGAGAAAGACCTTTGGTATTACGAAACCCAGATACACTGCTGCAACTTTCTTCCCTATTGATTTGAAAAGAATGCTGTTTGACTGCTGCTCTTATCGATAATCCACAAATTATTTGCTACTCTCTTTAGCCAAAGGGCTAAGGCAGTGCCATCAGCAACTTCATAACATACCCTGAAACAAAAGTCAGATGTTACAGCTCAAAAGTCTGAGGAAACAGCATCAATAATTAAGACAGCTGTAACATGGAAGGCATGGTAAGTGACAGTTGTACAAGTCGTTAACAATTTATCATGGCTCTATTTCAAATGCTGACATTTGCCATGACTTGGATTATGCCTATTATTATGAGATAATTACATAACCTACCACACAAGCGTAATTTTGTTAACTTTGAAATAAAAGCTGCTAGACAACATGCAACGCTGTCGTGGTTTAACCCCAGCCAGCAACTAAGCACCACCCAGCCGCTCGCTCACTCCCTCCTGGTGGAATGAGGGAGAGAATCGGAAGAGTAAAAGCGAGAAAACTCGATGGTTGAGATAAAGACAGTTGCGTATTAGTCTGAATAAATGTTATAGTTTAGTAGGTATATAGGTAGATACACATTCATAAATGCACAAGAACTGAAAGGAGTAACCTGTAACTGGTAGACTGAGGACTCTGCAATTGCACGCAACCTAGATCAACATGCATCTATAGGGAAGGGAAGTACAGAAACATTCTTCCAGATTTAAAAAAAATACGCAGTAATGGTAGGAAAAGGTACTTTGAATGTGTTTGTTGCAATCCACTGAAACAATGCCTGCAACAGCAGCTAGAACATTGGCAAACTACTTTTTCTGTTCCACTTGAAACCAGTATGCATCGTCCGTTGCCAGTTGCCATTAGCAAACAAAGGCATTACCATCACCAGAAATGTGTAGGACACCAAAAATGAAACTTTTAAATATGTCACATACAAGATACTCATTCTCAGTATAGCCTACAAGGTTATACAATTGTAAAATAACTTGTAAGAATGAGAATCCTGAAGTCTGCCTTCGGTTAAATTAGTTTTAAAATTGCATTTTGTTTTGTTTTTTTTCAAGTGTTTTACAAATAAAAGAATCTTGGAAAGCAATTCTAACATGCTGCAGAAACACACACTGTGTTTCTCCCACCATGAGAGGAGTATAAAAATACATTTATAAATATAAAAATATGTTAGAGTGACCAAGGTCACAGGAAAATCTGTACTTTTCCACTGATTAAAAGGAACGGGCCAGGTGCTTTGTGCCTCCTATGTAGTGGGAGCGTGTACTTGCTTGGTAACTTGTTCTGAGCTACTGCATATTAATCACACGTACATGTAGGAACACAAAGCTGACCACTTAGGTTTATCAGCCAAAATAACGTACAGCAACACAATAGTTTATAGCAATTCAGGAAGTTTAACACTGAATTTAGAGGAATTTAAGTATGTGCTTATATGGTTTGATGAACAGAACTTTTATAAATAAAAAGAAAAGGATACAATGAAGTTATATGTGACTTAGCGCATAGAAAAGGCATCGTCTACAAACCAAATATCAATTTTTAGCAATATTTACCTTTGCATAGGGCATCATGTAACATCTCAGACTCAACAAGCATAAATTGACAGCCGGTTATGATTTGAAAATTTTACAAAAGTTCTAATAGTGTTTCAGTGTTTGGGCTAGGCCGATGGTCTTCAGTAAATATGTATCTTAATTCTAACACAGGATAAAACTGATCTGTAAATTTCCTCTTGTAAAAATGAAACTGTTCCAATTATGGTGTTCACTCATATTTAAGATAATAAATTGTGTAAATAAGAAGTATCTTTAACCAATCCCCCCCACCGAGCTACAAACCATGACCATATACAGTCCTTACATCAGACTACACAAGATCCTGCTTCATTCCAGCCATATCATTAACATAAGCTGTGCAAACCCATTTACATCAACAGATTTTTCAGGCATAAAAGCCGAATCCAACAGCAGTTAAGCCACATGTCTTACAACTGACAACGTAATACTTACATCACTAATGCTAGTACCATAACAAAAAAGAATGGGTCTTTATTGCTCTTACTGAACTTGAGGGGCTGCAAGAAACCAGTCAAGTTATGAGCATGGATACTGTAACGTCACTGTCAGTATAATTTCCAGATCAAAGATCTAGCCTCCTGTTAAGATGATCAAATACAATTTTGATTTCAGATGACACGTCATCACAACACTACATTAGGTAGAGTATAAAATCTTATCACCAGATTCTCAGCTAGTTTAAGTCAATGTATTCTGCTGAAGTCAATGAAACCAAACACACCGCCATATGAAAGAAATCTTTCAGTGTGCCTCAGACCTGGAAAAATATCTCAAAAAATGTCTGTAATTTTAAATACAAATTCTCTGTATTTCCCATGATCTCTTGACATTGAGCAGCAGTAGGACCCTAACATTTACTTTCAATATATTTCTTACTTAACATTAATTTTTATTTTAATTTAAAAAGGGGCAACTGAAATCTCAGATTTTAATAGCTACTCACAAAAATTAACAAGTACATACATTTGTTCCAAGATTTAAATTACTTGTATAATTTAAAGACCTTCAAAGACTATTAAAGACTATTTACAGACTATCAAAGCTCTATAAAATGAAATTGATACATTTACCTACTAGTGTAGGAAGCTACAAACTTCAGGAGATGACCAAAGGTGCAGAGGATAGGCTAAAGTAGAAAAATAAAAAAACCCCATGAGTTCTACAGAAAAATGAGTGAGCAGCCCACAACATTGGCAGACAACAGACTTTCTATCCCCACTTCCTCCACCCATTTGTTTTTTGTTTTGGTTTGGTTTTCTTTTTAAAGGAAATGATTTTTCCATTGTGAAACATATTGTCACGGATGTAGTGGAGGCCAAAAGTTTAAATGAGTTTAAGACAGAATCAGCCAAACTCCAAGACATGTGCCAACACTACCGCAGAAAGGATCTGCACCATGTTGAAATGCAAACAGCTATTTTGATAACTACACATATCATTCACTAAATTTGTCTTTTACCCTGTTGTATAGTTACTAATGTTGAAAAGAGTCACTGCCATGCAAGAAACTAAACTTACAGTACTTTATGTGTTGAGAACACCATGGCCTGTCACCTCATGGCAGTGAAGTCTTACAACTTACACATTCCAGCTGGACACCAAAAAGTTCTGAGGTGGACTGCTGACTGTATTCAATAGTCACAGCTGATGTAGGAGCATATGATAAACTTTACTTATTTGCCCTTAACCGATGCTCCAAATATTTTAAAATAATTCTTCAAGTAGGTTACTAGTTTGATACAAAATTACATACAAAATTATCCTTCATACAAAAATTATCCTCCATACAAAATTATCCTTCAAATGTAGTTTCTGTTCTTTTCAAATCTAATGCATGAGCAGAAATCAAACCTACATAACCACTGAAATCAGTGCAAATTTTTCAATAAACTTTAGCAGTATCAGAAATTGTCCTCAAGTATCTTTCATAAAGCAAAAGCTTCATTCTTCAAAACATTTTTTAGCAAATGTTAGTAATGCTGCACCACAGGCTCTCACTCCTAGTCACACATGTTCTTCCTGAGACTGTTATGCAACTTAATGTTTTAAAAATCACCATCATAACTGTGTAGTTGATACAGGTTTTCCCCTTTTTAAAGTCTGCAAGTACTACAAAACCAGGCAGACCTGCTTGTTTTTGCCAAAGAGACAAAGATTAAGCATTATTAAAAAATAAGACTATTGCCTATCTTTAAGTATCCATAAAGCTATGAACATGAACGGTATGATGGCTTGTTAGCATCAATATTTGAACACAGACATGCAAAATGTCCATCGATTGAATTCCAAACTCCATGAATTAATTGCTGGGCAATTCTGAAGGACAAAACGTCTATTAAAAGCCAGAGATCTCTTTCCATTTCATATGGTAAAAAGCTATTCCTGGAAAAAGGAACAGAAATTAGACAGAATTTTAAAATAAAAATATTTAAAAGTATTTTCATTTCGTACTGAACTGTGATTTTATCTGTAAAATAAAAATATCAGAATAATACAATTAATCCATACAAAAAGGTTCTATCCAGTGAACTCAAACCTCTCAAAAGCAATAAATGAATTGAACCAAAGCATAAAGTGGCCAGCCTTAAACATTTCCATCAGAGGATACTGACAAAGTCATCAAATCCTAGAAGTGTTCCAACAATTTCTTTATCACTCTTCATCACAATATGAATGCGTGAACCTATGCATTTGTCCACAAGTTCTGTAAATAAAAACAAAAAAATTGAAAGGTATAAGAGATTATTTTATAGAACATGCATTTCTTAGAACAAAAACCTTGACATTGTGAAGGCAAAAAAGTAATTGCCACGGACACTGGTAAAAACCACAAAAATAAGGAAAAAAAAAAGACACAAAAAATACATTTAATAAAATGTTTCTTTGCACGCTTTACTGCTTCTATTATATAAGCAAGTTCCTGTGGCAACAGGCTGGAACACTGCAGGAACACGGTCCCCCCAGCAAGAACACCTCACTGCCGCTGCTACGCGGTTAACTACCGTACCATGGCCGAACACCAACGCCCGTCCCCAGCCGGTCTTTGCTCCGCACGCGAACCACGGCCTAGAGCCGCCTCCCTGGCCGCTGCCCGTGCCAGGGACCGGCACGTCCCGGCGCCTCTCCGCCGCCGTGGGGAGGGACTGCGCCGGTGACCAGCCCGGGCGCGGCTCCCGAGCTGCGGGAGGCCCCGCGGCCTCGGGCAGAGCTGGAAGGGCCGCCCCGCCCACACCCCGGACACCGGAAGAACGTGGAGGCGCCGCGACGGGGCGGGGTACCGAGCGGCAGCAGCTGAGACGGTTGGTGCTGGCGTTAGCTGCCATGTCGCATCCAGACCTGACCAATCGCTCCGCCTCCCGCAGATGTGAAAGGCCACCCGCAGGGGCTGGCCCAGCAGCCCCGACGAGCGGATGGCAGAGCCGTCGCTCCTCCGCTCCGGCCCCTCCCCTCCGGCCCCGCCCCGCCGCCGCGCTCGCCCCTGTCCCCGTTTTCCGATAAATGGTGGGGGAGGGCGGCAGTCGCGACAGCCGTGTCTGCTGTGAGTCGCGCGTGTTGAATGCGTCCAGGTAGAGAGTTAAAGGAAAAACCCTTTTTCTCCTCCTGCCGGCCCAGCCGGGCAGCGCCGCCTCGGGCTGCCGCCGGGACCGAACAGCCCGGCGGCCCCAAGTGTCAACCCGCCCTTCAGAGAGGTCTTCTTTCCGTGTGAGGTGGGGGGATTTTATGGGCTATATGTCATAGCTATTTTATGTGCTGATTTTTTTCCCCCCAGATTTGCTCATTAATTCACAAGAGGGCTGTTGCAAGAAGGATTTTTGGAAGCCCTTTTGTGTACACACAATTGGCTTGGAGGAAAAAAAACACTGGCTGTTAGCATTAAATAAAAAGGCTATAGCATTAAATAAAAAGGGTGTTTCAACTTCTAGAGTCATTGCGCGTTTTGTGACAGGGCAGGCTCTAGAGGAATCCAGCCTGAATAAACTCTGTCCCTTGCCTAGGAGGGCGGTGCTGCCTCCAGAAATGCACGTGCTTTTCAAAGGATGAACAGCTGCTGGCATCACAGGGCTGCTAGCTCGGTTCTCAGATGTGGCTAGTTCCCAGGTAACTCTGAACACCTGGACCTTCTGTTCTGAAGTAAAATACCACCTCTGAAATCAGCAGACCTGTTGCCCCACTGGGCTCCACGCATGAGTGCTTTGCTATGACCAGAGCAGAGAGATGTCATGCTGGACTTGTCTGTCTGCGAGGCTGCAGGGCTGGTGTGTCTCCCTTCAGCAGAGGGTGCATGAAGTGCCAGTTGGGGTAGTTATAATGGCTGTGTGAGTCAGCACAGACATCAGACAAGAACAACCACAAAACCATGGATGAAATGCAAAAAACAAATTTATTTTCGTTATCTCGCCCAAGCAGCACCCGGCAGAGGCACACATGCGGGGACGCAGGCACCACTGAGCTTGGTTCATGCTGGAGGATTGTCGACCCTGCTGTTTTTGCCTGTTTATCAGGGATTTGCGCAGGTGTAGTTTACCACTGTGCTTTGATCTCCTCTGTAGCAGGGCAGGAATTTCAAGCGTGTCCACCAATAAGGTGCCTCTAAGTCTATCATAGGCCTATTTTATCTAAATACAGATGACCTTTGTTTTTGAAAGCCTGTGTGATTTCTATGGCGATCTCTTGGCACCATCCATCCAACCTGTGGCTCTATTTACACTTTGGCTTTCCTCCAGGCTGCGGCTGCTGAAGTCACCCCCCTTGCAGCCCCGCAAAAGGTTTGTGTCCAGGCAGATGGAGTCCCTGGTCCTCCTCGCTGCGTGCCCTGACGGCCGCTAGCTCTGGCGCAGAGAGCGGACGGCTGATAGCGGCGATCTCTGGGCTGCAGGGTTGGTTTCTGCCATGGCCTGAGAGAAGGGTAACAGCACTGGGTTTGTCCTTGGGAGCCGAGTGGCAGAGGATGCATCAGGGACACCCAGCAGCTGTGCCCAGTGCATGGCTACCAAGGGCAGGGACAGCCCCGGGGACCCCTGGGCACAGGGACTGCCTCGGGGCCAGCACCCCGAAGGCCTTCCTCCGAAGGATGCTGGGCAGAGGGGCGGCGGGGGGGGCTGCGGCGGGCGGGGCTGCGCATGGGGGGCCCCATCACCCCATGTCACAGTGCCACCACCCAGCAGCGCAGCAGTCACAGTGCCCCGGGGAGGATAAAAGGGAGCTTCCTCCCGTGTCCTGCTGCCAGACCTGGTGCGGGGGCAGCCCCAAGACATGCGCGAGGAAGTCCTTGAGGAGGCGGCAGAATGACTTGGAGGGGGCTGAGGGAGGAAGACCGGAGGCTGGACGAAGGCTGCTGGAGAGGAGGAGAACCAGCAACAGCTGGAGATGCCGAAGGCTCTCTGGCCTTTTCAGCTGGAGAGCAGTGGCAAGAGCAAGGGAATGCCTTCTTGAGGAGCACCGCAGAGCTCACCGTCCTCATCGCCTGCGGAGCCAGTGGCAGCAGCGTAAGAAATGGGATGCAGAGATGTTGCCAGGGGTGCGAGTGCTTTGGAGCAGCCACTGGTGTCCTGCTAGGCACAGGAAGGATTCTTGTCAGCCAGGTCGATCAGGCCGGGGGCATGTGGCCCCTCTGCGAAGCCCCTGCAATGGTTCGAGGTTGAGGGAGAATAGGGCTTGGGCATCTCCTGGGAGGCGTGACCAGCCTGTGGGACGAGGAGGCAGGTCTTGCTCACATGCTCAGGGAGTAGCCGATCGCCAGCGCTGGGGTCAGGAAGGAATTTTCCCCCGGGGTAGATTGGCACTGGTCCCCAGGGTTTTTTTGCCTTCCTCTGCAGCATTGAGCATGACCCCTTGTCAGGGTAGGGCTCCTCTGCTCCATTTTGGCTAGGTTACTGCCTGCTGCTCATGCAACACGAAGATGGCCTCTCATGCCCTGCAGCTGGGGGGAGGAAGGCTTTTTTTCCTCCACGCTGGGCTAGCAAGTGTCCCCGGGGGTTTTTTGCCTTCCTCTGCAGCATTGAGCACAGCCCCTTGCCAGGACTCCTTTGGGCCATTTTGGCCAGGTGCCTGCTGCTCCTGCTCCATGAAGGTGGCCCTCGTGCCCCGCATCCGGGAGGAGGAAGCTTTCTAGACTCCCAGGGTGGGCCTCCAGGGTGGCCCCGAGGGTTGCTGCTTTTCCTCTGTAGCATTGAGCACAGCCCCTTGTCAGGGCTCCTTTTGGCCATTTTGGTGAAGTTCTCGCCTGCTGCTCTTGCACCTCCAAGGCACTACTTGGGCCCCGGCTCTCTTGGGCTCTCTTGCCCATTGGAAGTTTGTAGCGGGAGCGAGCTCTGCTCTTCCCTTGGCTCCATTTCCATGGGGTTCTTGCTTGTGCAAAACAGCCTGTGCTTGGAAGGGCTCCAGGCTTGCTGCACCATCAGGAGCTGCCACTTTTCAGCTCTGCCTGCATGCAATACAAGCACGAGGCAGGCACGAGAGCGCTTGTCATGCATCACTGGCCAAGAAGCACAGCGGAGCAAGTTTTGGAGGGCAAAAAGGATGCTTGTCATCGATTTGTATCCTATTTTGGAAAATACCCGTGGTACCACACTCCTTCTCCTCCTCCTTTTCTCCTCCTCCTCCTTCTTCCTTCCTCCTTTTCCTCCTCCTTTTCTTCCTCCTTCTCCTCCTCCTCCTCCTTCTCTTCCCATCTCCTCCTCCTCCTCCTCCTCCTCCTAAAAATAAAATCCTGTTTCCACTTGTAACCTTTCTGATTTGTCCTTGAAGTGTTTTTGGAGCTGAAACCCCCTGGCATTTCAGGCAAATAACCGTCTCATTGTTATTTGACTCATGGGGAGCGCAAGGAGTAGAACAGAACAGAACAGAATGGAATGGAATGGGATAGAATCGAATAGAATAGAATAGTTATGCTATGTTATGCATGCAGTTCTGCATGACAAGCTGTGACGCAGGTCTGAGGGGTGCATCCAGGAGAGCAGCTCTCTGCAGTGCGGGTCCCAGGCCCACCCAGGAGAGAGGGGCAGAGACGGGCACACCTACAGCATGGCTCAGGCAGGGACTGAAGGCCCCAGGCTGAGCTGAGACACCACTGAGTCCCCAGGGCCCTTGGCAGGAGTCGGTGGGGGTGCCAGGGGAGGCGGGTCCCGGGCATTGAGGCCTAGGAGCACCCCAGGGACCCTGGCAGAAGGAGACCTGCCCTGCTCAGATGCTCCCCTCTAGACACTGATGGTTGGCCACTTTGGAGACAGAGTCTCAGTTGCGAATTTGACCTCACTGCGATTTCCTTCAGACACAATCAGGAGCAACGGACACAACTGCCATCAGAATCGGGCAGCCTGGATCAGGTCTTGAGACAGACAGGGCCTGACTCCTTCCAGACACGTCTTTAGGAAACACTGCAATTCACAGGTGCAGTCTGCATTCAGCACAGCAGACTCGGGCCATGTTTACGGGAGGCACTGGAGCACGGGACTCCTCAGGAAGAGCATCCAGGTCTGGCCTCAGAACTGAAAGCGCCGTTCCTGTGGCAATTAAGGGACCCAGAACGGCAGAGCGTACGCACGCAAGGTTGTTCCGAGCGTAAGCAGCTCTGCAGTTGTCGAAACTGGCCTAAAAGACAGAGCGGGAGCTGCGCTGCGCCTCGTTAGCTTGCACCTCTCTGTCCTATGCTGCATCACACACTACACGCTAGCGGCAGCATTTCTTCAGGTTTCTCAGCGAGCTGCGCAGGAAAAGGTGTCATCAACATACAGCGGGAGACACAAGTATTGCCACGAGTGATGTTGCCTGCCAAGTTTTATGGTGATTTTGCACAGCCCATCTAAGGTACTTGTGGCATGGGAAACAGCATTGGAATTTGGTTGGGCCGAGTCACACGCAACCATGGGTTTCCCTCAAGCTTTTCTTCAACAGTTCCCGGTTTTGGAGCTTGGAATGATCGGGGAGTGTTCAAGAAGGCAGGAGCTGCAGGAACAGCCGCCAACAGCTTTCCGGGCCTCCAGCTGAACCCTTACTGTAATGTCTGATCACTGCTCTGGAATCTGTCTTCCTTCAATTTCTCTAGTCGATCTTCAAATGTATTTCTGTTGTTTGTCTTGACAACCACTGTGGGAACATATTGTGTGCTAAGTATTTTTGTTTAAGCCTTCTATCTGTTCCCGTCATGATTGTCAGACTTTAGCTGCCTCTAGGTTTCTATGTAAGCCAGTTCAGCTGGTTTTGCTGTAGAGACTGCATGGAGATCAGCATCTCCAGAGCATGGCTCCTGTCATCCTCAGATAAGTGGAATGAATTGTCCTTTGGAGGTACTGCCTTGCTTCCTTGAGTAAGAAGAAAGCTTAGACAATTTGCTTCTTCACATTGGGTGAAAGGAATTCCAACAAAAGTGTGCTGGCAGAATCACCCAGGAGATCTGTGGCAGAGTGAAAAACTGAGCTTGGGTTTCTCATCCATCCTCTTTCAGATCACTGTTTGTGGCAACAAAAATAAAGTCACATGAAAGTGGTCGCTACTGAGAATAGTACGGCTTTGCTAGGGCTTGGGAATGGATTTTCTAGCAGGTCCCCTCAACTGAAGATCCCTTGTGGACTCAAAGTCTTTTTTATAGACCTGGCTATGCTGCTTGGCAGACTAATTGGGGATTTTAACATTTCTCATTACACTGATGTTTTCTCTCCTGGTAGCATATACATTTCCCTAAGGCCAGAGGCCGGGAGCCAGGGAGACATCACATTCTTACACCTATAACCTACCACTGAGAAAAAGTTAGAAGTTACCAAATTTGAAAATAAATTCTAACTTGCCCATGCCTTTTAATAACCCCTGCAGAATTAGGGAAAGGAACAATCCACCAGATTCTCAGGGAACAGGGTCAGGAAAAGCAATTTGAAAAGAGGGAAATCTGAAGTGAATTTCCTGGTTTATTACTGTCATTGCTGAATAAGAACTCATCCTGTGACCAGTGTCACAGCTTTGATTTTTTGCTTTCTAACCGATGTCCTGCAGACGATTCAGGTGTAAACATGGTATCTGGCGCAGTCCCATGAGCAAGCACAGTTTTATGGCATCTTTTCTACTGATTGCCGAGACAGACTCTGGCTGGCTTTACATCTAAATACTTCCAAGCCTTGTATTGCTCCATCTGGCAAGTATCTTCCCTTCCTCTTCAGAATAATTATTTCATGGTTTTACCTTTCTTGCCTCAGAGAACATTACATCATTTTGTTGGGTACTTTGTTGGATGTGTCTTTGCTCCATATCAGTGTCCACCTAAGAGCTGTAGCCTAGTGAAGGACTCGCATCCCCTTGCACTCATGGAAAAGGGACAGGAAAAAGGCCATTTTTGATCACTTAATCCCTATGCTAGGAACCAACAGTAAGATCTCCTGAAGTGAGATATTTTGCTCATTTTGTCCAGTTGAAGTCTCAGTGCTTTATGCTCATGCAAGTGAATAGGAAAAACGCTACATTCAAGGCATCATTTTCAATGGCTGATTCTCATTAAAGGTATAGCACTCAGAATATGCATGTGTGCATCCGGAATGCATAGAAACAAACTTTTACAAGAAAAGGGTGTGATTAGGCAACCATGCACACACTATCATGTACAAAAGAAGGCTCTGACCAAAGTCATCTTCAGTCAAAAAACATTCAAGGTTTCTCACCACAATTTCGAAAGGAAGAACTCGGATTGACAAGGAGGGCTCAGAATTAGTTGAGGGATGAAACCCCAAGCAGCTTTACTGACAAAGTCGGTATTGCATTAAAGGTTACTTCCCAAAGCTGTACTCCAATACAGAGCTAAGAAGCTAAACATTTTCCAGACGCCTTTTTAATCCGGTACTTGACGGTAAAGGGCTTGCACTAAACATACTCTGTTTCAATAAACTGCATGGAAATTATTAACAATGAAATACAGTGCCAGAAAAGACATCTATAATAGTATCTTGGAAAGCATTTTTTCACTTTGCTGTTTGTTTTCTTAATTCACTGTGATCTGGTTTTGTAATAGTTTCTTCATTTACTTGTTGATGACTTGCACAAATGCGATTCATGAAATGAGGCAACTCAGCTGATTTTCAAATATTTATTAAGCAACAGAGGTTTTTTTAAATGGAGGGAAAAAAGTGTAGTTTAAATACTAGGAAGCATTCAACTCTTTTCTCCTTGACTGTAGCCCAAAAGATCTCTTTCAGTCTCATCTTCTTTCCTTACAAAACCTGTGACCATTTATTTTCCAACAGGAAAATGTAGCTCTAATTTTCTACATTTCTTTCCTGAAAATACATTCCCTAACTAGATGACTGAACACCACAAAAGTGATAAAATCCACATAGACATCTGGGATTGCAAAATCCACTAACTATTAGATTTTCTCTTAATAGTAATGTCAAAAAAGGAGTGAAAACTCAGCTCAGAAAGGCACTTAAGAATTTGCTTTCCAAAAACCACCACTCGGGCCTTTTGGTGAGAGACATTTACCAGGTATGTCTAAAAAATAAAGTTAGATTTGGACACATTTAATAGTTTCCCAAAGCATCTGTCAATACTGAGGGTCTTATTTTTGAGTGCCAGTTTGGGAAACTCTGGGCTTCTTGGTTTTTTTTTCTCAACACGTCAGATCCTGCTGAAGTCATCTGATGTTTCCAGTGCTTCCCAAATGTTTGCCTATGGGATTTCAAACTGACAGTCAAAAGCAAAAGCACGCAAAAATCACAATGTTTTGGTATTAGAGCACATCCTGCTTGATCAGCAGCTACAAAATAATAAAGCCCTACTTGAGAGAGAACAAATAAGCAATCCAAACCACTCAATATCTTTGCTCAGGCAGTTACAATATTTCTTAAAGAGATGGGTTAACCTTGGAAATTTTAAGCATATTGCCTCAACACAACACACATGTTGACACTACAGAATCAATGAGAAATATCTGAAGCTAGCTTTGATTCAAGCAAAACCAGTTTAAAACTCCAAAGCAGACCATTTTCCTAAAGACAGGACCTATGCAATGAAGCGTACTCAACTAGCTGCTCTGCTGTTCCTTGTAGACAGTGGCTCTAAGGCTTCTGTTTCTAGTCAGTTAGTTCCTTGCACTTCCCCTGCTAACAGAATAGGAAGCAGTAATTTGCTGCCAATATTTGACAAGGCATTACCAGCTGTGGCTAAAAAAAAGAAATTAGATTTTTAACAGCTCAATGCAGATTTTTTTTTTTTTTTTAAGTTCCTGCTTGCTGGCCACCATGAGACTATTTTCTATACTGGGGGACAGAATTTCTCAGGCCATTCCTCCACAACACTCACATAGATTGAAATCAGCCCCGTAAGTTCCTGAGTTTTATTCCTGGTGTTCAACTATAGGATTGCATCACTGTCCGCTAGTTGAAATAATCAGGAAAAACATGCTAAACAGATTAGCAAGCAGAGCCTTCACTGACCTGCTTGCTAGAAGCCAGGCCCTAGAGAAAGGCTTATTTCCCTGTGTTTATATTAAAGTAAGATGAACTGACTGCTCAGCACTGTATCACATTTAAGTGTATGCAGGAGACACCGTGCGTCACGTAAGATCCCAAAAGTTGCTTTCCCTCCCATGAGAAAGACCACGGAGCAGGATTCTTCCTGTCTAGCACACTGGGCTATTTTGAAAGTACCACCCCTTGGAGTTCAAAAAACGCCATAAAAACAGAAAGCCCTCATCAGTTTGAACTGTCTGCTACCAGAAAGCAAATCATGGACTGATTTTGGCATATAAATCATACGTTGCATGAAGCTTATTTTAAACTACAGCTTCTTACATCACCTTGGCATATATAGCACACTGATTTATGCTCCTTGGACTGGATTTGTTTTTGCATTAAGTCCCATTTATAATTCCCAGGCAGGGAGTGTCAAAGTAGATAAAGGTTATGTTTACGCTTTAGGATGAACAAACAGCAGGTTACCTCTACACTTAATTACAAATGGATGTGTACAAAGGGTGTCTCTGTGAGTCTTGGAAATTAGATGGGAGTCAATTTGTATATTAGAATCCATTGCCACAAAGTCTAGTCTCACTACCAGAGGTGAAAACCGAAACCAGAAATAAGTAAGACATACACCTTTTAAAGCTCTTTTTCTTGTAGCAATGGAAATACTAATACACCGTATACAAGAATGCATATTGCCATTCAAACAAGGTAATAACAGTCTATGGTGATGCTGCAATGTTCCTAGGTAGCCGCCATGTTCATTTTTACCTCCAGTGGTCCTTTGAGAGATTAGATAAAATGTTCATCTCTTCATCATCTTGCAAAAGACGATACGCCGTACTCACATGGTGATTTTCAAGCACAGACCGGTCATTATACAGAATGGCTGTATATAAGGCAGCCATTGACCTAGCATTTAAAAGAAAACATAGGAAAGGTTATGTTTATTCCCTAAAGAGTCTCACATTCAGAAGTTTTCCTTTGATGAGCTACAGAGATTAGTTCTATAGCACAGATACAAGCATTTTAAGAGCACTTGTAAGACTTTGTTCATTGCTGTTATTCAGTAAAAGAAAACTAAAGATCAAAATTCACCACAAAATCTGTTTCATCAGCTGAGACTCACCTAGTCTCTTTGATACATACTTAAAAAAAATATGCTGAGAGCTGCGAGAGAGACATCAATTTAGAGTTGAATCACGAGGCTCTTTTCCAGCCGTTGTCTATGTTGCTCTCACATTAAAGCCTGACTGTACCCAAGTAAGCAATTGCAAGATGTGTCCCAATATTGTTTCCAGAACAGCAAACTGCCCGTAAGCAAGATATAACTGAACTGCTTTCTGTCATCTGGGTGCTAGACTATGCTGTCCGGAAGGGCAATAGATAGAGTAAGACCAAAGGTACTTCACACCTTATTTTAAGCTCCAGGGCATAGATCTGAGATTGATGAATGGCTAAATTGGTCTGAAGACAAAGTTATTGCTGGAAGTTAATGGCAACAGAGTATGATTTGTTACAATCGCCACTCAGTTCTGCTTCCCAGAGAGCAGTGTATGTTTTTCTCCCCTGACACTTTACATCCTCTGATGTTTAGTGTTACAGAAATGAAATTACAACTGTCCTTCCTTGAATTCTTCTCTAAGTATTTGGGAAATACAGCAGATCCCTAATTCTTGCATGGATGAAGCTATAAGAAGTGGAGTGTGGCTTGGTCCAGAATAGAGACAGAAACTTCTTTCTACGTTCCCAAGCTTTCATAGAATCATAGAATCATAGAATAGTTTGGATTGGAAGGGACCTTTAAAGGTCACCGAGTCCAACCCCCCTGCCATGGGACATCTTCAACTAGATCAGGTTGCTCAGAGCCCTGTCCAACCTGACCTTGAATGTTTCCAGGGATGGACCATCTACCACCTCTCTGGGCAACCTGTTCCAGTGTTTCACCACCCTCATTTCATCACCCTCATTTCCTGAGCATATGTGTGATTTATCCTAGCAACCTTTATGTCTCTGTGATACACAGCATGATTCAGCTAACATACTCTAGACACGTAATTTAGGGTAAGATGCAACGCATCTTAGAAATGCCCAAGTGTGCAGTGTCAGTCAAGGACGTCTCGACATTTTGTCATTGCTACCAGCATGCTCCCACTGTCAAAATAATATACAGATGTTAGATGCCCAACTATCACTGCAACTAGAGACTTCACAATCTTTGCACACTTCTGAATCTTGCTGCCATCTTCATCTTCTCCTTCTCTCTTCCACCAAACCAAAAGCCTTATAGAAGATTCTGAGTTCAAAAAATATGCCGGTCCAGTCTAGTTTGTGATCAGCTAATTACTGTCTAGCAATTTACAAAGCTTTAAAAAATTATATCCCTGAACAGGTAATGGTAAACATATCCCCTTGCTGCAGGTGCGGTTTTCCGCTAAAGTAAAAATAGTCTGTGTAGTGTTGGTGTTCACTACAGATATTGTTGAATTCTTGATTTATGCAGTTAATTTTTGATTCTTCAAATTCAACAAGGAGAAAAAACTGTTGAATTATAGTATCTCCTCCAAAACTATACCTTCGTCAAAATACATCACTCTCTACAGCAGCTTGCCTTTGGCAACTTTATACAGAAATATTTCGGGACCTGCCTTTTTCCTGATTATTAGTATGAAACAATGCTCAGGAAACTAGAATACATGCATTCCTTTGTAAATGGCTGAGCAAGAGAAAATGAAATGCAATCTAAGGAAGTGAAATTTCCTCCTGTAACACTTGAAAGTAAAAGCTCCTGCACTTTTTTAGGTAGCTGTGCTGTTATTCTCCAAAGGTTTCCCGCTTCATTTCCCAACCCTTCATCATGATTTACAGTGGCCTCACCATGTCTGGATGTGAAAGCTGGTGGTGGTTCCAGTGTGTTCATAATCATGGATGGCAGCTGCGAAAATCTGCGAAGATCTCCAGCTCTGTCAGCCAGTGCTGAAAAGAGATTACAGAGCAATCGGATAAGCTGTCATTTCCCCAGGCATTAAGGCTTTTGTCTTTAAGGCAAGTTATCCCCTGCTGACACTCAACGCTGCACATCCCTGCAGCCTGCCAGCTGTTTTAAAGCAAACTTCTCTGGTTGATACACAAAAGCCGAACCAGTGTTGTTCCTGAAGCTTCACCTAAATAAATTGAACTTCAGCAAAATGATTTCAGGAGCTAATAAGGCTTAAGGCAGAGCAAGGGAAAACATTCTTAAAGAGCAATGTGTGAGGAAGAGAGAGAGGGAAACCTCAAGAAAATCAAGGTTCTTCAAGTGGAACTTGATGGTAGATGGGCAGGTATGCACATACACCAGGGTATGTATTTTCAGCTCAGTTGACCTGGGTAGCAGAGCCCCAAATATAGAAGAATGTCACTAATTTCCAGTAACTAAAAGTCTTTGTCAATCACTGAATCATGAGGAAAACAGGGAACACAACTTCATAAGATGTACGGCTTGTTATTTATTTATCATTTGTAGAAATATTTGAGAAAGTCCTGAGGTTTCTTTTTACTAATTGCCTAGTTGAAGCCTTATTTTTCAATGCTTAAGTCACTTTTGATTTAGATTTCTAAATGACTCAGATGCTTTTAATAATTTTCCTCTGAGTCATTCAATCACTTTATGTCTGGTTTTCCACCGGTAGCACACAAGGAGTGCTGGTAACATCAAGCGCATCAGAGACAAAGGCTCTAGATACTGTAGATGCTGTAAATATTTGTATGAAATGCTTAAATATATTCCCTTTAGAGAAAACCTTCACTGCAGTGGTTGCCAAATATTTTTGTAACAGCTCCCTGACAACCTGCAAACGTTTTGACAGATGTTCCTGTACGAACTGCCTTTTAATACAAAGCCCAGTAAAGGCAGTATGGTTTCATAAATCTATTCTAGACATCTACTATAGCTCAGGGGCCACCACTGGTCTGTTAACCACGTGCAGGGGAACCTCAGATAACTGTGGGGCTCTGCGCACAGCGACCTGTCCAGCTCTTCTCCTGTCTTTCACAGCCATCTCTGCATAACCAATGAAGAACGAAGCAAGTCTCACTATTAAAGATCTCCTTACATTAAAGATGCAGTTTGAAAATATTGGCCAGATATATTTCCCACAATGCCACTGACCATAATCAAGGTAGCTCTTGATTTTGAGAGAGAGAGAGAGAGAGAGAGAGAGAGAGAGAGAGAGAGAGAGGAGGGTGAAGAGATCAAGAAATGAGCAGACACAGAAACTAAACTGTTTTCTCATTTCTACACAATTGGTCCAGGACAGGAATGGACAGCACTGGTGGTGGAGAAATCTGTGACGCTTCTGTTTCCAGGTGTGACTTGTGAATAAGGAATGCTTTACAGCTGATGAAGAACATGATTTCAACTTTCAAGCAACAACCTCCGGCAACTCCAATGGGGGAAAAAAGGAACTCGGGTTTCCAGGCCACACGTCTGGATCTAGACTTCAATTCCTCAACCACATTCTGCCACATCCCAAAAGGAGAGAGTGCAAATGATAGAAAAATCGGGCACAAGCGCTCAGGAACAGGCAGAGCAAACCTACATTATGCATGTGGAACTACTATGGGACATGCCCAGCTAGTCTAATGCATGCACTTCAGACCTTCTGGGCATCATCTGACAAGTCCCACTCCAACAGGATCTCATGACCCAAGTCTTAAGACATCACTAAAGCCATGAGCTCTGTGCTTGAGGTCTCCTACCTCATCTCTTAAGACACATACAAGAAAAGTGCTAACTTGCATGCCCTATCAAAGTATCACTTGTTGAACAAGTTCGAGTAATGTAGGTTTTCAAATAGGGTGTAATACACCTGAGGAGACATATTAAATATCATAACAGCATTTGAGGAAGACCACTCAGAATACAGACTGGAATTACAGTTGTGAACAGTGGGTAATAAAGAAATCAGTGTAAGTAGCCCAAAGTCAAAATAGGCTTGTGAGTAACAGGAGGGAAATAGCAGGTAAGTAACTGGAACCTTTTAGTCCCTTTTTTCTGCTACAACCTTGCAAGGAAAAGCAAACAAGATGGCAAAGAGCCTGCAGAGAATGGATGCAATCTCCACCTAAGTGGAGATTTCACTAGTCTGTGATGGACTTCATCTTGGGAACAGAGGCCTAGTTTTAAAAAACAAAGCCATCAAGAACTATTGAGACACTGTCGCAGGTGAAAAGAGGAAGGAAATGTGAATGTTTTTCAGTTCTAAAGGGTTGACAAAAACAATCCAGAACAAAACCTGCAAACTTTCTGCTATGACAGGGGGTGGGGGATGGCGGGGAAAGAGGGCAAGAAAGAACAAGTATTGGCTTCCAAAGTGGAAACAAAAAAGGAGTAATGAGGCATGATTGTCTTCCACAAACATACAATAAATATGAAGAATTACCTACTAAGGCAAGTCATGGGCATGTAAGCAAAAGGATCGATGCATACAGAGAGAAAAAGGAAGAGGAAAGAGCAGTGTTTCCAAATCTAAGCAAACAAATGGATGCATTTCCAAGAAAATGCTACAAAGCAAAGACAGCAATAATTAGCTTGTTTACTTCCCCAGAGTTTATGGTCTTTTATTCCAAAGCAGTTATAATTATCAGAGCTCATGAGGATCTGCTTATTAATCACAATAGTCTAGATGAGAGGAGGATCTCACTTCCCTTTGGTACAAACACGTGACAGAAGTTCTGCACTTCTGTAGTTTTACAGGTCTGCTGCAGGGAATATTCTCCTGTACTTCTTGACAGTATCAGAGAAAGAACTCTTGAGCTTTACCATTTGCACCTCATTGTCTGGATTCACAAAGAAATCAGATGGTAATTCCTAATAATTATAAAGATTAATCAGAAAATAATACTGAAGAAAGTAATAATCACAGATGAACAACAGTTAAATAAAGGAAAGAATGATACGAGCAAAAAGAGTGCCAGCTTTTGGAAGTTGTTCCTACACATCATGCTTGTATACCAATCCCCTAAGAGAGAGACATCAGAGTAATTCCAAATTCTCTTTCAATGTTATGTCTATGAGAGAACTCAAAATATCCTAGTTCATACGGTAAAGATCCAAGGCATCATCCTGAGGAAGAAAATAACAGGAAAACTAAAGAGCTTTCAGGCACTGAATATGATTAGAGGGAAAGAATATTTTTAATTGAAAAGAAAATAGAAGAAGAAAGAAGCCTGGAACAAAACTCTTGAGACGGCTTGTAAATAACAGGGAGCATGACAAAGGCAAATGAACCATGTAAAGATGAACCAGACAATTGTTTCTTCCCTTTGAGACTACAACAAATCACCACTATACAGACTATTTGAATTTGAAAAAAAGTACTTTTTCCACATTGCAAATAACTAGTTAGCAAGATAAATTATATTTTTTTTCTATTTTATTGTAGGATTTTTTCACAAGTCTTTGTCGTCATCCCAGTGAAGAATTAAACCAATGGCCCCAACATGTCTTCTGAGACCAAAGTCTTACCTTCCAGCATGTCCAAGTTCCTTCCATAAATATTGCAAAAGCGATGAACTGAACAACTATGTACGCTAGAGTAAGGATAAGATATTAGTGTGAGCAAATTCTGGAAACAAGAAAATGTCCCCTACCTTTCTTTACCGTGTGTGAGCATACTATGCATATTAGAAGCTAGCCTTGCTGTGAGCAGGACTTTAGGATTGGTGACCTAGAGGGCTCATTTTCAAGCTACATTAATCTATGCACATTGAGATGCGTTGTATCCTGCAGGGGAAGTGGGGTGTAAACTAAGAAAAAGGAGAAAAAAAAAAGAAAAAACAAAGTTAAAAAAAGCATTCTAACCAGGGAAACAAAGCTGAAATGTCACTGTTAGCACACAGTGTTGCAAGTCCCTTGTTCCTGGTAGCAGAAGAGTGGTTTCTTATTGTGCTACATTAGATCCTAAACCAAATGCTACGTATCATTTGGCTGTGAGAACAATTAGTGCTTGGGATTATTCCTGGGAAAGGGCAGACACTTCACTACATCCTCCGGTGTACAACTCCATCATAACAGTCTGCATGGGATACTTTGTGTGTAACTTATTACAGTAGGAATACAAAAGCAAAGGGCTCAGCTCAGGAGAATGAGTCAGTGACTTCAGTGCCAGCACGTAGATAAGCTCACAAGTACACAAATTCTAGTTTCCCTTTTATAGATGTAAATATGGAATATGCACATTCTCTGACCTCTGCACATATTTCAAAACATCATTTCCTCTGAAACAGAGAGGAGAAATACTTCAGACACGTTTAAAAAAGGAAGTATTTTAATACTGAAGAGTTCTTATTTGTCACTTCAAGCATCAGGCATCACAATAGCAGGTGTGTCTGACCAGCTTTAGCACTTTGTTTCTGCAATTGTCTTCAAAGTCTACACAACACGTTATGGTGCTGCAGTCTGCATGCTGCATAGCAGCCTGGGCTAAATAGTCCCCAGAAACTGTTTGCAAGAGGTGTTTCCACTGACTATATCAGTATCACTGGACTATATTTAATGATGCTAATAATGCACAAAAGCCTGTTAATGTTTTACATGACGTACTTTCAGAGTGATCTGTCTTTCATCTAGGCTAACACCCTTACATCAGAGAAGCATAGTCTATAAAAGCAGAGGAAGAGCAAGTCATCTGAAATAGTTTCCTCTTCTTTACCTTTAAGAAAATATATTTTACACTCTGGAAGAAGAAATGAGGTAAGAGAAGAGGCTGCACTATTTTCAAATGTCTACACATTGCTGTGAAACTGTGCAAAATTAGAGCACTAAATTATTAAATAACTTGACTCAAGAAAAATTATCCAAGTCTTTAAAAAATAGGTAACCGAAAATTGTACCCAAGAAAAGAAGAAATAATGCAATCTGATGAAAAAGGAAGGAGGATTATACCTCTGTAATCTATCAGCTATATCAAACTGACGGAGGCAGACACACCCTTGAGTTCATCTCCTCCAGGGAGGCACAGTTGCACTGGGCTAAGTATTCACAAGCACGGTCATATCACAACATTTTCCAATAAAGATAACTTACCTATCAACTCAGGCCAAGGAAATGTCCTAGAGACAATCTGCCCTCTGACCATTAAGAGCTAAACCTATCTCCTATTTCATTCCTCGTCATGCGGCATCATGGCAACAAGTATGGTATGAATACAGAAAAGGTGTCCTGAGATCTCCATCATCCAGAATGGTTTTCATTACAGGAAAATGACAGTGCTCATCACCACCTTCTCCCCACCTGCATCATCTCTCTCGCACCTAAAAGCTACTAAAAAACTAATCCAAAGAAAAGACAAACAATCCTCTAAAGATGTGGTCTGCAGAGTGGCCTTGACAAAAAAGTACGAACCAAAGGGAGAAAGGAAACTGCGAAATAGCAGAGAGATGACACCTTCCCCAATGGAGGTGGGGTTTTCAGTCTGAGGACGGGAAGGCACATGGGGGATTGCTGTCCCCGGCTAGTTCTTGCCTCAGCTACTGAACAGGGGGTTGAAGATGAAGCCAGACCCACCCTGGCATTGCACAAAGAATAGCTGCAGATCAGCTGTGCCTCTAGACAAGCACGCAGGACCGATTTGATTTTGGCTAGGGGCTCTTCAGGGGAGTGCTGAGAGTGAAGGGTGTGTAGGTACTTCTCCCTCATCAGTTGATTCCTATGCACCTCAAGCAGTGTAAATGCTGTTGAGATCACACCACCAGTTAAGGAGTCAAGGGAGGTGTTTTCCTTTCCTCTGCAGTGACTCAATGACAAACAGTCTGCAAACAGAAATGCTGCTGATTGTTGTTGAAAAAGGAAAACGAAGCTGGCTGTGAAGGTGTTTCTGGTGACGGCTTGCTGTGCCTGTGCTGCCATGGTGACAGCAGATCCCAAGATGCGCCTTTTTCCTGTGTCGTTCCAGTCCTCTGCTTTCATAGCTTGTAGAGGTAGGGAAGGCAATGCCGACTTTGAAGCTATCCCCTGGTCGTTGGAGACCGCTGGAGAACACAGGAGAGCGCCGGAGACCACAGGAGGCCGCCGGAGACAACCGGAGACCGCTGGAGACCATCAGAGACCACCGGGCACCACTGGACACTGCCGGAGACCAAGCGATGTCCGGTGGTCTCCAGCAGGCTCCAAGGGACGGCTCCTGGTGCTATGGGGCTGCCGGCCAGAAGATGGCAGCCCCTGTCCTCGCCTCTTCCCCAGGGCTCAAGGCAGGGGAGGTGCCCTCCTTCATGAGGGGCGGGGTGGGAAAGCAGGGCTCACCTGCGGCTGTCCACCCCGACAGCTGGCAGGCTCATCAGAAAGATCACCCGGCTGTCACGCCGCAGAGGAGCCCAGCTTTCCCATCCCCCACTCCCACCCCTCATGAAGGGGGGCATCTCCTCTGCCCGGAGCCCTGGGGAAGAGGCGAGGACAGGGGCTGCCCGCCAGAAGATGGCAGCCCCATAGCACCAGGAGGAGTCCCTTCGAGCCAGCTGGAGACTGCTAGAGACCACCGGAGACCGCTGGACATCGCTGGACACCACCAGAGACCGCCGGAGACCGCCAGACACCACTGGAGACCACCGGAGCCTGTTGGGACTCCCCTGGAGCGCCACTGAGGTTATTGGGGCCTCGAGGTGGCATTTTTTCAATCTGAGGATGAGAAAGCCAGTGGGGGGTGGCTGTCCTCAGCCAGCTCTCGCCTCAGCTACCGAATGGGTGAGTGAAGATAAAGCCAGACACACCCTGGCAGTTCACACCAAAAAACAATAAAACCCAATAAAAACCCAAGAAAAACCAATTTAAAAAAACAACAAATGCTCTCCTCTCTCATTTGGCACTTTTGCGGCTGCACGCGGACTCCTGTGTCCCATTCAGAGCTTGGAATGATCGGGGAGTGTCCAAGTGTAGTCTAATCAAATAGTTAGCTTTTGGGTTACATTGACATTGTTTATCTTAGGGATTAGATGCACCAAGGATGGTGAATCCCAGGAAGGCTCTGGTGAGAAATGAAACAAGACATTATTCAGCCTCTGCAGGGAGTTAACTGGGCATGGTCTTGGGGAAGAAACATGCTAAGTTGGCTGAATAAGGGAGGCACTAAGAGAACAGAAAAAGAAACAACTACTTGAACTACGGGTGAACTATCCTAATTAGCATAGTAAAAAACCCACCCACGGGCAGGAAAGCCCCCTACCCCACAAAGCCCCTTCCCCACTGAATATGCACGGTAAAAAGAAAGGGCACTGTGACTTTAAGTGAAGACGAGGCATTGCAAGAACCAATAGAAGTAAGGGTGACTAACTGTAAATTAGTAAAAAGTACTGATAAATGTTGCTTGGAATGTATAAAATGCTTACCGTGTGTTAACTGAAGTGTGCTAGCTTTGTGGAGTTACCACCTAGCATCCATCTTTGCACAGACATGAAAGAAACAAATATCTCAGCTCTGTGTGTGAGATCGGCTTATTGCACACTGGGTAACGAACCCCGCTTGAGGGACAACACAAGTGGGCAGGAAGAGCCTCACTTGGGTTCACACATGTGCTTTGCACTGCAAAGACTCCCTGCACCTGGAAGGGCTTACTTTGGCTGCTTCTGCACAGTTGTTGGTGAAGGGAACCTGTGCTGGTTTTGGCTGCATAGATAGAGTTAATTTTCTTCATAGAAGCTAGTATGGGGCTATGTTTTGGATTTGTGCTGGAAACAGTGTTGATAATACAGGGATGTTTTTGTTATTGCTGAGCAGGGCTTACACAGAGTCAAGGCCTTTTCTGCTTCTCACACCACCCCACCAGCGAGTGGGCTGGGGGTGCAGAAGAAGTTGGGAGGGGACACAGCTGGGACAGCTGACCCCAACTGACCAAAGGGATATTCCATACCATATGACGTCATGCTCAGCAATAAAAAGGTGGGGGAAGAAGAAGGAAGGAGGGACATTAGGAGTTACAGCGTTTTGTCTTCCCAAAAGAAGTGATGGAGCCCGCTTTCCTGGAGATGGCTGAACACCTGCCTGCCAATGGGAAGTAGTGAATGAATTCCTTGCTTTGCTTTGCTTGTGTGCGTGGCTTTTGCTTTACCTATTAAACTGTCTTTATCTCAACCGATGAGTTTTCTCACTTTTACTTTTCTGATTCTCTTCCCCCATCCCACCGGGGGGAAGTGAGCAAGTGGCTGTGTGGTGCTTCGTTGCCGGCTGGAGTTAAACCACAACAAGACCATATTAAAGACTTGGAAAGACAAAATCTGATGAGGTATGCTTTTTATTCAGTCTGGTCTTTTCGAACTGTTCTATTACTCCTCTTCTTGGCTGAGATTCAAGGATCTCATTTGCTTACATGTTCTCCGTTCTTACTCCTCTTTCCCTCATGCTGTCTTCCTCCATCATCTCTGTTCTGCCTTCTTGATGCATTCAGTAATTCTCACCTCTTGTGCTTTTCACTGTTCTGTAAGTCACAGTAAATCATAGACAGTGGCATACCTGAAAGCTATTACATGCACATCACTACTGGAGCTAAGCAGGTGCATAGGGTTATTCAAATGCACAAGTGCTGTAGCAGCACAGCTTAAAGTAACTCGGACATTTGGGGGTTAAGATTCCATTGAAAATCTCTATCAAACCCTGTGCTTTAGAATCACACTGTTCCCTCTGTCCAGCAGGTTCTTCTATTGATCTGAAATGGAATTACGTACTCTGCTCTCTAGGAAATACCTGGTAAAATCCATGAGTCATCTGTATTTGTTGTCCTCATATTAATTGGATAACAGCTTATATAGTAACCCAGAAATGCAGACATCATTTACTGTATTTGAGTTTACACACAGCTTCCCATAGATCAGTTACTGCTGGTTTTCAGTCCTACCAATTTTTCAGAATCTCTTTGTCAGGGCTGTGCGAGCATACAACGGTGACAATTGGAGAACGTCCATCTTGGACATGGAACTGGCTCTTCCTGATTTCTTCAAAGCCTACAATGACTGTACAGCAGCCTGTGAAGGCTCCTGAGAGATCAATGATTTTGAAGACCTCTCCCTCCATTGCAGGTGAGTGGTTAGGAAACAGTAAGGAAAGATGTCCCAAAAGTGCATTTCCGTTTATCCGTGGGATTGGCTACCAAAGTCCTGTTCCTCAGTTTTGCAGTGTGAAATGCACGTGGTGCCCCCTGCTCAGTTTGGGCCAATATGAGTTTATTAGGTTCACTGAAAACTGCTTGAACTCTGGTTTACTTTTTTCTTCTTTTCAGTGACATCATTGAGGGCTGCCAGAAAATCAGAACAGAGAGTTCTTACTTTAACATGGAAGTTGTGCGTCAGAATAAAAAAGATGTCTAAGTAGTAAGAACTACTCCATCCAGCTAGCAACAGTTATCCAGACAGGTCTCTTGACCATCATTTCAGTATCAGTTTGGCCGCCTTTGAGGCTCAGTAGTTAGCCTGCCTTCAAAATCTGCATTGTGGTTTATGTATCACTGGTGCTACGCATCTCCTTTCTCATAAATATGACAAGTTTCTGTTGCTTATTTTTCATCTTTCGTACAGCAGACTTTTGCTAGCAGATAAGATTTCTTTTTCTGTAGTATGTAGCTTAAAAAAAAATCCATTGCTTTGCAAAGAAAAAGAGATACCGCCTTTTGGATTGCTGTCAAAATGGCACATACACATTTCCTATGCTCTTTGGTAGTGAAACAAGTAATTTCTCCAGTGCTCTTGGCTCAGTGTTGTTGACAATATTTGTGTGGAGAATGCCTGCATGTTTTCTCAACAAACTTAAAAACATAAAAAATGCAACAGAATTTCTAAGTTGCCAGAAGGAAAACCAGCCCAACTTTTTGTCCTAAAGCTATCAGATATGTTCGTGAGGGGAAACATTTGTGAAATACATTGATACATAAATGTAAAGTAGAAGAGCAGCTCCACAGTTTCTCACAGTGTGGCAGTACAGCTGGCACGGAATAGCTATTGCAGGCTATTCCTCAAGCCTGGCTTTACTCCTGGGCAAAGCAGGCAGGTGCCTAGGACAGCAGATAATGAGTGAGGGTCAAATCACAGGGGGTAAAACAAGAAACACAGGCTTTCTTCCCCAGTGGGTCAGAGCCCTGACATCAGGATAACCCCCAAGCAACTGTAAAGGGTACAGTGTCCATGCTCAGCTGTGATTGGCACTTGCTGTCATCCTTCCTCTTCCTCCTTGGAAGGAAAGGACAATTCCAGCAGTAGTGGTGAGAGGAAAGGTAGGAGTTACTGCATGATGTCATCATGGCCATGTGCATGCATTACAAATATTTTGTTCTTGAGATAAGAAAATTCAAATTTACTTGCACTGCCACAGCTGAACGGTGCTCTTGCTCCACAGAGATATATCCTACAAGGTTTTTACTGCAGAAAGTAGCTGTTAACCAGAAGCATTTGGTGATTGCACTAGGTATGTATTTGTCCCTGAGCAATGAGCTATGTTTGGAAGCCAGCTGTCCTCATTGCATGGGATTGCTTCACTGAGGGACTTGTGTCTCTAGCTTTAGGTGCTGGCTGGAATTGAACACTACTGTGTCTGGAGACTCCACTGCTCTTGTAAAAATGGTAATTTCATTTGGCCAATCATTTTTAGTTAGTGTTGTGGCTTAACCCCAGTTGGCAACTAAGCACCACACAGCCGCTTGCTCACCCTCCCCCCACCCTGGTGGGATGGGGGAGAGAATTGGAAGAGCAGAAGTAAGAAAACGTGTGGGTTGAGGTAAGAACAGTTTAATACTTGAAATAAAATAATAGTAACAACAACAATAAATCATAATGAAGAGGGGGGTGAGGAGGGGAGAGAGAAAGAGAGAAAGGGAGGGAGAGAGGGAGGGGAGGGGGAATGAGAGAGGAGGAGGGAGGGGGAATGAGAGAGGAGGAGGGAGGGAGAGAGGGGGAGGGAGGAACAAAACCCAGGAAAAACAAGTGATGCAACAACTCACCACCCGCTGAGTGACCTGAGCGGTGATCACTGCCCCCTGGCCAACTGCCCCCAGCTTATATATTGAACAGGATGTCATATGGTATGGAATACCCCTTTGGCCAGTTTGGGTCAGCTGTCCTCGCTGACCCTCCCAGCTTCTCGTGCACCTGGAAGAATTTGGGAAGCTGAAAAGTCCTTGAATATGTAAACACTACTTAGCAACAACTAAAACATCAGTGTGTTATCAACATTATTCTCATACTAAATCCAAACCACAGCACTATACCAGCTGCTAGGAAGAAAATTAACTCTATCCCAGCCGAAACTAGGACAGCTGGCTTCAGCGTTCTTCATGTTAGGAGTTGTCAGAGATGAAAACAGGGGAAGGGGCCTTTTCTGTTCTTTTGCCTTGGTCAGAGACTTGCTGCACAAGATTAGATAACTTGCTTTCACCTGCCAAATGTGGCTAACAGGGAAACTAAGGCTTTAAAATATTTCTGTTCGGTGGTATTGTCTAATGCTATATATCCTGAAAACGCTTGTGATTCTTTGATGGAAAGTTTTCTCGGAATGTATTTTCTTGAAGATAAGATCACCTCTAGTTCTATCCCATTGCACCAAGCTTTTGTAGACCTTCAGAATTTTGTAACTCTCAGCCATAACCCCACCCCTCAGAGACCAACCTTACTGTCACCCAACCTTCCCTTTGATAAAGGTCTCCCATGAGGCTGTGCAACTTTTCACACAGCTTTAACCACCTGTGCATCATTTAATTGAACATCTATCAAGATAATACTGACACTCTGCTTTAAACTCAAGGCATAAGCAACAAGGCATGGCTTCCGCAGCAACTGCAAAGACTAAGGATTTGCCCAGGCCCCTGGTTAGGCCCCTGGTATGGCGTGCCACTGGACAAAGCAGCAGTAAGAGATTCGATGCTGAATCTGGGCAGAACAGGAAAAACTCTTCTCACACATGACAGGAAGAGCAAGTTTTCCCATGGGATCTGCTAATGGAGTCTCGGTATCAGGTAACTGCAGCTTGATTTCGGCCACCCACCCCCACCATGGGTTGCTTAATGAGGCCCTGTAATATAGCATTTCTCAGAGCTGAGTCTCACAGCTGGAAGGAGCGCAGCCAGCAGCACCGTTTCGGCCCGCACGTCCAGCCGGCACCGACCCCAGAGATCACTCCCTGAAGCAGGGACCCCCGGGGTGCAAGGACAGGCACCGCCAGACCTCCCCCAACACAAAACAGTGAGGGCCCAGTGCGGCGGCCGGCGTGGCCAGGAGAAGGAGGAGCCGGCCCTCCCCGCCGCAGCACCTGCCTACCCGCCATCTTGGCTGGGCAGAAAGGCCTCGCACACCTCCATCCACCCCACCTCACCCCACTGCACCCCACCCCACGCCAAGGAGGTGGAAGATGCGTCTCCCGCTCTACAGGCCAGCACCAGAGGCGCTGATGCTGCAAACAGCACACCGGTGGGACAAAAACGAGGTGGGAGATGGCCCTTCACCCATTTCCACCCATGTGGCCAATTTGCACGTCGTCTGCAAGGAGGCCTTAGAAGGAGGATGACAAAATTCAGGCCAAGAGAGGAGGGGGAAAAACCCCACAAGGGAAAGGGCAGAGGCAAAAAAGGGTGTCTGCGGGTGGTCTCCCATCCCAGCAGTAACCGGGGCCACCCCTGCTTAGCTCCCCACACGAGGCCCCCCAGGAGCAGTGTGATGCCACACTGACCCCCACCAGCACTTCTGCCAGCGCTGCCCTTAGCCCTCCTGCCCCACCCCGCCCCGCCCCGCCCTGCTTGCCCCACCACCCACTTGCCCCCACGGCGGCTCCCTGCACAGCCTCCATGGACACCGCTGCCCCGGGCCACCAACGTGCAAAAAACAATACTATTCTATTATTGTTGTTGTTATCATTGTTACTGTTACTGTTCTACTTTGTTTTATTTGCATTATTAAACTGTTTTTATCTCAACTGGCGAATTTTCCTACTTGTGCCCTCCTGATTCTCTCCAGCGCGGTGGCTGCGTGGTGTTTAGGTTGTGGCTGGGGTCAAACCACGACAGTACTTCAAACGTGGATTCTGCTTTGCTTACCATCTTTTTTCAACTCTGCATTTCACACTAAGACATGAATAAAAAAAATTTGAACAAATGTTGTTATAAAGTAAATTAAAGGACTTGGAAATACCACTTAATATTTAACTAAACACTGTTTGCTAACTCAAATACAAACTTGTGACATGAAAGATGTCTTAAGCGGTTATGTACACTGCTCCTAATGTCATTATAAACATCAGTGATAAGAATCACGCTCATTTTCTAATCCCTTAATTTTGGATATAGAAAAAATGTGAATTTGCTATCTTGTATCAGTATTTTCCAACAAAGGTAGTAAGTATTGTACTGTGGAAACTTTTACTTTAGTTGGCTTTTGTATTAAAGAATAGGATATATCACCTTGTTTTTTCCTATGAAATAGTGTTAAGATTGTTTTCACATGGTGGAAGACTTCAGTGGAGTGCATCTAATAAAAATGTCTGAATGGAAATTCTGATGACACTTTCTCCTTCAGGAAGACCCATTTTTTTGGAGTGTGGTTAATGGTTTTAAATGTTTGGAAAAAACATTAGTGGAATATCAAGCATTTTTCAAAAATCTAACTACTTTTTACCTCAGAAAAGACTGAGCTTTTGGGGAAGAAGTTGAAGAAATATAAACTGTAACTTATCTTATATTCTAACCTCCCCCTTAGGCAAGACTTTGACTTTTTTGGAAAACAAAGGTGTGCAATAAGTTAGCATCCTCACATCTAGATGCAAAATGTGATGTGATATAGTACTCTTTGTGTATGTGATACATGGTGTGCGTATTGTTCTAATCAAGCCTGTGCCTCCAAATCAGAAGACAGTTTATGAAACTGATTGGTTAAAAGAAACTGTATAGATTTCAGTCCACAGGGCCTTGAAGCATTTTACAAACTAAGCGAAATAATTTTCAGATGCATCACTTCATTAATGACAAGATTTTCAGTAAATGGCAGCTGTCCATTCTAACAACATAGCTGCAATAAGTAAACAACTTTAAAATAGAAAGTGAATTTGATTGACAATGAATACTGCCAGGAGAAGACTGAAGATAAGAGTACGTTTAACTGTATTGGAATTTAATTAAAATAGCCTATAGCTGTATAGTTACATATATGGAAAATTATTAAGTATTTGGTTATGGTCAAGAAAAATGTTACAGAATCTTTTGGCATGAAATTCCAAGAATTTCTTTAGGATTCATCCAGAAAATGGATGATTGAATATTGTAGGAAATAATCTAGTTTGTTTAGAACTGCAAAATCATCAACAGGTAACAAATGATAATATTAGCCTGAAGGAATGGCTTCAACACTGTGATAAACTTGAGGAGTCTTTAAAAACATGGCAGTCACAGGTACACTTTAAGTCCTAAGCATAAATGAAACAGACAAATAAGAAGCATATTTTTTCTTCTCAGCAGTGATGTTTGACTGAAAAATTTAAGTTTGTCCAGTATTGTGACACGATGTTGATGTGCTGTCCTGGTTCCAGCTGGGACAGGGTTAACTTTCTTCCCAGTAGCCTGGGGGGTGTGCTGTGTTTTGGGTTCGGTGTGAAAGGAGCGTTGATGGCCCATTGATGCTTTGGCTGTTGCTGGGTGATGCTTGCACCGGGAGGGGGGAGCACAGCCGGGGTGGTGGACCCAGCTGGCCAATGGGGTATTCTATACCATGTGACATCATGCTCAGTATAAAAACCAGGTGTGGGGGGGGGGCTCGCCCCCCGTTCGTGACACGCGGTCGGCGGTCGGTGAGCGGTTCTGTTGTGCATTGCCCGCTTTGTGTATTCTGTTATTGTTGTTGTTCTCACTGTTATTATTACTGTTCTACTTAGTTTTATTTCAATTATTAAACTGTTTTTATCTCAACCCGGGAGCTTTCCTACTTGTGCCCTCCCAATTCTCTCCCCCATCCCACCGAGGGGGGGGGTGATCGAGCGGCTGCGTGGCGTTTATTTTTGCTGGCTGGGGTTAAACCACGACAGTCCTTTTTGGCGCCCAACGTGGGGCACGAAGGGTTGAGATAACGACAGATTATTTAGAACATATTAAGGAATTTATATCTGGTAACATATTCGTTTGTTCTGCACCATGCTCTTGTTTTTACTGTACCTGTTAAAAATTGGAGTTGGGTTTTGTAGTCTGTTGTGCTCTGCCGTGATTAATGATGTTTTGCCTGGGAGATTTGTTACTAAAACACTGGCATTGGGGGTTATTTGGTATTTGGGATTTGTAATGAAGCCGTTTCTGCATTTCGGGTACCACCTCATGGAGACCATTAGCAATTATACCTTTTCCTCCGAGAGATTTTTTATAGAGGAAATAGAGAATGGCACCCTCACTACCTTCATCTCCTTTGTTAAAATAACTTGCCAGTACCTTGAACATCCCTGGGTAGTTAAGATATATCTCTTGGTACTCCTTGGGAATATTGTTGCGGTTTTCTCCAAGGTTAGTAAGCAATTTAAGAATGTCATCCAGAGATCTGCCCCAAGGCTGGATAGTTATGAGTGGCAGGGCGAGTGGGATAGCATGGGCAAATGCCTAGGGCGATGGGCACCCCCAGTGTTCTGGAACTTTACCCCTGAACAAGTGAAGAACCCTGAAAAATTAGTAGAATATTTGGAAGAAGTATGCTGTCACCCTGGCCATTCCAGGGAGACGCAAATCACTACAATGTGCTGGGGCCTGGCCCACGCCTACCGAGCCCTGTTCAACACCACTCAGAACCCCCAAGGGGAAGGAAACGTCTCTGCAGCTGATGACAAAGCAACAGGCCCTGCGGCTACCCCACACCCCACGGCAAGCACAGCGGCTCCCTCACCCCCCAGGGCAAGCACAGCAGCTACTCCACCCCCTGCGACAGAGAACCAACCCACACCGGTATCAGTCGCCCCTATACAAAAAAGAAAATGCACAAGAAAATCAGCTCGTCTAGTAAGGGATGAAGATGAACCAGGGCCATCACGAAAACAGGAGGAGGAGGAGGCAGAACCCGTAAATGAGATGGTGACCACCCGATCCCTATCTCTGGGTGAGCTGCGAGATATGCGAAAAGACTTCAGCCGTCGTCCAGGGGAGCACATTGTCACCTGGCTGCTCCGATGCTGGGATAACGGGGCCAGTAGCCTGGAATTAGAGGGTAGGGAAGCCAAGCAGCTGGGATCCCTTTCTAGGGAAGGGGGCATTGACAAAGCAATTGGACAAGGGGCACAAGTCCTCAGCCTCTGGAGGCGACTCCTGTCAGGTGTGAAGGAAAGGTATCCCTTCAAGGAAGATGTTATATGCCACCCAGGCAAGTGGACCACCATGGAGAGAGGTATCCAGTACCTGAGAGAATTAGCCGTGCTGGAAGTGATTTATGATGACCTGAACAACGAGCAGTTATCCAAAGACCCAGATGAGGTCAAATGCACCCGACCCATGTGGCGGAAGTTTGTACGGAGCGCACCAGCGTCACATGCAAACTCATTGGCAGTAATGACCTGGAGAGATGGAGAGGAACAAACAGTGGATGAACTGGCTGGCCAACTCCGGCAATATGAAGAAAGTCTCTCTTCCTCCCTACGGGCCTGTGTCTCTGCTGTGGAGAAACTGTCTCAGGAGGTCCAGCAAATCAAAGAGGATATGTCCTGCTTCCCCCCTGCACGGGCCAGCGTCTCAGCCATTAGGAGCAAACGTCCCTCTGCTCAAGAGAGGAGACATCGTGGGTACACACCCCGGGGCACCCTGTGGTTTTACCTGCGTGACCACGGAGAGGACATGAGGAAGTGGGATGGAAAACCTACCTCAGTCCTACAGGCACGGGTACATGAGTTGCAAGGGAAAACAACCACAAAAGGGGGTTCTTCCAGGAAAACCGCTGCTCCGGTCTCCAGTGAGTTCCCCAGACAGAGTAGAAGGGCTGATTCCACTTCCGACCTTAACAAAGGGACTTCTGACTCATACTTACAAGAAGTAGATAGCGAATATGATGACCAGGACTAGAGGGGCCCTGCCTCCAGCCAGGTGGAGGAAAGGGACAACCGGGTTTACTGGACTGTGTGGATTCGATGGCCTGGCACATCAGATCCACAAGAATATAAGGCTCTCGTAGACACCGGTGCGCAGTGTACCCTGATGCCATCAGGCTATAAAGGGGCAGAACCCATTTGTATTTCTGGAGTGACAGGGGGATCCCAAGAGTTAACTGTGTTGGAGGCGGAAGTGAGCCTAACCGGGAAGGAGTGGCAGAAGCACCCCATTGTGACTGGCCCAGAAGCTCCGTGCATCCTTGGCATAGACTACCTCAGGAGAGGGTATTTCAAGGACCCAAAAGGGTACCGGTGGGCTTTTGGTATAGCTGCCCTGGAGACAGAGGAAATTAAACAGCTGTCCACCTTGCCCGGTCTTTCAGAGGATCCTTCTGTTGTGGGGTTGTTAAAGGTCCAAGAACAACAGGTGCCGATCGCTACCACAACAGTGCACCGGCGGCAATACCGCACCAACCGAGACTCCTTGATCCCCATCCATGTGCTGATTCGTCGACTGGAGAGCCAAGGAGTGATCAGCAAGACTCGCTCACCCTTTAACAGTCCCATATGGCCAGTGCGAAAGTCCAATGGAGAGTGGAGGCTAACAGTAGACTACCGTGGCCTGAACGAAGTGACGCCACCACTGAGTGCTGCCGTGCCGGACATGCTGGAACTTCAATACGAACTGGAGTCAAAGGCAGCCAAGTGGTACGCCACCATTGATATCGCTAATGCATTCTTCTCCATCCCTTTGGCGGCAGAGTGCAGGCCACAGTTTGCTTTCACTTGGAGGGGTGTCCAGTACACCTGGAACCGACTGCCCCAGGGGTGGAAACACAGCCCTACCATTTGCCATGGACTGATCCACACCGCACTGGAACAGGGTGAGGCTCCAGAACACCTGCAATACATTGATGACATCATCGTGTGGGGCAACACAGCAGAGGAAGTTTTCAAGAAAGGGGAGAGAATAGTCCAAATCCTTCTGAAGGCCGGCTTTGCAATAAAACGAAGTAAGGTCAAGGGACCTGCACAGGAGATCCAGTTTTTAGGAATAAAATGGCAAGATGGACGTCGTCAGATCCCAACAGATGTGATCAATAAAATAACAGCCATGTCTCCACCAACTAACAAAAAGGAAACGCAAGCTTTCTTAGGCGTTGTGGGCTTTTGGAGAATGCATATTCCAAATTACAGTCAGATCGTAAGCCCTCTCTATCACGTGACCAGGAAGAAGAACGACTTCAGATGGGGCCCTGAGCAACGACAAGCATTTGAGCAAATTAAACAGGAGATAGTTCATGCAGTAGCCCTTGGGCCAGTCCGGGCAGGACAAGATGTGAAGAATGTGCTCTACACCGCAGCCGGGGAGAATGGCCCTACCTGGAGCCTCTGGCAGAAAGCACCAGGGGAGACTCGAGGTCGACCCTTAGGGTTCTGGAGTCGGGGATACAGAGGATCCGAGGCCCGTTACACTCCAACTGAGAAGGAGATATTGGCAGCATATGAAGGGGTTCAAGCTGCTTCGGAAGTGGTTGGCACTGAAGCACAGCTCCTCCTGGCACCCCGACTGCCGGTGCTGGGCTGGATGTTCAAAGGGAGCGTCCCCTCTACACATCATGCAACCGATGCTACGTGGAGTAAGTGGGTTGCGCTGATCACACAACGGGCCCGAATAGGAAACCCCAGTCGCCCAGGAATCTTGGAGGTGATCACGAACTGGCCAGAAGGCAAAGATTTTGGAATATCCCCAGAGGAGGAGGTGATGCGTGCTGAAGAGGCCCCACCATATAACAAACTACCAGAAAACGAGAAGCAATATGTCCTGTTCACTGATGGGTCCTGTCGCCTTGTGGGAAAACATCGGAGATGGAAGGCTGCTGTATGGAGTCCTATACGCCAAGTTGCAGAAACTGCTGAAGGAGAAGGTGAATCGAGTCAGTTTGCAGAGGTGAAAGCCATCCAGCTGGCCTTGGGCATTGCCGAACGAGAAAAATGGCCAGTACTTTATCTCTATACTGACTCATGGATGGTGGCAAATGCCCTGTGGGGGTGGTTGCAGCAGTGGAAGCAGAACAACTGGCAGCGCAGAGGTAAACCCATCTGGGCTGCCGCATTGTGGCAAGATATTGCTGCCCAGGTAGAGAACCTGACTGTAAAAGTACGACACGTAGATGCTCACGTACCCAAGAGTCGGGCCAGTGAAGAGCACCAAAACAACCAGCAGGTGGATCAGGCTGCCAAGATCGAAGTAGCTCAGGTAGATCTGGACTGGCAACATAAAGGTGAATTATTTATAGCTCGGTGGGCCCATGACACTTCAGGCCACCAAGGGAGAGATGCAACATATAGATGGGCTCGTGATCGAGGGGTGGACTTAACCATGGACACTATTGCACAGGTTATCCACGAATGTGAAACATGCGCTGCAATCAAGCAAGCCAAACGAGTAAAGCCTCTTTGGTATGGAGGACGATGGTTGAAGTATAAATTTGGGGAGGCCTGGCAGATTGATTATATCACGCTCCCACAAACCCGACAGGGCAAGCGCTATGTGCTCACCATGGTGGAAGTAACCACAGGATGGCTGGAAACATACCCTGTGCCCCATGCCACCGCCCGGAACACCATCCTGGGCCTTGAAAAGCAAGTCCTGTGGCGACATGGCACCCCAGAAAGAATTGAGTCAGACAACGGGACTCACTTCCGAAACGCCCTTATAGACACCTGGGCCAAAGAGCATGGCATTGAGTGGGTATATCACATCCCCTACCATGCACCAGCCTCCGGGAAAATTGAACGATACAACGGGCTGTTAAAGACAACACTGAGGGCAATGGGTGGTGGGACATTCAAGCATTGGGACACACATTTAGCAAAGGCCACCTGGTTAGTGAACACTAGGGGATCTGTCACTCGAGTTGGCCCTGCCCAATCCAAACCCTTACGTGCTGTAGAGGGGGATAAAGTCCCTGTCGTGCATATGAGAAATATGCTGGGGAAGACAGTCTGGGTTGCTCCTGCCTCTGGCAAGGGAAAACCCATCCGTGGGATTGCTTTTGCTCAGGGACCTGGGTGCACTTGGTGGGTGATGAGAAAGGATGGGGAAGTCCGGTGTGTACCTCAGGGGGATTTAATTTTGGGTGAAAATAGCCAATGAACTGAATTGTACGATGTTAGTTATTACATAGTACTGTATGTCATCACTTTTATGGTTACCATATGCCATATTAACAGTATTACAGTAAGAATCACCCAGATTAATTTAGGATGAACGCCGATGAAACTGAGCAAGGTGCAACAATGATAGAACCAGACGAGCGCCCAGAACTGGCCTCCGCATGCAAGAGCCCGACACCACACACCATCTCTCCTGCCCTGCAAGACTGTTATGACAGGTGGAACCCGAAGTCATGGACTACATGAACTCAACGGACGTTTTAGAGGGATGGCCCATGGACTAAGGGAATGATATCTCTGTGTGCGTATATATCAAAAGGCAGGGAAAAGGAGCGGTGACTAATTGGAATGTATGGGAAAATGTGAGACCTGGGCATGATGTAGATGGTATAGAATAAGGGGTGGATATTGTCCTGGTTCCAGCTGGGACAGGGTTAACTTTCTTCCCAGTAGCCTGGGGGGTGTGCTGTGTTTTGGGTTCGGTGTGAAAGGAGCGTTGATGGCCCATTGATGCTTTGGCTGTTGCTGGGTGATGCTTGCACCGGGAGGGGGGAGCACAGCCGGGGTGGTGGACCCAGCTGGCCAATGGGGTATTCTATACCATGTGACATCATGCTCAGTATAAAAACCAGGTGTGGGGGGGGGGCTCGCCCCCCGTTCGTGACACGCGGTCGGCGGTCGGTGAGCGGTTCTGTTGTGCATTGCCCGCTTTGTGTATTCTGTTATTGTTGTTGTTCTCACTGTTATTATTACTGTTCTACTTAGTTTTATTTCAATTATTAAACTGTTTTTATCTCAACCCGGGAGCTTTCCTACTTGTGCCCTCCCAATTCTCTCCCCCATCCCACCGAGGGGGGGGGTGATCGAGCGGCTGCGTGGCGTTTATTTTTGCTGGCTGGGGTTAAACCACGACATGTGCTTTCTTTGCCAAGTCTGTTCAGTACTATGAAGCTGTGTGTCACTCTGCCTCTCTCAGTGTGTATTCACCTTGCTGACAAGACCTCTGCAGTGTTAGAATGACTAGGAGACAAAAGGCGTACTTGTCTGCTCTGGCTAAAAATGTGTCTAATGTTGTGAAAAGCAATTTATTCTAGCTCTCAGTAAGTAGGTATGTGGTAGAATGATTAGAGACAGTCAGGGATTTCATATGAAAAGTTGGAAATATTGAGGTAAGAGAGTGGGGCAAAGAGGCTTTGGGAAGGAAGAGGACAGATTTTTAGCAAAGGGGAAGCTGTTAACTTTAAAAAGTACAAGAATGCACAATCAGCGTTCAGAAAGATGTGCTATCAGTGGTGTTGCCAACATTTTTCTCTGCTTTGTTCCTTAAATAAGTGATAACATGCAAGGAAGCATGGGTGGGATTCTGGGGAAGAATAGTCTGCCCAGAAGCTGGCGCTGGACCCTGAGGCAGGCATTTAGGCATGCCAGCTGTTAGAAGGGGGCAGCAGACTGTTTGCATTTTGGGACTGTGGCTGGAGAACCAGAGATGGACCAGCACTCGGCATCTTTTCAGCGGTTTTAAAAATAAGGATATTCAACAGGCGATTCATCAGTCATATTTTGCAAAGTGTCAGCTTTGAAACAGAAAGTTTGCTTCCTCCATAACTTTCTTACAACCCTGCCACAACTTGGGTCACTGAGTTTGTTGCAGGGCTTTTCTTGGCTAGTTGGGATCTTACTCAGCATCTGTCTCTGCAGGTGTTCTGCTGTCGGTTTGCCCATGGTGAAACTGTCCTCTGCTGGGGTAGGTCGGATAAGAAGAGGGGACAGGGGGGCAGAAACTTCCTGTTCTGCTTCATGGCCTCTGCCATAGGCCAGAAGGCTGGAATATAATAAGCTGTAACAATCAGAGGAGACAACAGCCTTGTTTACTGTAGCATTGGTTTTAGAATTAAATCTGTGTAAACTCAGTATTTTAAGTAGTTCTGGGATAAATCAAATCTAAAGCAATGGGATTCTTCTATGGAAGGTAGGTATTTCTAAACTCATGTGAAGTGATACCTGGAGGGTTTTCCTAATAGAGACTTCTGTCAAGGAGATTGTAGATCAAGTGTTTTACAAAACAAACAAGCACAAATTCTTGCTGTGTTTTATATTTCTGCTGGAAATAGGTTCTCCTTTTTTTATCCATCTGGTGATGGTCAACAGGCCAACTGAAATTGGGCTATATGTTGCAACAGTATAGCTAATCAGGTGCTGTGTATGCCTGTCAACAACATGAAATTTAAGTCCTCGTTGAGGTGTGAATGATCCAGACCTACGCATTTCTTTTGAAAGCAGTGGTTAGAGAGGACAGTATTATACTGCTCAGTAGAAATACATCCTGCAGTAGAGGAAACTTGTGCATGTGCATAAACATCTTCTCCTCCTGTTGCCCTCCCCCATATTTTTGTTTAGAAGTAGCAGCTGAGGATATTAGGGCTGTCGCTGGGGGTGGAGGCTGGCTCCTGCAGTAGGGATGGAGGCCAGGCCAGACTGAGCAGGTGGGCTGCCAAGCAACATGTGAACATGAGGTGTCTGATGATGCTGACTGGCTTGTTGAAGTTGTGAAGGAGTATGGATGTACCCCAAAATACTCAAATAAGTATAAAGTCGTTTTTTCAGGTTTTAAAAGGAAGCTGGTTTAATCAAACCAAAATCTTTTAAATACTCTGTTTACCTACATAAAAGGTAGTGATAACCTGGTGGCATATGTATGGAAAGTTTCCACTGACATTTTGTAACAGCTCTCACAGGACTGAGCAGCTCATTTGATAAAGTGAATACCATTCTCCCCAGTGCAGCACATCTGTCCTTGTGATTTAAAAAAACCAAACCCTTTAACTCTGTACTTGTTTACACATTTCCTTTTTCACTGATGCATTTAGCAGTAGTTGCAAATTAGCCAATTCTTGTGTTGCAGGAGTTCTGTCTTTTCAGAAAAGCTAGTGTCTTTTGTATGTTATGGCCAAGCTCTTAAGCTTCTTAAGGCTTTCTAGCCTTTGAGCAACTTTATGCTGATTCAAACCAGTAACAGACACTTTGTGACAAGTTTGTAAGTTCTTGCTGAAACATCTCACTTTATTCCATCAAAAGGTTAACTTCAGGCATGTACAGATGGTCTTTCTATTAAATGCATAGTCCTCAGGCTGCTTCTTGTGTGCCTTCTCTAACTTTGCTGTGACCAGCTTTCTCTGCTCCCCTTTTCTCTGAAGTTTCCACTACTTTGCCTGTTTTTGTTTTGGTTGTTGTCCTCCTACCCATTATTTACTCCATTCAAACTAATCTCAACTTTCTATAAGTACATTATATTTACCAATCCAGGAGTAAAGCACAATAGGAATGTAGCATTTAGCTTTTGGCATCTGCCTCAGTCTCACCAGGAGCAAAAATGTGATGATTGAATGGCCCATTGAAGTCAATAAAGACCAAAGCTTTACATTGTAATAGCTTTGGATGAGGCTTTAGCAAAGCTCCAGAGAATGCATCTAACCTTCTCTCTCATTGATGGTAATTACACAGAATCTACTTTAAGCCAGGTCAACTCTTGCCTGTCAGCTTCTGGGTTAAAAAAAAACCACCCACAGGTGGTTGCCACCCTCTGGTATTTCTACATTTACATTTGGAATGTAAAGACCTTCTGTTTTCATGTGACAGCTTGAACTTTTCTCTGTTGGTAAAGTAGGTCATATGCTTTTGCTTCTTTTTCTTTACCAACAGAGAAAAGTTCAAGCTGTCACCAGAGGAAGTATTTATCTTCTAGGACCAGATCTAGATCATAAGTATAATAAAGGAGGACTCTTTTGAGGACTAAATCTAATCCATTAGTTCTCCAGGCCTACACACCATAAATGGATCAGGTAACGTAGGGTAACATTGTTCTTTGTGCTACTAGTCAATTTAGCTTTGGCTTACTTTTTGGTTCTTATGTCCCTGAGTAATGTTGTAGTAATCTACAATGTTGAAGGCAACAAATTACCTATATATTGGATTGGGAACTACATGTATGCTGCTGTTTTTGATCAGACCAGATGAAAAGTTAATATCCTAATAAATAACCATTTGGGATTGAAGTTTTCCCAGCTAGTTATGGCCATGATGTGGGGTTTTGGGGGGAGGGGGATGGTGGTGAGGTAGTGTGAGGTGTTGGTTTTGTTTGGTTTTGGTTTCGTTCGTTTGATTAGGTTTTTTAATTTGTGAGTGCAAATAAGATTTCACATTATGTTGCTAATAAAATATGTATGTAAAGTAAACATTTCCATCTAGTACAGAATTTTTCACTGAGAGTTTGTCCAAAGTAATCTGTTAAATGCTAGTTTTTTGTTTTTTTGGTTTTTTTTTGTTTTGCAGTAGTGAGTTGCCACCTTTTATGTGGAGCCAGGTGTACATGAATCCAAGCAAACTGACAATATACCTTTGCATCTATGATTAAGACTCAAGTTCTTTTTCATGAACAAGAAAATTTGTCCAATGAACTAGCAATTTATAAAAGTGGTGATAGTTTAAGCCAGTTTAGTGGGAAGAGGGAGGTGAAGAGGGCAGGGAGAAGTGGATGTACAGTTGGCTACATCTCATTTGCTAGGCAGGCTTAAGGTGAACTCTGTTGTTTGAGATTATGTTAACATAGCTGTATTTTGAAAGAGATGAGCTTGGGTTTGTTTGTTTTAGGAGCTTGTCTGCTTTTCTGTTCATTTATAATTTATGGCATTCTAGTTTGTGTAAAATATCTGGCAAAAATAGCTACTTATTCAGTAATTAAGAGTTGTTATATGGTCTGCCTTCTAGTAGATCTGCAGAGGAGTAAAAATTTGTGCTGAAATGAAATTTTGAAAGACAATCTTATATTACTTCTAAAAAGTATTAGAAACACCACTTGGTCTTAAATTATCTCATTAATGTTTAAATGAGATCAAGCTATGTCCCAAGAGAAGGTAGACAAGAAACTGAGAAGAGCAGAATGAGACACAGCTCAGCAAGAAAGCCATTGTCAAGTGCTGTTTGTGAGGTTGATGAGATAATGAGAAGGTGATAACGAGCATAAATTGTACATGGGACAAAATGCTGTGGTGCTGCTTTAAGGCAGACAAGGTTTACTTTAGTAAAAGAAGATTACATCCTTCGGGATGTCTGTGTCATGGCAATTAGCTAAATAGATCTCAAAATTAACACAGAATATCACTTCATGCTGGTGACAGTGCCTTGGAGCAGAGCCAGAATTTCAAATAATAGGAAACATTTTATACCAGTTTTTTATATTTTTTTATATATATTTATTGATATATTATACATATAATTATAGTTAAAGATATAACATATTTAAATTTAAATATAATACATATTTAAGATTTTTATGGGTTTTTAAAAATATTTTATATTTTATACTGCATCTGGTCCAGTGATTTCAACATGTGGAACCTACTCTCATTGGATAGATATCAATGTATGACTACAAGAATTTTTTCCACTAAGTAGTTTATAAGAAAAGTTTCTTTAAAAAGTTTGCTTTGAAGTAAAAGTTCAAACTAGTAGTACTAAAATAGACTAAAACCACCAAAATACTACTGAAAGGAAACTTGAAAAAAATAATTTAATTTAGCTGGGGAAATGAACAAAATTGGTTGCCTGAATTTTTTTAATTTACAGAACTTTGATTTCTACCAAGAATTAGCAGACATGCACATACCACAAGACTCAAGTTGAGCAATTTAACTGGAGCTATTATCAGTTAAGAAACACAATGAATCAACTTTTTCATAACAATATGGGCAACAACAGATGTTAGTAACATTGCAAAGAAGGCAGAGTTGTTTCATGAGGGTAGTGTTGATCAACACAGCCAGAAACACTCAGTACTTACAAAAACAAAGCCAGCACCACCAACAAAACCAAAACCAGTACCAACAGCCTGTCCCTGGCTGATGAGGATGAAGGGCTGTTAGTAGGAACACATACATGTATTCAACATGGTTCCCTCCAGACACTCTATCCAACAGCTAGCGCCTGGATCCCTCTTTTCCCCTGCTGCTGGCACCTGGACATGCAAGCTTATGAGGACCACAGCTACACTTCAGCTGCTGGTACAGTTCCCCCTCACCCCACCCTTGTGCATACCACACACACTGTGGATCCCTTGAGTAACTGGGCTTAGATATGCAGCCAGCTCAGTAACTGTTCCCTAGATTCTATCATCTCCAGTTGCCTCCTGCATAGAGACACACACCTTCAAGCCTTGTGGTCTCCCCAGTAGTTGGCTGGGACCACCTGGTCCCTCCAGTACGCTCTTCCAGTTGTCTCAGAGACATACACATATCTGACCCACTCTTATGGATGCTTTGGTAACTGGTGCTAAAGCCCGTTCGTCTACTTGCTGACTAGGTTCAGCTTGATATTTGCTAGCAGTCACATGGTGGTATACATCCCCTCACTTGATCCAGTTGCTGTCACCACAGGCACACGGTTCCTATTACCCATGGTCCCCACTCTAGTTGCTGGCACATAGAGCCTCACTCACTCTTAGTTCCTGGCACCACAGGTACCATTGGCTATTGTGACCCATTGTCTAACTCCAGTTTCTGGTAATTAGACCTTCATATGCACATATGCACACAGAATAGAGAATCCCCTCACCCAAGAAAATAGTCAGAAATGAAATTTAGTAAGACAGGACAGCTGGCACTTATGAGGTCCAGGGCATCGCCAAACAACTGTACAGACCAGGAACCAGCCCCTTATCCCTCTATTTTCCTGTGCTTGTTCCTCCCCAGACCACCTACCTCCCTGGCTTTGGTTCCTCCCATACATATCCCATAATGTTGTACAATCCCTAATTGCTCATGTGTGCATAGGCCTGTAGGTGGTAAGTAACCTGCCTTGATCTGTAAGGTGCTCTGGAGAGCCATTGACTCATCTCAATGTGTTTCACACCTGGACAGCGAGGCTGATGGCTTTTCTGTGACAGCCCCAGGAAGGGCTGTGACAGGGCCCCCTTCTCTGACTGAGTTATTTGGGTTCCCCCAGCTGCCATCATGCCTTTGTACTCCTTCGTGTTTGTGGGGACGAGCTTTTTAATCACAGAACGAATGCTAGAGTTGCTGGACAATGACTGGCTACAGTCATAGACAGTACGAAACCTGATCACTACTTAATCTGAAACCTTGGAAACAGCCCTTCTTTCTCCCAGCAGTACTGACCCTGCTGCTTTAGCTGTTCTAAATGGTGAATGAAAAAGAGGAAGTTTTCTTTCTCAGTTTACGATAAACTAGCATCCTGCGGGTTTGCTGTCACTGTAGCTAACAGCTTTCTCTTCAAATACCAACTTAAGTAACTGTCAATTACAGCTATCAGAACAATCCTGCCTGCACTTGGTTGTTTTTAGCATTCAAGTGCTAACAGGTAATCCATTTCAATGGCAACTGAAGTGAATCTTCTATACTGATATTATGTATGTTTCAAATCCAAGTTGAGGCCATTTTACAATAGACAAAAAATGGGCAAAAAAATGTGGGTAAAATACAAGTATTTGTAAAATGTTGACCAGAATACTACTCCTAATTTTCAACTGCTCTTCTCATTTTTTTTTAACTTCCTCAGCTTTCTTAATCTGAGAAAAATAAAGCAGAGACAGAAGGAAACAAAATTAACAGGATAAGTAAAATAAACAATTAAAAGGCATAGTGCACAGGTTGCTTCAGATAATGAAGAATGCCTTTACTGAAGGTGCTTCAATTCCCCTATCTGCCCAACCCTATTATCAGCAGAAAAAAAACTGATGCAATTTGTCTTCAGGAGTGGAGGGATGGTTATGGGCATGAATCCATCTTGAGCCAGTGAACTTATGAAGCTTAGCTAAATTATTCATGCAACAGTAAAAGTAGCAGTTCAAATAGATTTGATGCTGAATTATTTTCTAAATCCTGTTTGTTTAAAAACAGCTGTGGTATCTGAAGTTTAATAGTTCATTTTTAAATTGAGAGATTGTATTTAAATGTCAAGTAGATGGTCTATTTGTTTATGTTTTGTTTGAAAAAATCAGAATAATAAAAGATAAGTGTAATGCATGAAATTTCATTGACAATTTTGTGTGGAACTATAGAAATACTACAACTACTAAGCTGCTTTCAAATGATCCCAAACAAATACATCAGCATAATATATCTCATGTATTTTGTCTTGACTGGATGAGTTCAAAAGACCCACAAGCTCTACCTTGCTGAATTAGCTTTCAGGTTAAATACATGGCATTTTCTTAATAAGGGACTCACTGGTCAAATATATATTGGCATCCAATGGTCTTTTGTTTAAAAATAAATGTCAGTCTAGATATCTGGAGTTTATTCATGTTCCACCACACTGTGTGTAGAATTCCCAGCCCCCGCCTTTTTTTTTTTTTTTTGTTATTTAATAATGGCAATAATGGCAAATTCTCATTTTTCTGTGTGACCCTCAGTTAGACCCTCAGCTCCTCAGCTGGAATTCTTTCTTGGGTACAAACAACACTGCCTTGGATGAAGAGTGTAGTCTTATCCACTACTATAAAAGCACTTAGATGATCCCAGGTACAGAAGCTACTTAGCTGGCTGACTCAGAGAAAATATTCCATGCTAGCCAATTTCTGTTCTTCATACAAAATTCTCCTGGTATTACAGTGTTCACAGAACTCAAGTAAAAATGGGATTAAAACCTATATTTTATTTTCTGTAGTATCATCTAGTATCAGGGATTGTTACAGAAAAAATTGTCTTGTTGTCACAGTAATGATATAACAGATGGTAACAGTTTTTTGTTATCATTCCAGTGAGGGTGTAAAACTGCTGCTCCAGTTGACTAGCTTACCTGCCTCGAAGAGGGAAGGCACTCTTGCGCTAGCTGGTGGCAAAATCTATATGATTCATTCCAGCAGCCCCAGTTGGCTATTCTTTCCTACTATCCCTGCCATTTCTAATATTCCTGCATTCATTCCTGAAAACCCTTGCAGCCCTTGAGACCTTAAGTGGCCCATGGATGGTTGTGTAATCTCTTGAGTTCACAGTTTTGGCAATAAAGTGATGTAGACCTGGAATGAACTTCTGGTTGGAATGTGAACCAGAGCAGTGAATTTCAATGAGCCTGGGTTAGTTTATATTATTAATAAAGCAGTGTAGTAAGTTAAATAGGAAGCTGAGGAAATGAAAAAAGGCTAACTATAAGACTCAGATTTTATGAGTCCCCTGAAGACTCAGATTTGGCAGAGGTAGCTTTTTTTTTTTGCCTTTTTTCCCCCCTGCCTTTCTCCATGCAGTCCTGGCTGTGGTAGAACAGCTGGTAGAACCGGGAGAGATCAGCCCGCATTTGGCATATGGACATGAGAGCAGGAGACCTAACTGATGCTGATGTGAGTGGTCAGTTCTGAAAGCTTGGAACAGAAAGCCAGCAAGAGTTAGGTGGCACTCTGTCAGTCCCATCTCAATAGGACTACCTCTACATGTACAATCTGTGTGTAGTTATAACAACAGTAGCTACACATAGAGAAAAGCTAGCCCAAATAATTGTATTTCTGGAGTAAAGAGAACACATCCTAGCAGATGTTTTTTTATTTTTTATTTTAAAGTAAGTCATGATGCGTAAGTGGCGTGTGGGATTGAGTGGGCATTTCTAAAGGCTCTACAGGAAAATAATAAAAAATCCTCAACTCTTTTGAAAATACAGATCTTAGTGTCTTATATTTTCATAGGGCAAAAGACTACTATCTCCCCTTCCTTAAGGGTTTTTTGAGTGGAAAAAAAATCTTGATTTTTCCTTTAGTAATCCCTAAAGGTTCTGGTTCATTAGTTTTTTTACAGTTTCAGTAACCATACATGCTCAGAGATAAAAGGAGCTTTATCTGGCAGTCATACTACAAACAGTATATGGTCTCTATGCAGGAAGAAAAGCTATCTCAGGACACAACTGTATTAGATTTCACTTAAAAGGCATTTCTAAAGAAGGTTGTCTAGTGTGTGAGCACAGAGAACATCACTTCCAATTTGAAAACAGCTGGAGAAGAGACAGGGCAGCTGTAAGCTGTTTCCTTGTAGTTGCTAATCGAGTACCTCTCCATTTCTAGAGCAGTACTGCGCCTGGGTTATTGTCACATCATTCATTATGTTATTATGATGTTCTGAGTTTAATTAAATAACTTCAGTCTTCTGTTTCTTGAAAAATCATGGTATTATTGCTACTGGGAAGCTGAAGAATATTGTTATTTATGAATAAAAGGTCCATATTTGCTTTTGAATGTAACATCCTTAAAACAATGTTCCGTGTAGCAAATGACTTTCCTTGGAAGTAAAACATTTTCAACACCACTCAGAGAAGGTGAGAGAAGTAACTTAGGCTTTTGAGACTGAGGATCAATCTATGTTAAGTAGCTAGTTAAAAGAAATTGTTTCAGTTCTTCCACAAGTTCTTCCACAAGAGATCCCCATTTCTTGTTTCGTCCCTGACAGATCTCATTTGGTGGGTCACTATCATCACGGCTATTTAAGGATCATACTAGAGTTCTCAAAATGTTAATGGTCAGCTTTACTCATTATTAAAACTAGGAAAATAAATGGTAAAGAAGAAATATATTCTGCTCAGAACTAGAGCGCTGGTTTTTCAGAGAATATTTTGATGTAATTTATAAATTCATTAGCCATTTGCTTAACATCTAAACTGTAAAACAACTGTTGGTAATGAAGTTTATCAGCAAATACCATTTACTTCGAGAAATCCAGGAATTGATGTAGTAACACATTTATTGATCACTTTACCAACTAAAGATACAATTTTATACAGTCAGTCAACAGCAGTAACATACTTTATGAGAAGCTATGCTTTATAAAAAATGTGTTTACAATATGGATTTCACTACAACTTTTCAAGCCAAGCTCTTACACTGCTAATCAAACAACTGCTGTACTGGAACTTTTTCCCTAAAACATCAACAATCATGTTGTAGACAAAGTAGCTTTTCCATTGTTAATGTGGGTTTAGAATTTAACAAGACAACTTTAAAAGGTTTAAAACATCCATAACATTGTCATTACTTTAACATTCACACTGATAAAGTGATACATTTAATACTTTCTAGCATTAATAAACAGTGTAAAAATATATTGCATATATATATATATAAATTTGTTTCCTTTTCCTGAAAAAACTTAGTACAAACTAGTAGTATATGATCCCCCTTCAAGTTTCTTTTACTTATTTTAACGATTTGATAATAGTAGTTTTAAATTAACAGAAACAAAGATATGGAAATAGGGAATCACTGTTGTGCTCCCCCATAACCTCTTGTCACGGTTACTAAGCATATGAACCCCTTGGTAATGGTGGTTCCATTTTTGCTAACACCAGTTAGAAGTTTGGCACTGACTGCAGTGGGGATAAGATTTTGCCCAGTGTGCTTTGCACTGGATGATGCCAGGCTCCCTTCATCAAGTGGTTAAAAATCTTTGCTTAGGATATGGTTATTATAGTTAAGATTAAGAAATGCTATGCTCAAGCTGTTCATTTGCAATAATGAAAAAAGAGATTCAGTGTTAAATTAGTGAGAAAAAAAGTAAACTTGTAAGGTTAAATGATCATGTAAAATTTTTGCCGTGTTGAAAATTTCACAGTGAACACAGTAGGCTAGTTCAGCTGAATGTTAATGTTTGCGATGCCTGCAATTATAAATATTGCAGGTAATTAATAGCACACAGCAGCTTCCTGGTTTTCTGGACCAAGACGAAAGACAAATGAAAATAAGAACAAGAATAGTAAGATTCACTGAAGGTTTTTATCATGCTGTACAGTGCCCCAAGGAAGACTATGTCAAGACCTATCTCCATATCACAACTATTTAACAATTAAATTTTTATTAGTGCTCTCGGTAATCAAAGACAAAACAGTTTTGTCTCTACACTTTATGATCAGGTCCTGACAGCATGCATATCCAGATTTGTGGAAATAAAGAATCAAAACATCTAAACCAAATTAGAAATGGATGTTGGAACAGCATGGACAGATAAACAAGCTAGCAAAGGAATAAAGCATAATGTGGATAAATAAATGGTTCATGACTGAAGAAAACCAACCTCAACATTCAAAAATTATACTTCTGTATAAATATATATTTCTCCTATAATATTTAAATCTGTGAAACATAAAACCTTGCTAAGAATAAACCTCAATATACTTATCCAACATTGATCATTTCTCTGCTTTACACAATGTAAAGACAAATTACTTCGTATTATAAGCATTATACAAAACATTTTCTCAGCTGCAATAGTTTGCCAAAGCTGATATATTCTGAACACAGCACAAAGATAAACACAAACACACTTTTGTTGCATCCTATAACTTGTTTTTGTCTCTATGATCTTGCCATTTCATACACTACAGTGCTAACAAAAGTAGTTTGCCAACAGAGTTTGTAGGTTAACTGACCTTACACAAAGCCTTTGTAAAGAGCTAGTACGTATTTAGCATGAATATTACAGACATACAGCATTTCAGTTGCATTAATATAACCCTATTTAACAGAGCCCAGGCTGCATTATTTCACATTATTTAATTACTTTGTTTAAAAATAGCATTTGAGCAAATGCAAGCATACAGAAACTCATCTGATGTAAACTGGAGCTTAAAATAATTCACCATTGTGGGGATACAGATTGCCATCTTTTTCTTATTTTGCTGATCATCCATAATACAGCTCCTCATCAAAATGTAAAGTATGAGTGTATTTTTAGGGCTACATTTTTCATTAACGTGAATGCAACTTTATTCACGTTTGTGATCTGGTCTGAAAAATGTGCAAAGTAATAGAAAAATCTTGAATAAAGATAACTGAAGGTAAGGGCAAATTATCATGAGCATTATCTTTAAGACCTTTAAAAATGCTTCCAACAAAACTCACTTTGTACAGTGCCATAAGCTTTACAGTAACTCACAAAAAGAGATGCTGTTTAACTATATTTGAAAATTAATTCATTGGCTGTTTACCTGCAATGGAATATGGTAGGTGCTTAACATTTTTCCAAATCAAGTTAGTCAGTTGGGCATTTCAATGTCAATTCCAAATGTAAGGTATTTAAAAAAAAAAAAAAGCCTCCTCTGTAGTCTTGCCACTCATGAATATATATATATATATACACCCCAAAGTAGTGCATGTGTGCGTGGTGCATGCACATGTGTGCATGATTATGAAAGAGAATTTATTTTTAAAAAAATCATTTCAGACTACCAATATTGCAAATGTCTGTCAACAATTCCCAGCAAATAGGCTGGGTTTTTTTCCCATCATTTATTATCAGGCTTGCTCTTGCCAAAGTCTGCGTAGAGTGGATGATCAACTAGTTTGAATTAAACAAGCCAATTAAAATGTTTTCTGACAACAAAGTAAAGAGTTATATCTTAAACTTATTTTGAAATCCACCTTCTCCATATGGATTTTGAAGCAATACTGCCAAAGTAATATACCGAGAAACGTGAAGAAAATACCAAATATATTACAGTTATTTCTCCCTGCAAAAACAAATTACTTGGACAATTAAGATGTGGAGGTTCTATCTGCAATATTCTTTAGCTTCCCTAAGCACCATTCTTAGTTGGGACATCTTTCAAAGCATTGTTTTTGAGTTTAATGAGCAAGCATGAATGCAGCTAAAGGTCTCTCACTAGTTTTAGGATTGTGAAGACTTAAAAAGAACATCCCAGTCCATCATTTCCAGCTAATATTAGGTAAGCCAAATGGGCACTTGGGTGCACAAAACGAGTAACTGAATGTCTAAATGCTATTTTATGGGCAAGCACTCCACAAATACAGGAAGTACACATGTATCAAGTTGAGGCACTCCAGACTGTGAGAATTTCAACAAGTTTGAGATCTGTCATTATGCTTCAGGTATTTAATTTTATAAAGGTCTATGCAAGACTTCAAGTCCACAGGCATTGTATGACAGACAGTCCTGTTTCCTGTTCCCACCTCAGTGTACCATGACTTTGTACTTACTAACTGATGATGAACAACTGCATGTGTACATAATGAGTGTCAACTTGCTTCACAAAGTTGAGGCAAAAGAAAATATAGGGCTCATGCAGGGCGTAATTTTAAATGGTCTCTTGAGAGCACTCAGAGGAAATCTTGCCTTCACCCTGACTTTCTCTCTCCTACTTCCTCACTATGGAGAAACTCTTCTTGTCACACCAACTCTATGTTAGAATCATTGAAGAGTGATTTCCCCCAGAAATAGGAACAGGGTAGACATGTAAAAACATAAAAGCCTCCTTAGATCTTTACCTTCATGCTATGAAGAGAGAATGGCAGTGTCACCAACTGGCCAAGCTGAACAGCATTGGCTGCAGGACTAGAGTTTGGCCCTAATAAGATTTAAGGTTTGGATCAACATCTATATGGTTTAATTACTTAGCTGGATCCAAAGAGTATGTGTACACACACACAAACCTATACAAGTCTTGTGTATTACATTACTTATTACCAACTAGTAGACGAGCCAAGAACATAATATTCACACTGCAAACAACGTACACAAAGGTGTAGTTGTTTTGGCATGCATGCAAGGCTAACAGTCAGTTAAGAGGACACGTACTAGTGCAACACATTACATCTGCTCTATCATGAAGGTAAAAGGTTTGTTTCTTGGCCAGTGCAAACAGAGAATTCTCATTCATGGATGACAGGCACATGCTCCCAGAATACATGCATCACTGAAAGGCAGGGTTATGTTTTGAGTATCATATATGCAGGCACAAAGAATTAAAATATATTTTATAACTATGACAAGTCTTAAGGAAAAAACCTATCAATTACAACTTTAAAGTTTTGGTTTTGGAGAAAGATACACGAGGATTTTCTCTACAGATGGTTACAGATGGCTGGGATATATATCACTTGCAAGCCAAACCCATAGCAGTCATTTGCCTTTTAGTTCTGGCTAATTCCAGCTACCATAAAAAATAGTAATTGAGCCGACAGAGGGAAAATATGAGTGACTGAAATGCTAATTCATGAACAAAGCTTTCTATAATGCCAAAAAGTTGTCAGAGGAATTTTTAATTTAGGTAAGGTCAGTAAAATACATGGAAAATATCATACTTCAATCCAAAATCTTTGAAGGACAATCTCTATGCTGATGAAAAACACAAGCTGTGACACGTGAGTAGTTTTGAAATCTCCCTTTCCCTTCCCTAAAGCAAAAAAGAGATAAGAAATATTGTAAGTTTAAAAAAAAAAAGTGACTAGATCTTGGCCACTAACCAATGTTCAGTATTTCCTTTGGGATTCCAAATATTTGATTGCAATTAATAACAACTGTTCACACAGGACTGTTGAAACAATGTATGTCTTTTAATGTCTGCTTCTCAGTAACGCTATAGTGATAGCTTTGATAACCACAAAAAGCAGGACAATAATTTTTGTTTCTGATATTTCCATATTGATAAGATTGTTGCAAAACTCTCAACAAGTAACTAAAGCACAGAGAGTGACTAGAGGGAATTAGTACACAAACACTAATAAGAAAACCCATTTGACTTCTGCATATTTTATTTTAAAAATAGGTTATTTTTAGAAAATCATTTATAAGGACTATTCTTAAGTGAGTTTTTTTATTTCTTGTCCTCAATCTTGCAAAGGCTTTGATGGTCAGATTAAGCCTCACTGGAGATACAGGTAAGATCGTGTACTGCCATAGTATTTAAGGGTTTAATTTTAAATGAACAGTATAATTTGAGTTTGTTCTTTAAGGCAGTTATTGCTAAAAGCTACCGGAACTTTCTGGTCACATTTCTTTTGGTAGCATGTTCAGCGGTAATGAAAGCAAATATAATTAGGAACAACAGGGTTTTATAGAAGATGTCGCATAGAGGAGTGCTGCATAGTATAAGATGCTGAAAATCAGACTGGAAAGTTAGATGGAATGAGTTGAGATGCCCAAAAAAAGGAGATGAGTGTAAACCATACTTCAGACATGACATTTAGTTACAGTCTGGAATATGGTGCACAGGAAGAGCATATGCCCTACAACGCTTCAAGGGTTGAAAATGGGTCACCTCTTGCACCTCCTGAGCTATCCCTTCTCCTCATCTCTGAGGTACCAGCTGTACTTGCTGTCCTGAGAGTCAAGGGAATAGCAGATGAACAAGAAAATGTACTTTGCCTCATTCCCAAGCAGGCCTGGAACTTATGGCTAACATTCAAGTTCGTATTTAGGCTTTTAATTTCCTACAGATATTAGTGGAAAAGTAAGAGCTTGAGTAGGTGGCTGAACCCCTAATACACAGCTGCATATGGTGCTTTTATTCATAGCCCTTATCTCCCACACCAAGTGTAGTAAAAGGGGAAAATCTTTCCAAAGTACTATTTTTCCAGCCACAACTTCACTTTTTCACTGTGTATCAGAATTACTTCTTTTCATGCACCTGTTTGACTGAGTTTTAAAACTATCCAACTGTAGAAATGAAGAAGAAAAAAAAGAAGTGTGTTCCTCAAAATAAAATACTGCTATCTGAAGCATCTTCTAAGCCATTGAAAGTATTTCAAAGAACTTTGCATCAGGTCCATACAAAGTGTTTTGGTTCATGGCAGGGATTTTATACTGTGCAAGTAATGCAAAGTAAACTCTGGCAGAACCCCAGCTAGTTCCATCAGCGTCTTCTACACAAACAGAGTAGCTCAATTTCTAGTCAGTGTCAGCTTGGATCTGTCCGCATTCTCAGTTCCTTTGCATGCCTTCTATCTTATGAGTGTGTTGGTCTCTCTCACACTGTGATCTAGCAACTTAAAGCTTAATTATACCTTAAAACCTTCCTAACCAATCACTCCTCCTGTGTAGCAACAGTCTGCCATTACTGACACTCAGTAGTTGGGTACTTGAGAAAGCCTGTCACTTGTGCACCTCAAGTATCGCCTGATATGCCAGACAAGGCGGCTAGCTAGCAACAAATAGCCAGATCAACAGTGTGCTGAAAGGGCTCTGCAGTAGACTGGACTTCACCCTTCATTTGGGCTGGGTCCAGATCTTTTCAGTTACCAGTGAGTTATGAGTCAAGTCTTAAAGTCAGTGGGAAGAACAGGGACACTGGTTTTGCCTGTAACTTAGCTGAAGGACTTATCAAGGGTTAGAGGCTTAGCCTTTTTATTCATAAAAAACAGGACTATCCTGGAGCCTTCTTCAGGTGCACAGACACCAGTGACGTAGAAGAAGGTTCTCTGTATTTAGACAGTTCACTACCATGCTGGAATAATTTAGCCATTGTTGGTATCACAGTATGCTATTTTCATTCCTTCATTCCATGGAAATTTTTCTTCAAGAACAATGGGTAACTCTTGGAAAGGCTTCAGAAAGCTGGATGCTTCTCATCCTGAGCATCCTTACATACATCAAAAATCTTCCCAGGTAACCAGAGCCAACCATGGGAAAAGCCATTTAAATCTTTACAAGAACATGTGCTGAGTTTTGGTAAACTTCCTTCCCTCTTTAAAAAAAAACCCAAAATAAATTATAACCAAATAAAAAGATCTCCAAGCTCACAAGGAAGTCTTTGCCTTTGTTTGCTAGTGTTGTTTTGGTTTCAGGCTGATGTATGGGCTCAAAGAGTCAGTGGAGGCAAAGTTACAAGAAAGGCTACCATTCAACGTCACAAAAACAAAACATGAACAGTTTAAGGGCTGAAAACCAGTGCTCTGTTTCTGGACATTGGCCAAATACAGACTGTTGACCTGCACATGACAGCACACACTGTTCACTAAATTTTATGTACTCTGAGTGGGATGCCGATACTGGTGTGGGGAGAGCAATAAATTTATTAACCTTTATTCAGAGTCGAACATGAAAATCAGTGCATGAGCTCTTTTTGAAAGAAAGCAAAGCAGAACTGCTAGCAGCTGTTTTTGAATACTGAAAATCTTATCTTTCATGATTTTAGAGAAGCAGAGTAATACATTAGGGTACTTGTTCAGCTCTTGCAGAAAATTGGACCAGCCTTTTCTCTCCTTTTTAACCGATATAAAAAAATGAATTATTTTTATTCCTATTAAGCTGTTTTGGCATTCTGGGCGCCAGGCAGGTCACACTCAGCTGCCTTAAGCCTGTGGAATTGGTTCTCCTTCTATAGCAGTTGAAAGCCATTCCCATCAATACTATTACTCCCAAGTTAGGCAGCAAAAGTGAACAGAGAATCAAATCCCTTGGCTTCAAACAAATTTAACATAAAATGTAGCCCAGTTATAATAGTATATTTTTGAGGGCAAATTGCACCTAATTACATGAATATTAAATGTCCTTATTCCAAGGGGCCGTAAACTTTCCTTACGTATGTTATAGCTCAAAGGGAATATGTGGCAATGTACGTGCAAAATACCATTCACTTAATAGTAGTCTGACTGGCAGTCCTAATCAGTACTTTAAAGCATTATTAGCTTAATGCCCCCTTCATTTCAAATGTGAGGCAGTGCAAACCTGAAAACAGACTGCAAAAAGTCTTAATAGACTTTCTTAGCAATGTCTTGTTCCTCACCTCTCAGGTTAGTACAATAGCTCCATCCAAATCCAGCCAGTCAGAACCATGCTACAGTACACAGAGTAACAAGCACAAAGTGTAGACAGGAGGAAAGTAGGGGCTGGTATTTTCTACCTCTTTCTGTTGACATAAAATACTTTAGAACCCATATTGTCCTAGAAATAGCTTTTTTTTCAGTTTTTCATGAGTGGCGTAGGACATTTCCAGGCTAGCACCTTGTATATTACAACCACTTACTCCCCAATAGTATTTTGTTGAATGTGTTAAGGAAAGTGCCAGATCCCATATAAGACATTTTAAAAAAGCCCCAGAACAGTAGTCAAATCAAACTGCATAAATAATGGGATATTATTCAGAAAGACTGCTATGAAAGACCGTCTTTTCAAGAGGTTCTCTTCAACATCCTCAGGGCAACTGGACATTTAGGAATGTTTGAGATCTTTTGCTTGAATTGACAAAGTGTGGTATAATTGCTCTTGACTTCAGTGGTTTTTTTTGTCTAAAGCTCAACAAAATGACGTATTTTTTGTACCGATATATTTATTTTTGCCAATATACACATGAGGAATGTAATGAAGTGGTGTTGTGCTGCAAGTAGCTCAGCAGATGTTGAAATCAGTTCCAGTTCCTGAAAACAACTTCTTGACAACATAGTCTTAGCATTCACAATAACCAAAACATGTGGGATTCATCTACATCATTCTTACAAATATATTCTCTTTCCCCCTCTCTTTCTCGCTCTGTGTTGTAAACCCTCAGCCTTACTTGCTTCCTTGTACTTTATGATCGTATGTGCCTGCATGCTTATAGCCGGATACATATCCT